>NC_136914.1:169478893-170766845 GCF_949752795.1 Hyperoodon ampullatus
GAAGTAGCTCTGTTTTAAAAAGCTTGGCTATTGCTGAAAAAGGGAACACTGGAAAAGAAGGGGCTTCTGTCTGGGATAGGTGATGGACAAGACAAAGAATTTCTTTTCCAGGTCACAGAACAGTCTCTTCTTCCTAGAAGATGAAATGATACCTTGGAGATGTGGGCCGACATCTGATCCCTGGCTCAATTCGTGGGACTTAGGCTTGTGAGAAAGGCCATATAGTGTAATGGGAAAAATAGGACTTTACATCAGGCAGACCAGAACCTGAGCTGGTCATTTACCTATATGTTTCAGGTAGTGACATAATCTGAGTAAGTCTTTGCTAAGGAGGATTATTTTTATGCCACTGCATTCATTTTCACAAAGAAGAAGGGAGTGAAAGGCTGGGGTAAGGATGTTATTGAGTGAAGACTTCTATGTTCGAGAAAATCTACCAGTGAAAGGGTGACTTAATCCATCAGTGGTGTCTTCACCAGGGAACTGGGCATATGTGGTTCTGTTCCTCTGTGGCTCCCACTTCCTGTTTGGAATAAAGTATAAACCTTCCCATACACACACGTACCTCCATGTGGTAAACTCTCTGGGGCAGGCTTTGACCCTGGAATTGGGGGAATGGAGGGAGGGTGTCTGCACGTGTTTATCTGCTCTGTCTGGTGTGTGTGTGTGAGTGTGTGTGGGGGGGGGGGTCAAAGTGCATTCAGGGGACAGAAATCAAACCAGTTATTTGAAAAGAGAGAATTTAATATAAAGAATTGTTAACTAGGTGTAAAGTTGTTACCTAGGAAACTGAAAGGATAAAAGAGAACTCAAGAGTATCACAGAGATAGTAACTGCCAAAAGCAGCTACCACCCATAGGGCCGGGGGAACAGGAGGAAGAGATCGGAATTATTAAAACTTAGATGTTTGGAGGAGGGCCCGCAGAGCCAGGACCCAGACTTGTGGGGAGGGGTCTGCTAGGCTACTGGTGTTGGGGAGCGGAGTGTGAGGGATGGGGGTGGGGAAGGGGAGTATGATAAGGCTGGTTCTGCGAGTGTAAAAAAGCTGCAAACTAGATTCAGCTGATGCTGTGGGAAGGCCCCACCATGCCAGGATAAAGAAGTGAGGCTGAGGGATGCTCACAGGAATAGGAAGAAGACAGGAAACCAATAGATAGGTGCCTCCTTTTCCTTCTTGCCTCCTACTCTCTCTCTAGTGCAGATCCTATCAGGGAGCAGCTGACAAAGCAGAAATGCTAAGCCCCAGGCCCAGCACCAAAGAGCTGGGTATAAAAGGGTGGATTTAGAGCCAAGAGACCACAGCATAATAACTGGCACAAGGGCTGTGTGTGTGTGTGTGAAAGAGAGAGACAGAGAGAGAGAAATAGCAGTAGGAGGTAGGAAGTTCATCTCTATTTCTAGTCTAATTTTTTTTTTTTTTTTTTTTTTTTTTTGCAGTACACGGGCCTCTCACCATTGTGGCCTCTCCCGTTGCGGAGCACAGGCTCCTGTCGCGCAGGCTCAGCGGCCCAGCCGCTCCGCGGCATGTGGGATCTTCCCGGACCGGGGCACGAACCCGTGTCCCCTGCATTGGCAGATGGACTCTCAACCACAGCGCCACCAGGGAAGCCCCTAGTCTAATTTTTATCATTATTAACGTATTTGATTCTCACGTGATTTCTGTGTTTATTCTCAATTGGTTAAAAATTCAAAAGAAGGGCTTCCCTGGTGGTGCAGTGGTTAAGAATCTGCCTGCGAATGCAGGAGACACAGGCTCAAGCCCTGGTCTGGGAAGATTCTTCATGCTGCAGAGCAATTAAGCCCGTGTGCCACAACTACTGAGCCTGTGCTCTAAATCCCACAAGTTACAACTACTGAGCCAGCGTGCCACAATTACTGAAGCCCATGTGCCTAGAGCCCATGCTCCACAACAAGAGAAGCCACCACAATGAGAAGCCCGCGCACCACAACAAAGAGTAGTCCCCACTTGCCGCAACTAGAGAAAAGCCTGCGTGCAGCAATGAAGACCCAACGCAGCCAAAAATAAATAAATAAATAAGTAAAAAACAAACAAATAAATAAATAATAAAAAGGAAGAACGGTCTGATTCATTACTCCCATCATAAATTCCAGGAGACTTCTTACTTTTAAATTGTTTGCTCTAAGAATAAAACTACAAAATGGAAGTAAAATGCCTACTACAGTTCCTGCACATAGTAGGCAATCAACAAATACTAATCATTTTTTCTTTTCATCCCTCCTCTATTAAAACTGACACACCAGGTAGAGAAAGTTCTTCTAACAAAATAATTATTTATATTAATAAAAATTTAAAAATTGATAGAGAGTTAATGTTTACAAAATATTTTCACACATATTCCATTTAACCCATACAACAAATTTGCAGGCAAATAAGTCATTCCCATTTTACAGACAAGAAATCTACAGCTCAGAGAGGTTGATAAACAGGCCCAAGGGAAACAGCTGAACTGTATACTTCACTCTGTACCAGTGTTTCTGAAGCATGGTCCTTGGACCACTTGATTCAGAAACACTTCTGGCATTTGTTAAAATGCATGTTTCTGAATCTCACACCAAATTTATGGATTCCGAATCTCTGGGATTCTCCAGGGCTTTGTATTTTTCATAAGCTCCCCAGATAATTCTGATGTATGATGAAGTGTGAGATTCATTGGTCCTAGACCATATGTCTCTCTAATTGGTAATAAAAATGTATTCTGGCAAAGGCCCTTTAATTGATTCCCTGATAGTTAAGATTCTTCTCCTGACATGATTCTTCATGATATCATTATCCTTGTAGATCAGTAATTCTCCAGTGTGGTCCCAGAACAGCAACATGAAGATCTCACTGGAAAATGTTTGGAGTGCAGATTCTTAGACTGCAACAGATGTGGGGGAGATGCAGGGAATGGGGGAGGTCTCCAGGTGATAGCGATGCATGTGAAAGTTTGTGAGCCACAATTCTAAATGAGTCTTTCAATTGGCTGGCCTCTGAATTCTTTGACTTACTCTCCTTTGTTAATCAATTGCCCACCCTAATGTCTCATACAATTGGTTCTGCCCTCCTAGACCCTGTACTTACCAGTAATTGCACCCTCTCAACAATCACTATGTTCTATCCCATTCTCCAGCCACCTCTTTCTAACTTTCCAGTTCATCCTCTCTAGTACTCTAACTCCAACAACTCTTCAACCCTATGGAAACCTCCAATTCATTGACACTATCTCTTTTTTATTCTCCTTCACTCTCACACATTGGCTCTCCAGGCTAGATACCAAAGTCCATAATTAGATTCTCCTCCTTGTATATCCCCTCAACTCCCTTACCTACTCTCCTTTCATTGTCTTAAGCCGGGCAGAACCTCAGTGCTGGTTGTATCCAATGCTCTGCCTACCCTAAGCTTTCACCCAGATAGCTGAACTTGCTAAGAGAAAAATACAACTACGCCAATACGTCTCACATTGAATTCATGGCCCTGAACCTCTAATGCATCCTGGAAATTTCCAACTATGCTAACCATGATGTTGGGGCAAAGTCAAGATAGAAGCACTGACAGGCAACATGATGGAATTTCAGCTCAGTAACAACTACTCTAGAAAATACTTAATTTCTCTGAGTCTCAGTTTTTCATCTGTAAGAAAAGAGTGAGAATATCTTAATTAAAGTTGTGAGGTTCAGTGAAGGAATGAATGCACACGCCCCAGTACAGGGTCAGCACGTGGTGAGAGCTCAAAGACCAGTAGCTATGTTCATGACTAGAAACTAGACATAGAATCCAGGAATTTCACAACTGGAAACTTTGACATTGCCATGTTTTATAGTTAAGGAGAAAGAAGAGAAGAGAATCAGGCAGTGCCTAGTTTCCTGCACCTCACTTTTCACCACAACCCAGTTTGTAGAATAAATCCTGATCTTTGGAAGAAGAGTTTAAGATTCTAGGACCCTGATACCTCACTGCAGTGTGAAGTCCCCGCCCTATCAGAGTCATTCGAATGCACGAATGCACCTAACGTTTACATCTCATGAGATGTGACATAGAGATATGATTTGCCTGAGGTAACAGAGCTTGACTTTATGAAAATGCATTACCCTTTGCACGTATTGGCCAGAAGCATGAAAAAGGATGGAAGTTTGGATGAACTAATCAACTGGTAAGGGTTGAACAGATATTATGCGATGGTTCCAATTTTGCCTTGCTTGTGTTCCCTGAAAGAAGCCATGCCATGAGCTGGTAGAACAATAATACTCAGTCCTGGTGTGTATTAGGATCACCTAGAAACTTTTAAAAAATACCCACATCTGAGCTCCATCCTAGATCTACTGAAACAAAATATTTGGGAGGCAGGGTTCTGGCAATGCTATTTTTTTGTTTGTTTGTTTCCCAGGTCATTTCAGTGAACACCAGGATGAGAGTCACTGTAGCAAACCAGTGGTTCTCAAAGTGTGCTTTCCTGACAAGCAACATCAGCATCTCCTGGGAATTATTACAAATGCAAATTCTTGAACTGCACCTCCAACCTACTGAGTCAGAAATTCTTGGAATGGGGTCCAGCAGTCTGTGGTTTAACAAGACTTCCAGGTGATTCTGATGCACGCTCAAGTCGGAGAACGCCTTACTGCAGCAGCAATATAAATAGAGTGTATATTCATGTGTGTTTGTAAAGAGGTATCCAGAGACTTCAAACTTTCATGTTTCCCCCAAACATCACACTGTCACATCTCTGGATGTTTATGGGCCCCTGTTCCTTACATTATTCACCTAGAAAAGTATGCATTGTAGAGACATAAAAACCCACTGTCTAGAAAGGAAAACCAAGGAAAGTTCTCTCTTCCCTACAGTCCCACCTTAACAGAGCCTGGCACTACCTTTGAACATACCTGTGTACAGCATTGATCCTGCTTCATCAAACCATCTACTCATGCGTCTTTCTTAGGCCACCAGACCTTGACACTCTCAAAAGCAGTGATAATGTCTTACACGTCTTTGGTGTCCCAATACCCAGTAAGGATCTGACAATAAAACAAAAGTGGGTGAATAAATGAATGAGGAAATAAGCAGATGATGAGTAAAGTCCCCTAAATACAAATTATTATGATCATCATAATTGTTTATCGAGCACCTATTCAGAGAGGAGCACTTTCATCGTGATAACCTTACATACATGACCTATATTTAAACTCCCAATGATACTGGGATATTATTGTTCCCCTTTTACAAAGGGAAAAGACTTAGACAAGTTACCAAGGGCCACATGACAAGTAAGTGACAGAGCTGGGGGGTTGAACTCAGGTGTCTACACAGACAGTTTTAACCACAGCACTGTACAGCTGTAGGTATTAGAAGAATCCGATTCTAGTCCCAGCTAAGCAATCACTCTCTTGGTGACCTTGGACAAGTCACTTCTCTCTGGGTCTCAGTTTTGTTACTTGTTAAATGAATGTGTCTGTTCATACCAAGGACTTGAAGCATGGACCCCAAATTCCTAGAAGCCACAGAATTACTATAAGAAATCAATAAATCCACCCATATACCAAGCCTTGCCTGAGGACTTATGCCTACATGTAGTGCTATTTTTAAATGTATGTAGAGAACGTGGTGAATCACTCATTCCTCAACAAACATTTACTGAATGACCACTATAGCTCATACCCTCTGCTAAGAGCTCTGTGCCTGGTCACCACCCTTCCTCTGTGGACTTACCATGGAGAACATGAGACAGATATAAACACATAGGTAAAGGTAGAAAGAAAAATTGCTAAAAGTGCTATGAAAATAGCCATCTCCCTATGAGAGAGACTAAGGCGCAGGGAGGCTATTGTCTTAGATTGGTAGTCAGGGAAGGCCCCTCTGAGGTGGTAATGATTAAGCTGAGGCCAAGAGATGAGAAGGAGCCAGCCAGCTGCGTGGGAGAAACGTTCCCAGCAGGGAGAGCAGTAAAAATGTCCCGAGGTAATTGAATTTAAACATGTTTATTCCTAAACACTAAAAATAAAACCACTGTTATTTGAGGGCCTGGGATTATTTCTGAAGACAAAAAAGAGTCCACACATATGTTTTTCAGGGTAAGTAATGCTAGTACCTGTGGTAAATGAGCCCTAGCTCAGTGGCTTAGCACTGAGTTCCTTTGTCTATCCCAGGCCAATGTGAGTCCATAGTGGGCTCTGCTTCACATGGTCTTCAGGGACCCAGGCCCCTTCCAACCTGTGGCTCCACCATATTCCTGGGCAGCCCCACTCCTAACCACCTCACCCTGGGAATGATACACATTTTCTCCACTCACATTCTATTGGCAGAAACAGCCACTCAGCCCCACTTAGAAGCAAAAGACTCAGAAATTGTAGTTTAACACATTATTAGAAACATCTGCCTCAACATGTGACCCATTGCAAGAGAAATACAAATGGTTGCTACGTAGATGACAAATCAAAATTGACGTCAGGGAAATGTGTATTAAGACAAAAGAAACATAATTTTTCTCATTAATCAAATAGGTCAGTTTTCTTAACATTAGAAATAGTGAATGTGTGGAAGCTAAAAGTCCATTAATTAAAAATAGCTATAAAATATTGTGATGTGATTGTTCACAAAAATCATCTATATGGACTATCACAGAAAGATGTTTGAGATATGTTAGGTGAACAAGGAAAGCAAGCAACAGAATGAACAGATGGTCTGATTCCACTTATGACCAAGAGCATGCAGTGTAAATGCATAAACGCATGTTTTGGAAGAAAGCCATGAAATTTTAAGGAGTCAGTGGAAGAGGTACAGTGAAGGAAGGGGCCTTTGTCTTTTTTGCTCTCCATAAATTTCTACTCTTGAGTTGCTTTACTTTGTTGTGTTTGTTTTTAATATGAACATGTATCATATTTGGAATTAAAGAAAGAACAACTCAGAGTTATGAACAGTTGTAGGGAAATTACCATTATCATATCCCACTGGTGGAAATATAAATTGGCACCACCTTTCTGAAGGGAAATTTGGGGCTATGTGTATTAAAAGCTTTAAAAAAAAATTATACCACTTCTAGTAATTTAATCTGAGGAAATGTTATGCGTATACACACAAATTTAGCCCCAAGTAGTAAGGAATAGTTTTAAAAGATTATGCAGCATCTTCCTATAGACTACTATGTAACTGTCCAAAAGAATCATCTATATATAATGTCATAAAAAGATGTTTAAGATACTATATCTTTAAGGGCAAAAAGGAAAGCAAGCAATAGAGTGTATTGTTTGTAATATCAGAACATTGGGGAAAAACGCAATGTCCAATAGTCCTAAAATGGACTCAAATAGTACTCAGGTATTTAAAGTGGTATTATAGTAGAATTTCTAGTGACATAGAGTTTTCATTAATTGAGTAGGTTTTAAATTAAAATCTCATTTTTGTTTAAATATAGCTGTATAAAACATGCATGTAAGATACATTTAATATATCTAATGGAATATACGTGTGTGTGTTTTACTCTACAGTAATGAGTAAACTTTTGTCAAAAAGATTAGACAGAGACCAAATACGGAGATTGGTCACTCACAGGTAACGAGCTTGGTAACAGCCACTTTACCTAAAACCAATTTTCCTAAAGACCAGTCCTCTAAATATCTACAAGTAGTTGGCTAAAAAGCATTGCAATTTTGATAAACCCTAATTAGATACACTAAAATAAATCAAAATTGCTCTGAAGTTAGAAATGACTTTTTGTTAAAAATACTTAAATAACAAAAAGATGGAAGGACAAAGAGTAAGATCTGAAAATATGCAAAACATATTGAATTTTAGACAAACGTGAATTGGCAAATGAATCGTGGACAAATGTGTTTTAGCCAAACCAGATTTAGGCAAATCAATCTATTTTTTTTCCTTTTTCTTTCTTTTCTCTTCTCTTTTTCTTGTTTCTCTCTGTTTCTTTCATTTCCTTCTTTCTTCCTCCTTTTCTTCTTGCTTATCTTCTAATACCTTCTAATTTTTCTGCAGATATGATTTTAGTAATAAAGTTTTAAGAAAAGAAAGTTTAAAAAAAAATAAAAGGAGATTCTCATACTTATTAAAGGTGGGCAAATCTGGACTCTGAGGTTCATTCCAACTATGACATGCATTTATGAATTCAGTGAGCATGCTCCATCTAGTACCTACTGTGTGCTAATGCTGAGATCAGTGTCATCTGGGTACTCCCTTACTGCCATGAGCCTGATGTGACACCACCAGTGTAGCAAATCCCCTGCCCCATTGCTGCCCGAGTCCTGGATTGGCAGTGGCCCCGGAGAGAGCTAAGCCTGTCCAGAGCATCCATTTGGTTGATAGCATGCTGACTTCTACAGCTTCCACTAGGAATCTGGGAGTCATTATACAACCCTCATTAGCATTGAAAAACCATCTGGTGGTCATTAAAAAAAAAACATTACATATAATACATTAGGCTTTAGAAACAATTTAATTAACATCAAGGCCTAGTCAAAATCCTCCAAATAAGGGGGATTCCCAGATAAGGGGCGACTTTGCTTTTTCCTTTATCCCTTGAACAGATGAGGAATTATGCGAGGCTGCAGTCCTGCCGGCTCCAGGCAATGCCTCCTGCAGATTCCATCGGCTCAATTCAGAGGTCATTGGCCAAATGGCCATTTCTTTCAGGAATCTGTGTAGTTGAAGTTTTTAAACTTTTGATAGCTCTGTTTGTGAGTGGAACAATGCCATTTCCCGGATACCCTGAATATGCTGCCATGGGGACACAATTGTGCATCCCCCTGGGTGGCACATGATGACTTTTAACTCTGGAATTTGGTGTGTTACAGTTGAAAGAGCTCCAGATGAGGAATCAGTAAAGTGTATCCAGCTGGGAGCAGTTTGTTCGCTGTGTGATCTTAGGCAAGTTGCTCAACTTCTCAGAGCCTTTTCCTCCTCTGTCAGTAGGCCATCTCATGGAACCACAGTTAAAATAGCACAGGCTCCATTTACTTTCCACAAAGCATCATCTCAGAGTGTGAGGCTGGTCCTGAGAAAACAGTGTATTTAGTGACACAACCAGAGAGCATTTCCTAGCATCCACTTTTGTGGAGCATCTGAATGAAGTTAACTCATCCCATCTCACACCTGTGTACTCGTCCTATTTTCTAGACTCTGGTCACGCTCACCTATGATCTCTTTCAGGGTGTAACTCTGTACGAGGAGACAGGGCAGACATCAAGCTAGACTTTAGAATCTGCATCGCTAGGGGCTGTCAGGTTACTTCATGGGCCCACACAAGAGTCTTTAGTTAACTGGATTCATGCTGGCCCTCAGGCATGACTCCTGGGGCCCTCTCAAGGGATTCTACTCTTTTCTCTATGCATTCAAAAGGAATCTTTTGTGCACAGACTCTGTGCTGGGTACCCTGCTAGGATCGGGAATACGGGGGCTTAGGACATGGTTCCTATCATTGGAGAATTCATGGATTAGTGGAGGAAACCAACCAACAGGAAATTACAATCCATTTCAATAATTACTGAGATAGAGAAAACAAAGCATGCTCTTCCATCCCTCTCCAAAGTGCGGTCCTGGCTCCAGAGGGACCAGCAGTAGCAGCATCACCTGAGAGCTTGTTAGAAATGCAGAAGCCAGGCCCCACCAGACCTATTGAATCAGAGTCTGCATTTTAACAAGATCTCAGGTTACTTGAGTCCACATTCAAGTTTGAGGGGCACTGAAACAGAAAACTGAAGATGGGTAACCAACCAACCCGATTGGGACTTGCAGTGCTAAAACCAGGACAGCTTCAGGCAAACCAGAACAGTTAGTCATCCTAAACAAAGGCCACTGAACTCTGACTTGAGGGATAAGGAATAACTTTCAGGGTCACATAAAGCCTGAGATGACCATAGAGGGGTCAGGTGGGTAGAGAAGGCTAATGCTGGCAATCAGTCTTAAAGGAGCAAATGTGCTTTGGTATGTTTACAACCTCATCCTCAGAGGTCTAGCTTAGCATCATAATGCCTCAGTGGCTGCCAGGGGGTTGGTGCATGGGACCAGACAATACAATTCAAAACCTTCCACCCACGCTTCAATGAGGGCACCATATTTTTAGTAATTAATTTGCATATCGGGAGTTCCGTTGAATTTTCATGTATATATATATCCCAAAGTATTAAAAAGTGCTAAAAAGAAAAATAGTTTGAAAACCTCTGTTGCAGGGAGAAAAGTAAGGCTTTATAGCCAAGAAGTCCTGGGTTTAAATACTGACTCTTTTGTTTCCTGGCTGTATGAGTGTGAGCAAGTCACATAAATCCTCTGAGCTTCAGTTCCTCATCTGTAAGGTGGGGTCCTGTTGGAGGTTCCCAAGACCATCCTCAGGTTTGATGATTCACTAGAAGGACTCACAGAACTCAGAAAAGCTGCTGTACTTGTGGTTATGGTTTATTAGAGTGAAAAGATACAGACTAAAATCTCCAAAGGAAAAAGGTACTTAGGACAGAGTCCAGGAGAGACATTGCCAGGTTCCAATTGCCCTCCCCCAGTGGAGTTACAAACAGCACTTAAATCTCCCAGCAATGATGTGTGACAACACGTACAAACTATTGCCAACCAGAGAAGCTCAGCTGAGACTTGGTGTCCAGGGTTTTTTTTTGTTGTTTTTTTATGTTTGTTTGTTTGTTTCGCGGTACGCGGGCCTCTCACTGTTGTGGCCTCTCCCGTTGAGGAGCACAGGCTCCGGACACGCAGGCTCAGCGGCCATGGCTCACGGGCCCAGCCGCTCCGCGGCATGTGGGATCTTCCCAGACCGGGGCACGAACCCGTGTCCCCTGCATCGGCAGGCGGACTCTCAACCACTGTGCCACCAGGGAAGCCCTGTGTTCAGGGTTTTTATCAGGGTTCCATCATGAAGGCTACTGTTCATCATGGCGCACCCATGTGACTGAACTTTACTAGGTGGTCAGGCCCCCCAGAGGTTGTACTCATACAGAATAAGTCCTGCAGAACAAAAACTGGGGTTCACCATAAATCATGCTGTTAAAATAAGCTATCTAAACTATCTGGTATGGGCCATGGTCCAGGTACACAAAGACACTCTTACTAGGTAGGATATTCCAAGGATTTCGAGATTATCTCCCAGAAGCAAGTTGAGGGCCTGTCCTTACTTTGGAATGTGCAGGATTTGAACACCATGAGTCTGCTGAGTTAACCTTTTTCCACACATGGGGATAATAATCTTCACCTTGCAGGAGGCAGATATTTGTATTCTAACACATAGCAGGCAGTGAATATAAGAAAGCTTTTATTTTATTTTTTGAATTTTATTTATTTTTTTATACAGCAGGTTCTTATTCGTTATCCATTTTATACATATTAGTGTATATGTATGTCAATCCCAATCTCCTGATTCATCCCACCACCACCACCACCCTCCCCCCTTTCCCCCCTTGGTGTCCATACACTTGTCCTCTACATCTCTGTCTCTTATTTCTGCCTTGCAAACCGGTTCATCTGTACCATTTTTCTAGATTCCACATATATGCATTAATATATGATATTTGTTTTTCTCTTTCTGAGTTACTTCACTCTGTATGACAGACTCAATCCACCTCACTATAAATAACTCAATTTCATTTGTTTTTATGGCTGAGTAACATTCCATTGTATATATGTACCACATCTTCTTTACCCATTCATCTGTCAATGGGCATTTAGGTTGCTTCCATGACTGGCTATTGTAAATAGTGCCGCAATGAATATTGGGGTGCATGTGTCTTTTTGAATTATGGTTTTCTCTGGGTATATGCCCAGTAGTGGGATTGCTGGGTCATATGGTAGTTCTATTTTTAGTTTTTTAAGGAACCTCCATACTGTTCTCCATAGTGGCTGTATCAATTTACATTCCCACCAAAAGTGCAAGAGGGTTCCCTTTTCTCCACACCCTCTCCAGCATTTGTTGTTTGTAGAGATTTTCTGATGATGTCCATTCTAACTGGTGTGAGGTGATACCTTATTGTAGTTTTGATTTGCATTTCTCTAATAATTAGTGATGTCGAGCAGCTTTTCATGTGCCTCTTGGCCATCTGTATGTCTTCTTTGGAGAAAGGTCTATTTAGGACTTCTGCCCATTTTTTAATTGGGTTGTTTGTTTTTTAATATTGAGCTGCATGAGCTGTTTATATATTTTGGATATTGATCCTTTGTTCGTTGATTCATTTGCAAATATTTTCTCCCATTCTGAGGGTTGTCTTAAGAAAGCTTTTATTATTCTCTGAATAAAAAATACCTGTGTCTAAGCCTTTCTATATGATTCCACAGCTTCAAACATTTTCTTTTCCTTAGGCAAACTGGATCTTTCCCATTGGTAAATGCTCTGTTTCAAGCCCCTCCTCCAAGAAGCCTTCCCTACAGAAAAATTCCACAGCAATCTTTCTCGCTTGTTCTGGCAGCTGCTTGCAAGCAAGCCATCTCTCATGGTTACTTTTTTTTTTTTAAGAACTATAGTATTATTTTTGAAAAATAATACGTGCTCATTGTGAATTCAAGCAATCTAGAAAAGCAAAAAAAAAACCCAAACTAAAATATCACCTCAAATTATCCCACTCAATACTAACTGTCAATATTTTAGGTGAATATTGTTCTACATGTTTTTCTATATATAAATATAGGTAGATGATAGCTTGATAAATGTTTTTCCAAAAATAGAATCATGCTATAAAGCACTATTTTTCATTAAAAATGCTTAATGTTTTTCAAATTTACCAAAACAAAGAAATTAAAACAAAACGGAAGGAATTGCTAATCTTGAAATGGATTTTTACCATGATAGATATTTTAAAATACTCTGGTGTTAAGAAATAAAATTACAAAGATCATAATTAGAGCCACTGGGTGATTTTAAACTACAAGTTGTTTTTGTTTTTTAAGGGTAAAGAGTCTCAACACAGGTTTGTATTTTTTTAATTTATTATTATTATTATTATTTATTTTTTATTTCTGGCTGTGTTGGATCTTCGTTGCTGTGTGTGGGCTTTTCTGTGGTTGCGGGGAGTGGGGACTACTCTTCATTGCAGTGTGCAGGCGTCTCATTGCGGTGGCTTCTCTTGTCACGGAGCAGAGTCTCTAGGCGCACGGGCTTCTGTAGTTGTGGCACGCAGGCTCAATAGTTATGGCTTATGGGCTCTAGAGCGCAGGCTCAGTAGTTGTGGTGCATGGGCTTAGTTGCTCCGTGGCATGTGGGATCTTCCCGGACCAGCGCTCGAACCTGTATCCCCTGCATTGGCAGGTGGATTCTTAACCGGTGCACCACCAGGGAAGCCTGAAACTACAAGTCTTAATTTTGGGCAGCATTGATTGACTCCCATAAATCATGAAACCACACATGCTTTCTCCTTCCACCTCCTGATTGTTAGAGCATCATTTTTAAACTGTCAAGGTCTGTAGTATTTGCGTTCTGCTTTGCAAGAATAATTCCCATTATTATTTAGTATCAGGTCTCTATATAAATTGACTCAATGCTCACTGATACCACATCTTCCATTCCTGAGTTCTATACTTTGATTCATCTCTTAAGTGACTTGATTTCATTTCTAAGTAATTATTTTTTCCAGTAAGAGCTCAAGGGTGCAATATTTCCTGAGTTATGTAAGTTATTTAAGAATATGTGCCTGTTACCCTGTTCTTGAACAACATCTTTGTTATGCCTGGTATTCTTGAATCACACTTTCCTTCAGAAAATGTAGACATTGGTCTATTACCTTTGACAATTGGACAATGAATGCTGTGGTCAGCCTCTGTCTCCTTCCTCTGTGAATTCCTTATTCTTCCTGGATGCCTAAAAAACTCACTCTTTATCCTTGAACTTCAGCAACTGAATCAGGATATGTCTCTGCATTGCATGCTCTTTCTGCTTAGATGCCCTGCATCAAATTTCTTTGAAGCAGAGCAAGTTCTCTTAATCTACAGTGTCATGGATTCTTTTTTCATTATATCTGTGAATAATTTTTCCGTTCTATTTAGTGTGTCTTCAAGGATGATGTAGAGATGACTCACACATTTATATCTTTAAGCCAGACCTCTCCTTGGAATTCCAGAATTAGATATCCAAACACCTCCTCATGTCTCCACTTGAATTAAGAGACAAACTTAACACATCCAAAACCAAAGTCTAGTTCCCACTGCAAACCTGCTCCTACCACAGTCTCCCCAGTCTCATAAATGGGAACTTTATCCTTCCAGATATTCAGGTCAAAAGCCTTGGAGTTATTTTTGGTTCCTCTCTTGTTTCCATTCCCCATATCTGATCCTTCTGCAAATCCTATTATCTCCTCCTTCAATATATCTGGAATCTGACCACTTCTTACCAAGCGTCCCTTTTACCCTGGTCTAATCCACCATCACCTCTTGCTGCAGGTCCTGCAATAGCCACTGAGCTGGTCTTCTGCTCCACAGTAGTCTATTCGCAAAACATCAGGCAGAGTGTTACTGCTTTCCTCCACTCAAATCAATCTATAGAATCTGTACATAGATACCCAGGGTGGCCTACAAGGTGATACACATACCTGGCTCCTACCCCTTCTCCGATCTCATCTCCTAGCATCCTCCCCATTGCTGGGTCCATGGGAGTATACCGGCCTCTTTCTGCTTCCAAAACATATCAGCCACTTTCTCAATCACCCTGTGGTCTTTACACTTGTGTTCCCTGGCCCAGGAACTCTGGGCTGGCTCCCCGCCTTCAGTCAGGTCTCACCTCCAGGGTTACCTTACCCCAGAGGCCTTCTCTGATTATCTGTATAAAATAGCAACACCTCCACCACCATACTCACCATCACTTGTACCTTGCTTTCTGTTTTTCTTTAGCACCTATCACCATCCGACATGTTGAATTGTTTATTTCTTTATTGTCTCTAAATACATTGAAGACAGAGACTGTCCACATGGATGGGATCCATATTTGTTAAATGAATATGAATGAACATTAGATTTATCTTTTTCGGCCCTCCCCCTCTATCAGCAACTATCTGATTACTTTTTTGCTCTTTTTAATCTGCCTTCTTTGTGTTAGCTTTAACATTTTCATATTTTCAGTAATTCAATTTTCAATGATGTCTGTTCCCATCCTTATTTTTTTAATTGTATTTTTGGGTCTGTAAAGAGAGTATTTTATTCGACCATTTTTCTTCCTTAAGGCCACAATGTCCCTTTTCATCATGTTCTATTGGTTTATTATCTCATCTTTGAACACTTGTTTGTATTGAATTCACACTCTCATTAGGCTGCTCAATAACTAGAAACAATGGTAGGGAATTGCTTTCTGTTCCTGGGATTATCTTTTCTTCTAGGCTGGGTTCTCTGTCTATACTTTGCATGTCTTTTTCTTTCTCTAGTTTTTTCTGTGGTTCATGTAGTTGCCATACTCTTTTTTTTTTTGCTGTACGTGGGCCTCTCACTGTTGTGGCCTCTCCCATTGTGGAGCACAGGCTCCGGACTCGCAGGCTCAGCGGCCATGGTTCACGGACCTAGCCGCTCCGTGGCATGTGGGATCCTCCTAGACCGGGGCACGAACCCATGTCTCCTGCATCGGCAGGCGGACTCTCAACCACTGCGCCACCAGGGAAGCCCTATTCTTTTTTTTAAACTTGCTCTTATTGCCTAGATCTGGACAGAACTTCTCTTTGCTCTGATATTTTAACAGTGACTTTTAATTTTTTCCTCAAAGCCATACTTTGAGAATAGTTATTGAGTATTCCTTTTGGTGAATCTTTTCAGGAGCCTGAGGTCTTGAATGGTGATGGGCAGGGAGAAGGGGCAAGGATACAGAGAGAGGGAGGTCAGCTGACCAGTGTGCAAACTTCTGTTAATCACAGCACTGCTAGAACTCCCAGCAGCTGCTCTCACTTCTGAGATTGTGCTAGATGTCTTCTTCCAGTGTTTACTCACTTGGAGGGCAGAGGAAAGTGAGCTCTTCCGGGGAGGAAGGGACATACCTTTTGCTTCATTCCTCTGAGTCAACCCTGGAGCTGTATTTCCTCAGAGCCCATCGCCCTCTGACTCCTTTATTTCCCATGTTTCACATTTCCCACCTTACACAATTTTCCCATTAATTCCCAATTAGAAGAGGGAAAGGATAAGATTCAGTTTGCTTCTCCCTAGATTTGGATGGTCTGTGTAAGAATTCTTATACTAGTTTGCTAGGGCTGCCATAATAAAATACCACAGTCTAGGTGGCTTAATCAACAGATGTTTACTTTCCACTCTGGAGGCTAGAAGTCCAAGATCAAGATGCCAGCAGGGTTGGTGTCTTGTGAAGACTCTCTCCTTGGTTTGCAGAAGGCTGTTTTCTTGCTGTGTCCTCATGTGTTTTTCCTCTGTACACAAGAATTCCTGGGGTCTCTTCCTCCTCTTATAAAGACACACCAATGACATTGAATTATGACCTCACCCTAATAGCTTAATTTTAACTTAATCACTTCTTTAGAGATCTCATCTCTAAATAAAGGCCCCATTCTGAGGTACTGGGGGTTAAAGCTTTGCATATGAATTAGAGAAGGAGGGGATACAATTCAGCCCAGAACCATTCTGGAGATTTAGTTGACTTCCTGGTTACAGCTCTTGGGGTGAGAGCTCAGTTAGGAGCCTCATCATTGTGCTCCCTCCATGTGGCTGCCTTCCTGAGCTCCTGTTCTTTCCTGGACTCGTGTCATTGGGCTGTGATTGAATTATTTTGACTATTTGTTCATTTTGTTAGGAACCCACGGTATGTGCAAAGGGAGAGTGGACATTGTGAGTTCTGATTTGAGATTTATTTTCTGCTCCAAATCTGTATGTAGTACCCACTAAGGACCAGGCACTGTACAGTGATGCTTGGTGCTCAGTCACAGCACGAGAGCCAGCACTACCTGACCCTACTGCCCACATTTCTTGCCTGGCATCTTCTCTCTGCAACCTGATCATGACTTATTAGGGGGAAATGTCCACATCTCCCTCTCATCCACCCCCATGCCTAGCCCAATTCTTTGCCTGGAGTTGTGGGTATTTAGTAAAAATCACTGATGAAAAGAAATGCAGATGAAAACTTTAAAAGGTACTGTCACTTCTTCTTAGCCCCAAAGTGTCATTTCTTCTTAGCCCCAAAGAAAGAAAGAAAAAAAAACCTGCCTAATTTTTTTCTGATTTCAAAGAGGGGTAAAGAAAAGAAAAACTCACATCTGGCCAAGTTTTAGCTCTGAACACTTTGCATAATCAGTTAGAAACCCTTTGTTAATGGGCCAGATGGCTGTTGAACCCCAAAAGGAAATTAAATATGCAGGCAGTGGCAATTGAAGGGAGGAATTAGAAATTCCTTTCTAAAGAGAAAGGACTTCATCTGGAGCTGCCCTGTAGGTGTGGTTAATAGCAGCCATCGGTTTCCTAGCAACCAAGCCCCTTTCCCTTTTGCTAGGTCTGGAAATGTTCTGCATAGACACTGAAGGATGCATCCAGCACCCATAATGCCTTTCAGATGAACTGGAAAAGCCCACACTAATGAGGATGGGAGGGGATGGCTCCTGCCCTCCCAGCACAGTTTACCTGCTGCCACCGATGGACCAGCCTCGCTCATTTTGTCATGGAGTCCTGGCCTGGGCAGGCTGCAGAGTCCATGATTCAGAACTTGGAATACTCTTGACACATAAAGAATTTGTAAGGCAAATCCAGGTGACTTTTCTGCCCACAATTGAGAGTGTACCCTCATCACAGTTATTCAACTTTCAACATCTCTCTCCGGGATTCCTACAACCACCCCTCGTGGATTTCCTGCCCCTAAGTCTTTCACTCCTCCAGTTCAGCTTGCTCATTGCAGCCAGAGTCATTTTTGTGAAAGAATAACCTAGCTATGACTGTCTATGTGTACTCATTTCTGTCCCACGAGGCTTTTTGTGATCTGGCTCTTGCCTTACTCTCCAGCCGGTTCACTCAACCACATGCACCCTTGGCTTTGGATAGACCATACTACTGTAGTTTCCTGGACACATCAGGCTGTTTCACATCTTGTCCTGTGCCTTACAACAGGCTTTTCCTTCTGAAGGTTACACCTCAACCTCACTTCTGGAATTGCTCAATTCCTCTTTGTCTTTCAGGATTCAGCTCACACGTCTCTTCTGGGAAACTATCCAGAACCTCTTTTTATCCCTAAGTCTGTTTCATATACTCTCTCTCTCTGCTGCTACAGGACTCTGGGTTTACATCTGTCTTAGCACTTAGGAAAATATGCTCTAGCTGTTGATTTACTTTTCTGTGTCCCCAAGTGGATGTAAAGTCTTCAAGGACAAGGAGCTGTGTTTTGCTTTCTCCACACCCAGCGCAGGGTCCGAGACAAAATAAATGTTAAGTAATTGTGCAGTAGGTGAATGGGCACACAGTGAAGCAGACAGTATGACTTGGCTACTGATCCAGGTTTCCCATCTCTGTCTACAGTTCTAGACTGGAGTTCTGCTTTTGTGAGATGTCAGCAGAATAGTATGGAAAGAAGTGTATATAATGGCCTAAAGCTCCAGGCATGTCTACACAGAAAATTGCCTTCTAACTTCCCTGGGTCTGTGGTTTAGAAGGCTTTCATCAGTGGGAAAATAACCCAAATTTTCTAGAATCTGAACTTGTTCAAGAAACCTAAGATATCATCTGAAGCAATCTTTCATTTAGTGGAAGAGTGGGTTCTTTACCCACAATCACAGAGATGTGTTTAAATACCTTCCACATCCATGAGCAAAGAACCCATTAAGGAAAGCCATTCCATTATTGAGCATGCGTAATTAGAGTCTGAGCCAAATCATTTAGATCTTCATTATAAAATCCAATTCTTTCATTTGCATTACTTGTGGCTCCTCCCAGGTAAGAGTGATATCTCCTTACTCACTGGCTGAAATTTGCTTCAATATATCTTCCTCATGTTGGTTTGAACTGAGTCTTTTGTAGCAGCCCAGGCAAAGAGACTTCTTTCTTCTCTATTAGTCTTCACAGAATAGAAGACCACTGTCATCTCCTTTCTCAGACTTTTGTTTTCTGGGCTTTGGATCCATTTAACTGCTCTTCACGAGATGTGGTTTTTCTTGTACTTCCTCATACTGGTTACCAGCTTTTTATATATTATCCTAGGGGTCCTGCTTAATCAACAAGAATGTACCAAATGTCAACCGTCAAGATTGTAAAGGTGTGAAATTTTATACTCTTTGCAAGTAAACCAGTTAACCTACCACAGTTTTATGGATGCTGGCAAAAGACATGAGATTTCTGGGTCAGAGACAGAGACAGCAAGAGCAATGGCTGAAGTAGCAGCATTTTATGGTACCAGTTTCCCAAGCCCCAATTATCCTGGTGAGATATGGAAAGGGGCCAGGTAACACGTGAATTCACAGTGGACTACATTATAGAAGAGGAACCACAAGATTAGGAAATCCTATCTTTTCTGTAACGGAGTGCAAACAAACCTGCCCAACTTTGCTCCAAAGGACAATGTTAACTTTTTCTTCCAAGGTCATTTGTTATACAAATTTTCTCAGAAAGATAGCTCAGGCCAAAAGATTGCCAATATCTCTGTTTGCAAGATGTGCAAAAATGTAAGAGCTCTGTGGAAAACTGTCTCCCAAAACCCACTGTTGGCCTCAGCACTCAGGAGATGAACCAGTTCTCTGGCTATAAGTGAACCATACAAAAGAGACAAGTTGTACATAGCTCTAGTCTCCAGACACAACAATGATTGTGAGTACCATCTCTAGGTACATGGAGTAGAAGGACCCGTACCCAGAGAAGCTTTGCCCTTGAATTACGGAAGACGGCAGCCAGTGGACACACACCCACTCATTCGTTATTTATGAGCACTTTCCTTCCTCCATTGAAGTGTGTATTTAGTGAAACAGGGGTCAGAACCCATGGAATCCCCTTAGGAATGGATTCCATGTCCCATGTGGTTGGTGAGGTTTTTATTTATTGCTTTAAATATGCCTATTGTAACCAGCCCACAAGACCAAGCAAAGGGCATGTGTTGTGAAAAATGGCTTTATTATGGAAATTGCTAGTGATTTTTTGTGAACATAACAGTATCAAGCCAGTTTAATCCTGAGAACAGTCCTGAAATTATGACATGCTTTGCCAGAATTTTCATACCCATTTAGTCAGTTATGTGTCTCTGGGCTTGAGTATTATTCACTTATTTGTTCAACTGATACTGAACAGTGTCAGGCACTGTTAGAGGTTCTGAAGATAAAGTAATGAAAAACGTTACCTGCTTGGACCTTATATCCTAGTGGGGGAGATGGAAAACCAACAGGTAAATGCACAGATGAATAACATCAGGTAGCGATAAGTGCAATGGAGGAAAGGAAGTAGGACAAAGGGGATGGAGAGCTGAGGAGGAGGGTGCTGATTAAGTGAAGGCCTCTCTGGGGAAGATCTGCATAAATGGGGAGGGTTTGCCCTGCCAGGATCTGAAGGAAGAATATTCCAGCAAGAAGGAATAGCAAGTACAATTCTCTTGAGAAAAACCAAGGTCAAAGGAGCTAGAGTGGAAGGAGAAAGCGAGACATGGTTGGAGATGAGGCTTCGCTTTTCTCTGGAGCAATAGGCTTTATATCTTGTGGGAAATCTGAGCTCTTCTCCGTAGAGAGAGAAGACTTTATTCTTTTGTCACTGTATTCATCCTTATGAACAAACTTAAAACGTGTAAACTGTCACACTATAGCTTAAGATAGCTTCATAAAACTTTATTTATACTCAGTATTATGTAATAACCTATAAGGGAGAAGGATTTGAAAAAGAATATATATATAATATACACACATACATATGTATATGTATATAGAACTGAATCGTTGTGCTGTACACCTGAAACTTATATGATATTGTAAATCAACTATAATTTAATATAAAAAATTTTAATTGTTAAAAAACTTTATTTATATTATTCCAATGCATAAAACTTTTCATAGATTCCCCAATGAATTACCATTTAAATACAAACAGATTGGTATCTCATCCAAACCCATGTGGCCAATTCTCCAGCCTTACCTTTCATGTGGCACCATTTTTATACCACAGGATCCAGCCTTAAAGAAACTCTTGAAGGCTCTACAACAAGACACCATGCAGGATCTTTGTCCTAATGATACCTCTTCCTGGAGTGTCTTTGCCTTCACTTCCCCCTGTTATCTCACATTAGTCCTTCGAGACTGAGCTGGGTAGGAATCCCTACCTAAATATTCAATCTGAGTAGGGATCCCTCTTCTGTGTTTACTTCCCTCCTACATCTTTCTATTCTCAACTGTAATTGCTTACTTATGTGTATCACATTTGATGTTGAGCTTCTTGAAGGGAGGGAATCTGGAATTTCATCCTATATTTCCAGTTCTTAATGTTCTTCGAGGTAGGTGCCTGATAATATTTTTGGTAGAATAGATGAATGAATGCATGAATAGATTATATTTGAAGACTTTCTCCATTAACAGGAAGCATTTGAATACCTTCTTCTGGACCACTAGACTGCTCTCATTATACTGAATACATTTACTTTTAGGCTGCTCAGAACATAATTCAATAAATTGTTTTAAATCTATAATGCATTAATCAACCACATTTCAAAAAGTTTGCACTGCTACTCTCCTCTAATAATCTCAGTATCATTGCATATAATCTTCTTGGCTTTCTTTTTCTCCTAAGAATTAAACCCACTATTTTGTTATTCCAGGATTTGTTGTGTATTTCATGGCCTGAGAAACCTGCTTAAGAGGGGTGAGCAGACCCTGAGATCCCTAGAGAAATAGAATCCATCCTTAGGTAGAATTGTTCTTGGGCTACTTTAAAAAGAACTTGAATCTCTGATGTCTGTGATCTTACTTATATGTGGAATTAAAAAAAACAAAAAATAAAAGCTGAACTCATAGTAACAGAAAGTAGATTGTTCATTACCAGAGGTTGGGACATGAGGGAAAGGGGAGATTAAATAAAAGTAGAATATTGGTTGCCAGGGATTGGGGGGGTAGTCATGGGGTGTTATTGTTTAATGGGTACAGAGTTTCAGTTTTATAAGAGGAAAAGAATTCTGGAGATAGATGTGGGGATGGTTGCACAATAATATGAATGTATTTAATCCCACTGATCTGTACACCTAAAATGGTTAGGATAGTACATTTTATGTTATGTCTGTTTTATCACAATAAAAAAAGTTGGGGAAAAAAGTGAAAATCAAAGTCCTTAGTCAGTATAGCTCACAGAAGAGTATGTTAAGTGGTTAAAAGGAATGCCCCTGAGTTACTGCTTCTCCAGAGATGTGTAATGCTTGTTTCAGTTTTGGATATTTCAGAAAAAGGCCCTGAGACAAGGATTTGAGTGAGATAGTTTATTTGGGATGTGTTGGGAATCCCAGTAGGGGGCCAGGGGAAATAATACAGGGAAGAGAATCTGGTCAGCAAAGAGTGAACAATTAAACCAGCTACCCTGGTGGGTGACTGGAGCTTCATCCCAAGGGAAACTCTGGGAAATGATGCAAAACATGCTCCTCACAAGTATCTAGCTCAAGAAGAGAGGGAGCTGGGGTATTTGTACTGCCACACCCAAGAGTCATTGATTGAAGATAACTCAGGGGTTGTTAATTTCTGAACATTTCATGCTTGCCTCCCACTCTGACTGTTGCAGCTGGGGTAAGAAAAGCAGAGTTCCCAGGTACAAAGATGCACATACTGACTGGCAAGCAGAGGGAGAGGGACATGTGTAGGGTTCTGACAGTGTTCACAACAGTACTATGCTCAACAAGTGTCTTTCCTAGCTCTGAACAATACAGGGGTCCATACTAAGCTCACATCTCAAACAGCTGTCCTACCCAACCAATGAGAATAAATGCCCACCCACTGCAACCCCACATGACAGTGAGCCTGGGGAAGACCCAGGACTCAGGTTTTAAGAGAGGGTTACAACACCAAGCAAGCAACCAAAAGCCTTCCTTGGAGTTAGCAAAAGAGCAGGCACCCAAAATT
This sequence comes from Hyperoodon ampullatus, assembly GCF_949752795.1. Taxonomy (NCBI): domain Eukaryota; kingdom Metazoa; phylum Chordata; class Mammalia; order Artiodactyla; family Ziphiidae; genus Hyperoodon; species Hyperoodon ampullatus. Next base: position 169,501,841 of record NC_136914.1, read on the forward strand.
CTAGAGAGCATGTCAAAGGCAAACAAAACTGAAATAAAAATAAATTGATAAAGACTTTGCTTAAAGTGAACAGTGATTAATCACAGAAGTAACCGCTGAGAATAAAATCAGGGCAACAAGCTGGTATAAGGCACACATCATGGGATCAACCAGAGGAGAGGGAAAAGCAGAGAAAGGAATCTAAGTGAGGCCTGTATAAGATATACTTCCTTGGTCCAACTGGATGAGGATTTCTTGTAGAGCCTTACAAAGGAGGACCTGCATATTGCTATTAGAATATCCTTGTACTCATGGCTGTTGTAAGTGTTTCTCTCTAATCATCTGTTTGGTTCCCTTTCCATAATGAAGGATTAGTCCTGCTCAACTAATCCTTTTATCATCTTTGTAAAATCTTGAAATAAAGAACTATCCAGGTAGTGCTGTGTTCAGATACCAAGCCTGGGAGGATCCTATGTGCTTTTTGCTAAGTCAAAGCACCCAGAAGGTATAAACCATAAAAGCACCCCCTCTCCCCACACGTGGATTTCTGCTGGGTATGCTGGCTGGACATCACAAAATGTCTCCTGAACATCAGGAATTAAATCAGGAGAAATCTAATTTGGCCTAAATTGGCTTGCAACGCAAGGTGTTAAGAGGAACAGAAATTGTTCTGCAATACGGATGTTTGTGGAAGGGACAGCCTCAACCCACTGGCAACTGTAATGAAAAGTGATGTTGAAAATATGAAGCCTACTGAAGAAGGCAGAAAGCCTGAAAATACTAACCTGTGATATTCTGGTTACAGAAAGAAATGTATTATAAACATTCACTCCAAAAACTGATGGCATCAGAAGGTACAACAAATATTGGAGATTGATTTCTGATAAACTTGGAAGGAAATAGTGGAGGAAGAAGAGGAGAAAAAGATGAGTGTAAATCACTATGACTTGTATAGACTGGAAGAGGAGGAGAAGAGTATCCCAGTTTGGACAGAGAGAGCAATAAATATCATCTTCCTTCCGCCCTTCCAAGCAGTAGAATTTACTGGAATGAGAAAAAGACCTTTGACAACAGGATTGAAAAGATGACCAAGCAGAACTCCAAAGGTCTAGCAAAAGGATAAGAGGGTAAGAAACTTGAAGATACCAGCAGTGGAGTTGCAGTTGTGAATCATGGGACTTAGACTGGGTGGTAAAGAAAGAGAAGCATTGGAAAGGGGGGTGATGGGCCACCTCACAAAGGGAGGTTTGGGAGTATCATGGTGTGCAGAATCAGAAGCATTGTAAAGAAGCAAGTAAGCTGGAAAGAAGGGAATTTAGGTCATTGTGGGATACAGAAGTTTACTTTTTTATCGGTCTAGGATTCCTGCCAATAAAGCAAGGGTCACAGGAGTCACAGAGAAAAAGGAGCTTGGAGGTCCTGCTGCTGGGTGGTTCATCTACATAGATGTTGCCCATGACAATTGAAGGAATTGGGGTGGAGAGGAAAGTAGCTAAGTAATTGTCAAAGTCTCCCTAAGAAGGGAGGAGGTCAGGAGTTAAGCAAATAAAGGCAATGAGAAGTGGTAAAGAGTGGCATGGATGGATGTCATTAGCTTCAAAGGAAGAGGGCTTTTATTTCCATGCAGATCAAAGATTAATGGTGTGGAAGCAGCGAGGAGAACTTCCCCCAAGGCTGTGTCCCTGCGAGGCATGACGTGTGGGAGAAAACTGAGCCTCCAGCCAAAGAGGAAGTACGTGACCTCTCAGGTCCAGCTGCTATTTCGGTAAGGTGGGGTCCTCAGTTCTGCCCTGTACCATAGTAGCTCCCCCGGGTGTTAAGGATGCACAACCAAATAAAACAAATAAATAAAAGTGTTCATGATCAGATAAATCTTAGATATACTGCCTGATTGACCTTCCTCTAGGAGAATCACGCTCAAACTAGAATATTCAGGAAATCCTCTAGAGTAGAAACGTGTTTTATCCTAATGTTTTCCTATTTATTTGACCACCAATTCATGGCTTTGGGGGGATACCTAGCAATGCCTCAAAAAATAGGTGTACTGTGGCAAGTGGGAAAAGATGAGCTAAGGTAAGAAGGAAGAAAGGCTTCAATGAAAAGGTACAAGGTTAAATATATAGAGGTATAATGTGGGGTGCAAAGCCAGCCTGCCTGATTTTGCATCCCAGCTCAAGCATTTCCCAGCTCTATAACCTTGGGCAAACTGCCTGTTCTGTATGCCTCAGTTTACTTATCTATAGAAGAAGAAGATGAGGAGGAGGAAGAGGATATAGAGGAAGAGGAGGAGGAGACCTATAGTATAGGTGGTGGTGGTGATTAAATTAACACAGGAATGCTTAGAACACGATATATGGCATATGACATGTGGCCCCTACAATAATAACTCATTACTGTAGAATTTTTTTGCAATGAAAGCAGAGTTCCAAGTGACAAACTGGTTCCAAACAGTGGAAACTGACAGAAGAGGGTAATCCCAGCTCCAAAGGAGAAAGGTACAAAAGTCATAGATGAACCTGAAGTGGGTAGAAATGTGGATCTCAGGGGCACTTCCCCAGAAACTTTATCCAACTGTAGGGACTGGCAGTTTAACCGTTCCATACTGTCTGCTGGGGGAGCTACACAAGACAAGATGAACATGCTCTAGCATGTTTATTATTTAAATTTCCTCTGATGTGAATTTTTCATTTGTTTCCTTTGCCCATTTATATATCAAGGTTTTAAATGATTTTTTATCCAAATGAAAAACCATCCCCCTCTGCCTCTTTCTCTTTGCTGGACTCTGAGAAAAACCCTGAGCCAGTTCCATTCAAGCCACTCATGTCAATGACCTTGTCAAGGAGAATATTAAGAGGCATAATCAATTTCTTTTTTAATAAGGATAATGGGTGAGAACTCAGAAGCCGTTCTGGTTGGAGAATCTTTCCCTAGGCGTTGCAAATATTTTCTTCTCTTTTCACTCAATATCTTTTCAAATTACTAACCCAAGAACTCAGTTCTCTCTTTTTAGCTGACAGTTTTGAATCAGGAATGTTGTACCGTGTCCACGTCTCTGAAATCTAATAAGATAGAACAAGATTTTCCTGCTCTGTGAGAGGGAAGGAGAGGAAATGGAGGAGAATGCTCTAGGCCACCATCAAGGAGCCCTGCCTCTCTCAGACGTCCTCCCTGGAGGAGATGACAAGGGTATTAACTTATTATTCAAGGCCCAGCCTGAGAAATCATGGTGTCTGACCTTCAAAAGGTTCCATGCTGCTACTTCACACTCACCCAGGACTTTACTCTTTACAAACCCTAACATCTTCCCCCTGTTTGCTCACAGCACTCCCGTCTCCGTGGGCAGCCCTATGTTGATGGGGCAACACCTGTTTTTGGTATTTCTGTATATATGAAAACACCTGAAATGGAATCATTTACACCTTGAGAAATATTCAGAGGATTATATGCTGTGTTAAAAGAACAATGGGTTATCCAGGATTTAAAAAATGGAAATGGAGTCTGACAAGGATTATCCAGGACAAAATGGGGACTGTAGTTCACGTGCAAAAGTACACCATGAATCCCTGCCTAAGGACCCTGGAATAGGAAGGGTATTTTAATAATAACCATCTTTACTGTGCTAAGTGTTGTATTATATAAGTTACCTTATTTGGTCCTCACCTTAAATCAGTGATGTAAGTTTTGTTTTTGTTTTTCATTTTGAATAAAGGAAACTTATGTTTAGAGAGTAAAGTGACAACTCAAGTATCAATACTTCTCAAACCTATGAAAATCAAAAACGTGTGGATTCTGTTAAGTGGCAGAGCCAATTCAGTAGGTCCGAGGTGGGGTCTTTATACCTCATTTCTAATAAGCTCTCAAGTTATGTCAATGCTGCTGTGGCCCAGATTACTTTTTGGATAACCAGAGTTAACTATACACTATAATGGCCCTTACTGTTTTATTCTGGAATGAACTGGAGCTAGCTGACATATGGACATTGAGGGAGGGAAGGGTAGACAGGGGATATTGAGGGCAAGAGTGATAGTTATGCAGAACTTAAGGGATCTTGGAAAAAATATTTTTAGATAAAGAGATATAAGAGCAGATATGAAAATTCAAGATAAATGTGAAAATCCAGAGTACAGGACATTCATTCAATCTGTCAAGAAATATTTATTGATCTCTGACTATATTCCAGGTCCCATGTAAGATCCTGGGGACACAATCTCTCTGGTGGCTTAAACTCTAGTGCGAGGCAAATAATTAATCAATTGAAATACATATGGGAGTGCCGAAGGGGAAGTAGGAACCACCTTTGGAGACCTGCGAAGTCAGGGATGACGTCACTAAAACATGATGTCTAAGTGAAAATTTAAAGCTGAATAAGAGTTGGCCAAGAGACGGTTTCAGGGGAAGGTGGGATTTTCCAGGTCAAGGAAAGAATATGATTTAATGATAGGAGGTGGGCAAAGCGTGACTCTGGAGGAACTGAAAATGTTCAGGATGGCTGGAGCTCAGGACAGATGAAACTACAGAAGGATGAGGAACAAAGAATAAAGAGGATTCATCCTTCAAAGCATAACCCACCCACATCAACCAAATCAATAAGCAAAGTGGGGGGCAGGAGGGGGGCATACTGCCTATTCTTTCCTTCCCAGCTATTTAGCCAACAGAGATTGCTTGGGGACACATATGCTGAAACAGGAAATTCAGTCCCTGGCACTTGTTCCTTTGATGAGCCTCCATTGAAGAAGGTAAAATCCCTAGCCTTCAAGCCCCAAGAAAAAGCTATAAGATGAAGACTTTGGGGAACAATGTCAGATCCACACATATTCCAGGCTGAAATGTGACTCATAAGGAAAGTACTTAGGGATTAGGAAAGTGACCCTGAAATGGGAAAGAGCTGGGAAGGTCAGTAACACCCAGGTCAATGGAGCATGTGCTTTATGACAGTGCTTCCTCCCAGGTATTTCACTCACATCTCATTTTACCTTCTCAACAGTCCTATGAGAAAATGCTATTGCCATCTATATTTTATAAATAAGGAAACAAAACTTTTAGAGGGATGAAGCAACTTTCTTTTCCATTTTCCTGGCTAGAAATTGTTGAGACTTGATTTGCACCCATGTTCATCTGAGTTGAAACCCATTCTCTTTTTTTTCTTTCCATTATAGATTATTACAAGATATTGAATATAGTTCCCTGTGCTATACAGTAGGTCCTTGTCTATCTATTTTTTATATAGTAGCTTGTATCTACTCATCCCAAACTCCTAATTTATCCCTCCTCCCTTTCCCCTTTGGGAACCACAGGTTTGTTTCTATGTCTGTGAGTCTGTTTCTGTTTTGTAAATAAGTTTATTTGTAGCATTTTTTTAAGATTCCACATACAAGTGATATCATTTGTCTTCCTCTGTCTGACTTACTTCACTAAATATGATAAACTCTGTGTCCATCCATGTTGCAGCAAATGGCATTATTTCATTCTTTTTGATGACTGAGTAACATACCATTGTATATACATCTTCTTTATCCATTCATCTGTCAATGGGCACTTGGGCTGTTTCTATGTCTTCACTATTGTAAATAGTGCTGCAATGAACATAGGGGTGTATGTATCTCGAAACCCATTCTCATACGTTTTACAGAATAAAGATAGAAGGGAGAACGGACACATCTGAAGAGTGGCACGTGGCTGCTTGCTTGAAGCAGTTCTTTGGTTTAAGGGTCTTAGAAATGGATGTAGTCCTTTGGTGGCTAAGAGTTATTTGGGAGACCCAGTCTTGGTTGGACAACTAGAACAGTAGTCAGCATTCAGCAACAGCCTAAGCTTAGTGCCAAATCAGAGAGGACACAAAGCCAGACTTGGGTCCAGCCTGGAGGTGCATTAGAAGGAGCATACAGAGTCACTAGTCAGGATAGACAGGTTTTGCTGTGGTAACAACCCCAAAATTTGAGACCACAAAGCTGCATTTCTCACTGATAAAAAATTCATCTCGCCCAGGTATCTCTCTAGGTCAGCCATTCTCCATGGTTGACCTCAAATTCCAGGCTGTTGGAAATGCCACCATTCTCTGCAGCTTCCTTGGTTAATTCAGCAGGGAAGAGTAAGACTGGATAATGACATATGGTCCTTTTATTGCCTCCACCCAGAAGTGACACTTTACACTTCCACCCACAGAGAACATATCACATGGCCTCACTTAACTGCAAGGGAGCTGAGGAATGCAGTACTCCACGCACTGGGAGTGGGAAAAGAATTGGACATTGATGGACACTGGTAGCCCTGCCATAGGACCCTCTAGAGGGTTCTCAATAACATGCCCCACTGTACAGTAATTTACTAGAAATCCACAATCTGGAAAGTGCCTCATATCATCCACTGGCAGTATCGGCTAATACAATTGTACTTATTACACTATCCCAAGGCTTTGGCTTATTAGACACTGAGTCCTAAGTCCTCTGACCCAAGAAACACAATTCTGATTCTCTCCCAGAATTGGAACACAAATTTGGGGCGTCTCTGTGTGTATCCATAAAGGAAATCTTTTTATGCATACCTGAGCTCAAGTTGATTTCTGTTCCTTCATGACCTCCATATTGATAAATGTAAATAGTTGGCTCAGACTGAAGGACTGACAGCACAGGCATTGCTTGGGTAAATTAAATAGGGTCTGTTTATTTTAAAGATTCAGAAAAAAGTTCATAAAGTCAGGATTCACAGTAGACAGATTAGCAAGACAGATTAGTCTCCAGGAGTGACTGAGATGTAAGCTTCTATACCATAAAGCCCTCCTTATGGATCCCCAAATCTGAAAGAGAGTGAGCATCGCATCAGAACGTGTGAAAAGTCCAAATATATCTCTGTGAAGAGTCAGCTTTATACACATAAGGAGTCCGTGTGTAGGCTGGTCTGGATGCCTGCCAGAGACCCTGTCATCAAGGGCAGATTCAACTCATTAATCTTAATATTTAACAATAGGCACCACCCTTACAGCGAGCAGAACAGTTCTGGAAGCTCAGGGAAATGGCCAGCAACCTCTGAAGGGGTCCTGCTCAGCTGTAGTCATAGGACATCTAAGTCAAGCAAGGCTTTCACCTTCACCAATGCAGACACTTGAATTCTAAAGGGCAAGAATGAAGTAGGAACCAGGGTTACATTTCAAACTTGAAAATTCTTTGCTAAGCAAAATGGGGTCAGGAGCTATGATCATCAAAATGCACAAAGTTTCTCCTTTTCTTTCTTTTTTTTTTTTTCGCCCTTTAATAACACTTGTGGCTGAGAATAAAAGAGAAGAGGTAATTATCTTAAATGTCTTTAGTGGCAATTATGCACATGCCACCAGAATACCCTTAACTCCATCTGTTCTTTCCTTGTGTCTCCTTAAGATGAGCGACGCCACTGTCACCATAATTCAGTCACACCAGTGGAGTACCATCTTATTGGAATGGGATGGAAATTAAAGACAATCATCTCCAACCAAAGTTTAACAATTTCTTCTGCTTAAGAACCTGAGAAAAGCAGTACAGAAAGAGAGGGATAAGCAAAAGTGGCAGAAGGTAAAATTTAAAGAACTTTAATCTCTCAAAAGACCTATAAAATCTGGGCTTCAGTTTATAGACACATTGTATACATTTACCAAGGAAAAGAAAATATATCCAACAAACTTCTTCGTTTCTGTTTGTTTTTAATGTCAGAACTTGATTTCTTACAATAACATTTGCTCATTGTAGAAAATTTAGAAAATACAGATAAAGAAAAGGGAGAAAATTTAAATCATCCATAGTCCTGCCACCCTGAGAGATTCTCTGTTGACTCTATAGATGCATATTTGCATCTGTCTCTATTTGCCTATCTATCTATCCACACACACAAACACACAGTTTTTACAAACTGTATTGTCATTTTAGACTCTTAATACATCTTGGTAGTAAGCAATGTTAGTATTCATCAATATCCAGTTACCCTCTACTTTCAGGCCCACTAGGTGACTTACTTCTCTGTCCTTTGAGATTAGATGCAGCCATTGACTCTGGCAAATAAAATTGGAGCTGAAGTGACATATGACACTTTGAGGTGGAAGCATTTAATCTCCAGTAGTGACTAGCTGATCTGCCCTTTCCCTGCTGTGACATGGCAGTGCCATATGATAGAAGTATCCAGAAATGCTAAGTTAACACATGGAGGGGAGCAGCCCTTGAGAGTTACCTGCTTGTTATGGTCTTTGTTGTAAGATATTAAAAAGTTGGGGGCTGTTACTGCAGCATAATTGAGTTATCTCCAACAAAACGATCTTTAGCATTGTCCTGACATTAAACATTATTCTAAAAAAGCATTAAAAGGCTGAATTGCATTTCATCATAATTTATTCAAACAGGCTCTTATTGTTGAATATTTAAATTACTTCCAAATTATAATCAGTTGTGTAAGGAACCTATTTTTAGGTATATTTTGCTTATATTTATGGTTATTTCCTTAAGGTGCAATCTTAGAAGGGAAAGACATAGTTCAAAAATATATATATATATATATATATAACACCATAAGTTTTAAAAAATGTAGTGCCAAAACATCCTACAAAAAATAAAGATTATTGGAAGAATCATCAATAGCATAAAGAATAGATTATTTCTCTATTTGACATAAATATTCTATCTATCTATCTATCTATCTATCTTTTAAAGGTGCCCCATGGTTTTTAATTGCAATTCTATGAGTTACATACATTTTCATAATTGTATAGGTTATTTGTATTTCCTCTTTTGCAATTTTTTTCATCATTTTCTTACTGCTTTCTTATTATCTTTACACTTGTTAAGTACATAATTATTGATATTAGTGAAATGATACATTCATTAAAAATTAACCCTTGCCACATGCACTATGCACACTTTTTCCAACCATTAATTTGGTTCAAAATGTTCCACTGTTACTTATATTTTTTAATACACAGATGTGTTGATTGTTTTGTTTTTCAGGTTATCAGATTTATTACTGTTTTTTCTTTAAGGTTTTTGCCTCTAGTAGCATGTTATTAAAACCTCCTTTATCCCCGAAATATAAATAGTCACATATTTTTTCCTAGTACTTTGTGATTTTGTTTTTATATTTAAATCTTTGATACATATGGTATATAAGTTGAATATGGAATAAAGTTCAGATCTATTTTTTCCCCAGATGGCTGGTTTTTCTAACATTGCTTATTGAAAATATCTTTCCTTTCCATACAAGTTTTAAATGCCATGTTTATCCATATACCAAGTTCTGAAGAATTCTTGAGACTGAACTTCTATTCTGCCCTACTGACCAACCTGTCATTGTTAAAATTGGTACCAGGCTGCTTTTATTATTGTATCTTTATACTCTTCAATATCTCATATCTTATATTGCTATTCTTTTGAGACATTTTCTTGCTTATTTTTAAGTATTTATTTTTCAAGATGAATTTTTAAAATATTCCATTAGGATTTTCATCTTTCCCAGTAACATTATTCAAGTCTTATTTAATGTCCTTGTTCTCATTAATTCACTCAAAAAATATTTATTGAGTATTTTCTATGAGCCAGGAATCATTCTAGATATTGATGATACAATAAAGAACAAACAGAATTCCTTGCCCTCATGGAGCTTATATTCTAATAAGAGAAGAGAAAAACATTGAAGAAGATAAACAAGTACAATAGAGTTTATTATAAATAGTAGTAAGAATTAAAGAGAAATAATAAAGCTGGGAAGAGGAATATGAAATATTGTTGTCAATGGTTTTCATTTATCTTTTCTTTGAAGCGGAGCATCAAGGTAAGAGATTTGGGCAGAGGAGGGGAGCCTGTGAAGGATAAGGGAGCTGGAAAAGGCAGGAGAACCTTCAGACACCAATGAAAGTCTGACGTCCATTAAAAAAAAAAGAGAGAGAGAGAGAGAAGAAGGAATAGAGAGAGAATAGAGGAATAGAGAGGGAGGAGGAAATGGGTAAAAAGAGCCTCTGACTGCGGCTTTTAGAAAGTCTCAACCGAGCTGGCAGGGAGCTGACACCATTGCGCTTTAGAAAACGCCCGCATCTGGCAGAAAAAGCCTTTATTTTCTGGCTCACTCATTGGCTGCGAGCATCCGGGACGTGGCCTCTGCGGGGTGGATGGTATTCCGGCCAGAGGTGGGGCAGCTGCAGGCATCAAGTTCTAAGGGCTGAGGAAGAGCTGAGTAGCGACCCTCCATGGCCGCCACAGTGGGGGAAAGTGTTAACATTTTTAATAGGTTGGTTTTGAAGTTTAGTGCATATACCTTGTATATTTCTTACTTACTCATAACAATTCTTTAATTTGGGTTGATATCATTAATAGGCTGTTTTTTCCATGTCATTTGAAATTAATTGTTGCTAGTATACAAGAAACCTAAAATTTGGATATTTTATAATACACCACCTTGCTGAAATCCTATTAATTTAGTTCTAGGCTGAGATTCTTACGTTGTTAAGAATGTCATCACAAACAGTTTTTTCTCTTCTGAAAATTTTGCTTCATTTCTTTTCCTTATCTTATTGCCAAATCAAAGTTGAAATATAATGATGACAGTGGAAATATTCATGTTCATGAAAATCCCTTTAAGTCTTATCATTAAGGATTATGCTGGATGTTCCATTCCAAGAAAATGTGAAAAAAAATATTCCTAGATCAATTTCCTAAGAAAATCTAAATTGCCAAAATTAACTTAGGAGGTTGATCTAGGAACATTGTTGTCACATCTTGCTATAGAATCGCAGATAATATACTCATACATTCGCTGCCTCCTTGCTATCTGTGATCATATCTTTGATCATTCTTAGTATTTGTGGTTGTGCTTTTACTTATTCTTTTTCTTCATCAGGCTTCAAGAAGTTTCCTTCTTTTATGGGTCTTTTCAAAGAACCAGTTCTTGAAGTATCTATTTCTCCATTTTTTCTTTTCTAATTTATTAATTTCTGCTTTCAGGATTCCTTGATTCATTCTTTGCTTAATTTAATTTAATTTCACAGGCTTTTAAAAGAGAAAAAGTGATGTCTGTCTGTGCATTTTATAGCTAACACCAATCTAGCTGCATCTCTAGTCATAATATTAATAATCACAGGCAGCATGGGGTCATGACCAAAGATGGAGACTCTGATCTGTTGCCAATCGCCTGGTTCATATCCCAGCTCTACCTTTGCCAACTGTGTGCCATGGACAAGCAGTTTCCACATCTGTAAAAGGAGGATTATTATTATAATAAAACTTACCTCATAGGGTTAGTGTGAAGATTACATGAGTTAATATTTGTAAAGATTTTGAAACGGGGGTTGGCTCACAGTAACGGCTATGTAGTACACGAATAAATTACATTCATGGAGTACTTTATCCTTTGCAAAACACTTTCACATTAATTTTCTCCCTTAGTTATCATGACAACCCCATGAGGCAAACAATTCTCATCCCTACTTTATACCTGATAAAACTGGAACTTCAACAAGTCAGCTTGCATGAGAACAGTGAATGGAAGACCAGGTCTTATGACCCCATGCTAAGTGTATGGCTTAAAGCTCAAATTGCCTCTTTTGTCTGAGGGGCTTAGGTGGACAGCGAGAGAGGAGTTCATGTTTGGTCCAGGTTTAGGCACTGGCAACTCTTGCAAATTTTGAGGCTTTTGACTGGATGGCAAACTTCCCAAGGCTGAGACCAGCAGCTCAATCAACTATCAAGAAGTTTGGGGCTCTTAGGTCCCTGGACACGTGCAGCCCACGGCAGCAGGAAAAGGCCACATGAGACCTGATCTAGGTGCAAGAGATATGAGTTCTGCTCCTGGTCCTGTCCCGTCTTACTCCATGTGCATGAACAGGGTACTTTGCTCTGTTGTCTCTCAATTTTCTCAAATCCTAAGTCGAGAAAATAGTATCTGCCTGCTTGTGTCAAAAGGCCACTATAGAATTCAAAATAAGTTGATGGCAGTGAAACATATTGGAAGCTTATAAAATATTCCACATATGCAAGACATTGTGCATGTTAAAGGTATCTGCCCTACTGCTTTCTTTGCTTACACAACTGAGAAGAGAAAACCAGATGTGGAAGCAGCTCCCAGACATCATGCCTGCCCCCAAATTCTTTGCTCAGGAAACTTCCCTCACATCAAGAACATCATTATCTTTGCACTGGAGAAAAAAAAAAATCTGTACAGTCTCTGAACTGAAATCTAATTTCCAATTGGCTTCTCTTAGATTGTCAACCATAGGAAATGGAACACAACAGAATTTTCCACAGGCACTGTTTTCCATGGCACACCCAAAACCAGCAGGAAAGAGACTGAACCAAAAATTTCCTTTGGCATCTAGCTCTTCATTACGTTGTAAGAGTATGGGCCACCTGGGGAAAATAATCAAATATAGGAGGGAAGGAGACACATCCAATTCTGGATCACATTACCTGAACTGTTTCTATAAGTATATATTTCTCCAGATTCTAGGAATCATCCACTGAAATCTTTTGACAGTTTAATTGATTGTATTTAGGTTTCTTTTTTTGCAACAAGAACTGACTCTGTTGCTACCTGCCTAGTCTTTTCTTGATGAATAGCTACCTTTGATTTTCCCAAGTTTGCAGAATTGGAATTGGAAGGAAATATGCAAATCACAGCTGCAAGATGGGCAGTTGAGGGAGGGAGGTGCCGCCCTGACTTCTATTCCCAGTAGAATCCCCTTAAAGCTCAAGCAGGAGATGTGGGCAGCTGGATTGTAGAGTCCTTCCTACAAATAAGAAAAAGAGAAATAGAGAGAGAGAGCATGCTGTTTTCTGAGAGCTGACAAGCTTTATCCTTCATGAGTTTCATTCCTCCCTTGCTCTGTGTATGTGGGAAGGAGGCAAGAAGGGAGGGTATTAGGAGAGAGAGAGACAAAGAAATCAATGTCCATGTCCAATGCATAGCAAGAGAGGACCCTGGCTGGACTCACCATGTGTAGAGAGGGAAGCAATGGTCTGTGGACACCTCTGGATACTAGTGACACCCCACTCAAGCCAGAAAGGACCCCCAGAACAAAAGAACTGCACCTCCAAAGCCCTTGTGAACTGAGCCTGCTCTTAACCAAATTTAGGTTACGTCCCTAATGAAGAAGGTATCAGGTTCAGCTGCTCCATCCTCTTCAGCCCACACTGGGTCAATGTGTAGTTGAGAGCCAGCAAGAAGTGGAAGGCAACTAGTACTTATTGGGTATTACTACATATCAGACACTTGCCAATGGAGATACACATACACGTGCATGTGCACACACACAAACATAAAATCTCATTCAATCCATTAGAAGGTTCCATGCGGGCAAAAGTTTTTGCCTGTTTTGTTCACTGTTCTATCCCCAATGCCTTACACATGGTAAGTTCACAAGAAGTATTTGTGAAACAAGTGGATGAATCTTTACAACTCAGAAGGAGTGGACTAATTGTTGATCTTGTTTTAGGATGGGGAAGTTAAGTTTCAGAGGATATTAAGTAGACAAGCTGGGATTCAAACCCAGGTATGTCTTGACTCCACAGCTGACATCTTTCAGGATACACTGCTGTCCTCTGACAGCAAACCAGAGTGTATACAGAGGAAGGTGAGGTCAGGGGACTTGAAATAACGTTCTATAAATAATCATTGAGCAAGTGAAGCATTTATTTGAGAAAAGGAACACCCCAAGCTAACAAGCTATGGAGAGCCCCCTCCCCTTCCTGGGCTTCTGTCCTTCCCCAGTGAGATGAGGGATTGCGCTAGAAGAGAGTGCAAACAAGTGGCCCATGGGCCACCACTCTCCACTCCAGCTCCTATGACAGACGTTACTCATTGATCATAGCATTCTTTCCCACTGAACTTGGATAAAATTTCTTAAGTATTCTCGACAGCAGTCCATGCAACCCCACCCATTAATTAAAGTTGGCATGCATGGGAAAGGCTCTTTGACTTCTCTAGACTAAGGAATCTCTAACATTCCTCAAATTTATTTCTGTCCATAAATCCATCACTGTTTCTATCTTGTTGTGTATGTTGTCTAGCACACTAAGACATCATGAACAAAGAAAGCTTCCAATCTTCCCTGAAAGCAGTAGCATAAAAACCAGGAAGCCTCCAGACTCTGAGTTTATCCTTATACTGTCCTCTATTGAGACTACCTTCCAGATGGAAAATAATGTTTTAACTACAAATTATCTAAATACTGTTGATAAAAAGATCCCCTTTTCTAAGACTAAGACAATACCTATTACCAAGACTGTATTCCACAAGCAAACTAAAGTAAAAAATTGGGACGGATTTTAACTTTAAAGTATTGGCCTCATGGATTGGCTTGTAGTCAACATTTTCTTGAGTTACACATACATTAAAGATTGCCATGAAATAAGATGACACATTGAAAATAATAGTATCTAAGTAGTATCATGTCTGGATTTTAGCCAAGCTCAAGGAATATAAAATAAATTTGTTTTTTTATGGTAGCCTCATGGCTGGCTTTTAATGGTTTAGGAAGAGTAAGAGAGAGGATTTCATACCGATTTTTTATCAAGTGTACATTTTAACAACACAAATAACCTTTAGTAGCTCATGAGGTATTCCACCAATGCCATAAAAGTATAAAACATAAATTTCTTGTTTAGAAATCCTAATGTTTGTTGTTCTACCAGGGTCATTGTTTGCAAAGAAAGAAATCAACTCTGGTTGATGTAAATAGGAAGGGAATTTATAGGAGGGTTTTGGGATATTCAAGGAATGGATCTAAGGTTAGAAAAATAGGTGCAGGAAGTGCTTCAGGGGACTAAGAGGCAGGATCCTGTCCCATCACTACAGGCCACGTGCCCCTCCCACCCCCTCAACACTGCTGGACTCAGCTGCCCTTGGCATTCACTTTTTCTTTTTTTTTTTTTTTGCGGTACGCGGGCCTCTCACTGTTGTGGCCTCTCCCGTTGCGGAGCACAGGCTCCGGACGCGCAGGCTCAGCCGCCATGGCTCACGGGCCCAGCCGCTCCGCGGCATGTGGGATCTCCCCAGACCGGGGCACGAACCCGTGTCCCCTGCATCAGCAGGCAGACTCTCAACCACTGCGCCACCAGGGAAGCCCCTGGGTGTTCACTTTTGCACCCATAAACTCTTGAGTCTAGCATAACTGCCACGAATAATGTCTGACTGTTCCTGTGTCTTTTATTATTTCCTCCTAAATAAAAGTCCAGGCAGAATTTTCTGATTAGTTACACTTACATTTTTGTCAAGTCTTTACCGATTAGCCTGTGGAGACAGAAAATACCTGCTCCTCCTTTTGGGCTTCTGCTCAAACAGGAAAGTGTTCAGAAGCTGGGCAAGCTAAATGACAAAAGCCCATGACATCTGTTAAAATAAAGTGCCCAAAATGAATACAAAGTGAATGTCATGTCAGTGAAATACCCCAATAACCAATAACTATAATTGATTGAGCAGCTGCTTTCTTCCAGGCCATGCACTGGGTACCATATATAATCCCCTTTATCTCGTTTAATCCCTTATAACACCCCTAATGAGACAGACATCAGCATCCTCATGTAAGGGGCATGGAAAGAGTAATTTGCCCAGGGCCACACAGCTTGTCAACACCAGAGCCGGAATTCAAAGGAAGTCCTTTCTGAAGCCAACGCTATGCCCCTAACCACTACGCAAAGCTGTGTCTCCGTGAACATTGCAATGTGGCCTGGATCAGGGCTTGCCCTTAACAGGTATGTGATGAATGTTTGTTTTGATGCTTCCTTTCAGCAGACATTCATTCAGTAAGTTCTTACTACATATAAACCATTATCATAGGCATCATGGGGCACATTTAATGCAGCAAAGCCCACATCCACCTCTAACTACAATATGGAGAATAATGAAATACTTGCAAGAGACAAATACAAGGTAAGTCACACCTTGAAAATTCCTTGAGGGCAAGGACTGTGT
Source organism: Hyperoodon ampullatus (assembly GCF_949752795.1). Classification (NCBI taxonomy): domain Eukaryota; kingdom Metazoa; phylum Chordata; class Mammalia; order Artiodactyla; family Ziphiidae; genus Hyperoodon; species Hyperoodon ampullatus. The sequence goes on from NC_136914.1 coordinate 169,517,729, forward strand.
CTTTCTTGCTCAACTTATCTCCTCAGTGCCTCACGGTGCTTGGCCCTGAGCTCTCAGTAAATATTTAATAAATGGATAAAAATAACTAATATTCATTAAGCACTTACAGGGAGCCAAGCACTCAGTTAAGCCCACAAGAGAAAAGTACTATCATTATCTCCATTGTGAATGCTCTGGCTTAGAGAGGTACTTTGTCAAGGATCCCATGCAGGTGAGGAAGCACAGTTAGGATACAAACCCAACCTGCGCCTGGAAAGCTTATCAACACTCAGTAAGAAGCGCGACTCTGGTAGGAACCCTTTTCTCGGCACCGCACTCCCCAAGCCAACGTGCTGGCAGAGCTGCAGTTCCCCAGTATCTCCATCATGGGGCGCTGTGAGACTGTATGCACAGGTCCGCCTCCATCCCTGCCCTGCAGTTCTGGGAGGCCAGAACTACTGTCTGGAAAGCATGCAGCATGGATCTAAAGGAAATAAAGGTTATAAATCAATTATACTTCAATTAAATTTTTAAAAAATTTTTAAAAATAAAGAAAATAAAGAATGAATGAATCTTAATGTGATATACTCTCTCAACTTCCAAGCTTTTCCTTCCCAACCCTTATCACAGTTGAAATTACGTATCCATTGATGTAATCATTCATGTGGGATCTATTGTCCCATAAAAATATAAGCTCTGTTGGGGCACGGACCGTATCTCTTGTTCACCTTGGCACCTGTCATGGTGTCTGACACATTCCAAGGGTTTAATAAATATATGTTGAATGAATATAACAGCCAGGCTTTAAAGTTGCCTAAAAACTGCACACATTATTTTTTCCATCATATCTATTTCCTTCATCAAGGAAGTAATATGGCTCATAGGAACACAGGAGAAATCTAGGCTTTATTCCAGACATCTTTTCACAGCTTTAACGGCTGGAAAAAGGAAAATACCCCAAGTCACGTGATTTTGTATTCAGAATATTAATTTTCCCTAGGTCATGCAGAAACAGCGATACTTTACTTAATGAAATGCTCTTGTACTAATTTCTATTTGTATGCAAAAGGCTCTTGTCCTAATTTCTATTTGTATGCAAAAGACGTCATCGGTTTAACACATGGAGACAATCTCCTCCACTCGTGCTCACCCATAGCTGCATAGCAGAAGAGGAAAGGCTTCTGATTTATTACACATAAACAAATGAATAAGATAACATTTTATTAGTTAGAAACCATTACAAAAACAGCCAGAAAATGAGACAGTGCAAGTGGAATACGCCCTTATCAATAAATCCTCGGAAGTTTAGGACCTTGATGCATGTTGTAATAATGAAAAAGATAATTAAAAGGATCGAATTGCAGAACTGTATCATTTCATCAAGAAGCAGCCTTCCAACAATAGGAAACATCAGGGCAGTGATGGTCTGTGCATCTCTAACCTTGGTGGAAAAGAAAGGCGTTTGAGATTCAAGTTGTTGCAGCATATGTGAGAAGAATCCATTTTTAGTCTTTGTCATATTGAAATCATGCAAATCCAAGCAAGAAATAGCTCCCCTTTAAAATCGGTATCTTTGTAAGTCTTGTTTCTGGTGGTGAGCAGTAAATAACATGATTAAGTTAGCCATGTCCAGCCTATCAATTATAGTTGATATTATAACTAACAGTCATAGGTGAGAAAGACAGTTTTGTTACTTTTTTTACAAGAGATTCTTGGTTTTTCTTCCCTTGACTGAGAATCTTCATTTCATCCTAGAAAATCTTTAAGACACATTGCAAATACTTTTTATATAAAAGCATCACAGGGAAACACAGAGACTTCAGAGGTTTTTCATTTCCCAGAGAGCCATAGTCAGTTTTTAGAAAGTAAATTGTGTCCCTACCCTTCCCCTCCCTCCAGGTCAGTGCTTCCCCTCCCCCATCCTGATCAGTTTAATATGAGTCACTGCCTGGGCTTTGTTCTATGGAATAACATATTCTCTTGGGAGTCAGTTCATGCAAAACACTCCCTGCTGAGAGAGTGGAAATTTACCCATAAGACATTCTTTCAGCAGCAAGACCCTGGAGGAAACCTGATTGGAATGTTTAAAGTCTTGACTTGCCTGTTCTCCTTAACTCTCACCACATTTCTCAGATTAAAAAAAAATACTAAACCACATATTTAAGGTTTATAACACCTGGTGACCACAAACTCAATGAGATATGGTCTAATTTAGAAAGAAAACTGAAAATGAGAAGATTATTTCCAATACTTCTTCTGCTACTCTATATTCTGTTTTCTCTCCTTCCTATTTTGGTTTTTAGTCACTCTGTAGTCGTTCAATAGATCAATGCAAAACTTTGTTCTTTAAACAACTGCCAGATATTCAATAAGTTATGTGCAGCCAAATAGCTATTATTTCACAACATTTTTCTAAACTCAGATGTATTTTCTGTAGTGCAAGTGACATCGATTTACCACCAAAATAATACATGCATTCATAAATGGCATAAATCATGAGAAAGCTTGGCTGTGATTTCTTTATAAAAAGTCTTGAAGCAAGCTCATCTTTGTAATATACACACACATATACATAATAAAATAGAATTAATATTGTAATACAACGTAGTATCTATACACACATACATGTGTATGCATATGTATATATAATAATCTTTTTTTTTGAAAGAGTAAAGCTAATGATCATGGAAGACTTGGAAAGTAGCCTCGCCCAAGAACTTTGCTTCCCCTCATCATTTACCAGATGATGGTACGGAAAGTTGGAAGGAATATATGTAACATTTCACCCAAGGCAGCTCCCACCTTAGAGAGGGTCTAGACAGAGCTGAAAAGAACTGGCTGACTTGAAAATCACCTGTTTGATGGCCAAAGAGCTGTGGCCCGATGGTCCCTGGGCTAGACATTTTGTCATCTTTTCTCTTTATTGAGAGCATTGTTATCTAGGTTTTGAAAAGTGCACTTATAATACACTTTACTAAATAGTATGTAGAGTTGCATAATGCATGCCTGTATAAAACCCTGTGAAAAATTTCAAAGTTTGCAAACTGGAAGAATAAGTGAGTGGCTCATTTAATTTATTTTAATCAGTTATATCAGGAAAACGCAATTCTATTGAAGAGAAACCTTTGCAGAAGCAGAGAGCAATTATGTTTTGCGCGCAGAGTACTCTTTTTTAAAAAGACTATATGTGCTGCATAAAAAAAAGCTTAGTAATGTCAATCATCTTGATTTCAAATTCCTTCAGTGCACTCCTTAAACAGTGCAAAAATTATAGAAAGCAAAAGCTATTTCTCTCAAGATTCTGTGCAGCTGTTTTCTGCAATTCTTGAACACTCGATAAAAATGTGTTTCTGAAGGTACTTGTTTGTGAAAGTAAAAATGACTGCAGTAATGCTCTTAACCTGGTTTAAAATAGATATTCTCACATTATATCTTAAAGAGAGTAACTCACCAGAGGCCCCTTGAGCAAGTAAAATTTTGACTAAATTTAAGTAATGGGATTCCCCCCAATAATTAACATCATAGTATACAAAAGAGTAGCTTCAAAGTTGAGAAGTAGATGGCAACAGTGGAAATGGCAGCCTATTTAAAGGGAATTTGTTAAACTGTTGAAGATATATGCGAGAGTCAGGGAAGAAAATTTTGTAGCAAGTACCACATTTCCAAAGACACATCGAAATGCTGTCCCTGGAGAGAACAGAGATCTCTGTTTTCACAGATTTGGGCAGCTTTAAAAGGAAGTAAATGCATTTCAAAAGTAAAAACAACCATGTTTCCTTTCCGCCTAATGTAGGTAAATCAAATGTGAGCTCAATACCGAGTTGAAATCTCTTAAGATACAGTGACTTATAACATGTCCAGATATGATTAACGAAGACCTTTGACTAAAAATGGGAATATAGATGGCTTGTGACAGGTAAATCCCTCTAGTTTCAGTGTGCAAGTTTCCACTGTTTCATATATTCTTAGATTTGGGTCATTTTCTGCTTTGTAACATGGGAACTTGTGTAGATTTCAGTATTATTAGAAATTCCACCAGCAGGTTGAAACTTTGAACAAATATTTCAAGTCTCCTGGAAGAAATGAATAAACTCATGGTACAGTGTCACTTTCATAATACCGGCAGCTCCTAGCTTAGAAATGGACTGCACTCCAGTTCATTGAGAAGCTGATGAGTTTGCATTCAGAACATTTTCCAATTGAAACACTTTCATCATTGTGGCTGGTTTCCTAAGTTAGCAAATAATCAGATTTAACTCACAATGAACCAAAAGAAGGTGTTAATACTAAAGTAGCATTATTTTAAATATAGCATTTGACCACTTCTGATACTATAATTGGGGAGAAATATATTTTAATTTTTAAATTAGACTAATGAAAGTAGATACCTCCACCCTACTCCCCTAAAGGGTTGACAAATGACTGAGATTAGGAAGGTACAACAATCCACCTGGGTCCTAAGAATATGTTTACTCCTGGCAATGCTGCCATTGCAGAAGAACAGGCATTTTAAAAAATGTTATTCATTCCCTATTTATTTTGTATCAGAGAATAAAATGATTGTATATTGGACCACTCATTAACTATGTGACCTTGGGCAATTTACTTATTCTCTCTGTGCCTCAAAGGGCAGTTGGGAAAATAAATGAGGCAACTTTTCTAAAGCAAATGTTTGCTCTTTGCCTTGTCCAGTTTCCACACCTCCTCTTCAAGCTCTATCCTTGGTTTTCATTGGAGAATTCTCTTGCCCAGCTCTCATCCAGATGATGTGAGTGGGGCTCAATCCCCATCCCTGGAGCACATGACCTAACCCTGCCAATCAGAGTTGGCTGCAGGGATGACTTCAGGGTGACTGTTTCAAGGGTGAGTCACCTACCCAAGCAGGTCCAATAAGATCTCAGAATAATCTTCCCTGGGAATGCTGAGCCAGAAATACTTACTTTTCTCTGCTGCGCTTGACTCTTGGAGATACTCAGTTATCTTCATATATCCCAGTGGTTCTCATTGGCGGGAAGGGAGGGGATATAGCTCACCCTGCATCGCCCACAGGACACTTGGCAATGTCTGGAAATGTTTTTGGTTGTCACAACTCTGGGAGGAAGGGAGCTGCTCTCCTCATCTAGTAAGTAGAGACGAGGGATGCTGCTAAACATCTTACAACGCACAGAACTGCCCCTCACAACAAAGAATTTTCTGTCCCAAAATGTCAGTAGTGCTGAGATTGCACAACCCTGCTCTAACTACCTGGTTATATCTAAAAACTTCAAAAGAAGCAGAACCAAGAAACAGAGAAAAATTGACTCCTGGTGGTACTGTTTGACCCTGGATCTAATCACAGCTTTCTTGACCTTCTGTCACAGTTAAGATCTTTTTATCTTACCTGATAAGATTGTTAAGCATGGAACATAATGCCTGACATACAGTAGGAACTCAGTACGTGGTTGCTATTTTCATAAAGGTTATCACTCACATGAGAACCAGAACAGGGAATCCAGAATAACAACTTGTTTGTAATCAAATGCTCATGGATCAGATGCCATCTACATAAGAATTACATAACAGTTAGCTCCTTATAGTACACACCTATGCCCTCTGCTGTGCTCTCAATTCATTCCACATTTCTGATTTGTCCTTGAAGAAAAAGGTTGATCCAAAGGATAATGCCATTTTTGTCCAGAATCTGCAGTTTTCTCTTGTTCACTTCTCATATTATTTTGAAGTGCAGCATCTGACAGGATACTGAATAATTAAAAGAGAAGAAAAAGTTGCAAGTTTTGTACAGAAACACTATCTTTCTTTTAAAAAATGACTACCAGGGGCTTCCCTGGTGGCGCAGTGGTTGGGAGTCCGCCTGCCGATGCAGGGGGTGCAGGTTCGTGCCCCGGTCCGGGAAGATCCCACATGCCGCGGAGCGGCTGGACCCGTGAGCCATGGCCGCTGAGTCTGCGCGTCCGGAGCCTGTGCTCTGCAACGGGAGAGGCCACAGCAGTGAGAGGTCTGCGTACCGCAAAAAAAAATAAATAAATTTTAAAAATAAAAAATAAAAAATGACTACCAGTCTGTCCCTGTGAACCAAGATGGCAATTTAAAATTGTTTCTTAAAATGAGGTTTAGGGTTAAAGAGGTATTTCATTTATACTCCATATTTTTCTTTTCATTTCTTGTTCTTTTGGATAATTTCATGGAAGTGGACTAGGTGGTATGGATTGCATCCTAAACTTATTGACAACAAAATTTGAAGATCTTTTTGTTTTTGATGTTGCCCCTTCCCCAAAGGTAGATTTAAAAAATAATACGTATATGTATCTATATCTATATCTATCTATCTATCTATCTATCTTATCTATACCATTTGACAAACTCAAAATAATTATCACATTTCTTGATTTCACAATTCTATAGCTTTAAGGGCATAAGTTTCACAGTATTTTCACTCTCTTAACAGTTTGTGCATTTTCTTTCCTCTGTAATTATGAATATATTATACTAAGAGATATTATATAAATGAGACCATTATTCAAAATGAGAATCTTCTCTACTAATAGCATCACTATTTGTAGCATATAAGACTAAATAAATATCTCCCATGAGTGACTAAATGCAAAATAAAAAGTAACCACTCAACTTTAATAGTTTAAAAAATGCTATTAAACATAATGTCTTCTTGACATTCAAGTAGCACTATGTTCTAAGTGATCTTCATTTTTTAAGAACTACTTTATTTTCATTTAAAATATTGATGGCAAATCAAGTTCTCCAGAGTGGGGAACCAGAGGAGCAAGCTTTCCTCGGAAAATTAATTTCTATGGACTCTGGAGTTCCAAGGTGCTATTTTTTTTAATTTTGTTTTTGTTTGGTTTTGTTTCTGTGTCTTCTTGAGGCTATGTAATAACACCATATAAATCAACAACCTGAAAAAACTGACGGAGCAAACTTATTTCTGGAGATTTTCTTCAATCCCTGCTGTTGTGTCCTTTTGACCACATCCTGCCTTCCTCCCTTTAACCTTAAGGGGGAGCTCTCATCTCTGTCGAGGACACCAGAAGACCAAAATGGCCCAGTAACACCACCATAGAATGAAATTCACTTGAAAGAGATGAGACAGGCAGAGGAGGGAGGAGAGGAAGTGGAGCCTTTCAAAGGAAGTAGTGATCCCTTTCCTTTCTTAACCCTCTGTAGAAGATTAGCACTAGAATTAAGCTCTGAGGGAAAAGAAAGCAACAAGAAAGTGCCAGGTATGCCCAGACCTGATTTTAGCCTAGAATTATGTTAAGGACACGTTCAAGGTCTGGCTCTTATCCTACCCCAGTTGATTAGGCTAAAAGGAGAAAACCCTGGATAGGAATAGTGAGTGTGGAGCTGACATTCCCTGTGCTGTATTGCAAGAACATGGTGGTATGTGACCAGGCAAGGATTGGGGGTGACAGAGTGGGGAGTGGGGAGACAAGGCATAGCTCCCAATTGAGTAATATGTTTAGTTGATTATAGAATGATGTCAGAGCAAAGATCCTAACCTCTGCCTGCTAGACCCTATGCTCTCTGAGGGCAGAACCTGTTGTCTTAGTCCTGACTGTGTTCCCAGTCTCTACCATAGTGCCTGGCACACAGCAGAAATACATCCCTCCAACCACTTACCAAGGAAAACGTAACAAAGCCAATACTTGCTTAAAGACTTTGAGCAACTCATCTAGGCTTCCTGGGTTTTAGTTTCCTTATTATCAAAGATGTAAGAGTTAGAGTAAATGATTCTTCTGGTACCTTATAGCCCTGTGAAGCTACAAAATATGCCCCTAAGATTTAAGCATAGCAATCACAAACTTTACAGATGTATGTCCAGAGATATAACAACCAGCCACCTGTTTCTTATACACATCACTTGGAGTCACAGTTGGGAAAAATAAAAAATGTGAAGGTATTTGTCAAATTAAGTTTCTGTCCTATTCAAGGCAATACCAAGGTCCACCCCATACCACCACGAAAGAGATCTCTATTCTGGCTGCCATCCACCTGGAGATAGTTTCATCTTGCTGTGGTAAGCAGCATTATTTGTCTGGAACTCTCAGAGATTTCATTCTTGGCTCACTGAACAGCCACATTCGATATTATACAGCAGGAAAAAATTGCCAAACCATAAAAGTCCCATGGAGAACAAGTCCTTTTGAGTGGCATGGCAGCTCAGCCAGACGTGCACAGGTTTTGGAGTCAGATCTACCAGAGCATGAACTCCAAAAGGACACTTGACCTCTTTGAACTATATTCACCTCCTCTGCAGTCTGGTAATGGTTCCTGCCCCATTGAGCTGGGAAGATAAAATGAAATGTTGTATGTGAAATATATGTCCGTAGTTAACACACAATGAATAGTAGCAATTGTTATTGTTTAAGGCCCCTTCAGTTGCTTGGACATATTGAGAAAGAAATGATTTAAAGGGTAAAAAAAAAGTGGATGATGAGCTCTCTTCAGAAGATGGGAAATTGAAAGAACTGAGAAAAACTCTGAATTCAGAGTCAGAAAATCTGGAATACCTCCCCTACTTATAGGGTCATTTTATCTCTCAAACCCAGCTTCCTCTTCTGTAAAACAAGATTAATCATGTGACCCTAGAAAGTACTCTGTAAACTCTAAGGTGCTATTCAAATGTTTAGCACTAATATTATTATAATGGACAGAATGGTTCAAGGACACACTAATAACACAGGCTTACAGAGCTGTGACGTATCTGTGGACAGATGGGAAGCAGTAGCTAAGGATTTGCCACACCGACATTCTGGAACTGTAGAGAGAGTGATTTGTTTAAGTCTCCCTTGGCAATCAGGAAGCAAAGAAAGCAGAATTAGAATTGCAACCAGTTGTAGTTTCTTCCAGAGTAGTGACAGCCTGATCAAGATGGGGTAGAGGAAATTAAAACATGTTTGCATTGTACTCTATTCAGAATTATTTCCTTAGATGTAACCATCACCATCTTTGATTTCAGAAGAAGCTCTTTCTATGATTCCGATGCATTTTATGTCCGTATGCAGATTTAAGAAAGTCACAGAACAGAAGACATTGGGACAGCAAAGAACTTTATTGTCAGCCCCTTTAACTACTTCGCACTGAAATGTGGAATGGCAGAAACAAGCTCCTAGGTATACACTGAATGTATCAAAGTTCACCTCGGAGGTTACTTACAAACCTGTCTTCCTTAGAGATGTCATAAAGTGTTCAAGAATCCACAAATCACTAGTCACAAACCAGTCCTCACCAGCTTTGACTAATCCTGACATTCCCTAGCAAACCGGAGATTGAGACTTGGGGTACTTTTGAGGGGATGAATGACAAGCTGGGAGGAGTTGATGGTCCACTGGAGGGGCAGCTGAGAGCCATTAGGCCTAGCCAGTCATTAATCTCCAGGAAATGCCTGGAGCCAAGGTCGTTAGTGCTATTATAAACTAAAAATGAAAAGAAAAAAAAGGCACATAGCTCTTTTTTATGGGTGATACAGTTTCAATTGGCACATATTGAACATTTCTAGAGATTTAATTAAGCAATCAGATTGCTTGAGTGGTCTCAATATTCAGTGCCTTTTATAGAGTTCTTTAATGACTATGCATAGAATTATTCTGGATACTTTATGGACCATAGCAAGTGAAGTTTTATGTCTTCCCGGGAATACAGTGAACCTTTCCACCAATGCTCTAGCTTAAACAAAGGTTTTTGTTGTGGCTGTTATTTTGGGTTAGGGGGATCTTAGACTTGTGTCTGGAAAAGTGTAGCCAAAAGAATTAGCATGAAGATCATTTACTTACCCCAAAAACCATTTGACTTTGCCTCTATGATTCATTCCAGTGAAAAGTAGCACCACTATCTAGTGAGGCAAGGAGAGGCAGCACACTTAATACTGTAGCCATTGTTCATTCATTTTGAAGGGCATAGTGAGATAAACAATATTCTCAGCATGAAGCATATAGCAATGAATAAAATCTATGAGATCCACATCTACACATAGGGCAGCATAGCACAGGGACTAAGGGAACTGGCTTTGGAGCTGACTACCTGGGTTCAAATCTTCACATGTTCACTCACAAGCTGTGAGACATCAGGCACATTCCTTAAACTCTCTGTTCCTCAGTCTCTTCAACTTTAAAAGAGGGCTAAAATAATTCTTTCCTCGTTGTCTCTTGTAAAGATTTCATGTAACTATACACAAAAGCACTTAGCATCATGCAGAGCATGTAACATGAACTACATAGGTAATAGCTATCATTATTACATCCTTGTGCACAGAAACAAGGTGAAAGGGAACAAATCAATAAACAAGATGTTTGTAAATAGTGATAAGTGGTATCAAAAAATACAACAATACAATGTGATGGGAGTGGGATTGAATTTGTTGGAACATTCTTCTCTGACAAGTGACATTTGTGATTAGCCCTGAATTAGTAGGGTCTCTCATGCTGAGATCTGGAGGAGGGCCATTCCCAATGGAGGAAACACCAAATTCAAAAGGCCATGAAGGGGTTTCCCTGGTGGCGCAGTGGTTGAGAGTCCGCCTGCCGAGATAGGGGACACGGGTTCGTGCCCCAGTCTGGGAAGATCCCACTTGCCGTGGAGCGGCTGGGCCCGTGAGCCATGGCTGCTGAGCCTGTGCGTCCGGAGCCTGTGCTCCACAATGGGAGAGGCCACAACAGTGAGAGGCCCGCGTACCACAAAAAAAAAAAAAAAAAAAAAAAGGCTGTGAAATGGTATTGAGCTTGGAGTGAGTGATAGAAGAAGACCAGGGTGGCTGGAATGTGCTGGGGATCTGGGGAGATCAGATGAAGTGAAAGAAGTGACAGGGACCAACTCACATAGGGCTATGTAGACAAAGCTAAGGAGAAGGATCTGGTGACATACAAATTATCATCTGGAATCTCTCCAGTACCTTTATGAATATGTCTGGCCATGGATGCACAGCTACTTGACTGCCAGAAACTTAGATACGAATAACTCTAACTTATAAGGAGTTTAGGTTTCACTTTAAATACATTGAAAACCATGGCAATAGGGGAAGGGAGTAGATGTCTGATAATCAAGTTTTGTGTATCTGAAAGCTACCTCTGAGGGATATGAGGAGAATGAACTGAGTGTGGGGAGGGGTGGAGAAGGAGGGGAGAAGAGTATTTCTGATGAATCAATTTGTGGATTGTGTGATACTGGGCAACTCAATCCACTTCAATGAATTTAGTTCATATTTACTGAATACCTACTGTGTTCGAAGTCTGTGCTGAGCGGGAGAAATACAAAGTTAAGGTCCCTGCCCCAAAAGAGCCTAGATTCAGTGGTGAGACTGACAATAAGAGTAGTAAATAATTTTACAAGTGCTGGTGATTCTCTGCAAAGGAAAAAAAAAGATCAAATCTACTTGAGGAGAGGAAGGCAAGAAAGGCTTCAGGAAGAAAGTAACACTAGAGGTGAACCTTGAAATGCAAATAGGTGTAAATGGAAAGCCTCACCAGAGGTTGGTTGGGAACTGCAGGTTGATGAGTGGAGTTGAGACATAGGCTACTCGGACAGAATAATAAAGAGTTCAGATGCAGAGGTGGGCACAGGTCAGATCCCGAAGAGTTGTAGATACTCCACTAAGGAGTGTGTTCTCCATTCTATCAGAGTTATCGTGTACATGGGGCGTTATTGAAAGGAATCAAGTGTAGAAAGATTATTCTTGGCAGTCTGCACGATGGAGTAGAATGGGGAAGACTGACAAAAGGGATAACGAAAATCATTAATGAACATCAAAACTAGGGTAAGTACAGTGCCGAAAAAGAGATGGGAATGGAGCAAAGAGATTTTAAGGGAAGAGAACCAAATGGACTTAATCTGTAACTGGATCTGCAAAGAATCTCATTGGCTCTGCACGTCAATATTCTTTGGATGAATGAGAGAGTGAAAAATTATTTCTAAATTTTATCATTTGGATGGCTGGATAGTTGATCTTGCCTGTTATCAAGACTTGTGAAAATCTTCGAAAAGTGAATGATACAGAAATCCTGCCCTCAACTCTCCTTATCATCTTCTGAGATTCTAGAGGGATTTATATTTATAACAGAGACGTTGATGTCAAAGCCTTAAGTAGGACAGCTAGCTCTGGAAGCTGGAACAGAGTGTGCAGGCTCAAGAAAACTTCAGCCTAGACAAGACAGAGGAAAGAGGCCTTCTTTCCCTAAACCTCTCTCTGATTTCCTTTTGTATTCTTATGGTTTAGGGATGGGAAATGAGAGCATCTCTTCCCATGCAAGAAGAGGCTCTACCATATTGCCTCCCCAGATGCCTGGAGGATGCTGTGAACTGAACTGTGTCCCCCCACCAAAATGTACGTGTTGAAGTCCTAACTCCCAGTTCCTTATTTGGAAATAGGGTCATTGCAGATACAATTAGTTAAGGCAAGGTCATACTGGAGCATGGTGAGCACTTAATCCAATATGGCTAGAGCCCTTATAAAAAGGGAAATTTTGGATACAGAGATAATATAGTGGGAAGGCAATGTGAAGAGACACAGAAAGAAAACGACCACCTACAAGCCAAAGAGAGAGGGCTGGAACAGATCCTTCCTTCTTCTCAGAACCAACCCTTCTGACATTTTGATTTTGGACTTCTAGCCTACAGAACTGTTTGAGATAATAAATTTCTTTTGGTTTAACCACCCAGTTTGTGTACTTTGTTATGGCAGCTCTAGCAAACTCATACAGAAGGGATCAGCTAAAAAGCCAGAAAGGTGGGTAGAGGAGGAGAGACAAGTCAAGAGAGATGGCCAGCCCTTCCCCTAGGAAGGAATAGACCCAGTCCTTTCTTATTCTCTTGCTTCCAGGTAGGAAGAGCAATCAAATAAAGACCAGCCCAATGTGGAACTAGGGCTCATTAGAATGCCTCTGAACGTGACCTGTCCATAATAATATTACTAATTACTACTAATATTATATAATAATATTACTCTAGGGCTTTTCATGGAGTTGGAGAGGGTGAGAAAGAGGGCTGCTCAAAACGACTGAGGGAGATCTGTGTTTCCCCTAGTTAGCAGCAGATAACTTGGGAAAGTTTTGAAGAAAAAATACTCTCTCATTCTCAATTTCCTCATCTGTGAAATGAATGGGTTGTCTTGCATGATTCCTAAGTTTCTGGGACTCTAAATTTTCATGATTCCAAGAGACTTCATATTTTACTGGAAACACAAATTACAACATTCCCAAAGAAATCTGGTCATGTACAAAATTACATCTACCATTTCACTTTCCATGAGCCTTTATGAAATATATCTGGCCAAGTAAGTTCTAATTTATAAAGACTGCGACGGGCATGCAGAAAAACATAAATATATTTATAGGCCCACATGTAATTATGAAGTGCTCTAGTCTTCTGAGCAATCATAGTGAGGAATTAGATCATGAATGAACAATTCTTTGTTGGGTACTTCCTGTGTGAAGCACTTAGCTCAGTGTCCTGCACAAGTAGAGTGCAGCACACACTTGTTAGTGGTAAAAGAATTAACTACTCTTTCTTCTTCTCTTCACAGAGCTTTGCTTGAACCTCTCTTCACGTGGTCTTCACACATCACGTAGAGTGTAAGATTGAGGAACAAGTGGTATCAGGAATGACCTTTGCTCCTTCACAGCACCCTGCAGTATAACCAACTGTTGAGGAAGTCCACCTTCTTTAATAAAATAGAAGCAGGCCCTCCAGGGTTATACCTGGAATGATGGGGGAAGCTGGTCCCCCCTGTGAGAGACCCATGAACTTTATGACAATTGCATCCCTCCAGGTGGCCATTGCCATGTACATGAGGGCACATGCTGTACAGGTCTGAAGTCTCAGTAGAGGACTAGAGTTTGGGATTACTGTTGAAAAACCTCCATATTTGCTATTCTTGGGGAGAAGAGGGAAAATGACGGAGAGCATCATTGCCATTATTACTGGGTATCTTTTTCCAGATCAGAGACAGCTATTGTTTTATGAGAAGTTTCAGGTTTCTGCTTTATCATGAGGATACGGTAGACTCCAGAGACAACAGGACACAATATTAGACACGAAACAACTCTCTTTTAGTTTCAGCTATGTCATTAAGTGACCTGGGGAAAGTCACTTCCCCTTCCTGAGCCTAGGTTTGTGCTTCTTTAAAATGAGGAGATTGAACTTAATCAGAGGTTTTCAGTTTCTCCTTGAGCAGCAGAATACTCACTATATACCATTGACACAGAGGAGTCTCTCAGGTTGAATGGGTGGCCCCCCATTCAGGTTATCTCCTCACTCCCCAAACAATCAGGGCTCCAAGGAAGGGAGTTTGAGTCCCCAGAACCACAGGATCTCCAACATGCCTTCGGGCACATTGTTGATAATAAGCCCCTTGTTTGTATAGCTGCACCCAGTTTGCAAAGTGATTTCACAAACCCCCTCTCACTTAATCTAGCATCTAATCATTTTAAATAAGAGATCAAAAGTGAGAAGTGGTTACATTTCCAGCTTTTAATGCCGCAGCGTGTGGACAGCCCAGAAGGTTCGTCAGCTAAAATATTCTGAACAGTGAGATGAATCTTAGAATCCTCAAGCCAGCCTAGGTGCCAGTGCTTTATAAATGTTTGAACAAACCTCTTGTCTGTTCTTGTTTCTTACTGATGTATGAGTAAATGCTATTTTTTAACATTATCATGCAAATTAAATCACAGACCAATATGCCTAGATAAATATAGTAGTAGCAGATAATACACATAATCTAAAAAAAGTTAACTCTAGGAGACCATATTTTTCATATTTTAGGATAACTTTCTTTCATCATATAAAAAATATATGTTCGGGCTTCCCTGGTGGCGCAGTGGTTGAGAGTCCACCTGCCGATGCAGGGGACACGGGTTCGTGCCCCGGTCTGGGAAGATCCCACATGCCGCGGAGCGGCTGGGCCCGTGAGCCATGGCTGCTGAGCCTGCGCATCCGGAGCCTGTGTCCTGCAACGGGAGAAGCCAAAACAGTGAGAGGCCCGCGTACCGCAAAAAAAAAAAAAAAAAAAAAAAAAAAAAATATATATATATATATATATATATATATATATATATATATATATATATATATATGTTCATGATAAAAAGCACAAAGATAGAAATAAGCAAAAAGAACTTACTAATAATTGCCCCAAGTGGAGATAATTATTGTTCACCTATAAGTACATGCATCCCTGTCTTCTTGCAAAATATAAATACTTTAAAATTGGATGATAGTGCACACGCACTTAATCTGCTTTTTTCATCCAAAAATATATGATCATCATTCTAGGTCAAGGGGTACATTTCAAAAACACCATTGCTTTTTCATTGGAATGTGGCTTTCTGTCATATGGATAGTCACCATATATTCAAATAATCACCTATTATTGGAAGTACTGTTTATTTCCAGTTGTTTTCCAATTGCAATGCACATGCTTGTGGTTAAATCTTTGCCTTACTTGAGGAATTGTTGCATCAAAGGGTATGTACATTTTTTTTAAACTTTTGATACATAGAGCCCAAAATGTTGTACCAAATTCATTCTGACCATCTGTGATATGTCAACTTGACTGGCCAAGGAATGCCCAGATTAAACACTGTTTCTGGATGTGTCAGTGAGGGTGTCTCCAGATGAGACTTGCACTTGAATCAATGACTCAGTAAATTACCCTCCCCAATGTATGTGGGTATCATCCAATCAATGGAGGGCCTGAATAGAACAGAAAGGCGAAGAAGGAAGCATTCCTTCCTTTTTTCCCTTTCCTCACTGCATGAGCTGGGACATTTCATTTCATCTTCTCCAGGCCTTGCACTGAGATTTATATCATCATCTCCCCTGGTACATGTAGATATAGATATAATATGGACACAGATATATATATATATCATGAAATATATTTCCAGACCTGTGTAAGTTGAAACATGGTCTCCCAAAAGATATATTCACACTGACCCTGTGAATGTGATCTTATTTGAAAGAGAGTCTTTGCAGAGGTAATTAAGCTAAGGATTTGACAAGAGATCATCCTGGATTAGGGTGGGCCCTGAATCCAAAGACAAGTGTTCTTACAAGAGGAAAGAGAGAGAAGACACAGCAGAAGAGAACACACAGAGCAGAAGGCCATGTGAAGTCACCGGCAGAGATGGGAGTTTGGCAGCTACAAGCCAAAGGACACCTGGAGCCACCAGAAGCTGGAAGAGGATAAAGAAGATTAATTTAAGAAAATAAATTTCTATTGTTTTAAGCCATCAAATTTCTGGTAGTTACAGCAGCCATATGCAACTATACACTACCATATGAAGGAGTCCTATTCTGAGTCCCTCTCTTAATCTCTGAGTAACACTCTTCATAGGCAAGTGTCACAGGAGCTGGCAGTCTACCTACTTAGTTTCTATTGCATTCATTAAACAAACATTTATTGAACACCTACAATATAGCAGGCCTTCTTTGGGGTGCTGTATGAAAACAAAAGTAAAGAAGACATAGTCTTTGCTTTTGAGAGGCAAACATTAAGTGACTACCTACTGGGCTGTCCACAGGGCTACTGAGGGTAGAGACAGTAGGTTGTAGCTGTATCATTGAGTGCCTCATTAACCAAGTTAAAAGCTTGGACTTTACACAGTAGATGATGGAGCTCTCAGAGAGTTTTAGGTAACTATTACCCACACCCCAAGCTCCTCGGATACTGGACTTTCCTGACTTCTATCCTAGGGCCAGCCTGAACATCTTCCTGTGGCCTGCTGTGAGTGCCCCTGGCTCTACATTTGCTGGCCCTGGCTTTCTTTATGACCCATGTTTAAGTTTCTTCTATTGTTTATTCTGTATGTCTCCATGGTCATTGTTATTTGCTCCAGAGTAAACAGCTAGTTTTAGCTCCTGGACTCATCTGATCTCTCATTAGGGCCCAGATGTGCTACATTAATTAACTTTTTCATTCATTCAAGAATCATTTACTCAGCATCTATTATTTCCCAGTCCCTGGTTGTACAAAAATGAATTAAATAAAGTCTTCACCCTTAAGATTTTTACCATCTGCATTAGCTTGCTAGGGCTGCCATAACAAAATACCATGACAGGGTGGCTTAAACAACAGAAATTTTTCTCACAGCTCTGGAAGCTGGAAGTCCAAGACTGAGGTGTCAGCATGGTTGGTATCTAATGAGGCCCCTCTCCTTAGGTTGTAGAAAGCAACCTTCTTGCTGTGTCTTCACATGGTCTTTCCTGAGTGTATGCATGCTCATGGTGCCTCTTCCTCTTCTTGTAAGGACATCAATCCTGTTGGACTTGGGCCCCGCCCTTATGACCTCATTTAACCTTAATTACTTCCTTAAAGGTGTTCTCTTCAAATATAGTCATACTAGGGATTAAGCCTTCAACATATGAATTTTGGGGAGGACACAATACTGTCTATAAGACCGTCTAAGTGAAAAAGTCAAATACGTACAGATAATTGCCATATGGTGGAACAAATAGCATAAATGTATTTTGTATATATAGTATTAGAGCTTCTAACCTGTCCAGGTGGGTCTTAAAAGAATAGAGGGAGTGATTCAAGTGGATGAGATGAGGCAGGGAAATCCAGGCAGAGATGATAGTCTTTTTAGAACATGAACATAAAACAGCACAGTTTGCCGGGCAGAGGGCTGAGATACAGAGAGATGGGTTGGGGTATCATGGACTTGGGAGTCATGCTGTGACTTCATGGGAACCCCCGTCCCTCCTTTCACCTCTGTCACAGTCTGTTTCCCATGCTGTAGTCATTGTACCCTCCCTTCTCACTCCAATCAAAAGATTAAAGCCCTGGATCTCAGTCCTAGAAACATTTAAAATACAGTAATAGCCCCTTATCTTTTGTATAACACTTTATAGTACAAAGCACCTTTACTACATCATTTGACCCTTAAAACTGCCCAGTGGAAGAGAAGAAGCATTATTATTTCTTATTATGAAACTGAGATTCTAATAATAATAATAATAATAGTAATAATAATTGACTTGGCCAAGGTCAGAGGGCTGTGTTGGGGTTAGTGTAGGTTTGGTATCCAGAGGGTCTGCACACCAATCTAGTTTCTCTCTTTTACACTACCTGCATTTTTCTCTGCTCTTTGTCTCACATGTCATATTTCTTCAGTAATGCATCTACATTTTGACAGAGCTTTCTGGAAATGATGTGTTAGCCAACAGAAAAAACTCTCCAAATGGGAATGTTGGACCTGGTTTTTTTGGCTAGGCAGGCCTGTCAAAGTCCATCGAATCACACATCAGCCTCTCAAATGGCCAACAGAGAGCAAAGCCCATGGGGATACTTTGCCAAAAGGAGAGAATTAAAGCACTTCCAAGTCAGGAAATGCCAAGCTAGGCTTTTCTGTGGTGTTAACTTACTGGCCCAAAGTAGACCAAATAGTAATTTACCTACAGCCTAGCCTATTACCCACAATCCTTCACTGGACCTTTGTCAGTGTTGCCAAGGCAACGACTCTCACCACTTTGATAATTTTTAGTTTCAATCACAAACTTCGTATGGACTTGGCTGAAAGTCTGATGCAGCAAAACTTTAAGTCACTGGAATGCAGGAGGAATAAATTCTTTAAGTTTCCAACAAATCTGACACATGAGCCCTTTGAAAAATGCTGCCATTTTGGATGGAAATGTCCCTAAATTCTTTTCTTGTCTCTGTCTTCCTCATGTAATCTATGGAGCCTAATTTAATTGAAGCTTTTCCAGGTGACTCAGGTGCTAGTGGCCTTTCTGAAACACACATCCAACTCCAAGATAAAATCTAAGCTCTTCTAGTTTGGGAAAGTGCCTTCACCATTCCCCCTAATCTACCTTTTTGATCTCATATTCTCTTTCTCTCTGCATACCCTATACTCCAGGAACATGGAAGTAATAATTATTTTTAGAACATTCATAGAACACACCATGTCCTTTCTTATCACTGAGTATTTATACACAGGGTGGCCGTTCTCAACCCTTCATTCTCTTCTCTGCTTAGTATTGAGCCTTGACTGTGGAGCTAGTCTACCACTTCCTACATGAAACCTACCCCAAATCTTTCAAAACTTCCTCCTCACCATAATTCCAAAGTACTTTGCACAAACCCCTTTATTAAAAGTATTTACTTGCCTGGCTTCCTCACTTCATCTTTGTGCTACAATGTCTAGTTAGCACTGCCTAATGTAAGGTCTAATATAAGTGCTAAATACATAGTTATTACCAAATTATTATTATTACCAAATAAACAAGGATGAAACTCTTATTCATAAATACCATTTACTTGATGTTTACTATGTTCCAGGGACTTTCCATGTATTTCTCACTTAATTCATATAACAACCCAGTAAGTTCAGAGCCTGAAATCAAATTCAGCTCTCCTGTCTCCAAAACCCAGGCATTTCTTTTATACTACATGGAACAGCACATTCTGAACAAATCAACATTGTAAACTAAGAGCAGACTGGTTGTTAATAAACTGGAGAGTGTTTTGTGGCATTGATGCCACGCTGCTGTCAGATAGCAAAGGGACAGGGTGGGTTGAATGAGGTCAGGACCAAGGATTTGGATAGATATGACGGTTTGAGCAGGATTCAGAGGTCAGGAAGGCAATAATGGAGGGTCAAAGGTGGAAAAGGCAAGCAAGTCTTAAAAATCTAGCACCTGGAATTTCTTGGCCATACAGTGGTTAAGACGGTGCTTTCACTGCTGTGGGCCCAGGTTCAATCCCTGGTCAGGGAACTAAGATCCCACAATCTGTGAGGCGTGGCCAAAATAAATAAATAATTTTTTAAAAAAATCTAGCACCTAGAGAGCAGACCTGTGGTTGCCATGGGGGAGGATAGTGGGGGAGGGATGGATTGGGAGTTTGGGGTTAGAAGATGCAAACTATTGTATATAGGATGGATAAACAACAAGGTCCTACTGTATAGCACAGGGAACTATATTCTATATCCTGTGATAAACCACACTGGAAAAGAAAATGAAAAAGTATGTATATATACGTATAATTGAACCACTTTGCTAAACAGCAGAAATTAACATAACATTGTAAATCAACTCTACTTCAATAAAATAAATTTTTTTAAAAATCTAACATCTAGAGAAGGAATCCAATATTCAAGTGTTTATAGGGTTAGGAAAGCAACATGATGATTAAAGCAAAACTGACCACTGCCACTGAGAAATCTTTTCTTATTTCTACTGACTCACATGGCACTCTGGGTCTAACTTTGGTTTGACTACTTTTGATAGCAACATGTGTGCAAGAAGTATTTTACATCCACCTTACCTCTACTCCAGGAATAACAATAATGCATGCGTGATGAAAACTGGCAGCTGATACCGGACCTCCACTTGGAGACTATCACAGCGCAGGACCAGTGGAAGCATTGGCAGGGTGGATTCCAGGAGGGAGGTGAAGCCCGGTACTTCCAAACAATGTAACTTTTTAAGGGAACCTGGAAAGTTGTATTATTATGTAAATCATCTAAGTTTTAAAAGTCAGAGCCTTATGCTAAAATGTTTAAAGGATTATGGGGGGCCCAGTTAAATCTCAAACTTTATTGGGCCTAAGCCTCAACTGCAGAGCTTGTTAAAACAGATTCTGGGGCCCCATTGCAAGAGCTTCTGATTCAGTGGGTGTTAGTGGGATCTGAAAATGCATTTTTTTCCCCAGTTCGCAGGTGAACTGATGCTGCTGACCCAGGAATCATGTTTAGAACTGCATTGGGCTGGATATGAACGGTACCAACTCCAACATTAGCCAACCTATTTGGCATCTCTGTTCTAGAGATTTAGAGGAGGGAACTGGGAACAGGAGACAGCCAAGCAAATCTTGGTCCCAGGACAGAAGCTGTTGTCTTATACACATTTTAGTGCTTCTCTAGGGAATGTGCTTCAAAATATGGCAGGGGTTAGACATCAGACCTCCAAAGGAGTTCTTATACAATGACCTGAGACTAGGAAGAATTCAAGATGCCAAAAGATGCATGTAGAACATATTGGAAATCAGAGAAGCACAAATGGGATGGAAGTGGAGAAAGTTAAGGACATGACATACTTTGTCTTAGAGAAGTAAAGTCCAAAAGTATCTCACTAACAATTTTTCGGCATAAGACGGGGATTTGGGAGAAAATAGTGGACAGCAGTTCTCTGTTTCCACTGAAACTTGGTTAATATAACCTGAGCATCCAGAACAGCAGGATGGGTTGAAGTAGAAAAAGAATTCCAGCACCTCACAGCTGTAAAGGACAGGCATGGACTGCCATGGGGCCCTGCTGGATTCTTACCATTCAGATCTTTAAAATCAGATAAATAACAGACCTTTTATTCTTTTGACATCTTTATTGGAGTATAATTGCTTTACAATGGTGTGTTAGTTTCTGCTGTATAAAAAAGTGAATCAGCTGTACATATACATATGTCCCCATATCTCCTCCCTCTTGCATCTCCCTCCCACACTCCTTATCCCACCCCTCTAGGTGGTCACAAAGGACCAAGCTGATCTCCCTGTTCTATGTGGCTGCTTCCCACTAGCTATCTATTTTACATTCGGTAGTGCATATATGTCCATGTTACTCTCTCACTTCGTCCCAGCTTACCCTTCCCCCTCCCTGTGTCCTCAAGTCCATTCTCTACGTCTGCATCTTTATTCCTGTGCTGACCCTAGGCTTTTCAGAACCACTTTTTTTTTTTAGATTCCATATATATGTGTTAGCAAATGGTATTTGTTTTTCCCTTTCTGACTTACTTCACTCTGTATGACAGACTCTAGGTCCATCCACCTCACTGCAAATAACTCAGTTTCATTTCTTTTTATGGCTGAGTAATATTCCATTGTATATATGTGCCAAATCTTCTTTATCCATTCATCTGTTGATGGACACTTAGGTTGCTTCCATGTCCTGGCTATTGTACATAGAGCTGCAATGAACACTGTGGAACATGACTGTTTTTGAATTATGGTTTTCTCAGGGTATATGCCCAGTAGTGGGATTGCTGGGTCATATGGTAGTTCCATTTTTAGTTTTTTAAGGAACCTCCATACTGTTCTCCATAGTGGCTGTATCAGTTTACATTCCCACCAACAGTGTAGGAGGGTTCCCTTTTCTCCACACCCTCTCCAGCATTTATTGTTTGTAGATTTTTTGATGATGGCCATTCTGACAGGTGTGAGATGATACCTCATTATAGTTTTGATGTGCATTTCTCTAATGATTAGTGATGTTGAGCATCCTTTCATGTGTTTGTTGGCAATCTGTATATCTTCTTTGGAGAAATGTCTATTTAGGTCTTCTGCCCATTTTTGGATTGGGTTGTTTGGTTTTTTTTTGATATTGACCTGCATGAGCTGCTTGTAAATTTTAGAGATTAATCCTTTGTCAGTTGAATCATTTGCAAATATTTTCTCCCATTCTGAGGGTTGTCTTTTTGTCTTGTTTATGGTTTCCCTTGCTGTGCAAAAGCTTTTAAGTTTCATTAGGTCCCATTTGTTTACTTTTGTTTTTATTTCCATTTCTCTAGGAGGTGGGTCAAAAAGGATCTTGCTGTGATTTATGCCAAAGAGTGTTCTGCCTATGTTTCCCTCTAAGAGTTTTATAGTGTATGATCTTACATTTAAGTCTTTAATCCATTTTGAGTTTATTTTTGTGTATGGTGTTAGGGTGTGTTCTAATTTCATTCTTTTACATGTAGCTGTCCAGTTTTCCCAGCACCACTTATTGAAGAGGCTGTCTTTTCTCCATTGCATATTCTTGCCTCCATTATCAAAAATAAGGTGACCATATGTGTGTGGGTTTATCTCTGGGCTTTCTATCCTGTTCCATTGATCTATATTTCCGTTTTTGTGCCAGTACCATCCTGTAAATGACAGATTCTTAACACTTTGAGAGACCCATCTCCCTGCCAGTGTTTCTCAAAGTACAGGACTCAGGCCACTGCTGGTAAAGAAGAAGTTTGGGTGTTGCAGGGACACAGAATTAAGTGACTTTGGGTCACAAAGGGAAAAAGGTATTCCTTTTTCAATTCCCTTTCATTACTTGGTCACATCAAGGAGAAAGCCTCCCTGAGGTTCTGTCTTTCCCAAATCTCTAACACTTACCAGTAACAGACAGTAGTCTTCAGTGGCAGAGCACACAATAGCATTTATGAGGGTTGATTGCCATTGTTTTGTTTCATGGTATTTTTTCTTTGTTTGTTTCCTCTATGGCAAGTAATGGTTTTTTTTTTTAAGGTAGCAATAGAAAGTTTCCCTTTTTATGACCGCACTGTGCTGCTTGCGGGATTTTAGTTCCCTAACCAGGGATCGAACCCACGCCCTCATTAGTTAAAGCACGGGGTCCTAACCACTGGACCGGCAGGGAATTCCCAAAAGTTTCCCTTTAAATAATAAATTTAGGAAGGCAACCTCCAATGAATTATAGTGATCTATCAAGCCAAGGATACTGATGAGTGATGATCATACCCAAAATTCTGCAGGTAGTACATGGAAGGATGATGTTTGGGAAATACTGATCGAATCTAAGCCTCTCCTTTATGAATGAGAAAACTGGAGCTCAGAAAGGTAAAGGACAATGTCAGTTTCACATAGAATTTATAAGTAGAGCTGAGACTAGAGACAGGCTTGGTCAAGATGAGGAATGGGAGGTTGGGGATTGCATCACACGTGTCTAAACCATCCTTTTGTCTAGAAGAGTGCTTGGTCCACCCCAGCTTGTAGCACAGGTAGCTCTGGATAAAATGGGCCATTTTCACCCTAGAACTGTGGTCATCTCTCTGTGTGACTTGACAAATGAGAGCTTCTCTGTCCCATCTCTTAAGTAAACATCTAATGCAGGGTGTTACTTAAGCACAGAATGAAGTACTACAAATGTACATATCTCATTAAACTCTAAAAGATCTCAAAATATAAAGGAGATAGAAACCCATATCCTACTGCTACTTCTCACAATCTCCTAATATTAATAATTTAGTGACTAAAAAGCAATCATTGACCTCATCCTGTTTTGAATAAAAAGAAAATAATTAAACTTAGCTTGCAAACATTTTATTTTTTCCTGAATGGATCCTCATGCATAAACTATTGTTTAGCAGTGATCCAAATTATATAATATTTTTATCGAATGGTAGGCTTATTTCTTCCAAGGCTTTCTTCATTAAAAAAGCAAGAATGCTTCATAATTAGCACACCCAAGCACCAACTTCAGGGGAGATGACCTTTGATTATGTTGTTTGGAGGCAAATAGGTGTTTCTAAGGACTTAGAGCAGATTAAGTTCTTTAGGAGATATTCATTCTCCTAGAAGTTGGGTTCCAACCATTTTATGATTTATTAATCCCATCTTTCAGAGATCACTAAAGGATGAACTTCAACCCAGCCTTTGTCTAAATAATAATAGATTCCTAATGAATATGGCCACATTAACAGGTTTTTGCTATAAATATATTCAGTGAGATTTGGTCAACGTAAATGTAGTTTAAAAAATTGAGATTATTAACAAACCCTCAAGTTCAGTTCAGTAAAGAACCAAAAGAAAAAAATGCATTTGCAATCAGCCTGCCAGAGATATTACAGAAATGAGTGATTTCTAACCTCTGGTAACTCAAACCTGTAACATCCATTGTATTACACAAATAGATCATTCAGAAAGGTAAAGGTTACCTCCAGAAATAATAGTTGTATAAGGGTGTTCCATTCCCCAGTAAATTAGACACAGCCTCATTCCCACTTTCCATGCTGAACAGAACACTGGAAGAACCTATTAATAGCATCGTTAGTTTCAAGGAGGCAGCTTACATGGAATTTGGATCTTAATGTACAGAAATAGATACTCATTTACTCTCCCAGCAATGCAACAACCTTAATGGAATAATCTTTTCAAAATGAAAACTCTGCCCTAACGAAAGTGCCCTTTCTCACTGAAATAAGAAAGTAAGGCAACAAAGGCAAGTCTCTTCATTTACATAAATGATCTCACGGCCTCACCAGAAATGTATATTTAAGTCTGGGAATTATTTGTTGGAAATGTTCATCTTAAACTACTTGCAGAATACATTTCTCTGTAGATAATACAAACCAATAGACATTTAAAAAAATTTCTTTCTGAAAATGAAACAAATATTTATTTTAAAGGATCAACAGGGTAAGTTTTCTGTTGTCTAAGCAAATTTAATACCACCAGGTGAAATAACTGAAGTTAAATAGAATCAGTATATTTAAACTTGTAGTGTGTTAGGATTGATAGCCGAAATTTATTTATTATTTTTTTTTTTTGCTTTATAACAAATTTAATCAGTTATACATATACATATGTTCCCATATCCCCTCCCTTTTGCGTCTCCCTCCCACCCTCCCTATCCCACTCCTCCAGGCGGTCACAAAGCACCGAGCTGATCTCCCTGTGCTATGCGGCTGCTTCCCACTAGCTATCTACCTTACGTTTGGTAGTGTATATATGTCCATGCCGCTCTTTCACTTTGTCACAGCTTACCCTTCCCCCTCCCCATATCCTCAAGTCCATTCTCTAGTAGGTCTGTGTCTTTATTCCTGTCTTACCCCTATGTTCTTCATGACATTTTTTTTTCTTACATTCCATATATATGTGTCAGCATACAGTATTTGTCTTTCTCTTTCTGACTTACTTCACTCTGTATGACAGACTCTAGGTCCATCCACCTCATTACAAATAGCTCAATTTCATTTCTTTTTATGGCTGAGTAATATTCCATTGTATATATGTGCCACATCTTCTTTACCCATTCATCCGATGATGGACACTTAGGTTGTTTCCATCTCTGGGCTATTGTAAATAGGGCTGCTATGAACATTTTGGTACATGTCTCTTTTTGAATTATGGTTTTCTCAGGGTATATGCCCAGTAGTGGGATTGCTGGGTCATATGGTAGTTCTATTTGTAGTTTTTTAAGGAACCTCCATACTGTTCTCCATAGTGGCTGTACCAATTCACATTCCCACCAGCAGTGCAAGAGTGTTCCCTTTTTTCCACACCCTCTCCAGCATTTATTGTTTCTAGATTTTTTGATGATGGCCATTCTGACTGCTGTGAGATGATATCTCATTGTAGTTTTGATTTGCATTTCTCTAATGAGTAAAGATGTTGAGCATCCTTTCATGTGTTTGTTGGCAGTCTGTGTATCTTCTGTGGAGAAATGTCTATTTAGGTCTTCTGCCCATTTTTGGATTGGGCTGTTTGTTTTTTTGTTATTGAGCTGCATGAGCTGCTTATAAATTTTGGAGATTAATCCTTTGTCAGTTGCTTCATTGGCAAATATTTTCTCCCATTCTGAGGGCTGTCTTTTGGTCTTGTTTATGGTTTCCTTTGCTGTGCAAAAGCTTTTAAGTTTCATTAGGTCCCATGTGTTTATTTTTGTCTTTATTTCCATTTCTCTAGGAGGTGGGTCCAAAAGGATCTTGCTGTGATTTATGTCATAGAGTGTTCTGCCTATGTTTTCCTCTAAGAGTTTGATAGTGTCTGGCCTTACATTTAGGTCTTTAATCCATTTTGAGCTTATTTTTGTGTATGGTGTTAGGGAGTGATCTAATCTCATACTTTTACATGTCCCTGTCCAGTTTTCCCAGCACCACTTATTGAAGAGACTGTCCTTTCTCCACTGTACATTCCTGCCTCCTTTATCAAAGATAAGGTGACCATATGTCCGTGGGTTTATCTCTGGGCTTTCTATCCTGTTCCATTGATCTATCTTTATGTTTTTGTGCCAGTACCATACTGTCTTCATTACTGTAGCTTTGTAGTATAGTCTGAAGTCAGGGAGCCTGATTCCTAGAGCTCCATTTTTCGTTCTCAAGATTGCTTTGGCTATTCGGGGTCTTTTGTGTTTCCATACAAATTGTGCAATTTTTTGCTCTAGTTCTGTGAAAAATGCCAGTGGTAGTTTGATAGGGATTGCATTGAATCTGTAGATTGCTTTGGGTAGTAGAGTCATTTTCACAATGTTGATTCTTCCAATCCAAGAACATGGTACATCTCTCCATCTATTTGTATCATCTTTAATTTCTTTCATCAGTGTCTTATAATTTTCTGCATACAGGTCTTTTGTCTCCTTAGGTAGGTTTATTCCTAGATATTTTATTCTTTTTGTTGCAATGGTAAATGGGAGTGTTTCCTTGATTTCACTTTCAGATTTTTCATCATTAGTATATAGGAATGCCAGAGATTTCTGTGCATTAATTTTGTATCCTGCAACTTTACCAAATTCATTGATTAGCTCTAGTAGTTTTCTGGTAGCATCTTTAGGATTCTCTATGTATAGTATCATGTCATCTGCAAACAGCGACAGCTTTACTTCTTCTTTTCCGATTTGGATTCCTTTTATTTCCTTTTCTTCTCTGATTGCTGCGGCTAAAACTTCCAAAACTATGTTGAATAAGAGTGGTGAGAGTGGGCAACCTTGTCTTGTTCCTGATCTTAGTGGAAATGGTTTCAGTTTTTCACCATTGAGGACGATGCTGGCCGTGGGTTTGTCATATATGGCCTTTATTATGTTGAGGAAAGTTCCCTCTATGCCTACTTTCTGCAGGGTTTTTATCATAAATGGGTGTTGAATTTTGTCGAAAGCTTTCTCTGCATCTATTGAGATGATCATATGGTTTTTCTCCTTCAATTTGTTAATATGGTGTATCACGTTGATTGATTTGCGTATATTGAAGAATCCTTGCATTCCTGGAATAAACCCCACTTGATCATGGTGTATGATCCTTTTAATGTGCTGTTGGATTCTGTTTGCTAGTATTTTGTTGAGGATTTTTGCATCTATGTTCATCAGTGATATTGGCCTGTAGTTTTCTTTCTTTGTGACATCCTTGTCTGGTTTTGGTATCAAGGTGATGGTGGCCTCGTAGAATGAGTTTGGGAGTGTTCCTCCCTCTGCTATATTTTGGAAGAGTTTGAGAAGGATAGGTGTTAGCTCTTCTCTAAATGCTTGATAGAATTCGCCTGTGAAGCCATCTGGTCCTGGGCTTTTGTTTGTTGGAAGATTTTTTATCACAGTTTCAATTTCAGTGCTTGTGATTGGTCTGTTCATATTTTCTATTTCTTCCTGATTCAGTCTTGGCAGGTTGTGCATTTCTAAGAATTTGTCCATTTCTTCCAGGTTGTCCATTTTATTGGCATAGAGTTGCTTATAGTAATCTCTCATGATCTTTTGTATTTCTGCAGTGTCAGTTGTTACTTCTCCTTTTTCATTTCTAATTCTATTGATTTGAGTCTTCTCCCTTTTTTTCTTGATGAGTCTGGCTAATGGTTTATCAATTTTGTTTATCTTCTCAAAGAACCAGCTTTTAGTTTTATTGATCTTTGCTATCATTTCCTTCATTTCTTTTTCATTTATTTCTGATCTGATTTTTATGATTTCTTTCCTTCTGCTAACTTTGGGATGTTTTTGTTCTTCTTTCTCTAATTGCTTTAGGTGCAAGGTTAGGTTGTTTATTCGAGATGTTTCCTGTTTCTTAAGGTGGGATTGTATTGCTATAAACTTCCCTCTTAGAACTGCTTTTGCTGCATCCCATAGGTTTTGGGTCGTCGTGTCTCCATTGTCATTTGTTTCTAGGTATTTTTTAATTTCCTCTTTGATTTCTTCAGTGATCACTGCGTTATTAAGTAGTGTATTGTTTAGCCTCCATGTGTTTGTATTTTTTACAGCTCTTTTCCTGTAATTGATATCTAGTCTCATAGCATTGTGGTCGGAAAAGATACTTGATACAATTTCAATTTGCTTAAATTTACCAAGACTTGATTTGTGACCTAAGATATGATCTATCCTGGAGAATGTTCCATGAGCACTTGAGAAAAATGTGTATTCTGTTGTTTTTGGATGGAATGTCCTATAAATATCAATTAAGTCCATCTTGTTTAATGTATCATTTAAAGCTTGTGTTTCCTTATTTATTTTCATTTTGGATGATCAGTCCATTGGTGAAAGTGGGGTGTTAAAGTCCCCTACTATGATTGTGTTACTGTCGATTTCTCCTTTTATGGCTGTTAGTATTTGCCTTATGTATTGAGGTGCTCCTATGTTGGGTGCATAAATATTTACAATTGTTATATCTTCTTCTTGGATCGCCCCCTTGATCATTATGTAGTGTCCTTCTTTGTCTCTTCTAGTAGTCTTTATTTTAAAGCCTATTTTGTCTGATATGAGAATTGCTACTCCAGCTTTCTTTTGGTTTCCATTTGCATGGAATATCTTTTTCCATCCCCTTACTTTCAGTCTGTATGTGTCTCTAGGTCTGAAGTGGGTCTCTTGTAGACAGCATATATATGGGTCTTGTTTTTGTATCCATTCAGCCAATCTGTGTCTTTTGGTGGGAGCATTTAGTCCATTTACATTGAAGGTAATTATCGATATGTATGTTCCTATTCCCATTTTCTTAATTGTTTTGGGTTCGTTATTGTAGGTCTTTTCCTTCTGTTGTGTTTCTTGCCTAGAGAAGTTCCTTTAGCATTTGTTGTAAAGCTGGTTTGGTGGTGCTGAACTCTCTCAGCTTTTGCTTGTCTGTAAACGTTTTAATTTCTCCATCAAATCTGAATGAGATCCTTGCTGGGTAGAGTAGTCTTGGTTGCAGGTTTTTCTCCTTCATCACTTTAATTATGTCCTGCCACTCCCTTCTGGCTTGTAGAGTTTCTGCTGAGAGATCAGCTGTTATCCTGATGGGGATTCCCTTGTGTGTTACTTGTTGTTTTTGCCTTGCTGCTTTTAATATGATTTCTTTGTGTTTAATTTTTGACAGTTTGATTAATATGTGTCTTGGTGTATTTCTCCTTGGATTTATTCTGTATGGGACTCTCTGTGCCTCCTGGACTTGATTAACTATTTCCTTTCCCATATTAGGGAAGTTTTCAACTATAATCTCTTCAAATATTTTCTCAGTCCCTTTCTTTTTCTCTTCTTCTTCTGGAACCCCTATAATTCGAATGTTGGTGCGTTTAATGTTGTCCCAGAGGTCTCTGAGACTGTCCTCTGTTCTTTTCATTCTTTTTTCTTTATTTTTCTCTGCATCAGTTATTTCCACTATTTTATCTTCCACCTCACTTATCCGTTCTTCTGCCTCAGTTATTCTGCTATTGATCCCGTCTAGAGTATTTTTTATTTCATTTATTGTGTTTTTAATCGATGCTTGATTCATCTTTAGTTCTTCTAGGTCCTTGTTAACTGTTTCTTGCATTTTGTCTATTCTATTTCCAAGATTTTGGATCTGGGAAATAGAATCTTGGATCATTTTTACCATCATTATTCTGAATTCTTTTTCAGGTAGACTGCCTATTACCTCTTCATTTGTTAGGTCTGGTGGGTTTTTATCTTGCTGCTTCTCCTGCTGTGTGTTTTTCTGTCTTCTCATTTTGCTTATGTTACTGTGTTTGGGGTCTCCTTTTTGCAGGCTGCAGGTTCGTGGTTCCCATTGTTTTTGGTGTCTGTCCCCAGTGGCTAAGGTTGGTTTAGTGGGTTGTGTAGGCTTCCTGGTGGAGGGTACTAGTGCCTGTGTTCTGGTGGATGAGGCTGGATCTTGTCTTTCTGGTGGGCAGGTCCACGTCTGGTGGTGTGTTTTGGGGTGTCTGCGGACTTTTTATGATTTTAGGCCACCTCTCTGCTAATGGGTGGCGTTGTGTTCCTGTCTTGCTAGTTGTTTGGCATAGGGTGTCCAGCACTGTAGCTTGCTGGTCGTTGAGTGAAGCTGGGTGCTGGTGTTGAGATGGAGATCTCTGGAAGATTTTCGCCGTTTGATATTATGTGGAGCTGGGAGGTCTCTTGTGGACCAGTGTCCTGAGGTTGGCTCTCCCACCTCAGAGGCACAGCACTGACTCCTGGCTCCTCAATTTGGGATGATTTGTTGTCTATTCATGTATTCCACAGATGCAGGGTACATCAAGTTGATTATGGAGCTTTAATCCGCTGCTTCTGAGGCTGCTGGGAGAGGTTTCCCTTTCTCTTCTTTGTTCTCACAGCTCCTGGGTCTCAGCTTTGGATTTGGCCCCGCCTCTGCGTGTAGGTCGCCGGAGGGCGTCTGTTCTTCGCTCAGACAGGACAGGGTTAAAGGAGCAGCCTCTTCGGGGACTCTGGCTCACTCAGGCCGGGCGGGAGGGAGGGGCACGGAGTGCGGGGCGAGCCTGCAGCGGCAGAGGTCGGCGTGACGTTGCACCAGCCCGAGGCGCGCCGTGCGTTCTCCCAGGGAAGCCGCCCCTGGATCCCGGGACCCCGGCAGTGGCGGGCTGCACAGGCTCCCGGAAGGGCGGTGTGGACAGTGACCTGCGCTCGCACACAGGCTTCTTGGCGGCGGCAGCAGCAGCCCCAGCGTCCCACGCCCGTCACTGGGCTCCGCGCTTTCAGTCGTGACTCGCGCCCGTCTGTGGAGCCCCTTTAAGCAGTGCTCTTAATCCCCTCTCCTCGCGCACCAGGAAACCAAGAGGGCAGAAAAAGTCTCTTGCCTCTTCGGCAGCTCCAGAGTTTTCCCGGACTCCCTCCCGGCTAGCTGTGGCACATTAGCCCCCTTCAGGCTGAGTTCTCGCCGCCAGCCCCAGTCCTCTCCCTGCGCTCTGACCGAAGCCCGAGCCTCAGCTTCCAGCGCTGCCCGCCCCAGCAGGCGAGCAGACAAGCCTCTCGGGCTGGTGAGTGCCGCTCGGCACCGATCCTCTGTGCGGGAATCTCTCCGCTTTGCCCTACCCAGGTATGTGGGGAGTTTCTTGCCTTTTGGGAGGTCTGGGGTCTTCTGCCAGCGTTCAGTAGGTGTTCTGTAGGAGTTGTTCCACGTGTAGCTGTATTTCTGGTGTATCCGTGGGGAGGAAGGTGATCTCCGCGTCTTACTCTTCCGCCATCTTACCCGGAAGCCAGCCGAATTTTAGAATAGCAGATTTTTCATGTTTCAGGACCCAATTTTATACTAAACTAATCTGCCCTTGGGAACAGTGTGTGTGTGTGTGTGCGTGTGTGTGTGGTGTGTATGTGGTGAAGGGATGGCTCTTATGGGGTATCTGAAGGACTTCTTAAGAAGCATGATGGGATTTGTTCCTCGTGGAATAAATTTACAATGTGCCTTCTACACCCTGGAATTGTGTAATATGCAGCTGGTGCAACTAAATGTGGTAACCCTGGTCCCAGAAAGGGATGCTTAAGTCTTGATGCTTCAAAGATGGAAACTGACCACCCCAATCTGCATCCATGCACCTTTGCAACAAGACTGTGTAGAATTTCCTACCAAGAGGTGGGGTCTATTTCCTCAATCTTTCAACATGGGCTGACCTCATGACTTGTTTTACCCATAGAATGTCTCATGGTGATGTTATGTCAATTCCAAGCCTAAGTCTCAAAAACCCTTGCACACTTCCCCTCTTGCTCCTGGAACCCTGTCACCATGACATGAACAAGCTCAAACAGACTGCTAGAGGATGAGGGTCCATAAAGAGGACAGCCAAGC
The DNA here is from genome assembly GCF_949752795.1 of Hyperoodon ampullatus. NCBI lineage: Eukaryota > Metazoa > Chordata > Mammalia > Artiodactyla > Ziphiidae > Hyperoodon > Hyperoodon ampullatus. The sequence goes on from NC_136914.1 coordinate 169,550,135, forward strand.
CATTCCAGCAGAGGCCATCCCAGAGCAGCCAGACCTTAGCTGACCTTCAGATGACCATGGTTACAGGAGTGAGCCCTGCCACGATCAGCTATCCTGGCCTGCTTCAACAGAACCATCCAGCTCATTGATTCAGGGGCAATAACTACTGCTGTTTTAAGCCAATATGATTTCGGGTGGTTGTTTATGCAGCAAAATATGTTACTGCCATGATGAATGCTAAGCTATAAAGAGTATTGCTGCTTGAGTTTCACATCAGGCAAATGGATGGATTTTGGAGATTAGAACCTCAGAAGAGACAGGTGTGTCTCTGAAAGGATAAAGTGTAGCACCGAGTAAATAGAGATGCTTTCTCTGAAAAGACCACATGGCTTCGTGGCTTGTGCTGGTACCGGGCCCGTGAGATATATCAGCAACCTACATGAAAGCAACTTTATTCCAGTGTGATCCAGAAGTGCTGGTAGCACAGGGAGGTCCTGTGCTTATTGTACAGCAAGGAGACATAACTGCAGAGAAGAGGTATAGACAACAGGCTCTCCTTGCTTTGGAGTCAAAGTGGGATGGATATCCTCTGTAGGTTGTTCAGTCCCCCAACATTCTCAGGAGGGAAGGGTAATGAGGGCACCCAACTCCCCAAGGGAGCCCACTGGTCTTCTTTTCAATCAGGTAAATGGAACTAAAGCGAGTGTTAATTTGGATTAATAAAAATGCCCGTACTCCAAATATTGTAGAAGTTCTTACCTGTTACATCAAAATAAAGGATCCCTCTGTGTCTCATTTAACACTGTTGATCTTGAATCTATTTTGAGTGGTATTAATATTGTTACTCTGCCTTTCTTTTATTAGCATTGGCCTGATATAAATTCGTTAATCTTGTTCTTAAAAGCATGTAATGTAATGTATATTTAAAAGTACATGATAACCAGGCATCACAGACAGAGATTTCCTTCATCTAGAGTGGGGCTGGCATGTCAGCTCTAAATGTTCCATGAGATGTTAATGTACATCCAGGGCTGAAAACTGCTGAGCAAGAGCTCTCCTGTAACCTACCCATAGGGCACTATCTTTAGCGTAGATTTATTTCTCCTCTGTACCACCATTTCCCCCAGGTTTTGTTAAAAGCACCTGGAATTTTACTTTTTTCAGATTTGTTCTTTTTTTTTTTATACTATGCTTCTTATGTTCTGGGAATCCTTTCCATTTAATTTCAGTCTCATTAACAACAATCATTTAGGCATAATTATGAGCTCAGCTGGTTCCTTTGCTCATCAGTATGTCTTGTATTCAACTTACCTTCTATGGAATTTATATGCCAACTGAGATGCTTGCAGTCATGAGAAGCAGACCCCTACCCACTCCCCACCCCGGCAGTGGTTTGCAGAATGGGGGCATTTTGTATCTCATAACTAGAAGCCTGGACATTGGCCCTTCTAGGTTTTGTTAATTTAGCAGCTCTGCCATGTTATCAAGGTGCCAGATGTCCTTCATCTTTCCGCTCTGCCAGGCTCAGCATACCAATGAGTCCCTTTATGGTTTTAAAATGGTGATAGCATTTCCTAGTGTCACTTTCAGATAAACAGCATTTGGGACAGAAAAGATGCCTCCTTACATGGGGCTTAAGGAAAACCTTTTCCAGAAGCACCCTAGCATGATTCCCCTCTCCCATCACTGGCAAGGAGAATGAGACCATTATGGCTGGCTTAACGTAACCATGATTCATCTCTTGTGGCTGGAGAGAGGCTCACCTACTCTGTCTGGTACTTGGATAAAAGTCCAAATTCTTTTTTTTCTTTTAATTTTTTAAATTTCAGAATAGTTGATTTATAATTTTGTGTTAATTACTGCTATACAGCAAAGTGACTCAGTTATACATATATATGCATTCGTTTTTTTAATGTTCTTTTCCATTATGGTTTATCATAGGATAGTAAATATAGTACTCTGTGCTATACAGTAGGACCTTGTTGTTTATCCATTATATATATAAAAGTTTACATCTGCTAACCCCAAATTCTGTTAGCAAGAAAGAGGGTGAATGACTGTTAATGGTGTTTCCCATCATACATTTAACTTTTTTTTTATTTGTTGTGCTGTATTTCCTCAAAAAAGATGCACAGGTGACAAACTTACTAGGAATTTTTATTTTAGAAAATATCTTTATCCTGAAATTTGAATGATAAGTATGGAATTCTCAGTTATAAATACTTTCTCACAGAATTTTAAAATCATTGATCTAATTTAGTCAGTGTCTTTAAAATGAGAGGTGTACATGAAAGCAAAAATATGTATAGAATAAAAAACATCACAAGCAATGTAACAGATAAATGACTAAGTGAAGAAAAAAGTTGCAAATATCAGACAAGAGAACTTTTAAAAATATAGAAGAATAGGGCTTCCCTGTGGCACAGTGGTTGAGAGTCCGCCTGTCCCCCTGCCGATGCGGGGGACATGGGTTTGTGCCCCGGTCCGGGAGGATCCCACATGCTGTGGAGTGGCTGGGCCCGTGAGCCATGGCCGCTGAGCCTGCACGTCCGGAGCCTGTGCTCCGCAACGGGAGATGCCACAATGGTGAGAGGCCCATGGACCACAAAAAAAAAAAAAAATAGAGAGGAATAATAACAGTGCATATTGTGGCATCTCAGTACCATTTCCCACTACCAAGAGCCAAGGATGGCTGGAGAAATAGCTCACTCCTGGTCTGGGACAGAAATGTAAAAGATAAGCCTGAAACATTTTGTTAAATGAGAAAGTAAATAGGACATTAAAGACTACAAAGGTCATATTGAAAGGCTCCTACTGTCCAAATATAGAATAATTTGAACCTGAATAAGAGTACTAAATGCAATGGATTGAAACAATCCATATATTAAAATCTAGCAGTTCACAATGATGCTTAAAAATAAACAAAAATAAATAAACCAAAAACACTTTGGTTAATCATTGGAAGTAGCTAGGGCACAGACAATTTACTCTAAAAATTAATAGTAAAAAAGAAAGTTTAGGGCCTCCCTGGTGGTGCAGTGGTTGGGAGTCCGCCTGCCGATGCAGGGGACACGGGTTCGTGCCCCGGTCCGGGAGGGTCCCGCTTGCCACGGAGCGGCTGGGCCTGTGAGCCATGGCCGTTGGGCCTGTGCATCCGGAGCCTGTGCTCCGCAGCAGGGGAGGCCACAACAGTGAGAGGCCCACATACCGAAAAAAAAAAAAAAAAAGAAAGAAAGTTTAAACATTTATTTTGTCTTTTTAGTACTAACTACACTTCAGGGTAACCCAAAGGTTGATGTGGGGAAGCTTCTAGTTATAGAAGTATTTCAGCTAGTAAATGAAAAAAGAATGATTGAGTTGGAGCATCACAATTTTACAATCCTAAGGAAGTAATGGATCTTGACATTGACCATCAACAGCTGACTCACATCACAAAATGAGAATCAGGCTATCAATTCCTTTGACTGAAGAAATTCCTTTTAGCAATTCTTTTACAGTAAATTCCTTACATGTGAAACTTCAAGTTGCGAACTTTCAAAGATGCGAACGTGCATTCACATGTCCAGTCACGTAGTTAGTTCACATGTCTGGCGTACATTGTCACGTGCATGCATCCTCTACAAGTGGTTGTGCTTTTGTGTACTTTACTGTACCATACTGTATAGAGTACAGTAGTACAGTATCTTTATTTTTGAGACACAGGACCAGAACAGAACGTAGAACAGTACACAAAGGTTGCAGCAGCCGTTCAGAATGCAATCCAGTTCTACGGTGTCATCTATGATGAGAAAAAAAGAGCTACTACCCAGACACTGGATCGTTTTTTCAAGAGGGTAGACAGAATTGAATCCAGCAAGGAACCAGAACCTGCACCATCAATGTCAGACGTGAGTGAAATTGCGGCTTGCACTCCATCTCCTATTGCTGATGATCCGTCAGCTCTACCATTTCCCACCTCCTCTCCCTCCTCCAGTCAGTAACTCTTCTTGCCTGTTCACTTGATGCCAGCCCCTGTATGCCAGCTGTTGTACTGTACTACTGTACTTTTCAAGGTACTGTACTGTGAGATTAAAAATGTTTATCTTTTGTGTTTGTTTTTTATGTATTATTTGTGTGAAAAGTATTATAAATCTATTACAGTACAGTACTGTATAGCCTATTGCATTCGTTGTGTGTCTAGGCTAACTTCGTTGGACTTACAAACAAATTGGACTTACAAACCCTCTCTTGGAACGGAACTCACTCATATGTAGGGGACTTAGTGTACATCAGGTCTTCTGGGAGCAATTCTCTTAGATATCCTTCATCTGAGCATGTCTTTACTTCATCTTAATTACTGAACAATATTTTCACTAGATATAGAGTTTCTTTTTTTCCTTCAGCAGTTTAAAATGTGTCACTTCCTTCTGGACTCTTTAGTTGCCAATGAGATATCTGCTGCCATTTGAACCATTGTTCCCTTCTAAGTAATGCATCAGTTTTCTTTTTTTGTTGTTTTTAATTTTCAAATATTTTATTTTTACACAATTTTTAAAGTTACACTCCATTTACAGTTATAACAAAATATTGGCTATATTCCCCATGTTGTACAGTACATCCTTGAGCTTATCTTACACCCAATAGTTTGTACCTCCCACTCTCCCACCCTTATTTCGCCCTTCCCTCACCCCCACTGGTAATCACTAGTTTGTTCTCTACATCTGTGTCTGCTTCTTTTTTGCTATATTCACTAGTTTGTTGTATTTTTTAGATTTCACATATAAGTGTTATCATACAGTATTTGTCTTTCTCTGTCTGACTTATTTCACTTAGCATAATGCCCTCCAAATCCATCCATGTTGCTGCAGATGGCAAAATTTTGTTCTTTTTTTATGGCTGAGTAGTATTCCATATATATATATATATATATCTTACCTTGTTATCCATTCATCTGTTGATGGACACTTAGGTTGCTTCCATATCTTAGCAGTTGTACATAATGCTGTTATGAACATTGGGGTGAGTAACGCATCAATTTTCTTCAGTTACTTTCAATATTTTTTCTGTTTTTATTTTTCATCAATTTTATTATGATGTGTTTTGGCATAGATTTCTTTGGATTTATCCTGTTTGGGACTTGCCACACTTTTTAAATTGATAGATGTGTTTTTTTCATCAACTTTAGGAAGTTTCAATCACTTCCCTTCAATTATTTTATCAGCATTGCACTTTTTCTTCTCTCCTCAAACCCTCAAGACACGAATGCTAGACATTTTGGTACTGTCCACCTACACTTTTGAGATTGGATACGTTCTATTGATCTATCTTCAACTTCACTGACTTTTTCTTCTATCATATTTATTCTGCTATTGAGCCCAACCAGTTAATTTTTTATTTTAATTTTTATATTTATTTATAAAATTTTCACGTATTTCTTCTTTTTACCTTACATTTTTTTGCTAAGATTGTCTATCTTTCTTTTCATTTTAGCAGTGCTTGCAATTATTCTTGAGGCGTTTTTACAATAGTTCCATTAAAGTTTTTTTTAGATAATTTCAACTTCTATAATACTATGGTTTAAGGGTCTTTTGATTGTTCTTTCCTGTGCAAGTTAAGATTATCCTGGTTGCTCTGTTTTGTTGTGTGTGTGTGTGTGTGCGTGCGTTTGTTTTCTATGCTGGGAAGTTTTGGATTGGGTAGGTACTCAGGAGTGATATATACATTAAAAGCACAATTTGGGGGGAATTTCCTGGTGTTCTAGTGGTTAGGATTCACCATGACCTGGGTTCAGTCCCTGGTCGGGGAACTGATCCTGAAAGCCGAAAGGGATGGCCAAAGTTTAAAATACAAAAACAAGAGCAAAAAAGCCCCACAATTTTGAGAACAAACATTTTTCTTCTAAATTAATACATATTCATTATAGAAGAAATATTTTTAAAAACTAACAAAAGAAAAAATAAAATCACCTAACCAATAGAGGTGATCATTTTCCTCCATTTATATATTCTCTCTCTCCTCTCTCTCTCTCTCTCTCAGTGCATCCAAAGTTTAATTTCCACATAAATAACTTGATTTTCTAAGGTCAATCTACTCTTTACATCCTCAAATACAGAATTTAATTTTCTCATTGCAATATTTGCTTCCTTTTAATGATCCTTTCCTTGCCCAGCACCCTCCTCATTTTTTATTGTTGCCTTTACATCTTTTCCTTTCAACTTTTGAATTTATACTGTGACATTTCTCATCCTATTAGCTTCCATATTAGTTTCTGTTCTCTCATAGAGTCCATGTTCTCCTGACATTATTGAGGTTTCCAAGAAAATTCCTAAAATGTTCTTTTGGATCCAGTAGTAAGTCATTTTTCAACAACAGTGCTTCTTCTGAGTTTTGATATATTGTTTAGCTTACAAAATAATTTTCATAGGCCCTATGTTGTTTTCAATTATACTTCTTTCCCATTCAAATTATAATTGATTTTCTAGAATTGCTGTTCATGATTTTCCCAATAGAACACAGTTGATATAATAAAGCCTCTAAACCATTTCCAGAATATGCTAGAACTTCATATACACAGGTACATAAATCTATTGTACTTAGAAGGTGAGAGTTATAGAGGTTGAGGGGTGAGGGTTATATCAGTTAGGGTGCTTTGATTGCAAGTAACATAGAATCTAACTTAAATTAATTTAAACAATAATTGGAAATTTCAAAGATGGCTCAGGTTTCAGGTATAGTAGGATCAGGGCTCTAGATCCATTTTCTACCTTTCAGCACCTCCTGCTTCTCTGTAACCACTTTTATCTTCAGCTGGGTTTTATTTGTGGCTGTGAAAGTTCTATGCACTTCACTATCCAAAGAAGCTCTGAGTTTCTTTTCTCAATACCATAAAATCAAAGTCTCAGGCCGCACTTATATTGGATCAACTTAAGTAATGTACTCATGCCCTAGGCTATTAGGGGCTGTCACGAGAATCTTCCAGATTTCATCTTTCACACAGTGTTAAGTGGGGTGTGCATCCACCAAATCTGCACATATAATGGGTGATATCCCTAAAGAGAAAGAGAGGTTGTATATTGAATATCATGTCCCCTTCCTCTCCCAAAGTTCACTACTAAGACGTTATTGACACTTGAACCTCTGAGACTCTGAGCCAATGGAATACATGTTCTTCCAGCCACTTCTCACCCGTTCAGCATCTTATTTTGGGGAACCAGTCTCTAAGAATATGATACACATAATTTATCAGGCAGGCAGGGTCCCCTGGTTTCATGTAATGAATCATGGGTATATCTCTTATTGTTTTGCTTAATTCAACTCAATAATCTTAGAACTAGCTGGAAATTCTCTTAGATTCTAACAATAAATTGTCTGGTAGTTTCGATATCAAGTTTGTTCTGAATTTTTCAGAAGCTGAGCCAGGTTCTAGTCATTTCAATCAACTTAAAGAAGTTTAAATTTCACGAAATGTTATTTTCTATGCAGCTATTTTATTTATCTTTCTAGTTAATTATTCCATAAGTAATCTGAGAATCACATTCAATAAAACAATATTAACATACCTCCCATGAATGTGAATCATCTCTTGGATAAATAAAAGTATAGGTTAAAACATAAATCAGGACAGAGTAATACAAACAAACAAACAAAAAAAATGACTAGATCAGTTGCCCTTATTGTTATTGATGGTTATGGAATTTCCTCTAATTGAGCCACAAATTTTGCTCTAAGCTTCCCAGCATCCAAAGGAAAAATGGAAACCTAGTCAGTTACATCATTCTCAAATATCAAAGTATACTAGTCCTTGGAGAGAATAAATATTTTTCATGGCACTAAATGTTAAATGAATATAAACCCTATATATGAGTTCTGAGCATTGTAGTAAAATATCTTCCTTGTCAACATTCCTGCAGGAAATACAATTGTAAGATCCTCATAACTGTTTCTTATAGTGTATTGGAATGTACAATGAAATAATTGAAAATTCTAGTTAAAAATTATTCAGTGAAAGACATTCTGTGAGGGACCAAATAATATGTTGCAAGTATGTGGCTGCCTCATAATTTAATTTGATATTAAGACAAATCTTTAAATACCTTGAAAAATGCTTAGATTCTAAATCCTTTGAATAATCTGTTTATTTCTTCCCTCAAGAAATGTGTTTTTATGGTCTTTCATTCAACTCTTTCAACAACCTGAAATAATATTCTCATTCCTCTAAATTACATTTCAGGAAGTAGAAGCTCAGAGGAGTGAAATGCTTTTTTGAAGGTCAAACAGACAGTAAAGGACTTGGAATAGACTCAAACACAGGTGTTCTGATTTCAGATTAACACATGTCATTTCTTAAGTATCTGTTGTGCACTAGTCAGTGCAGGGGCTTGGGATAGATAGTTGAATAAAATGTAATCCCTGCTCTCGGCTGGTAGAAAAAAAAAAAAAAAACAGATACATAAAAACATGATATTCTAGCAAGAGCACCAGAATCACAACTAACTCTGAACAAGCATCGACAGGAAGACACTGGAACTCACCAAAAAAGATACCCCACATCCAAAGACAAAAGAGAAACTGCAATGAGATGGTAGGAGGGGCGCAATCACAATAAAATCAAATCCCATAAAAGCTGGGTGGGTAAATCACAAACTGGAGAAAAATTATACCACAGAAGTCCACCAACTGAAGTGAAGGTTCTGAGCCCCACATCAGGCTTCCCAAACTGGAGGGTCCGGCAATGCGAGGAGGAATTCCCAGAGAATCAAACTTGGAAGGCTAGCAGGATTTGATGGCAGGACTTCAACAGGACTGAAGGGAACAGAGACTCCACTCTTGGAGGGCACACACAAAGTTGTGTGTGCATCAAGACCCAGAGGAAGGAGCAGGGACCCCATAGGAGACTGAACCAGACCTACCTGCTAGTGTTGAAGGGTCTCCTGCAGAGGTGGGGGGGTGTGGCTGTGGCTCACTGTGGGGACAAGGACACTGGCAGCAGAAGTTCTGGGAAGTACTCCTTGGTGTGAGCCCTCTTGAAGTCTGCGATTAGCCCCACCAAAGAGCCAGGTAGGCTTCAGTGCTGGGTCACCTCAGGCCAAACAACCAACAGGGAGGGAACCCAACCCCACCCATCAGCAGACAAGCAGATTAAAGTTTTACTGAGCTCTGCCCACCAGAGCAACACCCAGCTCTACTCACCACCAGTCCCCCCCATCAGGAAACTTGCACAAACCTCTTAGATAGCCTCATCCACCAGAGGACAGACAGCAGAAGCAAGAATTACAATTCTGCAGACTGTGGAAGGAAAAACAAATTCACAGAAAGATAGACAAAATGAAAAGGCAGAGGACTTTGTACAAGATGAAGGAACAACATAAAACCCCAAAAAACTAAATGAAGTGGAGATAGGAAATCTTCCAGAAAAAGAATTCAGAATAATGATAGTGAAGATGATGCAGGACCTTGGAAAAGAATGGAGGCAAAGATCAAGAAGATGCAAGAAATGTTTAACAAAGACCTAGAAGAATTCAAGAAGAAGCAAACAGAGATGAACAATACAATAACTGAAATGAAAAACACACTAGAAAGAATCAATAGCAGAATAACTGAGGCAGAAAATGGATAAATGACCTGGAAGACAGAATGATGGAATTCTGCAGCAGAACAGAATAAAGAAAAAAGAATGAAAAAAAAATGGTAATAGGAACATACATATCAGTAATTACCTTAAATGTGAATGGATTAAATGCACCAACCAAAAGACACAGGCTTGCTGAATACATACAAAAACAAGACCCATATATATGCTGTCTGCAAGAGACCCTCTTCAGACCTAAGGACACGTACAGACTGAAAGTGAGGGGATGGAAAAAGATATTCCACGCAAATGGAAATCAAAAGAAAGCTGGAGTAGCCATACTCATATGAGATAAAATAGACTTTAAAATAAAGAAGATTACAAAAGACAAGGAAGGACACTTCATAATGATCAAGGGATCAATCCAAGAAGAAGATATAACAATTATACATATGTATGCACCCAACACAGGAGCACCTCAATACATAAGGCAAATGCTAAGAGCTATAAGAGAGGAAATTGACAGTAATGCAATAATAGTGGGGGACTTTAACATCTCACTTACACCAAGGGACCGATCATCCAAACAGAAAATTAATAAGGAAAAACAAGCTTTAAATGACACAATAGATCAGATAGATTTAATTGATATTTATAGGCCATTCCATCTGAAAACAGTAGATTACACTTTCTTCTCAAGTGCACAAGGAATATTCTCCAGGATAGACCACATCTTGGGTCACAAATCAAGCCTTGGTAAATTTAGGAAAATTGAAATCATATCAAGCATCTTTTCCAACCACAACACTATGAGACTAGATATCAATTACAGGAAAAAATCTGTAAAAAATACAAACACATGGAGACTAAACAATACACTACTAAATAACCAAGAGATCACTGAAGAAATCAAAGAGGAAATGAAAAAATACCTAGAGACAAATGGCAATGAAAACACGATGATCCAAAACCTATGGGATGCAGCAAAAAGAGTTCTAATAGTGAAATGTATAGCAATACAATCCTACTTCAAGAAACAAGAAACATCTCAAATAAACAATCTAACCTTATGCCTAAAGGAACCAGAGAAAGAAGGAAAAACAAAACCCAAAGTTAGTAGAAGGAAAGAAATCATAAAGATCAGAGCAGAAATAAATGAAACAGAAACAAAGAATAAAATAGCAAAGATCAATGAAACTAAAAAGCTGGTTCTTTGAGAAGATAAACAAAATTGATAAACCTTTAGCCAGACTCATCAAGAAAAAGACAGAGAGGACTCAAATCAATAAAATTAGAAATGAAAAAGGAGAAGTTAAAACAGACAACGCAAAAATAGAAAGCATCATAAGAGACTACTACAACAACTCTATGCTAATAAAATGGACAACCTGGAAGAAATTGACAAATTCTTAGAAGGGTATAACTTTCCCAGAGTGAACCAGGAAGAAATAGAAAATATGAACAGACCAATCACAAGCACTGAAATTGAAACTGTGATTAAAGATCTTCCAAGAAACAAAAGTCCAGGACCAGATGGCTTCACAGATGAATTCTATCAAACATTTAAAGAAGAGCTAAAACCTATCCTTCTCAAACTCTTCCAAAAAATTGCAGAGGAAGGAACACTCCCAAACTCATTATACAAGGCCACTATCATCCTGATGCCAAACCAGACAGAGATACTACAAAAAAAGAAAATTACAGACCAATATCATTGATGAATATGGATGCAAAAATCCTCAACAAAATACTAGCAAACAGAATCCCACAACACATTAAAAGGATCATACACCATGATCAAGTGGGATTTATCCCAGGGATGCAAGGATTCTTCAAAATATGCAAATCAATCAATGGGATACACCATATTAACAACCTGAAGAATAAAAACCATATGATAATCTCAATAGATGCAGAAAGAGCTTTTGACAAAATTCAACACCCATTTATAATAAAAACTCTCCAGAAAGTGGGCATAAAAGAACCTACCTCAACAAAGTAAAGGCCATATATGACAAGCCCACAGCAAGCATCATTCTCAGTGGTGAAGAACTGAAAACATTTCCTCTAAGATCAGGAACAAGACAAGGATGTCCACTCTCGCCACTATTATTCAACATAGTTTTGGAAGTCCTAGCCACAGCAATCACAGAAGAAAAAGAAATAAAAGGAAAACAAATTGGAAACGAAGAAGTAAACCTGTCACTGTTTGCAGATGACATGGTACAATACATAGATAATCTTAAAGATGCCACCAGAAAACTACTAGAGCTAATCAATGAATTTGGTAAATTTGCAGGATACAAAATTAATGCACAGAAATCTCTTGCATTCCTATACACTAACAATGAAAGATCAGAAAGAGAAATTAAGGAAACAATCCAATTCACTACTGCAACAAAAAGAATAAATTACCTAGGAATAAACCTACCTAAGGAGGTAAAAGACCTGTACTCAGAAAACTATAAGACACTGATGAAAGAAATAAAAAATGACACAAACAGATGGAGAGATATACCATGTTCTTGGATTGGAAGAATTAATATTTTGAAAATGACCATACGACCCAAAACATTCTACAGATTCAGTGCAATCGCTATCAAATTACCAATGGCATTTTTAACAGAACTAGAACAAAAAAATCTTAAAATTTGTATGGAGACCTAAAAGACCCTGAATAGCCAAAGCAATCTTGAGGGAAAAAAACGGAGCTGGAGGAATCAGACTCCCTGACCTCAGGCTATACTACAAAGCTACAGTAAATAAGACAATATGGCGCTGGCACAAAAACAGAAATATAGATAAATGGAACAGGATAGAAAGCCCAGAGATAAACTCACACACCTATGGTCCACTAATCTATGACAAAGGAGGCAAGGATATACAATGGAGAAAAGACAGTCTCTTCAATAAGTGGTGCTGGGAAAACTGGACAGCTACATGTAAAAGAATGAAATTAGAACACTCCCTAACACCATACACAAAAATAAACTCAAAATGGATTAAAGACCTAAATGTAAGACTGGACATTATAAAACTCTTAGAGGAAAACATAGGCAGAACACTCTTTGACATAAATCACATCAAATCTTTTTTGACCCACCTCTTAGAGTAATGGAAATAAAAACAAAAATAAACAAATGGGACCTAATGAAACTTAACAGCTTTGGCACAGCAAAGGAAACTATAAACAAGATGAAAAGACAACCCTCAGAATGGAAGAAAATATTTGCAAGCAAATCAACAGACAAAAGATTCATCTCCAAAATATATAAACAGCCCATGCAGCATAATATTAAAAAAACAAACAGCCCAATCAAAAGATGGGCAGAAGACCTAACTAGACATTTCTCCAAAGAAGACATATAGATGGCCAAGAGGCACATGAAAGCTGCTCGACATCACCAATTATTAGAGAAATGTAAATCAAAACTACAATGAGGTATCATCTCACACTGGTTAGAATGGGCATCATCAGAAAATCTACAAACAACAAATGCTGGAGAGGGTGTGGAGAAAAGGGAACCCTCTTGCACTGTTGGTGGGAATGTAATTGATACAGCCACTATGGAGAACAGTATGGAGGTTCCTTAAAAAAGTAAAAATAGAACTACCATATGACACAGCAATCCCACTACTGGGCATATACCCTGAGAAAACCATAATTGAAAAAGACTCACGTACCACAATGTTCATTGTGGCTCTGTTTACAATAGCCAGGGCATGGAAGCAACCTAAGTGTCCATCGACAGATGAATGGATACAGAAGATGTGGCACTTATATACAATGGAATATTACTCAGCCATAAAAACAAACGAAATTGGGTCATTTGTAGAGACGTGCATGGACCCAGAGACTGTCATACTGAGTGAAGTAAGTCAGAAAGAGAAAAACAAATATCGTATATTAATGAATATATGTGGAATCTAGAAAAATGGTGCAGGTGAACTGGTTTGCAAGGCGGAAATAGACACACAGATGTAGAAAAAAACGTATGGACACCAAGGGGGGAAACGGGGGTGGGTGGTGGTGGTGGTGGGATGAATTGGGAGTTTGGGATTGACATATATACACAATATGTATAAAATAGATAACTGATAAGAACCTGCTGTATAAAAAATAAAATAAAATAAAATTCAAAAATTTGTTTTCATTAAACAAACAAACAAAAAAAGATGATATTCTATAACTTAGCCAAAACCCTTTGCTTTCACTATACTAGCATAATACCGGTACTAGTAGAGTAGATGGTTTGGGAATATACGATTGTTGGATAAGAATAAATATTTCTGGACATCTCTTCCAGATCATGTTCTATATTATGTGATACACATGTTAGATTAAAAGGCTGCAAGCATTGAGAGAAACACAGATCAAAAGGACTGGGGGAATTATCATTTTATGGAGTTGCTGAGCCTCTTTTGGAAAAATCAGAAGGAAAAGGGAAAGACTTCCATTTATTCCCAGGAATATAAAAATAACTATTCTTGGTCATACTGTGAAATAGCATTTGCTGACAAAATGTGGTTCTGATGAGGGAAGATTTTCAAAGCTAGATGCAAATATCTTGACCCAAATATTTCAAACCCCTAGAAACCATTTTGGTGATGGTGAGACTGGTGGTGATTTCACAGAAAATGATCAAATCATGAGTGTTCTACCTTGGAAATGGTTCAGTAGAAACTGGATAACTGTCTGTGAGGAAGCCCAGGGAAGTTGACCGTAGCATCAGTCGTTTTCACTCATGGTTAATAAAATCATTTTTCAAATCAAATTTCATGTGAAACTCAATATACAGAACTGATCAAACGGGAACTACCCTGGTTGACTATTGAATCCAATGTAGGTTACAAGGGTCCGACCCACACTGTGTCCCCATCACCTCACTGACCAAGGCTCCAGGTGATCACTGAAGCATTATTTGAAAACTCGTTCTGCAAACTCAAAGGGTCACTGTTCCTAGGAATCTACAAAATAAGAGATAATGGTTACTTTCTCTCCAATGGCTACTAAAGAGCATGCTGTTAGCAGTCTTTAGGGAAGTACTAATCATTTACATTTTTTGTATATTGTTCTTTTCAATGGTTCAAATGCAGACAAAGCAGACAGATTCTGGGAGCTCTGATTAAAAAGAAAATAAAAAACAGCTCACAGTAATGACCCCTCCCAAGAAAACACCCAGCAATCTTCCAGCTACAGTAACAGTAATCCCCAACCCACTACAGCATCTACTTGAAATATTGATTCTTCAGTTAGTTCTCCAACTTAAAATTCCAGAGCTGAGAGCTCCCCACCACACAGACATCCCTTTCACAGAATCACATCACAGAGCACAGAGTGTTTCCTTAACATTAAGCTTCCCCAGGCTTTCATTTCAATTAGTCATAAAAAAAGATCAAGAAGGAAAGTATTGTCGGAAAGATTCCAGTCAGTGTTTTATTGCCTGAAACAGTTCTCAGGATTAACCATTGCACAGCAGACAGGAAATTCTGCAGAAAGAGCAATGCTTTTTCCTTACAGATAGGAAGTAAAGAAATCAAAACGTGTTTGCATTAAAAAATCTCATTTGTGGCATTAAAAATTTTTTAACAGTCACCCAGTTGATGCCAAGAAGTTATCACAAATCCAACTTTTGCTATCCTTATATTTTCATTTAGGTTCTAAGGGCAACAAAATCCCGTGACATTATTATCTCCTCTGAATACTAATTATGTCACTACAACTGTGTGTCTGTTAATCTTCCAGAAATAATGTGAGAGTTACTGGGATGCGATAGGAGCAGAATGAAATTAGAAACATATTTTGTGAATTTGTCAAAACTACCAGCTTTCTAAGAGTGGTAAAAGCACACTTCCCAGAATTTTTTCATAAAAGGACAAATTACCACAATGAAGATAAACAATGATTCTTAATACTACACTTCGAGCACAGACAAAGTAGCTAGAGCAAGGCCAGCATTCTGTGGCTTCTTTTATCCTTACCGAAAATTTAGTTCACAGTACCCAGGATTTTCGTCTCAGAGCACCAGGTTCAACTCCAGATAAGACCTGTTTTTAACCATGCTTAATGGACTTGGTTCCTAGGAGAATAAGAATGAAGGTGAAAATCTCCTCTCCAGCAGGGAGGAGAATAAACTTGTTCTGGGGACCAGGACCTAATCCTCCCCTCTGAGGGAAGGAAAATGTTTGTTACTGCACACTGCCACCTCATCAGTCCCAAATATGTCTTAAATGTATGAATGACAATATTGTTATTCTCTGCTCATCCTGGGCTGAAAACAAGAGAATCATGAACTGTCGTGCTTGGAGAAAACTTTGCCATCATCTCCTTCTGCTGCCCATTTTGCAGACGTGGAAACTAAGGCCCGCCAGGTTGCCAAAGGTACACACATGGCCAATAGGGCAGAGGAAGAATGATATTCATATTTATTTCCCAAATTTCTGATCAAGGCTCTTTCCTCTACTGCAGTTGACAAAATCTCACATCATCTTTAAAACAAAGTTTAGGGATGCTTCAAAGATATCTCCCCCCCCACCTTGGGCCCACTGCAATGGTGCAGAGTCATGTCACCTCTTTCTGGATGCCAGCTGCATGCTCTGGGTGGTGGTGGGGGGTCACTGTGTTCCAGTCTGGCCCACTCTGACATCTCCACACTGCTCTCAACTTTTTCAGCCATGCCCTAAAGGCCTTTTTCTCTCTCCCACCCCTGGCACCCCATTTCATTTCTTTCCTCTATAGCATTGAACTGCTCACACTGTGAGAGCATGCATGCACACACACACACGCACACACCCCATGGCAGTTCACCCATGTGCGACTTTATTTTGGGGTCTGCCTTGGCTGACTCTCCTTCCCACCTCTCTGACTGGTTCCATTCCATGCCACTGTTACCTCCTGTGACTTCTACCCTTCCCTTCACATCCCACACCCTACACCCTGGATTAGGAATCTCTACTCTGTTTTCCTGTTCCCAGGATTCCATCATTAACCCTGCACTAAACTCTGATACATTATATAAAACACTTATATGGGTTTCCCAGAGTCAGGTGGGCTCAGTTTCTCCCAATCACTTAACTGATGAATATGCAAGCATCATATGAAAACCGTGTCTGCTAACTTACAAATATTGACACAAATAGGTGACAGGTAGCTAGGGAATGTTTAGACAACTTTTGTGCAGCAATTACTCTTCTTTTTTAACTTCATGGATTATTTTGAATACACTGCACCTGTGCTCTTTCTGGTCCTCTCAGAGGAGCAGTATTATGGAACTCAAGAATCCAATACTGAGAGAAAGGTGTTGGGTAAAAGGAAAAATAGCTTTATTGAGGAAGCTGGCGATCATTGGGAGGAGGTAGACTCAAGTCCCAAAGAACCAACTCCCCATTGCCAGTCGGGGGGCAAGAGCTTTTAAAGGGGAATTTCAGGGGTGCACAGGTGGGTGGAGGGGGCTACGTGAAGAATAGCACAGTTAGATCTGACAATCATCTTGAAATTAATTGGTCACGTGGTGGTCTGATCAGTGTCATCTTGATCGTTTTAAGTACAGTTAATCTTCAATGCCAGGGTCGGTTTGTTCCCATTTCCTTGAAGCCAGTCCTCAGAATTATGGCATTTAATGTCATGGCTACAGTCTGGTCATCATGTAGTTAACTTCTTCCACCTGGTGAGGGTTTCGGTATCTACAAAACACCTCCAAGGATATGCCTGAAAATATTACCTACAGCCCATGAGGATGAACTGAAGGTCCTTGATTTTGCTTAATGGCTAAACTATTATTGTCTAGCTTGACTACTTTCCTTTGTTTCTGTATTTTTTCATTTCTCTGATTAAATTTACAGTAAGTCCCCTACATACAAATGAGTTCTGTTCCGAGAGTGTGTTCATAAGTCTAATTTGTTCTTAAGTCCAACAAAGTTAGCCTAGGCACCCAACCAACACAATCAGCTATGTAGTACTGTACTGTAACAGGTTTATAATACTTTTCACACAAGTAATACATAGAAAACAAACAAACACAAAAAATAAAGAAAACATTTTTAATCTCACAGTACAGTACCTAGAAAAGTATAGTAGTACAGTCCAACAGCTGGCATACAGGGGCTGGCATCAAGTGAACAGGCAAGAAGAGTTACTGACTGGAGGAGGGAAAGGAGGTGGGAGATCGTAGGGCTGAAGGATCGTCAGCAATAGGAGACAGAGGGCAAGCTGCAATTTCACTCATGTCTGATGTTCACGGCACAGGTTCTGGTTCCTTGTTTGTTTCAAGTCTATCTACCCGCTTGAAAAAATGATTCAGAGATGTCTATGTAGTAGCTCTTTTTTTCTCATCATAGATGACACAGTAGCACTGGATTGTATTCTGAACGGCTGCTGAAACCTTTGTGTACCGTTCTACCTTTAGGTCCTGTGCCTCAAAAACTAACAACGCCTCCTCAAATAAAGAACATCTCCTTGCCATTTCCTGCATTGTGAATCTCTTCAGTTCTTCAGTTACTTCTTCCTCTTGTCTCTCTTCGTCCTTTCTCTGGGCCTCCAATTCCATCACGTCTTCATTAGTCAGCTCCTCGGGTTGTGCAGCAAGGAGTTCAATGAAGATGTCTTCTTGCAGATGTAGTTTGAAATAAAGATACTGTATTACTGTACTCTATACAGTAGTGTACAGTAAAGTACACAAAATCACAAACACTTGTAGAGGATGCACGCATGTGACAATGTACACCAGTCATGTGAACTAACTTATGCGACTGGACATGTGAATGCACGTTCACATCTTTGAAAGTTCGCAACTTGAGAGTTTGTATGTAGGGGACTTATTGTATTCTTTGCTTGGTTTTTCCACAGATGAGAGGCAGGTAGAGGATATGGTGGGGGCAGGTCTGTCCTAGGAAGGCCCCATAGGGTCCTGCTCTGTTACAGCAAAACAGAAACTTTTGACGTAATTCTGCTTCTACCTTTTAAAACCTGGTATTAGGTATGGATAGCCATGTTTTTCTTTAAAGAGTTCTATCACTGGTCTCATAAAACGTTCTATCTGAGAAGAATGAGATTCTTAATTTTGCTTGCAATGAAATATATGAATAAATAAATAGAACACATTAATATTGTATTAATAGCTATGACTATCTTCTAGAATAGTGAGTTCTATGCCAAGTGCAGCTGGTTGTATTGTAAGTATCTTTTTATATGTCTGTTTCCCACTCTTGATTCCAGGCTAATTGCCTGATTCAGATTGTGTGGCCAGAGCCCAGCATAGTATCTGGCACATGATAAAAACTCAATACTTTTTGAATGAAACATTTATGTAGTCCTAAGCTCTCTGGAAAACTTTGGCTAGGCAGATCTTTCCCCATGAACCACTTTTCCTAATATTTCTTAACAAAAGTCAGTACACATTCAAATTCAAGTCATATTATATTACAAAAGCATATTCGTTTCCTATAACTTCCTTTAGTTACCTGTGTCTGCCCTCTAATACCAAAACAGAATAACCCTATTCTGCTTTGCTCTTCCAGATATTTAGAGACTGTGGTTACTTCTCTGTCAAATCTGTATTTCTCCAGCCTAAGATTTCCCTATTCTTCAGTCACCTTCAGACACCATCACCAGGCTTTAACTCCTCTAAGCATGCTCTCCAGGTAGTCAATCTCTCACTTAATATGTGCCACCCAGGACTGCCCATGGCATTGACCTCGAACATCTGACCAGATCACAATTCAGAAGGGTTGTCACCTCCTTTGATAATAATGCTATACCTCTGTTAATGAAGCCCAAGTGCATCAACATTTCTAGTAGTCCCTAAATTATTATTATGTATCATGGCCACACCCACTCTTTCCCCATTTCCTGTTTTAAAAAGAGATATTCTTCCCACTGTTTAATATCAGTCCCTCCCTTGAATTCCTAATCCCATCTCATTCTACCTTTCCAAGGATTTCACACCATCAGCTACTACCCCCCCTTACTTTCTATACAACCTCTTCCTGTCTATAGTCCCTTCCCAGTATCTTTAACCATGCTCAAGTCTCTCATCCTAAAAAAGAATATGTATCTTCAATATTATGTTTCCACTCTCACTACTTCTCTAAAATTCTCTTACCAAGGTCACAAATGATATTCATTTTACTAAATCCAGTAGACAATTCTAGCCAAAGAAATCTAGTTTTGATTTCTTTGCTCCTTTTGACACTATTGACAATCTCTCCTTCTGAAAATACTCTCCTCAGCTTCCATGACATTTGTCTTTCCAGTTTTCCTTCCATCTCTGGCCATGCCTTCCCATTTTCATTTCTGGACTCCTCTTTCTCAACTCATCCTCCAAATGTTTGTGTCCCTGAGGGCTGTACCTTCGGTCTCTTCTCTTCTCTTCTTGCTTCTCCGTGGAAAATGTTATCACCTTCTGTTATTTCAATTACCATCTGAAATCTAATACCTTAAATTCTATCTCTATTACAGATCTTTCTCCTAAGCTTCAGACTTAAAAAAAAAATCAGAATGTACTTCCTACTCATCAGCTCTGTGTGAATATTCCATGAGTCCCTCCAACTCAACATCAGCAAACTGAACTCAGCTGTCTCTACTACTCTCCCCTCCTCTCGTCCTTCGCATCTCCCTGAAAGCCAGGATCAACCAATCAGTCTCCAAGAGGCGGGGATGAGATGGGGTGTAGACAGATATAACTTGTTGAACTGACTTCACTCATTGAGGGAGAATTAGGTGATGGTTTTATTTCTGCATCATCACTGAAATCAACCATTCCTGGTCAAACGTCCCACCTTTGCTCTTTCTCAGATGGCACTTCAAGCACATTACGTGTCTTATGGACCACTTTCAGTTACAAGAATGACCGCCTTGGGTTCTCTGGGCCTCACTTTCAAGTCCAGTCTTTTTAAAATCACAGCTTCAATCTCTCACCCAGTTTCAGTCTTATTCCCCTCCCCTCACCCCATCCCCTCTCACCAACCCTTCCTAAGATGGGTCCTGACCCATGGACCAAGGATCTACAGCAAAGGAGGGAGACAAACGTGGTCTTCTCCTCTTTCTTTACTTTGTTCTCCTCTTTCTGTGGCTTCTCCCTTCATGTGTTTCACTCCCTTCATCTGAGATATCTTTAAGTCACATGGTGACTTTGGGCCATTAGCAACCTTCACAGGGTCTCACTTTTCTCCCCAAAGTGATACAGTTGCAGGAAAATGACCCATAAGGGCCCTTCCGAATCTAATATAGCAAGATTCCCAGCTTCTCTGACACAAATACCAACTCATTTGTCCACAATTGCCTTGATAATTTTTGAACTCTTAAATGTCCTGTTCATCTATAAGCTCATAAAAAACTGTGGACCCATGTTGTTCAATAAAAGCAAGACACAAGGAGACTCTGTCACTAGCCCTGGGAGTTCCAAACAGTAACATTAGTGAACTGTTTTGTTAGCATTCTCGTCTCTTACACCATTGCTGAGGCTAGTGCAGCGTTTTTCATTCCACGTTACAAGTGGATCACATATATTTTTCTTAAATCACACTCATGATTCAGGAAGGTAGGTTTATAGCTTTACAATGTCCTTGGCAGTAATTGCTTCATTTACCCCTGAAATGGTGGCCCATGGTCTCATCGAAACTCTTTTTTTTTTCCTTTTAAATTCCTTGACTGTCATGTAATAGTTTGGCTGTTTTGAAACCATCCTCCAGTCTTATAACATATTTATGCTATGGGATTACAAACATGAGAGTGATGTCATTGATCAAACTTTTGTCAGCGGTTGTGTGGTTTCAAATAAGACTCAGTGTCTAAGTGTTTTCTCTAATACCTTAAATCACAACCTCCTGTGTGAAAACATATTTTACTCAAGGTGACAGCAATCACAAATTATAAACTTGTGTGTGCGTGTGCATGAGAAAGACTTACTTTAGTGTAATTTTAACAGGATTAATGATGTACACAATTTAAAAGGGCGAACAGTGGTCTCCTACTCCACCATCCTCTATAAATTCAAGATTCCCAGTGATAACATCTTTTAAGTCTTTTAGCGATTTCTTCTGGTATTTGATTTAATATTTCTAAATAACATCTTTATAGCACTCATTCTTGATTGTTCAACTTCAGACATTATCTTTTGGTTTCTGAGTTAAGATATAGGTTTGGATGCCGTGACAGAGACTAAAATGGCAGTGCATTAACATAGAAGCTTATTTTTTTCTTATAAATGCAGAGCATCATGTTAGAAAGACTTTTATTCACCTGATCCAAGATAGCTTGTCACCATGACCGTATTTCATCCAGTGGGACAGGGTAGAAGGGAATGGGAAGCATATGTTTCTACCCCTTAAAGGAACAACCCAGAAAATGTATGTATCAATTTCATTTATATCCATTGTCCAGAACTTGGTGTCATGGCTTCCACAAGGAAGACTGGAAACCCTGGCCTTTATTCTAGGTAACCACACTGTTGGCTAAAATCCTCTTACTATGTAAGAAAAGACCATATATTGATGGGCAACAATCAGTTTCTTCCACAATTTCCTATTTTGGAAGAAGGGTATTTTACCCTTGTAAACAACAACAACAACAACACACACACCAACATTCATGTTTCATCCCCATCCTATCACAATTTTGTGTGTTATATCACAATTTGGGTTAAATCAATATTTGATGTTTACATTATAAAATACTATTTACAACTTAGTCATTTAATATACTTCCTTTCTTGCACATCAGAAAGCATATAGTATCTTAGCAATACCTTTACTTATATTGGTTTGCTATTCCCTCAATAAAGCTTATTTTCTTTAAAAGATAATCATGAATTCCATGGATCTACAGGCTCAACTCATGGCAGCACTGTTCAAAGTGAAAAAGACTGGGATAATTTCATCAGCAAGGTAATGGATAAACGACTATGGTACTCAACTGAATATTAGATAGCATGGAACAGGGATGAAATGCAGCTGCATACAACAATGTGTTTTCCTGGAAATAGAAGATTGAGTTAAAGAAAAGTAAGTCTCAGAAGACTATCAATGTGGTGTATGACACCTATTGATTTGCATGTGTGTAACCATATTTGTGTAGGATGCAAAGGATGAATTGCACTGATCATGGTGTATTGTCCTTTTAATGTGCTATTGAATTCAGTTTGCTAGTATTGTGTTGAAATTTTTGCAACTATATTCATCAGGAATATTGGCCTGTAGCTTTCTCTTCTTGTAGTATCCTTATATGACTTTGGTATCAGGGTAGACTGGCCTTGTAAAAAGAGTTTGGAAATGTAACCTCCTCTTCAATTTTTTTGGAAAAGTTTGAGAAGGATTGGCATTAGTTCTTTCAGTGCTTGGTGGAGTTCATCAGTGAAACCATCTGGACCTGGGCTTTTCTTGGTTGGGAGGGTTTTGATTACTGCTCTAATCTCCTTAGTCATTATTGGTCTGATCAGGTTTTCTATTTCTTCATGATTCAGTCTTTAAGTGGTATATTTCTAGGAATTTATCCATTTCTTATAGGTTGTCCAATTTATTGACATATAACTGTTCATAGTAGCCTCTAATGATTATTTGTATTTCTGTGATATCAGTCATAAAGTTTCCTTTTTAATTTATAATTTTGAGTCCTCTTTTTTTCTTGGTTAGTCTAGTTAAAAGTTCTGAATTTGACTATATATTTACCTTTGCCCAGTAAGTTTCATACTTTTATATGTTTTCATGTTGTTCTTTAGCTTCCATTCATTTCAACTTGAAGAACTCCCTATAGCATTTCTTGGAAGGCAGGTCTAATAGTGATGAATATTCTTAACTTTCATTTGTCTGGAAATATCTTTATTCCCCTTCATTTCTGAAGAACAGTTTTTCTGGGCATAGTATTCTTGGTTTGCAGGGGTTTTTTGCTTTTTTTTTTTTTTTCCCAGCACTTTGAGAATATCATCCCACTCCCTCCTGGTCTCTAAGATTTCTCCAGAGAAATCTACTGATAACCCTAAGGGGGGTTTTCTTTAATCTTTAAGCATCGTTTTCTTGATGCTTTCTTTTAACATTTTGATTATAATGTGTCTTGGAATAATCTTCTTTGGGTTGATGTTGCTTGAATCCTTTGAATTTCCTGTACCTGGATGTCTGTATGTCTCCCAAGATTTGGGATGTTGTCAGCTATTATTTCTTTAAATAAGTTTTCTTCCCCTTTTCTTTTTCTCCTCCTTCTGGGTCTCCCATGATGTAAATGTTTGTTTACTTAGTGATGTCCCATAATTCACACGGGTTTTTTCATCCTTTTTTCTTTTTGTTCCTCTAACTGCCTAATTTCAAATGATCTGTCCTTGAGTTGTCCATGTTTGGTGACACTCAGGTTATTGGCAGAATTTAGTTCCATGCAGTAGTAGAACCAAGGTTCTCATTTCCTTGCTGGCTGTTATCTGGGGACTGCTCTCAACTTCTAGAGGCTGCCTACATTCCTTGGCCACTTCTTTCATCTTTAAACCAGCAACAGTGGGACTAGTCCTTATGATGTTGCATCTTTTCTATCTCTTCTGCCTCCTCTTCTTTTGCCATATCTTTCTCATTGACTCTTTGGCCTTCCTCCTCTGATTGTAAAGGCCCATGTAATTATATTTGGCCCATCCAAATAATCCAGAACAATCTCTCAATTTTAAGGTCAGTTGATTAGCAACTTTATTTCCAACTTCAAAGTCCCCTTTGCTATGTGATTATAACATATTCACAGCTTTAATACCAGGGAGTAAAGATCATGGCTTCCATCTTGTTAAGACTAGCCTTCCTCCTAAGAGGTGATTCCTGACTAGACCTGGTGTGAAAGGGAAAATTATGCTGAAGGAGTAGTTCAGGCCTTGCATTTTTCTTCCAGCCCTCTGGAAGCCCCAGGACAGTGGTTTAACCCCTGCCCTCCCCCGCAAATCATTACAGAAGTTAATCTGAGGGCTTCCCTGGTGGCGCAGTGGTTGAGAGTCTGCCTGCCGATGCAGGGGACACGGGTTCGTGCCCCGGTCCGGGAGGATCCCACATGCCGCGGAGCGGCTGTGCCCGTGAGCCGTGGCCGCTGAGCCTGCGCGTCCGGCGCCTGTGCTCCGCAATGGGAGAGGCCACAACAGTGAGAGGCCCGTGTACCGCAAAAAAAAAAAAAAAAAAAAAAAAAAGAAGTTAATCTGAGTGGTTAGGACTTCATGCCTCCTTCCTTTTTTCCTCTGTATTTTACAGGTGGGAAGTAAAGGCTCAGGGAGATCGAGTCATTGTTCAAGGTGATAAACACAATTAATGTCAGAGTAATGAAAATATACTTATTCATTCACTTATCCATTCAATAACACTTGCTAAGCCCTACCATGCTAAGTGGTCTAGGGAGACAAACATGAAATAAACCTTGTTCATCCACCTCTCAGGGAGTCTTGTTTGTTTATCTGGGATACAAATGCAATAAACTTGTTTGCATGCTTGATGCTGGTTCAGTAAAATTTCCACACATTTTTACATAGAAATTTGATTTTTCCTAAGAACATCTGCTTCAGCTCCAAGGCAGGGATAGTAGGACCTGATTCAAACCACGCCTGTGTGCCCTTAGGGAATTAACTTAGTAATAGTATTTACCTGATAAAGTTAGTGGGAGAAGGATTGAGTTGAAACATGCAAATAACTAGGAACCAGGGTGTAACAAGAGCTTAATAAGTGATGACTGTCATCACTTTCATTATTATTTAACCCCCTTGAGCATTAGTTTTACTGTTTATTAAGTGGATACAATAATAAACATCTCATGGAATGATTAAATGATCACCCTGTACAGTATAGCTATAACACATGTGACCCACAATGTGTACAAACTCACAATTCATCCCCTCACTCCTTCCCTAGAAACTTCACTTACAGACCTACTAATTTCATAGCTTATACCTTCAATAAAACATTCATGGAGGGTCTTTAGTTGAGAAGAAATGTCACAGAGGTCAGGATTTCAGAGTTCTTTAGTGGATTTGAAATTACCCTCCTATGTGACTTTAGGCAAAGTGCTTGGCCTTTCTGATCCTCAGTTTCTTCATCCATGAAGAACAGATTGCTCTAGAAAATAGTCTTTATCCCCTGTTTTGTTTTTAAGTTAACCAGAGAGTTAAACCATTCTCTGGGAATGTAATCTTCTAAAATGCACTAGATTTGAAAACCTCCTTCAACATGCTGTTTTGGAAGTCAGTCTCACTGCTCACTCCATTTTCCTGTTGCGTATGTGGCTGGTTCCCCCAGGGAGATATTGGAAAAACCAGAGGATGCCACAAAAAACCTGAAGCCAGCTCTCTGAAG
Source organism: Hyperoodon ampullatus (assembly GCF_949752795.1). Classification (NCBI taxonomy): domain Eukaryota; kingdom Metazoa; phylum Chordata; class Mammalia; order Artiodactyla; family Ziphiidae; genus Hyperoodon; species Hyperoodon ampullatus. The sequence goes on from NC_136914.1 coordinate 169,575,954, forward strand.
CCAGAGACCCAGAGAAGCACTAAACAAACAAGAGGGAGCCAGACGCAAGAGACACAGGTCGCTTCTTGTCCAGAGCTGCCACCCCAGGTGGAAGAAGCAAGCTCAGGCTGTCAGAAGAAGCAGTGTGAAGACAAATCCGTAAGACAGATGGTGATGGTAGTAGGAGGTGCCTCTTACCATTCCCCACTATCCAATGATACAGCACCCACCCTTGGAGCTTGGGGTCTCTATGTTAGGACCTGGCAGGCCCCAGTGTTGAGGAAGGCCACAGAGCTACCTATCACATAGAAAGAGGCCAAGAACAGCACTGGGGGATCCAGAAAGAAAAGATTCCAACTGGATCCAGAACCAAGCACAGAGCTAGGCCAGGCATGGACAGGAGGGGTGGGTTGTCTGTCAGTGAGAAGTCAGCACTCCCAAAGCAGGGCCAGGTCCTTACTTCTTTTCATTTTGCTAGAAACAGGGACTCTGTTATACTAAGCATTTATTGTCAGGATGCATAGCCAACACAAGAGACTGGGTCACAAAGGAAGCCAGTTTATTGTCTAAAATTCAAAGCATCACCAATCCTGGGACTTTGCCATTGGTTCTCTCCTTCTATTTATGTCTTCTTGTTCCTCATATCTGACAAACTGGTTTATTTTCTGTATATTCCGAGTGAGGTTTCAAAGGGAGAAAGTCTAGCTGGTCTTGTTAATTACTATCGCCCTTACTTTTCAGGCTCATCTTTATTGTGACCTAATGGCCAGCCTACGAATTGGCGGCCGTCAGATCAAATATTTACTACAAATCCCATAAGAAACAACTCCTTATTCAAGGAAATATTTAGGGGTCACTTGTGGGTGGGACTGATGCCTTTTGAAAGTGGTGGTGAATGGCAGGTGCTGCGATGAGCATGTGTAGTGAACATCCATACAATGAACATCAACTAAGAGACTATACTGGGCCAGTGCCTACTAAGCCCTGGATTCTCAGGAAGTTCTCATTCTGGCCCTCATGGTCCAATCAATGGTGACACCTAGAAGAATTACGATACCACCTAGCATATCACCGGGACTTGAAATCTTGGTTTTATGAGTGACAGGAGGGGAAGGGAAAGAGGAAGTAAATGTCAGGACCTAAAGAGACCTAAAGAGACATTCTGAGAGGATGCATTTCCATCAATTGCTCTGGATGGACTTTTCCTGGGGCCTTCTGGGTTAGCCTTGATGTGGTCTCTGGTGTCACAGTCTGTGCACTCAGATTCATTCCTTCCTGTCCTTGTTTCAGTGGATGATGGTGCCCCAAATAATGCTCAAACTTACAGGGTCATTGTTTGGGAATCAGACAGACCCAGGGTCTCTCTCTGGTTCAGCTGTGTGTCCTTGAGCAAGTCAACCTTTCTAGGTCTCCATGTCCTCTATTATAAAATTACACTAAGAAAACCTACCTCATACATTCCTTATGCATGGACCACTATGTTTGAGATCATTCTTTTCATTGCTATTGGTATGTGATTGAATAGTGTTTAACTCTTAAAAGCAGTATTATTCATTCTGTGGCAGGAAATGGATGGGGATTTGGAACAGAGAGTACAAAGGACTTCTAAGACATTGCTTCCAGGGCAGAAATGTGAAGGTAGAAAGGGAATAGTTTCATGACCATGAGGTCATAGGTTCTAGAACCTGATGATTACACAGCATCCTGGGGACAAGGTGATGCGCTCATGTGAGAGGACCAAGGGTTATAATGTCAGAGTCTAGGTCAGTGTTGACTCAGAGAGTCCTTGGCTGATGTAACTCTGAGGAGGCAGAAAGGTCCTTCCCCAAACACTAGAAAGGACTTTGTCCAGTATCCTGTTAAATTACTTGGAATGCAGGAACCCAGAGGTGACACTCAGGAAAGAGTTTCCCTTTCCCCTTCCATATGTCCTATCACCAGATGGAATGGCCTGATGCCCAGAGCAGCACAGGGCATTCAGGAAGAAAGGTGTGATGCCTGGAGGACACACGATGATCTTCCATTTTCAAACTGAAAGCCATGTGATAGCTACAAAAGTAATGATAGAAGAAAACAGGGGTTGAGAATGGGTTTATAGGTTGCCACATTTTCTCTCCAGAGTAAACCTCAAGGTTCTGGGATAATTCAAAGTAGGATAAGAAGGGATATTGGCTATTCTACTAATTTGGATATTGTGAGTGCTGTAGACAGCTTTCATAAAATGATATGAACCTTATGCATGTCCCCCAGTAGGGGAAGAGGCTATTGCATTATTATTCTGGGGGGAGTACAAGGATGTGGGCCTGGGAGGGATGGTCCTATGGGCTTTGCACACAGCTGTCCAATGGTTGGAAGCCCATTCACGGACTTGTGGAATTTTGGCTGTATCAAGTCCACTTAAGAGAGTGAACGATTATCTTTCTTCATTTGGGCTGGACTGTGGTCATTCTAACATGGACTAACCCAGATGTCTTAGGACTATTAAGGAATCTAGAGTAGAGACTGCAGAGTCAGCTGCATGGCTGTATCTGGGAGTTTGAAGTTAACATGCAGCTTTACCAATAACAAGATGCGACAGAGCATGCTCAGAGCATTGGGGCTGAGTGAGCTGTGAAGGAAAGGTGGTTTCTATGCCATCTGGAAGCTGATAACTTGCCCCCATCCATTCTAATCTTACCTTGGTACCTAATCCATGACTCGCTCTATGTCTGAAGGTTCATCCTTCTCAAATCCTTTGCCCAAACTTAAGATATGTGTGACAATATTCAGTCTGCAAAAAGGAAAACCATAATGGAGTTAAAGCTCAAATTTTGCTCTGTGCACACCTGTGCTATTATTAATTTTGGCATTTTGACTTTATTCATGGACCACTTAACACCCCATACAGCAGGATGTTTGGGGTGACTATTATAAAATTCATACAAAGAAAACAATTTAAATGTCAGTCTAATTCATACAGATTAATTTAATTCAAGTATAATTTAGTTTTCTTCAATTTGCATTGCTGAGAGCACTGTTATTTTCTTGGTAAAATAAATTTCTTTCTCACCCTTTCTTAGCTTCACAAGGAAATGGAAAAGATATGATCACCTGGAGCTTCTATTGCCATCGATGGAAAATTCTAGAAGCTGTCAGTTAATGAAATAATTTTTAGTGAATAGGTATTGAATAAAGGAGAAATCGCCTTTTGAAGATAATTTGGAATGTAGAGTTAACATCTGAATTGGGAACATAAGTGAGGAAAAACATGATCCTCATATGTTGACCATGCTGGTGTTAGGTTGAATTCAGCATGTTGTTTGTGACTCTACTGAACAAAGGATATAAGGGGAAAAAAACCTAACATTCATTCTTATCTATTATGTTCCAGGCACTGTGCATGGTATTTTGAGTGTATTATTTTTTTGAGGTTATATTTAAAGTTAACCTCTATGTTTCCTTACTTAAACAATTTCAGCATAAGTAGCATTTGCATCATAGAATGGTAAGATAATGTATGTAGTCAAGCCTTGGTCAGATGTTCATCCTTGATCTAATCAACCATAGATAGGAATGGTTTTATAAGGCAGAAACCTACTGCTAGCGACCCCATCGTGTGCATGGGGGAGGGAAGGGAAGGCGTTCAAAAAAGAAAGAGTGTTGTCATGAGCTGTACAAAAACTTCAAAAGGGACCTTCTAGAGTCAATCTGGACATGGTTCTCTAATCGTTAGTTTCCTCATTTATAAAATTGGGGTAATAATAAAACCATCTTCTTAGGATCATCATGAGGATTAAGCGAGAAATATAAAGCACTGTAGATAATGCTTTTGCATAACAAACTCTTTCCAGTCACACTTCAACCAGCCAACTCATGAATTTTTTTCAAGTTCCATCTGAGCAATCACCTCTTTTAAAAATCTCTCTGTAACTCCCCAATTCTGGATTGGGTTCCCTAATGATTGTTCACACTTGAGCCTTGTCATGACCCAATATGGTGCTTATCACACTCTAATATAACTGTTTGTTCAATTATCCATCTCCAGAATTGGGATCTGAGTGCATAAGGGCAAGAAATAATGTACTTACATTATTGTTCTGTTGGTTCTATTGGTTCTCATGAGATTCCTCTTCCTGGTTTGTAGATGTCTGTCTTCCTCACAAGGCAGAGAGAGTAATCATCTCTCTCACATCTCTTCTTATGGCATTCAAGATGGTTCTCATGTACTATTCTATCCCCAGTGCTCAGAACAGTGCTAGTTGACAATAGGAACTTAATAAATCTTGTTTAATAATAATGTTGAACCCTTAGCATCATTATCTCATCAACTTGTTATCATGATTTTGTAAATGAAGAAACTGAGTCTTGGAAAAGTTAAGGAACTTAACTCTAATTTACCCCTTGGGTAAATGGGGGAACAGGCTTTGCACCCAGGACCTATGAGTCCAAAAACCATACTTTTCTCACTATGTCACGAGGCCTTATTAGATCAACATCTGTTGAGCATCTTCTCTGTGCTGAGTGCAACACTATATATTTCCATATTATCTTGTTTAGACACTGCACGTCTTTTGAGGCAGGTGTATCAGTTTGCCATATGATGAAACTGTGGCTAGAAGAAAAAGTTACATGCCCAAGGTCACAAGGCTAGCAAGTGACAGAACTAAGATCCAGATCTTCTCTTTCCACAGAGGAACTATCTGTAATCATGCGTCAGGCACCCAACAAGCTCCAACAACCAGACCAGAAAACCCCCAACAATCAGACCCAAAATGAGATTACCAGGCCTAAACGGGTGAAACTTCTCCTGAAATGTTCTGACAGGCTTTGCTGATCGCACGCTTTTGCCTTGCTTTTCTGACTCCCAAGAAGAGCACAGTGCTGTTCTGGTGAGCTATTTATAGATAACCTGAAATATGTTTAAGGATAGTTCATATGTGCCTATCGCAAAGTATTGTGGGAGTAATTCCTTCTCCAATGGCTAGGGAAAATTCAAGGGGCAAAGGAAAATAAAATAGCTGAAAAAAATACATTGCTTAGGGGTTTGAAATATGCTTATAGATTAATATTTTTCTCTTTCCTCTTCTCTTTTTAATATTTCTATCTAGTAATTGAATGTTCATTAAATTATGTGCCAAAAGGCAATATTTTATTTACATAATAGTCTTTAAGTGATGTGTTATTTTAGAAGTATTCCACAAGCTTCCTTCCTACCCTCTCCTTTTCATCGTTAAAGGAAAGGAAGATTCAGCATCATAGTTTGAGAAATAATGAAGAGCTCTATAACATTTCTTCTGTGGTCAGTTCTTATCATGCCAAACTGTTTTCTCTTTAGCTGGTAAAATGCAATTAAAAGTTGTAAAATAAGCATTCAGAAACAATAACTATACTATTGTAATCAAAACATCATTGGTTAAGAATGAAATAGTGACTCCAGCTCATAAATGCTAGAAAGATCAAGTATAAAATGTTAAATTAGAATCTAAACCACAATTTCTTTGGTCTCTTGTCAAGCATCATGAAGAATAAAATAAAAAAGAAACCACCAAACACTGTCTTCAAATTGTCCCTCAAAAATAAAAGACAGCTCATGTACACACTAAAGTCTTAGAATGCTACAACTCACCAACAGCACAGTGAAGAGGAAAGCACTTTGGAATAGGGTCAAGGAGATCTGGTGTGTTAGTGAGTTCAGGCTGCTATAACAAATACCATAGAATGGGTGGCTTAAGCAACAGACATTATTTCTCATGGTGGTGGAAGCTGGAAGTCTGAGATCAGGGTGCCAGCATGGTTGGTTCTCATGAGATCCCTCTTCCTGGTTTGTAGATGGCTGTCTTCCTCACAAGGCAGAGAGAGTAATCATCTCTCTCACATCTCTTCTTATAAGGACACTAACCCCATTCATGAGAGTTCCACCCCCATGACCTAATTACCGTCTAAAGGCCCCACCTCCAAACACCATCACATTGGAGACTAGGCTTCAACATATGGATTTTGAAGGGACACAAACATTCAGTCCATAGCAGTTGGGCTCTAGAACCATCTTGAATGGCATTTTGCTCTGTTCCATCCCCCTCTGGGCCCCTATTTCCTCACCTACAAATGCCCTCTTAGATCTCTTAGGGAATGCCAAAGTTCTGAATGCTAAGGGAAGATGATTGGCAAATGAAAGACAAATGGACTCTGAGAAAGAAAGGACAGGGGTTTCCAATACAAGCAGGGAAAGACCCTGGGGCAGATGGGGTTTAAGATGAATGGAAACTCACTCTCCCCAGGAAGGAGGACCAGCATGTGAGGAGTCGACATACAGAGTGCGAGACACGGATCTGGAGGGAGAGCACCAGGAAGTGATCAAAGGAAGTGTGTTGAAACGAGGTCCGAAGAAAGCAATAGGGTCAGGAGAAGAGAGCAGGGGAAAAATCACAGATTCCCTTGGCCTTCTCCTCCAATTCACCCTCTACAAAGGCTGCACATACATTTTTCTATCAGCCAATTAAGATTATAACACTTCCCTGTGCAGAGTCTTTTAATGACCACCTATTGCCCTCAGTTTTTTTAAAAAAGAAAAACCTACTAAGCTCCTTACCCTTGATTTCAAAATTCAATAATCTCTGAAATTCAAAGTTTATTCATACATATTTGGTAGCAAAACTTGATCTAAACTAAGGTAAGGCTCTTTATTTTCTTTCTTTCTTGGGTGTGACTATTCAGTGTCAGAATAACTAATAGGATTATTACAGGGTGCTGCCCCAGGCCCCACTGGGGATATGTATGATATATACATATAATTACCATATTACATTCTAAATTCTGAAAAATTCTAACTCCAAAAGCACATCTGATCCCAAGGATTTTGGATAACAGATTGTGGATTTATAGTTTCTTTTCAAGATAAACATTGTCCCCAGTGGTGAGCCCTTGCCAACCTCACCCTCTGCCACTTTACACCCATCTGTCTCACCGTGCTATATTCCAGACACATTGAGTCCTCACCATCACCTTATGCTACAGTTTTGCACCCTACTATGGCTCTGCATGAACTTTCCCCACTGAATGGAATATCTGTCTAACTCATCTCTTTATCTAGAAATATACTCTGCACCTTTCAAAGCTCATTCTGAAGACTTTTTCCTCTGTAAAGCCATCCCTAACCTGTCCTTATCTCTGCCCTCTCCTGCATCCTGGGCAGACTTGGCAGCCAGCTCTTCTGTGCACTTGACCACATGTGCAGCAGGAGCCATGTTGATGGTAACCATTTGTTAACACAGGTCAATGTTCCTCCCTTGGTCTGTAGGTTCCTGAGGGGCAGTCCTGCCTTCCTGGTCTCTGACCTCAGCACCTGGCACTAGGAATGCCCAGTGAATCATGGCGGGCACTCAGTCAAGAGCAATCCACCAATCTATCACTCCATGAGAAGAGGAACTGACCCTCTGCAGCAAGGTCATTCTGACCCAGGACAAATAAAGAGACAAAGAAGCAAAGGCAAAACTCTCCAACCTTCTGCCCTAAGGCCCAAGAATCATCACTCCCCTCTAAATGTGCTCCAGTCCTGCACCATCTTCTTCCATCTGCAACAACTCCTTCCATCTGCACCAACAGGAGCGACTCCAGGGCACAGAACATTCTACCGTGTTCTCCCCAAAACTGCAGAGATGAAACATCCTTCTCCTCTCCAGGCTTTCCCAAATGAAGACAAAAGCCAAGTTGTCCTTCTACCAGTGGTGCTGGGTGTGCAAATGAAACAGTTCATCAGGACCCCGTAAAGAAAATACTCAGCTACATTTGGGGCCACGATTCTGAGATTCAAATACAGACGGGGTAAATGATATTACTCAGAACAGCAGTGAAATTGGCATACAGCACAAGGGCTTGCAAAGGACGTTTACTTATGTTTTCTCATTTATGTAAATTCTCATGATTACCCTGTACGGTAGATATGGTTATTGTGCACAGTTAGTAGATGAGGAAACTGAGGTTCAGAGAAAGTAAGCGTTCGGTGTAAAGGTGCAAAAGTTAATAAAAAAGAAGCTGGGGTTAAAGGTAGATTTATGGGGAAAACACTCAAACGTGAAGGAGAAATTAGAGCCATAGGCCAAAAAAAGGACTTAAACTTGTCAGAAAAGACTCACATACTAATGGCAGGAAAGGGGGTTATAAGACCATGTGTAGAGGCTTCAGTGCTTGGATTCCAAGAAAGAGAAAACTGTATCTGCGTGAGAACTGGCATTAGCAAAAAAAAAAAAAAAAGAGAGAGAAAAGAAATAAAGGTGGCTGAGGACTCCATGGCACCACACAGCTGAAGTTGGTGAGACTTGGATTTACCTCAGGTTAAAAGTAATACATGATTATTATAGAGAATTTAGAAAAACTAGAAAAAAATTAAAAGAAAAAAATTTTACTTATGAACATTTTTTAAACCATTCTAAAATTCCATGATATAAAATTGTTTTCAATTCATTTTTATTTTAAAGGAAATATTTTAAAGTGGATGTTATCTGTTAACTTTCTCTTAATCAGTGAATGAGAGTGATCATTTCGCTACACCCTCATCAACACCAGATAATATTATGTCATTTTAAATATCAGACAATTTGATAGGGAAAGTTTGGAAGGGGAAAATAACCCCTCACTCTTGTTTCATCTACATTTATTTGGTTACTTAGGAAAAATTTTTTTAATTTCCACAGTTATTTATCAACATATTTCACATTTGTCTTTTACCTATTTATGTCCTTTTCCACATATCTGCTGGGGTCCTGGTATTTGTATTCCCAAGTTTATATTTATTAAAAAGTTACCCTTTGTTAAACTTCCTGCAACATTATCTCAGTTTTGTTGATTGCTTTTTAATCTTTGTGATTTTTTTTTGATGTATAAAAGTTTTAAATTTTTATGGTCAGATCTATCAATCATATACTTAGAGATTTATTCCATCAATTCTAAGCTTAGAAAATTCTCCCCCTCAGGAGGTTTGATAAATATTCACGTCTATTTTCTTCCAGATTTTCTAATAGTTAAGGTTTTTAAATGTTTAACTCTTTAATCCATCTGGAATTTATTTTGATGTTTCTAGTGAGGTAAGAAATGTTAAAAATTCTTCTAAAATATAATAAAACACTTAACACCTCACATGTTTAGCTGATATTAGCATAAACCTTGAAGGCCAAGTGGTACCAGCTTCAAAGGCTGCAAATTTCTTAATAGAGTTTAGGATTTCCCCCGTAATAGCACAGCGTACAAAATATACATACGTGCCAGTCATTACTGCAAGTGAGTTATCAGCAAGCAGCACACCCAACATATGGTCTCTTTTTCATCATTAAGAAAAGTAAGTAATAAATAAGAACTGGGGCTCCCACCAATCATTAGCAAATCCTCCAAAGAAAATTAAGCACATATTGGAATCTTTTCCCTAATGGACTTGGGCAATCTCTCCGACTAAATCATTTCACCAAAGAAAACTTCCCTTCCTTCCAATCACGGCCTCTCGTTAAAAGTGAGGCAATGACTCATTTCAAAGAGCACATGCAGAAGAAACCTGAGGATCCGCGTGTGATTTCTCTCCACACTGGGGAACCATTTCTGCCTCTCCCTGCCTTCCAGCACAAAGGCGGCCCCGTCTGGAGCTGCACTGAAAAAGATTCGTGGCTTATTGTCCTGATGGACGCCAGAGTAATGGAATAGCTCTGCACTTCGTCCTGCAAAGGCAGACCAACAAGACATTGTGCTCATGACGGCTCGCATTATAATGGAGAAATATTAGGGGGATATTTCAACAGGCACCCAGAGGAGAAACAGTAGTTATAAGAATGCCACAGACTGCTTCCAAGGAGAGTAAAAGGGACATAAAAAAGGGGGTTGGGGGGGGAGGAGGTGGGAAATGCCTCAGGGAGAAAAAAAAAGTCCACTCAGAGAATACATGTTAATGCAAAGCCTGTTTGCTAGCCTGGCTCTCTAGAGAAGGGCGGTAACAATCCCCGGTATGTGAACTCTGCAATTACAGCATTATTAATTCATGCAGCTCTGCAGACCACACATGGGACTTCATGGTAATTAAGTTACAGATAAAGTCAGGTTAGTTTCCCTCTGAATATAAACAGTTGTGTTCTGTTTAACACGCACTCAAGGAAAAACTGGTGTATTTTAACCAAAGAATATTCTCTGGTAAACATATATTTGATGCAGAACCTGTCAGCAATACAATGTTAAAAAAAAAAAAATGTACTGCCTAGCAGTAGATTTAGCAGAGAAGCAGAATGATGCAGACTCAGCCAGCCAACCACTCCATTAGAAAAGAGGGTAGAGAGGCTGGAGGCAAGGAGGCAAGAGGTTTGATGAAACCCTCCTATGAGGCCTGCATTAGTGAATTGCAAAGGTTCAAGCAGACACTGGGGACAAGGATAAAATTCATTATCATGGTCACCTGGAATGGTCAGAAATGGATTAAACCAAGTCATAACCCTTGAAAAGTGGCATACACTGGACCCTGCAATTTTACTTCCAAGAATTCATTCTAAGTAAATAACCACCTGATGGCTCTTTTTTTGTGTTGACCTGACTGAACCCCAGGGTGCACAGATATTTGGTTAAACATTACTTCTGAGTGTGTCTGTGAGTGTGTTTCTGGATGAGATTAACATTTGAATTCATAGACTAAGTAAAGCAGATTGCCCTCCCCAATGTGGGTAAACTTTGTCTGATCCACTGAAAGCCTGAATAGAATAAAAGGCTGAGTAAGAAAGAATTCTTTCTCTGTACCTGACTGTCTTTGAGCTGGGACATCAGTCTTCTGCCTTTGGACTCAGAATTGGACTGGGGCACTCTTGGCTCTCCTGGTTGTGAGGCCTTTGGACTCATACTGGATGATGTCATTCACTCTCCTGGGTCTTCAGCTTGCCAGCGGCAGACCATGGACTTCTCAGCCTCTGTAATCATTGAGCAAATTCCTCACAATAAGTATCTCTCATGTTGGTTCTGTTTCTCTGGAAAACCAAGACTAATAAAATCATGGATGTGTGCAAAATTTTTGCTACAAAAATGTTCATCACAGTAGTGTTTATGATAGCAAAACTTTGCAATCAACCTGCCTTTTTCACCTAGCACTTTACTGTGAACAAATTTCTGCATCTGTAGATATATTTGTGGACCTCATCTTTCTATTTATTTATTTATTTATTTAAATTGAAGCATAGTTGATTTACAATCTTGTGTTAATTTCTGCTGTATAGCAAAGTGATTCAGTTATACATATATACAGTACTTCTTTATATTCTTTTCCATTATTGTTTATCATAGGATATTGAATATAGTTCCCTGTGCTATACAGTAGGACCTTGTTGTTTATCCATTCTATATATAATAGCTCACATCTGCTAACCCCAACTTCCCACTCCATCCTTCCCCTAACCCCCTCCCCATTGGCAACCACAAGTCTGTACTCTATGTGTGGACCTCATCTTGAATGACTGTGGAGTCTTTGATTGATTATTACATCATAATTAGTGTAATCAATATATACAAGGATTTAAGAATGATGTTACATTGTTCTTTATTATGTTCACTAAGTTGAAAAAAGCACATTTTAAACACCATAAATATTGTATGATTCATTTTTATTTTCTGCCGCTGAATCTCTCAGAAGTAAGTTCTCCAGCAGTTCCAAGAAAATTCTTATAAATATATTTGTTTTATTACTAATAAAATGCCTAATCACAAGGTATTCTTTATTGCATCTATACTGTCATTTAAATAACCTAACTTTACGCCAGATTCTCTAATTCATGTCCCTAAGTAACCCACATATCAAATATTTGTTCAAGGGACACTTCTCAAGATTGTGAAAAATATGTACAGAAGTAAAAGCCATGTAGAGTGTATAGTACACACAAAGAAAATGTTAAGACACAGTGTCAGTTAGTTACCTATTGACTCATAACAAATTACCCCAAAATTTAGTGGCTTAAAGCAACAAACATGTATTATCTCAGTTTCTGTGAGTCAGGAATCCAACCATGTCTCCACAGCATCCTTTGGCTCTGATCTCTCATAGAGCTTCAACCAAGATGTGGACCAGGCCTGCATTCATCTTAAAACCCAACCAGAAGTTGATCCACTTTAAAGTTCCTTCAAGCAGTTTTTGACTAGAGTCAGTTCCTCATTAAGTGCTGGGCTAAGACCTCTGTTTTTTTGACCTTTAGAGAGCAGTTCACAGCATGGCAGCTGGTTTCACCAGAGTAAGAAAGTAAGAAGGCACAAGAGAAGATATAAGTCAAAAGTCACAAACATTTATAGGTAGGGTTGCCACATTTAGCAAATAAAAATTCACGTCACCCAAAGGAGTGCTAAGAGCAAAAATTTATAGCTGTAAATGTGTACATTAAAATAAAGATCTCAGTACTAGAAAAGAAAGAAATAACTAAACCCAAAGCTAGCAGAAGGACGGAAATAATAAAGATTAGAGCAGAAATCAATGGAATAGAAAATAGAAAAACAATAAAGAAAATCAACAAAAACAGTAGTTGATTCTTTCAGAAGATTAACAAAAGTGACAAAGATTTAGCTAGATTAACTAATACAAAAAGAGAAAAAGCTTAAATCAGAAATGAAAGAGGGGACGTCTCAACCAATTTTACTAAAATAAAAAGGATTATAAGAGAATGCCACGAACAATTATACACCAATAATTCCGATAACTAAATGAAACAAAGTCCTAAAAACATACAACCTACTAGACTGAATCATGAAGAAATACAAAATCTGAACAGATGTATAACTAGTAAGGAGATTAAACTAGTAATCAAATACTCCAAAGAAAGCCTAGGACCATATGGTTTCACCGGTGAATTCTACCAAAAATTTAAAGAAGACTTAACATCCTCCTCAAACTCTTCCAAAAAATTGAAGGGGAGCAAATGCTTCCAAGCCCACTCTTTGAGGCCAGCATTACCCTGATACTAAAGTCAAAAATACTACAAGAGAAAAAAAAAAAACTATAGACCAATGTCACTGATGAATGTTAATGCCAAATTACTCAACAAAATATTGGTAAATCATATTCAATAGCACATTACAAGGATTTTACACCATGATTAAATGGGATTTATTATTGGAATGCAAAGATGGTTCAGTGTATAAAAATTAATCAGTGTGTGGTCTTCCCTGGTGGTGCAGTGGTTGAGAGTCCGCCTGCCAATGCAGGGGACGCGGGTTCGTGCTCCGGTCCAGGAAGATCTCACGTGCCACGGAGCGGCTGGGCCCGTGAGCCATGGCCACTGAGCCTGCGCGTCTGGAGCCTGTGCTCCACAATGGGAGAGGCCACAGCAGTGAGCGGCCCGCGTACCACAAAAAAAAAAAAATTTAATCAGTGTAATATATTACATTAACAGAATAAAGGGGGGGGACAAGTGATCATATCAATTGATACAGAAAAAGCATTTTACAAAATTCAACACCTTTCCATGATTAAAAAAAAAAACACTCAACAAACTAGTAATAGAAGGAAACTCCCCTAACATTATAAAGATCATATATGAAAAATCCACAGCTAACATCATACGCAAAATAAAATCTTTTTCTCTAAGATCAGGAGCAAAACATGGAAGCCTCTTTTGCTCCTTCTATTCAACATACTATTGGAAGTCATAGCCAGAGCTGTTAGGCAAGAAAAGGTAATAAAAAGCATCCATATTATAAAGGAAGAAGTAAAACAATCTCTGTAGATGGCATAATCTTATGTGTAGAAAACCCTAAAGATTCCACAAAAACACTGCTGGATACAAAATCAACAACAACAAAAAATCAGTTGTGTTTCTATCCACTGACAATGAACAATTTGGGAATGAAATTAAGAAAACAATTTCATTTACAATAGCACCAAAAAGAATAAAATTCCTGGGAATAAAATTAACCAAGGTGAAAGACTTGTTCACTAAAAACTGTGGAACATTTCTGAAAGAATTTTAAAAGACACAAATAAATAGAAAGACATCCACATTCCTGAACTGGAAGATATAATATTGTTAAATGTCTCTACTACACAAAGCTATCTATATATTTAATGCAATGCCTATCACTTCCCAGTGATATTTTTTGCAGAAATAGAAAATTTTCATCAAAAATAAAAAAATTTTATGCTAAAATTTACATTGAGTCTCAAGAGACTAGCCAAACAATCTTGTAAGAGAAGAACAAAGTTAGAGGTCTCACACTTCCTAACTTCAAATCTTATTACAAAGCTACAGTAATCAAAACAATGTGGTACTGGCATAAAGACAGATATATAGACCAATGGGATAGAATAGAGAGCCAAGAATAAATCTTCATGTATATAATCAAATAATCTTTAGCAAGGATGCCAAGACCACTCAATGGGAAAAGGACAGTCTTTTCAACAAGTGCTGTTGAGAAAACTGGATATCCACATACAAAAGAGTTAAGTTGGACTCTTACCTTATGTCATGTACAAAAAATTAACTCAAAGTGGATCAAGGACCTAAATGTATGAGCTAAATAACAAAACTCTTAGAAGAAGACATAGGGGAAAGTCTTTATGACATTAGAATTTCCAAGGATTTCTTGGAAATGACACCAAAAGCACATGCAATAAAAGTAAAAATAGATCAACCAGACTACATCAAAACTCAAAACTTCTGTGACTGAAAGGACACAATCAACAGGGGGAAAAATCAACCTACAGAATCAGAGAAAACATTTATAAATCACACCTTATCTGGAGTTAATACCCAGGATATATAAAGAACTCCTAAAACAACAACAAAAAATGCAAATGACCCAATTCATGAAAGGGCAAAGGACTTTGGACATTTCTCCAAAGAGGATATACAAATGGCCAAAAAGCATATGAAAAGATGCTCAACATCACTAATCATTAGGGAAATGCAAATCAAAACTACTGTATCACCTCACACTTATTAGGATGACTACCAGAAAAAAAGGTGTTGGTGAGGATGTAGAGAAATAGGAACCCTTGTGGATTGTTGGTAGGCATGTAAAATCATAAAGCCACTATGGAAGATGATATAGAGGTTCCTCAAAAAAATAAAAATAGAATCACTATATGATCCAGCAATCCCATTGTGGGTGTAAAAATATATGGATCTTGAAATGATATTTGCACACCCATGTTCATAGCAGCTATTTACAATAGCTAAGAAGTGGAAGCAAGTGTCCATCAGTGGATAACTGGATTAACAAAATGTGCTGTATACATACAATGAAATGTTTTTCAGCCTTAAAAAGGAAGGAAATTATGACACATGCTACAACATAGAGTGAAATGAAACAGTCACAGAAAAACAAATATAACTTTATGATTCCACTTATATGAGATAATCTAGTGTAGTCAAATTCATAGAAACAGAAAGACTGGTGGTTTCCAGAGGCTAGGAGGAGGAGGGAATAGAAGTTTTCTGTTTAATGAGTATAGACTTTTGGTTTTGTGGTATGAAAAAGTTTGCAGATTGGTTGCATAACAATGTGAATATACTTAACACTACAGAATTATACACTTAAAAATGGTAAAGATGGTAAACTTTATGCTATGAATCTTTTACTAAAATTAAAACTAAAAATTAAAAAATAGGTCACCCAGGTAAAATTAAATTTCAGATAAATACTGACTGAATAATTTTTAGCATAAGTACATCCCAAATCTTGTATGAGACATACTTATACTAAAAAATTATTCATTGTTTATCTGAAATTCAAATTTAATTCTTCTATAAGATGCAAAATTGCATAAAATTAGATTTTCACATATGATGAGGAACTAATTATTTGTAAATAGAGTTATTTAAGGGTTACAAAAATCTTTTTTTTAATAAACTAGAGATGACAACATTTTTAATTTACTGAAAACTTGAATTTATTATTCTACCATGCCATCTGGATAGAAAATTTATAAGTCCTTTCAGAGAAAGAACATATATATCAGAGGAAGAACTTAAGTAAATAATTGAAATTCCTGTAACTTGTAAGGATCAATTGTCTTCATCCATGAGGTATCAGTATTGTTTCAAATTGGTTAAGATTTTCAGCTGCTGTTATCATTAACTGTTAAAATGTAAATTACTATAAGTTTAAGAATTATAATATCATATGTTGAGGACTCTTGTAAACCCCAGATTGTGTAGCAATACACATTCTATCAAAAATATTCTAGGACATGTTGGGGGTGGGGAACTAGATAAAGGTGGTCAAAAGGTACAAACTTGCAGTTATAATAAGTACTAGGGATGTAACGTACAACATGATGACTACAGTGTTAACTATAGTTAACACTGCTATATGGCATATTTGAAGGTTATTAGAGAGGAAATCCTAAAAGTTCTCATCACAAGGAAAAAAAGTTTTATATATTTTCTTTTTTTTGGTTTCTATATGAAGTGGTGGATGTTAACCAAACATTATGGTAATCATTTCACAATATATGCAAGTCAAGTCATTATGCTATATACCTTAAACTTATACAGTGCTGTATGTCAATTGTATCTCAATAAAACTGAAATTAAAAAAAAATAATATTCCAGGACTCTAGCTTCCAGGAGCTATGTGTTGGCACATAGTAAATGCTCAAATATTTGTTGATGTGTTGAATAAATGTACTGTTTTGTGAATACTGTCACATTCAATTTAATGCCATTTCTAAACAAGCAATCTAAGGTTTAGAAGGGTCAGGTTATTTGCCCAAAGTTACATGCCTACTAAATTTCAGAATTAGGATTAGAGCCCAAGATTTCTCCCATGCCAGAAACCCAGCTAGCTCTTCATCATACACCACATGGCCTTGTGTTTATGAGATCAAATGCCAAAGCCAATGACTATGTAATTCAACACACTCTTCTGTTGGAATTTATTCCTAGAGTGAAATCTCTGTGTTGTCATAGATTTACCTTTTTACTGAAAAGTAGGATTATTTGTGGTAGCTGGGTTTCTTAGCCTCCCTAGTTAGACTATGATGGATGAAAAATGCTTGAGAACCAAACATTTAGAGGCCCAAGTACCTCTGTGTATCTTAGAATCATTTTGCTGTTCCATGTGTAAGTATATATTAAATATTTGTTATATGTTGGCATTGTGATAGTGGCTGAGAAAGACATCCAGAAATATGACCTTTGACTGGGGTGACCATACATCTGGGTTTCCAGGGGCAGTCTGTTTTACACTTGTTGCCCTCTTGTACTTATTTATAACACCCCCCATTTCATTATCTCAAAAGAGTTCTGGCTTGGATGATAAATTATATGGTCACCTTACCTTTGGTAGAATTTCAAGAGGCTTTCAAACACATTGGTAAAAGTAGAAATATAAAAATTAGAAAAATATTCACAAATTCCTTTCTGTCTATGGTAAGCAGCTTCCATAATGTCTCCCAATGATTCCTGTCTTGTGGTACCCATGTCCATGTGGAATCTCCCCACTTAGAATGTGGGCTGGATTTAGTGACTTGCTTCTAAAGAATGGAATTCAGCAAAAGTTATAAAAATTAAAGAAAATATGGTTTTCAGGGGTCAGTTTGCAACAATTTAGGAGAATCATTCCACCTCACCATAGAGACATGAATACAAATAATATAATCATGATTATTGATAATTCCCAGGCTTATGGGGGAGCACAGTAAACATGCACCTTGTGACACTAGAACTTTTTATTAATTGTCTTTTGCTAGTATAACAAATTACCACAAACTTAGTAGCTTAAAACAACATAAATTTATTATATTACAGTTCTGGAGGTCAGAAGTCTGACACAGTTATCACTGGGCTATAATCAGGACATGGGCATGGCTACATTTCCTTTCTCAAGACTCTAGGAAATAATCCATTTCCATGCCCTTTCCAGCTTCTAAAGGCCACCTGCATTCCTTGGTTTGTGGCCCCTTCCTCCTTCAAAGCCCACAGTAGTGGGTTGAGTTCTTCCCACATTGCATCACTCTAACTCCTCTTCTGCCTCCTTCTTCCACTTTCAAGGACCTGATTACATTGGGTCCACCCACATAATCCAGGATAATCTTCATATTTTAATGTCAGCTGATTATCAAATTTAATTCCATCCAACATGTTAATTCCCCCTTTGTCCTGTAACATAACATATTTACACGTTCTGGGGACTATAACTTGAACATTTGAGAGGGGGTCATTATTCTGCCTACCACAACTATGTTTTCCAAAGTGTGTTTTGGGGAACACTAGTTCAATGAGATGATATGAGGAAAGGGTTCCATGGGGAAATACGTTTGGGACATGTTGCATATCATAACTCAGTTTTGGAAATTCACAAGAAAGTTTTGCAATGAAGAAATCTGGCCAACTAACTGGAAGATACAACCCATTCTTTTCTCAAAGCAACTGATAACATTCAACAGTTATTCTGGCCTCTGCTTGCCATTAGCTCACTTTGTGATCCTGGTCCAGCCTTGCAACCCTCTCTACTAAATGAAGGGAGGTGGGGCTCAGATATTATCTACTCCACTATTTTGTGTTTCCTAGAATGATGAAAATTTTTCCTTCCAAACCTGAGATTCTATGAGTCACTTCAGCAAATATTTAACACACATTACTCTGCAGGTAAAAACAGAGTTCAATTTTGGGAATAAAATAATAGTAAAATGAAGCCCTCCTCTCAGGGAGGTAAGTCTCCAGTGAGGGACACAGACATGAAAACAAAAATCTATAATATGCATGATAGGTTCCCTAACAGAGGTACTTACAGAGTGCAGAAGCATCATGGAAGATGGATGGTCAGCTCCATGGAGATGGTGGGAGAGGATGGAATTTGCACTTAAAGGGAAGCAGGAGTTCACCTGAGAGGGAAAGAAAGCGCAAGAGAGAGTCTTAATGAGAGAGTTCTTACTATAATTTAGAAAATGTACTTGCAGCGTGCTTTCAGTGGACTCAGTTGGATTCTTCAAGCCAAATGACCAGACCTGGATTCAGATCCAAAAGAAATTATCCTTTCCCATCATTAATATTCACTGGACAATTTCTGCCTGACCTTATCAGAGAGCACTACTTCCTAACATCATCAGGGCCCTTTGGGAAACAGGTAGAAAGAGTCATCCTATTCCAGGAACAGCCTATAGCCTTTCTTTGGCACTAAGAAAATTAACAGGCATGATATATTCAGGCTAAAAAATTTGCACCAAATTATAGACCTTGCTTTGCCTGTCTTAGGGCTTTTTCATGTTTATTTTCAACGAAGGTGTGTTATGTTTTTTCTCTGAGCCTTTTGTCAACAGCGTGACAAAGACAGCGTGAGTGTTTCTAAATTACCTTTGCCTCTTGCACAACTGGAAGAGAAAGTCATGAAGGTTGGGTATCTGTTCATTAACAAGAATATGGGAGTACATTTATTGCTTTAATCTGGACAAATTTTTTTACCTAGTTCCATTTACCGTCATCAGATTTTAATGGAAGGCTACCCATATTTAGTTGTTATTGCCATTGCTTCTAAGAATGGAAAGGGCTCAAAAGGGCCATAAGAAAATGTTTTCTTGTATAGAAAACTCAGCAAAATAAATAAATATGAACATAATAATGGTAACGCTTAACCAAAGCATTAGACCTCAAAAGAAGACCTCAAAAGAAGACCTCATATATCTCCATGGAGATGGGGATAAAAATAAAACACGAGGGAGCTAATGACTGTTAAACTGCTGCTTTGTGCAAAATATTGGGTTAGACTCTTTCCTTGCTTTATTTAATCCCAAGGCAATTCTTTGCATTTCACCAAACTCCTGTAAATCTATCCCTAGCAAGAGCATCACACAAATCTGTAAATGCAAATAGGCTCAAACCAATATTAATACTTATAATGTAAACCATGCCTGCCCTTCTGTGCCCTTTCTACTGTATCTCTAGGATGCTGGAGTGTTTCTTCTAATCTCACAGCATCCTTCTCAAGCTCTGGGCACTCCAGGAGGCCTGTTGCCCATGAAAACATTTGAAGTCAGCACCTCACCTCAGGCCCCCTCTACTGGCTGCCCTTGGAAGAAAACTGGTGTTTCTGCCAAGCTTCTCACCCTATGAAACTCCAAAAATTATCAGCTCTTAAGTGGCCGAAGTAGGCCTTGTTTGCTGCTGTACTCACTATACCACAGCCATGCTAAGCTCCACACAGGAGTATGGGGAATGTCCACCACTATGCATCTCATTTTGACTCCTGGGCCCCAAAGGTTAATCTTCAGGGCCATATGAAAACATCCCCTCAAATTCTGGTCACCATAACCTCCAGTTTAGACACAGCATTGAGACTGAGACCTGATGCTTAAAAGCCATCATCCAACACAGGCTCCATATAATCCTCACCTTTCCCTCCCCACACTCAGGCACCTGCAAAAACCCCTGCTCTCATTCTCCTTGGACCATAATCCCTCATGCCAAGTGATTCCTAGCAGGATAGGTCCATGGATTCATCAGATCACAAAGACATCTATGAATGCCAACTTTTGCTCATATGTGACTCCAGCTATATATGAATAAGACACCTGAGCTTCAGAAAGGTTAATAAATTGACCCGGCTGGTAAAGGTTGTGGTTGAAATTGGAGCCCCAGGTCTACCTAACTCCCAGTTACACCATCTCAGAGAACTCATTAAGCACAGCCTATGTGGTACCCCTGCAAAGAACCTTTAGTTTTATCAAAGTACAGGCCCTTTTATTTTATTTCTGATGGTCAGGGTACATCTCAGGGTTTAATCTAGGTTCTCCATTTAAGATTTGGAGGCCCGAAGTCCAGATACTTCAGGACATGTTCTTTTATTATTATTATTATTGAAGTATAGTTGATTTACAATGTTGTGTTAGTTTCAGGTGTATAACAAAGTGATTCAGATACATATATATTCTTTTCCTTTATAGGTTATTACAAAATATTTAGTATAGTTCTCTGTGCTATACAGTGGATCCTTGTTGGTTATCTATTTTATAAATAGTAGTGTGTATATATTAATCCCAAACTTCTAATTTATCCCTCCCCCTTTCCGCTTTGGTAACCATAGTTTTGTTTTCTATGTCTGTGGGTCTATTTCTGTTTTGTATATAAGTTCATTTGTATCATTTTCTTAGATTCCACATATAAGCAATATCATATGATATTTGTCTTTCTTTATCTGGCTTACTTCACTTGGTATGATCATCTCTAGGTCCACCCATGTTGCTGCAAACGGCATTATTTCATTCTTTCTATGGCTGATTAATATTCCATTCTTTTTAATGGATGAATAATATTCCATTTATATATATATACCACAGCTTCTTATCCATTCATCTGTCAGTGCACATTTAGGTTGCATCCATGTCTTGGCTATTCTAAATAGTGCTGCAATGGACACTAGGGTACATGTATCTTTTTGAATTATGATTTTCTCTGGATATATACCCAGGAGTGGGATTGCTGGATTATATGGTATCTATCTCTATTTTAGAGGATAAATGTTCTTCGTGATTTCTTTCTTATACATCACCAATTAAGAGGAGACATCCCATGAAGATATCTTGCCTGAGCACTATTTTACAGGGCTCTTCACTTTCTCCCCTAGTGGTTATGTGGAAGCTCTAAACTGTTGGAATTCACATCATCATTGACCAGAGACTCAAACTGTAGTCATCTGTAAATGTTCACGTCTTTTGGACCTTTTGAGAAGAGGGTAGCAAGATGCCTATAACCCACAAGGAGAAAACAAGAAGACATCTCCCAGGTAACAGCAAAGGCAGCAGCAACAAGCTGACCTAGCCTATGTCTACTAGGAATGTTGCTAACATGCCTGCAATTGATATGTCAGAAGTTAAATGTTTAATCTGTGAAAAGGAAGTTGTTCTGGGGGAAGATAATTCTTTATCTTCTGTGTAAGCCTTGTTGAAAAATGTATGCTTTCAAGATATCCTAGAGGCATTGCATTGTTTGTTTCCTAGTGGGATTCTTTGGCTTTTAAGACAAAAAGGAAATCTTTCCAATTTTATGAGTGAGGCTTGCCTTTGTTTTCCTCAGAAACCATGGCTTATTGAAAAGGGAATCCTGAATCCAGCAATGCCGAGAAAAACACTCTTCTCAAATCCAAATTAAAGTCAATTAAGGAAAAACCTGGTACGAGATTAAATGCAAGAAGTCAAGGAGTCCAACCTTAGGGACATAGACCCTGCCTTTGTCAAGATGAGCCCTTGGTAAGTTCTTCTCTATACAAGAATGTCAGCTAGTAAATAGAGAAGGAAATATCAAATTACAAATTCATTTTTCAGCTACTAATGGAATAATTGATTTAGGCAGGGATTATCAATGATACTAAGACCCTTAGGTGAAAGGTTGATGGTGAACTGGATGCTGACCTGATGGCAAAATATCACCCACAGCCTACATGCTGGTCACAAGGGGACTGTCACTTCACAGGGGTGGGATCAAGTGCCACTACCTAATTGCCTCCCAAAGTGATTAAATATGAAGGACACAGTATCATCCATGAAGTGTTCTTAAGAAAACATTTACCTTGGATCTATTCAAATGTGTAGATCTAATTTTCAGTTTATGTAGGACTTAGGAACAAGAAAACTAACACCATGAAGAAGCAATCAGAAAATTCAGAAAGAGAGACTTTTGACAGAACAATAAGCCCCAGTTTCTCTGAAATCTTCAACAAGTCAGTGCCATTTAACAAAAATAGAGCGAGACTGTATGAGATTTAAAAAGATTTAAGAGACATAACCACATGTGATGTATGGACAGTGATCAGATCCTGCTTTAGACAACTCAACTGTAATATTAGGGGAGCAGTTGGAGAAATTTGAGCATGAACTGGTTATTTGACTATTTGAAGAAACTATTATTTGGATTAGCTGTGAAAATTATGTGATTTCATATAGGAAAATGGCCTTTACTTTTTAGATATGTATGCTCAAGTTTTCATGGCTGATATGACATCGTGTCTGTAATTTGCTTTAAATTTCAGGACAAAAATAGACAAACAATCAATGTGGAAAATGTAAACAATTGTTAAATCTACATGGTGGGTATATGAGAGTTCATTATATTCTTCTCTCTACTGTTTGACATTTGTTCTAATTATTTTTAAAAATATGTATGTTCAGCATGGCTTTGGGCTCTGGAGAAGAGGAAGCCCAAGGGTTCCAGGGAGACTGCCTTTCCTTGGTTGCTTTGAAAACCCAATGAGAGCCTCAGGGCATCCTGGAACATTACTGCTGTGAGAACCTCCCCCATCATTAAGCCCACCTCCTGCTCATCTGACAGAGGAGAAATGTAATTCCAGAGAGACAAAACGATTTTTCCCCAAATCCCACAGCTCATAGGTCTGTGATCTGGGAGCAGAAATCAGGTTTCCTGACTACACATCCAGCCCCTTTCCACTACGCGCTGCACCCAACAGCGCTGCAGCTTCTGAGCTTTTGACCATAGGCAGAAATGGAGCCAGGTCTGTAGAGGCTTTGCCCTTAGCTGCACTTAGACTGGCTGGTTTGAGGCAGGGTTGAGTAGGGTGCAAGCCTTCGCCAAAAGAGTGTGTGACAGCACAAAAGAAAACACACAGTGTGAGAGCATACACTTGAATGAGTAAGAGCAACTTTGAAAGTCCCTGTTGGATTTCTTCTTCCTAATGATAAGAGTGAAAAGAGGCAGGCTTTGGGGTCACACCGAGCATTTAGCCCCCTTTTTATGAGTCATTTAACTTCCCTGATTACCAGTTTCTTCATCTATAAAATGGAAATAGCGATACAAAGGGGGACCTGGGAAAAAGAAACTGCTTATCACAAGCGATTGCACATAGTAGCTGTTAAATAAATGTCATTTCGCTCCCTTTGCCTTTATCCAAATAAAGGGATCAACTGAAATGAAAGAAAGATGCTGAGCTGGGCATTGTGTATCTTATCTTTTGGGTGGCCATTTAATAACTTCTGCTCTCCTGCTGTGCACATTTTCTCACATTTTCTTTGCCTAGAGAAACATTTGGTTATCAAAATATGCACCTCATATTAGCTCAGGAAACCAAAAAAGGGGCAAAAAGATCTTCATTCTGTTGCTGCAATAAAGGTTTCCTTCTCTAGTGATAATCAACTCTGCATAATTAAAATCGCTCAGACTGCTGAACTAATTTTCAGACTGGAGGTTTCTTCCTGTAGCAACACTTACAAGCAAAGTTTCTACTGTGAATGAATTTAATCGTGAGTCTAATTACAATTTTAATGAATATCTCCAGCCCTGCATGTAAACTTGCCCTCTAAGGCTTTTCTATCTGTTAGGGTATTTTAAGGTCTTTTCATTTTTAATATAAAGGAATGTGTTGGCACAATGAATGTGCAGTAAAGAAATGTTCTTTCTGATTTAGTTTGGTTTTGTTTTGATGATCAAGTGAGAAAATGTAAAATGTCGATATTTTAAAGAGCATTTTCAATTTGGGTAGTTCACCTTTAGTTTTTGTATGAACTGTCCTCTTAAGGATGGAGAGAGCTTGCAACACCACCTGCAATCCATTTGCAATTTGGCATGATTATCTCATTTCATGAATGTCCAGAAAATCAGAATTCCAATTTGCCTTAGAACTCAATCTATTCTGGAAATACAAGGACATTTTATAAAGAGGTAGAAATGAGGGAGTGTGAACATTCCTTCCTTTAAAATATATTGAAAAGGAAAGACAAACACAAAATTAAAAATGACCACACTGAGTCACTCAAATAATCAAAGATGCCTTTCTAAGAAAAAAACAAATAAACAAAACTCTACCTGATTAAATGCAGCATTTTTATAATGGGGAAAAACTGGAAACCACCTAGATTAATTAGTGAAATAAATTGTCATGTGTTAGAAGACTATGTGTTAGTGACATAATGTTTTTTCTCTTTTTTAATCTTTATTTTTATTACAAAAATAATACATGTTCATTTGAAAAAAATCAAATACAGGTAATTAAAAAGATTTTTAAAAATACATTACCCATTGTCTCACAACCTAGAATTAGGTATTGTTAAAACTGATGTATCAGGAGACCTACAAGATGGCGGAGGAGTAAAATGTGGAGATCACCTTCCTCCCCACAAATACATCAGAGATACATCTACATGTGGAACAACTCCTACAGAACACCTACTGAACGCTGGCAGAAGACCTCAGACTTCCCACAAAGCAAAAAACTCTCCATGTACATACGTAGGGGAAAATAAAAAGGAAAAAACAGAGACAAAAGAATAGGGACAGGACCTGCACCTCTGGGAGGGGGCTGTGAAGGAGGAAAAGTTTCCACACACTAGGAAGCCCCTTCACTGGCGGATATAGGAGGTGGGCGGAGGGGAAACTTCGGAGCCATAGAGGAGAGCGCAGCAACAGGGGTGCAGAGGGCAAAGCGGAGAGATTCCCGCATGGAGGATTGGGGCCGACCAGCACTCACCAGCCTGAGAGGCTTGTCTGCTCACCTGCCAGGGCGGGTGGGGCTGGGAGCTGAGGCTTTGGAGGTCGGATCCCAGGGAGAGGACTGCGGTTGGCTGCATGAACACAGCCTGAAGGGGGCTAGTGTGCCACAGCTAGCCGGGAGGAGGCCAGGAAAAGTATGGAACTGCCTAAGAGACAAGAGACCATTGTTTTGGGGTGTGCCAGGAGAAGGGATTCAGAGCACCGCCTAAAAGAGCTCCAGAGACAGGCACGAGCGCGGCTATCAGAGCAGACACCAGAGACAGGCATGAGGTGCTAAGGCTGCTGCTGCAACCACCAAGAAGCCTGTGTGCAAGTCACTACCCACACCTACCCTCCCGGGAGGCTGTGCAGCCCACCACGGCCAGGGTCCTGTGATCCAGGGACAAGTTCCCCGAGAGAACACATGGCGCACCTCAGGCTGTTACAGCATCACGCTTACCTCTGCCAATGCAGGCTTGCCCCGCATTCCATACCCCTCCCTTCCCCAGCCTGAGTGAGCCAGAGCCACCTAATCAGACTCTCCTTTAACCCCATCCTGTATGGGTGGGGAATAGACACCCTCAGGTGACCTACACACAGAGGTGAGGCCAAATCCAAAGCTGAACCCAGGAGCTGTGCGAACAAAGAAGAGAAAGGGAAATCTCTCCCAGCAGCCTCAGGAGAAGCGGATTAAATTTCCACAATCAACTGGTATACACTGCATCTCTGGAATACCTGAATGGACAACAAATCATCCCAAAATTGACATGGTGGACTTTGGAAGCAACTGTAGACTTGGGGTTTGCTTTCTGCATCTAATTTGTTTCTGGTTTTATGTGTATTTTAGTTTAGTATTTAGAGTTTATTATCATTGGTAGATTTGTTTATTGATTTGGTTGCTCTGTTCCTTTTTTATATATATATAGATATATATTTTTTTCCTTTTTCTCTTTTTGTGAGTATTTGTATGCTTCTTTGTGTGATTTTGTCTGTATAGCTTTGCTTTTACCATTTGTCCTAGGGTTCTTTCTGTCCTTTTTTTTTTTTTTTTTTTCTGTATACTTTTTAGCACTTGTTATCACTGGTGGATTTGTTTCTTGTTCTGGTTGCTCACTTCTTTCTTTCTTTCTTTTTCTTTTTTTTAAACTACTTTTTAATTTTTATTATTTTAAATCATTTTTTTAACTTTATTTTATTTTATTTTATTTTTCTTTTTTCTCCTTTTTCTTCTAAGCTGTGTAGCTGAGAGGGTCTTGGTGCTCCAGCCGGGAGTCAGGCCTCTGCCTCTGAGGTGGGAGAGCCGAGTTCAGGACATTGGTCCACCAAAGGCCTCCCGGCTCCATGTAATATCAAACAGTGAAAGCTCTCCGAGAGATCTCCATCTCAATGCTAAAACCCAGCTCCACTCAACGACCAGCAAGTTACAGTGCTGGACATACTATGCCAAACAACTAGCAAGACAGGAACACAACCCCACCCATTAGCAGAGAGGCTGCCCAAAATCATAATAAAGTCACAGGCACCCCAATACACACCATCAGATGCGGTCATGCCTACCAGAAAGACAAGATATAACCTCATCCACCAGAACACAGGCACCAATCCCCTCCACCAGGAAGCCTACACAACCCACTGAACCAACTTTTGCCACTGGGGGCACACACCAAAAACAATGGGAACAATGAACATGCAGCCTGTGAAAAGGAGACCCCAAACACGGTAAGTTAAGCAAAATGGAAAGACAGAGAAATATGCTGCAGATGAAAGAGCAAGGAAAAAAACTCACCAGACCAAAAAAATGAAGGGAAATATGCAGTCTACCTGAAAAAGAATTCAGAATCATGATAGTAAAGATGATCCAAAATCTTGGAAATAGAATGGAGAAAATACAAGAAACATTTAACAAAGACCTAGAAGAACTAAAGAGCAAACAAACAGTGATGAACAAAACAATAAATGAAATTAAAAATTCTCTAGAAGGACTCAATAGCAGAATAACTGAGGCAGAAGGACGGATAAGTGACCTGGAAGATAAAATAGTAGAAATAACTACCGCAGAGCAGAATAAAGAAAAGAGAATGAAAAGAATTGAGGACAGTCTCAGAGACCTCTGGGACAACATTAAATGCACCAACATTTGAATAATATGGGTCCCAGAAGAAGAAGAGGAAAAGAAAGGGACTGAGAAAATATTTGAAGACATTATAGTTGAAAACTTCTCTAATATGGGAAAGGAAATAGTCAATCAAGGCCAGAAAACACAGAGAGTCCCATACAGGATAAATCCAAGGAGAAATATGCCAAGACACATATTAATCAAACTATCAAAAATTAAGTACAAAGAAAAAATATTAAAATCAACAAAAGAAAAACAAGTAACATACAAGGGAATCCCCATAAGGTTAACAGCTGATCTTTCAGCAGAAACTCTGCAAGCCAAAAGGGAGTGACAGAACATATTTAGAGTGATGAAAGGGAAAAAACTACAACCAAGATTACTCTACCCAGCAAGGATCTCATTCAGATTCGTCAGAGAAATTAAAACCTTTACAGACAAGCAAAACCTAAGAGGATTCAGCACCACCAAACCAGCTTTAGAGCAAATGCTAAAGGAACTTCTCTAGGCAGGAAACACAAGACAAGGAAAAGAACTACAATAACAAACACAAAACAATTAAGAAAAGAGTAATAGGAACATACATATCGATAATTACCTTAAAGGTAAATGGATGAAATGCTCCAACCAAAAGACATAGCCTGGCTGAATAGATACAAAAACAAAACCCATATATATGCTGTCTACAAGAGACCCATTTCAGACCTAGGGACACATACAGGCTGAAAGTGAGGGGATGAAGAAAGATATTCCATGTTAATGGAAATCAGAAGAAAGCTGGAGTAGCAATTCTCATATCAGACAAAATAGACTTTAAAACAAAGACTTTTACAAGAGACAAAGAAGGACACTACATAATATGAAGGGATCAATCCAAGAAGAAGATATAATAATTGTAAACATTTATGCATCCAACATAGGGGCACCTCAGTACATAAGGCAAATGCTAACAGCCATAAAAGGGGAAATCGACAGTAACATAATCATAGTAGGGGACTTTAACAGCTCACTTTCACCAATGGACAGATCAACCAAAATGAAAATAAATAAGTAAACACAAGCTTTAAATGACACATTAAACAGGATGGACTTAATTGATATTTATAGGACATTCTAACCAAAAAGAACAGAATACACTTTCTTCTCAACTGCTCTTGGAACATTCTCCAGGACAGATCATAACTTGAGTCACAAATCAAGCCTTGGTAAATTTGAGAAAATTGAAATCGTATCAAGTATCTTTTCTGACCTCAATGCTATGAGACTAGATATCAATTACAGGAAAACAACTGTAAAAAATACAAACACATGGAGGCTAAACAATACATTACTAAATAACCAAGGGACCACTGAAGAAATCAAAGAGGAAATCAAAAAATACTTAGAAACAAATGTCAATGAAAACACAATGACCCAAAACCCTTGGGATGCAGAAAAGCAGTTCTAAGAGGGAAGATTATAACAATACAATCTTACCTCAAGAAACAAGAAACATCTCAAAGAAACAACCTAACCTTACACCTAAAGCATTTAGAGAATGAAGAACAGAAAAACCCCAAAGTTAGCAGAAGGAAAGAAATCATAAAGATCAGATCAGAAATAAATGAAAAAGAAATGAAGGAAACAATAGCAAAGATCAATAAAACTAAAAGCTGATTCTTTGAGAAGATAAACAATATTGATAAACCATTAGCCAGGCTCATCAAGAAAATAAGAGGGAAGACTCAAATCGATAGAATTAGAAATGAAAAAGGAGAAGTAACAACTGACACTGCAGAAATACAAAGGATCATGAGAGATTACTACAAGCTACTGTATGCCAATGAAATGGGCAACCTGGAAGAAATGGACAAATTCTTAGAAAAACACAACCTTCCAAGACTGAACCAGGAAGAAATAGAAAATATAAACAGACCAATCACAAGCACTGAAATTGAGACTCTCATTACAAATCTTCCAACAAACAAAAGCCCAGGACCAGATGGCTTCACAGGCAAATTCTATCAAACATTTAGATAAGAGCTAACACCTATCCTTATCAAACTCATCCAAAATATAGCAGAGGGGGGAACACTCCCAAACTCATTCTATGAGGCCACCATCACCCTGATACCAAAACCAGACAAAGATGTCACAAAGAAAGAAAACTACAGGCCAATATCACTAATGAGCATAGATGCAAAAATCATCCACAAAATACTAGCAAACAGAATCCAACAGCACATTAAAAGGATCATACATCATGATCAAGTGGGGTTTATCCCAGGAATGCAAGGATTCTTCAATTCATGCAAATCAATCAATGTGATATGCCATATTAACAAACTGAAGGAGAAAAACCATATGATCATCTCAGTAGATGCAGAAAAAGCTTTTGACAAAATGTAACACCCATTTATGATAAAAACCCTTCAGAGTGTAGGCATAGAGGGAACTTACCTCAACATAATAAAGGCCATATATGTCAAACCCACAGCCAACATCATTCTCAATGGTGAAAAACTGAAACCATTTTCTCTGAGAACAGGAACAAGACAAGGCTGTCCACTCTCACGACTATTAACCAACATAATTTTGGAAGTTTTAGCCACAGCAATCAGAGAAGAAAAAGAAATAAAAGAATCCAAATCAGAAAAGAAGGAGTAATGCTGTCACTTTGCAGATGACATAATACTATATATAGAGATCCTAAAGATGCTACCGGAAAACTACTAGAGCTAATGAATGAATTTGGTAAAGTAGCAGGATACAAAATTAATGCACAGAAATCTCTTGCATTCCTATACACTAATGATGAAAAATCTGAAAGAGAACTTAAGGAAACACTCCAATTTGTCATTGCAACAAAAAGAATAAAATACCTAGGAATAAACCTACATAAGGAGAAAAAAGACCTGTATGCAGGAAACTATAAGACACTGATGAAAGAAATTAAAGATGATACAAACAGATGGAGAGATATACCATGTTCTTGGATTGGAAGAATCAACATTATGAAAATGACTATACTACCCAAAGCAATCTACAGAGTCAATGCAATCCCTATCAAACTACCAATGGCATTTTTCACAGAACTAGAACAAAAAATTTCCCAGTTTGTATGGAAACACAAAAGACCCTTAATAGCCAAAACAATCTTGAGAAAGAAAAATGGAGCTGGAGGAATCAGGCTCCCGGACTTCAGACTATACTACAAAGCTACAGTAATCAACACAGTATGGTGCTGGCACCAAAACAGAAATATAGATCAATGGAACAGGATAGAAAGCCCAGAGATAAACTCACACATATATGGTCAACTTATTTTTGATAAAGGAGGCAAGAATATACAATGGAGAAAAGACAGCCTCTTCAATAAGTGGTGCTGGGAAAACTAGACAGCTACATGTAAAACACTGAAATCAGAACACTCCCTACCACCATACACAAAAATAAACTCAAAATGGATTAAAGACCTAAATGTAAGGCCAGACAATATCAAACTCTTAGAGGAAAACATAGGCAGAACACTCTATGACATAAGTCCTTTTTGTCAAGATCCTTTTTGACCCACCTTCTAGAGAAATGGAAATAAAAACAAAAATAAACAAATGGGACCTAATGAAACTTAAAAGCTTTTGCACAGCAAAGGAAACCATAAACAAGATGAAAAGACAACGCTATGAATGGGAGAAAATATTTGCTAATGAAGGAGCTGACAAAGGATTAATCTCCAAAATTTACAAGCAGTCCATGCAGCTCTATATCAAAAAAACAAACAACTCAATCCAAAAATGAACAGAATACCTAAATAGACATTTCTCCGAAGAAGATATACAGATTGCCAACAAACACATGAAAGGATGCTCAACATCACTAGTCATCAGAGAAATGCAAATCAAAACCACAATGGCATATCACCTCACAGCAGTCAGAATAGCCCTCATCAAAAAATCTACAAACACTAACTTCTGGAGAGGGTGTGGAGAAAAGGGAACCCTCTTGCACTCTTGGTGGGAATGTAAACTTATACAACCACTATGGAGAACAGTATGGAGGTTCCTTAAAAAAATAAAAATAGAACTACCATATGATCCAGCAATTCCACTACTGGGCATACACTGTGAGAAAGCAATAATTCAAAAAGAGTCATGTACCACAGTGTTCATTGCAGCTCTATTTACAATAGCTAGGACATGGAAGCAACTGAAGTGTCCATTGACACATGAATGGATAAAGAAGATGTGGCATATATATACAATGGAATATTACTCAGCTATAAAAAGAAATGAAATTGAGTTATTTGTAGTGAGGTGGTTGGACCTAGAGTCTGTCATACAGGGTGAAGTAAATCAGAAAGAGAAAAACAAATACTGTATGCTAACACATATATATGGAATCTAAAAAAAAAATTGTTATGAAGAACCTAGGGGCAGGACAGGAATAAAGACACAAATGTAGAGAATGGACTTGAGGACAAAGAGAGTGGGAAGGGTAAGCTGGGACAAAGTGAGAGAGTGGCATGGACATATATACACTGCCAAATGTAAAATAGATAGCTAGTGGGAAGCAGCTGCATAACACAGGGAGATCAACTCGGTGCTTTGTGACTAGAGGGGTGGGATAGGGAGGGTGGGAGGGAGGGAGATGCAAGAGGAAAGGATATGGGGATATATGTATATGTATAGCTGATTCACTTTGTTACACAGCAGAAACTAACACACCATTGTAAAGCAATTATACTCCAATAAAGATGTTTAAAAAAAAGAAAAACTGATGTATCCTCTTCTAGATTTTTATATATATATATATATTACATATATACATACATTCATATACACATATATACCGTATAAAAATGGCTTCATATTGCATTTACTACTCTGTAATTTGCTTTTATCACTTAATAGCATAGTGTAAACAACTTTCTGTGCCAATAATAATGTTTATGTGACATCAAAACAGACTGCAGAAATTCAAGCTCACCCTGCATTCTCCAGGCAAATTGAGTATTCCTGTTTCTCACAGCCAAATGGTTTGGAGCCCAATCCTCTGCTCTTGTAGCTTCCTCTGCCTCAAAGTCCCTTCCCCTGCCCTTTCCCCTCATCTCTTAGTCTCACTGTACTGCCCCTCTTTGGCGTTGCTCTGGACCTGGGGACTTAACACCCTAGAATCGTGATCAGTCAGCTCAGCTCCCTTGGATTTGTGAGACAATTAACTCATGACCCTGGAGGGAGAAATGAAACAGAAACTGTAGGGAAAGGAAGGAAAGAAACTGGCATTCATAGTCATTGGTGAGACCAAGTGCTAGGTGTTTGCATGTCCCTTACCATTTCATCCTAGTAGTGATGCCATGAGGTTGGTGGTAGCGGCTCCATTTATATGGATGTGGGAACCAAGTGTAAGGATGACACCCCCATGAACAATCCCAAATCGCCTGTAAGCTTGCAGCAGTTGTAAAGCCGTGGAGAAAGCACTGGAGTTTACAACGCTGACTCCCAGCCCCTGACACCACCAGGACCTCTGCCTCTTCAGCTCCTGGATCCTTGGATGTCTGTGCCATCCTTACAGCATGGATTCTTGTGGACCCCACATTTTTAGTGTCACTAGCTTCTAACTGCTAAGCTGTCTCTAGATAAACTCTTCTCACGTGAATGTACCAAAGCTGTAAGGGTGACTGGGCAAAAGACTTCTGGTTTCTATCTTAGGAGGAATGGACTTTACGGAGTGGAATTGTCCAAGTAGATGAAGGATGTTCAAAGGCACTGTATGTAAAAAAAGAGCACTCCATGTCTACCGTAGAAGGAAAAGTCCTAAAGAGCTCATCTTCCAGGAAAGACTGCTTTGTGTGTTTGCAGGATAGGTGTTAATTCATAAGTTACAGCTGAAGATAAGTGAATCAGGCATGGTTTAGGGTCTCTGAACTTCCTAAGTCTCTAAGATATGGGGTTTTTTTTTTTTTTAGAAAATAAAAGCATTAGCTTTTTTTTTTAAAACATCTTTATTGGAGTATAATTGCTTTACAATGTTGTGTTAGTTTCTGCTGTGTAACAAAGTGAATCAGCTATATGCATACATATATCCCCATATCCCCTCCCTCTTGCATCCCCCTCCCACCCTCCCTATCCCTCCCCTCTAGGTGGTCACAAAGCACCGAGCTGATCTCCCTGTGCTATGCGGCTGCTTCCCACTAGCTATCTATTTTACATTTGGTAGTGTGTATATGTCCATGCTATTCCTTCACTTTGTCCCAGCTTACCCTTCCCCCTCCCCATGTCCTCAAGCCCATTCTCTACCTCTGCGTCTTTCTCTGCTTCTAGGCTTCAGGCAACTGCAAATCCTGCTCGTTAGCTTTTTTGTATAACATGATTATGTGCTGTTGAGAGAAATAATCTTTTCCAAATCCTCCCACTCCTTCCTCTTCAGGTTTATCCTGACCCTGACTTTCCCTCACCACTACCCAGAATAGCCATATGTGAGGGATTATTCTAGAACATGAGGAAGGAATGCAGACTACCCTAAGCAATGGGAGGGCATGGAAAACTTCTTCCTAGAAGTATCTGTCTTTCTAGGACCCTAAAAATGCACAGGATGAAAAAGGACCTGGGGATTCAAACCCAGGTCTACCTGGGTTCATGCTATAGTTTGAGGAAAAATAATTTTTTTTAAATTTTAAAATTAAATATATATACATATATGGAAGATGGGAACAGAAATGGACAAAAAAACAAATTTCAAAAAGGAACCTCTATTTTATTAAATCAGTTTGCTGCTCTCCCTAAAACCATAAATTCTAGGAAGAAGCCAGCCAGTTGTTTCTGGATGAGATTTTGATTCTTTTAAGGGTGACTATGAGCCTAATAAAATGGAGAAAGGAATAAAACTAGGCTTTCTAAATCTAGGAAGTCTGGAGAAAGCAAATAACACAGCAAAAATGCAGAATGATTTGACCCCAGCCAACAGTGTAGATGTGATTTAAAAATACAATCAAGACAAAAAGTACCAAACATTACAACCATTACAAATTTCCAAGCTACTGAAATACTTTTTTATGTATATTTTTTAAAAGTCTGGAATTGTCATGTATATGAACAGTAAGAGAAGCCCAATAATTTATTTCAGCTGTGACAAAAAAGAGGCAAGAGGCTTCATGGAGAAACTGAACAGAGACCAATCAAGAGATCCAGATGGCATGAATCCTTGGGTCTTGAAGGAATTAGATAATGAACTTCGTGAATCATTGCCATTATTTTTATAAGTCAAATAGCAGGAGACTCTCTGGATGCCTTTTATTTGAAGGGTTTTTGTTTTTCCTTTTTCTCTAGTCTTTTAATACAGTTTGAAACATGTTATGGGGAAAATTCCACCCAAATGAGATACAGTACTTGCCAATAACCAGCATCCATTCGAGATACAGATCCAGAAAAATTATACAACTTAAAATGCAGTCAGGGTAAAGCTTTGAAAAGTGCTAATGAGATTCCTCCAAGTTGGACCAGTTTCCAAGTTCTCAGGGAAGGCTGCTTGGCCATGCGGTATGATCCACGTTGGCTCACAGAGAGGACTGTGCATGTGACAACAGGGGTTGGAAAGAACTGGGCTCGGTGTCAGGAGAGCATGGGTCAGTCTTCTCTTCCCATCCATGAGCTGGGTGACCTACAGTGGGTAAATTAATGTTTCTGAGTTTTGTAATCCTGAACTATGAAACCTGGTAAATGAGCCCTATTAGGTCACTCACATCAAATTTAAACATTATAAAATGCCATCAATATATAAGCTAATGTTATCATTTTAACTGTTATTATTCTGAGAAAACTCCTAAAGATTTGGGGAGCAACGAAAATGGTTGCCCTGCCAGGCAATCTGAAATATATGCTGAAAAATGTTTTGAAATGAGAAAAGACAATGCAAATTATATTTATGGTAAATTTAAGACATCAGAGTGGGGAAAACTATCATTGTTGAATATTTACTGTGTATCTGACCCTATGCTTAGGGCTTTACATATGTTATCTGAGTTTTAATCTAATGAAATCAAGTGATATCCCAGCTCCATCCTTCCAGTGGGAGAACTCAGGCCCAGAGAGACTGAATTGTAAATCCAGGGTCTCATTAGTGGGTGATAGAAGAGCTACAGTCCAACCCAAGAGGTCTGAATCCAGAAACTGTATACTTGACTAACACCAGACCCTGGCATGAAAGACAGAAAGAAAAATGCTGGCAATAGAAGGCAATAACAACAGTCTTATGCAAACCATCAAGACCAGTATTGATTTTATAAATAGAAAGTCAGTTAAAGCAGAGAATCATGAAAATGATACATGTAAAGTTTAAATATTTTGCTTTAATTTAAAATATATAAATATTCATTTATTTAATATTTGAAAGTTGTTTAGAAAAAGAAACATAGTTCTTGAAACATATTTTTGAAGCATGTGCATTTTTCATATGTCATAACACAGTTGACTACCAATTCAATAGAATAAAATTCCACCTGGGACAACTTTAGCTTCTGCATGATGAGAAGATTTGGGCTCTAGACTTGATATTATACTTCCTTTTCCCTGCCTCCTTCATTTTTTGAGTTGTTTATTTCTGTCATGCCCTGAAGGATTTCGCCCCTGATGCTAAGTATATATTGCAACAAATAGGAATCATTAGTTCATTGTTATATATCATCTTTCTGTAAATCATTGGCACCTCCAATTTGTCTGGGGTCAGTTACTAAACCACGTTCTTAATTATTCTCTTGTAGTTCAGAATTTTTCCAATGTTGTCAACCTCAGGCAACATTTTTCTCTTCTCTGAGATTTAGTAAATATCGAACTGGAAATTTCACTCCCCACTAAACTGAAAGGAAAATCTCCTTTGATGTCAATGATTTTTTTTTTTTTTTTTTTTTTTTTTTTGCGGTACGCGGGCCTCTCACTGTTGTGGCCTCTCCCGTTGTGGAGCACAGGCTCCGGACGAGTGGGCTCAGTGGCCATGGCTCACGGGCCCAGCCTCTCCGCGGCATGTGGGATCCTCCCGGACCGGGGCACGAACCCGCGTCCCCTGCATCGGCAGGCGGACTCTCAACCACTGCACCACCAGGGAAGCCCGATGTCAATGATTTTTAATGATTGTTTGTATCATAAATATACACATGTGTGTATATATATACATATATATATATATGTATATTCATGTCTTCTGTTTCTGAAATTAAACTCCAAAATTATCTTTGAAACATTTTATAACCCCATGATCCATAACTTGGAACAAAGAAGTTACATTATGTTATAAAAACCTGACACTTATTTAAATCACTTTCTTTACATTATTCATAATTAAAACATGAAGAAGCATATGTTAGACCAAAGGCCTTCAATGTTTTGGCCAGAAATACAAGGTAAGAGAAATTTTACATCACAGTTAGAAATTTTATATCACATATACACATACCACACATATATAGTAAGACAAATTTTCATGAAATACCTTTATAACATATAATTCACACTGATATTTTCTATTCTATTTTTTTCTATTTCATTTTATTTTTTAAAATCCTTTCCCCCAACTCAGTACATTTATTTCATGACCCACCGAGAGTCAAAACCCATAATTTAAAAAAACATTAATAAAGAAAGCATAGGCTTTTTAGGTGTCTATTTTCTTCAAGTGTTTCTTCACAGAATGTGTACATTCACAGGAAAAAATCAATTTATAGAATAATTCAGAGTCTGTCTATGCTGATTTTTGTGAAGACTACTTATCTTGTAAAAACAAACAATTTATATCTCTAAATCTTGGAGACTTTTTCTTTTGCCAATAATAAAAAGTCAGAATTTGGAATTCCGTCTGCATTGCTATTGGCAGCTGCCGAGAATCCTTGTTTGAATTTTGTGTTATACTTGTAGTACTTGC
This sequence comes from Hyperoodon ampullatus, assembly GCF_949752795.1. Classification (NCBI taxonomy): domain Eukaryota; kingdom Metazoa; phylum Chordata; class Mammalia; order Artiodactyla; family Ziphiidae; genus Hyperoodon; species Hyperoodon ampullatus. Next base: position 169,613,325 of record NC_136914.1, read on the forward strand.
TTTACCTTTTGCACCACGGTTTTCTGGAAAACATCTTAAAATTTAGAACTATATCAACCTTATTGGAGAGTTATTCTCTAATAAAATGTTTTCTATTGATAAGTGATTTTAACCCCTCTGTAAATTTTTAAGCAGCAGATTGATCCGTAGGTAATTTGTGCCCTCCAGGGCCTACTGCCTGGGTACCATGCTTTTTTCCTATGCTTAAATCATCCACTAGTTGCTGTAAAGCTTTCATTGCTGCCAATCTTCTGGTGTAGAGCCAAGACCTTTTCTGTAACTGATGGTCCACCATTGGCATTCTGTGTAGTCTTTCTTGCATAAACCACACCAATAATATATCAACTCTGATAACTTTGGTTTATTTAAAGTAGTAGAATAAGAATTTAAATGCCCTTGGAAAGCCATATGATTACAGAACCCTTCTAGATATTACAATTTTTCCCCAAAGTTTTACAGTTATCTTACTATATCTAATTTGACTCTAGTTCTTTTTAAAGCAGCATTTCCTTAAATCTAAATTATTCAACTAGATTTTCATAGAAACAACTCTATTCTTTTCACATCCATAATGTATTGGCTTAGGTAACGTGTAATTACATTATATGGTTATAGTAATAAGGGAACATTGTGTACACAAAATTGGAGGAAACATAAGTCACTCTGGATAAACATACAATTCAGGTGGACGCATAGTACACATGAGACTACAGCAAGGAGTCTACTGGTGATGAGCATTCATAGTGGTTTACAGAAGGAATGGGAAGCATTGGACTATCCAGGAGTCAGTAAGAGGAGATGGGTTAAGAGAGCTTCTGCTGTCCCACAGAGGAGGTATGAACAAAGCCCAGTGGGAAGGAGTCAGGAAGGTCACAAGACAAGAATTATTATTTAAGATGTGCAAGCCCAGGGGCATAAGGGTAGGGAGAAAGGAGGAAATGTAGTAAGGAAAGATACTAAACAATACAATGCAATGCAGCAGCTACCGCTTCACAGTATGCAACAAAGAGATATAGCCAGTGATTCGAGGCATGTTTACTCAGCCTCTGGAAAGATTTCTCTGGAAAGTTTGCAAAGAGAAACTTCATTTCTAAGCAACCCAAAAAAGGACAAAAAGAGTTGGAATTTACCAGCCTGGCTCCCTGCTCTCATCTGCTGACTTCCACTGGTACAAGGCCACCCACAGCAAGTTGATTCCTCCGCACTTTACATCTTCCAGCCCCTCAGCATCCAATCAAGGACCCAGATCCCAGATCCCAAAGCAGGACTTTTAAGTCTCAGTCTCAAAAGCCTGAGGGGCTTGGCATGTGAGGCATGAAGGAAATGCAGATTCAGGGCTTCGTTCCGGATTCCAGTCACCTCACGGAGTTCATAGAGATATCGGCAAAGCAGGGGATGGCATTATCCAGAAGGTGGTATGCAGCAGCATGAAAAAAAGGGGAATGGTCAAGGGAATTTGAGAAGGCACACAAAGTTTATACGCAACACAGAAAGCTTAACAGAGAAAGCTTTGAGTTTTAAAGAACAGAGAAGTGGAGAAAGGACATTCCAGGTAGAGGGCATGGTGTTTTTAAAAGACCCAATGGGAGGAAATTGTGTGGACTCTTCAGGAGAGTACAAATAGTAGCAAGTGGCTAGCATACGGGGCATACTAGAGTATGAGAGAGGGGAAAGCCCCACCGCACTACTGATCCACAGAGAACATACAGTCTACTAAAACCCCCTATATTATTATCTTTTTCACACATCCAGACCACTAGCACCCAGGTATCCTGATTCCCAGTTCTCATCCACTATACTACATGCCCACCAGAGAATATCCTCCTCATGAGAGCAGGGCTTAGGGAAAAGATGGAATACAGATATGGCTTAGAGAAAATAAAATTTTTCATTTCTCCCAAATAATGCAGCCTACATATTTCACAGAATTAATGTTGACAGAATTCACAGTTTAGGGAAAAGCAAGAGCCAGAGATCATGTGATTTCTTCCAGCCATTTCAAAGCTTGCAATTTCTTTGCCATTGGTAACCTACTCTGGAGAATTCATTTCATGCCTGTCTACTCTGGTAAAACCTTGGAATGAATTGAATTGTTACAAAAAGGTGAAAATTAGGAATGCCAAGAGTCATTTGATGCAGCTAATTAAAAGTCATCATCTCTGCAGTTTTGCATGTGTTTCTGACTTTCTTTACCTGTAAACTTAGTTTCTGAAGTTGTGTCTGATAAAAAGAATTGTGAGAAACCCCTTTGTCTGTTGTCAAGGAGAAGTTTACCTCTTTACACTGGAGCATTAGAAAAAATTATTCACTTTCAAGTGATCTTTCTAATATTGAAATTATTTTGATCAAACTGAAAACCTGAAAGCTACAATTTAGTTCAACTATGTGTTGGGTTTAGGGGATGAAAAAAATGAAAGAGATGGACCTACTTCTCCAATGATTTCCACTGTATTTAGATTAAAATCCAAACTCCTCTATTTTGCTACAATAAAAAAGAATCCCAGCTCCTTATGTAGGTTGTAATGTCTTACCTCTCTGACCTCCTCTCTATTTATGTTCCCATCACTCACTACACCACCTTAGTGGCCCGCTGTTTTTTCCTCAAACGCTTCATGCTTGCTCCCCCACTGGGCATCTCTATTTGCTGATCCCACTGCCTGGAATGCGCTCTTCTCTGAGCTCTTTACATAGCTTGGCTCCTTCATGACATTCATCTGTCAGCTTGAAAGTCACCACGTCGACATGTCCTCCCCCGACCCACACATACCAGTTAAGATGGCTTCAGCAACAAGTAACAAAGAAGACCCAACTAGAAACAGCTAAAACAAAGCTTTGATAACTCACACAACCCATAGCATAGTTGGATAATTCAACAGCATTAGGACTTCAGCAAAGACCCAGGTCCTTTCCAACTTTTTACTCTGTCATCTTCAGCAGGTCAGCAATGATCCCTTCAGGGTCACAGGGGGATTGCAACTGCTCCAGACATCACAGGAGGACACAATGGTGTCTTGTAAAGAAGACAGGCATTTCCTTCCAAGCAGCTTTTTTTAGTAGAAAAACCTTTACCAGAAAGAAGTTCCCCAACTGATAACTCATAGATCCCATTGGCCAGGACTTGCTTTACTGAAACTAATCACTGGTAAGAAGGAAGAAGCAACCATGATTGATATTAAGGAGGGGTCTGGAAAAGGATCACATTCCCTAAGATGACCAGAGGGTAAACACCCCAGGAAAATTGAAATTGTGTCAGCAAGTACACGGAGGGAGGCCAGGACTGGGAAAGGAATGGCTATGAAAACATGAGCAGAAACAATCACCACAATGTCCAACTCAAACTAGCCCCTGGTCACTCTCTAGCACAGTAGACCTTTTCATCTCTGCCTAGAATGGAGTTTAGCCTCATATTTCTCTTGTTCATTTATTTGTTTATTGTCTGATGTCTCCATGCAAATGTAAGCTCCACGAGGTCAAGGACCTTGTGCATTGCTTCACCAGGCTATTCCTCAGTACCAGAACAGTGCCTGATACAGAGTAGGCACACAGTGAATATTTTTGAATGAATGTGCCCACACCCATGCCCATTTTGCCTTTGCACACTTTGTGGTAGTTTCATATTCATCTTGATAAACAGAAAAATCCACCAAGACAAAACCATCCCCACTTCAGTGACCATAACCTTGGGAGATAGCCACTGAGCTCATAGAACAAGCCTTTCATGATTTTAGCAAACCTTGACAGGGAGTTTAAAACAGGATGCAACACTTTCTTCCTAAATTTTGCTCCTTCTCCAGTATTTCCTGATTCCATGATTATACCCAGATGCCCAAGATAGAATTTCAGTATCTACCCCATTCTCCCTTCTCCTTTACTGACCCCCACATCTAACAGTCAAATCCTGAAGAAATAAAAAATCCATTCCCTCCTCTCAATTTTCACTTTCACTGCCTTAGTTAGGTTATGTTAAATAAATTCTAATATCCTTGTCAACTCAATTTTCTATCTTACTTTGACTCATATTTTCTTGTTTTCCAGGACCCAGCATTAAAACACAGCTATAGAAAAGGATCAAGTTCATTATTATCTTGAATTACTGTAATAGCCAGAACATACTACATTTCTGCTTTTTCCATCCTCAATAAGAGAGAGGACAAGGAGAGAGAAAAGACAGTTTAAGCTGTTACTTTAAATGGCCATTTCTTAACAGTGGAAGAAAAGCTAGAGCATAACTCAGGATTTTCAGCTTGATACTCAGCCAATTGTGCAGAGTCCAATCCTGTAAAAATCCATCAATATAGAAAATAAATGAAACAAAGATAGTCCAACATCTTTCATAATTCTGGGATGTTAGCCATGGAGAACTTTCTGCTTTCAAACACATATCATCATTGTTGAGATGACATCAAAGAATATTTATGGACAACATGTGATGCCTTCCTTTGTCTCCCAGTGAGAAAAGTCCATCTATCCTCTAAATTCCCAGAACACTTGATGTGGTACATTCATCTCATCCTCTCTAGTATTTGTTAAGTTATTTCTGACTTTATTATATCTCCCCTAGTCACCTGTGAACTCATTGAAGGCAAACCTAAGTGTATTAAGGAGTCTTAACTCATTGGGGTCATATACATGAGACAATCATTCTCTTTCCCAGGCCCTGCTTTCAGGCATACTCTTTTAATTCTGTCTCTCCCATCCCTTGATGACAACTGGGCAGAATACATAACTTCATGGTTACCTTCAGTATTTAAAGTCCTTCTATTTTAAAACTTCAATTTCATCTCTGATACTAAGTTAACCCCTCCATCTCATGGGCTGGACACGTGGTTTGAGAGGATTTGAGTGGAAAGGTGTTTGTTTGGTCTAATTTTTCACTTCCTCCCATCTTCTCCCTCAAGACAGCGTCTTAGTTCCTCAATAGTTGGGAATAGAGAAGAGATAGGAGGCATGGGAAAGGGTTAAAGGTCTCCTTATTCAATTAGATGTGTTTGAATCCTCTCTTTACATTCACTGCTTTGGACCACAGATGCCCTTTATATGGTGAGCATCTACATGCTGACTCTCCTGTGTGGCTTCCTCCAGGGACCTGTGAAGGCTCCCCAAAGTACAGATCCCTTCCTTGGGAAATCTGGATTGGCCTCTTCAGTCTCCCACTCAGCTCCCACTGGTGTTGCAGTCTCCCTACCTAGAGAACAGCCTGAGTTGATCAATTCCAGTATGCTCTTCAGCATCCTCTTAACTTCCAGAACACTCACAATTCTGGGCATACCAAGTGAGGACAGTGCTGATTGCCCAAGCGCCAGATTTTCCTAAGTTTTGCCAACTCACTTTCATTCCTTTTTCTTCTATTCAAGAGGATCCACTACCTAAGTACAGGGGTGACTAAGGACTAAGATGATCATCACAGCTTCCTGTAGCTGATCCCTACCTTACAAGGGATGCTCTGGTAGCTCTTATCACTTGACTTGAAGTGGAGAGGGATGAGGCAGTCAATTCCTACCTGAACAATTTCATCAGCACAATAACCACAAAGACTCTCTTCCTTTTTCCTCCAAGTTTTCTCCTATATAGATTGGGTGAAGAACCAAGGAGTGGTTATGGTGAGGGTCTCTCTTGCTCAAATTTGGGGAATGTTGGCAGCTCTCTTTAGATGGAGGAAAACACTGCCTCTTTGTCCCCTATTCTGGACTCTGGTTGCCTATTCTGCAGCCACAGGAAAAAGTCCTGCTGAACATCCTCTCCCAGGGTATATGTTTTCTATTCCTGCCTAACAGATGACACAAATTTACCAGCTTAAAAAAATGTCCCTTCATTAGCTCACAGTTTCCACCAGGAGTCCAGACATAGTCTATCTTTGTCCTCCACTCAGGGTCTCATAAATCTCCAATCAAGACATCTGTTGAGGGGCTTCCCTGGTGGCACAGTGGTTGAGAGTCTGCCTGCCGATGCAGGGGACACAGGATCGTGCCCCAGTCCGGGAAGATCCCACATGCCGCAGAGCGGCTGGGCCCGTGAGCCATGGCCGCTGAGCCTGCGCGTCCGGAGCCTATGCTCCACAACAGGGGAGGCCACAACAGTGAGAAGCCCACGTACCGAAAAAAAAAAAAGACATCTGTTGAGATACATTCTTATCTGGAGGCTTGACTGGGGAAGAATCTACTTCCACTTGGGTTATTGTCAGATTTCATTTCGTTTCAGGTTTGAGACTTGGGCCCATGAATTCTTACTTGCTATTAGCCAGTGGCCACTCTTAGCTCCAAAAGGGCACCCTCAGTTCCTTGCCACATGGACCCATCCATAGGTCCTCCTACAAATTGCAAATTACTTCTTCAAAGCTAGCAGAAGTATCTCTCACTCCCATCTACTTAGAGCCCTATATAATACAAGGCAATGACAGAAATAGCTGTCACATCACTTTTACCATTTTCTGTTGTCTAGAAGCAAGTCACAGATTCTGCCTCCACTCTAAGGGAGGGAATAGATATCGGAGGCCACCTTAGGGTGTGTCCACCACAAACAGGTTCCCTTCTCTCCATATTTAGATGATCTGATATGTCATCTAAATAAATCACACTGTGCTAAGTGAGACAAAAATGATTAAGGCAAGCACCTGTCCTCGAGAAGGTCATATTCAACCAGGAGAGACAGTCCTGTGAACAGCTAGATTGTAGTTTGTAATTAATACCCACATATAGTTATGTATAAAGTACCAGCTCAGAGCCAGAAGCCCTAATTTTACATGATGAAGGTAGAAAAAGTTCACAGAGGAGGTATTGTTTGTGCAGGCATTTGAAAGAGGAGGAGGAGGGTCCACAACATGTAGCACAGTGCTTTACCTGTGTCAGGAATTCAGTAAATGTGTGTTAAATAAAATATGAATGGATGTGAACAGAGAACTAATTTTCCAAATGTGCAAAGACTTGGGGAAATGACTGACATCACAGCAATTCCAACGTAACAATTGGTGCAAGGTTGGTGTTGAAGGTCTAAATGGTCACATACTACACAGGCCTTAAAGACTTGAAATCCTTCAAAAAATCTGTCTCTTCATTCCATACCTACGAAGTTGCTTAGGTGCCAGGCAGAACAGGGCAGAGGAATGCTATCTCAGAGCCAAGAACAGGGGAGTGGATGGATGGGAAATCAGGGCATGGGGCTGGTGGAACACCTGTCAGAGAAAGGAAGAGGACAGAGCTGTCCCAGCACTGCACCTGAACAAGTGGTTCCAGACCAGTGAAATGCTGCAGTCATCCACTTCCAAAACTTCTACTTTCCAGAAGACCTGCATTTTCATACAACACATACTGACAGCATGAATTGCCTTAGATATACCCAAGAAAGACTTTCCTCTATGAGCTGACAAATGAACACTTTGGACTATTTAATAGTAGTACTTGCCAAGTTCCTTTCAGACAATGTCACCATCTTGGGCGTACAATACGTTTTAATGCATAAATATGAACATAACGTTGCAGAGATCACCAAACAGGGTTCCCGGGAGCCCATAGAGGTGCCTCTGAGATCCCTGTGTCCCTCTCCCAATTCTAAACAAGGTTGTTTCATTTCTATATGCTTTACAGACTAGGATCTGGGCAAGATTCTATTTTAAAAGAGTTCCGGGCTTCCCTGGTGGCACAGTGGTTGAGAATCCGCCTGCCGATGCAGGGGACGTGGGTTCGTGCCCCGGTCCGGGAAGATCCCACATGCCGCGGAGCAGCTGGGCCCGTGAGCCATGGCCGCTGAGCCTGCGCGTCCAGAGCCTGTGCTCCGCAACGGGAGAGGCCGCAGCAGTGAGAGGCCCGCGTACCGAAAAAAAAAAAAAAAAAAGAGCTGTCATGAGCTGTACAAAAACTTCAAACGGGGGCTTCCCTGGTGGTGCAGTGGTTGAGAGTCCCCCGGCCAATGCAGGGGACACGGGTTCGTGCCCGGATCCGGGAAGATCCCACATGCCGCGGAGTGGCTGGGCCCGTGAGCCATGGCCGCTGAGCCTGCGCGTCCGGAGCCTGTGCTCCGCAACGGGAGAGGCCGCAGCAGTGAGAGGCCCACGTACCGAAAAAAAAAAAGAGTTCCATTGCTTGTTTGTTTCAAAAACCCACTGTTTTATTATATTTTGTCCCTATTTTTTAAATAAAAATCAGGATAAATTGGAAAAATAAAAGTCTTGACACAAGCAATAGGAAACATAAGGCTCATACATGTTTCATTCAAAATTAAGATGGAACTCTTCAAGCACACCGAAAGCAACAAAGCTTCGCTTCAATTCAATGCTTAAGGAACTTAGCTTGGGTCAACCAGACATGCGATTAATTGTGTAGGAAAAGAAATGAAAGATTAACGTGCAAAATATCATTAATAACATATTATTGAAGATTGTGACTAAAAGTGAAGATGTAATTAGGGATTTTATAGTGTTTTAGGCTCTCTGGAATGGAGCTCCTACCCTAACCTGAATGTCTGTATCTTTGACACATCTGAGGTTAGTTAGCACATACATGTTTTTAGGAATGAGTATCTACAAAAAACAGGAGAATATCTGCAAAAACAAAGCTGCTTTTATTAAATAAAATCACGAGTTAATGAAGGCCCCCAAGTAATGCATCTTGAATCTATTATTCTTAATATAAATATACACACTGCAGAACATAGCCTCTCTTTGGGTTTTACTTTCACTTTCAATATTCATCTCACCTAGGTTTAGTTTCAGTCCAAATCTGCTTTCTTTTATTCTTAATTCTGGCCTTTGCTTTCACTAAGAATTCTAATCATTTTACTCGTACTATAACAAACCCAAAAGGAAAAAAAAAGCTTAAGAGAATCATGTCAAATATTTTTTTTAGGCAGGTCCTGCTCTCCTTTCCTGCCTGCTTCATTTCAAATTATTCAAAGTATAAAGAGTTTCTGATCACCACAGTAAGAAACCAATAACAAAGCAGGGCCTTGTTATTAGGAAATAAATATAATGGAGATCCACTTGGCCTTGGCAGTGAAAAAAAATATTAAAGCAAATACAATCACCATGTAGAAGCATGGTCTCGCCCTTCAAACATCACAAGAATGAGTAATCTAAGAAGCCTTAATAATCAAATGCTTTGAGGGGCAGCATCTTAAACCTACTTTTCAGATCTTCACTGTCTTCCTATCCACTGTGTGGCATTTCTTTGCTTCCTGAATCTTTTCAACAAATAGCCTTTCTCTTTGCAAACATTCAGCAATCCAACAAACAAGCATAAAACACCTATCATGACCATTATACCACCGTAAGTGCTATGGAAACACAGAGGTGAGCTTACATAGGAGTTTATAGTTTAGCAGGAGAGCTAATTTGTGTAATCTAGCAAAAAATAAAAACAAACAAGTGCTTAAAGAGAGAAAAAAGATGAGGCTTTTTGGACAAGGTAGCATTTGAGCTGGTTTTGAAAGACTGGTAAGATTTAGACATGTGAAGATGAAGGCATCCCCAGTAAAGAAACTCATGAATAAACATGCCAAAATGATAAGGCATAAATTAGTTCAGAAAATAAAACCTAGAACTTCAGCGTTGGAGCCTGAAAAACTCAGTTTCAAATCCTAGCTGATTAAGCCAGTTCAAACATCTTGGAAGGCACAAAGGACTCTTTTTTTCTGTGGGATGCTGAAATATGATGTTAAAATGTAGACATGACTTTGGTCCTTTGAGGCAGCATGTTTCCTCCAATACGGCCCCATTCTTTCCTCCCCTCCACCACTCACCTCATGCCGTGTTTAAGATCAGTTGCTCAGTTACATAAAGCCACCTGCCCAAGGACACACACTTTTCAGAGCCTGGATTCAACCTGAAATCTCTCTCATTTCAAAGCTCCCACTCAGCCAAGATCAGCTGCCTACATCCCCTCACCTTCCGCACTAGAATCTGTCTCTTCTAGTTTTAACCATCCTGGGAGCTCAGCATACATGCATCCCACCCACAACTTGCTAAGCAACCAGCAGCACTGGAAAAAAGAAGAAGCACAAGCTTAATGCCACCAATTGACCTTTGTTCTTTTCTGCACCATTTTAGGTAACAAACAAATTAGCAGCCACAAAATGCATTCCCTGGGTCTAAGCTTGTCACATGTTTCAATTTATAATAATACACAGAAAATACCAACTTAACACCCACCGTCTTGGGCACAATAAACTAAGGGAAAATATATTTCATATCACAATGATCTACTTTACTATGATAGATCAAGATATTTTCAAGCGTCATTTCAAGCTTCCATCTGGGAAGAAATATCTTCCCAGACACAGTGGGGAAGAGAAAACGAAGATCCCAATCAAATCAAACCCCCTTGTAAATAAGTAGTAAGCCACTCCATAGTGAGAGAAGTCATCTTCTATGAATATGTGTGAACCCATGAAGGCTGACCCTTCCTAGGCATTAACATGGTATTTTAGCTCAGGCTGCTATAAGAAATTACCACAGACTGGGTGGCTTAAACAACAAACACTTATTTCTCACAGTCCTGAATGTTGGGGACTCCAAGATCAAGGTGCTGGCCAATCTAATATCTGATGAGTGTCCTCTGCCTGGTTTGCAAGTGTCATCTTCTTGATATATCTTCACATGGTGGAGAGCAGAGAGAGCAAAAGAGAGGGGGAGAGAGAAATAGAGAGAGAAAGAGATCTCCTGTCTCTTATAATCCCATTCTTGGGGAGGCCATACTCATGATCTAATTACCACCCAAAGACCCCCATCTCCTCATACTATTACATTAGGGGTTAGGATCTTAACATATGAATTTTGAGGGGACACAAACATTCAGTCCATAATTCATGGTCTTTACAATCACTCTACAGGAAGGTATTGTGTTTTTTTGTTTTTAACCTTGTTCACATTTGAGGACTCCAGCTCAAAGAGGTTAAGTAATATGTCTAAGGTCACGTCACAGATTAGTTGCCAAGCAGGAAGCAGAAATTTAAGCCTGGATCTGTTGGACCCTAAATCCTAACTTCTTGTCCTTATATGGAGCTGTATCTCCAATGCCAGGCCCTTTAGAATCTACCCCACATCGTCTCTTCCACCTGATCTCTCCTTTTTAAACTCTATTCTTGTTCTACCCTAAACGCTCTGATTTGCCAAGATTTATTGAGTGCTTCCAATATGCTAAGCACAGTTCTAAATGCTTTACAAGCACAATCTCACTTGGTTTCCACAACAGCCTAATGAAGTGGGCAGAGGTGATCCTCAGAATGGCCATCCTGATTGTTTAGAAATGGCATCCATCTTGATTGGTCAGTGCCATGCCAACCAGTTGTTAAATCCTTTTAATACCACTCCTGGAATATACACAATGAGTATGCCTGTCTAAGACATGAGAGAACTAAAGCTTAGAGAGGTGAGGTGACACATTCAAGATCACGTTGCTGGGAGGTAGTATCAGCAAGATTCTAACCCAGGTCACTTTGGTGACAAAGGCCATTCCCACACCCCACTCCACATTTCTCTGAGGCCTCTGTCTACTGCAAATAGGCCTGGAATTGAATAGCTCAACTGCCTGTCATTTACCATCCCCATGAACTTAGATGAACAGGTAACCCCTGTGAGCCTAGAGTTCCTCATCTGCAAAATGAAACTATAACATCCAACTCAAATATTTATCACGAGTTCTAAATCTAAACAACTCTAATGGCCAACATGGCTAGTAGAGGGCACTGAAGTAATAGTATTTGTATTGATATTCATATTAGTATTAGTAGCATTGCAGTTGTTTTGGTGTTGGCTATTGGTATTAAAGAAATACCCCTTCCAAAAGGCATCTCAGACCCTCTACAACCTATTTACCACATTGTTCCTCAAACCTCATGTATCTGCCTGCCTGCCCCCCAACACACACCAATAACCACATAAATAGGAAATGTGTTTTCATTCTCCGTGCTTTCATCCATGCTGGTCTTGACCTGCCTTTCCATTTCTCCACCTATGGAAAAAGTTTCTAGTAAGTGTCTTGGGTCAGTTTCAATGTCACCTTCCAAAAGTAGTCACCTACAATCCCTCCACCAGAATTAATCACCTTAAACTACCAATGCACATCGCTTTTACTGCTAGTGAACAACTTCTTCTTTCTGCTTTTTTTTTTTTCATTTGTTATTTACTTATCCATCTTCCTTAAGGGCTAGGAGCTCTTTGACTCATGTCAGCATCCCCCATGGTATCCAACCAAAGGCCTGGAAGAGAGGAACGTGAAGAGGAGAGGAATGTAGAGGAGAAGGGATGGTCCAGAGCTCCCAATGGAGGATGAGATGGGGAGTTGCTGGCAGAGCCCAGGAAGGATGTATGGTTGGCCAAAGCTGTTGTGTCATCAGTATCCTGGGTGTCCTGCATCAGGATAAAATTTGGAGCTCTAGTCTCCCATGTGAACCCTAATTCGCTGGGTGACTTTGATCAAGTAGGTTTGCCTCTCTGGGGCTCAGTATCCTTGCTTATAAAATGAAGGGAATGCAACCTCAAGGGTCTCTTCCAACACTGAATTCCAAGCATCTATGTCCCACCACCAGACACACTGCCATCACCCCTAAGATTGCAGTGATCACAGTGTGATGTCACTGCCTGGCTCTTCCATCAAACTTTGAGCTCCTCCAGGAGAAGTACCATGAACTGGGTCTTGTTAGCTGTTGCCTCCATTGCACTTAGCACCAGACCTGGCATTATTTTGCTGAATGAATGAATGAATGAATGAATGAACAACCTGAAGGAATGAAGAGTTCTGACAGCCCCAGAGCAGAAATCTGGGCCCAGGCAGAATTGGGGTAGCAGTGACTGGAGTGGCTTCTGGTGAGGGTGGGTGTGAACAGTTCCAGTTTTCACCTGTTGTCCTAATGTAATTATTATAGCATCTCCTTTCACTCTCACAAGTGTCCCCATTGGATGATAAATTAAATGGTCACCTTGGAAATGAGGAAACCCATTGCCCTCAGTATTGATCATGTACCAGTTGTCTTGACCAGCTCTTCCCATACATGTTCTTTGTCAATCTACCTCAAAACTCTTAATATGGGTACTATTATCCCCATTTTACAGATAAAGACATTGAGGTTCTGAAAGTTTATATAAAAGGCTGAAAACTTCAGAGCCACTAATAGGTAGAGACTAGATACACATCCTAGACCACTGGGATTCAAAATCCTGCTCTTTCTAAGCAACCTAAATGCCCATCGACAGACAAATGGGTAAAGAAGATGTGGTACATATATACAATGGAATATTACTCAGCCATAAAAAGGAACGAAATTGGGTCATTTGTTGAGATGTGGATGGATCTAGAGACTGTCATACAGCGTGAAGTAAGTCAGAGAAAAACAAATATCGTATATTAACGCATGTATGTGGAACCTAGAAAAATGGTACAGATGAACTGGTTTGCAGGGCAGAAACTGAGACACAGATGTAGAGAACAGACATATGGACACCAAGGGGGGAAAGCGGAGGGTGGTGGTGGTGGTGGTGGTGTGATGAATTGGGCGATTGGGATTGACATGTATACACTGATGAAAAATAATTAATTAATTAATTAATTAATTAATAAACAAAATCCCGCTCTTTCTATTCTTCCATGTGCTCGGATCATGGGGGGCAGTGGGGAAAAGGAAGGGTCATGGTACTCTAAACTCAGGGTGAGATTAATCCCCCTCTCATCTCTCTTGTTACATTCCCCCAATTCCTAATTTTTCTTTGTTGGGTCCTGTCCACTATCCAAACCCCAGGATGGACACAGTTTCCATTTTGGTGGTGTGGGCACATCTTCCGTTTTCCATCACTATTTTCCTTTTTCCATCACTCTTCCTCTGCTACCTCCAGAAACTAAATCTGTAAGAGAAGAACTGTGCTTGTAACTCAAAGAAGGAACCACAAACTCCTTCAGCATAACACGTCAGGAGTCGGTCTTCACGGTGCAAGGAAGGATGTGTCCATGGCAGACTCAGAGGCAGCATAGACCCAGGGCTTCTCCCCAGACATTACTGTGATGGAGAAGGACGTGGGCTTTTTGTGCCCTCCTGTCTTGGTTTGAGTTCCGGTCAGCCATCTCCAACAATTTGACGTTGAGCTAATTATTTAACCCCTCACAGAGTCAGTTTCTTCATCTGTAACAACCTATTGCAGTTGTCACAAGAAGACCTGTTCTCACAAGATGCTGGTTGAGAGGGAGAGTGCAAGCTAGAGCTTGGGGTCTTCAGAACCCACTTCCCCATAAGTAGATCTGCTGGGAAAAACCCCTCTTTCATCTCCTTAGCCTCCGAGGCATCCTCTGGATGGAATCTGGGGACCCTAGGACCTCCCCCCATTCTCTCCACCCACACCATTCTTGCTCTGAGTTCACAGCAATGGCCTCTGCTTTGTCCTTTTCCTTTCCATCTACCAATTTATTCTCCACAATGATTCCAGATGGATTTCTTTTAAAGTGCAAATCTATTCATGTCACTTGACTACTTAAAATTCTTCAATCGTCTCCTCTAGCCCTCAGAATCATTTCAAACTCCTCAGAGAGAACTACATGGCCAGGGCACCATTCTGCCCTCACCCTATCATTTCCTGCTCTCCAGCCACAGTGACCATCTCTTGGTCCCATTAGGGGGCCACACTCTGGCCGCAAGATTCTCGAGATTCTTTTCTCTGGTCTTAGAATGGTCTTCTCCCCTGTGCATCCTCCACGCCACCCACCCACTCACACCTCATCCAGTTAATTCTGTCATGCCAGTGAAATCATAGGCTGAACCTTTACTTTAAAAGATGAGCCTATTTTCACCTCACATGCCAACCTAGGTCACTCCTTAAAGGTGTCAAAGCCCCTTGTACTTCTACTCTTGTAAATTCAGTCCTTTCAGAATGATTGATCAGGGGCTCTCTTTAGCACCAGCCTGGAAGCCCCACGGGAGAAGGGACCACATCTGACTTACATCCCACTATCTCCCTGCACAATGGGGAACAAGAGGCAAGGCAAAAATTCCATTTATTCATCCACTCCCTCATTCATTCATTAATCAATTCTTTCCATTGTGGTGGAGTGGACATTTCTCCCCTTTTTCCATCACCTTTTCTCTGCTACCCCCAGTGACTAAGTCTGCAAGAGAGGACTGTGCCTTATAGCTCAGAGAGAAGAAAGACTCACAAAGTCTTTAAGTGTACTGCACAGCAGGAATTGACCCTCACAGTGCAAGAGGTGAAATGTTTCAGAGGCCCTCTGCCTGAAGCCAGGCCTTGGTGAGGACGTCTTCCCTCTCCCTACATCTCATGGCAGGATATGAAGTCCCTCACCCTGGCCCCCCTTCCCAGCACTGAGACCAGATGGAGCATGGAATGCCTAACACAAAAATTGAAGGCAAGACACTGGGAGAAGGAAACTTAAAGAAAGAAGCAACAGGATGAAAATGGCCAAAGGGGTGTGTGGGAGAAGGGAGAAAAAGGAAGAAGCTCGATGGGTCCTGAGAGACCAAGACTAAAACTTCCCACATATAATTGGACTAGTGAAGCCATCAGAACTTCTACCACCCTGTGGATTCTGGACGATTTGGACCATATGTATTTCTTTAGCCTGCAGTAAAAGATTGATTCATTGTTTGCCAGAATTCCCTGGATATGCTTGTAAATAGCTGATCGTTTTGTGTAGTCATCCGTCAGTAGACACGGATGGCTATCCACCAGAATCCATTTCTTCCTTCTTCTGTAGGAATAGAATATAAGCCAGGGTATTGCCAGTGTATGACTACACTTCCCAGGCTCCCATAGAGCTAGCTATGTCTACTAAGTGTATGATTAAGTTTAGACCAATGGGATGTCAATGGCAATAACACATGGAACTTTTGCACTGTCTCTGAGCCACTTGCCCTGCAGATCCTCTATTTCCTGTCCCATGAACTGCATCACAGAGGGACCATGCAGATGAGGATGAAGCCCTAAGGAAAGCAGAGTACTATCATGAAAGAAAGGAACCTGGGTCCCGAATGGCCACATGAAACAGAGGGGCAGCC
Source organism: Hyperoodon ampullatus (assembly GCF_949752795.1). Taxonomy (NCBI): domain Eukaryota; kingdom Metazoa; phylum Chordata; class Mammalia; order Artiodactyla; family Ziphiidae; genus Hyperoodon; species Hyperoodon ampullatus. The sequence continues at coordinate 169,629,309 of NC_136914.1, forward strand.
CAGCCTTGATTGCTCACCTCAGGAAGGTTCAATGAGAGTACAGTAAACTTATCTCCCTTATGTCATTGCATTTGGGGGTATCTTTGTGACAGCAGGTTAGCCTTTGTCCTAATTAATAGAGTTTTGGCGGGGTTTTTCCCATGTCAAATGTATAGAGCTGGGTTTTCAATGATTGGATTTGTGAAACAAAGAGCTTCCAGAATGTGCATTGTCTCTTAACACCATATAGCAATCCTAACAGTGCTCCTTTGGGACTCATTTAAACAGGCACAGTCATGCACATTGAATATCATGCACATTGGATTGAGAGACATTTTGAGGCTCCTGTGAAAACATATGCAAAGCTTGTATCTATATATGTTATAGCACAGTTGATATGCAAATAACATTCAAGGTTCAACTTAAATTCTGTTTCCTCCAGGAAGTCTTCCCTGAGCTCTCCCTACAGCTCTAGTCAGCCTCTCCTTGCTTAGCCCTCCCATGCCATCAGGCTTTCCAAGTACCTTCAACCTTCCTGGAGTAGTATCTGGGTACAATTTCTCTCCTCTGCCAGGTTGTAAACGGTTGCATCTTTACTTTGCCTCATTATTCCTCCATTTATTGAGGACCTATTATGTGCCAGGTACTGTGCTGGGTGCTAGAGTTAGAGAAGTGAATGAGACACACACCTACCTCAGAGTCTCATAGAGGGAGAGAGATACACAGACCAGAAATGACAACGCAGTGTGGCAAGTGCTACTACAGTGACATGAACAAAGTACTCTGAGGACATAGAAGACAAAGAGCAACCAATCCCCTGGGGGTGGTTAGAAGTCTTCACAGAAGAGGGGGTTATTTGATTAGTTTATAACATCTTATCCAAACATCCATCACATTTACCTGTATACCAACCAATCAGTTAATAGTTTTAATAAAATAACATCAACACAATGCTTGTATGTATATGATCCCATTTGATCTATATAACCAACTCTGAAAGATGGGTGCTCACATGACTGTATTTTTATGGATGAGAAAACTGAGCTTCATATAATTTGGCCCTCTCAGTGTCACTAAATGAGTGAATGGATTTAAGTGAAATCTTTGGATTCAAAAGTATATGATTTTTCCACCCCTTTTCCCTCTTGGTCTAGCTTCTTGGGGATTGAACGAAGCCACTTGTTCATGCCAGTGGCTTGTCTCGCTTTGATTTGTCATCTCCCTGAAATGCTGCCTTCCACCTCTATCTCTAAGCTCCATGCAGGACAGTTTCAGGAGAGAGATGCCTTATATCCACCCCTCACGCCAATAACTGACCTAAATTCCCATAATATCAGAGTCCTGGAGCCTGGTTATCTGAGAGACGGGATCAAACAATGTATCCAAAAAACTAATGACCCCTCCAATTAAGCTGTGATGGATTCAAATTTCCCATAACAATTCTCGGCAGAGTTTATCCTATTAGACTGATAAAAGCATTATTGAAAGTGATGTTAAATATGCAAGAACCAAAACTACATATAAACCAAGAATAGACGAACCTAAAGGAGGCCAAATATTGATATGTTCCAAGGACAGTGTCCTTAAGTAATTCCAAAAGGCGAAGAAGAGTCAGCTGTAATTCAGAACAAATAAGCAACAATATAATCATCTACCATAATAAGGGGAGAGGGTGTCTCAGCTAAGATGGTACACAATATTTCACTAGTTAAAAAGAAGTGAAATGCATTGCAAAATTGGAATTTATCATTTGATTACAAATATGTTAAGAAACAAAAAATGTACACATAAAAGTAAATATTTCTCAGATTTCACCAAGATGTTGATCTTAAATAATGGGCATTTTTCTCTATTTCCTGAAACTTTTTATGTGCATGTTTTATTTTTACCCAGAAAGAGAGGGTGGAGGGAGACAGAGAGAGAAAGAAAAGGAGGTATTTAAGTATCCTACGCAACATTAAAGAGGAAGGGATAGAACAAGAAACATATAAGCCATATAAAGAGCAGAAGAATGTCTTCAGAAAAGAAATCCTTAATCTTTGTGCCAAGATTAAGGCTGTCTGGTGACTCCTAAGGAGCACTTCTCAAAATAAAGTTCTTAAATACATAAAGTAAAATGCAGGGCTTCCCTGGTGGCACAGTGGTTGAGAGTCCGCCTGCCGATGCAGGGGACAAGGGTTCGTGCCCCGGTCCGGGAGGATCCCACATGCCGCGGAGCGGCTGGGCCCATGAGCCATGGCCACTGAGCCTGCACGTCCGGAGCCTGTGCTCCGCAACGGGAGAGGCCACAACAGTGAGAGGCCCGCGTACCACAAAAAAAAAAAAAAACAACACACACACACAAAAAAAATGCATAGGCTTACAAAAGAAACCAATTATATTAAAATGCAGTTACCAAAACATTAAAAACCACAAATTTAAGATCAAGTAATGTAAATTTCAGTTCGAAATAGTGGAAATAATGGCACAGTTCTCTTCCATCCACGCTCATGGACTAAGGTTAGAACCTCTGCTTCAGAAATTTTATAGAAAGCCCATACTTTAAGATGATATCTAGGAGAACTCACAAGTATTAAGTGCCTACTGTGCTCTGGGCACTGGTACGTACATAACACCATATTCATTGTAAGCTCCTTTTTCCCTTTACCCTAGCAAGAGGACATTGAGAGTGGTAATAGAGAAAGTTTTGGAAAATAGCCTCCTCTGCTGAATTGGGGCAATATTTAATTGGCAAGGAATAAATAACCCAAAGACCTATCTTTTATTAAAGTTAAATTCTACTGAATAACTCACTCCTGAATTCCTGTAGTCGACTCCCATTGGAATCCAAAAGTTGCAAACAATAATTCCAAGTTTATGGACTTTCCTCAAACCCTAAGTGTCTATGATTTAAAAAAGTAGAGACATCAAACAGATGCCTGGAACATAGAGTCATGGCAGATAGCACAGGGCAGCTGCCCTCACCAAACCCATGGTGGGAGGGACCAGCCAGGCTGCTGTATAGAATAGGGAAGAAGGAAGGAAATCAGGCCCTTAGATTCTGAGAAGTGGCTGGGGAACAGGGCAGGTGATGGAAGGTTTAGGGAGAGTATTCTGTCTGGCCTTTTGTTTTGGGGTGGTTTTTTTTGTTTCATTTACATTTGCAGCTGATTGCTTTGTTGTTATATTCTCTAGGAGATGCTCTGAGTGGAGAAGAAAGACCCTCAAAGTAAAGAGGATTTTAATGAGCATTGTCCCTGTGCCTAACAATGAGCCACCAGAGTGTGGGTTCTCGTCCACATCCCTGGAGAGCTCTACTCCTGCAGCAGAAATTCATACATGCAGCTGGCTTCACAACAGACAGAGTTGAGCCTCTGTGGGTGGATTCTAGATTCTCTCTTATTTGGGCCTCTTCCCTGAGTCATATTAAGATATTTAAATAAGAGATCATCTAGTGAAATGTCTTCAATCTAAAAGTAAATGCTTAAATTGTATGGTCAGAGAAAACCAAAGACCCAAGAAAACTAAATCAAAAATGCAAATTCCATTAAAATATAACAAAGAAAGCAACAGGTTAGGGAGGGTCATGAAGACAAATGGAAACTTGTTATCTCATTTTAAAAAAAATTTACTTATTTACATGTCCATCTTGGTGCTCGGCAGGATTTGAGGAAGAACCTGTGTATCTGTAGGTGAACCTAGCACAGGAAGTGGGCATAGAGTAGGGGGCTCAACACATATTTGCTGAATCCAAATAGATTTTCCTAAGAGAGAACGCCTCACCCTCTTACCCAGCTCTAATGCATCATGGAGCTTTTGAGCTCAAATCACAGGCTTAGCCTGAGGCTACAGGGAGAACAAGGTCAGGGTTAATTAGGAACAGGCAAAATTCCCACAGTGACAGGAGTCAGGACTTTTAAGGACAAGTCCTTAGTGTTCATTACTCCAAAGTTCTTATTCCATGGAAGAGGGAACAGGAGCCTCTGGGGAAATGCTAGGACTTGCCCAATGGCTTGGAGGGAGGGTGGAGGAATTTAATCAGTGGGGCCATCCAGGTGTCTTTGGGAATTTTAGATCCATTCCAAAGTGTAGAATATTTACCTGGATCCTAAGATAAGGGCAAATCAGGAAACAACACATTAACTGCAGTTTCTTCAAAAGCACCATGAGTCTTCTCCCAGTTCAGCATTTCCTTCTTCCACTGGTTTGGCAGCAAAAGAGCACATGAGAGAGTGACAATAATAATCTCTTGGGAAATTAGCAGGGAACTCCCCCTGGAAGGGGCTGGGACACAGGCTGCAGAGACACAGGTCCTATCCAGCCAAGATTGCTTGCTGGATCAATAGTATCATTAGCAGGAGTCCCAGGAAAGAAGCTGCCCACCGCAAAGCTGGCATTTCATCCATCTCAGATGGCCCCAGGTGCACTTGTAAAGTCAGATCCAAAGAGCAAAGGGCCAGGGAGAAAGAGGGGGCTAGCCCAGCCTGGGCAAGGGGGAGGGGGAAACCAAGGAACAAACTCTGCCTGTGGGAGCAATAGCAGCAGCCAGGCCATGCGAGGGGACAGTCAGGGCTGGAACCTAAAGGAAGATTCAGAAACTGGCAGCAATAGCGCCTCTGCAGACATCAGTTCTGACCCTACAAGAACAGTAGCTGTCATGTATTGTGTTCCCAGTGCTGTGGGAAATGGGGTTGGGGGCACTGGGGAACAGCACAGTCTTGGGGGTGTGGGTGCAGTGTCAGGAGCAGCTTTTCACTGAAGCAGTCGAATAACCCACCAGGCAGGATGAGGCTGCAGAGGTAAGTAGTCTGTTGCCTGCACTAGGCAGTCTGGACCTTCTCCTGGAGGCAATGGGGAACGATGGCAGGTTCAAAGCATGGGCATTCCCTGGTTTGAGGTGATTTCTCTGGAGGCTGTGTAGAAAACAGGTTAGCATGGTGGTTCTCCAAGAGCAGTCAGCCTCCAACCAGCAGTACAATAGATACCTGAGAACCTGTTGGGAATGCAAATTCTCAGGCCCGGTGAACCAGAATCGGGGCAGGGGCCCAGCAGTCTCTCTGCTTTAACAAGTGTGGGAAGCAGTGGGTTAGACACTGGTCTAGTTGTCAGGGACATCCATCAGGATGCTGCTGCAGGGGCCCTAGAGAGTGATGGGTGGGCCCAAAGGTGGGTGGTGGTGTCAGGGGAGAGTGTGAGTAGCATTAGGAGGCCAGAGGAGCAAGTGCTGGTGATACGAGGAGGGCAGAGGAGGCACAAAGAAATTCACAGGCTCCTTGGTTCCTAGGTTGGTTGCAAGGAGGTACCATTTGCTGGAGGTAGGGGAGGAGGAGAAGAAGGTTTGCCTAAGGGGCTCCCCATTCCTTCCTTCCTTCCTTCCCCCATCTTCCCAGGCCCTCATTCTCTTTCATCCCTGAGCAGTTCTAGATGACCTCAGAGGAGCACAAATAGAGGACCTCAGTGTCCTAGCATGTAGTCATCCCAGAGAGGCTGCAGTCAGTAGACCCTCAGGAGACAAGCCCGTCCTGGAGATCAATCTTTTCTCTGATGATCGCCACAATCATCAGAGAGTGTGGTGATTTCGAGACCAAGTCCTGGAGCCACCTACCTGGACTCACGATTTCTGGTCCACCACTTACTAGCAATGTGACCTTGGGCAAGTTTCTCAGCCTCCATTTCCTCATCTTAAACGAGGGCGGCAAGAATAGGACACATCTTAGGATTATTGTGAGGACAAAATGAGTTAGTAAAGGTAAAGCATTTAGAACAGTTCCTGCAAGATGGTATCAGTATCAATTACTCACCACTATTATCATCTTCATTATCAATTTTATTATCCCTGAAAATGGGGAGATTTGAAGGAAACAGTCAGGTCCTCTGAGATGGGAGGACTAAACGGATCCTTCCCTCTGGTTCTATTTCAGCAGCATTCACTCCAGTCCTGACTTCTGGGGCCACGCTCTGCTGCCCTCCTCCTTCTATCCTACGTCTTCCTTCTCTGCTTGCCTCCCCCTCAGCAAGGCTCTTCTCAGCCAGAATCCGTTGAAACCACCCAGGATCTCAAGACATATTCAGTGGGTGGCTCAGCTTGAAGACAAATCTTCAGGAGGAGAAAAAGATCTTTAATCCATATACATGTTGATCACCTATGGGGCTGGCAGCCTGGGAGACAGAGTCCCTGTCCTCCAAGCCCTCTGACTGGAGGGTGAAACAGGGCCATGTAAATAGACCATATCAATACAGAGTGAGAAAATCTAGGAGCGGGGTGCAGGGAACAGCAAGAGACCTCAAAGGAGAGAAGCTTTATCTCCAACTAGAATCCTCCCTCAAAATCCACTTAACAATTTGTGTCCTCACTCTGGAATTATCAAAGCATGAGAACTCTGCTATTGGAAATGGAAATGCTGAGATAGTACAAATTCATTTTTTTTTTAATGTCCCATCTTTCCTAATCTGGGTTTTGAAAGCATGGCTCCTTGTCAGGAGGAGAAAAAGCACAATCTGAGCTCTGAACAGGCAGTTCTCCTGGAGCATTATGGGAAACAGAAAATATCAGCCCACAAATGAGGTGATGATGTGGGGCAGAACCAAAGCCGACGCCTCCAGCAGCTGGGACTGATTACGCTCCCTGGTTTCAACCATGGTCAGTTGGAGAGACAGATGGACTAAAATAGAATCCCAGAATGGGTTCTGAAAACTAAATAGAAAGAGAGAGGCCCAGAGGCACAGACAGGACTCTCCAGAGATAAAAAGGTTGTGGAGAGAGGAGAAGAAACATGGAAAGGAAAAAAGACCCCAAATAAGAAAATTTCAAAGGAGGAAGGGCCTAGGAGTTTGGCAAATGATGGAGAGAGCTCATAACTTCTTTTCAGCTGGTCCAAGGGAGCAGAGAAATCTGTTGATGAAAACTGGTACAGGAAGCTCAGAGAAGGGTCCAGAGAAGACAGTGTATCTGATGACCCAGCCTTAGGCTTGGAATTAGATGATGTCTCCCCCAACATAGCACAGAGGTGGTGACCCACTGATTAGGAAAGAATGTGTTCTGTCATCCCTGCAGGGCAAATGGCTTTATTTTTTCTTTTTCCAAACTCTGCAAAAGGATCTCTTTTTCCCACAGGTCCATTCATCCTCGGAAGTCTCATTCTCTTCACAGAAAGGCTGTTTTCACTGACATGCATCTGGGTAAACCAGAGTCTTCAACAGCATCTCATAACAGCATGGGCTCTTTATGTGGGAGAAATAATGAAACACCTTATTAGTGAAAGAAATATCAAAGTGCAAAAGGATAGCTCAGGCAGAAAATGGAGGGAAATTACTTCCTTCTGCACCCAACCCACAAGCGCAAGTCCTTTTCAAATTGGGTGGGATTCTTTTTGTTGTCCTTTGTGTTTCTGTTTAGAGTTTAATATATAAGACCCTTGCTGCATTTCAAGAGGAACATATGGGTCTGATATTAATATAGAGTAACTAGTGAATATGTCCTCAGACCATCAAAAGGGACACCCCTCCCTCATTTCCTTCATATTAAAATATAAAGCTTATTTTTTAGTTAAAAAAATCATAAATGCACACTATAGGAAAAAACAACAGGAGAAAAATGGAACCAACCATTGTCCCACAACTCAAAGAAAATTATTTGTATCTTATAAATCTTCCCAGTCTTTTCTTCCCTATATATACACTCTTCCATTGTTAAATTTCTTTCCTAAAAAATCAGTAATCATAGTAGAGCTACTTGGAATTTTTTTCAAAGAACATATTGGATTTTATATATATATATATGGGTTATTCTTGGCTGCCCAGCATCTGTTTCACCTTCCTTTGATAATTGTGCCTATATTATAGTTGAGGTATTACTTTTCATTGAATATACCTGGTGAAAATTCCACTTAGAATGTCCTATGCTCCCCCAACCACTGGGGAGGGAATCTGAGCAAGTTAGGCCACTTGGATGCACCTTTGCTGAAATTTGAGCCTGGAATAAAGTGACAGAAAAGAGAGAGGAAGGAAGGAAGGAAGGAAGGAAGGGAGGGAGGGAGGAAGGGAGGGAGGAAGGGAGGGAGGGAGGAAAAGAAGGAAGGAAGGGAGGAAGGAAGGAAGGGAGGGAGGGAGGGAGCTCATACATTCCAGTGCAATTTCCAAATAAGACTGTTACATTGTCCTTGCCACCTCTATACCCCCAACCTCCTCCATAAATGCCTTGACTCCTGAGACTACTTGAACTCTTCCATGCCCTTTCAGCAAATTTCCTTTTTGCTTAAGGTAAGAAGAGTTCATTTCTGCTGCCTGCAACCAAAGAATCCTGAGTGAAAATGTAGCTAAAAAGGAAAAATCTGCCAGCTGCTTTGGTACCACTTACCAAGCACTGTCTTCCTCCCAGGATAGCACATTGCCTTTAATCAAGTTCTTCTGACTTACAGAATCAATTCTCTTTTGCCAAGATTTTGGTGTGATAGGTTGATTGCTCTAAAGACATTGATCTTTGACCTCTTCATCAACAGTCTCCTGACAATGTGAAATTTTAGCATCTCTTATAAAAAGGTAGAGTCTATTTCCCCACCCTTGAAACTGGGCTGGCCTTGTGACTTGCTTTGGCCAACAAAATGCAGCAGAAGTGAGGATGTGCCCATTCTGAACCTGGACCCCAATAGGCCTTGGGTGCGTCCACTTGCTTTCTTGGATCCCAGCCTGCTCCAGGAGAATGAGGCTGGGCTAGTCTGCTTAATCGAAGAATCAGACAAGAGATATACTACCCGAGGCCACACTAGACTGGCGCTGCCGGCTAACCTTCCTGATGACTGAGGATCCACCAATGAGTCCAGCCAAGATCAGCTAAGCTCATCCCAGAGCAGCAGGACTACCCAGGTGGTCTGTAGACTTCTGAGTGAAATAAATCCTATTGTTGTTGTTGTTGTTGTTTAAAGTTTAGGGACAGTGAAAGGTATTATATATTATCTGAACAAAATAATAAGGGAACATTGTTCTGAAAAATATCATTTAATTCTTTGGAGGAAAAAATACCATCAGTTGAGACTCTCCTAGAAATGCTACAAAACACAGAATGGTTCTAATATCTCAGTTGCTTTAGCAGTTTGATAAGAACATGAGTCCTGGGGTCAGAGGGCCTCACCCTGTCATGTACTAGCCATGTGACCTTAAGCAAGTGTGCCACAGTTTCCTCATCTACAAAAAGATGAAAATAATAGGATCAACCTCAAGGGTTAAATGACAAAACAGATATAAAGGGCTTAAAGAGAAATTACTCATTGTAATGTTAGCCATTATAAATAGTATTCTTCTGTGACAGTTTCCTATTCAGAATCAGGAAGTTTGAAAAGAATCAGTCTTTTGTTTCTTTTACTCAGTTTGATCATCTTTGCCTTCTAATGGGAATAGTAAATTTCATTTAATGTATTACCTATATATAGTTGGGATTAATTGTACCATACTATTATTTTTTCTATTTCTTTTGAAGTCCTGCTTCCTTTTGGATATATTAAGTGTTTAATTTCCTCCTCTGTTAAATATATATATTTATATATGTACAGTATATAATATATATTCTAAATGCATGTAATTTACATATATAATTTATTATATATATTTTATATGTAGCATCATTCTTTCAGTGGTCACTCTAAAGATTACCACATGCATCCTTATTTGATTAAAGTCTAACATAAATGAGCATTTTACCAGTGGACAATGCAAGAAATTTAGAATCCTTGACTTCAATACATTTCCCCCACACACACACATTATGTGTGGTGTTTGGTATATATTTGAGGTTCTGGGTTATGCTATCCTGCTCCAGGAAGGGTTCAGATTTGCTTCTGTCAGGAACTTAGGCTGAAAATCCAACCAGAGATTTTCAGAGATTTGGGCAATTTGAAGCTGGGCTTCAGTCTTTGTGAGAGCTGGTTTATTTCTGGTTCTCCTTCACTCCTGGAAAAATTTCTTACTGGGGTGTCTCAACCTCAGCGCTGACATTTTAGACCAGATTATTCTTTGTCATGGGGGAGCTCTCTGTACGTTGTAGGATGTTAAGCAGCATCCCTGGCCCCTACCCACTAGAGGGTACAAGTCTACTAGTTGCCTACCCAGTTGTGACAACCAAAAATGTCTCCAGACATTGTCCAAGGTCCCCTGAAGGGGCAAAAGCACCCACACTGAGAACTACTCTCCTAGGTTGTAGCCCTACAGGATCCCCAAAAGTCTCCAGCCCCTGAGACTGTCAAAGCCCCACTCACTTCTCAGCCTCTTGGTTGCCACATTGGGTTGAGGAGAAAGCCTCTCTTGATAGAGAGCTCACCTCTCCTGGGCCTCTCCTCTCAAAGGATTGGGACCCACAGGTTCTCCCTGCCTTGGGAGCCCCTACAGTACCTTCTTATAGTTATTTGTTCACTTTTCTAGTTCTCAGCAAAAACATGGATCTTGAAATGACCTAGTTCAGCATTGCAGAACTCAAGAGTTATAGTCACCTGGGAGTAAAATCTTAAATAATTTTAGTTCACTGTAGATACACAAGACTGAATGTTTTCTGCAGAGGCCTTTGGTGCAGGGTACAAAGAGGAGCTACGTTACAAATGATAATAGACCTGTTCTTAGAGGAGTTTGGGATCGAATAATCCTTTGTGGTGGGGCAGAGTCGTGTGCGCTGTAGGATGTTTAGCAGCATCCCTGGCCTCTGGTCCAGATAATTAAAGTGTACCAGGTCTTAGAGAAGTCTACCCTCTAGTTGGTATGAGTATAAGCACATTTTAAAAGCTAAAATAAAAAAGACTTCATTTGAGCTACAAAGTACATACACATTCCCTCCAACCCCCACCGACAAGCATGTAGTAGAAAAACGGGGAGGGAGATGTTTATTACAAGCTAAATTCAATCCCTTGCTTTTTACCAGCCAGTGACCTTGGCCAAGCTGAGGCTCAGGGTCTTCTGAGAAATAAGGCTGTGGGATTAGATGATCCATCACCAAAGTCGTTTCCAGCCCTGACAGACGAGGAGAAGTCTATTAGAAAACAGGTTGGTGAAAATTTAGCACACCAAATACAGGCAAAGGGAAGCAGCATGTTTATGAAAAATCAGTCACATCTGATTGATCTATTCCCATTTCAAATGATGTTCCTAGTTTGAGAAAGTAAAGGAAAGCCATCAGACGTGGGATATCTGGTTTCCAGATCCATCTGACAAAACACATCAAAGTGTCCTTTTGGGGAAGTTGGAGAGGCAAGGGCCTGATGAATGTACAGCTTGGACAGTTTGTAACTAGTTGATTGCTGAGACACAAGAATCCTCATGGGCACCGAGCTGTGGATCTCTAAAGGCAGCCTCTGGTGTTACAGCCCTGTGGACCAGCAGCCTCTTCCAGACCTATTACTGATCTGCATCGATGATCTGAATGAGAATCAAGAAAGCATTTCACAGATGTGTGCGTTTTTCAAAGATGGAATTCATAGATAAGGTGAACTCAGAATCATGTTCTTCCAACTCCCCTTCAAGGGCCACCTTTCTCTTATAAATGAAATGCTACTGCAGTTTCCTTCTTCCTTCAAATCTGCCTTCGTGCCAGTTCGCCCTCTTGCTTGCACCCTCACCTGTGCCATGTGGACCCTCTGGCTTCCAGAACTCCACTCCTTGTTTACTCCCCAGAATGTCACTAAAACAAGACAATCGTGTAAGGCAGGTTTTACTGAAGTAGGGGTAGCAGAGGGGATTTAGAACATAGAATAGAAAGCAACTTCAAATTAAAACTCAGGTATCAACCCCCTAGAAAGATATTTTCCATTCCCTGCCACAAAGAATGACTTCTGGCTTCATGGCTCCCGCCTTTGCCTCAGCGTCCTGCAGAGTCACTCAGCTTCCTCCTCCGGCCCCCCACCACATGCCAGGGCCCCTGATAAATTCTTGCCCTGACCGCAGCTGGATATTCAAAAGTCTGCCTTCTTTTACTGCACGAGTATATTCCGGTTTCCGTTGTCCTCATCTTTACCCATCCAATGTACGTCTACAAGATGGGGTGGGAAAGCAGGAAGAGAGGCTTGCCTTTTTCAATGAAAAGACCTATCAAGGAATTTCCCTAAACTCTAGACTCATCTACCCAAGAGATAAATTTTGGCTTTAATATATGGTGGAATTTAAAAGGCCTTCTCTTATGGAGGACAAACTTGTGGTTACCCAAGGAGAGGGGAACGGGGGTGGCAGAGGGATAAATTAGGAGTTTGGGATTGGCAGATACGAACACTGTGTAGAAACTGAGTCACTTTGCTACACACCAGAAACTCACACAACATTGTAAATCAACTGTATGTCAATAAAATAAATACATACGTGCTTGTATACATATATACATACAAGGTCTTCTCAGTCTCTGGGAGTCCAGGAGTCTGCGGTTTTGCTCAAATGACTAAAAGCTTAAGAAACAAGGAACACGAACCCCACCACCACCCCTCAGAGTCATGTACGGGAGGGTTAAGGTTCACAGATTGTGTGGATTAAGGGTTTCTGGGATACAGTGATGACTGTCGTACATTTGTAAATCTCCTTTCTTTGTGCATTTGTACAAACCTGAATATACGCTCATCCCTATTCGATGAACGGAAGCTTCAAATCCAGTAGAAGCATGAAGCAGTGACAGAGGATGAAAGAGAGTAAAAAATGATTTGCAGGAAAAAGATATAAGCAATGATCTACAGTCCAAGGGAGTAAAATGTCCACTCCAGGAAAAGAAGGGGACTAACGAGATTCAGGACGTGGGTCTCCAAATCCCACCCTCCCCTTTTCCTCCCAGTTTGATGCCGGTAGGGAGCCATCAACAGGCACCAGCAGATCTTTGCAGCTGTGAGTGTTCCCACTGGGAAAGGGGGAGGTATCAAGGCAGACGCTCTGGTAAATGTGGGTGAGTTTGACATCAGTTTACGAGCCAAATGGCATTTGCTGAGTTCCACCTCTCCAGATGCCAACGAGAACAGACCCACAAACTAAAGCCACGCCCACCTTTGAAGTCTCTCTTGGGCCCTCGATCATGGTAATCTTGCTTTCCTCTAAAAAGAATAAATGACTCTTGGAGGCTAAGCCTGGGCTGCCCTGTAGACATTATGACTTGGCTTCATCCTTGACAGACGTGGCCCCTCAAAGGCCACAAGAGGTTCTTCTTTCTGTGTCCAGCTGCCCGGTCCCAGCAGCCCAGGCTCGGTGCAGCCAGTGCATTGCAGGCTCTGGAGAAGTTGTGGTCAAGGACTGAACCCCTCCACCGACTGGTCACGCTCTTCCCATGTGTGCATTCCTAGCCGGCATCTTCATTCCTAAGTCTCTTTATCCGAGGCCTTGGGCAGAGATCTTCAGGCATCTCTGCCAAAGCCCCCTTATGGAGGAAAAAGGAAGCCCTGAAGGCAGGTTTTTCCACTCTGAGTACACATTATTTTTCCACTTTCAGCCATCCTCCTCTCCCCTCCCCCTCCACCCCAGGTCCATAAAACTGCTGGAGCCTTTCATTCAAAGCTCCCCTCAACTACCAGACAACCCTCAAGTCTGTGCTGATCTATCCAACCCTCCATGAGGACACTACTCCACGGTGGCGGGACGGGGAGAGGATCATTTCTTTCTCTGGTTCAACCTCTCCCTTATGCCATCATGGCAGGCTCCCCTGTTAACTTTCGTGTTGGCTCCTTGAAGCTTTCATCGGCAGCTCAGCACTCTCCCCAACTCTGCTAAGCCCCTGAAATAAATAAATAAATACAGTAATTACACAGAATGAAATAAAATATCAAATGGAATTTCTGGTGTCGTCTTAGAATTTGGGCCAAAGCCCAAAGCTGAGAACAATAGGTGATAAAGAAAACCCACTCCACTCCCCTGCAAACTCTAACAAAATGTACGGGGGGTAGACCACCCAGTCACCATGTCCTAAGAGGCAGGCAAAGCAGTCTGTGGACCTGTGACCCACAGTCCACCTGTGTCCCCAGCCTGGAGAGTCAGAGTGGAGTTACAGGTGGGTGGTGAAGGGCCCTCTTGTCACCAGTGATGCCATAGCACCAGAGCAGAGGATGACAACAGATTTCCTGGTGGAGATTTCCAATACTCTGGTGCAGAGACCAGAGAAAGAGTCCAAAGGTGAGAGGCTGGCTGGAGCTGCTGTTGATGTCGGAGAACAGGGAGGGGCCTGTCCTTTTGGAGTGTCACAAGGCAAGATGCCTGATGCTCCCAGTGGGCAGAGTGTACACTGCACAGAGCCACCTGGCCTTTGTCATCTTGAAAGGACTGCCCAGTGGAGTGAGACCACGCTAGCAGACAGAGGTGATGTGTGGTAAAGCATCAGAGAAGGAACTGTGGGACCAGGCTTCTCAGAAGCGCACCTGGGGCAGAGGATGGCAGGAGGGAAGCCTTCAGCGGGAGGTCTGGTCTGGATGAAGAATGAGCAATTGTTTATCTATGCTGACAGAGGACATTGGGCAGTCAAGAGAGAACTGCTAACATTTGTGCCTCTCATTCCTTCCTCATCCCTCCACTTCAGCCTGACTCTGAACATGCCATAGAGGTCCAGTGGGGAGTAGAGGAAGGAGGTGAAAAGTGGAAGATCAGACCACAGTGCTCCTTCCTGCTTCTGGTCAATAGGACCTTAAGTTAACTTTGAGCCCAGAAGAACAGAAAACTCCTTAAATTGGATGAGGAACTAAGGTTTTGACATTAAATTAGACTGGACTATTTCATATCTAAAAACAAGATGATTTTAAGACTCAAAAATTATCATAAAAGCCACGGAATCTGCTTGCAATATCATCCTTGGCAAAACCTTGCCAAGCAGGTTTGAATCTGTGGTAGGTGAAAAAAAAAGTTATTTTCTGATCTTATCTTACCATATATAGCTTGTTCCAAAGCCAGCTAGAGAAGCAAAAAAGAAGCAGAGAGGGAGACAAACAGGGATGAAATCTGCTTTAGAAACTGCCACCAGGGAAGGCTGAAGAGGCAACAGAGATGGGGAGAAGGAGCCATCTCTGTTAAGAGAGGAAAGATCATTTCCCTTCCTTCCATGCTGAGGGAAGGTTATGTGCAAAGGCCCTGTGGCAGAAAAGAGGAAGCTGTGGAACTGTGAGGTCAGGAGCAGGACGGAGCACAGGCATGATGTTGGAGTCAGATTGTACAAGGTGACACGGTCTACAGTAAAGAGTTTGGTTCAATTCCCAGGGCATTCAGGGTTTAAGCTGCAAATGACATAGTCCAACTTATATATTTAAGATCACTCTTTACATTGTTTGAAGAATAGATTGGGGGCAGGAGTAACAGCTGAGGCCTATTAGAAGGACACATTGTACTTTGTAGAAAACGCACAATAAATTCTCAGTGGTTGCTTTTCTCAAGTTTACAGACTCTGAAAATCGGAAAGACTGGTGGCCCTGGTACTTCAGACTCCCAATGACTAAAGCAATCTACTGAAATTTAAAGACAACAAAAACAAAAAGCAAACAAACAAAGAAAAAGAAAAGCCTCTCTTGCATGAAGCACTGCTGTGCGTAATGAGAGCTATATAATGCATTACATGCCTGTACATAGATACTGTCTCTCTCAACCACCAGGAAGCTCCAAACTAGATTTTAGGTTCTAGTGCAGTAATTTTCTCACCTCATCTTCTTCTCTATATACACAGTTTCTAACCTCTCTTTAAACATGATTTCAACATGAGAATGTACTCTTTTGTTTTTTATGAACCACTTCACATCCATTTTAAAGATTTTTTGCACAATCTGCCACAAAAGGAAGAATGAGATTTTTTTTTGAGCAAAAAAATGTTGCAAATTATCAAAAAAATATTTTGATGCTTTTTCTCACCAACAGGTACACTGAAGAATCCATCTCTGGCTTGACATTTTTTGGACAGCTGACCCACACAGACCTACCGCCAGTCCTTGAAGATGAGCTGCAAACACCTCCTGGTGTTTGAGATAAGTTTTCAGGAAGCCCCTCCCATTCTTACACCCTCCAGCCTAATTTTAATGGCTTCTATACATTGAGCACTTGTTCTGTGCTGCGCACCATGCTAATTACTTTACATATATCATAATAATCTATCATCATAAAAACTCTTTAAGGTAAGAACTATTATTATATATCCCTACTTTAGAGCTAAAGAAACTGAAGCATGGAGATTTTCAGTAACATGTTCAAGTCAACTACATGGTCATGGTGTCACCAGTGTTTCCACTCTAAATCCATCTGCCTCTGGTGGTAAACTTTTGGGTTTGAGACCCCTACCTTGACTCCCAATGCACTGCCCACCCTGATCCACCAGATGGGATGTTTGCCTACATCCTCTCTAGCTCATGGGCCTTGTTTGTCTGCCACAGGCACTAGCCTGGCCCTTGGGAAACTTCAGGACTGGCTCAGGACCTAAACCACCACACTGTGTCCATGTAGGGGCTAATGGGATCAAGAGAGCCTGTGGTGTGCTAGGCCAGCTTGTCATGGTTTAGCAGGGCCAGTCAAGTGCGTCACCTCTCTGTTATACATTCAATGATATCATGTTGTTAGCTTGAAATTAGCCACCATGGGAGTATTTACACCACAGAAATTGGCAAACACAACAAACCAGGGTTTTGTTGGAGGGAAAACCACATTTACCAGTACACCACTTGGGACAGACAATAGGAATCATAACAAAACCATCTCTTAGACAGTCTTTTTTTCATAAGCTTTGATAAACAAATCATTCTTAATTCCCAGGACCCCATCAAAAGAAGTTCAGGTGAAACTGTACATGTGGGAGCCGGGTCTTCTTGCCCAGAGGCAAATATCCTTCTTGAACCTGTGCTGCTCTCCTTGCTGCATTAAGAGAAATGGGCTAGGAAACTTTTTCCTGCTTTCCTACATTCTGTCGAGCTTGCAGTCTTGCTGGAAGGAGGGAGCCATTCTCAGGTGTTGAACATCAAATTGCTTATTGGAACAGCTGCTGCTTTCAGCTGAGTAAGCAGGACATTCAAGGGTGGTGCTTTCCAGCTATGGTGCTGCAGCCAGTTAAATATTAGTGTTAGGGGTAGAAAATAAGAAACAAAAGGAAAACCATCTGATGGTTTGATAGGAGCCACAGCCAGACGCTTCCTTTACACTTTTAAACACAGTGTAGGGTGAAGGAAAGAATGGGGACACCAAAATAAGGAAGGCTCGCATCTGAGCCTTGGCTCTTCCACTTGCTACATGTTCTGATAGGACAAAAAGGTAGGAGAGAAAGAAAAGGTCTAATGGGTACAAGGGAGCCATATCAAGTCAGAAGAAAAGACTCTTCTCTAGGACAGGAAGTCAGTGATAATTTTAGTACAACACTCATTCACTTGCTTATTCAGTGTTTGCTGGGCACCTACTATGTGCCATGAGATAAACTAAATATAGTTGTGACCAATAGAGGCACAGCTCCTGTCCTCATGGAGCTTACAATCTAGTGTGAATAGAAACATTCAATGTGTAGCACTAGTTAGGTGTGATGTTTGTTATGATAAAGAAAATAAATGAGCCATGGGAACAAAACAGGGAGGAATTGTGGCTGACCTGATGGAGGGACCAGAGAATAAAGTCCTGCTCACAGAATGAGAGGGCAAATGGCTGGAAAGCCAGAACAGATGGGTTGACAGCATGACCAAGATTCATCAATCACTCTTGCAAGTGTCCTGTAAGAGCACTAGAATGGACCAGACACCATGGGTTTGGAAATCAGAGACCTGGGTTCAAATCCTTACTCTACCTCCAATAAGTTGAGTAAGTTATTTAACCGCTATGAGCTCAGTAGCTTTGTCATGTAGAGGAACAGTGATACTTACCTTCCGGGCTTACTATTTGGATTAAGTTAGTGTCTAGTATAGGACTCAGCATGGTGCATGGCCTATCAGAGGTGCTCAGTTAGTGATAGCTAGATATAAAGATTAATCAATGAGTATTTTTTAAATTAAGGATCTCTTAAACTGCACACACAAGCCACTTGGTGAGTAAGCGCCAAAATCTCTATCAGCAGAAGGATTTCATAAGGCTTAGTGGTCCTGTCCTGTAAGGTAACTTGAGAGTTTGCACAGCAAGAGGCTTTGAAAGTGCTTGCATTAAACACACCCAGAGTTGTCAGCATTTGTTTGCAGCAGCGGGACCATGCACTGTCTTTTCCAAGCTACCTTGCCTTGCTTTACCCAAAATGTAGTTCCCACCTACAGTGATTCTATTCCCAGATTTTCCCACGTGAATTTCCATTTCATTCTTTTCAATAAATAGAAATTGGATAAATATGTTTCCCTTTGCTTACAAAACCTTTCTTTTAAACAAATTCATGAACTGGGGGGGAAAATCCATTGTTAGATGTGCCAACTTCCTATTAGGGAAAACAGGGTCATGACAGAGACTTAAGTCCTCCTAAAAGTTTGAGTTGGAATAGATCAATTCAATAGCTTCCCTGAAATGTGCCACCTCATTTTTCATCTCTCTGGTGATGTATGTAAATGGCAAAAGTCTACAATAGTTTTATACATTGGATTTGCAGCAGGGGTGATAGGCTGAAATGCATTGTTTCCTTTATTCCTTTGCTCACATTTAGTGTCAATTATCAAAGAAGATAACAAAACGCAAGTTGATCAATCTCCCCACTTTAATTTAGCAAGACAGGTCAAAATGGCTTTGTTCCTTGGCTGACATGCCAGGGAGCTGTTTTCACATATTAATATGACATGACTTGGAGGATCATAGTAACTATGACAAGATAAAGGGAATTAGTTAAAACTTAATTAAAACCACATGGATAACAAGTAGAACACTGTATGTTTAGTAACCTGAAATTTTTGTTGCTGGATTGGCAAAAAAAAAAAAAAGAAGATGCTTTGCAGCAAGCACAAGGGTCCCAATTAATAGAGCATTGCATCCCGGTCTGAAATAATCCAATCAAAATCAGAATCAAAAGGAAATGAAATTGGTGATTCTGATACTATCAGCCCCCTCCCAGCCCACCCAGCACAGAGTATGAGAACAAAGGTGGAGCTCTCGTCAACCCAAAGATTAGAAGCACTAAGTCAGTGGTTACGACATTGCAATATGCTTATTAAAAGGTTTGTTATAAAGCAGAAACTAACACACCGTTGTAAATCAATTATACTCCAATAAAGATGTTAAAAAAAAAGAGCTCTAAAAAAAAAAAAAAAAGGTTGATTCTTGGGGTCCATTCCAGACATTCTGATTCGATGAGCCTGGCATGGCAGACCCAAAATCTTCATTTTCAGCTAGCCCATTTCAGTATTAAACTATTCTAATAAAAATATATTTGGTTACAATAGACAATGTGGTGAGCTACTATGAAGTTATGTAAATATCCTGCTCTCCTTCAAGTTTCACTGCCTAGTTTTAGCATCCATGAATGAGCCTTACCTGAACCAATTATTACGATCATGGTTGCAAAATGGTGATTTTTCAAACTCCTATATTTACTAGTTGGCATTTACTATTTTTTTCTCTATATCAGTTAGGATATATTATTTCTTCCTCGTTCTTTTCTACATTTATTAGTTGGGATTTTACTATAGGGAAGAACTCTCCCATTGATTGAGTATGGATACTTATTTTATTCAGTGGGTAACTGATCCATTACTATGATTTAATTTTAATGCTCATCTTGTCCTGTATTTGAGCAGAGGTAGTCCCTTCAAACTGGCTCCTGGAGACTTTTAAGCATGTCTTTACTTTACGGGCAACAAAATATTCCAGGCTTATCTGTACTTCCCTGCCCAGCCCTGGAATCAGACATTTCTCTGAGAAGCCTTCATTCCTCTTAGTGGGTACGGGACAGTATTTGAAAACTGAGAAGGACTCAGCATCATTTTTGTGGTATTCCAACCAAGCACACATATGGTAAATCTAATTGTGAGGAAACATCGGACAAACTAAAATTGAGGGTCTTCCATGAAACAAGAGGGCTGCCCTCTTCAAAAATGTCAATGCTCAGAAAGGCAGAGGAAAGGAGACTAAAGGGACATGAAAAGCAAATATAATATGTGATACTGGTTTAGATCTTGATCAGAATCTTCAAAATGCTATCTGAAGAATATTTTGAGGACAATTTGAATTGGGGTAGGATCTGAATGACTGTAGATTAAACAGTAATACTGTACTAATACTAAATTTTCTGTTTTCATGAGAATGATAAATGTTATAATATGTGGTGGAGGGTATATAGAAGTTCATGTACTATTCTTGCAAATTTTCTATCAGTTTAAATCTATTTCCAAATATAAAGTTTGTTTTTTAAATGGACAATATGGCATCAAGGCAAGATTTCTAAAGTGTGCTACTGGTCCAGATATAAATGATGATTTACTCAAGCAGACAAATTTTCAGATATAACAAACACAGCTAAGCCATAATTTCACCAATATTGGTACTTAGAGGGGGCTACTCTTAAAGAACAACTATCAGTAAATAATAGCATCGCTTGAAATTCTTGTTAAAATGCAGATTCTAGTTCAGTAGGTCAGGGGTGGGGCCTGGGATGCAGCATTTCTGAAAAGTTTGCAGATGCTGCTGGTGCTTCTGGTCTGTGGACCACTCTCATAGTAGCAAGGACTCAAGGCACTGAGGAGAATGGCTACCCATAGCACATTCCATCGAATTTTGTTTCTCTCTCTCCTATGCCTCACCACTTGTTCATTTTCTAAAAGGCGGCAGTTTACTGAAAGAATTTACTAAGAAAAGCCAACCAAAAGATGACCAAAAAAAAGTCTAAGAAATTCACAGCTCTACACTAGAGGTTGATTAGGGTCAAAAGAAGATATCTTTAAACCTAATTAAGATAAAGGATTCCTCCATAGGCTGAGAGAAACTCCAAGATAAAAGCTCCTGAGGACACGTCAACTCCTGTCAGATTTCTGTCAGAAAAATGTTTCATCAAGGAAGCACACTGACAGCCCTGAAGAGTGACAGTCCTGACTGTAATTCTGCAGGCATTTTTAATATTATAAAACTCAGGAAATAATAATAATACCT
Source organism: Hyperoodon ampullatus (assembly GCF_949752795.1). Taxonomy (NCBI): domain Eukaryota; kingdom Metazoa; phylum Chordata; class Mammalia; order Artiodactyla; family Ziphiidae; genus Hyperoodon; species Hyperoodon ampullatus. Next base: position 169,650,258 of record NC_136914.1, read on the forward strand.
TAATACTGATCGATTGTTTTAAACTTTATAAAACCCTTTTGCAGGCACTAGTGCATCCCAGTCCTGACTTCTTAAACCTGTTATTGTTCCTGTCAAATTAGCGGCTCTGGACTCCTTCAGAGTAGGGATCATGCCTTGTTCATGTTTGTCTCCCCAACATTTGGCAAAGGTCTGGCTTCCAGCAGGATTTCGACAAATATAAGTGTGAGAAGAAATTTTCCCCTAGTCCTCAAATACGTAATAGCACATTTCATTGAATTGAAGTTATCATAAATTATTATGATTCACTATTATTTTATGTATCTCTAAGAAAGAAAAGATGTTGCCATTTAAACCTTGTGCACCATTGATTGTAAGACACACCCCAACTTCAGAGCTGTTGAAATGTGCGGGAGAAACGTGCATCTTAGAATTGAGAGATGGCAGCAGTTGTGCTCTACTATGGTGTCACCCACCCAGCACAGACAGGAAACGGATAATGACCAAATGTGGGAGGGAGGGAGACAAATAGAATCAGGGAGATGTTTCTTTTTTATATATACTGTTTGATTCTATTTAAGTCACATTCTAGAAAAGACAAAACTATAGTGATGAACAAACAGAGGAATGTATGCAGTTATATACATTTTTCAAAAGAAATCAAATTGTACTCAAAATTAGTGAATTTCACTGTATAAAAATTATACCTCAATAAAGCTGATTTGTAAAAAAACGGTGTTTTGGTTTTTTTTTTCAATGACTTCGCGGCAGGCAGGAATCCTTCTCAGACTGTAGTCAAGTTGGCTGCCATCTTTTTTCCGGAAGAGCATTGCTGAACTCACACCTTTACAGGAAAAAGCACAGACCAGGTGAACAGCAGAATCCATGAGACAGTGTTCCAAGTTCAATGGCTCTTTAACAGAAAGCATAATGGAGAAGGAGGAGGAAAAGAAGGCAGAGGAGGCGGGGGAGAAAGAGAAGGAGGAAAGGGAAGGATGCCATTACAGTCTTGTTACACAAACCTGTGTAGTAGCTATCAGGGGAACCCAGCCCTAGAGAAATCCAGTGAGCAAGGATGCTTGGAGCAATTGCAGAGAAAAAGACCAAGAATTCTCAGCCTCTGGTATAAAAGCTTTGATTCAGGGTAGACACCTTTCTGCTAGGGGTCAAGGAACCATTTTTGTGTGTTGTCAAAGAAGGCTATCTCAACAGGTGTTCATATTAAATGCCAGACTCTAGGGCCCAGTGGGACAAATGAAGAAATCTGAATGGCCCTCGAATGAGGTCATCTCTACCTAAGTGAGCCACATGTCACCATAACTCAGAGTGACAGCCACACCGCATGCTGCTCTGCAGCTGCTTTTATTTGGGTTGAAAGGGCATTTGTTGAGATTCTCCCCTTAAGTAATGACCTTGGACAAATTACTCTTTGCTTGTTTCCTTGTCTATAATATGATGAAAGTAATAGTACTCACCTCATCTTGATGTGAGGATGAAATCAGTTTATCCATGAAAACATTTGGAGCAGTGCCTGGTGTAAGGCAATCACTTCAATGAATGTTAGTTATTTTTACTACTATTATCTGATATATAATTGTGCATAATTGAAACAACGACATGATTCAGTGCTGGACTAGGGACCGTGCAACAGTTTGCATAGGCTGGCAGTGTTCCCAAATTAAAAAAAAAAAAAAAGTCTTCCATAGGCAACAGGGAAATGAAAACAGACAGACAAACCACAACGGCTAGAAAGAGTCCAGTTCTAGAAAGGCAGGAGCATGAACTTGCGGGAAACACGACCATGCCACTTCCCGTGAAGTCCCCTCACCACAGCAGCAGTTCAGAGACCAAGCTGCTGGTGGCCTGACACACTGCCCGGCAGCTCTGCGTCTGCTTCCGGGATGCAGATTGTGTGCTGCGTAATATTCTTATGCGCAAAAACATTAACCTCCGGAATCAAATGTGTCTGTTAATAAACCAACACACCACTCACACGGCCACCCTCTCGCAGCGTTCCCCCTCTGGAGCGGCGCTGCAGGCACATCTCATTTGTCAGCTGGTTCAAGTGCTTCAGCGTGACATAATTTGGAAATGTGAAAGATCCCAAATTATCTTATCCTGAGGTGACAAATCAAGTACAGTGCCCACAAGCCCAGACAGTTCACCTGCCAAATAAACAAAACGCAACAGGAGTAAGGGTATCAATCTTGTAACAGTTTAGGGAAAACAAGTTTATTTCTTATCTGAAAGATTAATGAACCAGGCTGTAACCTCACCTCTAATTGTGGCTGAACAGAAATTAGGTGCTGTTTTTAATCTATTCTGCAATAACATCATAATGTCATGTGATGAAAGTTCATAAAGAAAGGGTCCACACTTCTCTGTGGAGTTATTTAAAATACCCAGTGACTAGTCATTAATGCCAAATTATTAAATTTTTCTCAGATACACTGCTGTTTTTTAAATATATATATTAGGTGGAGTCAAACTAATAAAAATATCTTCTTACTAAATAAAACTTTGTTTTCCTATTATAGACAGCTATAAAAAATATATTTACATAGCTTATTACTGGTATATTTTTAAAAGCTGTTGATGCTGTATATCTTTCTGACATTTTGCTGAACTTACTTGCACCAATGGCCCCTCAGTTTATTTCTTCCACTTGATTTCCCTAGCTTCCACATCTGAGCTGGGACCAAACCCTTGAAAATCTGGGGTGAGGAGGAAAAGGTGGCAGAAGAGGAATGAGGAAAGAGAACTTGGTTGCCTTTAGGACAGATAACCACCAGACTGAATGCTTTTGGAGGCTCAGTCACAAAGTACAACACCTGCTCTATCTCAAAATTCTGTTCAAAATGGTTGTATATTTCATGAAACTCCACATGGTTAAAAATAATCATACCCAGGGAGCTATTTTCCACATGGAATGTATAATGTGTTTTTCCATCCACAAAACTCTGAGTAAGTACAGGGGAGAGCTTCATCCTGAGGAAAATCAATTTTATTAGAGAAGCAAAGGATGGTGATGCCTAGAGAAGCAAAGGCAACATTTCCCAAGAATTCCCAACTGGGAAGGGAGGCTGGAACCTTGGGCCATGTTTACACTGCTGATTTGGGCAGTAGAATTTGGATACAAATTCAAGTTGGATCTTCTATATTATATTCATGTACAAACTAATTTGAAAGGAAAATGATAATGAACCAGCACTGAAGTTTAGCCATTAGTCTAGGTGATGAACTGTGCTCACCTGACAACCCAGGATATTCTAGGCACATCCAGGTGAAATGATCCTTTGGCCTGTGTGTGTGTGTGTGTGTGTGTGTGTGTTTATTTTTCAATTGAGATATTGTTCCATGTCTAAATTATCCAAGCCATGCATAGTCAACATACAGCAAACATTCAAGATATGTTATATGTATGTAAAATGGGCCTTTTTACTAAGGGGTGAATGATCAGCTGACTGCAGGATACCTTCATTTAAGAGGAAACTAAGAAGAAAAAAATCTGAAAACATATATATATATATGTGTGTATATATATATATATATATATATATATATATATATATATATCCGAATCACTTTGCTGTACACCTAAAACTAACACAACACTGTAAGTCAACTATACTTCTTTTTCTTTTTTTTTTGCGGTACGCGGGCCTCTCACTGTTGTGGCCTCTCCCGTTGCGGAGCACAGGCTCCGGACGCGCAGACTCAGCGGTCATGGCTCACGGGCCCAGCCGCTCCACGGCATGTGGGATCTTCCCGGACCGGAGCACAAACCCGTGTCCCCTGCATCGGCAGGCGGATTCTCAACTACTGCGCCACCAGGGAAGCCCTATACTTCTATTTAAAAAAAAAAAAAAAAAAGAGGAAACTAAAAAGCAAGGGGAGGAGGCTAGAACCCACTATTTCCTCCTTAGGGACACCTTACTTCTTGTACCAAAGAAGGCTTCAACAAGTGGAAGGAAAGTAAACACCAAGGATTTCTGACTGCCCCCCTGAAACTTCGATCTGGGAACCTCTGTAATTCTGGGGGTGTTCCTAGCTGGAACAATCTGGTCAAGACTTTCTTGGTCTCATGCTTGTTGGTGGAGGACACAAGGTCTGATTCTGCTGCTAAGAGCAGACAAAAGCATTCAAGTACTGATTCCCTTTGTCCATGGCCATGAAATCTTCCCAGTGACTAGGAAGACTTAAAGAGAAATCCATAGAGTAGGCATCTTCCTTTCTTCTCACCAATAAGATGAAATCAAGACAATAGCTTCATCCCTCACAGTAACAACATAAGGATTTGTATTTAGGACCTACATAAAGGCACAGGGGTTAAGTGCCTCCCTAAAAGAATAAGAAGACATCATGCAGCTTAATAAGGAAGGAAGATCTGGAAACAAATAGATATACCGGTGTTACACTCAGATAAATGAAAAGTGCTACACGACATGGAAAAGGGATCCACAACCCCTATAAAGAAGTTATGGAAGCCTCCCTGGAAAAGTGTCATTGGCTTGGGTCATAAATGACAAGAAGGAATTGGTCAGCTGGAGAAGCAAAGGAAGGATATTCTGTCATAAGGAAACAGCATTGCAAAGGCGTCAAGGTATCCGAGGGCAGAGTGCAGCCCAGCTCTCTGAATAGTAAGCAGTATGGGAGTGCAAACACAAGATGAAGCCAGAAAGGCAGAGAAGGACAGGTTCTCAGGATCTTATTTACCATGTTAAGGAGGATGGCATTTTCCTAGGGATGAAGTGGAAAGCCAATGGAAATTTGAAGTCAGGGGAGCAATAAAGTAGATGGGATCGCTGGGGGCTCTGTGGAGGATGAGAGAAAGGGGAGAAAAACATTTATGGAAGCTTTTGTAATTGTCTAGGTTGGAGAAGATGCTGGCCTAATTTGAAGTATTAGCAGCAGAAATAAAGAGGAGTCAATCAGAAAGACATTTCTGATTTAGAATTATAGAACACATTGGCCAATTAAATAGGGGTAAAAAAGGAGGAGAGGAGAAATGGATAAGATTTTTGTCTTGAATGATTAGGTGGAAATTGATATCATTAATCAAGAAGGATCAGATTTGGACAGATTGGGTTTGAGATGCCAAGGGGAAGTCAAGCACTGATGTCCAGTGAACAATGCGGAATATTGATCTGGTTAGGAAATTTTATTTGTAATGGGTTCTTATGATTTATTTAGTTCCTCAAATGTTTAGAAATTTTGACAAGTATTCAGAGAGAGTAAAAACTATAGTCTATATCCTCTTGGAACTTATATTTCTAGAGAATCTCAACTAAAAATTTTGCCTATTCAATTCCTTTCCAAACTTCCATTTTCCTGCATGGCACAGATCAGTTCCCATCTGCAGGAAGTTTTCTTCTGTTCCCAAATCTCATAGTTATCTCTCCCTCCTCTGAACACTGCTGCCAAAGTGCATGTTAACAATACCTTTCCTTTGGTATTTATATGAAACTTGTGCCTAATTTTGTCAGTTAAGTTTTCACAAATATGTGCCTTGCTCTTCCCAAATAAATTGAGGATATCTTCAAAGGCAAGAGCTATATTCCATTCTTCTTTTATTATCTCTAAAGGCCTTGCACAATGTCCGTTAGAAAGTGGCAGCTTAGTTGAGCCAGACTTCCTGGGCTCGAACCCCAGCTTTTTCACTAACTTGTTATCTGGGGCAAGTTACTTGCTCTATGTCTCAGTTTCCTCATCTAAAATGAAGGCAATAACCATACCTACCTCATAAACTTGCCATAAAAATTAAGTAAGATGACAAATGCAAAGCTCTTCCTAAGTTCCTAGGATACAGCAAGAGTTCAACAAATATTTGTGTCAGGATTAGTTAGGATGTGCTGTGTTAACAAACAACCTCAGTGTTTCAGTGATTTAAAACAATTAGGATTTATTTCTTCTTCATGATACACACTGAATGGATCTATAAGGGATTTCTGTTCATCACACCACTCAAGGACCCAGGCTGACTGTCAACATTATCTTGAACATTGCTGGTTGTCATGTCAGAGGGAAAGACAGGCTGGAAGGTCTTGCACCAGCAAGTAAATATTCCATAATGTAGGTGACATGTCACACTTACACTGAAAAGTCATTGGCCATTGTGGTCATATGGCCTCATCCAACCACATGGGGACAAGGAAGTACAATCCTACAATGTTCCCAGAGGAAAGGGGAAGTGAATCTCGGTTGAGTATCTCTAATGGCTACCCAAATGTTTGTTGTGCTATAGTTGTTTTGTTGTTGCTTAAACAAGTACTTAGAATACAGTCAGATTCATACTAGAAACTCCACTTGTGTTAGCTACTAGCAGTATAAGAACCACTAAAGTTTTCATGTGAACAATGGAGAAGGAGGAAATTAGATGAGTTTGACATACATTTAGGAATTGGAATTGATAAGAGTTGGTGATAGATTGGATGCTGGAGAAGGAGAAGTGCATGTGACAAAGATGAATCCTAGGTGTCTGGCTTGACTAATTGGCAAAACACCATCATCTCCTGCCAGAACACCTCCACTAACTTTTTTAATGGGTTCCATTATATCTACTCTTGATGTCTAGCAGTCCATTCTACACTGCAGCCAGACTGATCTTCTAAAACCCAAATCTCATGTCACCCTGCTGTTTAAAACATTCAATGTTTTCCTCTTATTTTTAGGACAAAAGTCTAAATTTATTAATGCAGCCCCAAAGGTTCTACATGTTCTCACCCCAGCATCTTCTCCAGATACATTTCACATCATCCCTGCTTTGCTCTCTATACTCCAGCCCAATTGACTCTTTTACTGTTCTTCAAACTCAGCCTGTTTCTTTCCACCCCAGGGCCTTTACACATGCTGTGCCCTCTGCCTGGAATTCTCCCACCACCACTCACTCCTCACTTGGCTAGATAACAGGGCTTCAGATACGACCTCCAAAGTTTACTTCCTCCAGATCAGTTCTGGAGCCCCCTTCTGCAATTTCCCAGCACTTGGTACTGCTGGTTTATAGCACTTGTCACAACTGTCCTTCATTAGTTAATATAAAACTGTTTTATATCTATCCTCCTGTTAGACTGTAACAGAGATTTTTGTCTCTTCTGTTCATGCTACTCTATTTCCAATGCCTAACACAGCTCTCAAGTCATAATAGACCCTCAGTAAACACTTGCTGAATGAATAAATGGATGAACAAATATCTTTGTAAACAAAATTTTTAGGACAGTATAATAGTCAATATAGGTATGATTATAAATTATCCAACCATTCTCCTATTTCTGGCCATTTAGATTGTTTTCAAATGTTTACTGCTATGGTAAAAATAGAGAGAGCGATGTAAAAACAAAATATTATTTAAACATCTGGTGCTAAAATTTCTTTTAGGAGAGAAAATTTATTAGGGGAAAACTCTTAGTAGGAGTTTGGAGGTACAGTGATATTCTAAGGGTTGTATGGCTACTGGCCCCCAAAACTTCAAAGAATAGGAATTAACTGGCCTCACTGAAACAGGAGATGGAATTTCTCATTGTTCTGACAGAAACAGAGCAAGTGGAAGGGAAAGAATGGAGGAGCGAAGAGAGAGAGAGGCGGGCAGGATGTGATGGCGGGTGCTGGGTGGCCACGAGAGGGGCCCTGATCACAGGGTGACCCAACAAACCCTGGAGAACAGAACATGATTTGTAGTGCAGCCATCCCCATGAATCTTGGCTCTTAGGTAATATTTTTGGTGGTTTTTTCCTCCAGAACTGATGCAGGAACTGGTTTTCATGTCTGGACTGACATGTGAAAAGAGAAGCTGCATGAAAAGAGGGAATCAGGAGGTAGACAGTCAGAACATCTCCCACTTTTATCCTGATCTCCAAGGGGCAGGGCAAGGAGAAGCTAGCTCACATCTGGTTGCAAAAACAACCTGAAAACATACCTTTGGAGAGCAATCTCTATCTATCTATCATCTATCTATCTATCTATCTTCCTATCTCTCTTTCTCAACCTTTCTCACATCTAAGATTGTCTCCTTTTAGGATAAATTTTGAAAACCGGAATTACTGGATGAAAGGTTAAACACACATTTATAGTAAAATGATTTCTAGCAATTCATATTCCTACTTTTATTTTCAGTGAGAAATTCTACAGAATAAAGCAGTGTTGTCCTCAGAAATGGTTGTCTTGGATTACAAATTCCAATTCTTTTGGTTAAAAGTCATCCCTCTAATACTCTTTAAAACTACACACACAGTAAGTCCTTAATAAGTGACTACTGAATTAAATTCCTAGCACTCCTAGTGCTTAAAACGTGCCAGTTTTTATTTGGACTTTTTATTCCCCTATTTCTAAGAAAGCTGCAATATGTCTTGATTTTTTAGATCATAAGTCCCTCTTCTCCTGACTTATAAGTATCTCAAGTCTTCAAAATCATGTTGTATATGTTACAAGAATCTTGGTTCTGTGAATTTTCTAATTCTGTAAAAGTTTTGTCTTTTAAAGCATCTCAACACACATAGTCCAGACTCGCATAATGAGTTCACAATGATTACCTAAATCTCTCTGAAATTCAAGTAAGATTTTGCTTGTGTTTAGTTTTTAAAAATGTAAAATTATTTTTGGCCATTACTTCCTTTTTTACCTAATTTGATCATTCTCTTTAATGTATTTCATTAAAAATCTAGCCAATATCATAATTAACCATATGGTTGACAAAAGCAAGAAAAAACAGAATAATAATTTCAGAATTTGACAAGGTGCCATTTTATTTGGAATCTGTTGACCCAAGTTAGAAAAAAAAAAAAAGAGTAGCTCTAAGACAAAAAAAAAATTTAACCTTTAATAATCCACTGAATAGCCATTTCACCCTCTATTCATACTCTATCAATACTTTAAAGTTTTTTTAAAATCAAAATTATTCTCATTCTGCTGTTGATCACTTGGCCCAATACATTTGTGGTTGGGTTACTCTGACCATATAATGTTTTCCAGGGCATAACAATATCACCTTTAGAAACTTATTCTACAGTTGTACTCTCACAAAGATCCATGTACAAGAAGGTTTATTATAGCATTGTTTGTAATATCAAAAGGCAGGAAGCCATGTAAATCTCCAACATTTGTGGACTAAATAAATTAAATAAATTGTAGCCAATAAAAAAAGAATGAGATATAATTACACATGCCAACACTAAATGGACTCTAAGATATAATTTAAGTGACTAAAGCAAACTGCAGAACATTGTGTATAATATATATTTTACATGCTTAAAATATTTCACTCAAAATAATTTATTTTTATCTAATATTTATTATTATTAACTCATGATAATTGTTTCTTCTAGGGAAGGCAGTAGAAGGCTTGGACTTGAGATGGAAAGAAAACTTACTTTTCACTGAAATATTTTCATTTTTTACCATGAACATATATTAATTTTTAGTTAAAATGAGACAATAAAATGGAAGGAGAAACTTTGGGTCTATATGTCATGAAAACAATCAAAATCCCTATCAATTTCAATTCACGGTAATCAATTCAAGTTGCAAGTAGCTACTGTTTTATCTCTGACCCCATCAGCAACATGCCAACATCTCACCAAATCTTACTAGAGTTTTAACCTCACGCCAAACAGTCATTTATTCAATCATTCATTTATTGAATCACTCAGTTCATACTGTGGGTCGGCACTATGCCAGGCCCTGTGCTGGGATGTAGGAACACAGCTGTAAGCAAGAACAAAAACAGGTCCTGACCTCCTCGAGCTCCTGGGCTAGCTGGGAAGACAACCTTCGAAGTAAGTAACTGGATGTATGTTGACCAGCACTGAGGGAACATGTGGAGGGGCTTACACCAGTCTCCGTGTCAAGTAAGACCTCTAACGAAGGGAGGTTTAAGCTGACACCTGTAAGATATGTAGGAGTTAACCAGGTGACCGGGCTTGTAAGGCTTGTTCCAAGAAGAGATGGGCAAACAGTCTTTAAGAGATGGCTCCGGCTAAGAGAGAGCTCTGCTTGGAGAGAATGAAAGACATTAAGTTCAGAGGAAAGGATGGGGAGTGATGAGGCTGGAGAGACCATCCAGGGGCAGATTTAGTGTACCTGAACAAGGTTAGGAATTCTAGACCTCACTCTAATGACAAGGAGAACCACAGCAGGGCTGTAAGCATCTGTATTCATTTCCTAGAGCTGCTGGAACAAATGATCACAAACTGGGTGGCTTAAAAATAACCAGAAATTTATTTTCTCACAGTTCTGGAGACTAAAAGTCTGAAACCCAGGTGTCCATGGGACCATGCTCCCTCTGGATGCTCTAGGCAAGGTGCCTTCCCAACCTCTTCCTAACTTCCGGTGGTTGCCAGCAATCTTAGGTGTTCCTTGGCTTGTAGACATGTTACCCCAATCTCTACTTCTGTTACCACGTGGCTTTCTCCTCTCTGTGCATCTGTGTCTCTGTGCCCAAATGTCCCTCTTCATATATGGACTCCGGTCATATTCAATTTAGGGCTCACCCTGATCCTGGATGACTTTAATCTTAATTTGATTACATTGGCAAAGGCCCTATTTCCAAATAAGGTCATAGTTACAGATTCCACAGGCATGAATTTGGGGAGGACACTATTCAACTGAGTACAGCAGGGACATGATATAATCTGATTTATATTTTAGGAAAACTTCTGATGATACTAAGGGTAAAGATAAGGAGGGAGAAAGATGGGAAGGAAAGAGATTAACTTCAGAGACATCTTTATTATTTATGTTGAGGTTTATTTTGAGGTCCTGCAGGTGTCAAACATTGAGCTAACAGCTGTTTCCGTGACATCTTGTTCAGTCCTCACCCAGTCCTGTGAAGAAAGTCAGAGAGGTGACTTCACCTGTCCAGGGTCACACAGCAACACTTCAAACGGGGATCAGGCAGGCTCTGGAACCAGCACGATTTCCATCATCGCAGGCTCAAATCGGAAACTTGATGAAGGCAACAGGAATCCTCTGATATGGATTACTAGGAGGTGGAAACATCGCCACACTAATAGAGTTCAGTTTGCAAAGCCAGGGCAAAAGGTGAGCAGCTAACATGTCCTAAAGGGCAATCATACTGTAATGTAAGGGAATCTGACGGTTCCAATCGCTGTGTCCACTGATTCAACACTGGGTCAGAAATGTTCCATTTTTTTTTTTAAAAAAAGACCTAAGTAAAATCTATTCTTCACAAACACAAGCTCATATTAAAATAAGCCTGCTTTTTTTTTTTTCTTTTTAATAAGGTGAAGAAAGTTGAAGCCATTATCTGGAAACTCAGACAACAGAAAAGAATTCAAAGGAAAAAGAGGTTAATTGGTGGGAATCGTTTGGAACCATAGCTGATATTGATCAAAAACACAGCCAGCTGGATCTTCTCCCCCTTGGCTGCTTTGCCTCCATAGTCCACAATTTAAAAGATGGATTGAAATTTTAAGAAAAGACAATGAAGACCAAGGTTATTCCCTCTTGAGCTCAGTAATTTTCGGTGGGCGGGGGGAGGTGGTGGGAGGTGAGATTAGTATTCCCGGTGTAGGTTATAGTGTTTATCACCTATCACAATTTTATAATCTCAAAATCTGACCAGAGCACCCAACTTTCAATTTTCTCTTTTTGTTCCATGTCTTTTCCCTTCAATATTAAAAGAGAAAGGAAGGGAGGGAGGGAGGGAGGGAGGAAGGGAAGAAAGAAAGGAAAAAACTGGAAGAAAGTAAACATGAAATCCCAAAAGGGAGAAGAAAACAATGATCCAATCGATGATTCTGATATTTATTACTGGTTAAAAAAATAATAATAATAAAAATGTTAAATCAAGGTTTTACTTTAAAAACTGTTGCCTAAAAATAAAGAATAGATGTGTTTAAAAGCAATTAATAAGCAGTTTTTATCTAGAAAGTGAGTGATTTTTGTGCAAAGAGGGAAAAAAGGCTCCAGGCTTTGCCTCATCTCCTAGAAGCATCCCATATTCTTAGATGTGATGTTGCCTTGGTAACCACAACTTGGTGACCTCGTTATTTCAACCTAATCCTGCTTTGAAATTATAGTTGCTCCACCCTTTTGCCTGGCTAGCCTGATAACATAATCATTGTAAATGAGGATGGGAAAAAAACAGCAGGATACAGTCCCTCCGGTGACACAGGACCGGTCTCACCTTATCATGGAAATAGACGAACAATTAAACGGCGTGAATCTAAAACCCTAAAAGTAGATCTTATTTTTTATATGGTTTGTTATGCTTATTTTCAAAACCTACCAGTTGATTCAATGTAGCTGAGTATCTTGATATTACTATATGAAAATGGAAATTTCCTATTTTTGTTAAAAGAAAAATATAAAGGAGCGCTAAACTGTCAAAGGTGACGTTCTTAATATGCTATTGTTTTGCCCAACAGCCTAATAGAAGCAGGAATCAGAATATAATTTTTTAACAAATAAAATGACAGCATCCGGGTTTGTTGGCCCAGATTAGCTTCCCCTAGCTAAAGCCCCATAAATCAGTTGTCACCTTGAATTCAGATTTCTTTCATAACAAAGGGGTCTTAGGAGACTGCATTGCTTGAATTCTGAATGCAGCAAGTGTAAACAGAGTTTAAAGGAAAAGTAATGAACTCATTTGTTTCAATTTAGGTGCTTTGAGATCTCTGTTCTGCTGGGAAAGGGAAGGAAATTCCGTTCTCTTTCTCAACTCATTTCCTCATTTTGTGTTCTAAAATGGCCAGGGTACAGGGGTGCTGGATTCAGATCTCAGTAAAATTTTCATACTGCACCCAGTTCATACACTGAGGAGTCGGAGTAGCTGTGTGACTCTGTCTCTTAGGCCCCTGAGCTCCCCCCAGTTTCCCCTCCAGGAGACCTTTTCTATATCTGATGGTCACACCTCAGCTTGCCTGTTGTCTTTCCAAGAGATCCCCAATTGTGGCATTTGGAGATGGGGGTGGGAGGGAATCATATGACTTGGCTATACTCCCCCTCTCCCCCAATTCTCTTGGTGGAAGTGGTTCCAATTCCTCTGCCTCTCCACTGTGTTTTTTACCAAAGAATAACCCCTGGATACTGGTGGATGTGCTGTTGGCCTCACTGTTGACTGTCAACAATGGCTCACAGGTGAGAAGCAAGTTCCTGGTCAGGGTCATCATCCAGAGAGAAGCCTGGACCACATTAGATATGCCCAGGGCATAATACCACGCACACTTGTACACCTTCTCCCTGCAAAAAAAAAAGACAGCTACCACCACTTATTTCTTATAACTATCAACATTATTATGATATTGTTTTAATAATGTAGGGAAAGTTGTAGCTTCTTGAAAAAACTATGCCACAGATGCATGTAGTTACTTTGTTATTCTGTCCCCACTGGACCAACTGTAGAACCAGGACCAAGGGATGTACTCCACAGGTAGACACATCAAAACTCATTATGAGAAGAAATTTCTAAATAGTACAAGCTTTCCAAAGACATAATAGATAGTCTCAACAACAAAGGAATTACCAAAATATAAAAATCTAACAACACATACCCTTGGCCTCCCAGAACAGATCTGAGTATAAATATTATATACTACTACCTTCTAAGTATTCATCAGATAGTGTACTTTTGGCTTGGGAGGTTCTTAAATGATATACATCAAGCATCTGTGTAGGAGCAAGCAAAGAAGAGTAATAAAATTATGAGAATCATGGTAGGATGAGGGTAAGGGACTGATAATAGACAAGTATTAGGTCTAGGCTGAGAATAACTCAGTTATTGTAGGATCAAATGATAATTCATGCAAAAATAGATAGAAAAGGATAAATCATGAGAAAACTGTAAGGAATTATGATAAAATTGGTAGCTAGGAGTGCTTCAGCCTCCTGAAAAGTAGAAATATGCAAACTCTGCCTAATGAAACCATTCTACTGAACCTAGTCGAACCAGAAAGAAACAAAATTGAAAAGGATGACAAAGGTGGCTGGAGGTGGAGAAGGGAATCTATAAAGAGAAGGCATAATACTGCCAGGGCTTGGACAATGAAGTGTCCTGATTCATTTCTCACGGCTTCTACTCTGTGCACCCAATGGCGTTGTCAATAACCAAATTGCCATACCTTTCCCACATCTCCTTCACCCTACCTGGGATCACCTCCCATCTCCTCCATCATTCATCTCTTTCCTTCTTCTTCAGCTTGCCTATCTCCCATTTATGTTTTGGGTCTCTTCTCAGTTGTCACTTCCTGCAAAAACTCTTCCTGGATGCCCCCCCCCCCCCTCATGCTGAAAACAAGTCCTTTCCTGTCCTTTCTCTAACTCTATGTTGTTATTGCTTCTGGTCCCATCTTCCCCACCACCACCGTCACACCATAAACTTATAAACCCTGTGAAGGCAAGAACCATGACATTTACCCAGTGCCTGGTGCATAGACACTCAATGAATTCATTCATGCATTTATACACTCAACAAATATTTACTGAATATACATTCTGTTCCAGGCACTGGAGTAGAACAGTGAACAAAATGGATTAGTTGCCCATCTTCATTTTTGGGAGAAGGAAAGATTTTTTTTTAATCAAGTAAACAAAACCACTCAAGATGGTTAAAGATCGCTGTGAGTGGAATGAAAAAAAATAACAGGATGATGACATGGAAGAGGAAGATCTTCTGTTAGGCCCACCTCTGTGAATCCTTACTTGTCACCAGCAGCCTGAAGCCATGCTCTCTCTTCCATGGGGCACTCACCAAGGGCTCGCGAGGCATCAGGTGCTGAGATACTTGGGGAGATGTCAAACCAAGGAGGGGAACTGGCTTGTAAGCCAGGGATTCCAATCATGGGTGTAAGTGCTATGACAAACGTGTGATGGTGAGGGCAAAAGAATAAGTACGTGGAAGATTGGGGAGAAGTGTTCCAGAAGGGCTCCTGGTGAAGGTGACATTGAGCCTGGAGATTCTGAGCCCCAAGGGTTCTGGGACCAAACTACCTGGGTTTGAATACCACCTCCACCACTTACTAGCTGTGTGACATGGATGAGTCACTTAACCTCTCAGTGCCTCAGTTTCCTCAAATGTAAAATGAGAGTAATGATAATACTCACCTTACAGGGTAGCTGTAAACTATTTAGAGGAGGGTGAGCACTTCGTGAGTGCTATGTGTATTGACCACTATTAACATTTTTCAGGATGCAAAAGAGTTAGCTCAATGAAGAAAGGGAGGTGGAGAAAGCATCCTAGGAAGAACAAATATCTGTGGAGTGAAGGGAAGAATGGCAATGGCTCTAAGAGGCCAAGTCAGTTGGTCAACAGGCTCTGCCTTTGTCCACGAGTGACCATAGGGGGGAATTCACTGGGCCTAGCACTGCCCTATGGGTTAAGAACAGACCCAGGAGAAATAGATGATGTAGTCTCTGTCCTCTGAGATATTATATTCAACAAGACTAAACACACAAGAAGAAACTGAAGAAGGATCTGAGACAGCATATAACCAGCACTGAACTAGGTAGCCAGATGTCAATGATAATAACAAGAAAAACAGGATTACAATAGCTATGTGTTTATAATTTGCCAAGCACTGGGCTAAACACCTTACATGCTTTTCCTGCTTGAATTCAGCTTACAAACATCCACATTGTGACTTTCTCCAATGACAAAACCTCCAGGAGATTTCCAAGAAGGAAGAGATTGGCCTTACTGCCTCATGAGGACAGGAAAGCTTGCGCTAGGCTTTAAAGGAAGGAATGAATTTGAATAGAGGGATGGGTGAAGGAGGGACTAGAGCAGGGCTGTCTGAAGGAAATATAATGTGGGCCCCAAATACAAGCCACGTGCATAATTTAAAATTTTCTCATAGCCATATTTTTAAAAAGTAAAAAGAAGCAGAGGAAATTAACTTTAAAAATATATTTATTTAACCCATTATATGTAATTATTATTATATCAACATGTAATCAGTATAAAACATTATTAGTGAAATATTTTAAATTCTTTTTTTCTGTATAAAGTCTTTGAAATCCAATGTGTATGTTACACTTCCAACACGTCTCAGTTTCAAGTAGCCATATTTCAAGTGCTCAAAAGCCACATGTGTTTGATGGCTACCATCTTGGATAGCATGGGTCAAAAAAGAAAAAAGAACTGGCATTTATACCAGTACACAGCAGCACTATTTACTATTTACATGAGCCAAGACATGGAAGCAACCTAAGTGTCCATTGACAAAGGAATGAATAAAGAAGATGTGGTACATATATACAATGGAATATTACTCAGCCATAATAAAGAATTAAATAATGCCATTTGTAGCAACATGGATCGACCTAGAGATTACCATACTAAGTGAAGTAAATCAGACAGAGAAAGACAAACATCATATGATATTGCTTATATATGGAATCTAAAAAAATAATACAAATGAACTTATTTACAAAACAGAAATAGACTCACAGACATAGAAAAGAAACTTATGGTTACCAAAGGGGAAAGGAGGGGGAGGGATAAATTAGGAGTTTGGGATTAACAGATCCCCACTATTATATATAAAATAGATAAACAACAAGGACCTACCTTATAGCACAGGAACTGTACTCAATATCTTGTAATAACCTATAGGGGAAAAAGAACCACTATTTTTAGAAAATATTCTAAAAAAGAATATATATATATATACATATGTATAACTGAATCACTTTGCAGTGCATCTGAAACTAACACAACATTGTAAATCAACTGTATTTCAATAAAATTTTTTAAAAAAAGAACTGGCATAGGGACTTGCCTCGTGGTGCAGTGGTTAAGAATCTGCCTGCCAATGCAGGGGACATGGGTTTGAGCCCTGGTCCGGGAAGATCCCACATGCCGCAGAGCAACTAAGCCCGTGAGCCACAACTACTGAGCCCACGTGCCACAACTACTGAAGCCCGTGCACCTAGAGCCCATGCTCCACAACAAAAGAAGCCACTGCAATGAGAAGCCCATGCACCGCAATGAAGAGTAACCCCCCGCTCCCGCAACTAGAGAAAGCCCGCGCACAGCAACGAAGACCCAACGCAGCCAAAAATAAATTAATTAATTAATTTAAAAAAAAAGAACTGGCATTTATCGAAGTTTCATAAGTCCTCAGCCACTTCTTTTTTTTTTTTTTTTCGGTACGCAGGCCTCTCACTGTTGCGGCCTCTCCCGTTGCGGAGCACAGGCTCCGGACACGCAGGCCCAGAGGCCATGGCTCATGGGCCCAGCCGCTGCGCGGCATGTGGGATCTTCCCGGACTGGGGCACGAACCCGTGTCCCCTGCATCGGCAGGCGGACTCTCAACCACTGCGCCACCAGGGAAGCCCCACTTCTTTTTTTAAACTTTATTCACAGATAATGTGTTAAAGAATGACATTCATTTTTTATTTTATTTTTTTATTTTTGGCTGTGTTGGGTCCTCGTTGCTACGCGTGGGCTTTCTTTTTAGTTGTGGTGAGCGGGGCCTACTCTTTATTGCCGTGCACAGGCCTCTCACTGTGGTGGCCTCTCTCATCCTGGAACACCGGCTCTAGGTGCGCAGGCTCTAGAGCGCAGGCTCAGCAGTTGTGGTGCACGGGGCCAGCTGCTCTGCAGCATGTGGGGTCCTCCCGAACCAGGGCTCGAACCCGTGTCCCCTGCATTGGCAGGTGGACTCCCAACCACTGCGCCACCAGGGAAGCCCCCCTCAGCTACTTTTTATACACTATTGAATCTTCCCAATCACCCTCTTAGGAAAGTATTATTATTAGCCCCATTTTACAGATGAGGACACTGAGACCCTAAGAGATTAAGTCAACAGCTAAATAAGTGGATTGACCTAGAATTTAAATGGCAGGCCCGACCAACTTCCAGCTTGGGCATATGCCTCAGGCGAGGATGGCTTAGTCAAACACCACAGGTAGCTTTATTCTACAAAGCAAGATGGTGCTTGAAAAAGGAGAAACCACGCAGATCCTGGGGTTGACTTCTCAACAGCTTCTTCCCCAGGCCTCACAACCCACAGAGCTGGCTTCTGTAGCCTCCAAGATTTGGAGGAGGGAAAGAAAGCGAAAAAACAAACAAAGCTTTCCCTTTCCAGTTGAATAGAAATCTAAGCTTTTGCACTGCTCCTTAACAGCAAAACTACAAAAGGATATTGTAGGAGGCAAAGAGGGGCACCCGTGGTCTATAAATATTGAACTTTTGTTGCAGGGATGTGCAGGATGAGAAAACACTTGGCTACTTCTCCACTGGTGGAGCAGGGTTGCCATACACCCCTTGGGGCCTTCATTTTGTTGTCAGTGACTGTTTCTGTAACTATTAAGAGACGAAAGGGGGTATAAACAGAATTAACAGTAATTTATGATCTGAAAAGAGACAGCAGGAGTTTGAAATCTGTCTCCATTAGGATACTTTCCCTGCACTCCACTGGAACCCCAAGCCACGGGATCCAGTAGGAAAAGGGTGTCTATCCAGCGGTCCTAGCAGGAGAGATGCTTTTCCTTGTGCCCAAAGGGCAAAGTTCAGCCAACTTTCCACGAGGGATCTGGCCTGTGCTGAGCACGCTGCTGGGACCCTATCTCCAGTGCGGGGAGATACTGTGCTTTTTAGATTTTTGTTTTATTTATTTCTTGTTCAATGATCCCCCCCGATTTCTACAGGGACCTCCAAGCCTGCCCCTCTTACACCTCAAACATCGGCAAAGCCCACCAGGAAAACTGACAAAAGAGATACTCATCAGCTCTTCAATGGGAAATTTTCCATGCGGCTACCTTTGATAAATCCCGATTCTCTGAGACAAAGGTTTATTCCACCATCTAAGGCAAGTTTTATGCCCTTCAGTTTCACTTTGCCAAACCTACTTTTCAAGTCAAGGAATTGCAAGGCCACAGTATGTAGCAACTTCAGTTGGAGTGATAAGGAAAGCCAACTGAGTCCCAGGATTATTGTTTCTTTCTTTCTCCTTTCTTTTGGTATGGGCATTGGGATGCCCTGGCCTGGCTTAGAACACAGTCTCTGGCACGGGCTTATGGTCCACTCAACATTAATGATGTGATCACGCCTTCGGATGAATCTTGGACCTAAAGGAAGGGACAAAAAGAAAATTTCATAAACCACCCCAAATCTGTTAGCTGAAGTGCCACATGTTTTAGTCCTTCATCAGCCAGTCTCAGATCGCTAGCGACTCCAAGTGGCCAACTTCAAATGATGGTAATTTTTTTCTGCGGAAAAGAAACAAGGCTTTTTTACTCCCAGATCCTCATAGAATTTAAAAACTGCGGAGCTGGAAGATCCATTAATGTCATCTGACCCAACCACCTCTTTTTATAGGAAGGAGAGGTCCAGGGAGGTAAAGAGGGGCTCCAAAAGTCACACAGCATGTTAAGGTCAAGTTGGACCGGATTTTAGTTCCTTAATGGAAGGGAAAAAAGTTCTTTTCCCCCAGGCCACAAAAGAAATATTGCTATTACAAAAGAATTGCCACAGTGAGGGTGCGTGTTCTAACAGATCCGAAGTTCCATTAGGTACACACCAAATGCACACATTTCTTTTTTCCTTTTCTATATCTAAACTGACCAGGACACCTTAAATTAATCATGGCAAGTGTGGTGCCAGCCTGGGAGAGAAGGAAGAAGTCAGAATTTGGCAAATGTGGATTAGATGCTTATTCCCAAAGCCTGAGCCTCAAGTAAAGAAAAAGTTGGCATTTGGTTCCCATCCTTATAACAGCACAGCTGAATAAACACTATCATTCCACCCTTAGAAATGAGCTAATGGAAGCTTGGGGAAATTAACCAACTTGTCCAAGGTCAGTCACTACTACAGTGCAAAGCCAACTGTCTGCATGACCTTCCTATGAATGCCTCGATTTATCCATCCATCAGATGGGATAATAAAGCCTGCCTATAGAACCAGAAAATGCTAATGTTAGAAAGGCTCCTCAGAGGAGCCCCCTTTCAAACAAAGTGGACCCTTACAATATATATAAAACAGACAAAAATGATCAGTGTCTGCTTATGATAAAGTCCATCGAAGACAACATGTGTGCTGTTTTAACGAACACCAGGATATCCAACATTCCCTAAAACAAAACCTGGAACCTCTAAGGTTCAGCTCCAGGTCAAATCTCCACTCTTCCCCGCTGTGTCATCTCTCCCTTGAGGGTCTCATGTGGTCTCCTCCTGCCATCAGAGGGCCGGGCCCCTGGCATGACACCCCCTCCTCTTGGCAGTTCTGTCCCAAGCATGCACAGAAGTGCCTTTGCTGTCGGCCCTGAGCACCATGGAGACAGTCTGGAATTTTCCCAGCGTTGTTCCTATAATTACTGCAGGAGAATAGAAGGTGAATGAACACAGAGGGTGAGAGAAACCTAAAATCAGTCTGATTTACAAAGCATGAAATTCTCATCCAACTTTTGCCAGAAGTGGTTCTCTCCAGACCTAGCAATTCCTGCTCTGTTCCAGGAAGGGTCTTAAGATAGAAACACTCCATGTAAATTGTTACAGTCCTGAAAAGTAATGTGACAACATGCTTCAAGGTCTGTGAAAGATATTCTACCCTTTGGCTCAGTAATTCCACTTCTAGCAATGCACCTTAATGAAATAAACAGTGCAGACGGTAATTTATACACGAAGATTACCATCACTAGTTTACTATAATTACTTAAAAAATTGAAGCAAATTATACAATAGAGATTATGACATAACCAGAAGGTGAAAGATTATGTAACCATCAAAAATGACGTTTTCAAGATATTTTTAATGACACTAAATGGAGAAAAAAGCATTTTAAATGGCATTAAGTGAAAAAAAGCAGGGTGCAAAACTGGTACATGTCATGTCAAATATTTTAAACCAAAATAAGAGAAGTGTGAGCGTAGAAAAAAATAAGAAGAAACCTGCCAAAATGTTCATGACCAAATGGTAAGATTGACCAAATGGTAAGATTAACATTGATTTCTTTCCTACTTATTATTTTTATTTAGTTTTACTATGAGGTTGCATTAATTTACAATCTGAAAATAAAATAGTCTTTTTTAAAGATATTGACCCTGTAGCACCCAAAGCTGATGCACCTTCTCAGGCCATGTCCTCCTTCCTTCTGCTCTGCCCTCACCTTGCTCCTCCATCTCTGTGCCTTGTCCTGCACCCGCCTCACTTCTGCCGTCCTTTCTGCTTGTCTAGCTGAGAGATCACACTCATGACCCTGCCAATGATGTGACCCTTCAAGAGACCCCTCAGAGTCATATTTGTCAAGATTCATGTGCCCCTTCTCAATTCTTTACCATTCAACAGAGCAACCCAGTGAGACCTACATACTGAGCATCTTAGAATGCTCTTTTCCTTCCTCTTGGTTGAAAGGCAGGGTTTTTATAAATTTGGAATTCATTCGACTAATATTTATTGAGTGTCCAAGCCCTGTTCTAGCAGGTCCCTACCCTCAAGGAGCTGGCATTCTGGTGGGGGTGACAGATAATAAATAATCATACAAATAAGAAGAATATCAGTTGTGATCATGCCACACCAGGAGGGCCTAGGCGGCTGCTGAGATGATTACGCTTCAGATCTGTGATGGCAAAGACAAAAGGGAATATCCAGATGCACTCTGATGATGAGGTGTTTGGAAAAGTCCAACTTCTCCAGGGCTCGTGCACTGGTGGTAAATGTTAGAAGAGGCCAAGAAGTCTCGAGAAGAAAGCTGTGGGAGACTTAGAAAGGCAGACATGCCCACACTGGGCAGAGCCAGCTGACTCCCACTTCCTGATAATCCCCCTGCCTTCCCCCGTCAAGGGATGTGGGTTAGGAGAGAGACACCCGAAGAGGCTTCTAAAGGGATTTTTGAGACTCAAATATCCCTGCCCAAAAGAGACTCCTGTAAATGGGCTGTAGGTGACCTGTTGCTTACTTCTTGTGTGAGTTACAGTTTTTTACCAGAAGAATAATAAAAGCCTTAAAATCACTAGTAGTCATAAAGGTTTTATCTTTTTAAAGTTTCATCAGTGAATACCTTAGAGTCAGTTGAATGTACAATAGATTTAGGAAACTTGAGGCAGGGTGCAGTGAGAATCTAAACTATAAAGGAGAGAAAACCTCAGACTCACCTCTGCTTTCCCAACACAACACTGCATGCGTGCGCACACACACACACACACACACACACACTCACTCACACCCATCCTCCCTTCCTGGGTCACCTATGGGGTCACTTGAGCATGCATTCAGAAAAATCTCCTACTTTTCTGTAACTTCCGTAACACTTCTTTCTAGACATAAGGGATTTCAACAGGGCAGAAAGATGTCATTAAATCAGCAGAAGACTCACTAAGCACCAAACAGAGCGGAAAATATTTGAAGCTGATTGTAACAGATTAAGGCAAAGGGTTCTGTCCTGGGGACTCACTCTTTGAACAGGAAATCAGGGGACCTAAGGGGGGTGTTGGGGGAAGGGAGACAGCAGACATAAATCAAGGAAACAGCACACACCCCACTGCTCTTGGGCCCATGTAAAATTTTTAGAGAAAACTCTAGAAAATGAAAGTAGATCTAGCTCCAAATACATCCCAAATGTCCACTTCCAACTCCCAAGAAGCAGAAGGGTGAAGTGGAATAAAGCATCTTCCAGCTTTCCTAAAAATGTTTTAAATGAAAATGAACCCCTTGGACTATGTTGCCCACTAATCTGGCCTCCAGCATTTCCTTTCTCTAATTATTTAAACCAAATAGCAAATTGACACTTAAGCAGATGCTGCCTTGTTCCCTGAATGTTCAGTGTAGGCTTTGTTTCCCCAAGTGTATTAATGGGCCTCAGAGGCAGAAGCCATAGCTGGTGCTCTCACTGAGCCCAGGGCTACTAAGGTGTTCAATATGTGTTTATTGATGGACCCAAACCAAACCTCAAAAATGTGAGGGTCTATAGATACATATTCCCTGTTAATAAAATGCATATAAGCAGCCAGACTGTGGAGAGAAAGGGTTTATGAGCCATTGGTAATCATCATAACGGTAAATAAATACCTCTTTGCAATTTACAAAGCACTTTCATAAACTTTATCTCTTAACTCCCATGACAAACATGTGAAATACGTATCGAGGTTAATTCTCCAGTCCCAGCACCTTTCTGAGACTATAACCAGATGGACTAATTACTCAGTTCATAAAAGAGTATGCCCACTCTAACCCCAGGAATCCCAGATCAAGCTGCGTTGGCATAAGCATACAGCAGTGAGCTTTCCTTGCAAGCCCTCAAAAAGACAGAGTCTGTAAATAGAGCTGCAATGAACATTTTGGTACATGACTCTTTTTGAATTATGGTTTTCTCAGGGTATATGCCCAGTAGTGGGATTGCTGGGTCATATAGTAGTTCTATTTTTAGTTTTTTAAGGAACCTCCATACTGTTCTCCATAGTGGTTGTATCAATTTACATTCCCACCAACAGTGCAAGAGGGTTCCCTTTTCTCCACACCCTCTCCAGCATTTATTGTTTATAGATTTTTTGATGATGTCCATTCTGACCGGTGGGAGATGATATCTCATTATAGTTTTGATTTGCATTTCTCTAATGATTAATGATGTTGAGCATTCTTTCATGTGTTTGTTAGCAATCTGTATATCTTCTTTGGAGAAATGTCTATTTAGGTCTTCTGTCCATTTTTGGATTGGGTTGTTTGTTTTTTTGTTATTGAGCTGCATGAGCTGCTTGTAAATTTTGGAGATTAATCCTTTGTCAGTTGCTTCATTTGCAAATATTTCAGCTCTATTTACAATAGCCAGGACATGGAAGCAACCTAAGTGTCCATCAACAGATGATGGATAAAGAAGATGTGGTACATATATACAATGGAATATTACTCAGCCATAAAAGGAAACAAAATTGAGTTATTTGTACTGAGGTGGATGGACCTAGAGTCTGTCATACAGAGTGAAGTAAGTCAGAAAGAGAAAAACAAATACCGTATGCTAACACATATATATGGAATCTAAGAAAATAAAAAAAGGTCATGAAGAACCTAGAGGTAAGACGGGAATAAAGACACAGACCTACTAGAGAATGGACTTGAGAATATGGGGAGGGGGAAGGGTAAGCTGGCACAAAGTGAGAGAGTGGCATGGACATATATACACTACCAAATGTAAAATAGCTAGCTAGTGGGAAGCAGCCACATAGCACAGGGAGATCAGCTCAGTGCTTTGTGACCACCTAGAGGGGTGGGATAGGGAGGGTGGGAGAGAGGGAGATGCAAGAGGGAAGAGATATGTGAACATATGTATATGTATAACTGATTCACTTTGTTATAAAGCAGAAACTAACACACCATTGTAAAGCAATTATACTCTAATAAAGATGTTAAAAAAAAAAAAAGGAAGACAGAGTCTGGACAACAGCAGGTATAAACAGCAAAGTAAATTCACTGGGGAAGAGAAACTATGGACTTTATTTTTCATATTCCTGCCATTAATTGATCCATTTTGTGTTTGTGGGAATTTCTGTTTTGTGTTTTTAATATAAATTTTTGAATAGTTTAACCCCTGCCTCACAAATATCTGACACTAAAAAACAAAAACAAAACAAAAAAAAACCTACTAAAATGAGCTGGGGAAAGAAAAGCTAGAAAACGGTTTATGCATCAAACTATTTCAGCTTGGCTTACTTTATTTTGACAACAAAACCATACTGTGAACCAAGAAACTCATTAATAAACCTGTTCTTACAATGTTTCTAGACCAATTTTTCAATTTTAAAGGCTTTGAAAAGTGAGTTCAGGATTGTACAGTTCTCCAAAATTTTCAGACTTTTCATGTTATAATGTCTATAATTTATTTTAAAGTGCATCAGTATAGGAAGTGTAGTGTGTGTGCACATGCACAAGGGTGCGAGCATGTGCATGTGTCTAAATTAGTTTTAATCTACCCCATAGGGTAGGTTAGTTAACATTTGAAGAACCCTTATCAGAAATATATACCCCAGGAGTATTAATTAACATTTGAAAGATCCTAATTAGAAGTCCCAACTCCAGGAGCTCCATGACAATCACTTCAAATTTCAAATTCCCAATCTAAAATATAGGGTTCATTCATTCAGCATAAGGAATATTTGAAATAATTTCAAATATTGTTGAAATGAATAGTGTTCAAACATGCAGATTGGTTTGAAATACCACACAGTTATCTCCACTACAGCATAAGTGGACTATAAAAATCTAAGGAGCCCAACAGTCTGCTTCAGTGGGAAACCCTGGCTTGGTCTCATTTTAATACTATGTTATACTTGATAGAGAACTCTGTTCCCTCATCCAACTGGAAAGCTGGCTAATCTTACCTCTAGACAGACTATTGCTACATCTGCCTGCAGTAAACCCTTCTTGCAAGGTGCTTTTAAGTGTATCAAAGGGTAGAGAACTAGAACTTCACCAAGATGACAAGATCATAGCTATGACTGCTGTGGGCCCTGCTTGCTAATAAATGTTTGCACCGCAGCAGAATTCATTGTAAATTCATGGTAACATCACCTGGTAACAAGGTCACGGGGGAAGGGATCATGGCTCTCACCTACCTACGATCCTCAGAGGTAACCAATATCCACCAAAGCAACATGACAATTACAAACAGCCAAACTGACAGGACAGTTTGCAACAGCTCAGCTTGAACTAATACTACTGGAATATGTCAGGAGTAGAATAATGTTTATGCCCCTGTACCTGCATTCAGCCCATAGGAAAAGGCACTTCATCCTCCCTTCTATGGGGCACTTTGGGGAAGGCATTTCCCTCTCTCTCTCTCTCTCTCTCTCTCTCTCTCTCTCTCTCTCTCTCTCTCTCTCTCACACACACACACACACACACACACACACACACACACACACACACACACACACACACACACACACACACACACACACACACACACACACACACACACACCATGCAGGTCTCAGATTCAGATTCAAGCCTAAATTACGGTATCCAATCCATCTTTCACCGGGTAACGAAAGATGGATTCTTGGGAGCCTGCCTGAACATCACTTAATAAAACAGTCCTCCATTCATCATTGGCTATTGATCCCTAGGTGTATATTCCACTGGTTGGAAACAGAGAAGAGGAAAGATGTGTGCTCCCTGAATCACTATCAGAATACTCTGCACCCATCAAAATTATTTTTTCTAACAATATTTAATAACATGATAAAATATTTACAACATAATTGTTAGTGGAAAAAAAGCTTAGTGTTCATGAGGATATGTAGTATGGTTTCACTTTTGTTTTATAAATGAAGGATAATAAAAGAAAATATCCCCCAAATGTGTATCTGCTCATCTCAGAGAGATGACACTGCTGAAGGTTTCTATTTTCAATCATTATACTTTCAAAATGCTTTGCAATGACAAAAGTGTTTATAACCAGTTAAAAAATATGTTACTGTAACAATTTAAATATTTACTCTTACCAGGGTGGGCTCTATACCACTGACGTTCAACAGGAATATAATGCAAGCCACATATGTGATTTTAAATTTTAAAAGTACAAAGAAACAGGGCTTCCGTGGTGCCGCAGTGGTTGAGAGTCCGCCTGCCGATGCAGGGGACACGGGTTTGTGCCCCAGTCTGGGAAGATCCCACGTGCCGTGGAGTGGCTGGGCCCGTGAGCCATGGCCGCTGAGCCTGCGCGTCCGGAGCCTGTGCTCCGCAACGGGAGAGGCCACAGCAGTGGGGGGCCCGCGTACTGCAAAAAAAAAAAAAAAAGTACAAAGAAACAAGTAAAATTAATTTTAATAATATACTTTGTATAACCCAATATACCAAAATATTATCATCTGAATGTGAACTCAATGTAAAATTATTAGTGAGATATTTTATATTCTCTCTTTTGTACTAAATCTTCAAATTATTTAGGGTATATTTTACACTTAGAGCACTAGCTATATTTCAGATTGGCCACATTTTAAGGTCTCAATAGCCACATGTGGCCAGTGGCTGCTGAAATGGACAGCATAGCTCTGTACACTAGCAATAGAAGAATCAACATTGAGATCTCTCCTAATGTGCTTTAGACCTTGACATTCTCACATAGTCCTATTTTAAAGTTGGGACTGCAAAGGCCCCTGTTTAGAAAGTAAATATTCATCCCTTACACCTCATTTGCTCACTAAGCCATCATCATTGGTCAGGCACTTGGCTGGTGGCTGAAGATGATGAGGTGAAAGAAAGGGGTTCTTGCCCCTCCAGTAGCCCACCATCCAGTGGGAGAGATGAACCCAGATAGATGATTACAATAGCACCTCGCAGATGTGATGATTATACATCCCAGGTATAGATGAGTACAACGGCACATAGATGAGTACAACAGCATGGATAGAGCGCAGATTCCTGCAGGAAGGACAACTGAGCTGTCCCTGAAGATGAATGGAGTCTTGGCAGAGGCAACAGAATGAGCAGCAGACACAGATGCTGAAAGGGGCAGGCTTCTCTCTGGGAACAGGATGGGGTCAAGGGTGTGTGGGTCCAGGTTGCCCTGGGAATTGCTGTGGGAGCTGGGAGCAGAGAGAGGGCAGAGGCCACGGGGTGGAGAATAAACAGGAGACACAGGATTAGATTCATGTTCTAGAAAGACTATGTTGACTGCTATATGGAGGGTGAATTGGAGCCAAAGAGAGATTGGCAATGTGAGGACCGATTAGGAAAAGACAACCACACCCATGGGAAAGGGGGTGGTGCCTGGCCACACAAGTGGCTGCAGGGAATGGACACAGTGAACAGAGGTAAAATTAACAAAACTTAGCAAGCAACAGGGGCTGGGGTGTGAGGGAGATGGAGAAGTGTCCAGGAAAGGTTGACTCCTACTGTCTGAGTTTGGCTGAGTAGGTGGACAGTCATGACCATAAACAATGGAAGCCCAGCCTGCCAAATCCACCAGCCCGAAGAGGAGGCTCGAGCTTGGATCTCTCTCTATAACCAGCCCAGATGCCCTGTCAGGGCCCACTGCTCCACAGGGCTGGGGTCCCACCCTGACCCCTTGCCTTGACTTGGAAATCCCCTGGGGCCTAACCTGCCTCACCAGACCCTGCCTTAGTGCCCCTGTCTGGATAGAGCCACAGCTGCCCACCTGCCCATCTGCCTTCTTGAATTCTCTCTCCTACTAGGAGGCAAGGGGAAGGGAATCATTTACAGTCATTCCTCTTAAATATTTTTTCCTCTCAAATTTAATATCAGACTGATTAGAAAAAGTCACTTAGCAACACCAAAACACTCATATTTTCTTTCTAGTGCCAAAACCATATTTGCAGCCAATGTAATTTCTTATATTAACTACAAACGTCCAGCATACACCAGAAAAACCTTAGAACTGTTATTCACATTTTTAGAACACTTTTAGTTTCTAGGGCACTTCACTGGTTTCCCATTTGCATTTTTTAAAGGCTTAAAACAATACAAATTTATTATCTTACAGTTCCAGAGGTCAGAAGTCTAAAATGGGTCCCAACCCCTGCTCGTGACACACCGGGCTCTTCCTGACCTGACTCGCTCGCTGCCCCTCCCTCACCGCTCCCGTCTTACACCCTGCTTTCCAATCAGACCTGCAGCTCCTGGATTGCATCACACCCTGTCTGTCACCTCCGTCTGCCCCTCTGCATGTGCTATACCTTCTGCCTGGAAAGCCTTCCCCCATCTCCTTCACCTTGTTCATCTCTTTTCTGCCTTAGCTTCCACCTGGGACACTTCCGAGCCCATGCCAGCCCCACCCCAGGCTGCGTTAGCCTCGTCCCTTGGGATCCTTAGCAACTTGTCCACACCCTCCCCAGGCCTCCCCATACTGGATTAGAAGGGCCTGCCCGTGTCTCTGCCTGCCTCCTGCTCATGAGACTGAGTAGCTTGGGGGCACATCCTGTGTCTTATGCATCCTCTTTTCTCCTTGCCCAGAGTCTAGCACACGTGTTGAATAGATGAAAAGCATTGTATGCTTACTCTTGGTAACAGGAGCATACTGAGTTGAAGAGTGGCCTCCAAAAGATATGTCCAAGTCCTAACCCCTGTATCTGTGAGTGGCCTTATTTGGAAATGGGGTCTTTGCAGATGTAATTAAGGCTCTCTAAAGGAGATCATCCTGGATTTGAGTGGGCCCAAAATTAAATGACTGGTGTCCATATGAGAAGAGGAGAGTCCACACAGAGATGCACAGAGAGAAGGCCATGTAATGAGGGAGCAGAAATTGAAGTGATGTGTCTACAAGCCAAGGAACGCTGAAGATGGCTGGGAACTACCAAGGGGTAGGAAAAGACAAGGAAGGATTCTCCCTCAGAGTCTGCAGATGCAGCAGGCCCTGCCAACACCCTATTTTCAGAATTCTGGCCTCCAGAATGGCAAGAGAATAGATTTTTGCTGTGTTAAGCTACCATGTGTGTGGCAATTAATTACAGCAGTTCTAGAAAACAAATACAAGGGATAAAGGTGACATAGGATATGAATGCACATATGATGCCTATATGCTAAGCAAAAAAAAAAAAAAAATTGCCTGCTTATACTATTGTTCGATTTGGGAAATCTCCATAAATGCCTAACCTGCTTCACTCTCTCTGCTGGGTGAATCATCCATGATGGTAAAGTAAGCATCTTACTAAAACAAGCAGGTTCATTTTCTTGACTTGACTGCTCTGTTTCTCCCACTGCCCCCCCACTAGGTTACAGTCCACTCCCCACGGTGGAGTCAGGTCAGGTACTGTGACCTTGTATAGCCCCTGCACCTATGATAGCTCTCCCCCCAGCCCCAGCCTTCCACCACTGGCTCTCCTTCCAACACCAAGTACTGGAGGTTCCTCCTCTCGGCCACATGCTCCCCCAGGGCAAGTTCCAAGATCACCCCATCCCAGCCCTGAACTTCCCACTCTCCCAGGTATGTATTCCATGTAGCATGGACTCCAGAAAACAGAATCTATGAGCGTGTAATGAGCAAACACGTTTTCCACACTTTCCATGAGCTATCAACACACTGATAATGATGGTAATTGCTAATTTAGAGCAGCATTAATTAAAGAAGGAGGATCATTTCTTGTCTACCTACAACACATTTTCAGGTTCGAAATCTCAAAATCATACAAGGTATCCTTAAGAATGCCGTTGGTCCTCAAGACGTTTTCTTATTTACTTAAACTGAGATTTGGGAGTTACCTGAATAAGTATGAAGATATGCTGGCCTCCACAAATGGTATCTTTTGTGATACATGGTTTAAAAAGTCAATATCTAATTCCACCATAATTTATTTGCTAATTGCATGCCGTAGATAATATTCCTACTCTTTAACTCAGCCAGCACTCCCACTCCCCCCGCCAAAAAATAGATTTCAAGAATGCAGGGAAGGCAAACCAAGCGACAGGTCCATGTTCCTGGAACGCCACAGGAGCTTTTTATCACTGGGAATATGCCTATATGAAAATAAGATCCACACCCAGAAGCAAGATTAGCAGTTCTTTCCATGATGCAGGAAAGGCACTGTTGAGAACTCCAGGGTTTATTTTTGTAATTTTGACACAATTCAGTAATTTTCCAGAAGGTCAGAGGGCTGGCAGCAGTTGGTTGGTTTCCTCTGATACACAATAGTAACATCTTTCCTGGCGGGTCCTCCCACCCTGGTTCAGGCCTGTTATCCTCCCTCCTGCTATTGCCAATGCCTCCTGCCCACTCCCTTCCCACAGCCTCTCAAGCCATCCCCACAAGATGCTAGAGCATCTTTCCAAAATCCACATTTAAACAGGTCATAACCTCTTCAAAACTTGCTTCTCACCATTGCCTTCGCGATAAAATGTGAACTGCTTGGCAGGGCATCCAAGGGTCCTGCTCACCCTCAGTCACCACAGCCTTGACTTTACTCTGGCAGCAGGTGCACCTGAGCTCAGACCACAACAACATCACTTGAATTTCCGGATCATTTCTCTCATTGCCAGTTTACAGCATCTCCTACACTAAGAGATTGTTTTGTTTGTCATGCATATAGCACTCTATTTTGTTTACATTTGAAAGCTGCAGTCTCCGTCCTTGCAAATTTGGTTATTATTTAAACTATTTATTTACTTTCATTTGTTTTATTTTTATTGGTTTTAAAATCCTGAAAAGACTAAAAAACATAACAAGCTCCTTAAAAGTAAGCAAAAGCATTAAAAAAAAAAAAAAAAAAAGGTGTGCTAATGGTCTTGTAGTTGGTGTAGAATGTCCTTGTTCTGAGAAACCCCTGCTGCAATATTAGGCTGTGACACAGCATCTGTAACTTTTTCTCGAATGATTCAGTTAAAGAAAATGTGAATGTGAGAGGGTAAAATTTTTTCCACTGAATTTTAGGCAAACTTGTCACAGGACAAATGAATCCCAAATGAGCTGACTCTGGGAGAAGTTGCTGCACCTGTAAGCCTTCCGAGTCCTTATTCTGCTCCCTCTGGCTCAGTAAGTCTCTGAGATCCCTGGTCAGATAACCCCTTGACCTTCCACTGGCTCCTCCGTGCCCTCCCTGCCGACTTGATCCCCCTCCTTTACAATAATATTCTGTCATCAGTTGTCTTCATTCCTACAGTTATTGTGTATGGGGCTGCAGTCAGCTTCCCAGGAGGAATCTGAGAGCTCTTAGGTCCTAGCATCAGGCACACAAAAGGGATTCAAACACATTTTCCTAGAAAGAATCAGTGAAGAAACAAGGAAACGAGTGGAAAGATACCATCTATTTTGTACAGAACTATATTCTTTTACTCACTAGGGCACTTGGAAAAATGAGGTACTAAGAAATGAACTGGGCCTAGAAGAGCTAACACTTAGGGAGCCTGAGGCTTTGAGTTTATAAGTAAGAGAAATGGGCTCTGGCAGCAGAGTTTGCTGCTATGGTGGGTCAAGAACCATCCCAGCAGACAGCAGTGGGGACAAGCTCTCTGGATGCAGCGGGTATCGACACTGGGAGCTGAGGAAAGGCCCCTGGGAGCACCAGTCATAGTGCTGTTCTCAGACTTGTTGGAACGTGCTGGCTTCAGCCCAATCCATCCCCGGTGGTTGGTTAAGCATCCCCTGAGCTGACGGCTTCTAGTCTTTTTTTTTTTTTAAGTATAGTTGATTTACAATATTGTGTTAGTTTCACAGTAAAGTGATTCAGTTATACGTATATTTTTTCAGATTCTTTTCCATTATAGGTTATTACAAGATATTGAATATAGTTCCCTGTGCTATACAGTAAATCTGTGCTGCTTATCTATTTCATGTATAGTAGTGTGTATCTGTTAGTCCCATACTCCTAATTCATCCCTTGCCCCTTCCCTTTCCTCTTTGGTAATATCTAAAAAATAATACAAATGAATCTATATATGAAACAGAAACAGACTCACAGCCATAGGAAACAAACTCTAGTCTTTTCCTTCTCTGTGGATTCACTGCTTTCCATGGGGCACTCCTCAGAGCGGTTCTCAAAGCCAAGTATGCATCCCCATGTTACAGCAGACCCACAAAAAAGAACAGGGCTTTCACAGCCAAGAATGCTCACAGCCCTGAAATGAGAGATGGTGCAGAAATGAAAATCTCCAGTGAAGCCTGAGTGAGGACATTTTACAGCTACCTCACCTCAGACTATCGCATCACCTAGTACCTTGTTTGACACCATCTTTACACCCATCACACCTTTTAATAAATCTTTTCTCAGTTGTTGAACCGCAACACAGTATAATTCAAACCACCTTCAGTCTTAAATTGGTCTTCAAAAAGCATTTCCAAATTCCACAATATCTTTCTTATTGGATAATCTATCAATGTATATATCACCTGCCATGTCTTCATAATTGATATCTTCGAACTCTTCAAATTTTTTTTTAAATGTAAGGTTTGGGTAATTGGATCATAATCTGGATTCCTACCAACCCCTTCTCACAACCACCTTCATGGAGGGAAGGCAGAGAGGAGTGGAAACACAACCCTTGCAGACACACCAGACTATGGGTAATAAGTACCCATCCTGTCTCTAAACTTGATTCCTCAACTCTAAGGAAGCAACAGCAATTGTGCCAACCTCAAAAGACTGCCCTGGGTAGTCAAATGATATAACAAATGCTGGCTGCCGAGCCCAAAGCATGTTGCAATAGACAGTCAAAGATGCCAGTCTTCTTCCCCATTCTAACAATAGCAAAGTCTGGTATTTACTGAGCACTTACTACATGTTTCATATATAGTAATTCATTAGTCTTCACAGCAATCCCATGAAATGGGTTTTATTTTATAGATGAAACTTGAGATAAAAGGAGTTCAAAGTGTCAAACCAAACACTGAAAAGCTACAGGTTGGAGAAATAGTTGAGGTGACTCTATTGTTGCAGAAGAACTTTGAACAATTACACTAAAACTATCTTCAAAGTGTTCAAAAGAGTCATGTGAGGTCATGGAAACAGTAACAGATAAGAGATTCAAAGGCTTGTGCTCCTCTCCTGACCCCATCATTTACTAGTTTTGTGACTGTTGTGGGAAATTCTCCAAAGGCCCACGATACGTTTTGAGACTGCTGCGTTTTCCTTTCTCCTAGGCACGTATGCACTTGCTAGATGGGGACCACTGATCTTGAGAGCAGGGAATTCCAAAGTCCTGGTGTCCCTTCCTGAAAGACAGGCTACATATCTGCAGTGAGAGAGGAAAATAAATACCATCTGCAAATCTCCTGCCTCAAAAGCCCTTTGGTTTAGAAATTTGGCTTGCTTACATATGTCCTCCAAAAGGCAAAATGTAAGGTCCAATCAGATGGTAACATGGGCTCACAAGTTATGATCCTAGGGAAAATTTTTAAGGCAGCTGTATGTCCCCTACCCTTGTAGAACCAACTCCTCCAAGGCTTTGGCTGTAGACTTCAGGCAAGATTCCACTGATGTTCTTCTCCCCAGTCCCTGCTCACGCCACTGAGCAACACTGGGGCTCAGAAACATTTGACATGGGAAGATCACAACCCACCCCCAGCGGGCAGTAATAACTGGATATTATAGCCTGACATTGTCTGCATAAAGCCCTTTGAATTGCCTCTGTCTCCTGACAATCAAAAGAATTAATCAACATCTAATGCAGAAAAGAGAGATTTGTACTAGGTTTGGCAGGCTCTAGGCCACTGACTTTCATTGAATTTGGTCACTTAGGTTCCCTGAAACTTGAGTTTCTTATCCAAAAATAAGACAGCAATAATATCTATCTTGACTATTTCAAGGGCCACCGGAAAGATTAAATTTAGGAGGCAGCTTGGCATTGAGGTTAAAAACTCGGATTTACAATCCAGACTGACTGGTTTCAAACTCCACCTCTGCTACCTACAAGCTACATGACTGTGGGCGAGTAATTTAACTTGTCCATACCGCAGATTCCTTACTTGAAACAGGAAAAAGCAAAGATCCTATACCAGAAGGTTGTTGTGACAATTCAGTTGGTTAATAGATGTAAAGCATTCAGAATGGTGCTTGCCATATACTTAGTGCTTACGTAAGTGGTAGTTATTATTATGTGAAAGCACTAAAAAAGCCAAAACTGTCATCCAAAGATACTGGTACACTATGGAATGAGCCTTCTGTTCACTTTCTAACAGGAGCCTAGAAGTTTGCTTTTAGAGCACTTCAAAATATGCCCAGCCCAAATGACCAAGTCAAGGTCCCCATTCTGCTGTCACCCCGAACAGCAGAAAGGATGACCACTTCCTGAGGATGGTGGTGAAAACTGGAACCATGTGTTATAACTAAATAGCATTTTCCAGCAAATGAAGCACTGGCTGAGCATTAACACTTCAATGATCACCACCAATTCACAGGACATCTTTCTCTACCATCCCCTCTCAGAGGCAGACATGAAAAAGTCTAGGCCATAAAAATCCACATGCCAGTGATAAAAATCCTCACTATTTCTGAAAAATCACTGTGAAATTCATCCCCAAACCCTCACTGCATCAGTTCCTGGGATTCAATGACTGAACAATCTACAAACTATGACCTCAATGATTCCATGACTTAACTTCAAATGTGAAGAGAGAAAAAAAAAAAAAAGTTTGAGTCAGTGGCTTAAACTGCAAAACACACAAATAGACCCAAGCCATATGATCTTATTGTGTAACATGGTGGGAGAGATACTGGGTATCAGCAGTGCCAGGCACCCAGAACACTCCGTATGGTCATCGCATCTGTCAGTCACTTCAGTTTTAGCAGGCAGCATGCTAGCTAACGTTACCTAACAACTATAAGGTGCTCCATGAACATTCGTTAGAGTTGGGGTTTCCTAAACACTTTCACGTACATTATATGGCTTTTAAACCTCAAACTACAAAATAGGCATTTTTACTTACACACTCTCATTTCCCCATTAGTGAAACAGAAGTTCTTATTGGTTCCAGGATTTGCCCAAAATTATAACAGAGCTAATAAATGACACAAATGCAACCCATATCTGCATCTCACGATTGAAGACCAGTGTGTGTGTGATGTTGTTACCTAAGTGTAAGAAAATCACAAGTAACATGGATTTGTTCAGATTAGACTGTCACACAACACCCCACTCCCACCTTATGGGCCTTGCCATGGTAAATGCAGTTGTAGCAAAAATACATTCTTACACTTTGATCAAAATTGGACAATGTACGTGAGAAGGTCAACACTATGCTAGCAGCAGGCCAGCTGAGAACCTGTCTCAAGAGGGAGATTTGACAAGAAGAGGAGAAGGCAAATAGGGTTCTGGGAGGAATAAGCGCAGGAGGATGTAAGCTTGTCAGACCTCTCTTCCCCCACCTTCTCAAAGTCCTCCCTCGACCCATGGCTCCTTGGAGGGGCTGCAGCATTTCTTTTCATCCCTTCAATTCTAGGAGGTTGTGCTGACTCCCCATTTCCTCACCTCCCACTCACTCCAATCTGCTTTCTTAGCACCGCTCATGAAATTGTTCTCTCTGGTACAAAAGAATTTTTCCCCTTCACTTATGAATAACATTAGTATGACAGAATATAAGCACTCTCTTTTCCCTTCTGTCATTTCAATCAAGTCACTAATTCATATTCATTATAAAATGACTGGAAAAATTAGATAAGAAAAATAAAAATTGTTAAAGTTTTAAATCATCCAGAATTCCACAGTCAAGAGATAACTGCTATTAACACGTTGGTGTATTCTTTCCAGACTTCTCCCATCATACCAACACGTATATACATATATATCTTTACAAAACAATACCAGAATATGACTATTTTGAGACCTGTTTGCTTTTAACTCAAAATATCATGCACAGCTTTTCATGTCAGTACATGAAAGCACGTAAACATCGTCATGAATTTGGCTTAAACTATTTAATTAATTCTCTATTACTGAACATTTAGGTGGTTTCCAACTGTTTGTGATTACGGGCAACACATATGAGCATTCTTGAACATACATCTTCAGGCACCTGTTTTATCATTTCTTTAGGATAAATGCTAACAAGTATCTGATTATTGCACTTAGCGTTGAGAGTCCCTTGATTTTTAAGATAAATTTCAAATGCATTTGCTGAACTCATTTTTAATCTTATCTCCCTCTGCTCCATCATTGCCCCACATATACTGTTGACACCTTTTGCTGTTTTTACCCTCCTGTGCCTCTCCTCCACTTCACTTATCCCTTCCTTCTCCTTTCTCCAGTATTAAAATATCACCTTCTTCTAGAAGTCTTCCATCATCCTGATCCTTCACCAGTACAATCAATATTATACTACTGCCCCTTATAATCATCATCATTATCATCATCACATACATATAGCAATTATTTTGTGCCAGGCAATATTCTAAGAATGTTACATAGATATGTCATTTTATCGTTTCAACAAATCTCTGAGGCAGCAACTTAAACGTCAATTTCACAGATAAACAAACAGACTTAGATGCTTAGGTTTGTTAGAATTTCTGAATCTATGAGTACTTACACAAAATTTTAAACTAAATAAATACATGTGAATATGTGCAGCTCTAGCTCAAGGTACAGCTGCAGCTGTTTCAATGAATAAATTATTTTTCAAAAAAACTTAAAAGTGATGTCATTATCTAGAGGAAAGAACTATAAGATATAATTAAAAGGAACTAAGCAATTTAAGGTAAAACTATATGGATTTAAAAAAAATAGAAATGAAGGTGAATTATGAGTATTCTAGGTTAAAACTCAAGTTCCAGAATCTGGTAAGCACTTTAATTGCCTTTACACATCAGTAAGAATTGGGGAAAATCCAGCCTATATACACCATTTTAGTTTAAGTAACATGCCTTTTCATCAGGTACTTAACATCCTATAATAAAAATCAATGTTATTACTTTATTTTACCCAGGTAGTCAAAAGGAAAATTGGAATCCCTACTCATAAGAGAACAAAACCAAAACAACACCCCATTATAGAGCTGTTAAGCATTTATCTAAGCACATTACATTTTTAAAGCATTCAACAAGTAATGAGTTGAAATTGGAATTGAATTTGTTTTTATTCTCAGAATGTGGAAGTAAACCATCCACTGAATAAGTTATTCAACTATTAAACCTTGACCAAAAAAAAAAAAGACATTATTGTTAATTGTTTAAACTTCAATAAAATTAAAACAACTTTGTTTTCCTTTCCGATTAGCTAATAAAGCCTGCATGACTTTCACTAAATCACTTAGTTTCCACCAAAGGTAAAATACTAGACACTCAATGAAGAAGGTTGCTTCCTGAATGGTGAGGTCTGTGTCAGGTGGTGTGAGAAGACAAGACACAATCAACCCCCCCCCTCCGAGGACATCCACTTCTGAGGAGAAAATAGACATTATTACAGTTATTCTAAAACAAGCACAGTTACACCATGTATCAAACAACATTGCATAACTTTTTGAAATAAAAAACTATCATCTACTTAAATGCTTTCCTTTTCACTTTATAACTTGTATGCCTTTTGAATTTTGCACTATTTGAATGTGTTACCTCTTAGAAAAATAAGCCTTTTAAGCTATAACATGGGGAAAATGATTAAGAAAAACTAAAATAACAGTTTGGCATATCTGATTTGGTGGAGAATTCCTACCTGCTACGCTTGTGAACAGCTACAAAGGTTATCTTGTCCAAAATATGTGTTTTTTTTTTTTTTGCTTTATAACAAATTTAATCAGTTATACATATACATATGTTCCCATATCCCCTCCCTTTTGCGTCTCCCTCCCACCCTCCTTATCCCACCGCTCCAGGAGGTCACAAAGCACCGTGTTGATCTCCCTGTGCTATGCGGCTGCTTCCCACTAGCTATCTACCTTACGTTTGGTAGTGTACATATGTCCATGCCGCTCTTTCACTTTGTCACAGCTTACCCTTCCCCCTCCCCATATCCTCAAGTCCATTCTCTAGTAGGTCTGTGTCTTTATTCCTGTCTTACCCCTATGTTCTTCATGACATTTTTTTTTCTTAAATTCCATATATATGTGTCAGCATACAGTATTTGTCTTTCTCTGACTTACTTCACTCTGTATGACAGGCTCTAGGACCATCCACCTCATTACAAATAGCTCAGTTTCGTTTCTTTTTATGGCTGAGTAATATTCCATTGTATACATGTGCGACATCTTCTTTACCCATTCATCCGATGATGGACACTTAGGTTGTTTCCATCTCCAGGCTATTGTAAATAGGGCTGCTATGAACATTTTGGTACATGTCTCTTTTTGAATTATGGTTTTCTCAGGGTATATGCCCAGTAGTGGGATTGCTGGGTCATATGGTAGTTCTATTTGTAGTTTTTTAAGGAACCTCCATACCGTTCTCCATAGTGGCTGTACCAATTCACATTCCCACCAGCAGTGCAAGAGTGTTCCCTTTTTTCCACACCCTCTCCAGCATTTATTGTTTCTAGATTTTTTGATGATGGCCATTCTGACTGGTGTGAGATGATATCTCATTGTAGTTTTGATTTGCATTTCTCTAATGAGTAAAGATGTTGAGCATCCTTTCATGTGTTTGTTGTCAGTCTGTATTTCTTCTGTGAAGAAATGTCTATTTAGGTCTTCTGCCCATTTTTGGATTCGGTTGTTTTTTTGTTATTGAGCTGCATGAGCTGCTTATAAATTTTGGAGATTAATCCTTTGTCAGTTGCTTCATTTGCAAATATTTTCTCCCATTCTGAGGGCTGTCTTTTGGTCTTATTTATGGTTTCCTTTGCTGTGCAAAAGCTTTGAAGTTTCATTAGGTCCCATGTGTTTATTTTTGTCTTTATTTCCATTTCTCTAGGAGGTGGGTCCAAAAGGATCTTGCTGTGATTTATGTCATAGAGTGTTCTGCCTATGTTTTCCTCTAAGAGTTTGATAGTGTCTGGCCTTACATTTAGGTCTTTAATCCATTTTGAGCTTATTTTTGTGTATGGTGTTAGGGAGTGATCTAATCTCATACTTTTACATGTCCCTATCCAGTTTTCCCAGCACCACTTATTGAAGAGACTGTCCTTTCTCCACTGTACATTCCTGCCTCCTTTATCAAAGATAAGGTGACCATATGTCCGTGGGTTTATCTCTGGGCTTTCTATCCTGTTCCATTGATCTATCTTTATGTTTTTGTGCCAGTGCCATACTGTCTTCATTACTGTAGCTTTGTAGTATAGTTTGAATTCAGGGAGCCTGATTCCTCCAGCTCCATTTTTCGTTCTCATGATTGCTTTGGCTATTCAGGGCTTTTTGTGTTTCCATACAAATTATGAAATTTTTTGTTCTAGTTCTGTGAAAAATGCCAGTGGTAGTTTGATAGGGATTGCATTGAATCTGTAGATTGCTTTGGGTAGTAGAGTCATTTTCACAATGTTGATTCTTCCAATCCAAGAACATGATAAATCTCTCCATCTATTTGTATCATCTTTAATTTCTTTCATCAGTGTCTTATAATTTTCTGCATACAGGTCTTTTGTCTCCTTAGGTAGGTTTATTCCTAGATATTTTATTCTTTTTGTTGCAATGGTAAGTGGGAGTGTTTCCTTGATTTCACTTTCAGATTTTTCATAATTAGTATATAGGAATGCCAGAGATTTCTGTGCATTAATTTTGTATCCTGCAACTTTACCAAATTCGTTGATTAGCTCTAGTAGTTTTCTGGTAGCATCTTTAGGATTCTCTGTGCATAGTATCATGTCATCTGCAAACAGTGACAGCTTTACTTCTTCTTTTCCGACTTGGATTCCTTTTATTTCCTTTTCTTCTCTGACTGCTGTGGCTAAAACTTCCAAAACTATGTTGAATAAGAGTGGTGAGAGTGGGCAACCTTGTCTTGTTCCTGATCTTAGTGGAAATGGTTTCAGTTTTTCACCATTGAGGACGATGCTGGCTGTGGGTTTGTCATATATGGCCTTTATTATGTTGAGGAAAGTTCCCTCTATGCCTACTTTCTGCAGGGTTTTTATCATAAATGGGTGTTGAATTTTGTCGAAAGCTTTCTCTGCATCTATTGAGATGATCATATGGTTTTTCTCCTTCAATTTGTTAATATGGTGTATCACGTTGATTGATTTGCGTATATTGAAGAATCCTTGCATTCCTGGAATAAACCCCACTTGATCATGGTGTATGATCCTTTTAATGTGCTGTTGGATTCTGTTTGCTAGTATTTTGTTGAGGATTTTTGCATCTATGTTCATCAGTGATATTGGCCTGTAGTTTTCTTTCTTTGTGACATCCTTGTCTGGTTTTGGTATCAAGGTGATGGTGGCCTCGTAGAATGAGTTTGGGAGTGTTCCTCCCTCTGCTATATTTTGGAAGAGTTTGAGAAGGATAGGTGTTAGCTCTTCTCTAAATGCTTGATAGAATTCGCCTGTGAAGCCATCTGGTCCTGGGCTTTTGTTTGTTGGAAGATTTTTTATCACAGTTTCAATTTCAGTGCTTGTGATTGGTCTGTTCATATTTTCTATTTCTTCCTGATTCAGTCTTGGCAGGTTGTGCATTTCTAAGAATTTGTCCATTTCTTCCAGGTTGTCCATTTTATTGGCATAGAGTTGCTTGTAGTAATCTCTCATGATCTTTTGTATTTCTGCAGTGTCAGTTCTTACTTCTCCTTTTTCAGTTCTAATTCTATTGATTTGAGTCTTCTCCCTTTTTTTTCTTGATGAGTCTGGCTAATGGTTTATCAATTTTGTTTATCTTCTCAAAGAACCAGCTTTTACTTTTATTGATCTTTGCTATTGCTTCCTTCATTCCTTTTTCATTTACTTCTGATCTGATTTTTATGATTTCTTTCCTTCTGCTAACTTTGGGATGTTTTTGTTCTTCTTTCTTTAATTGCTTTAGGTGCAAGGTTAGATTGTTTATTCGAGATGTTTCCTGTTTCTTAAGGTGGGATTGTATTGCTATAAACTTCCCTCTTAGAACTGCTTTTGGAAAAGCTGAGACCCGGGAGCTGTGGGAACAAAGAAGAGAAAGGGAAATCTCTCCCAGCAGCCTCAGAAACAGCGGATTAAATCTCCACAATCAACTTGATGTACCCTGCATCTGTGGAATACATGAATAGACACCAAATCATCCCAAATTGAGGAGCCAGGAGTCAGTGCTGTGCCTCTGAGGTGGGAGAGCCAACTTCAGGACACTGGTCCACAAGAGACCTCCCAGCTCCACATAATATCAAACGGCGAAAATCTTCCAGAGATCTCCATCTCAACACCAGCACCCAGCTTCATTCAACGACCAGCAAGCTACAGTGCTGGACACCCTAAGCCAAACAACTAGCAAGACAGGAACACAATGCCACCCATTAGCCGAGAGGCTGCCTAAAATCATAAAAAGTCCGCAGACACCCCAAAACACACCACCAGACGTGGACCTGCCCACCAGAAAGACAAGATCCAGCCTCATCCACCAGAACACAGGCACTAGTCCCCTCCACCAGGAAGCCTACACAACCCACTAAACCAACCTTAGCCACTAGGGACAGACACCAAAAACAACGGGAACTACGAAGCTGCAGCCTGCAAAAAGGAGACCCCAAACACAGTAACATAAGCAAAATGAGAAGACAGAAAAACACACAGCAGGAGAAGGAGCAAGATAAAAACCCACCAGACCTAACAAATGAAGAGGTAATAGGCAGTCTACCTGAAAAAGAATTCAGAATAATGATGGTAAA
This sequence comes from Hyperoodon ampullatus, assembly GCF_949752795.1. Lineage (NCBI taxonomy): Eukaryota > Metazoa > Chordata > Mammalia > Artiodactyla > Ziphiidae > Hyperoodon > Hyperoodon ampullatus. The sequence goes on from NC_136914.1 coordinate 169,692,272, forward strand.
GATGATCCAAGATTCTATTTCCCAGATCCAAAATCTTGGAAATAGAATAGACAAAATGCAAGAAACAGTTAACAAGGACCTAGAAGAACTAAAGATGAATCAAGCATCGATTAAAAACACAATAAATGAAATGAAAAATACTCTAGATGGGATCAATAGCAGAATAACTGAGGCAGAAGAACGGATAAGTGAGGTGGAAGATAAAATAGTGAAAATAACGGATGCAGAGCAAAATAAAGAAAAAAGAAAGAAAAGAACAGAGGACAGTCTCAGAGACCTCTGGGACAACATTAAACGCACCAACATTCGAATTATAGGGGTTCCAGAAGAAGAAGAGAAAAAGAAAGGGACTGAGAAAATATTTGAAGAGATTATAGTTGAAAACTTCCCTAATATGGGAAAGGAAATAGTTAATCAAGTCCAGGAGGCACAGAGAGTCCCATACAGAATAAATCCAAGGAGAAATACACCAAGACACATATTAATCAAACTGTCAAAAATTAAACACAAAGAAATCATATTAAAAGCAGCAAGGCAAAAGCAACAAATAACACACAAGGGAATCCCCATCAGGATAACAGCTGATCTCTCAGCAGAAACTCTACAAGCCAGAAGGGAGTGGCAGGACATAATTAAAGTGATGAAGGAGAAAAACCTGCAACCAAGATTACTCTACCCAGCAAGGATTTCATTCAGATTTGATGGAGAAATTAAAACGTTTACAGACAAGCAAAAGCTGAGAGAGTTCAGCACCACCAAACCAGCTTTACAACAAATGCTAAAGGAACTTCTCTAGGCAAGAAACACAACAGAAGGAAAAGACCTACAATAACAAACCCAAAACAATTAAGAAAATGGGAATAGGAACATACATATCGATAATTACCTTCAATGTAAATGGACTAAATGCTCCCACCAAAAGACACAGATTGGCTGAATGGATACAAAAACAAGACCCACATATATGCTGTCTACAAGAGACCCACTTCAGACCTAGAGACACATACAGACTGAAAGTAAGGGGATGGAAAAAGATATTCCATGCAAATGGAAATCAAAAGAAAGCTGGAGTAGCAATTCTCATATCAGAAAAAATCGACTTTAAAATAAAGACTAGGGCTTCCCTGGTGGCGCAGTGGTTGAGAGTCCGCCTACCGATGCAGGGGACATGGGTTCGTGCCCCGGTCCGGGAAGATCCCACGTGCCGTGGAGCGGCTGGGCCCGTGAGCCATGGCCGCTGAGCCTGCGCGTCCGGAGACTGTGCTCCGCAACGGGAGAGGCCACAACAGTGAGAGGCCCGCATAACGCAAAAAAAATAAAATAATAAATAAAAAATAAAAATAAAATAAAGACTATTAGAAGAGACAAAGAAGGATACTACATAATGATCAAGGGATCGATCCAAGAAGAAGATATAACAATTGTAAATATTTATGCACCCAACATAGGAGCACCTCAATACATAAGGCAAATAATAACAGCCATAAAAGGAGAAATCGACAGTAACACAATCATAGTAGGGGACTTTAACACCCCACTTTCACCAATGGACAGATCATCCAAAATGAAAATAAATAAGGAAACACAAGCTTTAAATGATACATTAAACAAGATGGACTTAATTGATATTTATAGGACATTCCATCCAAAAACAACAGAATACACATTTTTCTCAAGTGCTCATGGAACATTCTCCAGGATAGATCATATCGTGGGGCACAAATCAAGCCTTGGTAAATTTAAGAAAATTCACATTGTATCAAGTATCTTTTCTAACCACAATGCTATGAGACTAGATATCAATTACAGGAAAAGATCTGTAAAAAATACAAACACATGGAGGCTAAACAATACACTACTTAATAACGAAGTGATAACTGAAGAAATCAAAAAGGAAATTTAAAAATACCTAGAAACAAATGACAATGGAAACACGACGACCCAAAACCTGTGGGATGCAGCAAAAGCAGTTCTAAGAGGGAAGTTTATAGCAATACAATCCTACCTTAAGAAACAGGAAACATCTCGAATAAACAACCTAACCTTGCACCTAAAGCAATTAGAGAAAGAAGAACAAAAACATCCCAAAGTTAGCAGAAGGAAAGAAATCATAAAAATCAGATCAGAAGTAAATGAAAAAGGAATGAAGGAAGCGATAGCAAAGATCAATAAAAGTAAAAGCTGGGGCCTCCCTGGTGGCGCAGTGGTTGAGAAGTCCGCCTGCCGATGCAGGGGATACGGGTTCGTGCCCCGGTCTGGGAGGATCCCATATGCCGCGGAGCGGCTGGGCCCGTGAGCCATGGCTGCTGAGCCTGCGCGTCCGGAGCCTGTGCTCCGCAACGGGAGAGTCCACGGCAGTGAGAGGCCCGCGTACCACAAAAAAAAAAAAAAAAAAAAAGTAAAAGCTGGTTCTTTGAGAAGATAAACAAAATTGATAAACCATTAGCCAGACTCATCAAGAAAAAAAAGGGAGAAGACTCAAATCAATAGAATTAGAACTGAAAAAGTAACAACTGACACTGCAGAAATACAAAAGATCATGAGAGATTACTACAAGCAACTCTATGCCAATAAAATGGACAACCTGGAAGAAATGGACAAATTCTTAGAAATGCACAACCTGCCAAGACTGAATCAGGAAGAAATAGAAAATATGAACAGACCAATCACAAGCACTGAAATTGAAACTGTGATAAAAAATCTTCCAACAAACAAAAGCCCAGGACCAGATGGCTTCACAGGCGAATTCTATCAAGCATTTAGAGAAGAGCTAACACCTATCCTTCTCAAACTCTTCCAAAATATAGCAGAGGGAGGAACACTCCCAAACTCATTCTACGAGGCCACCATCACCTTGATACCAAAACCAGACAAGGATGTCACAAAGAAAGAAAACTACAGGCCAATATCACTGATGAACATAGATGCAAAAATCCTCAACAAAATACTAGCAAACAGAATCCAACAGCACATTAAAAGGATCATACACCATGATCAAGTGGGGTTTATTCCAGGAATGCAAGGATTCTTCAATATACGCAAATCAATCAACGTGATACACCATATTAACAAATTGAAGGAGAAAAACCATATGATCATCTCAATAGATGCAGAGAAAGCTTTCGACAAAATTCAACACCCATTTATGATAAAAACCCTGCAGAAAGTAGGCATAGAGGGAACTTTCCTCAACATAATAAAGGCCATATATGACAAACCCACAGCCAGCATCGTCCTCAATGGTGAAAAACTGAAACCATTTCCACTAAGATCAGGAACAAGACAAGGTTGCCCACTCTCACCACTCTTATTCAACATAGTTTTGGAAGTTTTAGCCACAGCAATCAGAGAAGAAAAGGAAATAAAAGGAATCCAAATTGGAAAAGAAGAAGTAAAGCTGTCACTGTTTGCAGATGACATGATACTATACATAGAGAATCCTAAAGATGCTACCAGAAAACTACTAGAGCTAATCAATGAATTTGGTAAAGTTGCAGGATACAAAATTAATGCACAGAAATCTCTGGCATTCCTATATACTAATGATGAAAAATCTGAAAGTGAAATCAAGGAAACACTCCCATTTACCATTGCAACAAAAAGAATAAAATATCTAGGAATAAACCTACCTAAGGAGACAAAAGACCTGTATGCAGAAAATTATAAGACACTGATGAAAGAAATTAAAGATGATACAAATAGATGGAGAGATTTATCATGTTCTTGGATTGGAAGAATCAACATTGTGAAAATGACTCTACTACCCAAAGCAATCTACAGATTCAATGCAATCCCTATCAAACTACCACTGGCATTTTTCACAGAACTAGAACAAAAAATTTCATAATTTGTATGGAAACACAAAAAGCCCTGAATAGCCAAAGCAATCATGAGAACGAAAAATGGAGCTGGAGGAATCAGGCTCCCTGAATTCAAACTATACTACAAAGCTACAGTAATGAAGACAGTATGGCACTGGCACAAAAACATAAAGATAGATCAATGGAACAGGATAGAAAGCCCAGAGATAAACCCACGGACATATGGTCACCTTATCTTTGATAAAGGAGGCAGGAATGTACAGTGGAGAAAGGACAGTCTCTTCAATAAGTGGTGCTGGGAAAACTGGATAGGGACATGTAAAAGTATGAGATTAGATCACTCCCTAACACCATACACAAAAATAAGCTCAAAATGGATTAAAGACCTAAATGTAAGGCCAGACACTATTAAACTCGTAGAGGAAAACATAGGCAGAACACTCTATGACATAAATCACAGCAAGATCCTTTTTGACCCACCTCCTAGAGTAATGGAAATAAAGACAAAAAAAAAAAAAAAAAAAAGAACTGCTTTTGCTGCATCCCATAGGTTTTGGGCCGTCGTGTCTCCATTGTCATTTGTTTCTAGGTATTTTTTAATTTCCTCTTTGATTTCTTCAGTGATCACTTCGTTATTAAGTAGTGTATTGTTTAGCCTCCATGTGTTTGTATTTTTTACAGCTCTTTTCCTGTAATTGATATCTAGTCTCATAGCATTGTGGTCAGAAAAGATACTTGATACAATGTCAATTTTCTTAAATTTACCAAGGCTTGATTTGTGCCCCACGATATGATCTATCCTGGAGAATGTTCCATGAGCACTTGAGAAAAATGTGTATTCTGTTGTTTTTGGATGGAATGTCCTATAAATATCAATTAAGTCCATCTTGTTTAATGTATCATGTAAAGCTTGTGTTTCCTTATTTATTTTCATTTTGGATGATCTGTCCATTGGTGAAAGTGGGGTGTTAAAGTCCCCTACTATGATTGTGTTACTGTCGATTTCTCCTTTTATGGCTGTTATTATTTGCCTTATGTATTGAGGTGCTCCTATGTTGGGTGCATAAATACTTACAATTGTTATATCTTCTTCTTGGATCGATCCCTTGATCATTATGTAGTATCCTTCTTTGTCTCTTCTAATAGTCTTTATTTTATTTTTATTTTTTATTTATTATTTTATTTTATTTTATTTTTTTTGCGTTATGCGGGCCTCTCACTGTTGTGGCCTCTCCCGTTGCGGAGCACAGTCTCCGGACGCGCAGGCTCAGCGGCCATGGCTCACGGGCCCAGCCGCTCCACGGCACGTGGGATCTTCCCGGACCGGGGCACGAACCCATGTCCCCTGCATCGGTAGGCGGACTCTCAACCACTGCGCCACCAGGGAAGCCCTAGTCTTTATTTTAAAGTCGATTTTTTCTGATATGAGAATTGCTACTCCAGCTTTCTTTTGATTTCCATTTGCATGGAATATCTTTTTCCATCCCCTTACTTTCAGTCTGTATGTGTCTCTAGGTCTGAAGTGGGTCTCTTGTAGACAGCATATATGTGGGTCTTGTTTTTGTATCCATTCAGCCAATCTGTGTCTTTTGGTGGGAGCATTTAGTCCATTTACATTGAAGGTAATTATCGATATGTATGTTCCTATTCCCATTTTCTTAATTGTTTTGGGTTTGTTATTGTAGGTCTTTTCCTTCTGTTGTGTTTCTTGCCTAGAGAAGTTCCTTTAGCATTTGTTGTAAAGCTGGTTTGGTGGTGCTGAACTCTCTCAGCTTTTGCTTGTCTGTAAACGTTTTAATTTCTCCATCAAATTTGAATGAGATCCTTGCTGGGTAGAGTAATCTTGGTTGCAGGTTTTTCTCCTTCATCACTTTAATTATGTCCTGCCACTCCCTTCTGGCTTGTAGAGTTTCTGCTGAGAGATCAGCTGTTATCCTGATGGGGATTCCCTTGTGTGTTATTTGTTGCTTTTGCCTTGCTGCTTTTAATATGATTTCTTTGTGTTTAATTTTTGACAGTTTGATTAATATGTGTCTTGGTGTATTTCTCCTTGGATTTATTCTGTATGGGACTCTCTGTGCCTCCTGGACTTGATTAACTATTTCCTTTCCCATATTAGGGAAGTTTTCAACTATAATCTCTTCAAATATTTTCTCAGTCCCTTTCTTTTTCTCTTCTTCTTCTGGAACCCCTATAATTCGAATGTTGGTGCGTTTAATGTTGTCCCAGAGGTCTCTGAGACTGTCCTCTGTTCTTTTCTTTCTTTTTTCTTTATTTTGCTCTGCATCAGTTATTTCCACTATTTTATCTTCCACCTCACTTATCCGTTCTTCTGCCTCAGTTATTCTGCTATTGATCCCATCTAGAGTATTTTTCATTTCATTTATTGTGTTTTTAATCGATGCTTGATTCATCTTTAGTTCTTCTAGGTCCTTGTTAACTGTTTCTTGCATTTTGTCTATTCTATTTCCAAGATTTTGGATCTGGGAAATAGAATCTTGGATCATCTTTACCATCATTATTCTGAATTCTTTTTCAGGTAGACTGCCTATTACCTCTTCATTTGTTAGGTCTGGTGGGTTTTTATCTTGCTCCTTCTCCTGCTGTGTGTTTTTCTGTCTTCTCATTTTGCTTATGTTACTGTGTTTGGGGTCTCCTTTTTGCAGGCTGCAGCTTCGTAGTTCCCGTTGTTTTTGGTGTCTGTCCCCAGTGGCTAAGGTTGGTTTAGTGGGTTGTGTAGGCTTCCTGGTGGAGGGGACTAGTGCCTGTGTTCTGGTGGATGAGGCTGGATCTTGTCTTTCTGGTGGGCAGGTCCACGTCTGGTGGTGTGTTTTGGGGTGTCTGCGGACTTTTTATGATTTTAGGCAGCCTCTCGGCTAATGGGTGGCATTGTGTTCCTGTCTTGCTAGTTGTTTGGCTTAGGGTGTCCAGCACTGTAGCTTGCTGGTCGTTGAATGAAGCTGGGTGCTGGTGTTGAGATGGAGATCTCTGGAAGATTTTCGCCGTTTGATATTATGTGGAGCTGGGAGGTCTCTTGTGGACCAGTGTCCTGAGGTTGGCTCTCCCACCTCAGAGGCACAGCACTGACTCCTGGCTCCTCAATTTGGGATGATTTGGTGTCTATTCATGTATTCCACAGATGCAGGGTACATCAAGTTGATTGTGGAGCTTTAATCCGCTGCTTCTGAGGCTGCTGGGAGAGGTTTCCCTTTCTCTTCTTTGTTCTCACAGCTCCTGGGTCTCAGCTTTGGATTTGGCCCCGCCTCTGCGTGTAGGTCGCCGCAGGGCGTCTGTTCTTCGCTCAGACAGGACAGGGTTAAAGGAGCAGCCTCTTCGGGGACTCTGGCTCACTCAGGCCGAGCGGGAGGGAGGGGCACGGAGTGCGGGGCGAGCCTGCAGCGGCAGAGGTCGGCGTGACGTTGCACCAGCCCGAGGTGCGCCGTGCGTTCTCCCAGGGAAGCCGCTCCTGGATCCCGGGACCCCGGCAGTGGCGGGCTGCACAGGCTCCCGGAAGGGCGGTGTGGACAGTGACCTGCGCTCGCACACAGGCTTCTTGGCGGCGGCAGCAGCAGCCCCAGCGTCCCACGCCCGTCACTGGGCTCCGCGCTTTCAGCCGCGACTCGCGCCCGTCTGTGGGGCTCCTTTAAGCAGTGCTCTTAATCCCCTCTCCTCGCGCACCAGGAAACAAACAGGGAAGAAAAAGTCTCTTGCCTCTTCGGCAGCTTCAGAGTTTTCCCGGACTCCCTCTCGGCTAGCTGTGGCACATTAGCCCCCTTCAGGCTGAGTTCTCGCCGCCAGCCCCAGTCCTCTCCCTGTGCTCTGACCGAAGCCCGAGCCTCAGCTTCCAGCGCCGCCCGCCCCGGCGGGTGAGCAGAAAAGCCTCTCGGGCTGGTGAGTGCCGCTCGGCACCGATCCTCTGTGCGGGAATCTCTCCGCTTTGCCCTACCCAGGTATGTGGGGAGTTTCTTGCCTTTTGGGAGGTTTGGGGTCTTCTGCCAGCGTTCAGTAGGTGTTCTGTAGGAGTTGTTCCACGTGTAGCTGTATTTCTGGTGTATCCATGGGGAGGAAGGTGATCTCCGCGTCTTACTCTTCCGCCATCTTACCCGGAAGTCCCCAAAATATGTGTATTAACCTCTCTATCTCTCAATACTTGTAGTACATCTAAAAGTTTCCCACAAAAGAAATCCTAAAAGCCAAAATAAGTAAAAACTTGTCCACCCTCTCTCCATTCCAAAGGCATGACCCAGAGAGGCCACTAGAAATACTAATTTTTTTTTAAGTCTTGGTGAGGTTTTAAGCTTTAAATTTATTTTAAATTAAATTTTAATTTAATTTATTTAGCAATGCCTTGATAATTTAAATTCATTTGAATAGATAACGGTTTGAAATTCAAAGGGAACAAAACTTTCCCCTTCTACCTCAGTCTCCAGTCACCCAGTTTCCTTTCCTGAAGGCAACGATCAGTGTTACCAAGCTCCTATGCATCCCCCCGAGGCCTTCTTAAATCTAACTCCACCCCCAACACAACTAGGCTGGGGAAAATTTAATATCATTTTAAAGAACAAATTTTTTCAGGTATAATCATGATTTTCATACAAATATAAAATGAATACATGTTAAATATTTTCATTATAACTTATTAAATAATGAACCAATAAGGCAAGGCGTTAGAGTCAGTTTAAAGAGGAGATCAAAGAACTACACCTATTTAGACAGGTAAGGAATGCCAAAGGGAGTTTACAAATGGATACAAAATGAATCTTTCCATATAGCAATAATCAGTTGCATCCCACCAGGCATAATTGACTTGCATTTCTGTAAACAATAATCCTTTCACTAGCATCAGGTTTCTACAACTTACAGAGTTATAAAATAACTCAAAGTCAACGAAAGACGGAGAAAAGCAGGAAGTATGTATTCAGACAGAACACTGAGTCATCTTTGCCCATTTTGGTCCTTCACCATTTTTCCTGATGGTCACTTAGGTGGAATCCTTACCCCCTCCACTATACTCTATGGGAAGGTGCAGAGATCTATCTCACAACAGAAAATTCAGGAAGATTCCCCCAGTCTTTGGTCTACACACTGCTGACGTGTTCAATGTCCTTGTGGTAGTGCTATGAGGGAAAGGGGCCTTCCATTGTTTCCCAGATGCTTTATTTTGGGTTCTCCAGAAGAAGACCCAGAGATAAGAACTTGAGGGAAGGTACTTTATTTAGGAGGTACAGGTACCACTAGTATGGAAGGAAGGAAGGAAGGAAGGCAGGGAGGGAAAGACAGCAATTAAATTACTGGGCAACTGGAGCTTAATCCCATAGAAAAATTATGAGAAACATTGCAAAATATTCCCCTCCTAACTAAGTGTCCTAACTAAGAGGTGAGGGAACTGGGGTATTTATACTCCAGCTCCCTAGAGTCATTGGAAGAGGGCTGCTCCCAGAGGTGTTAATTCTCTGGCACTTTTGGCTGACTCTGATGGAGAGCAGAGCAGACCTTCATGAGCAGGAAGAAATACCTATGCCAAAAAGAGGTACATACTGGCAGATAAAAGCCTGCAGGAACATAGGGAAACAATGGGGTCTGGAGATGTAGGCAAAGCACAAAGAGCATCTGCCTCACATGCCAGGCTTGGATGTGAGAGCCTTGGCTGGGCCTGGAAGCTCTGAAACTGAAGACCTAAACTTTGTGCCCCTCATGGCCTCCCTCCTCTGGGGTCCTGCCCCCTCCTGTCCCAGGTACTCTGAAGGCACAGGACATGGGTCCTAACTACTTACAAAATCACCAATCCCCTGTCCCTTTCTAGTCCTGGGTCCACTTTTCCTCTCCTCTTAGAGATTTGGCCTCCCTGCTCCCAAAGGCACTCACCTCTCTAATTCCCAATGAGACCACCGAAAACCAAAGCCAAAATAGCATGTTGTCTTCAGTCAACTTTGAAGCACATTTCCCTGGAAGCAAAGGAAGCTGGAGTCTCAATCCCCTTCTTGAAACAGAGAGAGAAAACAAAGAGAACAAAACACAAGCTCATGTTTCAAACTTTATCCTGCCATGTAGGCACTCTGTTCCAAGCTGCTTGATAGAGAATGAGTAGTAAAAATGCAGCATCCTCTTCAGTTGACTGTGATCTGGTGGTTTCTGCTAAAGAGCACTCTCCCCACTTACTTCTGGAATGCCCCAGTGAATAAGAGAACAAGAATTTGGCTAAGCTGAGGACTGCTCTGGTCTCAGCAGAGACCCAAAGGCAACACCCCCTTCAGTGTTCAGAGGGTAGTATTCCTTAGGTTGCCCCTTCCTCCCCACCCCTAAGCCAGAGCTCTAGGGCATATTTCTCCTTAACCCAGGACTTGGAAGTGGTAGCTATAGTCCCTGCCTTCTCTCCACATTTCATTTTCTCATTATTTCAGTTAATTTACTCTTCTATAGTCTATGGTGAGAAAAGAAAGTAGCTACCATTTTTTGAGAGCCTAGAAAACATCAGCAGCTTCAAACACATTATCTCTTAAAAACCACCACAACCCTGCCTTGGAGGAAGCATTATAAGGTGAGAACATTGAGGTCCAGAGAGGTTAAGATATGTCCCTAAGGTCACAGAGCTACAGTTGGAACTAGAGTTCAAATCTACTCCATCTGACATTTTCCACTGTACCATGATAGGTATTTTATTTATTAAATCCTGACTGGCTTTCATGTCTTCTAAGGCTAAAAGTTCATGCGAGGATGAAAACAATAGAATTTTCTCTCAATTTTTTTCAAATATTTGAGCTCTTTCCATTATAATGATGACAAATAGAAAATAAAGTTGAAGAAAATTCATTACATCAATTAGTGGACATCAAAGTCAATTCTCCATGCTCCAGAAGCAACATTCCACCAAGCAATTAACAATTTAACTTGACAATCTTGAGAAGAACAGTCTCCAGAGCCTTTCATCAGGCAGCACAATGGTTCCTTCCATGTAATATTTCATCTTTTTTTTATGCTCATAGGATGGAGTGACTGCACTGAAAAGATCGGAGGCTTTGCTGACAGACTGACGTAATAACTAGCAGTGGATCCTGAGCAAGGCATTCATTCAATCAGTACATGCTTCCTGGGCACCTAAGTACCAGGCTCTTTTGGGCAACTGGTTCTGACTCACAGAAACTATGAGGTAATAAACGTGTGCTGGTTTAAGCAAGTTTGTAGCAATTTGTTATACAGCAATAGAAAACCCATACAAAGCATAGGCTGCCCTGAGAAAGCCCAGGCTTGAAACTAAGTGGTGAGAATAGGCCCCCCTGAGGAATCACATTTAAGCAGAAGCTGAAAGGTGAGCAGGATCAGCCAGGAATGTTGGGAAAAGAGAATTCCAAGTCCCTTCACCTTAGCTGAGCCCCAATTTCCCCAGATGGAAAATGGGAATTTTCTCTAGGTACCCACCAACAGCTGCCTGCCTTGATAGTTGTTCTGAGGACTAAGTGAGACAGTGTGCATGGTGTGCTTTACAAGGTGCAAATAACAAGCCCAGTTACAGTGATGGTTGGTGGAGATGTTATTACCACTGGTATTTTATGAATAAAGTTCTACTACCGAATGGCTCCCAATGGTCAAAAAGCATATGAATGAGCATTTCCTGCCCATAGATAGAGTCTATGCTTTTTGACCCTCCTCTGGCTGGTCCAGGCCTTCCCTTGGTCAGGCTTTCCTAGGCCTTCTCATGCAGGCAGGGGGAAGAGGCTGGGTGAAACCTCTTACCAATCATTTTGCAGATACATTTGTTTCTCTGGGGCAAACCACTGTGGCATTACTGGCCTGTTTTCTTATCAGCAAATAGCAAATAATTCCATACTTAGCTCTGGCGGCCCTGCTTTCTTTTTTTTTTTTTTTTTTTTTTTTTTTTTTTTTTTTGCGGTACGCGGGCCTCTCACTGTTGAGGCCTCTCCCGTTGCGGAGCACAGGCTCCGGATGCGCAGGCTCAGCGGCCATGGCTCACGGGCCCAGCCGCTCCGCGGCATATGGGATCCTCCCAGACCGGGGCACGAACCCGTATCCCCTGCATCGGCAGGCGGACTCTCAACCACTGCGCCACCAGGGAGGCCCGGCCCTGCTTTCTGATTCAGTTCACTCCCCTCTACCTAACTAAAATGCACTTCCCAAAGGCAGGGATTGTGACAGGTCTGTCTTTATGTTCCCAATACCACGAAAAGTACTAGAGGGGCTATCCCATTCCCCCCGCCCCAAGCCCCCCACACACCAATATCTGATGGACCAGTTCCTAAACACCCTCCAGATCCCAGCTCAGAATCACAGCCCCTGAGATATCATCCCCCACCCTAAGTGGTAGAATTAATAATCTCTTCTTTCTGCACCTTGAACGTGCTTCCTGATCAGACTGTATCATGATTTATTCATTGGTGTTGTCTCCTCAACTAGCTGTTTCTTGAGCTCTAACAGCATTTTGAAAGCCTCTGGTGTGCTAGAATCTGGGCATACAGTAATGAATCTAACACAGTCCCTGCCCTGGAGGGGACACAGGATGTAAGCAAGGAGTTTGAACATAATATGGTAAGTGCTTCGATGCACGTGTGTCCCAGGTGCTTTCAATCTGAAAGGACAATACCTGAGCCCTGAGAATCTAAAAAGTCTTCCTGGAGGAAGCAGCAGGGGATCTGAGCCCTGAAGGATGGGAAAGAGTTAGGCAGTACTATGGACTGAATTGTGTCTCCCACGCCACATCATATGTTGAAGCCCTAACCATCAATGTGATGGTATTTGAAGGTGGGGTCTTCAGGAGGTAATAAGGATTAGATGAGGTCATGAGGGTAAATCCTTCACAATGGGATTAGCGTCTTTACAAGAAGAGATACCAGAGAACTTGCTCTCTCTCTTTCTCTCCCTATCATGTGAGGACACAATGAGAAGGTGTCTGCCTGCAAACCAGAAAGAGAGACTTCACCAGACATCAATCACACTGGCACCCTGATCTTGAACTTTTCAGCTTCAAGAACTGTGAAAAATAAATTTCTATAGTTTAAGCCATCCAGTCTATGGTATTTTGTTATGGCAGCCTAAGAAGATTGAGACAGATGGGCAAAGAGTGATGGGCCTGGATTTTCTGTCAGAAGCAACCATTTAAGGAAAGGCATGGCAGCATGAATCAGCACAAACTATGGAGGAAGCTATCAGAACTGCATGTGACAAGTGTGCAAAGTTGAGATAAGCAAGACTGTAAGGCCCAGGTGATGATGGCAGTAATTGCCCAACTGACAGGAACCCACTTTCTCTGAGAAGCCCATCTTCATCCACAGGATTAAGCTCCCAGTAGCCATGCTTCTATCACATGACCCTCCTGGGCACAGCTTATTTGACTATGGTGCCCATGTGACCCAATCAGATCTTCTCTGGTAAATTCAGAATTGGTATGAGAATCTCCCAATAAGACCAGGACGTTCTCTTGAATAGAGATGAAAATGTAAAAGCTATGTGGTGGCCGTGCACAGAGAGAAGCATACAAAGATCTTTTCACGATGAGAAGAATAAAGTAAATGGGCCTGGCAAAGAAGGAGGCAGAAAAAAAAGAGAAGGATATCTAGAGTCCATGAAAGATCCTTTCTAGTTCTTGCCTCTGGTCACTTGAAATACCCCAAATCCTTCTGATAAATTCCTTTTTTTCCTTATATGCTTCAACGGTTTGACTTGGTTTCTGTGACTTGCTAACCAAAAATGTTGCTGTATCTCATGTCTCTGTCCAAGGCCCCCTTTCTCTTAATCATCTTCTCTTTCCTCTTAGATAATCATCACCTAGCCCCTGGATAAAAATACCACTTATATTCTCTCAAGTGCCAAATTTGCCTTCTTCCCTCGCATATCCAACCACCTACTTCACATCTTCACTTGAATTAGCTAAAGATATCTCAAACATATCACATCCACCAGAATTCTTTGAGTCCACCTTCTCTCCTGAAACAGTTTCCACCCTTGTCTTTCCCATCTCAGTAAATGACACCAGTATTTACCATTCCTCAAGCCAAACACTTGGAATTATCCTTATCTTTCCCTTCCCTCAGTGCCCTCATTTGGTCTTTCAAGAAGTCCTACCACCTCTATCTATAAACTCTATCTCAAACTGCCCCATGTCTATCTTTTAAATCTCAAACTGCCCCATGTCTATCTTCTAAATCCAAGCCACCAAAATCTCTTACTGTTCTACCTCAGTCGTCTCCTAACTTCTCTCCCTCTGCCACTCTTTCCGACCCCCTCCCTTTTCTCCACTACAACCAGCATGTACACACAATCATTATTCTCAGAGCTGCCAGAATAATCCTTTTAGAATATGTCAGGTCATGGCATTCACCCATTTAAAACCTTATAATGGCTTCCTGTTGCATTTAAGAAAAAGTATTTTAGTCTATAAGTCCTGATATGATCTGGTCCCTGACTTTTCTCATATTACCACCTTCTTGCTTACCAAGCTTCAGAAACTGGTTTCTGTTGCTTTATTTTTTTTTCTTTTAAAAATATCTAGGGGGCTTCCCTGGTGGCGCAGTGGTTGAGAGTCCGCCTGCCGATGCGGGGGACACGGGTTCGTGCCCCGATCCCGGAGGATCCCACGTGCCGCGGAGCGGCTGGGCCCGCGAGCCATGGCCGCGGAGCCTGTGTGTGTCCGGAGCCTGTGCTCCGCAACGGGAGAGGCCACAGCAGTGAGAGGCCCACGTACAGAAAAAAAAAAAAAAAAAAAAAAAAAATAAAAATATCTAGGTATTTTTTACCTCAGGCCCTTTACATCTAATGTTTCCACTGTACCCTGTCTCCTCCTTCTTATCATTCAAGGATCAGTTCAAATGGAACCTCCTCAGAGAAGATGCCCTGATCACATGTGTAAATTAGGACCAAGATTAACTATCTCACATATGGCTCTATTTCTTTCAAGCACTTGTAGCAATCTGAAAAGATCTTGTTTATTTGTTGTTTACCTGTTTGTAACCTGAATTCTCCCACTAGAAAAGTCATCACCATGGAGGCAGGTACCTTGTCTGTCTCATTCACTCTGTAGACCAATATCAAGCCCAATGTCTGGAATATAGTAAACACTCAATGAAAATCTATTGAGTAAATAGATGAAACCAAGGACAACACTGACGAGTTTTTAAATGGGACAGTAACATGAAACATCTTTCCTGCATCATCTACGTCCAACAACAGTATGGAGGATGGATTTAAAGTGGGAAGAGTCTATGTTTTATTCATCTTTGATGAATTCATCCCAATGTCTAGTATGGGATAGTCCAGTCTACTGTTATGTAATAATGAGAGTCCCAAGCAACAGCATTTTATCAAAAATCTCATTAAAAACAGACTTGTTTTGGTGTGTTTGGATAGGAGATGGAGAGTTAGAGATATATAACACAAAGGTATTTTTCTTGTATGCATCTCATTAATAAAGGCATAATTTTAATTGAACATGAATTTTATTAAGACAAAAATAATAAATTAATTTTTTTCAAATAAACAAAAAAAGTAAACATCATCTGAACGCACCAAATTTTTTTTTAATAAATTCTCATGATAACCCTTGAATTACAGAGTTTGAATTTGAAGGAGACGTAAAGATGACCTGGTTCAGTCATCTCAAAGAACAGATATGGTAACAGGCCTGGAGAAATTGAGGGTTCAAGACCAGAACACAAGCTATAACCAAATTTCTGACCCTCCGTCCTGGACACCATCCATTCTACCACCTTGAGTTGGGAAGGTGACACTAAGGGCGGAGTTAGCAAGATGGTGACCCAAAGCAATTCATGTCAAAGTTGGCAAAAAGCCATTGGGCTATTTGAGTCTAAAACTTCAGGCTCTGACTTTTGTGATTTATTCAATAAAAGAAAATTCTTCTTAATCTCAATAAAAGAGGATCTTTCCCCAAAAGAAAAGGAAAGCCAAGTCTTGCTTTACATTGGTAAGTCCACTTTGAGCCCTTTTATAGTCCACAACCAGATGTGCACTTAGAGAAACCATCTGTTCCATTTAGGATGCAAAACAAACCACATATAAGGGAACTCTCACCCCAGATCCTTCTCTGAATGTGGAAGGAAATAATAGGGTAAAGCATAAAACAGAAGTCGAAGAGATAGATAGGTAATTAGATGGATAACACAACAGAAATTGCAATCAATGGCAATAGATGTAGGTGTTTGATAAAAGTTGGCAGATGAGAAAGGTATTGAGACTGTGGCTCCATGTGTTTCAATTAGAAAATTCTCAGTAACTGAGGCTTTGGGGAAAGTCTGTCAGTTTGGAAACTTTTGCCTACGGTCATGTTCACTTCATAGACACCTACTTCAGTATCATTATTTTTTGGCCCTTTGACTTCACATTCTAGCTCTCTCTTACTTACTTCCTATTATTGCTTAAAAGTTTGTAACCTTTATTTAAAATTCACTTTGTTTTTAGCTACACTCATTCAGGGAAATAAACACCAGAAAAGCTGCATTTGGCATGTCTTATAAAACTGCTTCTGGATATTTTTTGCCATACTAGCAGCCTGCTTAGAGCCTTAAAATGGATTCCCCTATTTCAACGTTGTTTTCAGGATGATTGGCTGGAGTGTGGCTGAAGTATTCACCACGTGGAAATTCCTCATGGTACATGATGAACTCAATTGTGCTCTTAACCCAAATCCAAGAATGTGGGCCAAATTTAGCTTTCTGCTGAAAATCCTATTTACCACAGACATGTCTTAGTGTTATCAGCAGCCTTGAATCAGGAAGGATTACAATATCATGACTATTTTACTGGAGAGTTACAAGAACTTTGTTCTACTGTTTTCAGTGTGTGTAAGCAACCATCGAGGCATTCTTTCAATCAGTGATTACTGAGCACCCATTCTGTGCCAGACCCTGGGCTAAATGCTGAAAATACCAAATGATTCATAGTTACTTCCACAGCTTCTGTCCCCAGAACTCATCAACTAGTGCAAGGGGTTGGTGTAATAGCCAGACGCCGCAATTCCCACCTCCTGATATTCATGACCTTACAGAATCTCTTGCCCTTGAATGCGGGCAGGATCTGTGACTTGCTTCTAATCAGTACAATATGGCAAAGATGATAGGACATCACTCCCTATGATTAAGTTACATCATATAAGCTTCATTCTTGCTGGCTTGATAAAGTACGAGGCCATGTTGAGGAAGCCCACATAGCAAGGAACCACAGCTGACTGTGAACTGAAAGTCAGAACCCTCAGTCACACAGCCACGGGGAATGAATTCTGCCGACAGCCTCAATGAGCTCAGAAGTGGATTCTTGCTGAGTCAAGCCCCCAGATTAAAACACAGCCTGGCTGACACCTTGATTGCAGCCTTTGAAGACTCTGAGGAGAGGGCCCAGCTAAGCTGTACATAAACTCTTGACCCACAGAAACTGTGAAATAATCAATGTGTGTTGTTTTCAGCTGCTCAATTTGTGGTCATTTGTCACACAGCAATAGAAAACAAACACAGCAAACTATAGCCTATGAGCCAAATTTGTTCTGCTGCCTGTTTCTGCATGCCCTACAAGCTAAGGAGGATTTTAACATTTTTAAGTCATTGAAACAAATCAAAAGAAGACTATTTTGTGACACATGAAAATTATATGAAATTCCAGTTTCAGTGTCTGTAAACAACGTTTTATTAGAAAACAGTCACACCCATTCATTTGTGCATTTTCTAGGGCTGCTTATGAGCAACAGTGGCACAGTTGAGTAGGGGTGAAAGAGACCAGATAAACCAAAAAGCCTAAAATATTTACTATCTGGCCTTTTTCAGGAAAAAAAAAAAAGTGCTAGCCCTTGATCTAGTGATTGGGACAGACACTTAACTCGATAAATTACAAACTCAGAAGAGGCATGGGAGCTGGTCCTACTGTTGAGTAAGAGAGTTTTCCAGATGGAAAGCGGAGGAAGGATATCACAAGGAGGAATCAAAAGTAGACAGACAACAAGCTTTGGGGAAATTACTGCATATAATAAGATCTGCAATTTAATCCATATCTCTAAACTGTTATTGTGGTTTGCCTAGGGCTCTTGGCCAAATCATGTCACACATGCTTCTGCCTAAATGAGTCTGGTGATACAGCTGCATCCCCGCTTCCAAATGCCATAACATCCACAAATGATCACTTTCCAAATTGGAAAGCATTAATCTTGTACTGCCATTCTTGTTTGGGGGGTGCAGGGCGGGGGATATTTGTCTACAGTTTAGTGGCTACAGATCATAGTCTGTTATTGGGTTCCTTAAAGATTCAGTTTCACCTCATCTTCTTGAATGCTCTACTCCTATCTTTGACACTCACGTCTGTTCATTTGTAGGTGGAACTGAAGTCTGAAGAAAAGGCACACAGTCAGAGCTCCACCCAGGGATGATCAGTTAACTGGCCTTACAGGGTGAATTTGTCAGGGTCTGGCCTTCAGTTTCTAAGTCTAGAATCTCCTCATCAGTGCTATATGTCTGTCATTATTATTATGATACTCTCAGATTTTATCAGGGGTTATAGCATCGTGTGCCTCCAAACTAAATGACCCCAAAACTACTGCATATTCTGTGACTGCGCGTTACAATTTTTCTGTCTCCTTTGTGTTCTTGGGTGTGTGGGCACCTCTCCCTTCTGCTGGCCACCTTCCAGTAGCATCCACACTACTAAATTGCTGAGAGCTTAAAAAGGGATAACAAAGGTCTTTAAATTATGGGTAAAGCAATAATCTATAGAGAAAGAGTGAGGGCCTAAAGTGTTCTTCAATCACTTAAATGATATGAATTTACTCTATTCAGTTGGTACCCTCTTTGGCTTTGAGGAATCCCTTTATGCTCTTGCCTAGTTATCAATTGCATTCCAGGGAGCTAAGTTCAATATAAGTTAGAAGTTACTACTCTGCTCTTGAAATGCTCAGGGACAGTAGAAAAGGGAAAACAAAACTCTATCATGCAAATGATTGATCTTCATTCAGTACATACCTGTTTACAGTCAATCGATCTACATTGTGTGTTATAAGAATTTCTAATCAATGTCCTTCAGCTTAGATCTAAGTTTGAGGAATTCAGCAAATTGATTAAACCAGTCAATGGCTCCATATCATTAGGGCTTTATGACATTTTCAGAAGCTCAGCAGTTACTTACAGGCAGCAGCAAAAGACAGGACAGTATTGTGGCTGGCTGTCTGCCAGAGTGTCCTTGAATGGTCACTTTCCCCTTCTTAGCCCTTCCTCCGTGGGCTCAGCAGGAACCAACAGGCTCTTACTATTTTTAGTTTTAAAATATGGGAGGTGGGACAGAAAATGGGCAGGGAATTCTGTTCAAACATATGGAGATAGTGACCAACTGTCTCCATTTGCCTGGGACTGGGGAGGTTCCCAGGATGTAGGAATTTCACTCCTAAGATGGGGAAAGATCCAGGCAAACTGGGATAAGTTAACCACATTGTATATGATACTAATTGTGCTGTGATTATTTTTTTTAGAAATCCATAACTGAACTGAAAAGGAAAAAGGAAGATGGTTTTCTAGCAAAGGTAAAAAGAGAAAAACACATTAAGAGGCTCCTGGTGGTTCCACTGATTGGAAAAGTTTATCAATGAATATCAGTTACCACTGCTTGTGGTAACTTGACCTTCCAAGTCTTCCTTACCTCTGAATTTCCCCGCTAAGCCCACATCTTTCTCTTCTAGAATATAAATCTCCCTTGCCAACGGCGCCCGTAGTTTAAAATACTTCAGCATAGAAAGTGCAGCACAAAGCACGTTTTCAGTAAGTTTCACTCCAGGATCCTTCTAAACGGAACTCACACTCCTGAGGATGCTACTGTGTAAGCATTCCCATTATCCTCATCTCAGTTAACACCAGAAGCTTTGATAATTAACATCATGAGAGTCAGAAATGAGCCATCACTGGTGAAATTAGTGGTTTGTTAATTAGGATCGGGGATATCAGAAAGGGACTCTCACTGGTAAAATTCACGGTATTCAAGAAGATATGCGAGTTGACAACTATTTTAGAGACCCTCCAGCTATATTAACTTTCTTAAGGCTGCCATAACAAAGTACAGTCCTGGAGGCTAGAAGTCTGAAATCAAGGTGTGGGCAGAGCCATGCTCCCTCTAAAGTCTCTAGAGAAGAATTCTTCCTTACTTCTTCCTAGCTTCATCTAGTGTTTCTCTGCAATCCTTGGTGTTCCTTGGTTTGTAGCTGCATCATTCCAAATTCTGCTTCCATCTTTACATTTCCCGCCCCATGTGTCTCACTATCTTCACACAGCCTTCTTATAGGACACTAGTCATTGGACTTAGGGTCCAACCTAATCCACTATGACCTCAGCTAACTACATCTGCAAGGACCCATTTCCAAATAAGTTTCATTCTGAGGTTCCAGGTAGACATGAATTTGGAGGCACACTATTCAATCCATCACACTTCCCATGCCTAAAGAGGGTATAAGACCTTAACAAGCCTCTAACTGTAGAGATGGTGCTTGAGAGCTGATTTCTAACAGTGTCCAGCTATTGGGTTGAAGGATTTCTGGTTGCCTGATAATAACTAGATGGCATACCTCTGGCATACAGTTGTAGCCTCATGTGAACCTTTCATCAAAGTGAAGTTCATATCACTGAAAAGTTCAGAAAGGTCGGAGTTCATGAGACTTACAGAACATTTGAATGCATTGTCTTGCCTGCTAGACAATATATGCTTGATGAATACATATTTGTAGGTGTGTAAAAATTTGGTCTAACACTTGCTTTCATTATAACCTGGCAATGAGATTGTAAGAGAATAGTGGTCACCCTCACACATGCCAACATTTTGGTGGCCTCTGTTATTAACCAAAAAGAACCAATGAGTTGGGCATAACCAAATTGATGTAAGATGTCTGCAATCCTCTTTAACTTCACTTCTTTCTCTCTCCTTCCTTTCTCAGTCAAACTTCTAGAAAGAATAATCTACTCTCTCTTATCTGCACGTCTATCATTTCCATTCGCCCCTCAACCCACTGAAACTTGGCTTCTGCTGCCATCAAACCAATAGAATGCGTTCTCCAAGGTCACCCATGTTGTTTGAATTGCCAGACTCACCGAATGCTTTTCAATCCTTCTCTTAGGAACTGTGTCAGCAACATTGGACTCTGCTGAACATTCGTTTCTTCATACAACCCTTTTTCCTCGGCTTCTATGACACCCCTTTCCCCTAACCCTCCTACCCTCTTTCAAGGGTTCTTCTCCTTCTATTTGCCCCTTTACGGTGTGTATTTCTGAGAGTAATATTCTGGACCCGCTATTGTTTTCATTCTACAACCTCCCCAGATGAGTAATTCAATTTTCACTGCTCGAAGTGATGACTCCAGAGGCATATTTCTCTAAGCTTCAGATTTGCATGCCCAATGCCTGCTCAATGTCCTGGGTGACCCATGGGGAGCTCAAACCTGCTTGCTTAAATCAATCTCATTGCTTCCCACCAACATCTAGACTTACTCTTGGGTTGACCTCAGGTAATGACTGCAGCAGACAAGGCAGAAACTTGACCACTCCCTCTCATTTTCCACTCTAATCCAATCACCAAGTCCTCAACCCATCTCTTCTCTCCCACTACAATGGCCCTGGTCCAGACACTCACGGGTTCTCTCTGTGCTGCTGCAGGAACCTATCCTCTTGCCTCAAACCCCCTCAAATCTACCCTCCATACATATTGTCTAACACAAGAGCATGACATTCATTCACTTAAAGTCCTGCAATAACCCATCTCCCTTTCTGAAAGCAGGATTTCTCAACCTTGGCACTGTTGACATTCAGAGCCAGAAAATTCTTTGTTGTGGGTAGCTGTCCTTGCATTATAGGATGTTTAACCATATCTTGGTGTTATCCCCCAAGTTGTGACAATCAAAATTGTCTCCAAACACCACCAAATGTCCCCTGGAGGGGTGCAAAATCACCTCCACTTGAGAAGCACTGACCTGGAGAACAAAGCCAAAAATCTCTAATGTATCAAAAATGGACTTCATCAGCTGGTCCCTGGCTACCTGCTGACCCTATCTCTTCCCTCTCCCTGTGGTGTATCTGACGCCCTGTGAAAAATCTTTATAATTATACTTAACATATTGCATCATAACTAACTCTGCATATGTCTGCATTTCCCATGAACCATGAATTCCTTGTGTCTGAAGGACCATCATTTATTCCTCTATATATTCAAAGCTCATAACAAGTGCAGTGCATGTAAGTATTTAATGTTTGTTGGATAAGTGAACAAGTGAATTGGAGAGTACTTGGAAAAATAAAACAACTTTGGCTTTTGTGCCTACTATTGCTGCATCTCTGATGAGCTACAGCCACACACTCGCCTCTTCAACTTTTGAGCACTTAACCAAGCATATTCTTATGTGGCTCTCTGTGTTGTGGTGTACACTTTGTTTTCCCAGTTAGGATATAAGATCTTCCAAAGCAAAGATCTTTGAATTAAGCTTCCTTCCTAAATCTCACATCCCCTACTACAGTGCTGGGCTCATAATGTAGCCTAACAATGACTTTGAGAAACACATAGACTCTCTGTAAAAACTTCACCTGTGGAACACAAGCCTGGGTAAGGTAGTAATTAAGTTGGATTCTCGAGTTCAACAATCCAAATTCCAATCCAGGTTCTTTCCACATTTTCATAGCTCCATAACCTTGGACAATTCCTTTAACGTATCTAAGTTTGTATTTCTTTGTGGGGCAAAATGAAGATAGTACCAGTACTTACCTCATCCATTCAAAAAATATTCATTGATTATTTATTACATGCCAGGCACTGGAGGTACAATTGAGTTCAAAACAAAGTTTCTTCCCACATTTGAGCTTACATTTTAACAGATAAAGACAAACAATAAATATGTAACAGATAAATAATGTAATTCCAGATAACGGTAAGCGCTGCAAAGAAAATATACTAGGGCTTTGGGATATCACAATGGGTAGGTGAGATAACCTTAGATAAAATTATCAATAAAAGCC
This sequence comes from Hyperoodon ampullatus, assembly GCF_949752795.1. Classification (NCBI taxonomy): domain Eukaryota; kingdom Metazoa; phylum Chordata; class Mammalia; order Artiodactyla; family Ziphiidae; genus Hyperoodon; species Hyperoodon ampullatus. Next base: position 169,715,073 of record NC_136914.1, read on the forward strand.
TCATAGAGGATGGATTTGATCTCCTAAATTACAGAGGGTGTTGTGAAGATAAAATGAAATGCATGCTTGTGAATTTCTGAATAATGAATATTCATAAATTGCAAATGCTCTACAAAAATTTACAAAAATTTACTAAAAATTTACTATTACTACAAAAATATTACTATTTACAGGGAATCCCCACTAGAGGGAACTACCGTTCATTGAGTACTTCCTGCATGCCAGGCACATGGCTCATCATTTTACATGCAATTTCCATTGATCCTCCTAACAGAAACAACCCTGAAGAACAGATATTGGTTCCATATTCCAAGACTGAGGCTCAGAGAGCAACTTACCCAGGGGTCACGCAGTTGGTAAGTGGTGGAGCCACGCAGGTCTGTCTGACATCAAACCTGTGCTTTTTCAGTTAAACCATGCTGCCTCTTTCTTCATACTGACTTCCTTCAAAAACAAAGAGACAAGAGCACAGCAGTCAAAGATCAATAAGTAGGAGGGGGAAGGAGAAAGATCTATACGAAGTTCATGGTTCACAATTTGGAGTCAAAAGCCCTGGCAAGTCACAGAATGAACAAAGCCCTCACATTAAGGGAAAATTCTTCAGAACTGTTTTCAGAGATGGTCCAGCTTACTGCTCCATCCTGGGGCTTCAGACCTCCTAGATTCCCATGAAATCAAAGCTCAAAGCAGTGACACTTCATAGCTGTGAAACAGAACTGACAGAAACACTTCCTCAAGGCCCCCCTCGGGACAGAAGTAGGTGGAAATTTTCACTCTGTGAGTCCAACAGAATTTATTTTCTGTAAACAATTTTCTGGGTTTTCCCCCTGACTACCAAAGACTCTGCCCAGAAAAACAGGTAAAGGGACCCATAAACTTCCATTTCAGGAATCTGGAGTGTAGAGATGTACCTCGAATTCAATCAAAGTCATACTTTACAGAGTTCACAGGGTGGAGAATCTGACTGCTCTGTGGATAAATTAACAACCTGCCGAGTGAACACAACCAGACAAGAAAAGTGGGAAATAAACTCCCAAATGGTTTATCCCATCATCCACCAAACATTCATTAAGCATTAATATTGTGTCTGGCTTAATGAAACAACTGCCATTTGCAGCAACATGGATGGACCTAGAGATTATCATACTAATTGAAGTAAGTCAGAAAGAGAAAGATAAATACCATGTGATATCACTTATATGTGGAATCTAAAATATGACACAAATGAACCTATCTGTGAAACAGAAACAGACATAGAGAACAGACTTGTGGTTGCTAAGGGGGAGGGGGGGTGGAAGAGAGAAAGATTGGGAGTTTGGGATTAGCAGATGAAAACTAGTATGTATAGAACGGATAAACAACAAGGTCCTACTGTATAGCACAGGGAACTAGATTCAATATCCTGTGATAAACCATAATGGAAAAGAATAAGAAAAAGAATATATATGTGTATAACTGAGTCACTTTGCTGTACTGCAGAAATTAACACAACATTGTAAATCAACAACAACAAAAATAAAAAAGTTTTAAAAGTTTTTAAAAAAGAATCAAGAATCAGAAAAAAAATATTGTGTCTGGCTCAGAAGGAAGACACATGCTGCTTTAGTGTTCATAGTGTTAATTTACTTAACTATATTTGCATTTTGTCCAAGAGTAAACACAACTGTATAATATTTATTGTACAACACGTTCTGCATTTTTAAAATTAAAATAACAGCTGTTATTATTAAATTAAAATAACAGCTGCCAATTTCCATGGTGTAAATATTTCCACCATGGCCAGTTTTGAGCTGCCACTGTGAAATAACTCAGATGAGGACTTCAGAGAGATGCCAGGAGCCGGGGAGCCAGCTCCAGCACGCCACTGAAAATCAGAAGTTTGATAGTGAAGTTTTTCCCCAGCAGCTTGAGAAGAAGTAAAATGTAGTCCACAACTTCCAAGTTAAGAAGACAGCATAACATAAGAGAAAAAGCACAAAATGAAATTTCAGAACCCTGAGTTCTAGGCTTGCCTCTGCCTCGGATATCCTATGTAATTTGGGAGTAGACATTTTTCCCACTCTGAGTCCAAGTGTCTTGTGCCTAAAAGGCGGGATTGAGACACATCAGTAGTTTTCAACCATGGCTACACATGTGAATCACTGTGGATATTTTTTTAACTACAGCTGACTGGATTCCACCTGTCAGAATGATTCTGAGGGTTTAGAGAGGTCTCTAGGGATCTCCCTTTTTTTGTTGTTTTGTTTTGTTTTGCTTAACTCCATCTCTCTATATGTATATCTGAGACCGGGGAAGCATTGGACTGTTTTATGTTTTAGGCCCCTCCTAAGTGAAATATCCATATTTCTAGCCTAACTAGTGTTACAGACAGATTAACGGTGACCCCCAATGATCCCTATCTCCCAGCATTCATGCCCTTGTATAGTCTCCTCCCCTGCAGGGTGGGCAGGGCTTGTGACTTGCTTCTAACCAGTAGAACATGGCAAAGGTAATGGGATGTCATTCCCATGGTTCCGTTCCATTATGTAGGACCCCATCTTGCTGACAGACTTGTCCTAGAGATGCTCATTCTCCTGCAGGCCCTAAGGGAGCAAGCAGCCATGCAGTGAGCTGCCTGTGGAGGGACCACGTGGCAGAGAGCTGGGGGAGACACCAGCCAACAGCCAGCAAAAAGCTTCAGTTCTTAGTCCTACAACTACAAAGAAATCAATTCTGCCAACAATATGAGTGACCTTGGCAGCAGATTCTCCTCTAGCTGAGCCTCCAGAAATGAGGCAGCCCAGCTGACACCTCAATTACAGCTTCATGAGACCCTAAAACAGAGAACACAGTTAAACTGTGCCTGGGCTCCTGATTCAGAGACACTGAGGTAATAATTATGTGTGGTTTTTAAGCTGCTATGTTTGAGGTAATTTATTATAAGGCATAAAAAACATACATCCCAAAACACTAGAACCTCATTCAGCTAGAGGTGCTGAAACCAACAGGTTCACACTTCCGTTTTCAAGCCCACTCCACGGCGCAAGCTCACTGCATGCAGTGACTGGCAGGATTACGTCACACTTTTAAAAATATAATTTGATTCCCCTTTCTTTTTCAGCCTTTAGTTTGCTAAATTCTATTAAATTGAATGTGCAGATGATGTGACCTCACTGTAAAATTATATTACACTTTCTGGTTTATAAACTTTATTTCTTAATCTTTACCATGTCCCTGTGTAGTCCTTTTATTGTTGTACTAGTTTTCTTTTGCTGGGTAAAAAAATTACCACAAACTTAGAGGCTTAAAAACATATTCACTCACAAGAGCCAAAAGGTGGAAGCAACCCAAGTGTCCATCGAGAGGTGAATGAATAAATAAAATGTGGATTGGAATACTATTCAGAATATACACATATACACTGAATAATGGAATATTATTATTCCATCATATGCTACAACCTGGATGAACTGTGAAGATGTACGCGACGTGAAACATCAGTCACACACACAAAAAATCCTCTATGATTCTGTTTTTATGAATTATCTAGATTAGTCAAATTCATGGAAACAGAAAGTAGAATAGTGGCTGACAGAGCTGGGGGTGAGGGAAAATGGAGAGTTGCTGTTTAACGGGTATCTAGTTTTCAGTTTTGCAAGATGAAAACATTCTGGAGATTGTTTGCACAACAATGTGAATATACTTAACACTACTGAACTTAAAAATGGTTAAGATGGTAATTTTTATATTGTGGGTATTTTACTACAAATAACAAACATTTTTAACTAATTACCAAAAAAACCCCACATTTATTATCTGACAGCTTCCATGGGTCAAGGGTCCAACCTCAGCTTAGCTGTCTTCTGCTCAGGGTCTCACAGGGCTGCAATCAAGGTATCAGGGCTGCATTTTCATCTGGAGTTTCAACTGGGAAAGAATCCACTTCCAAGTTCATCCAAGTTGTTGACAGTACCCACTTCCTTGCAGCTATATGACCAAGGGCCCTGTTTTCTCACTATCTGTCAGTTGGGGGGTGCTCTCAGCTCCCAGAGGCTGCCTGTAGTTTTTTGCCACAGGGGCCCACTGTCTCAGTCTCTCTGGGCTGCTATAACAAACTACCATAGTCTGGGTGGCTTAAACAGTAAACACTTATTTCTCACAGTTCTGCAGGCTAGGAAGTCCAACTTTCAGGCACCAGCAGAATCGATGTCTGGTGAGAGCCCACTTCCTGGTCATAGATGACCATCTTCTCATGTTCTCACTGGGTCCTCAAATGACAGAAAGGGCAGGGAGCTCTCTAGGGTCTCTTCTATACGTACGGTCAGTAAAACCATTCATGTTCCACCCTCATGACCCAGTCACCTCCCAGTGGCCCCACCTCCAAATACCATCACTTTGGGGGTTAAGTTTCAACATATGAATTTGGGGGGTAGGGGGACACAAACATCCAGTCTATAGCACCATCTCCATAGGACCTCTCCTAACATGGCAGTTTACTTCTTCAAAGCTGGCGAGGGTAGCTTCTCTCTTCAGCCTGTGAAGACAGAGTCTTATATAACATAACCTGGGCAAGGAAATGACATCTCATTACCATTGCCACCTTCTATTGGCCAGAAGCAATTTACAGGCTCCTCCTACATTCAAACAGAGGGAGAGACAAGGTTGTGACTCACTAGGAGTCACCTTATATGTGTCTGCCACAACTGCTGACCCCGTTAGTTATACATGAGAAAACTGAAGCTTATCAAGTTTATGTGACAAATCCAAGGTCACCCATTCAGCAACAGGCTGACCAGAGACCTCTAGCTGTGGACTTCTGGATGCAACTTCCAGGCTCCATTCAGTCCCCACATGTAGGAGCCAACAGGCACTCACTGGGAAGACGTAGGCAGCCCATCTCCTTTTACTGGTGGCAGCGAAGACATCCAAACATTAAGAAATAGGTCTCAAGTCTCAGCAGGAAATTAGCTGGATTATGTGGCTTCTGTGTTTCTTTTCATTACTCCCAAGTTCAGTGTCAACCATCAGGATTTTAAGAGCCTATTCTGAAGTCCAATCAATAATCTTGTTTGTAAAAATACTTTGAAAAATGTAAATCACATTTTGTCCCCAAAGAAAAAGATTATCACTTTAAAAATGACTGCATGTTTAGCCAATTCTTTAAAAGGAAACTGTACCCTGACTTGTTAAAAATCACATCTCTTAGAAGTGAGATTTATATCATATCAGAGAATCTTAGAACACAACTAGAATACATAGTGCTAACTACTGGCTCAGCTTCAAGGAAAAAAGCTTCCAGCCAAGTAAATGGAGGTGAGGTCATATACAAAATAAAATTAACAAGGGAAGATGAAAACAAATTAGTGAGGTCAGCTTAGAATTTAGTTTTTATTTACACCCAACACTCATTTTGTAACCTTATGTAAAGGTTTCTACCTTCTGAACCTGCCCGAGATCACCTCCCAGGATTTTCTTCTGCTGGACAAGATTTAGGTGCCTTTCCTTGTCATTGTGATAATACGCAGTGATAGGAAAAGGAAATCTATTCCTCAAACTTGTGAAACTAAGAAATTACTTATATTGCAACTTTTCATATTTATCCCACCTAATAATGATCGTAGGGTATTTGAGAGTCACGATTACCAGCTAACTTAAAAGAGACTGGTATTCTTCCAAATGCATGCTTTCTGATAGAATGTCTAAAAAACAGGAATGAAGGAAGGAGTGGACTGATGGCCCCTTCCCCTAGTAAAAATGAAGAGATCAAATAACATCATGGAGAAAAATGTCACCAAGGAAAACCATGTGCCTTTGTTTCTAAATTAATTACAAGAGCCTTACCTTTCAAGTTCATTTCCTATTCATACTTATTGAAACATGCTATTGCGAATGAAAGTTCATTTTGAAATCAAATATTATATGTTTTCATCTTTCTTGGGAAAATATCAAGGAATGTGATTGCTGGGTTATATGGTAAGTATATATTTACCTTTTTAAGAAACTGCTAAAGGTGCTGTTTTCACCTTGTTTTCTAAAGGTGCTCTACCATTTCACATTTTACCAGCAATGGCTGAGACTTCCAGTTCTGCATACTTATCATCACTTGGTATTGTCAGCCTTTTGAATTTTAGCCATTTTAGTCAGTGTGGTTTTAATTTGGACTTCCTGATTAGTAATGATTTGAGCATATTTTCATAGGCCATTTGCATATCTCTTTTTGTAAAGTGTCTGCTCAAATATTTTGCTTAGTTTTTTAAAGTGGGTTGTTTAGCTTTTATTGTTGGTTTGTAATATTTCTTTATATATTCTTGATATGGAGTTTTTGTTTTAATACATGAAAAAGATAATTAATAAAGGCTTATATAGTACAAGGGAAAAAAATCAAGCTCAAGTAGCAAATAGCCGCGAGATACATATGATTTAAACCTTACAGTTTCTTCAGCTATAAAGACCAGTGGTGGGAGCAGGCCCTGGGCTGGTCCCTTCCTATGTGGGTATCCCCACCATCGATATTGGAAAGCAAACTACTTTCTTTACTGTTTCCATTTAGACGCAACTTCAGCATGCCTTCATCTCCTGTTAGCCTTCATCTCCTGCCATGGTAAGAACAGAGAATTCTAGCCCTCCCGTTCATCATCACCCCAACAAGCTACTGGAGGGGCACAGCTGTGATGAGCACAGGAGCTGTCACTGATCATCAGAAGGAATTATGGACTGGTGTTAAGTGGGAGGATTTCAGGCAACCTACTTAACCACTCTGTTCCTCAGTTTTCCCATCTGAAAGATGGGATGATAGTAGTACTCACCTTACGGTTTGTTGTGAATATTAAATAGCTCAATTTATTCAAAGCACTTGAAACAGTGTTTGGTGCTATGTAAGCATTTATTGTCACGATTCTTTCTTTTTGAACTACATGAAAGAGGCTAAATGCATGTTGACTGACCAACTGACAATATAGGTGACAGAGTAAATCATTGAAGAACTAAGATCTTCATGATCTGATACCTATTTCCATGTCCAACCTTACTTCCCATCTCTCCACCCCCTTCTCAAGCCTGTGCTCCATCCTTGCTAAGCCTCTTTCAGTTTCATAAACTCGCCATCTTCTCCGTACCTTTGACCTTTGCACCTGCTGTGCTCCTGCCTGGAACACTGACACCCACATTCCACCCCCCACCCTCCCACAGTATGGCTCTCCTCACTGCTTCCAAGAAGCCTTCCTTGACCCAAGTCTCAAACAGATGACCCTCTCTGTGCTCCCATGCACCCTTGGACCACTACATGACATCACTTCACATTCTGTACTGTGATGATATATTTGTTTGCCTCTCCCACTGTCGAGTGAGATCCTTGAAAAGGATCATGATCACTGGGCCGTGTTCACTGGCTTCCCTCTACTTGGCACAGGACCTGGCATACAGTAGGTGGGTGTTCAATATGCACAGGCTTTTGTTGAATGAATGAACAAATGAATAAATGAAATGTCTACAAACACATGCTATAAGAGTCACTACTATGGGCTACATTGGAAAACCTAATAAAACAAATCTTACAATCCAATTAGGAAGATAAATCCTAAGTAGATGAAAAGTTAAATAATTTTAAAAGGTTCAGATACATAGGTAATTACAAATAAAAATTAAACCCTCTTGTACATGTCACTGACCATGATATCAGGGTGGCAAGCTAACTCCAAATAGCACTGGAAATGCTACAAAGTCTTCTACGCAGGTCCAGAAATCAAGACTCATATTTCATTGATGATAAGAACACGTTTTCTCAAATTTTAACATCTCAAACTTATGATGCATCCTGTAAATAATGACACATCATAGTTTAAGCAGAAACCTTTCTCTTTCTTAGTGGTACATAAAACAATGGTGCATCTTACAATCCTTGGTGTTTGATGACATCCATGATGAAATAAGGGGAAAGGGTCAAGGAAATCTAATTATTGTATATGCATTTTTTCCTTAGAGGAAACATCAGAGAATTTAAGAGCTGGATGGTGTGAGGACTTTGCTAATCTCTCCTGTAGCAAGTAATTAAAAATAAATGGTTGCAGGGATCCTGGAAGGTCACTCCTGCCCCTCAATGCCCAAGGTGAATATCTGATGCAGTTTGAATGTAGAGAGCTTATCTTGGCAGCCGATGAGGATAAAACCTAAGAGATGAAGGGGCGTGGGCTGCATTAACTACATCTAAACAGTCAGTATAATACTTCACTATCATTTTTATGATCTTCTAAATGCAGATATTCTTGCACCTCTTCCACCCTGTTTTATGAATTTTATGAAAGATAAAAAATAATTCAGCTATCTTGCAAAGCCCTTTATAACTAACCCCTTCCTCTGCCCAATGATCATTCCTATGTGCAGAATGTTTTGAAAGGTGATAAACGATTTATTTGTTCCATTAAAGACGCCTCCTTACTAAATGAGAGTGTTCCTTAAAATGACATGGTTCCAGCAAGAATCACACAATCACTTCTAGTGACCCATAAGCTGAAGATGTGTAATACTCATCAGTATACTGCAACGTCCCACTTGGCAAGTATAATGTTTAATTTATTTGATTTCTTAACTGATTTCACACTTACTAGGATTTTCACAGGGTAGTCACACTAATTTTTAAAAATAATCTTCCTGTAATACCGCGGCAGATAGTGAAAAATAGATTTTTGCCAGAAACTGCTTTTTTTTAAATTGCAAAATAGGGATTTTGCAGTTAACTTATCCCATCTCTCTTCTCTCTGTCACACACACACACACACACACACACACACACACACACACACAGCAAAGCAATGCTCTCCTGTCAAGCTAAATCCATCTTATTTTGATATTTAAACATATCACGTAATTTGTATCTTTAATCAACACAGCCAATTTGGCTAATGCACATGGGGTGATTGGGTGTCTGTGTGCTAATAACAGTGGCTGGGTGCTAATGCTGGGAAAGGCTAAATGCCCTGAGAACAGACTTGGATTAACTGCGAGCATTTGCCTCTTGGCTTTCCTAGAACTGTTTGGTTTCACCTCCATTTAACCTTGACATTCATAAACAGAATCTAAAGGTTTGACAAATAGGGACCCAACTTAAACACAAAACAGAATGCCAAAAATCCTACACGTATTCCCCAAGAGCGGGGGAATGCAAAGCTAAATCAGACCATCTTCTTTTAACACCTTGCACTTTGACCTCATCCAGTAAAGATGGTTCAAGAATCAAGTAGTCTGTTATTAAAAAGACTTTTGTGTGGGTAAAAGAAAAAAATGTATATTTGAGGAGTACTTAATTGCCCATGAAAATATTCAAGGACCTCTGGCCTTGAAGAAATGATAGCATCACTTTTACCAAGTGTCGTAAGGAACACTATCTAGTGTAATTCTGAGTGAATATAGAATTCTCTTTTCAAATAAGCTGAGAATTCTTGAATATAGTGCAGGCCCACCCTCCTCTGAGTTTCACTTTACGGATCTCCATCCTAAGGGCTCAAAAAACTCTTGCAGCAAAGACACCTATTTAAATTTGGTTAACCCATTGCTACCTAAATTTATTTGACCACAGAACCTTTTTTTTTGAGCAAGAACATTTTGGGAATGTTAGCTAAATGAAAAGAAATCCAGGAAAAAGATCAGGAGACCTAAAGCCCAAGGTTAGCTTTCCTTTTAGTTCACTGTACAGCTTGGAGCAAGTCCTTTTGTTTAATTCATGCTTTGAGAAAATAAAAATGTTGGGCTAGATAAGTTCTGAAGTCTCTCCCAGCTCAAAAATGAAATGATCTGAGAAAATGTGATGAAAATGAAGGTGAGAGGCTGAAGAAAATATGAGACATCACCTAAAGGACTGGGATAAATGAGGTGAGAATAATGACCAAGTAGGTAAAAGGGAATGAAGACCTGGGCAATTCATTCCCAAGAAAGTCTTACCAAGCAACCCAGGAGCAGATCTGGGCCCTTGTCAAGAGAAATCCAGTTCAGACCCAGAAGACAAGACGCTGAAAACGCAAACAGACAAAACAAAGACCGTAACAAAAACTGAGTCAGGAGGGTGGATGGAGAGTCAGCCACATGTGGCATGAAAGGAAGTCCACGAAACAGCTCGAGGTGAGGGGTTCATGAGTGAAACTGAGAATAGAAACTTGGCAAAATTACCCTTTTTATACGGTGGGCAAACTTCTAGGAGCAGGAGTAGGCTGGACAGAAGAATCTGTGATAGACCAGTCAAAATTAAAATTATAGGCCACCTTTTCAGCAATATTTGGTTGGCTCATTGAACCTTTTAATAAATTTTGAATGAAATTTGTCTTACACTCAGTAAACAAAAAGGAAAAGAATGTGGTTGAGTAAGATTAAAGTGTTCCAAACTAGAATCCCTGGGCTGCTAAGGCTTGCAAAGGTCGTAAAGGGTCGCCAAGTAGCCTTTCTGCTAAAAGAAGTAGGACTGTTGTCACTGCTTTTTCAGGATGCTGAGCAAGAGGCCACTGCCTGGGGTTGGAGTCCTCAGGGACACAGCTAGGGTAGGGGGCCAGCATGGGTTAGGGGAAGGCAAAAATGCAAATGCATGACCAGAAAAACACTGGGAGAATAAGAGCTCAACCTGAAGAGCCAAGACTAAGCAGCGGTCAGCAGAACCCTGATGCTCTTGGCTTGTGCACCATCGTTAAAAAGAATTTTGAGGGGACTTCCCTGGAGGTCCAGTGGTTAAGACTTCACCTTCCAATGCTGGGGGTTCGATCCCTGGTCGGGGAACTAAGATCCCACATGCCTCTTGGCCAAAAAACCAAAACAAAACAGAAGCAATATTGTAACGAATTCAATAAAGACTTTAAAAAAATGGTTCACGTTAAAAAAAAAAAAGAATCTTGAGCACAATATATACCTGCACTGTATGCAAATTACATAGGTATAAAACTGTACTAATAAGTTATGTGCATGACAAAATATACACAAAAAAGCAGAAAATTTAAACCAGTGAGAAAAAATAAAGAAGTATAAAGCTTCTAATACTGCATAACTCCTAGAGTGAAAGTGCTCCACTTTGGGAGACGATTGACAAAGACAAGATGAGAGCAAAAGAAGATGAAAAACAAGCGAGAGGGGAACCAGACAAAGAGATGGCTGCAGACATGTGGGAGCTCACTGCTTGCAGCTGTACAGCATGGAGGCATCAGGCTGCTTTAAAGAATTAGGAGGAAAGATAACAGGAATCTGAAAGCCCTTTTTGGAAATTCAAGACTATAATGTAAATATGCCTGTACCTGTGATAAGGCCACCAGAATTGAAAAAACATAATAATTTTTTAAATTTCGGCTACAATTACATCAGCTCAATGTAGTCATATCTACCTCCTAACAGATGGTATTGCATTTGTTTATGCCTTGACTTTACAAGTGGGGGAAGATATTATCTTTCATCTAATAAGAACCCTGCAAGACATAACTTTTTTAATGGAAAAATATATATGGAAGTTCTCAGATGTAAAAATATTAAGAATTACAGGACTAGAGTATATCTCTAACTCTGTGATGTGAGGTCATCAACGTGGCCACTTTCCTTCACCAAAACTATTCTTCAAACTGAAAAACCATCTCGACCAGTGCCATCCAATAGAACTTTCTGCGATAAGGAAAAATCTGTATCTGTGCTGTCTGCTATGGTAGCCCCTAGCTCCATGTGACAATCGGGCATTTGAAATGTGGCTAGAGAAACTGAATTTTAGGTTTTATTTAATCTTAATAATTTAATTTTAAACAGTCACATGTGGCTAATGGCTACTGTATCGGATAGTGCAGCCCTAGAATAAAATCTCAAACAAATGTGTAATAATCAGTTATTAGAAGCAATAAACATAGTTTATGAAGATTTGGGCAGACTTGCTAAACTCCCACAATCTAATTTGTCAAGTAGACTGAATTCAACAAACCACAAAACCAAAGGATGCTGTTTAATAGGCTTTAAGTATAAGATATTAGACTGTAACCAAAACAAAGAAAACCCACAGATACAAGAGGGTCAATGACCTGAAAAAAAAATAAAAAGAGAATAAAAACCCACAGGGACCACAATGGGCAGCAAACGGAATGAGCCTGAAGCATGTCTAGAGTGAAGATGATCAGGGCTGAGCTGAGAGATAAGGATATAAAAGTTCCAGCGAGGGGCTTCCCTGGTGGTGCAGTGGTTGAGAGTGTGCCTGCCGATGCAGGGGACACGGGTTCGTGCCCCCGTCCGGGAAGATCCCACATGCCGTGGAGCAGCTGGGCCCGTGAGCCATGGCCGCTGAGCCTGCACGTCCAGAGCCTGTGATCCGCAACGGGAGAGGCCACAGCAGTGAGAGGCCCACGTACTGCAAAAAAAAAAAAAAAAAAAAAAAGTGCCAGCGAGGAGTCCCTCCTCTAGACTTGGCTTGCATTTTTGGCCTCCACCTCTGAAGAGGGATGAGAAAGAACTGGGGGAGGTCCAAGGAAGAACAAAATGATTCAACTGTTGGATCACAGATTCACAATTGGGAAATACTGGATGCACTGTGGCTTTTTAATCCAGAGAAATAGAATTTGAGGGTAACAATATCTACCTTCAGGTACCAGAAAAGTCACAATAAGTGGCATCTGCCAGATGGTCCTCATGCACACAGAGGAGAAAATTACACTTAATATACAGCAAGGATGATATTCCATTTAGCCAGAAGGAAGACTTATCTATTCATAGGTAATGGTTTAACAGGGAAGCCGTTTCATTTAATCAAAGAGATGTTGAGCAACAGAGCCTGCGGGGACTGAGCCTAAAATATAACTAAGACGGTCCCTGAGCTCAGGACCTTCACCTGGGAGAGCCGTAGGAGGACTATGCACTGCCTCACACCCAACCACCCAACACTGGGACAAATTTGTAAGGAAGAGGAAGAGGGCTGTTGACGACTCCACACTCACACCTCCCTCCCCTCTCTACAAAGAGAGTTGTACAGGCACACCCTGCTTAATGCACTTGGCTTTACTGCACTTTGCAGATACATTTCTTTTACAGATTGACGGTTTGTGGCAACCCTGCATGGAGCAAGTCTATAGGCACCATTATTCCAACAGCATTTGCTCAATTCATGTCTCTGTGTCACATTTTGGTAATTCTCACAATATTTCAAAGTTTTTCCATTACTAACCTATTTGTTATGGTGATCTGCGATCAGTGATCTTTGTTGCTACTATTGCAATTGTTTTGCAGCACCATGAACCATGTCCATATAAGATGGTGAACTTAATTGAGAAATGTTTTATGTGTTCTGACTGCTCCACCAACTGGCTGTTCCCCCCCACCCCCCACCCCGCCTCCCTCTCCTCAGGCTTCCCTATTCCCTGGGACACAACAATATTAAAATTAGGCCAGTTAATAACCCTGCAATAACCTCTAAGTGTTTAAGTGAAAGGAAGAGTCACATATTTCTCACTTTAAATAAAAAGCTAGAATGATTAAGCTGAGTGAGGAAGGTATGTGAAAAGCCAGGATAGGCCAAAAGCTAGACCTCTTGTGCCAAACAGTTAGCCAGGTTGTGAAAGCAAAGGAAAAGTTTTGGTTTTTTTTTTTATTTGTGGCCATGCCCTGTGGCATGTGGGATCTTAGTTCCCAGACCAGGGATTAAACCTGTGCCCCCTGCAGTGGAAGTGCGGAGTCTTAACCACTGGACCTCCAGGGAAGTCCTGCAAAGGAAAAGTTCTTAAAGAAACTTAAAAGTGCTACTCCAGTGAACACACAAATGGTAAGAATGTGAAATGGCCTTATTGCTGACATGGAGAAAGTTTTAGTGGTCTGGATAGAAGATCAAACCAGCCACAACATTCCCTTTAGCCAAAGCCTAAGCCAGATCAAGGCTTTAATTATCTTCAAATCTATGAAGGCTGAGAGAGGTGAGGGAGCTGCAGAAGAAAAATTTGAAGCTAGCAGAGGTTGGTTGATGAGGTTTAAGGAAAGAAGCCATCTCCATGATATAAAAGTGCAAGGTGGGGCTTCCCTGGTGGCGCAGTGGTTGAGAGTCCGCCTGCCGATGCAGGGGACACGGGTTCATGCCCCGGTCTGGGAAGATCCCACATGCCGCGGAGCGGTTGGGCCCGTGAGCCATGGCCGTTGAGCCTGGCGTCCGGAGCCTGTGCTCCGCAATGGGAGAGGCCACAACAGTGAGAGGCCCACGTACAGCAAAAAAAAAAAAAAAAAAAAAAAAAAAAAAAAAAATAAAATAAAAAAATAAAAGTGCAAGGTGAAGAAGCAAGTGCAGATGTAGAAGCTGCAGCAAGTTATTCAAAAGCTCTAGTAAGATAATCAATGAAGGTGGCTACAATAAACAACAGATTTTCGATGTAGACAAACAGCCTCATACTGGAAGAAGATGCCATCTAGGACTTCCATAACTATAGAGAAGAAGTCAGTGCCTGGCTTCAAAACTTCAAAGGACAAGCTGACTCTTTTGTTAGGGGCTAATGCAGCTGGTGACTTTACATTAAAGCCAATACTCACTTACCATTCCAAAAATCCTAGGGCCTTTAAGAATTATGCTAAATTTACCCTGCCTGTGCTCTATAAATGGAAAAACAAAGCCTAGATGACAGCATATCTGTTTACAATGTGGTTTACTGAATATTTTAGCCCACCTTTGAGAACTACTGCCTAGAAAAAAAGATTCCTTTCAAAACATGACTGCTCATTGACAATGCACCTGGTCACACAAGAGCTCTGATGGAGATGTATAATAAGATTCATGTTGTTTTCATGCCTGCCAACACAACATCCATTCTGCAGCCCATGGATCAAGAAGTCATTTCGACTTTCAACTCATTATTTAAGAAATACTTTTCGTAAGGTTATAGCTGCCATAAATAGCGATTCCTCTGATGGATCTGGGCAAAGTCAATTTAAAACATTCTGGAAAGGATTCACCATTCTAGATGCCATTAAGAATATTCATGATTCATAGGAAGAGGTCAAAATATCAACATTAACAGGGATTTGGAAGAAGTTGATTCCATCCCTTATGGATGACTTTGAGGGTTTCAAGGCTTCTGTGGAGGAAGTAACAGCAGATGTGGTAGAAATAGCAAGAGAACTAGAATTAGAAGTGACTGAATTACTTGAATCTCATGATAAAACTTTAACAGAGGAGGAGTTGCTTCTCACAGATGAGCAAAGAAAGTGGTTTCTTGAGATGGAATCTACACTTGGTGAAGACACTGTGAAGATCATTGAAGTGACAACAACAGATTTACAACAAAATATCACATAAACAGCTGATAAAGCAATGGCAGGTTTTGAGAGAACTGACTGAAATTTTTAAAGAACTTCTCCTGTGGTTAAATGCTATCAAAAACTATTGCACGCTACAGAGAAATCATTCATGAAAGAAGAGTCAGTCAATGCAGCAAACTTCACTGTTGTCTTATACGAAGGAACTGTCACGGCCACCCCAGCCTTCAACCACCACCCTCATCAGTCAGCAGCCGTCAACATTGAGGCAAGACGCTCCACCAGCAAAATAATTACAACTTGCTGAAAGCCCAGATGATGGAAAACATTTTTTAAAATAGAGTACTTTTTAATTAAAATATGTACATTATTTTTAGATGCAATGCTATTGCACACTTTATAGACTACAGTATAATATAAACACAACTTTTCTATGCTCTAGGAAAGCAAAAAATTCATGTGACTTGATTTATTGCAATATTTGCTTTATTGTAGTGGCCTGGATCTGAACCCATAACATCTCTGAGGTATGTCTGTACTCCACTGGGAGGAAACAAAGCATTAATAAAAGAGAGAGAAACTGGAAACGCCTAACACCATGTGCTCAGGTAAATGCTGGATTGGTATATATGGAAAGGCTCAAAGTTCAAAGAAGCCAGTGGGTCTCTTGTCCTGAATCTAGGATGGCAGGGTCTGTGGGGCTGAGCATCCCTAACTTATCCTCTCATGCGCAGAGAGCAAGGCAGAACCAAAAGAGGAAGCAAGCTCTGTCTAGGTGAGCTTGGTACCTGGAAACGTGATGTACGAGGGATCCTGCTGTTGATGAGTTCTGACCAGGGGTGCACCCATGGTGGCTAATGTAATTAACCAGGGCTAACCCAGGAAAACTGGATATAGGGTCACCTCCCTTTAAGGTACTGTACTCTTATTAGTTAAACATTCACTTTGCCTAATCAAGGCTCAGACTTTACCCAATCAGATAGCATCTTCTCTCTTGAGGAGAATGAGTGAAGGTTCCTGCCGCAACTACTGCAATTATATCACAGATATATTGAAGCACTAATGAGAAATCAGAGAAGGGCGTATAATGAAGGGCAACTACATATTATGCAACATTGAATTAATCTGAAACTATGTGATATAAAAATATTAATAAAGTCCCAATTTATGCACAAAATTAAAAATTATGCAATTATCAAACCATTGTTTAACTCATCAGGAATTGTTTATTTTCAATGTTATTATGCCAAGGGACTTATAGAGAGTGTTTACAATACTAGCACTTGAGCTGGTGAAGAGAAATGCCCACCATCAGAAATACTTTTGTCAGATCTGTGAGAAAATTAATCTTAAATTATGTTTCTTTGATTTATGTAAAAATTTATATAAATTCTTCAGAAATCTATCCCTCATGTACATTATCACGTCTGTGTATGAGAGCAGAGGAAAGACATTTCAGGAAGAGATAAAAATTATTTGCAAATACATAGAGGCAAGAAAAAATTAAGGGAAGGAAAGCAGAAAGGAAGGAAGAGGGTTTGGAATATCCAAGAAACAGTGGGAAGTGGGAGAGGGGAAAATGAGGCTGAAAAAAATTAGTTGTAAACCAGTGACTCCCAAAAGCCAGTCCTCATTTAAGTATCAGGCCGTGGTGGAGTTTTCATCGATTCACAGTAACATAAGAAAAACAAGGAGAGTATTTTCTATAAAGCTAAATATATAAAGTGTTCAATATTTTCAAATTATCCTTTATTATGAGATTATATCTTCCTTAATTTGTTGGTATTAAAATATCTTGTTATGAAATGTTGGCAACAGGAGATGACAGATGACAGGTAGGGTTAGGTATTTTTTTTAATCTCCTTATTTAACAAAATAAAATTTGACAACCCTGTATAGGTCCACAATTTATTTTTCAGAAATATTACTGCTCCATAAAATGCAAGAGACACGGGACCACAGTCATATAGTAAGAAATTTAGATAGTTGAACAAGGTATCAGATTAAGCACGCTGAGAATAATTCTAGATATTGATTTTTCAATATGTTTAAATGTACATCAATAATTAAGAGGAACTACTAGAAGAATATATAGAGCATGCAAGTGTTCCAAAAAAAGAAAAAACATGACAAAAAAGTATTATAAATTCAACAAAGGGAAGAAAGAAAAAGGAAACTAAAAAAAAAAAAATAAGATAGCAAGAATAAGCCCAAATGTATCATTAATCACAACAAATATATCTGGGTTATATTCACCACATGGAAATTCCCAGACTGGTCATGAAAACCAAACCAGACCAAACAAACAAATAAAAACTGTCTGTATGCTTTCTGTAGGAATCACATTAAAATAAGACCTTGGAAATTTAAAAATAAAGTGATAGAGAAAGATAAATCAGGCAAATGTTAGCTACTATTCTTCAATCTGAACACCTCAAAAGAAAATAGTGCCACAATATTAATTTCAGGTGAAATAAAATTCAAAGGGGTGAACATTAAATGAGACAAAAAAATTTTATATTGATAAAAAATTAAAATCTACCAAATAACTACAACAGCACTTAACAAAATGGTTTCAATATATATAAGGCAAAAAATGTTAAAAAAAAGCAAGCACAAACAGACTAAACCATAACAGTGGGATGGAATAGACATTTCTTAGAAAATGATTGTGTTTTCTATACAGAAGTAGAGACTAGGATTTCACAATTAACAAGCTTAATCAAATAGCTATATAAAGAAGTTGTACACACAGAGAAAAAATACATTTTTAAGCGCTCGTGAAACATTTAGAAATAAAGGTGGCACAAAATAGCTCAGTAAGTTCCAAAAATAGAGATTATTTCACAATTCATTTTCTTTTTCTTTATCAGTTATCTATTTTATACATATCAGTGTATATATGTCAATCCCAATCTCCCAGTTCATCCCACCCCCCACCCCCCGCTTTCCCCCTTGGTGTCCATACGTTTGTTCTCTACATCTGTGTCTTTATTTCTGCCTTGCAAACCGGTTCATCTGTACCATTTTTCTAGATTCCACATATACGTGTTAATATACGATATTTGTTTTTCTCTTTCTGACTTACTTCACTTTGTATGACAGTCTCTAGGTCCGTCCACATCTCTACAAATGACCCAATTTCATTCCTTTTCATGGCTGAGTAATATTCCATTGTATATATGTACCACATCTTCTTTACCCATTCGTCTGTCGATGGGCATTTAGGTTGTTTCCATGACCTGGCTATTGTAAATAGTGCTGCAATGAACATTGGGGTGCATGTATCTTTTTGTGTTTTTTTTGTTTTTTTGGGGGGTTTTTTTGTTTTTTTTACAAATTTAATCAGTTATACATATACATATGTTCCCATATCCCCTCCCTTTTGCGTCTCCCTCCCACCCCTCCAGGCGGTCACAAAGCACCGAGCTGATCTCCCTGTGCTATGCGGCTGCTTCCCACTAGCTATCTACCTTATGTTTGGTAGTGTATATATGTCCATGCCGCTCTTTCACTTTGTCACAGCTTACCCTCCCCCCCCCCCATATCCTCAAGTCCATTCTCTAGTAGGTCTGTGTCTTTATTCCTGTCTTACCCCTATGTTCTTCATGACATTTTTTTTTTCTTAAATTCCATATATATGTGTCAGCATACAGTATTTGTCTTTCTCTTTCTGACTTACTTCACTCTGTATGACAGACTCTAGGTCCATCCACCTCATTACAAATAGCTCAATTTCATTTCTTTTTATGGCTGAGTAATATTCCATTGTATATATGTGCCACATCTTCTTTACCCATTCATCCGATGATGGACACTTAGGTTGTTTCCATCTCAGGGCTATTGTAAATAGGGCTGCTATGAACATTTTGGTACATGTCTCTTTTTGAATTATGGTTTTCTCAGGGTATATGCCCAGTAGTGGGATTGCTGGATCATATGGTAGTTCTATTTGTAGTTTTTTAAGGAACCTCCATACCGTTCTCCATAGTGGCTGTACCAATTCACATTCCCACCAGCAGTGCAAGAGTGTTCCCTTTTTTCCACACCCTCTCCAGCATTTATTGTTTCTAGATTTTTTGATGATGGCCATTCTGACTGGTGTGAGATGATATCTCATTGTAGTTTTGATTTGCATTTCTCTAATGAGTAAAGATGTTGAGCATCCTTTCATGTGTTTGTTGGCAGTCTGTATGTCTTCTGTGGAGAAATGTCTATTTAGGTCTTCTGCCCATTTTTGGATTGGGCTGTTTGTTTTTTTGTTATTGAGCTGCATGAGCTGCTTATAAATTTTGGAGATTAATCCTTTGTCAGTTGCTTCATTGGCAAATATTTTCTCCCATTCTGAGGGCTGTCTTTTGGTCTTGTTTATGGTTTCCTTTGCTGTGCAAAAGCTTTGAAGTTTCATTAGGTCCCATGTGTTTATTTTTGTCTTTATTTCCATTTCTCTAGGAGGTGGGTCCAAAAGGATCTTGCTGTGATTTATGTCATAGAGTGTTCTGCCTATGTTTTCCTCTAAGAGTTTGATAGTGTCTGGCCTTACATTTAGGTCTTTAATCCATTTTGAGCTTATTTTTGTGTATGGTGTTAGGGAGTGATCTAATCTCATACTTTTACATGTCCCTATCCAGTTTTCCCAGCACCACTTATTGAAGAGACTGTCCTTTCTCCACTGTACATTCCTGCCTCCTTTATCAAAGATAAGGTGACCATATGTCCGTGGGTTTATCTCTGGGCTTTCTATCCTGTTCCATTGATCTATCTTTATGTTTTTGTGCCAGTACCATACTGTCTTCATTACTGTAGCTTTGTAGTATAGCCTGAAGTCAGGGAGCCGGATTCCTCCAGCTCCATTTTTCGTTCTCAAGATTGCTTTGGCTATTCGGGGTCTTTTGTGTTTCCATACAAATTGTGAAATTTTTTGCTCTAGTTCTGTGAAAAATGCCAGTGGTAGTTTGATAGGGATTGCATTGAATCTGTAGATTGCTTTGGGTAGTAGAGTCATTTTCACAATGTTGATTCTTCCAATCCAAGAACATGGTACATCTCTCCATCTATTTGTATCATCTTTAATTCCTTTCATCAGTGTCTTATAATTTTCTGCATACAGGTCTTTTGTCTCCTTAGGTAGGTTTATTCCTAGATATTTTATTCTTTTTGTTGCAATGGTAAATGGGAGTGTTTCCTTGATTTCACTTTCAGATTTTTCATCATTAGTATATAGGAATGCCAGAGATTTCTGTGCATTAAT
The DNA here is from genome assembly GCF_949752795.1 of Hyperoodon ampullatus. Taxonomy (NCBI): domain Eukaryota; kingdom Metazoa; phylum Chordata; class Mammalia; order Artiodactyla; family Ziphiidae; genus Hyperoodon; species Hyperoodon ampullatus. The sequence goes on from NC_136914.1 coordinate 169,735,531, forward strand.
TTTGTATCCTGCAACTTTACCAAATTCATTGATTAGCTCTAGTAGTTTTCTGGTAGCATCTTTAGGATTCTCTATGTATAGTATCATGTCATCTGCAAACAGTGACAGCTTTACTTCTTCTTTTCCAATTTGGATTCCTTTTATTTCCTTTTCTTCTCTGATTGCTGTGGCTAAAACTTCCAAAACTATGTTGAATAAGAGTGGTGAGAGTGGGCGACCTTGTCTTGTTCCTGATCTTAGTGGAAATGGTTTCAGTTTTTCACCATTGAGGACGATGCTGGCTGTGGGTTTGTCATATATGGCCTTTATTATGTTGAGGAAAGTTCCCTCTAAGCCTACTTTCTGCAGGGTTTTTATCATAAATGGGTGTTGAATTTTGTCAAAAGCTTTCTCTGCATCTATTGAGATGATCATATGGTTTTTCTCCTTCAATTTGTTAATATGGTGTATCACGTTGATTGATTTGCGTATATTGAAGAATCCTTGCATTCCTGGAATAAACCCCACTTGATCATGGTGTATGATCCTTTTAATGTGCTGTTGGATTCTGTTTGCTAGTATTTTGTTGAGGATTTTTGCATCTATGTTCATCAGTGATATTGGCCTGTAGTTTTCTTTCTTTGTGACATCCTTGTCTGGTTTTGGTATCAAGGTGATGGTGGCCTCGTAGAATGAGTTTGGGAGTGTTCCTCCCTCTGCTATATTTTGGAAGAGTTTGAGAAGGATAGGCGTTAGCTCTTCTCTAAATGCTTGATAGAATTCGCCTGTGAAGCCATCTGGTCCTGGGCTTTTGTTTGTTGGAAGATTTTTTATCACAGTTTCAATTTCAGTGCTTGTGATTGGTCTGTTCATATTTTCTATTTCTTCCTGATTCAGTCTTGGCAGGTTGTGCATTTCTAAGAATTTGTCCATTTCTTCCAGGTTGTCCATTTTATTGGCATAGAGTTGCTTATAGTAATCTCTCATGATCTTTTGTATTTCTGCAGTGTCAGTTGTTACTTCTCCTTTTTCATTTCTAATTCTATTGATTTGAGTCTTCTCCCTTTTTTTCTTGATGAGTCTGGCTAATGGTTTATCAATTTTGTTTATCTTCTCAAAGAACCAGCTTTTAGTTTTATTGATCTTTGCTATCGCTTCCTTCATTTCTTTTTCATTTATTTCTGATCTGATTTTTATGATTTCTTTCCTTCTGCTAACTTTGGGATGTTTTTGTTCTTCTTTCTCTAATTGCTTTAGGTGCAAGGTTAGGTTGTTTATTCGAGATGTTTCCTGTTTCTTAAGGTAGGATTGTATTGCTATAAACTTCCCTCTTAGAACTGCTTTTGCTGCATCCCATAGGTTTTGGGTCGTCGTGTCTCCATTGTCATTTGTTTCTAGGTATTTTTTAATTTCCTCTTTGATTTCTTCAGTGATCACTTCGTTTTTAAGTAGTGTATTGTTTAGCCTCCATGTGTTTGTATTTTTTACAGCTCTTTTCCTGTAATTGATATCTAGTCTCATAGCATTGTGGTCGGAAAAGATACTTGATACAATTTCAATTTTCTTAAATTTACCAAGGCTTGATTTGTGACCCAAGATATGATCTATCCTGGAGAATGTTCCATGAGCACTTGAGAAAAATGTGTATTCTGTTGTTTTTGGATGGAATGTCCTATATATATCAATTAAGTCCATCTTGTTTAATGTATCATTTAAAGCTTGTGTTTCCTTATTGATTTTCATTTTGGATGATCTGTCCATTGGTGAAAGTGGGGTGTTAAAGTCCCCTACTATGATTGTGTTACTGTCGATTTCTCCTTTTATGGCTGTTAGTATTTGCCTTATGTATTGAGGTGCTCCTATGTTTGGTGCATAAATATTTACAATTGTTATATCTTCTTCTTGGATCGATCCCTTGATCATTATGTAGTGTCCTTCTTTGTCTCTTCTAGTAGTCTTTATTTTAAAGTCTATTTTGTCTGATATGAGAATTGCTACTCCAGCTTTCTTTTGTTTTCCATTTGCATGGAATATCTTTTTCCATCCCCTTACTTTCAGTCTGTATGTGTCTCTAGGTCTGAAATGGGTCTCTTGTAGACAGCATATATATGGGTCCTGTTTTTGTATCCATTCAGCCAATCTGTGTCTTTTGGTGGGAGCATTTAGTCCATTTACATTGAAGGTAATTATCGATATGTATGTTCCTATTCCCATTTTCTTAATTGTTTTGGGTTCGTTATTGTAGGTCTTTTCCTTCTGTTGTGTTTCTTGCCTAGAGAAGTTCCTTTAGCATTTGTTGTAAAGCTGGTTTGGTGGTGCTGAACTCTCTCAGCTTTTGCTTGTCTGTAAACGTTTTAATTTCTCCATCAAATCTGAATGAGATCCTTGCTGGGTAGAGTAGTCTTGGTTGCAGGTTTTTCTCCTTCATCACTTTAATTATGTCCTGCCACTCCCTTCTGGCTTGTAGAGTTTCTGCTGAGAGATCAGCTGTTATCCTGATGGGGATTCCCTTGTGTGTTACTTATTGTTTTTGCCTTGCTGCTTTTAATATGATTTCTTTGTGTTTGATTTTTGACAGTTTGATTAATATGTGTCTTGGCGTATTTCTCCTTGGATTTATTCTGTATGGGACTCTCTGTGCCTCCTGGACTTGATTAACTATTTCCTTTCCCATATTAGGGAAGTTTTCAACTATAATCTCTTCAAATATTTTCTCAGTCCCTTTCTTTTTCTCTTCTTCTTCTGGAACCCCTATAATTCGAATGTTGGTGCGTTTAATGTTGTCCCAGAGGTCTCTGAGACTGTCCTCTGTTCTTTTCATTCTTTTTTCTTTATTTTGCTCTGCATCTGTTATTTCCACTATTTTATCTTCCACCTCACTTATCCGTTCTTCTGCCTCAGTTATTCTGCTATTGATCCCATCTAGAGTATTTTTCATTTCATTTATTGTGTTTTTAATCGATGCTTGATTCATCTTTAGTTCTTCTAGGTCCTTGTTAACTGTTTCTTGCATTTTGTCTATTCTATTTCCAAGATTTTGGATCTGGGAAATAGAATCTTGGATCATCTTTACCATCATTATTCTGAATTCTTTTTCAGGTAGACTGCCTATTACCTCTTCATTTGTTAGGTCTGGTGGGTTTTTATCTTGCTCCTTCTCCTGCTGTGTGTTTTTCTGTCTTCTCATTTTGCTTATGTTACTGTGTTTGGGGTCTCCTTTTTGCAGGCTGCAGGTTCGTAGTTCCCGTTGTTTTTGGTGTCTGGCCCCAGTGGCTAAGGTTGGTTTAGTGGGTTGTGTAGGCTTCCTGGTGGATGGGACTAGTGCCTGTGTTCTGGTGGATAAGGCTGGATCTTGTCTTTCTGGTGGGCAGGTCCACGTCTGGTGGTGTGTTTTGGGGTGTCTGCGGACTCTTTATGATTTTAGGCCACCTCTCTGCTAATGGGTGGCGTTGTGTTCCTGTCTTGCTAGTTGTTTGGCATAGGGTGTCCAGCACTGTAGCTTGCTGGTCGTTGAGTGAAGCTGGGTGCTGGTGTTGAGATGGAGATCTCTGGAAGATTTTCGCCGTTTGATATTATGTGGAGCTGGGAGGTCTCTTGTGGACCAGTGTCCTGAGGTTGGCTCTCCCACCTCAGAGGCACAGCACTGACTCCTGGCTCCTCAATTTGGGATGATTTGGTGTCTATTCATGTATTCCACAGATGCAGGGTACATCAAGTTGATTGTGGAGCTTTAATCCGCTGCTTCTGAGGCTGCTGGGAGAGGTTTCCCTTTCTCTTCTTTGTTCTCACAGCTCCTGGGTCTCAGCTTTGGATTTGGCCCCGCCTCTGCGTGTAGGTCGCCGCAGGGCGTCTGTTCTTCGCTCAGACAGGACAGGGTTAAAGGAGCAGCCTCTTCGGGGACTCTGGCTCACTCAGGCCGGGCGGGAGGGAGGGGCACGGAGTGCGGGGCGAGCCTGCAGCGGCAGAGGCCGGCGTGACGTTGCACCAGCCCGAGGCGCGCCATGCGTTCTCCCAGGGAAGCCGCCCCTGGATCCCGGGACCCCGGCAGTGGCGGGCTGCACAGGCTCCCGGAAGGGCGGTGTGGACAGTGACCTGCGCTCGCACACAGGCTTCTTGGCGGCGGCAGCAGCAGCCCCAGCGTCCCACGCCCGTCACTGGGCTCCGCGCTTTCAGTCGTCTGCATGTATCTTTTTGAATTATGTTTCCCAGTAGTGGGATTGCTGGGTCATATGGTATTTCCATTTTTAGTTTTTTAAGGACATAATTCATTTTCATTAGCAATTTACAACAAAAGGTAACGAGCAGCATCCAATCCCCAAAATAACTACTTAGAAATTTTAAAGAGCTCTTTTAAATACTTCCAAGTAAAAGCAAAAATCAAAACCAAAATTATAGATTCTTTCAACATTAACACCAATGACATTATACAGCAAAATCATTGAGATGCAGTCTCAGTGGTATTTAGAAGTCTTTGATGTGTTTCTTGGGTTAAATTATATAAGTATTCAAGTCAAGAAATTAAAAAATGAAAAATAAATATAGAGAAAGGGGAAGAAAGGAATAGTATATAAAATATAAATTAATCAAATGTAAAAGAAACTAAGTACAGAATGAATTTTAAAAATAGTCTTGATCAATAAAATGAAAACTGGTCCTTTGGATGGAAAAATAACAGCAACAATAATAAAACTGGCAATCCTTTGGCATGTTTGATTATGAAGAATAAAAGAAGGCAAAAAGAAACTCTTAGGAAAGAGAAGACAGGCACAGCTACAGATACAGAAGGGATTAAAAAACATATAGTAGTTTCTGGAGCCAGACTACCTGGGTTTGAATGCCAGTTCCACCACTTGCTGGGCAAGATAATAAATCTCTCCTCTGGGCCTCAATTTTCATACCTGTAAAATGGTTATAATAATAGTACCAACCTCGGGGAAGATTAAATGCCATATATAAAAATACTTAACACTATTCCTGGCTCCAGAGTAGGCAATGTATAAAGGTTAGCTATTATTATAAGAGTATAATTTCAACTTTCATCTAGATGAAATGTATGGTTCTCTAAAAATATATAAATGAGCAAATTTGAGTCATGAACTTAGAAACTGAATAGGTTAATAATTAAATAAGAAATGAGAAATACAGTCAAAGATTTAGGACTAATCAGGCATGAGCCCTGTTTTATAAAACTGTTTTATAAGAAAAGTACTAAACCTTATATCGACTGTTTCAGAGCATGGAAAAATATGAGAAGCTTTTCAATTTTTTTCTATTGGGCTACCATAATCCTAGTACTAAAACCAGATTAAAAAAAAAAAATACAGCACAGGGGCTTCCCTGGTGGCACAGTGGTTGAGAGTCCGCCTGCCGATGCAGGAGACACAGGTTCGTGCCCCGGTCTGGGAAGATCCCACATGCCGTGGAGCGGCTGGGCCCATGAACCATGGCCGCTGAGCCTTCACGTCCTGAGCCTGTGCTCCACAACGGGAGAGGCCACAACAGTGAGAGGCCCGCGTACCGCAAAAAAAAAAAAAAAAAAAATACAGCACAGACATCATACAAACACACACGTACCCCTTTGGCCAAAACTTAATTACAAACATAAACAGAAAGTTCCAAATACAGGCATACCTTGTTTTATTGCACTTCACTTTATTGCACTCCAAAGATATTGCATTTTTTTTTACAAATTGAAAGTCTGTGGCAAGCCTGCACCAAGCAGGTCTATCAGCGCCATTTTTCCAACAGCATTTGCTCACTTTATGTCTCTGTATCACATTTTGGTAATTCTCAAAATATTTCAAACTTTTTCATTATTATCATATTTGTTATGGTGATCTCTGATCAGTGAGTGATCTTTGATGTTTCTATTGCAAAAAGATTACGCTTTGCTGAAGGCTCAGATGGTGGTTAGCATTCTTAGCAATAAAGTATTGCACACTTAATAGATTACAGTATAATGTAAACATAACTTTTATATGTACTGGGAAACCAAAAAAATCGGGTGACTCACTTTATTTCAATATATGCTTTTTGCGGTGGTCTGGAACTGAACCTACAATATCTCTGAGGTATGCCTGCAAAATGTGAGCAAACCAAATCTGGCACGTATTGTTTAGATATTAGGGGAATTCTGTTAGGAATGGGTCAACATTAGGAAAAACACATTAATGAAATTCACTATTGTAACAGATTAGGAAAAAAGAAATATATACATAATTAGGTATTATAAAAAAGAAATACATATTGTATATAATTATATGTATATAATTACATATATAGTATACATACATATATAATATATATTTCTTTTTTCATAATCTGTATGTATACAATCAGTAATCCTCCCTTATCCATAGGGGATATGTTCTAAAACCCCCAGTGGTTGCCTGAAACTACATATGGTACCAAACACTATGTATAATACCATGTTTTTTTCCCATACATACTTACTAATGATAAAGTCCAATTTATTAATTAGGCACAATAAGAGATTAACAATAATAACTAATAATAAAATAGAAAAATTATAACAATATACTACAATAAAAGTTATGTGAATGTGGTCTCTCTCACCTCAAAATACCTTATTGTACAAATTTAATGACTTTTCTATCTTAACTAGGCACTTATAACACACTGTGGCTGTAACTTTTATAATTTGATGTGTGACAGAAGAATTAGCATGAATTTTTTTTCCTTCTTCACAATTTCATGGATAGAAGGTTCGTTCTTACTCGATATCTCAACATAAAATTTTTTTTCTTTTTTTTTTTTTACTAAGTTGAGAACTTTCCCCTTTTCATTTAAGGGAAGCACTTTACAGCTTTTCTTTGGCATATCCAGATAGCCAGCATCACTACTCTTGAGATCAGGGTCCATTATTAAGGAAAATAAGAGTTACTTGAACACAAGCACTGTGATATCCAGTCAACCTGATAACCAGGACATTTACCAAGTGACTAACAGGCAGGATTAAGGAGGACAGTGTGAGATTTCATCACACTATTCAGAACGGCCTGCAATTCAAACTTTATGAATTGTTTATTTCTGGAATTTTCCATTTACTGTTATCAGACCGTGGCCGACCACTGGTAACTGAACCTCAGGAAGCAAAACCATGGATAAGGAGGGACTACTGTATTTCCTAACACATTAGATGTATAAATTCTGAAAAAGTATTTTATAAAATTCAATACTCAGCTTAATTACAGACAAACAATATTTTGCTAATAAAGGGTATCTACCAACAGAAAATATCACACTTAATGGTGAAACACTAGAATAATGCCCACTCATCAGGAACAATGCAGGGAAATCAACTATCTTCACTATTATTCAATATTATGCTAAAGGAACTGGTAATCTCAATAATAGAAGACAAAAAGAGAGAGAAATATTTTTAGAAAGAAAGGGACAAAGCATTCCACTTTGTAGATAATATAACCTACCTAGAAACTCCAAGAAAATCCATTTCCCAAACTACTAGAGTAAGAGGATTTGGTAACATGACCAGACAAAAGATCAACATGTAAAATTTGACAACTGTCTAAACACCAGTGCTAACTTACCAAGACTCACAAAGGATACCTTTTCATTTAGGGTCCAGTTGCAGATGATGAAAATTTCTCTAGCTGGTTTTTTAATAGCAAGGAATTTATTTCCAGGTTTATAAAATTATTAGAAAGCCTGGAGAAACAGGCCTCACCTAGGCTGAACTTCCAAGAATCATAATCCTCTATTAGGACTGAGAAAACTGCCACAAAGGCAGGAAACCACCTGATGGGGAAGCTGCCGACCATGGATCAGTTGGCTTCTGTCACCATCAGAAAATAGGTTTTCAGAGTCAGAAAGTTGCTGACACCAGAAACAGAGGGTAATGAATTAAAGGAAAAAATAACCAGTTGTAAAAGAATATATATAGTATAATTCTGTTTATCTTTTAAAGAATTAAATATCACATCTGAAGTGGCTGGATCATAGGGTAGAATACAATAAATGGTAGCTAGCTATTTTTGAACTTTGCAAAAATGTTTGGAATGATATTTTGTAGGTTCTGGAAGCTACTGAAGGTTTTTCCAACAGGAAAGTAGTCTGATTGGATTTGTTTTAGAAAGATTGCTCCAGCATCCAAGTGGAAGTTGAGTGATAACAACAGCTGGCATTTATTGAGTGCTTACTGTATCCTAGGCATTGTTCCAAGGGCATGACACATCTTATTTCATTTAATGTTCACAACCATCCGATAAAGTTATTACTACTATTTTCCTCATTTAGCAGATGAGGTACTTCAGGCAAGGGAGGCTAAATAGTTTGCTCAGAGAGTCAGTGTCAGTTACTGGTGAAACAGGATTCGAATCCAAGCAGTCGGACCTCAGACGCCACAAATTGACACTGATGCCTTTGAATTGAAAGGGAATGGAGACAGGGACCCCTAACTCTATACCAGTTAGGGCACTATCAAATTAATATTAGTCTGTGACAGATGATGATGATACAGACATAGTACAATGAGGGCTGATAAATATTTTGGTACACGATAAAAACGGAGTTTTAGATAGAGGGAGGAGGAATGAAGATGCGAATAGGAAGTGAAAGGTTCAAGAATGTTTGGGGTTTCTGGAATAGATAATTGAGGGGAAATTTGTATCATAAGCCTTGATGAGGGATGGATGATGAACATCAGGTTTGGGTTCAGACATGCTGACGAATTCTAGACGGAGATGCCTTTGTCAAGCAGTGGCTATAGTAGTTAGGAGGTGGGAGACGGATGCAGTGAATTTCAAGTACAGGCTCTTCTCTCTCTAGCTGTGTGACCTGGGGCACTTTAATCCCTCTGAGTCCTAGTTTCCTCATCTGTAGAATAAGGATACAAAAACCTTCCTGCCAGATTTCTGTGTGACTCTCAAGTGAAAGAATGAACAGAGAAATACATTGTTAGCTATTAAATGCGTGTGTGCATACACACACACACACACACACACAATGGGATTTAAGAAGCCCTCATTGCTTTAGTAAAACAATTCAGCCTCGTGTAGATAAAGTATGTCAATAATATCAATCCTTCCCGTACTTTGTTAACTTTTGGTCTTCTTTGATGAGAGTCAGCAGTTAGAACACAATAATGAGAAATCAAAATGACTTTATAGACTCAAGTTTTTAACAAAGTCTATACTTTCATAGTTTTTTTTTTAAAAAATGGCTTGAATTGTCTTTCTGAAATCAATACGTTGCATTTACAGAGACACTTTAGGAAAAAAGAACAGTGACTTTTTTAGGATCAATAGTAAATGACTTGATTCTTACCTAGACAATGAGCACATCCAAGTTAACTCTTGGGAGCTGGGAAAAGTTTTCCTCAAAACCCAGGCTTGTCTAAGTCTTTCTTGTTCATCCTCAAGGCCCAGTGTCCTTGACACCTTCAAGATAGAGTAAGGTAGTCTTCAAGGGCATGTGCTTTTTTAAGGGTATCAGGCAGTAATGGGCTCGGACTTCAGTTTTATCACTTTTTAGCTCTGTGATCTGCAGCTAGTTACTCAGCCTCTTTAAGCCTTAATTTCCTAATTTGTAAAATGGGTAGAATAAAATATCATAGCATCATAGGTTGTGGTTGGGATTTTTTTTTTTTAAGTACATGTGTCTTTTGTCAGGTTTCCCATCTAAGACTCTCAAATGGAAAGTGTGCACAGGAAGCTTTTTAGAGAGTGATACCCAAAGTCAACACCTATGAGGTAATGAGGGATGCAGGATTGGACAGGGGGATGTACTGCACCAGGATGCAGTCAGGACAGAGGCCTCAGCTGATTCCCTGGGGAGCTCTGGAGCCAGGATAGCCCTTCAAAGTAGTCTGAAATTAAGGCAAAGTGTTGGTCCTTTGTACCCCTCATCTGCTAGTCACTGGAAGCAGGCTGCCTCCAAGAGGGAGAATAACCCAAGGCAAGGCAGGACTCTTTAGCTGATGACAATTCCTGTGAACTACCAGCTGTCAACACTGGTTAAGAGCTGGAGGAACGATTCTAAAGGGGGATCTGAGTGGTGCAAGACAACATCCACTACAAAATACAAAGGAAGTCAGCTCTCTAGATTGTAAATGCCGCAAAGGTAACCACCTTCTCTACTATTTGCTGCCCGTACCGATGCTAGTCCCAAGCATATAGTATGTGCTTAATAAATGTTGAATGCAGAGGAGAAGCACAATGTGCTAGTTACTATTATGATTAATAAGCCTTCCCTGATACTTCCTAAAAGGAGGTATCTTGTACCCTCATTGCTTTGGACCTGTCTTTCCTATTCCCTTATTCTATTCTACCTTGCTACCCCACCATATTTATTCAATTATTAATATCTCACACCATTCCACAAAACATAAGGTAACCCCTTAATTTTATCTTGTCAGATATTATCTGTCACTCTTCAGCTGAAACATGGAAAGAATAAGAGTCTTCATGGTATTATGAGCAGGAAGAAACCAGATTTACAATCCCATCCCCTAGGAATGTGGGAGCAGATAACAGTGTCCATATAAAAGAACCTGGGGATGAAAACAGTGGCCAAGACTGGAAGGGTTTTCTCAGATAATGATCCCCTACCCTGCCCCTCACAAACACTCAAGAGGTTAAGTTCCCATTATACCTCCACAGCAGCCTGAACTAATCTTTCCAACACTCATCACCCTGAAAATTACTCTTTCATTGTTGGGTCTCCCACTGGACTACAAGTTGCATGAGACCTAGGACCATGCAACACCATATCTGGGGCCAAGACTAAGCCAGGATGCACAAACATAGGTACACCAATCATTTACAACCGGCATCCCTTCTGAGCGGCCTGGTCAGTCCTGAATGCTCAGCATCCATGTCATAACGGTTGTCAAGAATTTTGAAAATCACTTTCTTTTGGCTTCAGGGCTTAGCACAGGTCCTGACAAATGGTAGGTGCTTGTTACGGGCTGAATTGTGTCCCCAAAATTCATAGGTTGAAATCTTAACCCCCAGTACCTCAGAATGTGACTGTATTTGGAGATAGGGTCTTTAAAAAGTTGATTAAGTAAAAATAAGGCCATTACCATGGGTCTTAATCCAATCTGGCTGGTGTCCTTAGAAGAGGAGGAAATTTGGACCCAAAAGGAGACACCAGGAATTACTGTGTGAGGACACAGCGAGAAGGCAGCCATTTGCTAGCCAGAAAGAGAGGCTTCAGAAGAAACCAAACCTTCCAAAACTTTGATCTTGGACTTCTAGCCTCTGGAACTGTGAAAAATTAATTTCTGTTGTTTAAGTCATCCAATCTGTGATATTTTGTTATGGCAGTCTGAGCAAACTAATACAGTGCTTAATAAATTTTATTGGTTGACATATTGGTTACTTAGGTCTCAGGAAGTAAAGGGAAAAATTGATTATTTTACACACAGTTCAGCAAATATTTACCAATTACTGCCATATGCCAGGCCCTGAGCTAGGTGCTGGATAACATAACCAAAAAAATAAATAAAATGTGGCCCCATGAGCTTCGTGAACTAACAATTGCCTGAAAGTAGTAAATAAGAAATATAAAATTGCTGGGACCCAGGGGGAGAGGGAGCTGCCAGCCCAGGGGAAGATTTGAGTCATGTAAAGAATTCTGGGAGCCCACTGAATGATTCTGGCAGGGGCATAAAGATACACACAGCACGTTATCCCTAAGGCCAGGTGTGTAGACCCCAGACCATACATAAGGGACAAACAGAACTTGGCCTTGCTCATATCTGTCTTTACGGATCCCTCTGTCCTTGGGCTCCCAGTAGCTGATCACCCTGGGGATAATGAGACGATTCATTGTGTTCTGGATCATTAAAGCTTTAAAAAGGTCATACAGTGTGGAAACAACCCTCCACCAATGATCCAGCAAATTGAGCAGAGCATCCAGGGGACACTGAAAAAACACACGGGCAATAAATATAGTTGCCTTGGCAACCAGGCCCCTCCCCAGTCTGTGATACTATCATTTTTTAAGCCACAGGCAAATGAAGGAAACTGGACATAAGGGCAACATTTGGCTTAATTAGCTCCACCTTAGGAAAGGGTCTTGGAAGTAGACCTTGGAAGGGTAGACCTTGGAAGTAGACCTGTGCAGGGGCAAAAGATAAGCTCATGAAGAGATAAACTTGATTGTAAAGAGCAAGAATTGTATCTAAGTGTCAGAATTTCTTAGGTTCTGCAATGCATCTTCCATTGACAAGGGTGCAGTGAGTGTAAATAATTTAAATGTCTGCAAGCCCAGCACACATCATCGGATTTATTCTACCACAACCACTGCAAGAAAGAAAACTCTGGAGCCAGAAGAGCTCCTGCCCGCATCAGGTATTTGAAATTGGCTTGAGTTACCAGCTTGCTGCATTGATTAAACTCCCACTCCCTTGCACCCATCCAGAAGAACTGAGTCCACCAAAGGAATTCAAGGTGGATATAAGGAGAACCTAAGAGTGCTCTTAGCTTAGAAAACACATTTCTCAGATTTCTCTAGAACCTAGAGACCCTCACTGTCTCATGTTTCAGTTCCAATTTTAAATAATTCTCTCTTCTCTCTTCTCTTAAATATGATTCTCATATTTAAGACTCAGTCCTTTGAGAGCAACATATTCCCTTGCAGTTTTTTTTTTAAATAACTAAAACTAGAGCAAATGACAGTTTACGTGTTTCCCCAAACATTTTTTTCTGGTAAAATCTCTTCTCTTTTCAGCCTATAACCAAAATGACTTTTTGCTTATACTACCCTAATCCAATGTTTCTGTTATAAAGTAAATGAACGGGCACAGGCCAAGCTCCCAAACGTGTCAAGAAACAATGATGGAGTTTAGCAGAAAATAGCTCATAGAAAAGTTTAATAAGCCACAAATGTTATATTTTATCCTACAATGTCACCGCCTCCCTCCATCACCGCCCATGCTTCCAGCCCTCCCCCAGACATCTCCACTTCCCAGACACTCCGTTGCTCATGAATCCAGCAGAAGAGTTGAATTTTTCAGATTTTTTTTTTTTACATTCCTGGTCATTGTTTCTTACGAAGCCTCATGAACTGAAAAATCTCCCCAACCTCTCCCTTCCTTGAAATCAAGAAAATTAATAAAACAGTCAAGCATGGAATGAGCCGTTACAAAGAAGAGGCGTGTCATTTGAAGCGGCTTGTGGGTGGATCCACAAAGGGTCAAAGCCACACAAAACCAAACAGTAATGCCAAATTCCAAAACATCTGTATTCCATTGACTGCAGTGAAAGCGAGATGCATACTAATTAAATCACTAAACACTTAATACTTGTAATGAGCTTAGGGAATGGAGCTCATTGTTTCATCTCAGCATGCAGCTTTAAGAAAGTTTTTTGTTTAATTTGGTTTTACCAATCCCACTGATTTGGGGCATGACCAAACCTCTATTTAGAGAAACAGTTAGCTAGACCTCTAAGAGAGGCAGCATGGAATGATATTGAGGATATAGGCTTTAAAGTCAAACAGATCGATGTTCAAGTGTCACTTTGTGACTTAGTATAAGACACTTAATCACTCTGAGATACAGGTGCCTCGTTGCCACGTGGGAGTAATCATATCCAATTTGCAGTGTTGTTTTAAGAGTTAAATAAGATTATATTGCTAAAGTGCCTAACACAGCACTGGACTGAGAAGACTCAATAAATTTTAGGAATGATGGTCATAATAATGACAAAGAGGACCACTATGATGATGATGTTGGTGATGGAGATGATGGTAAGGATGAGGATAAAGATGGTGATGTTGAAAAAAGAGGACCAAGACCAGCTATTATTCATCTGCACAGTCCCACTGAACAGGTTCCTCAACTCACAGAGTTTGAAGAGTAAGCAAGTGCCACACAACCACCAGTTCTGAGCCAGAGTCAGGACAGGACAGGCGATCAGAGAGGGAGATTTGATGCACATGCAGATGAGAACTTAACCTCCAATAAATCAGTCTTCTCGGGGCAATGCCCCCAGCATGATGCGTTCATAAATCAAAGCATCTATTACGTGGTATATCCACAGACCTGTCTACATCACAAAGCAGGCAATCGCATGCCTGGGCTCCCATCTTGTTTCAGCCCAGATGCTCACAGGGATCTGAAACTGTAAGTGATTTCTCAGCTACCTGAGACAAGGAAATTTACCGCAATACAATACCGCAAAAATGAATCTTTGACACTTGATTCATATTTGCACTAACAATTGGAAAGAGGAATAGCAGTTCTTTTTAAATATGAGATTCACTGGAGGCTGGGGGAGATGGAAGACTAAGGGTGAGCTTTGCTATGAGGGGTGGTGGTAATAAATGTCACCAAGTGGGAAATATTTGAGCCCTATTCCCAGCAACTGGGAGGCAGTAGCTCAAGGCAGAAAAATGACAATAATTATATTGCTCAGAAGTTGACAGCACGCATAAATCTGGTGCGTTAAGCCCTGCCCGTGATTCGCTTTCCAAATTACATTTCCGCAGCATCCTTTCTGGGAGCTAGAATCCCCTTTTTCTGCCTAGAGGTTTCAGGTAAATTCTGCTCCTGCAAAAGGTAATTATTATCAGACTTTCTCTTGCTTTGCTTGTTCTTTGTTCAGGCAATACAAGTTCCACAGTTTGGTGAATTACCAGCCACAAGGAAGGGGGAGGGAAGACGGTCTTTGGGTTGGTGTCTCTCTGTCTTAAGGTGGCCATTGTGTGTGTGATTCTTCCCTGCTCCCTCCCAGACAAGTCCCACTTGAACCTGGGTTTATGTAATAAATCTCGGAAAACCACTGCTCAGGCAATTTCCAAGTTACTAAGCCGGCCTCCTCAGTCAACCTGGCTTTAAGACTCCATTGGGAGATCGTGCTGGTGTCTATGTGTATCTAGGAAAATGCATTCAAAATTTGTCATGCTGAAGGAAGGGACTGGGTTGTGTCTGGGGAAAGTTCTGTTTCACAGTGAAAATTCTGGAGAGATAGGAAGGAATTTTACAGTCACACGGTTTTGAAATACAAATGATAAACATTCCTTTCAGTGGCAGATTTTACACTTTGGAGTGAATTTTAAACTTCTGGGTTTGGAAGCAATCAAGGCATCAGAATAGAAGATTCTGTGCTTGAAGGGCCTTGGTACTCCCAAGTTTTAAGTCTTAGCAATAAAAGAAAAAGAAGTATTCAGGGAGAACTTCTCTGCTCAGAGGAACACTCTGAATACTGCCATCCTCTGAACTTCTGCATTGAGACTCAGGACCAAGCAGGGGCTGGTGGTGGGAAAGCACTGCAGGGGGGTCAGGCAGAGAAGAAGCCTGGGGGTTAGGGGGCAGGCCCATCCCTCCCTAACTTACGATCTGCCCCTGTCCAAGTCCCAGTGCCCCTCGCCATCATCCCACAAGAGTACAATAACACTTGGAAACCTAAGAGAACATGAAATAGAATGAGTGAATCCAGGAGGGTAAACTGTGGAATATGCCATGATTGCATTTATCCTGAGGTCATGTCAATATAACAATTTGTTCAAGATCAAGACCAAAATTAAACATAAACCAAGAGCACCATCTCAGAGAGATCTACCTCCACCAAAGTGGCTCTTCCCCCAGCTGCCCCAAGGTATTTTTTTTTTTTTTGCGGTATGTGGGCCTCTCACTGTTGTGGCCTCTCCCGTTGTGGAGCACAGACTCCGGACGCACAGGCTCAGCGGCCATGGCTCACGGGCCCAGCCGCTCCGCGGCATGTGGGATCCTCCCGGACCGGGGCACGAACCCGTGTCCCCTGCATCGGCAGGCGGACTCTCAACCACTGCGCCACCAGGGAAGCCCCCCAAGGTATTTTTTTAAGGACACCTTTGCCAAGCACAACCCCACAGCTTAAGGGACATGCAAGGTGAATGCATTCATTGTCTACTCCTTAAGCCTCTGCAGAAGGGAGAGAATGTCCACTGTCTCCCACTGTAGTAGTCCTGGTTCTCCAGAGAAACAGAACCAATAAGATAAATATATATGTATCTAGGAAGAGATTTATTTAAGGTATTGGCTCAGGTAACCATGGAGGCCGGGAAATTCCCTGATCTGCTGTCTGCAAGCCAGAGACCCGGGCAAACTGGTGTTTCAGTTCTAAGGCCTAGAGTTGAAGAGCCAATCGTATAGATTCCAGTCTGGGTCTGAAGGCCTGAGAACGGAGAAACTGGAGTGCCAAGGGCAGGAGAAGATCAATGTCCCAGCCCAAACGGTCAGGCAGACAGCAAATGCAACCTTCCTTTGTCTTTTTGTTCTATTCAGGCTCTCAACTGATGAGATGAGTCCCACCCACACAGGAGAGGGCCCTCTGCTTTATTCAGCCCACCAATTCTCACATGCTAATCTCTTCCAGAAGCACCCTCACATTCACACTCGGAAATAATGTTTAAACAGATATCTGGGCATTCCATGGCTCAGTCAAGTTGACACATAAAATGAACCATCGCATCTGCCCAAAGTAGACATTACAGGAGGAACACAGGGGAGGTTTCAGGCTTGCTCCACCCCTGATGCAGAGGCCAGCTGTCGAGGAGGCCAAGGGAGGGCCACCAGTTCAAAGACTGCTGGCAAGTCCTACGTGGCCACACATCCAAGTCTCATCATCCAACTCAATTTTCTCTAGAAATAAAGCAGAAGTGCTTATCATCTTTCTTTCTTTCTTTCTTTCCTTTTTTTCATTGTTTTAAACATCCATAACATAAAATTTACAATTTTAAGTATACTGTTCGATAGAATTGAGTACCTTCACTCTGTTGTACAAAGATCACTACCATCCATCTCCAGGACATTTTCATCTTCCCAAACTGAAACTTTGTACCCATTAAACAGTAACTCCACATCGCCCCCTCCCCCAGTCCCTATCCATATTACAGTGTGCATCAGAATTTCCTTATTTTTTTAAGGCTGAAAACTATTCCTTTGTATGTATACACCACATTTTCTTTAACCATTCATCTGTGGTTGGACAATTAGACTGCTTCGGCCTTTTGGCTACTGTGAATAACACTGCTTTGAATAGGGGTATACAAATATCTAGTCTCATCCCTGCTTTCAGTTCTTTTGGGTATATACCCAAAAGGAGAATTGATATCTCCATTTTTCTGACTCCTGCATCCATCTCTGAAATGGTCTTGATCTCAGGCCTAGAGAAGAGTATCATCTATGACTCAGCCAGACCCCAACAGACCAGGCTGCCACATCCATTTCTGTACGTTGGGCCCTAACCAAAAGACCTCTGGGAGGGTGGGGGAAGCTGAAATCCTACCTATGCATCCACCTGGAGAAGGGTCTTCTCCTAAATCTCCCAAAGGTACCCTGGTTGCAACTCTGCCCGTAGGACTCGTGTCCTTCCATGTTCCTAATTGGGTCTCATCTGGGTCCCAAATGTGTCTGCTCCCCAAGGCCCTTGTCCCTTGCTCCAGGGCATCTTTGGAAGAGCTCGGTTTCTTCCTGCCTCTCTCAGTCCTGGTTCCTTCCAAGGGTCTCCACGGTCATTAATGCAGAGATAAATGAAAACCTACCTTCTCAGATAAGACCTTCTCCTCCTAACTAGTATTATGCATCCAGCCCAGGCAATCTGTGTTTGAGAAAAATGCTGAACTCTTCCAAACCATGTGAAAATCCAGTGCTAAAATCCCAACAGTCTGGAGTACAACCATTCCACAGCAATTATTATCACTTAATACTTTTTTTTAAATATCGGAAGTACCATTCTCTTGCATAGCTGAAAGTCCTTTACAGATACTAGCCCAGATGCCTGACATCAAAGGTAGCAAGAACTCTTACTGATCAACATTTTCCAGTAGCAAAAAGTCAGGGAGCTTCTGTTGCTCTGCTCAGCTTAGTGTCTTTGCCAGGATTATGAAGCACCTCAAAAGAATTAGGCTCAAAACATAAAGATCAAGAACAGGCAAAAATAGTTTTATCCTACAGGAATATGGCAGTGCATTCATTTTTTTATTGTTGCTATAGCAAGTTACCACAAACTTGATATCTTACTTAATAAAGACAATGTGGTTTTGGGTTTTATTTTGGCCATGCGCGTGGTTTATGGGATCTTAGTTCCTCAGCCAGGGTTCAAACCCATGACCCCTGCAGTGGAAGCGTGGTGTCCTAACCACTGGACTGCCACGGAATTCCCATAAGCATAAATTTTTTATCTTATAATTCTGGAGGTCAGGAGTCCAACATAAGCCTCACTGGGCTAAAACCAATGTGTCACAGGGCTGTGTCCCTCTTCCGAGGCTCTAAGAAAAAAAAAACTTTTCTTGCCTTTTCTGGCTTCTAGAGGCCACATACATGCCTTGGCTCATGGCCTCTTCCTGCATCTTCAAAATCAACAAAGTTGCATCTCTCCAACCATTCTTCCATAACTACATTTCCCTCTGACTTTCCTCTTCTACGTCCCTCTCCCAATTATAAGGACCCTTGGGATTACATGGGACTCACTCAGACAATCCAGGTAATCTCCCTATTTTAAGGCCAGATGAACAGCAACCTTAATTTCATCTACAACCTGGATTTCCCATTGCCATGTAACGTAACACATTCACAGGTTCTAGGGATTAGGACACAATAATAGTCCTCTTTAGAGGACCATTATTGCATCTTCCATAGCAGGTAACGTAAAAGAGTAAAACAGGCCAGACACAAGCCCAAAAGGAGATGCTAATTTTTATGTGGAACCTTTTGGTTCTTAAACGTTAGCAGCCAAATCAAGTTAAACCCAAAACAAACACTGTCCAAATCAAACTCCTCTGGAGGCTACATTTGCCTGTGGGCTGTAGTTTGCAAATACTGCTTCATAGTACAGGGCAGTGATTCCTAACCTTTTTTTCACCACCAAAAGCCCCTTTTGATTTCTCCTACTTAGACCCCCAGGTTTTAATAGATCCAAATAAATAAATAAATACTATTTATTAAGTAATTATTCAATTTCCAAAGTTTTATTAATCAAAGAAGATTAACATCTATCATCTGTAAGAACAGCCTGAGATAAGACTTATTAATAATAAAAGCCAATGTAAATTGAGCACTTACTGACTGTCAGGCTCTATGCTAAGTGTTTTCTATGCATTAACTCTCTGAATACTCATAACAATTCTATGAGATTAGGACTATTATTCTTCCATTTTTATCAATGTGAAAATCAAGGCTCAAAGAGCTGTGTCCTTAAAGTCACATAGTCAGTGAGTGGCCAAACCATAATTCAAACCCAGATCTGACTGTGGGAGCCATAGTTTTAACCATTATGTTATTCTGCCAGTATACATCTAACAAAAGAAAAAATGTTATGGTTTCATGTGTCTGTGCTACCTAATGGTAGGCAAATGGATGTGAGTCTCTTTGGGGTGTTGAGAATACTATGCTTTTGTGTCACTGTTGCTTCCTTTGGCCACCACAGAGGACCATCCAGGAGTGGGGTTTGAAATCATTCAAGCAATAAAGCAGTGACATACAGATCCTATTATATCAGATGAAGAAGCTGCCAAGGTAATCTTAAAATTGTCACATCAAAGCAACAAAAAATGCATAATAGACTGGGCATCATACACAGGAGACTCAACCCTGCTAAAAAAGCCTTAAAAAGGAATCCTGGGCTTCCCTGGTGGCGCAGTGGTTCAGAGTCCGCCTGCTGATGCAGAGGACACGGGTTCGTGCCCCGGTCTGGGAAGATCCCACATGCCGCGGAGCGGCTGGGCCCGTGAGCCATGGCCGCTGAGCCTGTGCATCCGGAGCCTGTGCTCCGCAACGGGAGAGTCCACAACAGTGAGAGGCCCGCGTACCGCAAAAAAAAAAAAAAAAAAAAAAAAGGAATCCTATTTCCTGAGAGACTTTCCCCACAGTTTACATTTCAGAGTTGAACAACTGCTAAAGACATCTGACTTCCTGGTGGCTCAGCTGCCCTGCCCCAGCCTGGAGCAGTTCTGGTTGTTTCCTGGAGGCCACTGCGCCTGGAGCAGGTGAACCTCATCAATCTTAGAGTTATGGAATGCACAATATGATTGAAAATATGGTACAATACTGTATATTCAAACACAAGCACAGTCATTAATCACCCTCAGCCTCCCCGGACCAATGCAACCTGGTCCAGATGTTACTGAATTTAGAGCTGTAGAGCTAAAACAAAGGTCAGTCCCTCAGATGTCTCTGAGAGTCACATTCAAGAGTTATTTCTAAGACTTCTTATTTCTAGACTTATTTCTAAGTCTTGAGCCAATCCTGAAGACAAATGGGAGGGAGAGGGGACACAAGAGGGAGAGAGAGGGAAGGGTGGAAAGAAGGAAGGGAGGAAGAGGAGGGAGGAATAAAATAACCATGTATCTTAATTCAGGAAATACGGTGAAGTTCTAGTGTGCTTCATAGCCAGGTTTCTTATTCCAGGCACAGAAGGCTCACATTTCCTTACCTTCCTTGGAGGTGGGTGGGGTCCTGTAACAAGTCTGCTTTGAAATGTTTAATTGCTGGCACAGGCCCCTCTGTGTTCTCTTCCCCTGCTGGGATAATCATACAGGAATCAGAAGCCTTGTGATGGGATGGAGGAGCCACGGCATTGAAGCTTTGCCCTGGACAGTTGTCCAGACGCTCAGTGGACTTGAGTAAGCAAGAAATATACTTTGGTTTCTTAAGCCACTGAGATTTGGCTGGGGGGGGGGGTGTTATTAATGCAGCATCCCTTATCTTAACCTGACTAATATAGGATATTAAAGGCAAAGCTTACCAGAGCCAACTTACAATAGAATTTTTTAAATTTTATAAAACAAAGTTGTACACAGCCTAGGACCTAATCAGGGCTCAATAAATATTTGTTGAATATTGCATAATTGGTTTTCCTCAACTACTATTTAGTTAAGAAATAGTTTAGAAATCTCTTATGCAAAATATGTTTCCCACTTCTCTCTACCTCATATCTTCCATCTTCCTCTGCTTTAATGACTGTCTCAAAGAGTTGTTGTGAGGATTAAGTGAGATGATGCATATAGAGTACTTTCCATGGTTATGAGCACATATTGAGTACTCAAAAAATGTTAGCTATTGGTGGTGGTGATGGTGTTAGTGCTTTATTATTCCTCCCAAACTCCATCTTTATGATTTTAATTAGATCTATTTCTTTTCCCTCATCCTGTCTCTGCTCTTCCCTACACTCAAATTCTGCCCAACCTTCAACAGCCGGCTCAAGTCTCATCTCTCCCATCTATATAATTAATGCTCTGAGCTAGTACCTACCAATTCAATCCATTGTTTTTTAAATTTTGTATGTGTAAAGTGGGCAGCAGTTCTTTTGTCTGCCAACATTGCTGTGATCTGGGAAATATACCACTTTTCTTTTAGTGAATAGTTTCCTCTCATCACCTCCCCCACCAGTTCAACTCCTTGGATAAGTGGATCATAGCAGACTGACCCTCCTGGTCACGGAGGTGGGTGTTGGATCCATCTTGAACCAATCTTAGTATCTTAACCTGATTGAACACAGTGATTGGTCCAAGAACCAGGTCCCATGACTCATATCTGGCCAATCAGAATTCTTATCCAGATTTTCTTACACTGGAGTTAAGGGTCCTTTCTTCTTAGGCTACACTATGGAAATTTGCATCTGGAAGCTATTAATTGTCCTAAGAAGGCTGGATGTAGTAAGAGCAATAAAGCTGATATTCAGAAAGAAGTCAAGCCCAAAGAAAAAGGTCCCTGGCTTCAGTTGCCCCAAGCCATACCGCTCCCTTTTAATCTACCCAAGAAAATAAATTTCCCTTTTACCTAAACTAGAATTTTTGTCACTTGCAATCAAGAATCCTGACTAATCCAAAAAACTACCCTTGAGAAAAGCTTAATTCACAAATTTGGCAAACTTGTCTGAGCACCCATTATGTGAAGTTACAGCTCTAGTGTAATTTCAAACACAGAATAAATGTGGGAAGAGATGTGATAAATGTAAAAATCGTTCATATTATTTATCACCTAGAGGGGCTACTAAGAAACTCGTATTTGCATTTGGAAACAAGGTCTTGCAGCCAAAACCTGTGAGGCAAGAATGCAGAACCTAAACATAGACATGTAGCCTGCAGTCTTCCTATGACTCTAGTCTGTCAATTTCACTAACCCCCATCTCCCAGTCACACCCCACATACACACCCAGCACTCCAAACTGTCCAGATTTCAACATCTTTTGCAACAGAATCTCATATGTTCACCAGGAGGATAGATTTTTACACTAGCACACTTGGGAAGTAGGATAAACTGGGGGTGATATTCTAAATATTTAACAACCAGACCTGCATGGGCATGGAGCAATCAGAACAGAAGCTGGCTAGCAACAATTCTATGCTCGAATGGAAGTCTCAAGGCAGAGTGGGTAAAAAACTAAAACTCTGGATTCCAGAAAAAGCTCAGGATTGAGGACTGAGAGAACCCCAGTGGGTTGACAGTGAGGAGGCCAGCGAAGAGACTTCTGGCTGTGCCTCAGCCCACCCATCACTCATTCAGCCATCAGTTGTCAGCAGACACAGATGATCACAAGCCTCTCCACCACTATATTTTTATAGGCTTCTGATCATTGCTACTTCAAGTTAACCCATTGCTTCATGAGATGTGCTAATTCCTTAAATCTGAGTATAGCCAAGTATAGCCAAGGTCCTCTGCCCAAGATCCCTTCCTATCTCCACCAGATCACTATGCGTAAGTATTCCAAACACAGTCAAGGCCATGCATGTTGCAACTTCTGCATTTCAAAGAATCAGAGTCCAGCAATCCAAAAAAAAAGTCTTCTAAACCAATTCAAATCTTTACTCAGACACGTGAGGAATCGACAAAGGCGGCCAGTGCGTTCTCCATACAGAGCAAAATATTTTAAATATCCTTTGAGTAGAGTACTTTTGGTCAATCTCTCTCCTCATGCTGTCTCTCTCCTTCATCCAGCAGTGGACTCTATTCTACTCCAGGAAAATTCTCCTTCTGACAGTGACTGCTAAAAGCTCTCTTCTCCAGCTCTAATCATCCTCCAAATCTCCCTATAAAATTTAGCCCACAGGGCTCTACTTCCCTTTGCCTAAAGTTTCTCAATCATCACAGAGGCTCAGAAACCTTTCCCTCTCACCTCTCTCTCCCATCGCACAGCCTTCTGCTCCTACCACATCCCAACAGCAACATTCAAAAGGGTGGAAGTCCTTGCTGGAGGCTTATTTCTTCCAGCTGGGAGAACAAGGGGCTCCTTACCACCCAACTCACTCTCAGACCCCACAAAAGGGAGGTTGTGAATCCCCCTGCTTTTGGCAAAAGGAATTCTAGTGGAGACTCTCTAGTGAAAGGAATGCTCCATCTGTTTGTACATGTCTCCAGTTCAGACAAGTTTGCATTATTTTCCTAGGGTATCTCTTTCCCAGTCCTCGGAGATGCCTTATTTTTGACCCAGAGGCACCCTTAGACAACCCCTGCCAGGAGGCCTTCTCACCAGGGCCAGCTATGTGGCCTTAGCTAAGTCATACTTCCTGCTGACTTGGGAGGATATCCTCAAGGTACCAGATTAATCTGCTGCTTCTTTCTCCTTCTCTTTTCAGCTGAACTCTAGAAGAAAAAAAGACCTCAGAAGAGCATGCCACATGTTGCCTGGTTTAAGGAGCCCTGACCTAAGAATGGGGAAACATGGGCTCTGGTCCCAACCCACCCTACCAATCACAAGCTGGGTGACTCTGAACCCATCAGCTCCTTTCTCTGAGCCTCAGTTTGAGGGTGTTGGACTAGATGAGCTTTTCAGCAGAAGGGGGAGAGAAGTTTGAGCAGATGGCTTTTTTTCATTTTTATTCATTTATTGGGATTGATCATATGATTGGTTGCACTTGGGAAAAAAAATCCAATGGCTAAAAAACTTTGAAAAACACTGCCCTAGATGATATCTCCACAGTCCTTTCATCTCTATTTGTCCAATAGTCTATGATTTTCTCCACTGACCTCCATTTATAGAGGAAGACTGCAATAAGCAATATTTTTTCATTTTTCAAATCAATCAGAGAATAGCAAGCAGTTACAATTGAACTTCCTTAAGTACTCTAGTTGGGAGATGTCTTAGGAAAATATCATTACCCTAGATCATGGATTAAATAATGGATGACATTTCCTTTCTGGCCGTGCTGTTCTCCCTGCTTAACATCTCTAAGGATGGCTATTTTTAAGTGGCCTTGGCCCTCTGGGCTCCAACGAAACCACTGGTACCACGCTGAGGACCAATGACTTTCACTATGGCCACAAAATAATCATGGGGGAATAAAGTCATTCTCATGGGAGAATAAAATTCTGTAGGCCACCTGTAAATCAGGGGCAGGCAGTGACTAAAGGAGGAAGCTGGGGGATGGGAAGGGACATGGTTCTTACCAATTGATGCTGAAAGAGATTTAGAGGCATGCAGCCAACCCAGAATACCTCCTCCCTCCACGCCTCAAGCCTCCATTGACCTTCTTGTTCTCTGCTCCTTCTGCTGCCTTCAACTGAGAAACACTGTCTCCCATCTGCCGCTCAGACATCAGGGAGTACCAAAATTTAGGAAATGCTCAAGGTTTTATGTGATAAAATTATAAAAGCAAAAATAAATAAGGATTCTGAAGGTCCAAAAAAAGCAATTTTTAAGATAACTCTGGTTCCTATTTTAATTATGTTTATAAGGCATTTAAAATAATATAGGATACCTTACATTATATACAAACATTGGCTCAAAAAATGGGTCAAAGATCTAAATGTAAGAGGTATAACTCTTAGAAGAAAACATAGGTCAAGATCTTCATGACATTGGCTTTGGCAATTATTTCTTGGATATGACACCAGAAGCATAGGCAACAAAAGTAAAATTAGATAAATAGGACTTTGGCAAAATTTAAAACTTTTGTGTACCAAATGACACTATCAACAGAGTGAATAGGCAATCCATGGAATGGGAGAAAATATTGCAAATTATAAACCTGATAAGGGTAGGCATAGAGGGAACTTTCCTCAACATAATAAAGGCCATATATGACAAACCCACAACCAACATCGTCCTCAATGGTGAAAAACTGAAACCATTTCCACTAAGATCAGGAACAAGACAAAGGTTGCCCACTCTCACCACTATTATTCAACATAGTTTTGGAAGTTTTAGCCACAGCAATCAGAGAAGAAAAAGAAATAAAAGGAATCCAAGTCAGAAAAGAAGTAAAGCTGTCACTGTTTGCAGATGACATGATACTATACATAGAGAATATATTTGCAAATGAAGCAACAGACAAAGAATTAATCTCCAAAATTTACAAGCAGCTCATGCAGCTCAATATCAAAAACACAAATAACTCAGTCCAAAAATGGGCAGAAGACCTAAATAGACATTTCTACAAAGAATATATACAGATTGCCAACAAACACATGAAAGAATGCTCAACATCATTAATACTTAGAGAAATGCAAATCAGAACTACAATGAGATATCATCTCACACCGGTCAGAATGGCCATCATCAAAAAATCTATAAACACTAAATTCTGGAGAGGGTGTGGAGAAAAGGGAACCCTCTTGCACTGTTGGTGGGAATGTTAATTGATACAGCCACTATGGAGAACAGTATGGAGGTTCATTAAAAAACTAAAAATAGAACTACCATATGACCCAGCAGTCCCACTACTGGGCATATACCTTGAGAAAACCAAAATTGAAAAAAGAGTCATGGGGCTTCCCTGGTGGGATAGTGGTTGAGAGTCTGCCTGCCGATGCAGGGGACACGGGTTCGTGCCCCAGTCCGGGAGGATCCCACATGCCGCGGAGCGGCTGGGCCCATGAGCCATGGCCACTGAGCCTGCGCATCCAGAGCCTGTGCTCCACGGCTGGAGAGGCCACAACGGTGAGGGGCCCGCGTACCGCAAAAAAAAAAAAGAGTCATGTACCACAATGTTCATTGCAGCTCTATTTACAATAGCCAAGACATGGAAGCAACCTAAGTGTCCATCAACAGATGAATGGATAAAGTAGATGTGGGACATATATACAATGGAATATTACTCAGCCATGAAAAGAAATGAAATTGAGTTATTTGTAGTGAGGTGGATGGACCTAGAGTCTGTCATACAGAGTGAAGTAAGTCAGAAAGAGAAAAACAAATACCGTATGCTAACACATATATATGGAATCTAAAAAAAAAAAAAAAAAAAAAGGTCATGAAGAACCTAGGGGCAAGACAGGAATAAAGACGCAGACCTACTAGAGAACGGACTTGAGGATACAGGGAGGGGGAAGGGTAAGCTGGGACAAAGTGAGAGAGTGGCATGGACATATATACACTACCAAACGTAAAATAGATAGCTAGTGGGAAACAGCCGCATAGCACAGGGAGATCAGCTTGGTGCTTTGTGACCACCTAGAGGGGTGGGATGGGGGGGTGGGAGGGAGGGAGACACAAGAGGGAAGAGATATGGGGACATATGTATACGTATAACTGATTCACTTTGTTATAAAGCAGAAACTAACACACCATTGTAAAGCAATTATACTCCAATAAAGATGTTAAAAAGGAAAAGAAGTAATGAAAATATGGGTAGAAGCAGAGGGATATTAAAAGAAGAGAGAAAATGGAGAAGAAAATGGGTGAGGGAAGATCAAATGGCAAAGGTTGAAATAACATAATTGATGTTTTTTTAATTATTGGGCAAATTTTATAATTTACTTCCACTTTATATGATTCCTTTGATTCTTATGGATGTGTCTCAGGTTTCTGTAATATCCAGTACCATTTCTTTTATATTATCATTAATCAATAAATAATTATTGAATGGAAGGGAGGGAAAAGAAAATAAATAATAAATAAACCTGCTAAGGGATTAATATCCAGAATACATACGGAGCTCCTACAATTCAGCAAGAACAACAAAAAAACCATTAAGGAAATGGGCAAATAACTTGAGTAGACATTTTTCCAAAAGACGATACACAAATGTCCAATAACCATGTGAAAAGATGCTCAACACCACTAATCATTGGGGAAATGCAAATTAAAACAAAAATTAGGGCTTCCCTGATGGCGCAGGAGTTGAGAGTCCACCTGCCGATGCAAGGCACACGGGTTTGTGCCCTGATCCGGGAGGATCCCACATGCCGCGGAGTGGCTGGGCCCGTGAGCCATGGCCGCTGAGCCTGCGCGTCCGGAGCCTGTGCTCCGCAACGGGAGAGGCCACAACAGTGAGAGGCCCGCGTATCGCAATCAATCAATCAATCAATCAATCAATCAATAATAAATAAATACAAAAATTAGATATCACTTTACCCATTACAATGACTATTATCAAAAGATAAATAAATAATCTCACAGAAAATAACAAGTATTGGCTAGGATGTGGAGAAATTGGAATTCTTGTGCATTACTGGTGGGAATTTAAAACAGTGCACCCACTGTAGTGCAACCACTGTAGTGCATCCACAGCATCCTCAAGAAATTTAAAATAGAATTACGATATCATCCAGCAATTTCACCTCTTGGTATAAACCCAAGAGAACTGAAACTAAGGACTCAAAAAGATATTTGTACACCAATGTTCACAGCAGCGTTATTCACAACAGCCAAAAAAGGAAGCAATCCAAACATCCATCAATAGATGAATGGATAAACAAAATTATATACATATATGTGTAATATATATATATATAGAGAGAGAGAGATACTTATATATGTGTATATGTATAGAGACAGATGTATATGTATATATATACATAAATATATTAGAGTACTATTCCTTAAAAGTTAATAAACTCTGATACATGCTACAACATGGATGAACCTTGCAAATATGCTAAATGAAATAATCCAGACACAAAAGGAGAAATATTGTCTGATTCCACTTATATGAGGAACCTAGAATAGTCAAACAGATAGAGACAGAAAGTAGAACGGTGGTTGCCGGGGACTGCGGAGTTATTGCTTAATGGGTACAGAGTTTCAGTTTGGGATGATGGATAGCTCCAGTCCTGGAGCTGGATCGTTGTAATGTCTGCACTTCAATGTGAATGTACTTAATGCCACTGAATTATATACTTTAAAATGGTTAAAGTGCTAAGTTTTAAGTTACGTATATTTTACCATAATGAAAAAAGTTACAGTAATAAAAAATAATCATAATCTGGGAGAGAGACAGTCCATAGGCGGGGGCAGCACATAACAGGGTGTCTGAGCCCAGGCTGGGTGAGGAGGACTTCCACGTGGGGCTGGAGAGAGTAGAGGCAGCAGCCTAGGCAGGAGTGTGAGCTCTTGTAGGGCAAGGAAGGCATCTGCACAGGGAAGGGGCGGCTACTGCAATGGAGATTGGTTACGTACTGGGTGACTGATTGAATAAGTAAATATATTAGGGATAATATATTATTATCCCAACAATACAAAGTTCATTCTTGTTTTCTCCCTTTTAATATGTATAAGTTCCTTCTGTGGCAGTAAGGGAGAAAATAAGAATGAACTTTGTATTGTTGGTTTGGAACTGAAGGCATTGATGTTAAGGCATGGTTTCCAATAGATAGATAGATAGATAGATAGATAGATATAGATATAAATGTGAATATATGAGAGAGTACGTGTATGTATGTATACCTATGTCACCTTGCTTTGTCTACTGAGAATGCCCAGAAACAGCAATATCCTAAAAACAATGAGAACACTTAGTGTCCAAATCTAGGTTTCTAAATGTCATTTTTTTAGTAAGAGGCATCAGAGCTGCTTGAAGAAGTGGTTGATTCCAGGACTGGAGGAAGAAAAGTACAATATGAATCAGGAAATACTCCAACAATGATGTGAACATGTCGAAGGACACAGGAGCCAGTTTGAAGGGATGCCACTGGTTAAATCTGTGGAATTTTAGCATTAAAAAAAAGGATAGTTGTAGATTATACCCACTAAATAAAACAAGAAACCATGAGTCCCTCTGATGTAAGTAGATAAGGAGAATTAGAGACTGAGAGAGGAAAGTTTGGTGAGGAATGGGATATTTACATAGCTTCAAAATACCTCCCCATCAAATGCCTATTAATTACAAAAGGAAAAGGAGTAACGTTACCATGGAGAAGCCTGACCAACAGCACACTAATCAAGTGGTCAAGGTGAGTACCATCAATTCTGGAGCAAATTGAAATTCTATGACACTTGCTAGGGTGCAATGACAACATAGCATCACTTTTGTGATATTCCTGCCAAAAAATTATAACCTGAATCTAGCCATAAGGAAATAGCAAAACCCAAACTGAGGGACATCATGTAAAATAAGTGACCTTTAATCTTTAAAAGTGTGGCGGTCATGAAGTCCAGAAAAGACAGAAGAGCTGTTCCAGACTGACAACTAAATGCAATGTGTGATTCTGAACTAGCTGGATCCATTTGTATCCGCAAAACTCAAGAGGGGTCTGAGGATTAAGTGCAATACATTAATATTAATTTTCTACCTTTCATCATTGTAGTGTAGTTATATGAGAAGATGTCCTTATTTGTAGGAAATAAACGCTAAGGTACTTGGAGGTGATGGAGCATCAGTGGCAACTGTCTCTCAAGGGCTCGGGGGACGGGAGGCTCTTTTTCCTGTACTTGCGACAACATTTCTGTAGGCTTGAGACTTCTGGATGTTAAAAATTGTTTTTAAAAATAATATTGGGTAATTCGTGATAGGTTAAATGAAAAAGCAGGACATAAAATAAAATCATATGTACTTGAAGAGTTAAACTTTCTTAAAAAGAGATATTCACAGGAAAAAAAAAGTCTTGAAAGAAGTACACCCAAAATACAGTAGTTGACTATAACTGAATTATGCAGGATGCTTTTCTTTACTTTATATTTTATATTTCAAATTTTCTATAAGAAGCATGCATTTTTAATAACTGTCTCTTCTTTTACAAAATTTAATATTTTTCTTTCTCTTTGGTGTTCTGGTTTTCTAAGGTACGGCTATGAATTAATTTGCTTCATTTATATTTTTCAAAACTCTAAGGATTCCATTAATACCTTATAGATTTCTCTGAAACTGAAAAATTCTCCATCATTTTACTGTGAGGAGGGACCTCTTCTCCGGTATCTCCAGTCTAATTTTCTGACACTTTTATTAAATATATGTTTAATCATTTTGATCTATCTTCCTTTTCTAATAATTTCTCTTTCATATCTGTGCTTCATTTTGCTCATTTACTTAGCTCTATCTTCCACTTCATTACTTATCCCTTCGAATATTTTCATCTACCATTTAATGAGTCCTTTTTGTCATTTCAATGACTGCATATTTGTTTCTTTAATCTCTATTTGGTTCTTCCTCAGGTTCACCTGTTCTTTTGCCATGATGCCCTGTTCTTTCCTTCCGGTTTCTATCCCTTCCTTTATCTCTTTGAAGTTTATAAATGTACTCATTTGAAAGCATTTCTTAGATTGTTTTATTATCTACAGTTTCTAGAGTATAAATTTTACCATCTCTTGTATTTTCTGACTGACTCAGCAGTTCACTTGTAATTTCACTCATTTTAAGCAGGAGTTGGCTTCCATCAGAGGGTCCTAACCTTCCTTCCCCTAACACTATCTTCTCCCCTGGCCATATGCACCTGGCCATGGGGATCACCCATTGCCTGAAACCCCGCCCTCACTCCTACAGGCACAACCCCCGCCATCATGACTCTGAAACTGGACACTACATCGACTACATCCAGGGTTACCATGGCCTCTGGTCAACATCTCTGAAGCTCCAGCTGTCCTGGAGATGCTGCAGTTGAGCACAGTCTCCCGGTCAACTCTTGCCTCCATCTCTCTCCCTGCCACCAAAGAGCACTTGAACTTTTTCCTTGACCTCTTAGGTGCTGAGTTTCACCAACGTGCCTGACTGGACTTTCTTTCTGGCCTAAAATTGCTCCTTGTAAGGCAGAAGAGCCTTAGCCAGGTGTGGTCCCTCCCACTCTGCCCATGCCTCTGCAGCAAGCCCCTCCACCCACTCCTGCAACAGGAACAGTGCTCATGGCTGCAGGCATCTGGCCACAGTCATCCACCTTAGCAAGGCTCTCCATCCTGTGCACTGGGTCCCAGAACACCCTCATTTTCCTCTCTTGGTGCAAACTCACTTGAAGGCAAAGACTTAGTGTTGCAAACATAAAGCTAAGCATTTTATATGCCTCATCTCATTCAATGCTCACAGTTCTAGAAGGAAGATATCATTATATCCATTTTACAGATAAGGTAACTAAGACTCAAGAGAGGTACAGTCACCCAGAGAGGTCACATAACCTGAAGATGTCAAAGTCAGGACTCCAACCCCTGACAGTGTCTTTGGTCCACTGTTCTCTTGGTCCTCATGGCCTTTTCCTTCTGAACATGAGCCAGACACACCTCCCTCTCTAAAAATTGGAATATGCATCTTTAGCTTTCTTTTAAGCTACTCCAGTGAACACTTCAGGAATTGACATCTCAGATTTCTGAGTATCAGCCACTGGGCATATGCAATCTTTATTAAATTAACAAATGGCCAACCAAATAAAAGCTATTTTAAAGTGATTCGTAATGGGCCTTCTGCTTTTCCTAATGAAGTTTCGTGTGTCCCTTCCTGAAGAAAGCCTGTGTTAGGGTAAGAGGTGACCAGAGTCACTTGCGTCTTTCCCAGGAAGAAACACTTAATACAATAAAATCTCAGACCTGTCAGAGAGTTTGTCTGAGTGCTGCTTCCTGGAAGAATTTTTTAAAGTTCTATTTATATTAACATAAACATTAAACTAACCTCCACTCCATCGCTCAAGGCCACTTTCTATTGCAACTGAACAGGAGATACGTTCCAACAGGAAGAAATCAGATGAACTTGAGTAATGCTATGTCTTCCATCTTTCTACTTTCCCTTGGGGGGAGAAAAAATGAAGCTGCCTTTTAATTCCACCATTGCCAGGTTTGAATAGGTACCTTGTCTTCTCAGCCTCATGCATGTTAACTAAGAATCCTGGAAGAGACGTCTCAGATCCTCTATTCCTACCACCCTCCTGACATAAAATTAGACCCATTAGATTGGGTAGTATTCATTGGAGGCTAGAACCATCTCACACACTTAAAAAAATGAAATCCCCATAATCACAAACACTTCTCACTCCTCCTCTTCATCCATTTTCCTAATTTCACTGCAGTTCTTACTCCTTAGACTTGAATAAAGGCACATATAATTTTTTCAACTCTACCTCCATCTTTGGACCTTTCATAGTTCAGGACTGGCCCATGTGAGGCAAGAAGTCACTTGTCAATTATGCCCCTCGCTGGAGGCACCTGCAGGTTTTTAACATGCGTTAGGCTGGCTCTCTCTTGACCTCAGTCCTTACCACTGTCACTCCATCTGCCTAAAGGAGGACATCCTACCTCCTCCCTCCCAATTTTAATTACCCAATGCCTGCTCAGCCAACAAAATTTCAACTCAGAGCTCACCTGCTCCTGACTATGTAACTTGTGTCCACACACACCAGTGCATCCCTCCCCAGTGGGATCATAGCAACACAGCAGGCACACAGCACCTAGAATGGCTGCTCTGAGTTCAACAAATATAAATACCTCTCTGTCATAGTCTCCGGTTGGAAAAGTAACCTTGGGTAACTAAAACCTTGCTCTTCAGGAGAGTTAGAAGTGGGGTTAATAAGACATAGGAAGCTTCTGCACAGCAAAGAAAACCATCAACAAAATGAAAAGGCAACCTACTGAATGGGAGAAAAGATTTGCAAATCACATATCTGATAAGGGATTAATATCCCAAATATATATTTTTTAAAAACTCACACAATTCGGGCTTCCCTGGTGGCACAGCGGTTGAGAGTCCGCCTGCCGATGCAGGGGACACGGGTTCGTGTCCCGGTCTTGGGAAGATCCCGCATGCCGCGGAGCGGCTGGGCCCGTGAGCCATGGCCGCTGAGCCTGCGCGTCCGGAGGCCTGTGCTCTGCAACAGGAGAGGCCACGACAGTGAGA
This sequence comes from Hyperoodon ampullatus, assembly GCF_949752795.1. Classification (NCBI taxonomy): domain Eukaryota; kingdom Metazoa; phylum Chordata; class Mammalia; order Artiodactyla; family Ziphiidae; genus Hyperoodon; species Hyperoodon ampullatus. The sequence continues at coordinate 169,768,444 of NC_136914.1, forward strand.
GGTCCGTGTACCGCAAAAAAAAAAAAAAAAAAAAAAAAAAACTCACACAATTCAACAGCAAAAAAAACCAAACAATTCTTTTTAAAACTGGGCAGAGGATCTGAATAGTTATTTGTTCAAAGAAGATATCCAAATTGCCAGCAGGTACATGAAAAGGTGTTCAACATCACTTATCATCAGGGAAATGCAAATCAAAACCACAATGAGATATCACCTAACACCTGCTAGAATGTGCATTAGCAAAAAGAAATATGAGTGTTGGTAAAGATATGGAGAAAAGGGAACCCTTCTGCCTTGTTGGTGGAAGTGTAAATTGGTGCATCCACTATGAAAAACAGTACGGAGGTTTCTCCAAAAATTAAAAATAGAACTACCATATGATTACAGCAATTCCACTTCTGGATATTTACCTGAAGGAAATGAATACACTAACTGGAAAAGATATATGCACGCCCATGTTCATTGCAGAATTATATACAATAGCCAAGACATGGAAGCAACCTAAGTGTCCATCAGTGTATCAATGGATAAAGAAAATGTGGTAGATAAATAGACAGATAGTGGAATATTATTCAACACACAAAAAAAGGAAATCTTGCCATTTGCAACAACATAGGTAGACCTTGAAGGCATTATGCTAAGTGAGGTAAGTCAGACAGAGAAAGACAAATACCATATGATCCCACTTATATGTGGAAGCTAAAAAAATTAAAACCAGCAAACTCATAGATACAGAGAAGGCATTGGTTGTTGTCAGAGCTTGCGGATAGGGGGTGGGCAAAATGGGTGAAGGGGGTTAAAGATACAAACTTCCAGTTATAAAATAACTAAGTCATGCATATATACACTACCAAATGTAAAATAGCTAGCTAGTGGGAAGCAGCCGCATAGCACAGGGAGATCAGCTCCGTAATTTGTGACCACCTAGAGGAGTGGGATAGGGAGGGTGGGAGGGAGGGAGATGCAAGAGGGAAGAGGTATGGGGATATATGTATATGTATAACTGATTCACTTTGTTATAAAGCAGAAACTAACACACCATTGTAAAGCAATTATACTCCAATAAAGATGTTAAAAAATAAGTTTAAAAAATAACGAAGTCATGGGGATGTAATATATAGCATGATGACTATAGTTAATACTACCATATTGCACATTTGAAAGTTGAGAGTAAATCTTAAAAGTTCTCAGCACAAGAAAAATAATTATAACTACATATGATGACAAATGTTAACTAGATTTATTGTGGTGATCATTTCTCAATATATACAAATATTGAATCATTATGTTGTACACCTGAAACTAATGTTAAATGTCAATTATCTCTCAATTTTTTTAAAAGGCACAGGAAAGAGGTGAATCCTTTATCAGAGTCTAAAACTACAGTTATAGAGCATTTGCAAGGCTTGTGCTAATGCTTAATACATTACCTTATTAAATCTTCAAACAACACTGGGAGGTAGGTGTACTTATACCCTTTTTACATGAGGAAATAGGGTCAGCAAGGTTAAGAACGTGCCCCAAGCAGTGATGGAGCTGGGCTCAAGTCCAGGTCTAACTCCAAAACTCACAGACAGTCCTTGCATCTGACTGCCTCTGGGTATCCATTAGTCCAAAAGGCTCCTAGTTTCCAGTCCCCACAAAGATTCTTACACAGACTCCCCTGCACATTTGTAATGTGTTTGCTGTATTATTTAAGATATTCAATTCTGCTATGTAAAGTCAGAAACACAAACAAGGGAAATAAATGAAACTAAGTATAGAAGCAAATATTGAGCTGGCCAAAAAGTTTGTTCGGGTTTTCCCGTCAACTGTTGCAGAAAAACACCCGAACGAACTTTTTGGCCAAGCTAATAGTTTGTGAGACACAGGCAGAATTCATTAGATGCGTTAAGTATATATAAATAAGTTACATAGGGAGACATTAGCATTGATAAAGTAAGGAGAGCATGTGTGTGCTGAACACAGAAAGGGATGAAAGACCAAGAGGCATCAAATATTTGTGACTCACTAAATATACATGAGGCATCTGAGGTTTCAAATACTCATAATACATTCAATATACACGAGGCACTCAACATTTATGGTGTCTGAAATCAGCCACCCATTGGTGACTCCCATTCGGGCCCCAAGAACCCTCTGCCAAATGAAAGCCATAGCTGCTTATCAGGGTAATTGGTGCAACTTTGAGCCAGGCGTAACTGCTCCTGCATCCCTCCGATAGAACAAATACACTGTGTTGGTCCCAGGCACCTTTCATTTGTCAAGCTTCCTCTTCAGCCTCAACTTTGCTCCTTGTAACCATTCCATCAGCAGGGAAGGCCAAGGAAGCAGGCAGAGATGGGACATGGGGGCTCTGCATAAACCAGGGTGTGGGCAATGTGGTCCTTCTCCCCTACTTGCTACCTGTCCTAAACGCATCAAATACCCACCTTGTTCCTCTTGCTTTGCACTGTGTGTTTTAAATTCCTACACTAAACCATGTGATTCAAGCATCTTAACTTGGTCCTTGAGCCTTTCTATTATAAGAGCTTTGCAACAGCCTCCCTTAGATTTAGCACTGTAGCGAGATGATTTCCCATGGGACACTTTTGGGCAATTCTTTTGTCTCCTCAAAGGATGCCCTTGACACCGTGGTATCAGAAAGCAAGCAATGGATTTGGAGTTAGGCTCCTGGATTTCAACGTTGCCTCAGCCAGTGTCCACCTCTTTAAGCTTTTGTTCTCTCCACATCTGTCAAATGAGAATGATAATCCTTCTCTTGCAGGGTTGCTGTTAAGATGAAATGATGGGGCTTCCCTAGTGGCGCAGGGGTTGAGAGTCCGCCTGCCGATGCAGGGGATACGGGTTCGTGCCCCGGTCCGGGAGGATCCCACATGCTGCGGAGCGGCTGGGCCCGTGAGCCATGGCCGCTGAGCCTGCGCATCCGGAGCCTGTGCTCCGCAACGGGAGAGGCCACAACAGTAAGAGGCCCGCATACCGCCAAAAAAAAAAAAAAAAAAAAAAAAAAAAAAAAAAAAAAAAAGATGAAATGATGGCATTTGTTAAAATGCTTTGCAAAACCATACAACCTGTATGACTTTTTCTGTGGCACTCAGATAAAATGTTTCTTATTTTATATCTCAGCATTGATGGGAATCCTAATCCCAGTCTTTGGGTGGCAGGCTTACCCTCACTTGGACAAATGAGGGTCCTAGGGCTTTAGCAGGAAACCCCGGAGAGGTGCCTCAGGTCCTCAGCTCCTCGTGGAGGCCCCTGAGATGCTCAATATTCGGGCCAACGTGGTGTGACGGGAGGCGACAGCTCTAGGGCCCATAGCACTTAGTCTCTCGGCACTAGACTCAAGTCTGGGACCTTTGCCCTGACTGGGTCCAGGCTGCTTGCGGATGTCCTGTACCCTGGCATCGATGCAGTCCCTCTGCTGGAGGTCCTGCCAACTGCGTGCTGTTTGGGGGATGGAGCACATAATCCTCACCTCTCCACCACCCAGATCAACTCTCCTGGGGGTGGAGTTCTCGTCTCTACCCTAAACATCACCCTCTCCCCAGCCAGCCCCAGCTTCACCACCTGGTGTTGGAGGACACGGTGTTGCTAATTGTCCCCTGGGACAGTAAGTCAACGAGGCACACAATCCTGGGTTAGCAGGGTCACAGGAAGCATAACGGTCAACAGCAGGGGAGGGTCCCTGCCCTGGCTCTGTCACTGTATGACCTTAGGCAAGATTATTATTTAACCTCTCTGTGACTTGATATCAGTAAAATGGGTTTAATAATAAACTCACCACACAGAGTTGTTTTGAGGATTAGACAGATTTTTAAATGCTTGGAATTGGAAGAGGGGGAATGAATAGGCAGAGAACAGAAGTTCTTAGGGCAGTAAAAAAAAAAAGGATACCAAAATGATGGGTACATGTCATTATACATTTGCCCAAACCCACAGAATGTACAACACCAAGAATGAACCCCACTGTAAACTATGGACTTTGGATGATTATGATGTGGTTTATCATTGTAGGTTTATCAATTGTAACAAAAGTACCGCTTTGGTGGGGGACGTTGATAATGGGGGAGCATTGGATGGGAGGGGAGCAGGGAGTATATGTGAAATCTCTATACCTTCACTTCAATTTTGCTGTGAACCTGAAACTGCTCTTATAAAATAAAGTCTTAATAATTTTTTTAATTAACAAACTCTTGGGGCTTCCCTGGTGGCGCAATGGTTGAGAATCTGCCTGCTAATGCAGGGGACACGGGTTTGAGCCCTGGTCTGGGAGGATCCCACATGCCGCGGAGCAACTAGGCCCGTGAGCCACAACTACTGAGCCTGCGCTTCTGGAGCCTGTGCTCCGCAACAAGAGAGGCCGCGATAGTGAGAGGCCCGCGCACCGCGATGAAGAGTGGCCCCCACTTGCCACAACTAGAGAAAGCCCTCGCACAGAAACGAAGACCCAACACAGCAAAAATAAGTAAATAAATTAATAAACTCCTACCCCCAACATCTTCAAAAAAAAAAAAAACTCTTGGAACAATGCCCAGCATAAAGTATGCATTCAGAGCTAGCCATTATTTATTATTATTATTATTTACCTCTCTATACTGGAAGAAAACAAGACAGGTTATAAAACACAATTCATTTCTTTCTTTTTTAAGGTATAATTCACATACAATAAAATGCACAAACTTTAGCTGTACTAGGAGACCATCAGGATCAAAGCAGACATTTCAATCTCCCCAGAAAATTCCCCATGTCCTTTTCCCAGCCAACACTCCACCCACCCAGATAACACTATTCTGAATTTATCAGCATAGATTAGTTTTGCCTTTTCTTGAATTTAATGCATCATTTCTAAACCAGGTTATCCTGTCGTTCAATAAGAGGCTTCTTGGTAGCTAGATTTCCTGCAATCACATGTGTTTCCACTGGATATACTCAGAGAAGCAACATAGGAGAATGGGGTAGAGGGTTCTGAGCCTGACTTGAAGGGCTCCTGCCCTCCCCTCCACACCCCCTGCTCTTCGCTCTACCCAGCAGGGCAAGAACAGGGGCAGAAGCCACAGCAGAGCTGAGCTGCTGTGGCTGAGCTAGAGACGGCTGCTTGAACCCCGGGTGTGATCAATAATTGATTCAGAGAATGATTCCAAGGGCAATGGAGATGCAGTATGTGGATGTGAATCCCAGTGCCCTGCCTCAGGCCAGGCGGCCTCAGGCAAGGGACCCCGTGCAAGCCTGTTAATAATTTTAACTCATTTCACGTGCATGGTTTGTCTCACCTCCCAAATAAAATTAATTATGGAGACTTTAAAGGATTTTCAGAGGGAATCTTATTACTAACTGCACATTCGGCCTGACCAATGAATAGTCCCTTCATTTTTACATAGCAAGTGGGAGAGTAAAAGGGGTTTAAAAAAAGAAAAACTTCTTCCATTTCTCATTTCATCATCTCCAGCCTTGACATTTAATGAGTTCTCTGAAATATGTTCAAACTCTCAATCTCCACTGTGTGACCTTGAGCAAATCAGTTAACCTCTCTGAGCCTCACCTTTAGAATATCTTTGCTTTTCCCTCCACCTTCAATGCCCATCACCCTGGCTGTCCAGATGAGACACTCCTATTCATTCTACGAAACCCTACTGCATTCATAATGGGCAAGAGTTTGGCACGGTGATGAGAAGACCAAACTTTAAAGTCACACCATCCTGGACTGATATGCTGCTCCAGCACTTACTAGCTAGGGTGACTGTGGGCAAAGGACTTAAGCCTCAGTCTCCTCACCTGTAAAATGGTATCAGTATACATAACTCACAAATGGTTATGCAGAACAGGTGATAAAATGCATGTAAAGCCACTTATCACAAGGCTGGACACATAATGTGGGCTCAATACCTGTTGGCTATTGTTGTCATGCACTTATTTTTTCCACAACTATCTATGGAAAGTCTACTATGTGACAAACACTGTGTTTAGACAGAAGTCTTCCATGAGCCACTGCCCCTATCTAAACAACATCTCTCAACTTCCCTGCTTTATGTTCCTTCTATTACCTTGTGTGTCACATTATATATTATATTTTGTGGCTCAGTGGACTCTTTAGAGGGCAGGGACTGGTCTTATTTGGCTTTGCACCCACAGAGCTTAGCATAGTCTGAAACGCTGGTGCCAGGAGTCACAGCACCCAGGAGGGCCCCTGGCAGCAGGTAACCCATGAACCCCTCGACTAGTGAAGGCTGAGGGCCAGAGAAGGCAGAAGCCGGATCTTAGAGGACCTTGCTCCATGCTAAGGAGCAATGAGGTTATTTTGTGGGGGAAGAGGTTCTTCTAGAATGTTCCAAGGAGAAGAGAGACACACTCAGACTTATATTCTAAAACAGATGCCTTGGGAAGACAACAGAAGATGACCTGTAGGAGACTGTCGAGGCTGGAGGAAGCCTGTAAGAATTGGGAGGTGGCCCATGTCTGATTCTGTTCACCATTGCATTCCCCAATATCTCACACATAGGAGATGCCCAATAAATATTTACTGAATGAACTAGGAAGGCATACTAAGAACCTGGACATCACTTAGGAGATGGCAGTATAAGTGAGAAACTATAAAAACCTAGACTAGTGCTGTCTGAGAGAACTTTCTGTGATGATGGAAATGCCTTGTAATGTGATGGCCAGTAGACACATGGGGCTACTGAGCTCTTGAGATGTAACTATTTCAATTGAGGAACTGAATTTAATTTTAATTAATTTTAATTTAAATAACCACATGAGCCTATCATAGCCCAGACCCATACTAAGATTGGGACAGCATAAATGGAGAGGAAGTATCCCCCAGTGGATTTCTTGTTTTGAAATATCTAAATTTCCAAGCTTTATGTAAGTAATATTTCTTTTTATACATTTTTATTCATCACTACACCAATTAGGGTTTCTTAACATGTTGTAATTCCAAATAAAAATTGGATACTCCAGGCCCTGAATGATAATAACAGTTATCATTTCTTAAGTAATTGCTGTACGACTAGAGTGGCAGTAGAGGGTGGTGTTTGAGAACACAGGCTCTGGAGCAAGATGGCCTGGGTTTGAAAGTTGGCTCTGATTATACAAACTCCCTCTTTCCTTCTCTGTAAAATGATAGTACCTACGTCATGACATTGTTATAAGGATTAAATTGTTTGATACCTATAAAAAGCCTAACACATAACTGCTTAATTCATATGAACTATTTTTGTGTTTTACATACATTATTATCTCATTAATCCCCTCAATAACTCTCCAAAGGAGGTGTTATCATTCCCATTTTGCAGGTGAGGAAACATGGTCAATGAGGATAATTATAAATAATCCACGGTTATACTGATAATAAGCACGATGACCAGGGATCAAGCCCAGGCTTATCTAAATCCAAAGCCCTGAACGAAAACAAACGGACAACAGATATGAAATTACAGTTTTCTTGGACATCAGGCAGCACAGAACAGTAATCCATGGAAAAGGATAAACAAGCCCTATAAGTGCCCCAGCTTACCCCTTGGAGAGAATTTCCAGGCTGCAGTGTAGGAAGGGGAAAGATAGGAGAAGCCTGGCAGTATCTCTGATTTGAGTTGATAAATCTAGCAGTCCAGGGAGGCCAAGAAAGCTAGATCTTGCAGGACAGAGTACCAGAAAGTAGAGAACTTCACATACACAAAGAGAGAGAGAGGGAGGAGAGAGAGAGGAAGAAGAGAGAGAGACAGAAAGACAGACAGAGGCAAAGAGAGATAGAGACAGAGAAAGAGAGCTCTGAAGATCTGTGCAAGCTCTTCATGAAATCTTCAACTGATTATTGATACTTTTGAGGAAACCTGAAACTGGGAGGATAAATGCTCTAAAGAAGCACAGGGAACATTACCGGGACTCAGAAAGAGCCAAGAATAGTTTGTTTCCACAGTCTTGCCCGGCATGGGGCATCAGCTAGAGTGGTTAGAAAGATAATGCCTCAGTAGTAAGACCTAATGTCTCCTCTACTCCTACCTAACAAGGTTTACATGTAATTGAAAAAATCAAACTGTTTCCACATAACTGCATCTCGTAACAAAGCTCAAGAACATTTACAGGACTACAGATATTACTATTAGCATCTAAAAAGGTAAAATTAACAATGTCTGGCATCCAATCAAAAATTACCAGGCATGAATGGATCACAGATCTAAATGCAACCTAGATGACCTTGGGTATGATGATACCTTTTGAGATACATCAAAGACACAATCCATGAAAGAAATAATTGATAGCTAGACTTTATTAAAATTAAAAACGTCTGCTCTGTGAAAGACATTACCAAGAAAATTAGAAGAAAAGCCACAGAGTGGGAGAAAATATTTGCAAAAGACACATCTGATAAAGGACTGTTATCCAAAATATACAAAGAACTCTTTACAATAAAAAAAAACCCAACTATGAAATGGGCCAAAGATTTCAACAGACACCTCATCAAAGAAGATACACAGATGGCAAATAAGCATATGAGACGATGCTCCATATCATATGCCATCAAGGAAATGTAAATTAAAGCAACAATGAGATACCACTACAAACCTATTAGGATGGCCAAAATCTGAAACACTGACAACACCAAATGATGGGGAGGATGTGGAGCAGCAGGAACTCTCATTCACTGCTGGTGAGAATGCAGCGTGGTTCAGCCACTTTGAAAGACAGTTTGGTAGTCTTTCACACAACTAAACATACTCTCATGGTATGATCAAGGAATCACCCTCCTTGGTATTTACCCAAAGGAGTTAAAAACTTATGTCTACACAAAACCCTGCACATGGATGTTTATAGCAGCTTTAATCATAATCACCAAACCTTGGAAGCAACCAAGATGTCCTTCAATAGGTGAATGAATAAATGAACTGTGGTACATCCAGACAATGCAATACTATTCAGCATTAAAAAGTAATGAGCTATCAAGGCATTAAGGAATCTTAAATGCATATTATTAAGTGCAAAAAGCCAATCTAAGAGGGCTACACACTGTATGGTTCCAACTATGTCACATTCTGGATAAGGCAAAACACTCTGGATAAGGCAAAACAGTAAAAAGATCAGTGGTTGCTGCGGGTGGGAGGTAAGGAAGGGAAAGAGATGAATAGGCAGAGCACGGAGGATTTTCAAAGCAGTGAAAATACTCTGTGAGATATTATAATGGTAGATACATGTCATTATATATTTGTCCAAAGCTATAGAATGAACACCAAGAGTGAACCCTTAGGTAAACTATGGACTTTGGGTGATGATAATTTTCAATGTAGGTTTATCCTTGGTGAAAAAATGCACCATTCTATTGAGTGATGTTGATTATGGGGAGGCTATGCACTTGTGTGAGGCAAGGTTATGTGAGAAATCTCTGTTCCTTTCTCCCAATTTTATTGTAAACCTAAGCTGCTCTAAAAAAATAAATGTTTATTTATTTTAAAAAATTACTAGGCATGCAAAGAAGCAGAAATGTATAACCCATAATGAGGAAGAAAATTAATCGACAGAGACAGACCCAGAAATGACACAGATGGTAGACTTAATAGATGAGGACTTTAAAATCTTAAAAGCAGCCAAAGGGGAAAAGAGACATATACAAAAGAACAATGACAATAACTAGAGCATACTTCTCATTGGAAACAATGCAAGTGAGAAGACATTGGGGCAACATCTCTAAAGTATTAAAAGAAAAAAGTATCGATCTAGAATTCTATACTTAGCAAAAATATTGTTCAAAATTTAAAGTGAAATAAAGTCTTTCGAGTGTGGCCTCATTGCCTCCAATTTAGTAAATGTCCAATAGCTTTTGTTTTGTTTTTATTTAAATTTTTATTGGAGTATAGTTGATTTACAATGTTGTGTTAGTTTCAGGTATACAGCAAAGTGAATCGCTTATACATATACATATATCCACTTTTTTTTTTTAGATTCTTTTCCCATATAGGCCATTACAGAGCACTGAGTTTCCTGTGCTATACAGTAGGTCCTTATTAGTTATTTATTTTATATATAGTAGCGTGTATATGTCAATCCCAATCTCCCAATTTATCCCTTCCCTGCCTTATCCCATGGTAACCATAAGTTTGTTTCCTATATCCGTGACTCTACTTCTGTTTTGTAAATAAATTCATTTGTACCCATTTTTTTAAGGTTGCACATATAAATGATATCTTATAATATTTGTCTTTCTGTGTCTGACTTACTTCACTCAGTATGACAATCTCTAGGTCCATCCATGTTGCTGCAAATGGCATTATTTCATTCTTTTTTATGGCTGAGTAATATTCCATTGTATATATGTACCACATCTTCTTTATCCATTCCTCTGTTCATGGACATTTAGATTGCTTCCATGTCCTGGCTATTGTAAACAGTGCTGCAATGAACATTGGGGTGCATGTATCTTTTCCAATTACGGTTTTCTCTGAGTATATGCCCAGGAGTGCAATTGCTAGGTCATATGATAGTTCTATTTTTAGTTTTTTAAGGAACCTCCATACTGTTCTCCATAGTGGCTGTACCAATTTACATTCCCACCAACAGTGCAAGAGGGTCCCCTTTTCTCCACACCCTCTCCAGTATTTATTGTTTGTAGATTTTTTGATGATGGCCATTCTGACTGGTGTGAGGTGATACCTCATTGTACTTTTGATTTGTATTTCTCTAATAATTAGTGATATTGAGTATATTTTCATGTGCTTTCTGCCCATCTGTATGTCTTCTTTGGAGAAATGTCTATTTAGATTTTCTGTCCATTTTTTGATTGGGTTGTTTTTTGATATTGAGCTGCATAAGCTATTTGTATATCTTAGAGATTAATCCCTTGTCAGTTGCTTCATTTGCAAATCTTTTCTCCCATTCTGAGAGTTGTCTTTTTGTTTTGTTTATGGTTTCCTTTGTCCAATAGTTTTTCTGAATCACTTGGATGTGCATATTATAATATTCTTAGACCCTAGGTTAGAAACCATTGGCCTCCTCATGTTTGAGATCTCAGAAAAGTGGGAGAAAAATTCATCACATGGATCCCACTGTAGACAATCACAGCACAATCTGAAGGCCTGATATTTCTGGATTGAACTCCACACAGACCCTTCCTTGGTAACAGGACATGTGGGAAAGTAGTAAACTGTTAAACAGAAAATTCCTGACTAGCAAAATGTTAGTATGCTGCATGTACAGGTTATACATACTAGAGGATCTGTTTTCAATACAAATCCATTACATAATGATTAAATTAAAATAATAATTAATAGCTATAATTTATTAAGCTTGTACTATAATATTCATGAATCTAACATGGGATTATTGTAAAACCTACCATGTTATGTACCTTTTAACACATACAACACTAAAAAAGAAAAAACACTGCCAATTAAACAGCACTACGCTTCCTTATTACTTATAATTTTATTTGAAAAGTTCTTTTTAGACTCATCTCAACATGGACTCACTTGCATCATTCCTATACAAACACAAAATGGAATATATAGACAAGATAAATTGCCTAAAGTATTACTTAATGTGCTTACATTAAGTGTTCAACTCTTCTAATCCTTTTTTGACTCAGAGTAGATATGTCCATTTTTCCTTCCCATATAGGATCATCCTCTGTGCCATCAAATACACTGATGATACAGCATTTCTTGAAAGAGTGGTGTACTGTTGTCTGTGGGGATATTCTTCCAAACCACTGATACCCATTCTGTAATCTTGATGCTGAAGCATCTTTTACCAGAAGGTATCAATGGAAGGTTTTCAAATGGCAACCAGGACTTATATTCACTCTTTGAATGCTCCTGGAATAACAACCAAGTTCATAGCTTTACAGGCAACAACAACTCAGCAGCCATCTGGCTGAGATCCACTGTAATATTCCATTGATTGTGGGATATATCCCAAATTTGGAGAAGTTAAAATGTGAAAGAGTGTTCTGAGAGCCAATGAAATACAGTGTGTTCCAGGCACTTTCATTTATCACTCAATTGATATTTATTACACTCCTGTGATATAACAGACACCAAGTGAGGCACTGGATCACAGCAAAAAGTAAATTATAGAATGTCCCCGGAGTCAAGAAACGCCAGTCTCTTTTAACTCCCAAAACAACCCAGCAAAGTTGACATAGATATACTCATTTTACTAGTAAGGAAACCAGTGGTGGAGCTTGGATAGCAAACTAGGTCTTTCTTACTCCTAAATCTACATGCATTCCATTAAAAAAATTAAAATAACATGATCCAGAACTGACTGACCTACACAGACAGCCATTTCTGCATAAAGGTATTCACCAATTCTTTGAAAAAGGAATTGAAAATAAGTATTTCTCAAAAGTCCACTGCATCATAGTCATTATATAAAATTATCCTTACACTGACTGTATTCAGTTCTTGTTCCAGACCGTGGGGATGGAAATTCTCAACAAACCATTTTAAAGTCATCAAAGAACATCTTGGATATTATTGCAGATAGAAAATATAACCTGCATAGCTATGGTGTAGAGTAGCCATTAAGAGCACAGACTCTAAAACTAGGATTCCTAGGTCAAAATCTTGGCTGTACTACTTACCAGATATGTGACCCTGGGCAGGTTATCTTCATAGCTCAGTTTCCTCTTCTGAAAAGCGGAGGTATTGACAATCATATTTCCCTCGTAAGCTGTATTAAAGGTTAAATAAGTTAATATGTATAAAGCATTCAGAAAAATACATTACATGTAGTCAGCATAACATAAGCATTAGCCAAAATATTATTATTTCCAGATTGGTATATGTCTATACGTAGATTGGTGTATTATACCCAGATTGGCATAATGTTATACTTAAATTGCTGTCTCACCAAGATCCTGGTGCTCAGAAAGAGTGACTGAATAAATCAGTAAGTGAATGAACAGAAGTTGCTTTCACAAGGGGAGTTTCTGGGTAAGGGGAAATGCGTTACCCTTGCACTGGCAGAGATATACTATGTCCACCCCCAGGCACGCATATCAGCAGGTAAGTTCTTGAACCATGAGATCTGAAGAGATCTCAGAAATCATTCTGTCACTCACATAAAATCCAGTTTAGATTTTTAAATATCTTGCTTATAGAAGCTCAACTCTGAGTTCACTTAACCGTGAATGAATATTTTAAACATTATTTTCTAGAGTGCCTCAGATTTCTTTTAAGTGGCATCAGAGGAATAACTTTCAATTAATACTGAATATGTAGACTGGAACTGCTTAAGATCAATACCCACTTTTTCCCTTACTTTATAATTAATGGAGTGACTGCTTTGCTTTGGCAGCTACAACTTACTATGCAAGTGGGGAACCCCTACAGGGTGAGATTGGGAGAAGCGGGTGACATATACTACTTAAACAATACAGTAAGTACTTTAGAGTCTTCTCATTTTCCTGAGGCTTTTTTTGAAAGCTTCTGCCGCTGCTCCATTTTTACTCACGTTGCTAAGAACAGTGATTTAAGCATTATGAATTTGTTTTGCAATGAACTGAGACATGATCGTTGCAGTTTTTAGAAATGTTTAAAGAAGAAACCTCTTGGCTGCTGTCAGGGCACTAAAGGAAGCTGTGCTCTCTGGAGCTGCCCTAAGGAGCTGGCAAAAAAAGGGCCAAGGGGAATGTATGTTATAACCTGAAAGAGTAGAGGAGAATGGAAAATGAAACTTGCTTTCAGAAAACCTAAGTCCTAATCTGGAACGTGGGTATTCACAGTTGGTTTTGCCTACCCAGCAGCCATCCTTAATTTCCCTTAGAGTCCCTCATCTCTTGTTCTCAGCTTGTGGATTTCCAGTGGGACTGATCATGCCCATCCCAAGAATGACCACATAATTTATCCTTCAAACTGGGGCATTTTTTGTTTGTTTCTTTGTTTTTTATAGTTGTATTTTTTTAATATTTTTATTGGAGTATAATTGCTTTACAATGGTGTGTTAGTTACTGCTTTATAACAAAGTGAATCAGCTATACATATACATGTATCCCCATATCCCCTCCCTCTTGCATCTCCCTCCCACCCTCCCTATCCCACCCCTCTAGGTGGTCACAGAGCACCAAGCTGATCTCCCTGTGCTATGTGGCTGCTTCCCACTAGCTATCTATTATACATTTGGTAGTATTTATAACTCCATGCCACTCTCTCACTTTGTCCCAGCTTACCCTTCCCCCTCCCCGTGTGCTCAAGTCCATTCTCTATGTCTGAGTCTTTATTCCTGTCCTGCCCCTAGGTAAACCCCACATGATCATGGTGTATGATCCTTTTAATGTGCTGTTGGATTCTGTTTGCTAGTATTTGGGGGAGGATTTTTGCATCTATGTTCATCAGTGATATTGGCCTGTAGTTTTCTTTCTTTGTGACATCTTTGTCTGGTTTTGGTATCAGGGTGATGGTGGCCTCGTAGAATGAGTTTGGGAGTGTTTCTCCCTCTGCTATATTTTGGAAGAATTTGAGAAGGATAGGTGTTAGCGCTTCTCTAAATGTTTGATAGAATTTGCCTGTGAAGCCATCTGGTCCTGGACTTTTGTTTGTTGGAAGATTTTTAATCACAGTCTCAATTTCAGTGCTTGTGATTGGTCTGTTTATGTTTTCTATTTCTTCCTGGTTCAGTCTTGGAAGGTTGTGCTTTTCTAAGAATTTGTCTATTTCTTCCAGGTTGTCCATTTTATTGGTATGTAGTTGCTTGTAGTAATTTCTCACGATCCTTTGTATTTCTGCAGTGTCACAAACTGGGGCATTTTTGAGACTAAAATTTTTAAGATGACAATTATATAATTTTTGAAATATTTATTTACTGACCAACAAATTGCTTTTCTTCAGTTGGTGGACCTATGAAATTGTCCTATTCAAAAACTGTTTTCAAAAGTAAATACTTTATTTTTTAATTTTTATTGAAGTATAGCTGATTTACAATGTTGTGTTAGTTTCTGGTGTACAACAAAGTGAATCAGTTTATACATACACATATATCCACTCTTTAAATTTTAGATTCTTTTCCCATATAGGTCATTACAGAGTACTGAGTAGAGTTCCCTGTGCTACACCATAGGCCCTTATTAGTTATCTATTTTATATATGGTGGTGTGTATATGTCAATCCCAATCTCCCAGTTTATCCCTCCCCCTAGAGTCACAGATATAGAAATATTTTCTAAAAAGAAAATTTGTGACCATTAGAGTAAAATGGGAGAAATTTTCTTTATGTTGATTTTCTGAACATTCAAAGTAACAGGCAGCATAATTCTTCTTTACACATTGAATACTTCAGTTTCTTAACCATATCTGTCTCTAGTAAAATGTCAAAGTTATTTTCTAAATAATTAACAGTTTTATCATTTTTAATGTTTTCATAAAATTGCCTGTCCTATTTTTCCAAATTGCATTATATGGTTAATCAATTTGAAACTGCTGAACACTTCAGTTGACACTTGTCTGTAGATACTGCTTATTAGTGGGTAGCTAAGAAAAAAGGTATGTCCTGATATTCTGAGGGTTTTTTAAATCTAACATTAGCTTAATTATAAAAAATTGGGTTGTTCAGTTACTCAAACATGTATGTACAAAAAATTGTATAAAATTTCACAAGTAAAGCTCTATTTTCATTAGTAGAATATCACAGCTTATTTGGATGCGATTTTGAATCATGTATACAATCAAACAATTCTGAGTAAAAAATTTGCTCCATGGTTTCATAATTCAGTAAAAATATTGTTTTACCTTGACATTGTGTGGCACCAAAAATTGTATTTGTCTTACTATGTTAAGACAATTTTATTTTTAATGTTGAACTTTTGAACTTAGTTTACAACGAGTCACCATAATATCATATGATTCACCTTCATTAAAATAAATTTCCAAATTTGTTTAGTTTCCAATAATTTGGGTGAAAAATTCAAACCATTACAGAAATTAACTAATTTTCTATTTGAAGCATCTCAGGACATGGATATAAAGTTAGCACCACTTAACTCTTTGCAAAGTTCTTTTATTGGAGTCAACCCATTAACAGCTGTTGTATTACTTTTTCTATTGCACGGGAAAACCTGGAAAAAAAGATGAGCAAATTTCGTCTAGAAGAGAAGTCACTTTATCTAAATGAAGAGCCATGCTTCACAGAATATATGCAAAAGCACCTATGGCCACAGCACACATCAATTCATCATTATTAGCCACAATATTATTAAAACAACTACTAACATTTGAAGTAGATTCTGATACTCCAGTAGATTTGTACCTCTGGTCATCATGTAGTCAGGGAAATATTATGGCCCCACTGTGAATAATAACTGTCAACAAATATCTGGTACAAGTTAATCTTCATCATCAACTTTCTTGAGAAATGGAAATTCATTCTCTAACTTTTCGTTAAACATTCCCTTTAAGTTCACTGTTGTTAAAAGAATGTAAATATCATCATAAAACAGAAAAGTATTACCTGACAATGAAATAAATAGTTGCAGATTCCACCACACAATAACTGAAAAAAACACAGTAGCAATATCATGCAGATTACTCTCTGTGCTATACACACGCTTCCTCCACATTACTTCACTTAAATCTCACTTATAATTTCATTGATCCCGCCAGCTGGAGGCCTGGCACAAGCCACAGCACTTCTGTCTGGTACCTATAGACCACTTGACCAGCAGGGACAGCAGCATGGAATAATTACCCCACTCCCACCCAAGACCAAAAAAGTTAGCAAGCCCTGGCAGCTCCTCTCCAAGCATCCTGCTTGCAGTCCTTGAGGGGGTGTTAGTTATTTTATGTCAGAAAAGGCTCAGGACTAGAGAATCATCATGACTGGGTGCCTTTTAAATTTAGCCATGGGCTAAAGTCAAAAGTCTGTTCACTATATATGCTTCTCTCACACAACTAGAGGAGTCCATGGTAAAAAGTAGAAGTGCAAAGTGGAGGTCTACCAAATCCATTTATTTTTGTCACTGTTAATAATATTTTATTAAAAATAAAGAAACAAGGGTAAATACTAAACTGCTTAGGAAAGCCAACAGGTATAAATCTGGGGACCATCTCATGCAAACCAGAACACATAGAGGTGGGCACAGCTTCCAGCCTAATCAGAACACTGCAACCTCTGGGTCACAGTGATTGGTTCAAAGTTGAACACATGACTCTTGTTGAACCAGTGAGAATCAGCTCCAGATGTTCTGCTGGAAGTCTTAGAAAAGAGCTGTTTCCTTTCCACTAGGGTTGCTGGGCTGGATCTGTCATCTTGTCACCAGTAGAAATAACCTGCCTGAGAATAAAGCCAACACAGAGAGGCAGAGCCACCTGATTCCTGATGGTGTCTGTTGAGCAGCGGGTCCAGCTCTGCCCAGAAATAGATGAGACTTAGTCCTAGCTTTCATGAAGCTAATTATATTCTTAGGAAAACAAGTCAAACCAGGAGGCCATTCACAATTTAAGTTGATCATTTTGCACTAACGGTCATTAGCTTTTTATGATAAAATAATAACCCAGGCGAGGTATTTAGCAGCATCAGAGATCACCATGGGGTGCATTGGTGGGAAAAGGCTGCACGGAGAAGGTAAAACCTGAACCAGACTTTGAAGAGTGAGGAGCAAGAAGAGAGGACAGAGAACAGCCTGAGCAAAGTTCAAGGCAGGAATGAAAATGGCATTTGTGAAGCCATCTTGCTATTCACACAGTGCCTTTCATAATGCAGCTATAACTCAAGGCCCACTTTAAAGGCTTGAACAGTTGAAAGGGCCAAAGAGATGGTCAACAAGTATCAAATATCTACCTAGCACCTATTAAGCCCAAGCAACTCTACTGGTGCCATGTAGAAAAGAAGAATGGAATAAGATCCTTAGTTTTCAAGGAACTTAAAGAATTATTGATATAATCTATAAATGTTAAAAAAATTAATTCAGAATCATGTAATACTTCGCACATCCAAACATGAATAGGTGCAGTGCTGTAAAGAAGTGCAGCTTATCCATTCTGCCCATTCAGAATCTTGAATATAAATGATAGGCAGGTCACTTTAATTCCTATCCTTTCCTCTAAACATCCTGGCATGGCTCTTTTTCAATATTTACATTCTGAACAACAATGAAGACAATAGCTGAGTAAAAGTAAACTCATCAATGAAATGATGATTACACAGTTTACTACATAGGTTTCTTGAGCTTATTTATATACAACTAAATGACCAAAATAGAAATATTTAACTATGGTGCAATTCTGGCTTTAACTACAATTCTCCTTATTAGGGAACTATTTCCTTAGGGAAAAAAATGTCCCTGTCCTGATCCAATTGTTTGTGTGCCTTGTTCAACATTTTTCAAGGACCTTCCTTTAATTCCCAGGTTTACTCATATGTCAGGCTACACTGGAGGAGGATGGGCTCCATTGCACGGCATTTCACCAGCTCATTGAGAGAAATTCTCTGTTTCTCTCTCGGCCATTGCTCACAGGCTTCAGCATCCATATTTCTAAGCTGCAGCTATTATTACCACTGACTGATACCACATAGATCCACGTAATGGTGGAAATAAAGGAGGCTCATATTTGTCCAATTATACAACATATATATGCAACATTTCCTGCTGCAGTGGCCACTTTCTCCACGTTGTGACATCAAATATCAGGTCAATAATGGGTTTTCGTTTTATATATATATATATATATATATACACACACACATACATATAAATTCTAATATATATGTATATATATACACATATATATATATATGTTCTAAACTGTTCTCAAAAATCTCAAAAGGCTTCCACTATTTTGGAGGGAAAAGAAAAACAAACTATTGTTATTTACTGGGCTATTCTAGCAAATATTCCCTACCATCTACAGTATCAGAGTTTTACTTTCTACCAATTTATTGTTCAGTTATTAGGGCAATATTGGCACTCGTTAGGGTGATATTGGACTTCCAATAATAACTACCACGTCAATGGTGCAAACAAGAAATGCCATAGACATCTACAAAAAGAGAAATCTTACTTCAGGGGTAGCTGTCCATTCATTTACTCATCTATCAATTCAGGGAATATTTATCGATAACCTGCCACACGCCAGGCACAGAGCTAGGCAGGGTGACGAGCCAGAAACATGACTTCTGTCATCATGGAGCTTGTAGTTTAGGTAGAGACATGTACAGGAAACAGTCACACAAATAGAGAGATCATTCAAAGTCTTATAAGTGCTGTGCAAAGTGCTATGAGAAAGGGCAACCAGTATGGGGAAGGGTTTAATTTAGATTTGGAGAGAAGTTAGGACTTGATTGAGCTATAGACAATAATCAAGATTTATCATGATCAAAGGAGTCTGAACTAAAAACTAGGTTATCTGAATACTGGGGCCCTGTAAGAGGGTGTCAGACAACCAAAGACAATTATGATGACTTCTAGGTCCCAACAGGTGGTGACCCCTAGCAGGTCACAGGACTAGGGTGTCACAGATGAAGCCCTTCCAGAAGCTGGTGGCTCATCCCCTCTCTGACATAGGTTTGCTCTTCAACTTCTCAGATTCACTCCCACCTGTGAAGTCCCCCAAACTATGATGGTGGCAAATCTCATTAGTTGTTTTAATAACAGTCTTTGGGATACAAGTAGTCTCATCCAGGGTTCTTGTCGACTAGCACAGCAGTGGGTAACAATTAGGGAAGTCTTGGAGTGAGCCTCGGTTGGTCAGTCACTTAGCCCTGCTGGTCAGTCACTGAGTAATGACCCCAGTGTTCCTGCACCTGTTGCTGAGCCTGGGGGAGAGAGCTAGTCAAGGTTGGCATTTTCTCAGCTCAGGAACAGCAAAGAGTAAAAGAGTTAAGGGGAAATGAGCATCCAGGGCATAATTCTAAACTATCTGCTCAGCACCCCTCCTCTCAATTAAATCAAAGGCAGAGTTTCTTTTTTTTTTTTTCTTTTTTTTGTGGTACGCGGGCCTCTCACTGTTGTGGCCTCTCCCGTTGCGGAGCACAGGCTCCGGACACGCAGGCTCAGTGGCCATGGCTCACGGGCCCAGCCGCTCCACGGCATGTGGGATCTTCCCAGACCGGGGCACGAACCCGTGTCCCCTGCAATGGCAGGCGGACTCTCAACCACTGCGCCACCAGGGAAGCCCGGCAGAGTTTCTTTACTGCAGGATTTCTCCATGTCTTTCTTAAAATGCCTTCATTTATTGTGAATCTCCAGGAAAGAAGTATATTATGCAATATTTTCTAATCTCTTATGACTAATGTGATAGATTGCAAAATTATTTGCCATGTTTCCAGTTTCCCTCCCTGAAGGAAGAATATACATCTCTACACTGATGAGCTCAAGTATGACCATATGGCTTGGTTTGGCCAGTGCAATGTGGATGGAAGTGACATGTTATCACTGCTTGTAGTCATGTCTGGGCAGAAGTCTTAAAAGCCAGCTCATAGCTCCTCTTATGTCTTCTCTCTACCAGGACAGTCATCAATATTCCAGAAACAGTCTGCTCCAATTCCTGGGTCTTGAAGTGAAGATGACACAGAGCAAACCTTTAACCATTCCATATGGACATGTAGTATGAGCAAGAAATAATGAGCCTGGGAACTCCCTGGTGGCACAGTGGTTAAGAATCCACCTGCCAGTGCAGGGGGCACAGGTTCAATCCCTGGTCCAGGAAGATCCCACATGCCGTGGGGCAACTAAGCCCATGCGCCACAACTACTGAGCCCACGTGCCTAGGGCCCGTGCTCCACAACAAGAGAAACCACTGCAATGAGAAGCCCGTGCACCACTATGAAGAGTAGCCCCCGCTCGCCTCAACTAGAGAAAGCCCGTGCGCAGCAACAAAGACCCAACGCAGCCAAAAATAAATAAATAAAATAAATAAATTTATTTTTAAAAAAAAGAGCCTTTGCAGTGTAAGCCCCTGAGGTTCTGTAATCATTTGTAATCAAGGCATAACACACTCAAAGTGTGGTCCTCAACTCCTGTGAGCCCTCAGACGCTTTCAGTGTATCCAAGAAGTCAAAACTATTTTCATAATAATACTAAGGCATTGTTTGCCTTTTCCACCATGTTGACACTTACATTAATGATGGAAAAGTAATGGTGGGTAAAACGGCTGGCCCTTATCACAAATCAGAGCAGTAACACCAAACTGTTCTAGTGTTCATGGTGTTCTTCACCCCCATGCACGCATAGTTTTAAAAAATACAAGTTTCACTTTATCACTTAATGGAACAGAAAAAAGGACTAATTTTATTAAATCTCACCCTTGAGTACATATCTTCTTAATATTCTTTGTGATGAAATGGAAAGTGGGCATAAAGCTCTTTTGCTGTATACCAAAGTACTACGCTGTGTTGTGAGGAAGGGCACTTGTAATTGTTTGAGTTGCAAGCTGAATTAGCCACTCTTTCATTTAAAAAATTCTTTTTATTTGAAAGGATGACTGACAAACTATGGTTATTCAGACTTAGTCAATTGTCAGAGATTTTTCTTGCCAATAATACACTTCAGCGAATATTAGAATTCAATTAATATTAGAACATTGTTAGAATATTAGAATATTAGTATTCAAGTGAGTATTTGAATTTTGTTAAGCTTGTATCTGTCACTGTGATCTTGACATTTTTCTAATAAAGATTTTTTTTTCTGATGAGATCAGTGGTAATATTAATAAATGTGGTTTTCTGATATTGTATAATGAAATATGTCACCACTTGGAAGATCTGTATAACTCAGTGAGCCAGTATTTTCCAAATGACCAATTTTGAAATTGGAAATGCATGGGTAAAAGACACTCAAAGTATAAGAGAGATCAATGAATTTTAATTTCAGATTTCACATCGCAACTAGCCTCTTGAAAACTACCACTTGTTGAATTTTTGTGTTGCATCAGAGAAGAATATCCACAATTATCTTAAATACTCCTCCCCTTCCAACTATATATCTGTGAGAAGCCAGTTTTTCTTCATAAATTTCAAACCAAACAACATATCACAGGAGACTGTAGAAGCAGATATGAGAATCCAGCTGTCTTCATTAAGCCAGCTATGAAAGATATTTGCAGAAATATAAATCAATTCTACTCTTCTCATTAACACTTTTGGTTTGAAAACTATAAATATTTTTCAACATGATTTAACATGTAATGAATGAATGGGCTTATCGTTTTAAAGGAATTAATAAATACATGTGTTTAAGTTTTGTTTTACTTTTATATGGTAAGTACCAATAGATATAATGTACTTGAACAAAAGCTCTTTGGGGTCTTCAATAATTTTAGGAGTATAAAGGGGTCCTGAGAATCAACGTTTAAGAACTATTGCTGTGCGGTCAAGGTCAAGAGCCATGAAGGAGACAGAAGCCACAGGGAAACTTGAACAGGGAAAGCTTCACATAAAAGTTACTAACCATAAAGGATTTTTCAACATAATAATGGAGTAACTATAAAAATGAACCAAGAACTCTAAATAATGCCCTAGGACCAAGGAAGAGTAATGAAGGAAGGACAAAATCTTGCAAGACAGGGCCTGTCCCCACCGCTGGGATTCAGAGGACAAGTTGTGGCTGAAGCACACTGGATGGCCAAGAAGGCCTTGGGCTAGAGATGGCCCACAGTCTCAAGGTGAGCAGGAAACACCCCTCCAGAGAGCAGAGGGGCAGGCTGCAAGGTTGTCCGGGCAGCAGGTAGCACAAAGCCTGAGCGCACAGTGTCCACATCAGGACAACTGTGTGAGGCGATCACCAGGCTGGTCAGGGGCTGTGAGCTTGCTGGGGAACCGCATGCTCTGGGCTTGCAGCTGGGGAATGAGTGCTGCTGACAAGGGTGCATCAGAAGCAAGAAGAAACAAACGCAGTCTGGAACCAAGAAGAGCATCTCCTTCCTCCTGCAGCGGCTCTCCCGCGCTCTCTACTGACAAAGCTGAGTATCACAGCCGCTACAAAGGAGAGTAACTGAAAGCTCCATGACAGAGCTAGTAGTACTCAGGGTGAATTCGGAACTGAGAGCGCTGACTTAAAACACACCACATAAACCCTTTTTGTTACATCTATTCATAGTTCCAAAAATAATGTTCTGGGGACCACAGTTTAAGAAAAACTGATCTTTGTATATTGTAGACTTGTTCTGAGCCTCATATCCCCCTTGTACATATTCGTTATTGTGGAATTCCAAAATTCGCTTGTCAACAACCACATCCGGAAAGCACACTCTGCTTAGGAAGGCTGCCAAGGGCCAACAACTGGGTGCGTATACGTGCGGGTTAAATTCTATAGCAAGATTTTTTTTTAGTGCAGAAAGCAAAAAAGATCTGATGAATCATTAATAAGGGCAATTTAGCAAAATATATCAACAAGTTCTTGCATTCAGTGACAATGTTATGACGATTTTCCCATTAGCCCAGATCTCTGGTTACATCAGCTTTGAAAATGCCCAACTTGCACATCTTCTGCACTAGTGTTTCCACAGCATAGAAATAAAAATCCAAAAAGCTAGAGATACAACACTGGCTGTTCTTCATTTCTCACAGAAAGCTGTCAAGGTCTTTCTCGTCCTTCAAGCACTAGCTCAAACATATAGTCTTCCCACCACGCCCTCCGGCCCCTTCACCCCATCAATGAATCTCTCTCTCCTCTAGACCCTGGCTTTCTGTTGTTTATGCCTCCATTGCACTTACCCAGGCTAACTTGTTTTGCAGCTAGTTATGTCTGCATCTTTCTCTCCCACTGCACTGTGAGTTCCTCCAGGGGAGGGTACATGCCTCATTCATCTTTGCATCCCAGAGCCAGACATCTGACTTGATGTGGTAAAGCCCCCAACCCGTACATGTTAAGCCAAATTTGTTCACTTCAAGTGAAGGAAGGACAGGAGCTTGAAGTCTCCCGATTATCATTCCCAGCTTGAAAAGGAGCCTGGCCACAGACAGGCACTCGGCTGCTTTCTGCTGTGAGCAATCTTCAAGGCATTTTGAAAACAGTGGTCTTCAGGGGGATTCTTCTGAGTTGGGCAAAGAGTACAGAATTTATTTGAGAATTCCGGAAAGCAAAAAGTTTATATGGTAATTCAAAACCCAGAAGAAATAATCAGGCACTATTTAATGCTGTAATTCTCTTGCAGCTTATCTTGATTCAATGCTTCCCTTCTTCTCACCTCCCACCTCAAGCCTTGATCCCCCGTAACATAAGACAGGATTATTTGTCTGGATATAAGATATTTTGTTGATAGCATGGAATGCTCCCCACCCTATTTGAAACCCTCCTAAAGAGTCTCCGCTGGTCAAGATCAACTGGATTATGAGGCAGTAACAAATATCAATAAATTTCTGGGCCTTAACACCTTAATAGTTTATTTCTCACTTTTGCAAAGTCCACTATGGGTCCGGGCAACTCTCCAGGGCAGCTGTGACTAATGCATTAACTCAATGATGCAGGTGACTCACCTGGTGCCTCTGAGACAAGGTGAAGAAGAGAGAGCGTGGAGATTTCATGTCTGCATGTCCTTTGCTTTGACTCAGAAGTGACACATGTTGTTTCAGCCACAGCCCCTTGGCCAAAACTAGACAGGTAACCCCACTAATAGGCATGGAGGCTGGAAAGCGCTGTCCTCTGTGGACCCAGGAAGGAGAAGAAACCAGATATTAGTGAGCTCTGGTGCAATCTACTTCCAAGGCTTCACAAGGACTTTATATGTTAAAAATGTGCAAGTGCCCTTCCTATCAAGCCTGTTCCCCTTGTGAACCTCTACACATAACTGGCAGAGGGAAGGCAGAGGGAAGAGGCAGCTTGCTTCCCTCACCTTTGCCTTCTGTCCTAAAACACACCTAAGAAGCCAGGAAAGTTGTCCTCAGCATCTCCTGAATCAGGCACCTCAACTGCACAGAGTGGAAGGAAGAAGTGTATCCCCCTCCTTTTCTCATCTATGACCTTATTTACCTGGAGTCATGTTCCTGTAACAGAGGGGCTCTAACCAGCTGGGTAGTTAGAAACAAAGCAAGTAGTCAAATAATTGCCCATTCCAGGACATATGGCCTTGAAGAGTTCCATGACCAGGAAAGGAAGAAAGAATTAAGTTTGAAAGGTTTCAGCTTTCTTTCCAACTTCAATAACTAATTTTATTTTAATGTTATACCCCATTTTGATTATTATCATAACTCAAAACCTCCAATAAATATTCATAAATACTTACAATATACCTGACTGCATAAAAAGGAGACCCACGCATTTTTTGAACAACTATGATGTTCCAAGTTTCACAGTGTATGCCCTTTACAAATAATAAACTATTTTATCCTTTTCACCACACTTTGAGGTTGTCATGTTTGCTCCCATTGTAGAGCCAAATAAACTGAGGTTCAAAGAATTATGTCACTTGTCCCAGATGATGGCTGGTAATAGTGGGAAAGGGGGATCTCAACCCACATCTATCTGGCTCATAATAAGGGAATCCCACATATTCACTTAAAATTAATTAGAACTTAGAAGTTGTTGCCTTACAGCCTGATTTTTAGACTTTATATACTTGAAAAGTATAATCAAGAGATTATTCATTCACTGGAATAACTAGAGTCCTATTTGAAATTTGAAAGAATGTTAATCATCTTGTTTGTGTACTATTCATTATGCCATGATGATCTTTTCAACTACATCAAATTTCCTTTCTCTCAAATAACTCACTGAACAGAATGCAGTTCTATTATATGGTCCAGAGATGCCATGTAATTCCTACCCCAGGATTAAATGAAATCATGCTCACTTAACAAAGTGTCCATAACAAAGTAAGCAGTTTATAAAAAAGATCAACTATTATGTTATTTGGCAAGGTTGCAGAACGTTGGATCCTTATCTCATAAAATGAGTAAAAATCTGAAAATAATAAAATCCTAATACTCTGGTAGAAGTGTAAATATCATAAACCTGATAGAAGAACTGAGATGTAGATGGAGATCATTATACATGTGTCTAAAGCAGCAAGTCTTTAGCTTCAACTCATGAGCTTAACATAAGCAATGGTGGGTTCAATTATGGAAGACCAAAAACAAATTTAGAAACATCCTGAAATGTTGGAAATGTATTGGCAAAATTCCGACTAAAGGACAAGATGTAAATAAAGGTGTTATAATATTGTTGGACTTTTCGAGAACAAACCCTCCCTTACACTAGATAAGCCTGATGTTTAGACTCTCTTACATTTGATTTTAAACCCATTTTCAGTAGCCACTATACACACTCTTCGGATAATGCCAGTGTGTAGTTTTGTACTGTGTCCCAGCATCCAAAGCAGTACCTGGCACACAGTAGGCTCTCAGCAGATATTTGATGAATAAATAAATGACCAGATCTACATAGGAGAATAGATGTGGCAGTGAGAGAAAAGTATTTCAAAAGGTGGAGCTGGGGCTTCCCTGGTGGCGCAGTGGTTGAGAATCCGCCTGCCGATGCAGAGGACACGGGTTCGTGCCCCGGTCCGGGAAGATCCCACATGCCGCGGAGCGGCTGGGCCCATGAGCCATAGCCGCTGATCCTGCACGTCCGGAGCCTGTGCTCTGCAACGGGAGAGGTCACAACAGTGAGAGGCCCAAGTACCGCAAAAAAAAAAAAAAAAAAAAAAAGGTGGAGCTGAACTCTTCTTGGGGAGAGAACTGCCTGTGTTTTGGATGATACAGTGATGGGACTTTTATTTCTGGCAGGATGGCAGACGAGGTACTTTGAACTACATTTCCAATGAAGAATCACTAAAATGTGAAATGAAATCTTTAAAAAGTATCTTTTAAATGCAACACTAGGTCGGGCTTCTCTCGTGGTGCAGTGGTTAAGAATCTGGCTGCCAATGCAGGGGACACAGGTTCGAGCCCTGGTCCGGGAAGATCCCACATGCCACGGAGCAACTAAGCCCGTGTGCCACAACTGCTGAGCCTGCACTCTAGAGCCTGTGAGCCACAACTACTGAAGCCTGCGCGCCTATAGCCCGTGCTCCACAAGAGAAGCCACCGCAGTGAGAAGCCTGTGCACTGCAATGAAGAGTAGCCCCCGCTCACCGCAACTAGAGAAAGCCCGCGCACGGCAACGAAGACCCATGATGCCAAAAATAAATAAATAAATAAATAAATAAATAAAATGCATCACTAGGTAAGCTGTGACAGATGCAAGGAGTGTACAGAAGCAAAAACAAATGAGACAAAAGCAGGAGGAATTGAGCTCTAAAACTTTCACTGAAGTTTTCTGTTGCACCCCACAGACCCTGAACTTTCCTGGGTGATGGGCTGGAAAGAAGGAGTGGGAGGCAAAACCAAGTCTGCTCAAGGTGGCCAATTATTATTTTTACCCCTTTCTAAGGTTGGCTTCATATAAAGCTACATATAAAGCTGGTACTACAAAGGGCTATAATTCACTTGTAGAGAAGAACTAGAAATTAATTTGTTGTTCAGAAGGGGAGTATCTGAAAGGGGGGAAGGTGAGTGGAAGGTCTTAGAGTGAAACCCAGACTCTGTGATCCCTCTTCCCATTAGGTGATGAAGCCTACTTGCTTTCAGATGTTTTATCCAGAATACCTCCAAGCTCCAAGTTCATGTGAGGTTTCTTCCCAATTTAGTGTTTTAGCTCAAGGATTAAAAAGTAGAGCAGTGCACTCATTTTAAGGAAACAGCTTATCTTTCTTTACTGTATCAACATCTGTTTTCCTTTGCTTAACCACGAATATGGAAAATGGTCACCTGCTCAAGATTCTCTCTACTTTATAGCAATCTGCTGCCCTTGATTTTGGTGTGATTTGGTGAGAATAGCACATTGCTTGGAGAAGCCACTGGTGACTGGCTATGATGGTCATTAGGACATCACACAGGGGTTTGCTGTCACGTTCAGGGTGTGTTGAAAACTCAGCCCTGGGTTTGACAGACACTTTCATAGTATTGGAGAAATTACATCTCTTCATAATCAAACTTCAGTATTCTATTGATGCCTCCCAGGGACAAGGGGTGCGATTAAAGTTTCTGCCAAAATAATCAACTTGCTATAAACAACAGAAGAGGACATTGATATGCCAGTGAGTGAGAGGGAAAGCAAAGGAGAGGAAATAGATTTTCAAAAGGCACCAGGAAAAAACAGAGCATTCAATTCAGTTAGACTCTACAGAAATCTACTGAACATCTACGTGTAGGGCACAGGACAGGACGAAGCCTGGGCGTAAAAAAAAAAAAAAAAAGACCAGATAACATCTGGATGCACACACTCCATTCTAGTGCCATAATCAGTGCTTCTAACAATCCATCCCACATTTTTGTAAATGTCCTTATTGAAATACAGCTGACTTACAGAAAAGCCCATGAGTGTACAGCTCTATCAATCTACACAAGGTAACCCCTACCTGGATCAAGAAATAGGATATTACCAAAATTTATTTGCTGCCTTGGTTGTCCTCTGATGCCTTCAAACAGCTGTTTCTGTAATTTTTCCAGCTTGGCTATTTTTGCTATTGGCAGGGTTAGTCTCTTACCAGCTAGCTGTGCCCTCATCCTTCAGCAGAATTTCATTATGTACTACTGAATTCTCGCAAAACCCTGTAAGGTGGCATCATTATCCTAATTTTCAATTTTAGGATACTGAGTTTCAGAGACACATACTTTACTCAAGAACACCAGCTGGTAAGTATCAGAGCCAAGGTTTAAACTCCAGGATTGACTCAGAGTACATGCACTTAACCACAATAGTACAGTGCTTTTCAAATAAGACACAGCCTGTGCATTAGAAGCTCACAGTCTTGAAGATATATTATAATATTACATGTAAATTTGGATACCAACTTCTTTCTCTATCATATGCACATATATATTGTATACAGATGAATTACACAACATATATTGTCTCATTTAACCATTACAGTGTATTGTCTCATTTAAGCACTGTATCAATCCTATGAGGTAGAAATCATTCTTCATATATTATGGTTGTTAAGCGACTTTCCTAAGCATGTCACCAATAAGTACCCTGACTCCAGAGCACTGGCCCCTCCCAGCTCTCTGTCAATCACCCGTCCCTCACCCACACCACCCATGTAGTCAATGGATGTCTGTGGAATAAAAGAATGAAAGATGTCAACACTCACTGGTGACTTAAGTTGACAATAAAACAGGACAATACCGTTGTTCTGAGATCATTCACAAAAATGGAATGGGATGTGCTTAAATGTCAGCCCCGGTGAGAAGAGACAAAACCCCTTGATCGAGCTGCCTTCTCACTCTTTATCAGCAACTAGGAACTGGCGTGACCTATTTGTCTTGATGCAACCCTCTTCTTACCGGTCCAATCAAAGTCATTCTTTAATCTAAGAAGGGAGACATTCAGAGAAAGGAAACTAGCAGGTTCCTGAAGGCCAGCTGTGTGTGCAGGAAACTATCAATAGTTTCATCATTTCATCCCCAAAAAGAACCTGTGAGGTAGGTGTAAGCGCTCCCATTTTACAGATGAGGAGTCTGAGAATCACAGGGGTGCAGTAATGTGTCCAAATTCACATAGATAGAAGCAGAAAGACTTGGGAATTGGATTCTGCCATCCACTTCAGAGTCACATTCCATTGTAGGTGCTCCCCACTGTTCTGGAATCTTAAGGTCTTCAAAGGCAGTAACTGTCTTGAATCACCAGGATACCATGCAGTGCTGGCACACAGGAGGACTGACCAGTTACCACTAATAGATCTCTGATGCCCAGTGCTGGCATCATGCCAACTCCCTGCCAGCTTTGTAGACATGAAACTCTGCCTCGTATTCATTTCCCATCCTAAAACGACTCTTGATTAGTTTGTCCTCTTGATAAGTACCTGTTCTCTTAAAACTCAAATTCTCTTTCATATTTTATCCTTCTGCCCCTGGGGAAAGGTTTCTCATTTCCCTGCTCAGACAGCCAGTTTAGGGAAGTTGTACACGGGAAGGTTGTCCACTGCACTGCCAACCACGCACGAACACGAGCTACATTTGGAATTCACAGCACAGGAAAACATCCAGCCCGATAACAAAGCATCTGCAGAGGCTCAAAGAAAACCAGATACAACATAATCCTTTTCTTGTGCTAATTACACTCTCATTTACATCCTCACCAAATTAATTCTCTTTGTTTCAACCTTAACTAAAGTCAAGGAAGCCTTCTTGGGCAACATTATTCACATGTATTTGACAACCCTAAAATGACAAAATGCTCTAATTCCATCCGCTGATAAAAGTCAATTTGACACCAACACTAACCTGTTATTTTTCAAATAACAATGGTAACATTTAATTAGAATTTAACTTGGCTGCTTGCTTTCACTTAACAATGTACGTACACTGGTGGTTCCCTGACCAAAGGAAATATTGACATTCAGTGTAAATGCTGCATTTTTAAAAGAGCTGCACACTAGTCCTGTCTAATTATGCATAACATTCTGCTATTAAGTGCTAGTATTTCAAGTGGCTTGAAGGGTCACCTGGTCTTCAGTCCTTCCTATTATGATCGCAGGTTATGTTAAGTCTTTGTGGGGCTACGACAATTGCCTTGTAAAGCTTACTTCTATGGGGGGGGGCTTCACTGGTGGCGCAGTGGTTGAGAGTCCGCCTGCCGATGCAGGGGACACGGGTTCGTATCCCGGTCCAGGAAGATCCCACATGCTGCGGAGCGGCTGGGCCCGTGAGCCTGTGCATCCGGAGCCTGTGCTCCGCAACGGGAGAGACCACAACAGTGAGAGGCCCACATACTGCAAAAAAAAAAAAAAAGCTTACTTCTATCCGCAGACACTACAGAAGCCCTCCCAAATGACTGATTATATCTGTTGATCCCATTTTAACTAAAAAGATAATATAAGAAAGCATCTAGCATCATGCCTGGCACACAGTAGGTGCTTAGTAAATGGTAGCTATTGGCATAGTAAATGTTTCATAAATACTTCGGGATTCAATCATTACCATAGTCTTGAGCTACATATTGATCAGAGACGTTCTCTTCCCCCTCCTGGAACTCCTTACATCATCTGTAACATTCACCCATTGGTTTATTCATGCCACACACATTCATAGAGCACCTGCTCTGTGTCAGGCACTCATTCTCTCTAGATATTGATCCCCAAGGAAATGCTGCATGCTATATCTCCCTCTTGGAGATTCCCATTGATATATTAGAGGTTCTAAGAAGTTCTATAAGGAATACATAGACAGATAAATGAGAGATAGGCAAAAAATGGATGGATGGATGGCTAGATAAATTGATTCTCAGTATTTTCCTTATTTGTGGAAACTTTAAAAATATCTTTACCATCTCTTTTTTATTGAAGTATAGTTGAGGTACAATATTATATAAGTTACAGGTGTACAATATATTGATTCACAATTTTTAAAGGTTATATTTCATTTATAGTTATTGTAAAATATTGCTATATTCCCTGTGTTATACAATATATTCTTGTGGCTTATTTTATATATAATAGCTTATACCTCCTAATCCCCTACCCCTTATTCGCCCCTCCCTCCCTTCCCTCTCCTAGCCAATAACCACTAGTTTGTTATCTATTATCTGTGAATCTGTTTCTTTTTTGTTACATTCAGGAGTTTGTTGTATTTTTTTAGACTCTACCTATAAGTGACCATACAGTATTTGTCTTTCTCTGACTGACATTTCACTTAGCATGATGCCCTCCAGATCCATCCATGTTGCTGCAAACGGCAAAATTTCATTCTTTTTTATGGCTAAGTAGGAACACTTTTTGTCATGAAGACCTATTACCACCATGAGACAATGGTGATCTTAGGAACACGCTTTGGGAAAAAGTGCAGGTGCATATCCATTACAATGCCCCATACCCCACTTACAGGCATAGTTATCCATACATTATAAATTTTCAGAGCATACTCATTAAATTTGATACTGGACAATATAATTGATGCAACAATGAGTTTCAGGTGAGGCCTGAGCTCTAGCATCAAGACCATCCTATCTCTAAAATGCTATAACCAGGCATGTTTGCCCATGACAACCAATTTGAGAACTGGCCTTCAACCCAACACAGACATGACTAAAGACCCAGCTGGTCCATTAAGTCCATTGCATAACGTCTCTGGGTCTCAGAGTGTCTAGTGGGGATTAACTGAGATAATGCACAAGGAAGACCAAAACTTCCCCTGAGATATTTGCAAAGGCTTTATTCTCTCGGGTCCTCTACTTGGTCCAAACTATAACACTGTCCTGACACCTGTTCTGTTCACAATCTGTCCCTCAAGACCTGGATGTGTAAGTCAGTCTTTCCCTTAATTGGGAAGAGGATGGGCCAGGGATAAAATGTTGGCCAGTGGGAGCCAATAACATTTTTCAAGCTCAGGTTCACACACGTATAAAGCATTTTTATCCCACCCCAAGCATGAGACCAAACAAAGGAGTGACAAGGCAAGAATGAAACAACTCTAGTTTAAATATCAACATCCTGTTCTTTAAATGTACCTCAGCCTCACACCACCTGTACAAGGCTGTGCATCACCCTTCCCAGTAATTCTTCTCATGCTTTTACATAGAACAAGTCAGCTTTTTCCAGCACCCACTTCCAAATTAAACTCCACGTCTACCTGCTCTCAGAAGGGCTTTCCCATGGCACGACCTGCCCTCATTAACAGGCAATTATACATAAACAACAAGGTCCTACTGTATAGCACAGGGAACTATATTCAACATCCTGTGATAAGCCATAATGGAAAGAATATGAAAAAGAATGTATGTATATATATATATGTATATATATATATATGTATAACTGAATCACTTTGCTGTACAGAAGAAATTAACACAACATTGTAAATCAACTATACTTCAGTAAAATAATTTAAAAAAAAAAAAACAGGCAATTATGCCCTCAGATAGCAAAGCTTTCCTCTACCTGACCCTTCAAATACACAAATCCCTAAGGAAGCTGGTGTCATGGCTGTAAATGTTCTCCAAGGAAGCAGCTGGAATGTGAGACTGTATTTCCCAAACTTCAGTCATTCAAAGAAGACCTTCGTGATTTCACCACATATTTATACCATCTCTATTCTATGACAGAATAATGGTCCCCAAAAGGTATTCATGTCCTAATCTCAGAACCTATGAATGTGTTCCCTTACATGGCAAAAGGGATTTTGCAGATGTAATTAAATGAAGAATCCTGAAATGAAGAAATTATCCTATATTATCTGGGTGGGCCCGAGGTAATTACAAGGCGCCTTATAAGAGGGAGACGAGAAGGTCAAAGTCAGAAAAAGGAGATGTGACAACAGAAGCAGAAGTTGGAGTGATGCAAGGAAGGGACCTCAAGCCAAGAAAGGCAACATTAGAATCTAGAAAAGGCAAGGAAACAAATTACACCCTTCACAAAAATTAGCTCAAAATGGATCACAGACCTCAATGCAAAATGCAACTTTAAAACTCCTAGCATAGGAGAAAACCTAGATGACAGGTATGGTGATGGCTTCAATAGGAACTGACTTTAGGTAATGTATTTTTTCAAGACTATCTTTTCAAGAGCAGGGTTAGGTTTACCTAAAAATTGAAAGGACGGTACAGAGATTTGTCATAAACTCCCAGCCCACACACATGCATAGCCTCCCCGTTAGCAAGATCAGTCCCCAGAGTAGTAGCTTTTTTTTTTACAGAGGATGAACTTACATTGACACATCATAATCACTCAAAATCCATAGTTTATCTAAGGGTGCTATGGGTTTGGACAAATGTGTAATGACATGTACCCATCAGTATGATATCATACAGAGTATTTTCACTCCCCTCAAAATCCTCTACGCTCTGCCCATTCATCTCTTCTCCTACCTACCCCCGCCACCAACACTGATCATTTTATTACCTCCATAGTTTTGCCTTATCCCAAATGTGATATAATTGGAATCATACAGTCTGTAGCCCTCTCAGATTGACTTCTTTCATTTAATAATATGCATTTAAGTTTCCTTCATGTCTTGTCATGGCTTGACAGTGCACTTCTTTTTAGCACTGAGTACTATCCCATTGTCTGGATGGACCACAGTTCATTTATTCATTCACCTACTGAAGGACATCTTGGTTGCTTCCACGGTTTGGCGAGTATGATTAAAATTGCTCTAAACATTCATGTGCAGGGTTTTGTGTAGACGTAAGTTTTCAACTCCTTTGGGTAAAGACCAAGGAGGGTGATTCCTGCATCGTACCTGAGAGTATGTTTAGTTGTGTGAGAGACTGCCAAACTGTCTTCTAAAGTGTCTGTACCACACTGCATTCTCACCGGCATATGGTGTCGTTGTTTCAGATTTTGGCCATTCTAATAGGTGTGTGGTGAAATCTCATTGTTTTAACTTGCATTTCCCTAATGACATATGATATGGAACATCTTTGCATATGCTTATTTGCCAGCTGTATATCCTCTTTGATGAGGCATCTGTTGAAGTCTTTGGTCCATTTTTTAATTGGGTTATTATCTTATTGTTGTTTTTTAAGGGTTCTTGGTATACTGGCTAACAGTCCTTTATCAGATGTGTTTTTTGTAAATATTTTCTCCCAGTCTGTGGCTTTTCTTCTAATTCACTTGATATTTTTGTATTCGAACACAAGTCCATGTGCCTGAAGCACAGTGAGGCCAAACAATACCAAAACGTCAGAGCTGGGAAAAGAGAAAGGGTTATTGTAGGCCCATGAAAGGAGACGGGTGGCTCATGCCTTAAAAACCCTGCACTCCTCGAAAGCTTCCAGCAAAGCCCTTTTATAGGAAAGATGAGGGAGGGGCATGGTTAGTTGTTGCAAACCTCTTGGTGTCACATCCTTTTTCTGAGGTCAGGTCACAGTCAGGTCACAGAGTTCACATAAACCTCCTCCAAAACAAAGGTTATTCTCTGTTCTGACAAGCTAACACATATATATATGGAATCTAAGAGAAAAAAAAAATGTCATGAAGAACCTAGGGGTAAGACAGGAATAAAGACACAGACCTACTAGAGAATGGACTTGAGGATATGGGGAGGGGGAAGGGTAAGCTGTGACAAAGTGAGAGAGTGGCATGGACATATATACACTACCGAACGTAAAACAGATAGCTGGTGGGAAGCAGCCGCAGAGCACAGGGAGATCAGCTCGGTGGTTTGTGACCGCCTGGAGGGGTGGGATAGGGAGGGTGGGAGGGAGACGCAAGAGGGAAGGGATATGGGAACAGATGTATATGTATAACTGATTCACTCTGTTATAAAGCAGAAACTAACACACCATTGTAAAGCAATTATACTCCAATAAAGATTTAAAAAAAAAAAAAAAAAGAAGGGGCAAGGTCCCAAGGCTCAACTTTTCCCCTCTGAGGTCCAGGCCCTGGCTAAGAGGAGAGGGTCACTGCACGGGCCGGGTACCCGGCCCAAGAGCATTTGTCCAGCACCCAGTCTGGATCCTCCTGCCCGGGCCCAGGCCTGGCTAAAGAGGCAGATGTCAGCTGTCGGCGCCCTCAGGGCCAGGTCCCCAGACCCTGCCCAGCCATCATCACTGAGGGAGCCAGGCACCCAGGATCTAACGGTCCTTAGGCTTCTCATTTAAGCTGGAGAGAATCACCTGTGTAGGATCAATAGGAGCAAATACCCAGCAGGTGAATTCCCAGCTCCCAGCGGCCCTTCTTTGAGAAAAGCCCTAACCACAGGGGTGGACCTGAAGTAATGCTGTGCAGTGTCCTTACACCTTTAACCCTGACCTCTGGCCACCTCCTGGGAGCAGACAACTGATCTCAGCTGTACCAAATTTTGAAAATTGAACGGAGAGACGGAAGCTGGTTGAAAATGTTACCTTAATGGCAGTGTCCATATACTCCAGCTGCTGAGGCCTCTGTGGACTGTGACCCATGGTGACTGCCACCACCATTAGGTCGACGAGGTGGGGATGGGGGGAGAAGGGTCATTGCTGCTTCAAGGCCTGGGCCCGGCCAGAGGGCGGCCGTGGTGAGGGCTCTGGAGCTCTATAGGACACAGCCCTCAGGCTGTCCCCGGACCCCCCAACTCACCCGCCGGCCCCAAGGCCAGAGGGCC
Organism: Hyperoodon ampullatus; assembly: GCF_949752795.1. Classification (NCBI taxonomy): domain Eukaryota; kingdom Metazoa; phylum Chordata; class Mammalia; order Artiodactyla; family Ziphiidae; genus Hyperoodon; species Hyperoodon ampullatus. The sequence goes on from NC_136914.1 coordinate 169,804,422, forward strand.
CAGAGGGCCCGGGGGAAGAAAGCTGCAATCCGCCTCTTCCCGCACTCTCTGCCGCGAGAACCACACTGACTGTCTGCACAGCCGTACTTCCGCCCGCGAGGCTCAAGGTCTCGCGATAACAGCTGCGTGCCCGCTCCGCCTCTATTACATTTCCTTTCACAGAGCAGAACTTCTTAATTTTAATGAAGTCCAGCTTATCAATTATTTCTTTCATGGATCATGTGTTTGGTGGTGTATCTAAAAAAGCATCACTGTAACCAAGGTCATTTAGGTTTTCTTCTATGGTATCTTCTAGGAGTTTATAGTTTTGCATTTTACATTTAAGCCTGTGAAATGGGGAAATGATCCTATATTTTAAGTGAATTTCCTGAAGGATGTAAGGCCTGTGTCTAGATTAATTTTTTTGGTCCAGCACCATTTTTTTTTTTTTTTTTTTTTTTTTTGCGGTACGCGGGCCTCTCACTGTTGGGGCCTCTCATTGTTGTGACCTCTTACGTTGCGGAGCACAGGCTCCGGACGCGCAGGCTCAGCGGCTATGGCTCATGGGCCCAGCCGCTCCGCGGCATGTGGGATCTTCTCGGACCGGGGCACGAACCCGCGTCCCCTGCATCGGCAGGCGGACTCTCAACCACTGCGCCACCAGGGAAGCCCCGAGATTGGGCTTTTAAGACGTTGCAAGCTTGGTCATGTTTAGGAAGTATCTACTACTTTTTTAAACCTGACTTTCCACTTCAGTGAAGAAAGTACACAAGAGGATGCAGGGGAGAAACGGTGAGAGGAAGGGAGAAAGGGTGAGAAGAAAAGAGGAAGGCAGGGAGAGAGAAAAAAGTCAGGATGCACAGCAGCTAGTCTCCAGTGCTTGAGGTTACGTATCCATCTTAGACCTACTCAGAGAGCTGAGCAGAGGCCCCACAAGGAACAGAAAATTGAACCAGTTTCACACGCTGGTTTTCCGCACCAATATTCCCATCTATTGCCAACGCCTGCCCCCTTGTGGACATTCTTCACACTGCTTGGATTTTCTAAAATGCAAGGAAGCGGAAAGCCTCACAATGGAAAAAAATGTTTAAGCTTTCAGAGGTTCCCCAATGCCTGCAAGACAAAATTCACTAAACAAAGATCCTTCATGATCCAGCCTCTGCCAACCAAGGCAGCCAGAATGGACTAAGACAGGGATGGATACTAAGCTTGGACATATCATGTTCATGTTACCTCTGGGACACCCAAGTGGAAAGGGTGAAGCAGCCCCTAGGAAGCTTTAGCGCTGGAGTATGGAGAGATGGAACAGGATGTTGAAAGGGACCTGTTGTGTCAGTTTTTCTGTTGATGCCCACAGGTGAGAACATGATAGGTACTAGGTCCCCACATGCCCAGACACAGCATTAGATCATTTATGCAGGGTCCATCGAGAGCCTGGGAAGTCATTACCAGAGTCCTTGACACCCACCTCCAGTCTGTGACAGAGGAGAGATTGCAGAGGGGAAGACAACGTCTTGGGTGAGAACTACTGGAGAGCTATGGCACTTCCCTTCCTTTCTCTGTAAGTGAAAGGAGGCAAAGGCTTATGTTTTCCCACAGGCCAGATGTGGGCCATGTAAGAAGGAGCCAACCTCGAGGCATCTTGTAAAGAACACCGCCCAAGGGCTTCCCTGGTGGCACAGTGGTTGAGAATCTGCCTGCTAATGCAGGGGACACAGGTTCGAGCCCTGGTCTGGGAGGATCCCACATGCCGTGGAGCAACTAGGCCCGTGAGCCACAACTACTGAGCCTGCGCGTCTGGAGCCTGTGCTCTGCAACAAGAGAGGCCGCGGTAGTGAGAGGCCTGCGCACCGCGATGAAGAGTGGCCCCCGCTTGCCACAACTAGAGAAAGCCCTCGCAAAGAAATGAAGACGCAACACTGCAAAAATAAATTAATTAATAAAAAAAAAAAAAAAAAAAAAAGAACACCGCCCAGGAGAATGGCCTGGAAAGACAAAGTGGCCCAGCACAGAAGGGAACCATGGCAGGTTAGCAGCCGAGGGTTACACCTGCTCAAGGAACAAACTATATTCAGGGTTGCTGGTCAGAGGACTCCAGCAGGGATGCACCCAACAAAAGAACTAGCATTTAAAACTCTGCCATTCCCAGACAGCACGCATGGCTGAATATATCTGAACTAGTCCAGCACATCCTTCCTGTCCTGTACCATTCCTGGAACCAACTTCCCAGCACTTTCGGAAGTGGATACTCCAGCCCCAATCAAGCCTCCAGATAAACGTAGTCCCAGATGATATCTGACAGCAACTTCATGGGAGACCCTGAGCCAGAATCCCCAAATTAGCCCCTTTCAAATTCCAGACCCACAGAAACTGTGGGAGATAATAAGTACTGTTCTTTTAAGCCACTATTCGTTATGCAGTAGCAGACAACTAATACATGACTCTACCCTACAACTATGATTCAGATCTGGGGAGGGTCCCAGGAATCCATTTTTAATAAGCTCCCTAGATGGTCCTTTTGACAACTAACTAAAGTTAGAGGAAGAAGAGGACTAAGGCAGTATCTCTGGGAGCCCTGACATTCAGTGCCCCCATGAAGCTTACGGTCCTATGGGTGCAACAGGCAATAATCACACATAATACTGTTTTAGGGTTTTGGATTTTGTTTTTATTGAAATATAACTGACATATAACATTGTGTAAGTTAAAGGTGTACACCATGTTGATTGATACACTTATATACTGTAATATGATAACCACCATAGCTTTCAATAATATCTCTATCACATCACAGAATTATCATTTATCTTCCGTGGTGAGAACATTTAAGATCTACTCTTTTAGAACTCTGAAGTATATAATATAGCAATATCGACTATAATCCTTATGCTGTGCATCAGATCCCCAGAACTTATGCATCTTCTTGTTGCAAGTTGTTTAGTTATAATTGTAGAATCTGGGTTTGAAGGAGCTAGGAGTTGTCTGGGGCATCAATTTCCAAGAGTCATTGAAATAGCACTGAAAATTACTTGCAGGTAAGCAAGCCAATCACACTTCCACCTAAGCTGACAGCTCCACCAAGTGGACATTTCAAAAACTCCTCTCATCTGAGTGTTTCCCTTTTCTACACTCGAAGTCACAAGCAGCTAAAAGCCCAGCGTCACCACGGGCTGAAATGCTGATTCAGAACTTGTTTGCCTCTCTGCTGCTAAACAGCTATTGGCCTCCTAAACTGCAAGCCCCTCCATCTGCCTTCCAAGAAGTCTGCTTTAGAAGATCAGACAGGAAAACTGTGAATTCAGAACAAACACTACAAAAAAGTGATGTTGCGAAAGGAGCTTCAGAATATTGGGTCTGCTTCTACCCATGGAAATAAATATGTTTTTTTAAAAAAAAAAGCATTCTGCATGAAGTTTTTATTAACGAAAAATCTATTTCTCCACAACAGATAATTTTCACATTCCTTGAGGATTGTCTCATATCAATAAGAATTGTTTGAAAATGTGGTCTTTGATAATGGTATTATATTTGTTATTGGCATAACTAAATTGTGCTAATCATATGGCTTATTTGCAGGCTGCTGTAGTGTAGTGGCTGAGAACACAAACGTTGAGTCAAAATGCCTGTTCAGATCCTGGCTCTCACTACCTCATAACTGTGTAAACTTGGGTGAGTAACTTCTCTCTATGCCTCATTCTTCTCAACTGTAAAATGGACTTAAAAATAGGAGTTTCTTCAATAGAATTGTGAGAATTTGTTAATCCTCATAAAGCTGTACCTACAGCATAGAAAGTGCTCAATAAATGTTAGCTACAGTGATTACTTAACAATAATTTATTGCTGGTCTTTTGAGTTGTTTCAAAGATTGCAGTAATTAATGATGCAGGAATTAATATATTTGTTATATTTCTTGTCCTTGTTTCTTTTTTTATTTTATTGAAGTATAGCTGATTTATGATGTTGTGTCCATTTCTGCTGTACAGCAAAGCAATTCATATATATCAATATATACATCCTTTTTCACATTCGTTTCCATAATGGTTTATTACAGGATATTGAATATAGTTCCCTGTGTTATACAGTAGCACCTTGCTGTTTACCATTCTGTCTTGTTTCTGAATATTTCATAGAATCTAAAATATGGGATTACTAGATCAAATGGTGAAAAGTTTTAAGAGTATTGATAGAGTATCAAGTTACTCTCCTAAACAGTTCTATGTGGCCCTCCCACCAACAGGGTTCAAAAACACATGTCAGCATGTGCTTTAAAAATAGTTGCTAGTCTGTGTCAGGGGATGGGGGGAAGAAATTTTCCTCTACCCTTCTAGGTTCTTCTGGCTGGTCTAAGAATTAAATTGACATGAGACATATTAAAAGGAGAAAATCAAATAGAAGTTTAATAACATGTATGCATGGGAGAGACCCAGGAAAATAGTAGTAACTCACCAAAATGGCCGAAGTCCTCACCTTAAATACCATCTTTAGCTAAAGACAAAAGAGAACATTGAGGGTAGTGGTTGGGGACTTCAAAGGGGAGAAAGACAATTCACATGAAGATGAAAAAGAAAATGTTTGATAAACAAATGTTTGCTAGGCCCTGCAGAGACAAGGGACACAGAGTAGACTCTGATCTCTCTCCCACCACACCCGGCCCATATTCTTTGCAGATATCTCTGGTGGTAGCTCTATTCTGGGAACAGTCCTTTTATCTAAATTCTTTAGGCAGCTAAGGGAGAGGTCAAAAGAAGGAATTCCTGAATCTTCTTCTTCTTAAAGATAATCATCCTAAAACAATCCTCATGCCAAAGATATACATGTTTCCATGGCAAATTTGCTCCCCTGCATTTACCTAGTACGACTGCCATCTCATTGTTTCAGTTTGCATTTCTTAAATAACCAGTGAAGTGGGACATTTAATTTTTCTCTCAGTCAGACTTCTAGTCCAAATTACTTTATCCAGAGATAACATAATTTGCAAAAATGTTAGTAAGAAATTCTCCCTGAAAATGGAACAAATGTATCTCTAGGAAACCGAGGCAGAGGCCAGAAAGGGACTTGCTTAACTTGGGAGTATTCCTCAGGACACAGTCTCTCAATGCTAAGAACATTCTAGAAACACAGCAGGTTTCTACCCATAATCCCCTGCACACAGGCTGGTCTGGACCCCAAGACAACAGAAGCCTCTGGCTGAGTAGGATTCTCTAGCTAATGTGCTTCCCTTAGCCTCCGTGGAGCTTCTTCCCCCTAGAATGTCCCAAATGGTATTTATTTTAATCTAAGTGATAGAGTGTCACAATAGAATTGATCTATGGGGAAAAAATTGGACTCAACCCCGATTTTTTTCCACCAACAGAGACCCAGAAGCAGAACCTTCCCAGCCCTCTTTCCAAGCCCCAAGAGAGGCTCTCAGCTGCACTTTGGATGAAGTGTCTGTCTTTGCATTTTCCTTAGACACAGTACTTCAGCCTTTCCATTTTCTAGGGTTGTAAACAGCTGTGACTTGAACAGGCTTAGAGTAGCAGCAGTGCTCTCCTCAGGTCCCTGGCTGAGCTGACCTGCCACAGAACGAACATGGTCACACTGGGAGGGTCTCTCTCCAGTCCCAGGTTATTCGGCTGCACTGATCCAGCCCCTCAGGAGTGTCCGGAAGGGTGAGTGGTGATACTGCCACCACCTCCCTGGAGTGAGAAGTGAACTTGAGGACCAATGACTTTGAGGCAAAGTAAAAATGCAGAAGTCAAAACATACTCTTTCCTAAAATAGGCCCTGAAGTGAAGTATGATAATAAGAATAAATAATCATGTACTATTTCACTGCATCCCCACAGCTACTCCATAAGGCAGATATGATCATTCCCATTTCACAGATGAGGACCAGCCAGCAAACAGAAACTACTCAAACAGGGGGGGATTTAATAAAGGAAATAAGCCATATGGGAGGTGGAAAAATCCAGAATCCAAATATGGGATGGTGAGGTGACCCAAAGATTAGCAACAGTGGCAAGCCACTGCTTCCCCAAAGGCTGAGAGCCAAAAAGAAGAGCCCAGTGGGCAGGTCTGCAGGAAGCCACAGGGGAGGGGCTGGCCAGTGGGAGCTGGGGCTGTGGAAGTGATACTGCCATGGCCCAAGATGCCACTGCCCCCAGAGATGCCACCAGAGGCAGGAGGGGACATGGAGATACTGTGGTTTCTCCCCTCTCCCCCACTTCAGTCTTCCACAAGGGACCCCACTGCCAAAACCTATAGGAAGACAGTTGGCAAGGGAGCCTGGGAAAGGCAGGTCCCTGCAATACAGAGCAGGAAAGAGAAGGGCAAGGAACGGGGCTGAGAAAAGAGACCAGTTCTGGCCCATTGCTCATGGTCCTTCCACTACCATGTGGCAGAGCCAGGTATGCAAACAAGGTGCACTTCAGTCCATCAGCCTGGGAGAAGCAACAAGGGAGATGAAAGGTGGACAAAATAGCAGATGGAAAAAATAAGATCGTTTAAAAACTGGCTGTGGGGCTTCCCTGGTGGTGCAGTGGTTGAGAGTCCACCTGCCGATGCAGGGGACACGGGTTCGTGCCCCGGTCCGGGAAGATCCCACATGCCGTGGAGCGGCTGGGCCCGTGAGCCATGGCCGCTGAGCCTGCACGTCCGGAGCCTGTGCTCCGCAGCGGGAGAGGCCACAACAGTGAGAGGCCCACATACCGCAAAAAAAAAAAAAAAAAAAAAAAAGAACTGGCTGTGGGAAGGGAAATGACAGTCTTATGTCTCTGGCTAGGGTATCATACAAGCAACAAGGGGTGGGGACCTGTGGACACCTGGCTCCATCACTTACTTGCATCACGTACTAGGAGCACACTGATTGGTTAACTTCTCCAAGCCTGCCTTTCGTCCACTCATTCAACATTTACTGAACACTGAGGATGGGGCGATGCAAAATAGAAAATAATGCTTTAGGAGTTCAGGGGAATCTAACCTTCATCCCTCCTCTCCTCTAAGTTCCTAACCTTTGGGAACAGGCAAAAGGAGACAGAAAGGCGAGAGAGAGGGCAGGGGAGTGGGAGACCTACACTGCCCACAGTCCATGTGGTGGCCTGGCCCCTGGTCCATATGGCCAGCCAGTCACTCTTCATGCCCAGTCTCTCCAGTCGGATAAATCCCTCATCCTCCTCCTGTGGCAAGGACCTCAAGAGAGGAAAAGATGTGTCCCTGCAAAAACTGCCCCTGGATGTGGACCCCTTAAGAATCCATGAGGAAGAGGAACCAGGAATGCACAGGCTGAACTCCGAGCTGGTGAGAGCCCATCTGCGGAGGCAGCAGAGGCCGACCTCTGGAGTGTGGCAGGAAATGAGCACCTGGGACAAGGGTGCTTCAGGTGAACTCAGGTGAAGGCAATCAGAAAATGCCATAAACCAGGCTGCAAATTACATGCCTCAGATCAGCTCCCCGAGAAAGGGCTTCAGCAATAAAGTAAATCTATGAGAACAAAGCAGACCCAAAAGCCTGGTAGACTTTTTTAGATTCTGTTCAAGGATAAAGTTTAGAAGATTCTAACAAAGTTAACTCCTTTAACTGAGTTAAAGTCGTCTGTACACCCATTCCTCTTCTCCCCTGCTCTCTTTTTTTGTTTGTTTTTGTTTTTGCAGTATGTGGGCCTCTCACCGTTGTGGCCTCTACCGCTGCGGAGCACAGGCTCTGGATGCGCAGGCTCAGCGGCCATGGCTCACGGGCCCAGCCGCTCCGCGGCATGTGGGATCTTTCCGGACTGGGGCACGAACCCATGTCCCCTGTATCAGCAGGTGGACTCTCAACCACTGAGCCATCAGGGAAGCCCTCCCCTGCTCTCTTAAGCTCAATCTTTGACCCCCACTGATCTACTGAAAGTGCTTGTCAGCACCATCCGTGAACTCCCCACAGCTAAGTCCAATGGTCAGTTTCTAGCCTTTATCTTCCTTCACTTCTCAGCAGCATTTGGCATTGCTGTTCATTCCTTCTTTCTCGGTACACTTTCTTCACTTTACTCCCAGGACTGCACATTCTGCCTTACTGGTTGCTCCTTCCAGTGTCCTTTGTTGATTTTTCCTCTTCTTCCCAATCTTAGAGAGCTCAGTCCATGGTCATCTTCTCTGCACACATTTAATGTTTTGCTAGTGTCTTAGTTCAGGCTGCTATAACAAACTACCATGGATTGGGTAGCTTATAAAACAGAAATGTATGTCTCACAGTTCTGGAAGCTGGAAGCCTGAGATCAGGGGGTCAGCATGTCTGGATCAGGGGTCCTGGTTAGGACCCACTTCTCAGCTGCAGCATGCTGACTTCTCATTGTGTCCTCCCGTGGCAGAGAGCAGAGTAGAGGGAAGCAAGCTGTCCCGTGACTCTCATAAGGGCACTGATCCCATTCATGAGGGTTTCACCCAATGATCTCGTCTCATCCTAATTATCTCCCCAAGGCCCCACCTCCTAACATCATCACATTGGGAGGGTAGACTTTCAACATAGGAGTTTTGGAAGGACACAAACATTCAGTCCATAACAGCCAGTGTTTTGCCACACTGCTCCAAGGTCACCTGCATGGGCTGCTCTGCAGTAATGGTGGTAGACCCTTCCTGCACAGTTGACATCACGCAAAGTTTTGCCAACAGAGAGTGTTGGAAACCCTGCAAGAAGAAGGGGCTTCTCCTCCTGGTTCTGGCGTGTTTCCTTTCTGCTCCTGCCACATGGATACCACGTGCATGTGGGAGACATGAAGCAGCACTCCCAGGGACAGCTTTGCCTTGAGTTTCGGCAGCACCCCACGGGCAGGATCCCCAGGAAGTCTCAAAGGCACCCCAGTGGGAGTGCTTCTAGCCTCGGTCTACCTGCACCTTGACAGGGTGTTTCCTGCTTCCCCAGTGACTGTAGAGCAACACTGGCCCAGGAAACCCAGCGAAGTTCTCTGCCATCCACGGAGCCACAACCATCCTGGCTCCAGTGAGGTTCAGATCCCAGCCTTGGGGAGGGGTCTGTCTTCCAAATGTGTCCTTCCTTGAGTACTCTCCCCCAGCCAAAAGGTATTCTTTGGGGTTCTCTTTAGTCCTTTATAGTTAATCTCTTGTTATTCAATAATTCTTCATGTTAAACTTGCCCTGCTTACATCACTGTGTGGTTTCCACCTCCTAGATGCCATTGACACACTCCCTTAGTGATCTCAGCTAGTCTCCTAGCTTTAAATGTCAACTGTATGCTCATGACCCCAAGTTTTCATCTCCATCCCAGTTCTCTCTCTTGAACTCCAGACTCAAAATACAATTCGACATCACCACCGGGATAGGAAAAAGCAAACCTGTAAGTCCAAAACTACATTCCTGATATTCCCAGCAAAACTTGCTCTATCCACAGCCTTCTCCATCACATTTGGCAAAAAACTCAATTCTTCCTTCTGCTCATGTCAAAAACCTTGGGAGTCATCTCTGACTCTTATCTCTCACCCTCACATTCTGTCCGCCAGGAAATCCTGTTGACTCTACCTTCAGAATACACTTTCCTCTCACCACCTCCACTGCTACCACCCTAGCCACCATCATTTCTTGCCTGGATCATCACAACAGTCTCAGGATTATCTTCAACATAACAGCTGGAGCAATCTTTTAAAATATATCATGTCACGCCTTTGCTCAAAATCCCCACAACGGCTGCCAAAAGTCAAAGCCAAAGTCCTTAAAATGCACACCACCTTACATTTTCCATTTTCAAACTGTGCACCAGGCACCCCAGGGAATTCACAGGGTCACCACAGGATAGTTTCCATCTCCTAGGTTAACATAGCAATATCTGTCCCACTGTGGCTATTAGATTGTTAGGATCTAACTATTTATAAAGCCACTGTTAGGTACTTCCTTTGATGTAGGGGCACCATGAAAAATTGCTAAGACACTAATGGCACCACGGACCTAGGAAGTTTGGGAACCTCTGCACCACACGATCATGTCTCTGGTCTCATCTACAACGGCTCCTTTATTGACCCTACTCACTCCACTCCAGTCCCCAAGTTCTCCTTAAGCTCCTCAGCCATACCTGGCACACTCATGCGGTGGGGCTTTTGTCTAAAACACTCATACTTCAGATATCCAAGGAGCTAACTTTTGCACCTCCTTTAAGATTTGCTCAAATGTCATCTCTTCAAATGAGGTCCTCCCTCACTGTCTTAGTCAGCTCTGGCTGCCATAACAAAATACCACAGACTGGGTGGCCCAAAGGACTGAACTTAATTTTCTAGAGGTCAGAAGTCCAAGACCAAGGCGCCAGGTGATTTGTTCTTATAAGGACTCTCCTGGCTTGCAGATGGCCACCTTCTCACTGTATCTTCACGTGGCCTTTCCTTGGTGTGTGCACTGAGAGACAGACAGAGAGAAAACAGTCTCTGGTGTCTCTTCTTATAAGGACACTAACTGTATGAGATCTGGGCCCCACCCTTGTCACCTCAATCAACCTTACTTACTTCTTTAGAGGCTCCACCTTCAGCCACAATGGGGCTTAGGGTTTCAACATAGGGATCTGCAGGGGGGACACAAACATTCAGTCCATAACTCTACACTGTCTGAAATTGCAACCTCACCTCCTCAACATTCCTTAACCCCCTTACCTTGCTCTCTTTTCCTCACAGTTCACACCTTTTTCACCTACTCTAACTTATATTCAGGCTATATTTCATTGTTTATTGTGTCTGCCCTCAGTGAAACTCTATTGAGGGCAGACAGAAAGCTTTGCCTACTCCATTCACTACGTGTCATACATTAGCACCTATTACATAGCTGGCACTCAAAACTTACTTGTTGAATGACTGGCTAAAGCATAAGAGGAAAAACATCCCACCTTCCTCACACCCGATCCAACTACATTCTCTTGGCATGTCACCAGATTGTAAGGCCTAAGGAAAGGAAAAGAAACACATCTAAATAATCAATGATAAGCTCTGGTTTCTAAATGGAATGAAAACGTCTCCTGAAATTAATTGTATCCTCAGCAAGTCACTTAACTTATGGGACTGTTTCTTCATCTGAAAATGGCAACCATCTATCTCAGGTATTTTGGGGAGGATGAGATGGAAGACTGGGCATGTAAGGTGCTGTGGCTTCCAGCTGTACTGCTCTCTGGCTGGGGGTCTTGGGCCACTTGGGATGCTATAACAAAATACCAAAGACTGGATGGCTGATAAAAAAAGAAGTTGATTTCTCACAGTTCTGGAGCCTGTAAGTCTGAGATCAAGGTGCCAGCAGGGTTGGGTGAGAGCCCTCTTCCAGGTCACAGACTTCTTATTGTGTCCTCACTTGGCTACAGGGCTAGGGATCTTGCTGGATCTGCTTTTAAAAGGGCACTAATCCTATACATAAGGGCTCAGCTCCCAATGGCCCCACCTCCTAACACCATCACATTGGGCATTAGGATTTCAAGATATGAATGTATGAATTTTGGAGGGGACACAAAACATTCAGACCATACCATTGGGTGACTTTGAAGAAACGAGTCCTATCTTTCTGAGCTCACATCTTCTTTCCTATAAAAGTTGGATAATATCTCCTTGAAATGCAGTGTCAAGAATCAAAAAAGACTCCTCAAATAGTTACACACACGGGGCTTCCCTGGTGGCACAGTGGTTGAGAGTCCGCCTGCCAATGCAGGGGATACAGGTTCGTGCCCCGGTCAGGGAAGATCCCACATGCCGTGGAGCGGCTGGGCCTGTGAGCCATGGCCGCTTAGGCTGTGCGTCCAGAGCCTGTGCTCTGCAAAGGGAGAGGCCACAGCAGTGAGAGGTCATTGTACCGCAAAAAAAAAAAAAATATATATATATATATATATATATATATACATATATATATATATATATAGTTACACACAGAATTACCAGATGACTGAGCAACCCCACACGTGGGTATATATCCAAAAGAACTGAAAAGAGGTACTCAAATACCTGTACAGGAATATGCATGGCAATACTATTCACAGCAGCCAAAAAGCGGAAACAACCCAAATGTCTATCAACAGGTGAATGGATGAATGGAGTGTAGTATATACAAACAATGGAATATTATTCAGCCACAAAAAGGAATGAAGTGCTAATAGCTGCTCCAAAGTAGATGAACCTTGAAAACATGCTAAGTGAAAGAAGCCAGATGCAAAAGGCCAGAGAGTGCATGATAGTATTTACATGAAATATCCAGAACAGGTAAACTCACAGACAGAGAACAGATTGGTGGCTGCCAGGGGCTGGAGACAGGGGGAATGAGGAGTGACTGCTTAGTGGGTATGGGGCTGGATTTTGGGGTGATGAACATATTTACAGAACATTGTGAATAGACTAAACGCCACCAAATTTTTTCACTTTAAAATGGTTAATTTTATGTTATGTGAATTTTACCTCAATAAAAAAATTTTAAGAATTGAAAAAGAAAACACATGGTAAAAGCCTTTATGAATAGCAGCCATCTGGTGACTGGGTTCTGGGCTTAGTTCTACCACTTACTGGCCATAAGGATGGAAAGTCATTGCTCTGGGTCTCAGTTTCCTCATCTGTAAAATGATGGGGTACACTAGACCACTAATTCTCAATCAGAATGGCCGGTATCATTCACGTGGGGCACTGCTTCTAAATGCACAGGGCCATCCCCCCAGCTTCAGTTTCTGATACGCACAAGAAGGAAACGTGCCTCTGTCACTGTGCTGAGAACACTTACTTCAGGATTTGAATCCACCCCACTTTTCGAGAACGTCAGGAAAGACCACTAGCAGCCTGTGATTCTAGTACCTTCATCTATGACTGCTTATAAGATACGTTTTGATTAAAGAAGACAACACAGTAAATGAAGTCCATTTATTAAGAAGATAAACTCCCAACAATCACAAGTAGTTCTCTTGCACACTTGGCAAATGCACAGGAAAAAGGTACCTTAACAGAGTCCACAGGATTTTGCTTACACTACAGAAGGAGTTTTATGGCAGTTTAATTCAAGGCTACAAAAACTACGGCTGTGACATAAACATAACATTCAAAAATAACTCAGGGTCCAAATGTCCCTGACCCAACAAATCTCTGAACTAGTCAGGTTGACACAGCCACTGGCAGGGACACAGAAACAGAGCCTCAAAATCAATTCAACATGACGCTGAAGTGGAGGGGGCCATCCTGAGACCTCCTAAATTCCATGGTTAACACAGACTGACAGTGCTATCTATCTGTGGGCTCCACATGTTTTTATTTCACATAAACCTATTACACTGTCCTAGGAGAACAAATGCACATTAGATGAGAGAAAGATAGGACTCACTGTCTCGTACCACGAACAGGACTACAGAAAATGCAAGGCCGGATGTGGCCACGCTAATAGATTAATGACTTTTCTGACAGGCACCTCACAGGCAATGAAACGTAGCTTAAAAATACGCTGGGGTAAGCTCCGTCCTTCCCTTTGTGGTTACCACCTGGATTAGGCTTCCTGAGCTTGGTCGGTTTTTCTCTGTGATCCAGTCATGGAAGGTTCTAGAACAAAGAAGAGAAGCTTTACATTTTAAAAGGAAAAATCTGGACACATGCTTAGAGTCACATTACTGGTTGGGCGGGTGGGGGGTGAGGGCACAGCAGCAGCTGTAAAAAAGCCTCTAAGGTCTCATGGACACACACTTAGGTCCCTGATCATTTCAGAACTTTACTCCTAATTCCTGAGTGGTTAGATTTGGCAAGGTTTTTATTTTGCTATTTTTCTGCATTGTTGGAATCCTTTATAACACGGTGGTACATTTTATGTGAGTAAAAAAAGATTTCAATTAGTTCATTCTAAGAGACAGACATGGGCACAATACTTGACACTTAGTTTATATCACTTCCCAGAATTTAAGAAGAGAAAAAATTTTTTATTTTTTTTTAACAAATATTTGTGGAGCACCCACAGCTGTGCCAAGCAATGGAAAAAGATGAAAGAACAGACTATTACAATAAAACGCGTTCGGTGTTGGAATGGGGCATTTAATAACCAACTCTGTGTGGGGAGGGGCAACCAACCATGCCTGGGGAAGATGGGAGACCTCGTCTAAGAAGAGAGGAATGAAAAAGGGCACAAGGAATTCACAAAGTTTAACAAGTAGCTGATCGTTTTTAAAATATTTACTCTTGGTGCTGAGTACACCATCCCCTCCAACAAACCCCAGGTGGGGCCTTGGCCCTTCCTTCGCCGGAGAACTCTCAGGACCTCCCGGGATCTTTAACGCCGATAAGCAACCTGTTGGACCACAGCTGATGTTCAGGTGTCCTGTCATTCGAGTTCCCCCTCTGGGGGTTGAACACATGAAGGGAAGTCACGCAGGCTCAAAAACCCAAGCGCTGCTCCAACAACCTGAAGTACTGTCATGTGTCCTGAGCCGTCTCTGGGGGCAGGGCTCAGGCGACAGCTCTGAAGGAGACCAGTCACAGCTGGATGTGCAGAGGCGTATGTGTTACTTAGGCAGGTTAATAAATGGTCTTACGTCGCCCCTCCTCCTCGTCAGCCGTCTGGAGTGGGTGGGAGAGAACGCCATTCTAACCATGGACAGCCAAGAAGGTAACATGCTCACAGACATTGCAAAGCCAACTTTATGTCAACTTGTCACGTGAGTTTTCAAATACCACAAATGGGTGAGCATGATTTCTGGGGCAAGGCATGGCTGTCCCAGTCCACCCTCTGTCAGTTGTGGCCCAGCACTGAATTACACACATGGCCCCAGATGTTCCATCTAGGGTCCTGGGTCAATGTCTCTGTCAAGAATTGCTGGCAGTAGTGGCCTTTAAAAAGAAACTCAAATGCAAACACCATTCAAGAGTTGTTCCTTCCACAACTTCAAATTTTTTTTTCTTTTGCAGATCTAGCGTTAAGCATGATACCGGCAAAGACAGGAGTAACTGTTGGGGCAGTGGTTAAGACCGAGGGCTCTGCAGCCACACTGCCCGGGTCAGATCCAGGCTTTGCTGTGTGACCTAGGGCAAGTTCCTTAGGTCCACACTCCCCATGCCTCCGAGCCCCCAAACCTTAAATAAAGACGACGGCACCTCCCTCACAGACCTGCTATGAGCATTTAATAAGATCATGGTTATGAAGTGCTTAAACAGTGCCTGGCATGTAAGTGCTATGTAAGTGCTTGTTCCAAACACAGAAGTCCCAAATACCTCCCAATTCCATTTAAATAAGATGTAACCTCAGGCCAGAAGCAAGCTTCTTCTCAGCCCAAGCTTTAGAAACATCCTGTGCAAATAGCCGTCAAAGCGGCTCAGACACTGGCTCTGCTGGGTGAGTCCATCCCCACTCCATGAAGGCAGGGCATGCATCTTATTCCTCATCGTCCCCGGGCCCAGCAGAGCCCCTGGCCCGAGTGGGTGCGGAGTGAACACATGCTTAACACCCCCTTAAATAGAGGAGTGCGGGAAACTGAGATCTAGGCAAACACAAAAGAGCTCACTCTCTCTGTGACCTTGCAGTGCCACCCATACTCACAAAGGGCTGAATGTGATTTCGGGGACAAAGGATGCTTCCTGTGGGTTTGTGGCCTGGCACTAATTCAGGCATGTGGGCCCAGATGTTCCACCTAGATCAGCGGCAGACTCCATGCAGCTACTCCTCTTTAACAGACAGAACACGGTTTACAGGCTCCAGGCTTACCCAGCCCTGCTATGGGTCACACACAGTGCTCAGACCTTGGCACACACTTCCACGTCTTACTCTCCTAACGATTATCACCGACCCCCATTATACAGGCGCGGAAACTGAGGCCTAGAGCAGTTAAACAACATGCTCAGATTGGCCAGCTGGTGGGTGGAGGAGTCAGGATTCAGGTCGGCACCATCAACCCCTCCACCCCCTGATATTGACAATGAGGTGCAAGGTGCCCTCGGAGGTCAGGCCCTCACGAACCCCCTCCAAGCTGATAAGCCAAGATAACACGGGCCTGTCCTTTCTCCCTCAAGAGGCAGAGAATGGAAGCTGCTGAGTCACCGAAATGATTGTGATACTCACTCGACTAGGAATTCCAAGGGCGTCCAGGAGCTGAAGTCGGCCTCAGGCATTGATTTCCTGTTCATCGGTGTGTCCAGGGTAACCCTGCGAGCACAGAGATAAGCGTGTCACGTGTGCCTCCCCCTCAGAACAACAGCTGCCCGGCCCTCCTTGGCCAGGAAAGTACATGGAGAGATCACACGAAGATAATCAGAGAGAGGCCGGGAAGCCATCCACGGTTACAGAGATCACATCCCAGCCTGACTCAGCCAAGCGCTTCAGAGCTCACCCTTCAGGCAGACAGGAACAAAATGAAAGGGCCACGTTTTGCCTTTTTTCTAAAACACTGTCTTTACTAAAGTAAACTGTTCTGCTGTTTATGTCTCCATTCACTCCCTAAAATGCGGCAGACTCATTTCTCAGGTTTTTGTAAGTGTAATCACAATATTCCTTTAAATATGGGGAAAAGACAGCCTCATCCTTCATTTTGTGGCTGTTTTCCATGAAATCTTCCAATTTTCAGCAAGGGAAAACAGAATTCAGATATGTATGACTTTCCCAAGAACCTTCAGGCCTCGGAAATCATTTAAAACAGCCGTGAGACCAAGTCACAGAATCACAGAAGCCCACAAATGAATACGTGGACAGCCCAGTCCCCTAGCAGACAGACATCCTCTTTATAGGAGCACAGCTAAGAGACAAGCCATTTGGTCCTGGAATCCCTCCAGAAACGTCTCCCCGTAGTTTCCCATATTCTTCCCCAAGCTCCCCCTCCCCCATCCCACAAACCTAATACAGTCTCTCTTCCACACCGACCTTATAATGACTTGAAAGACAGAACTACAAATAATAAAATTAAATGTGTAAACTATTTTTTAACAAGGATGGAGGGAGGGACAGAGAGAGGGAAGGAAAGAAAACAAGAAAGAGGCAAGAGAGACCCATCCCATTAGCCAAGCAACCATTCTGGAAAGGCCAGGATAATCCAAAACCTAAACAGGTATCTTCAGGGCCTCTGGTGAATTTCAGAAGCCAAGGTGATGGCACACATGCGCCCCTGGTGTAGAGTGACTCGAGGACACATGTGAACTCTCAGCCGTGGGGCAGATGTGGGGGAGACTCCCCAGCACTTACGGGAGCACGGCGATGGCAGCAGAGCCCGACGGCATGCCACTGTCCTTCCCGGCCAGGCTCTGGCAAAGCTGGTGAACCGCACCCTTGGCCATGCCATAGCCAATCATCCCTGGGAAATAAGGAGAAAGCATTTCAGTGACCACTGGCCGCCACTGGTATGTTCAAAGAACACCACGCCAGGGTCCAGAGGAGGACGGGAAAAGAGAACCAGGGACGTCCATGGAGAGAAAGTGGAAGGGACATAACCTTCTATTTGCCTGGTACTTAACATTTATCACAGAAGCCATGAGGTTAATCCTATTTTTATTGCTAAGGAAACAGAGGCTCGGACAGGGTGAGTAATATGCCCAGGCTCACACACAGACTCGCATCGAGGCCATGGAGAGGTTAAAAGCCAAGCAAGAGTTCTGAACCCTTGTATAGCTTGTGAGCAGCCTGCACACACCCACCCTGGGTGCCCCATGGGTCAGCAAAACCGAGCAGTCATTTGAAGCGCAGGCTTTAGAGTCAGGCTGCGCAGGTTCAAAGCCCAGCTCTTCCACTTACCACTAAAGAAATCCAGGCCGGTTCTCAAAACCTTTCTAATCCTCAGTTATCCCATCTGTAAAATGGGGATAAAGTACTTAATTCTAGGCTCAGGACAGGGTAGGACTTCCATAAGTGTTTCCCATCAAATTAATAGAAGTGCTATGGCCTGGAGTCCAACTCCTTGTTTAAAGTATACCATCTGGGGAAATTCCTTAGCGGTCCAGGGTTAGGACTCCACGCTACCACTGCATGAGGCACAAGTTCGATCACTGGTCCAGAAACTAAGATCCCACAAGCCACGCAGCACAGCCAAAACATAAAAAAATAAAGTATACCATTTGAGCAATTGTGACATATGGGCATACAAGCTACCTATTAGCCTTCCTTTCCTCCCACCAGTCAGCAAATGCTTGCTGACAGAAGTAAGGCATGCTGTCTTTTATTGAAGTACAGTTGATTTACAATGTTGTGTTAATTTCTGCTGTGCAGCCAAGTAATTCAGTTATACATCTATATACATTCTTTTTTTAATATTCTCTTCCACTATGGTTTATTACAGGATGTTGAATATGGTTCTCTGTGCTTCACAGTAGGACCTTGCTGTTTATCCAGTCTATATATTGAATACAATAGCTTATTAGGACAGGGTTCCATCTGAACCCTCAGACACATGGCAAGTGAGGCCTCTCTCCTCTCCAAAGTTCCCCACAGCACCCAGCTGTAGGTGCACTAAATGCAGCTATCACAGTAAGGAAGAATGGTTAATTGCTGTCAACACCCCTCCACCTTCGGAAAACCACTACTTCCAAAGGTCAGCAGTGCCCTTAAAAACCCCAGCAGGCATGCTGTTTAAAGAATAACAACTGAGGAGGCATCAGAGGTCCAGGGGGAGGTGGGGCTCACAGCCCAGCCAAGAAACCAATCACTGAACCACTTCCACAGTAACCTCAAATTGAAAAAGAGGGTCAAGGTTTCAAAAAGTTATTTAGAAGTACAAGAAGAATATTTCACCAAACCTGGCTTCTCTGTTTAATTAGGGGCAGGAGGCCAACAATGGCAGGAAGATCTAACAGTAATTAAAATAAACCAGTGCATGAATCTCATTCGTTCAGCCCCTGTCCCCAGCAAACTCCTAGGACTCTCTCTTCATTCCACTCAAACAGCATGAAAGCAGGGAAAGAAACAAGCAGCCAGCAGCCAGCAGCCCTAATGGTTTAATTCCACAGAATTCTACACAATGCGGGTAAGGGCATCATTGGCAAGATATGGAAAAAAATGTATTTCATTAAGAAGATAAAAACTGTCTTTCCAATTTCAAAATGATCAGTGTCGTCCCTGAGGGCTGATTTCCAAACATAAAACAGATCCTTAAATGGTAAACAAAAGTGATCACCATCACTTCGATACAGTTTATGCTCCAGTGGACAGTCTACAAATACAACCTTGGAAATAGGAGGGTGAGGGTTTTCTCAGTATCTTTCCAAGTGAAAAACTTTCTATTTTTGAACAACTCTTCTTGGGTTTGAGGGACTCTTAAGCCTGTTCATCACCTGCTTTCACAGAGTTCCCCAGATTTTTCTGGGGTCCGAATCAGTTAAAAGATTTCATGACTCAAAAAAGTTTAACAACATCTAACTAACGAGCTGAAAGATGAACAAATTTATTAATATCTGAAGCAAGAGTAAGTGAGAAAAAGTAAGCCTGGAGTAAATAATAATAATAGTTCACATTTACTACTGACTCTAACACCTTTTCTAAACCATTTACATCCACTAAGATGTTTACAAGTCACAACTACCATATAAAGGAGGTATTACTATTTACCTTCATTTTACAGATGACAAAACTGAGGTTCAGAGAGGTTAAGTAACTTGCCAAATATCACACAGCAACTAAATGGCAAAACCACAATACAAAACCAACCCGTGTAGTTCCAGATCCCATAGTCTTAATCAGTATCTGAAACTATAAACAAAGAATGATATTTACAAACCAAAGGCAAGTAGTAGACTGTTTTGTCCTTCAGAAAAATTAGTCTTTCAGTCCTAGAGTTTTTTTTCAATGTCAAACTATTACTCATTTCTCTATTTACTTTCTAGTACCTCTGCTCTATGTCACCTTTAATAAAAATCAGATCTTAACCCAACTAGCATCTAACATATGCATAGCTTTAATCATTGCAATAGCCATGGACTTGTAAGATCACATGCTCTGAGAAACATGATAAGAAAATGAGTGGCAAGAAATTACTAATTTGTAACAGCCTCACAGTTAAGTTAGTTACATTAAAATCGAAAAAAGGTGCTCAAGGTTTCCACCACTTACTAAAGAGATCCCAAAAAACCTCCCCCCTTTTTTT
Organism: Hyperoodon ampullatus; assembly: GCF_949752795.1. NCBI lineage: Eukaryota > Metazoa > Chordata > Mammalia > Artiodactyla > Ziphiidae > Hyperoodon > Hyperoodon ampullatus. The sequence continues at coordinate 169,824,398 of NC_136914.1, forward strand.
AAATAAGAGTTCAATGTAGGTAGTAGAGATAAGACAGTTTCTGCCTCCCTGTGCTAACTCCCTGACCCCCTGCTTAAATTCTTTTAGCCCGATCCCAAAGAGAGAGTGATGGGTTGAATTGTGCCCCCCAGCCAAATTCAGATATTGAAGTCCTAACCCCCATACCTCAGAATGTGACTGTATTTGGAGATAGGAGTTAAGTTAAAATGAGGTCATTAGGGTGGGTCCTAATCCAATAGGACTGGTATACTTCTAAGAAGAGGAAATTTGGACACAGACACAGAGGGAGGACAATACAAAGACACAGGGAAAAGACAGCCATCCACAAGCCAAGGAGAGAGGCCTCAGAAGAAAGCAACCTTACTGACATCTTGATCTTGAACTTCTAGCCTCCAGAACTGTGAGAAAATACTTATGCCACCCAGTCTGTGGTACTTTGTTATGGCAACCCTAGCAAGCTAACACAGGGAGTACAAAATGCAAAGGGAACTTGGATCTGCATGATGTAACAAAAAAAGCACAGAATTTAAAAATGATCAGGGTTTCAATTCAATGTACGTTTGCAACTTATTTTTTGCATAACCCAGACAAATTACTTACCCTCTCTAAGTTTTAGTTTCCTTATCTGTAAAATGAAAAAGATAATAATGATCTCTACCCCAGGATTAAATGTGAATATATAATAAGACTTACCATGCGCCAGGCACTTTGGACATATTAATACCTCTAACACCTTATAACTACTCTTCAAGGTAGATATTACTGTCACTATATTACAATTAAGGAAACTACAGCAGAAATATCGTCAAAGAGAACAAATGATTTGTTCTAGGTCACACAGCTAGGGTGAAGAATCTACCTCAGCGTCTCTCGCTCTACAGCTCACACTATCCTTGGGACACATGAACACAATGTGACTATTACCTAGCTGATAGTTACTGCAACACCATTCATTCCCTGGGTGCATCACAGATAAATAAACAAGATGAGAGGCTGCCAGATTACAGCGGTCCTTCACCACTGCGAACATGAGGACAATGCAAATGAAAAGATCAGGAGTTTTTCCCCTAAAAAAATCTGGGCCTAAAAGGAAGCAAAATCCATCAAACTGTAAAGCACCTGAGAGGGTAAAGGGCTTTAATAGTCCTCATGTCACGGAAGTGTCCAGCAACCCCAGCAAGCAAGTGTTAGCATTTCCATTTCACAGACAGGGAAATGGAGGCTCACCCGGAGTCCCATCCAGGGCGGCCTTGGCCCCTGCCAAGGTCAGGAGGCCTCCTTCTTTGAGGTGCTTGGTGGCCAGGTGGCTGGAGATGGTCGACGTCCACATGCTCTGCTTCCACATCAGGTCACAGTTTTTAAAGAGAGCTGAGCAAAGAAACACATGAGGTGAGCATTCTCAGGGAAGAAAATGACAGGTGAGCTCGAATCATGGCGCCCAACACTCCAGGAAGCCCTCGCGGCCACTCCGTGTCTACAAGATCTAATACAAACAGCACAGGGCTTGCGGTCAGAGACACGGGTTCGAATCCAGGCCACATGATCACCTGAGTCTCAACTTCCTCACCTGTAAACTGGTAAACGTCAGCCAATAAATGAGGACTGTTGACAAATATGTAGGACTGGCTTTAATTCAAACATTGTCCTACTTTATAAAGGGCATTAGATCTATAATTAGAACCTATATATCTAAGTCAGGTTTTATCTGTAATAAAAATCTCAGGGACTATTACCATTTGGACATAAAGAGGGCTTTTATGGAGCTACATTTTTTTATGGCTGAAAGTTTAATGCCAGCTTTAAAGACTCTTTAAAAGAAAGCTGAAATAACAACCATTTTGCAGTTGTTTTAACCCTCTGGCCTTCCAGAGACGTGAAGAGGAATAAGTGGTAAGGAGTGTCACATCACCAGCTGAACAGTTGTCCCCTTCCTCCCTCACAAGACACACAGAACCCAGTGAAGCTGCACCCATGACACAGAAAGAGAGCCCTCCTGATATAGGAAGAGGGGTCTTCAGTAGGTGACAACCAAGGTACTGCATTTCCCTGCTAAAAAAGAACTACAAAAAAAAATGGATGGACCCACATTTATCACTTCTTGTTACCAAAATACACAAAAGGCCATCAGGGTGTTTTGCCAACCTGATCACCACACAAAATACCAATTTCACATTTAAGTGTGGTTCACAGAAAATCAAGTCCTTTTTAAATGGCTTTGGCTGATAAATGTAGAAGGAATGATAGAATTAGAAAACTACCATTCTCCAATCCCCAATGGGATGACTGACTCAGGTAGAGATTACCAATGGATGCTTATAACCATTAGGTTTTGGGAATTTGGGGTTCTCAAGGTGTTTGGGAACAGGATATTCATACACGATGCCAAAGTACCATCCCATAGGTCACTTATAATTGCAAACAGAAAAATGAACCTTTATGATGGAAATCTATCAGCTTGCCACCTTAACCAAGCATGAAATTTGGCATCACTCTGGATGGAGAAGGCCATGTGACATGGTAAGCTCCCTAAGTGATGCAGTGTGAAGTCCACATCACTCAGGAAGCACTCTCACCTCAAAATATTTAACCTGAATCTAAGCAAGCCTCTACACCTACCTTCCAGTTCACAGGAAATACCAAGGACAGAGGAACAAGGTAAATGATACCTTAAAGAAACAGTTTGACAAATTCAGTGTGGGTGACAGTCTATATGAAAACTGCCCTGGGGGCTTCCCTGGTGGCGTAGTGGTTGAGAGTCCGCCTGCCAATGCAGGGTACGCAGGTTCGTGCCCCGGTCTGGGAAGATCCCACATGCCGTGGAGCGGCTGGGCCCGTGAGCCATGGCCGCTGAGCCTGCACGTCCAGAGCCTGCGCGTCCAGAGCCTGTGCTCAGCAATGGGAGAGGCCACAACAGTGAGAGGCCTGCATACTGCCAAAAAAAAAAACCTGCCCTGGACCTGCCAAGTCTGTCACAGGAAAAAAAAAAAAAAAAAAATTCTAGATTAAGAGACTAAAAACAACAATAAAATGCAGTACATAGGGCTTCCCTGGTGGCGCAGTGGTTGAGAATCTGCCTGCTAATGCAGGGGACACGGGTTCGAGCCCTGGTCTGGGATGATCCCACATGCCGCGGAGCAACTAGGCCCGTGAGCCACAACTACTGAGCCTGCGCGTCTGGAGCCTGTGCTCCGCAACAAGAGAGGCCGCGATAGTGAGAGGCCTGCGCACTGCGATGAAGAGGGGCCCCCACTTGCCACAACTAGAGAAAGCCCTCCCACAGAAACGAAGACCCAACACAGCAAAAATAAATTAATTAATAAAAAAAAAAAAAAAAAAAAAAAAAAAATGCAGTACATAAACCCTGACTGGAACAAATTTAGAGAAAACAACTATGAAAGATATGGAATAAACTGAGGTAATCAGAACATGAGCTGATACTATTAATCTTATAGAATCACTGTTAATTTTCTTAGGTATGAGAATGGTATTACGATAACGTGGGAGAACAGCTTCATCTTTGGAGGCGCATGTTGAAATATAGTGAAGTGTCAAATTACTTTCAAATGATCAACAACAACAAAAAAATACACACACAGAGGACACACATGTAAGAAAGCAAGAGAATGCAAGTATAGCAAACGTTAACAAGTATTGAATCTAGACGGAGGACATAAGGGTGTGCGTTGAACTGTTCTTTCAACTTTTCTGTATATCTGAAAATGTTCATAATAAAAAATGGAAAATATACTCAGCTTTAACAAAAGCTCAGTTTTGAGTCCTTTTGATCTTCAGAATGATCTCTCCATTCCATTCACATCCCCCAACTCCCAGTAATAAGCCCTGAAAGACTGGGGTTGAAACAATGCTAATTTCATTTTGTCTCCTTTTTAAATGTCAATCTCAAGGTCCCTCTGCCCTAACCCCCTTCTATGGGAAGTTTTTTCTTTATCTGTAAAATGGGGTGTTGATCCCTACCTCACAGCTATGGTAAAGCTTCTGGGAGACATACAGGAAAACACCTGACCTGACACATAGTATAGACCCATCCCCACGCACCTGGACAAAGAGAAGAGCAAAATGACTAACTCAGAAAAGGACTCACACTTGGACTTGGCATTGCCCCCAGCCCATCCTCCAGCCACACAAAGGATCGCGTCCACCTTCTCTGCACCCAAGAGCTTTCCAACTTCAGCGGTCACCTGAAATAAAAGGGTTGGGAAGATGCACAAACAGTCAGGTAAACCTCAACAGGCTGACATCTTTACAGTCACCTCCATTTATTTTTCACTTCTTTTTAAGTCGGTTCACAGTACCTGGCAATTAATACTTTGAAAATAAGATGCAGGACCAATTTATAATGGACATTTGGATAGTGAAGCTCAACTACATTTCAGTGTGATTTTTATAAAGCAACCTAGTCTTCTTCTGAACATCTAAAGGGTGGAGACATATGCATCCCTGGAATAAAACAATAAATAAAGTAGGAAAAGTTTTTTTAAAAATCACCTAGGGCTTCACTGCCTACAGCTAGCCTTCTGGTATACTTCTTTGCCGACTTTCTTTGCAAATCACAGAATCATAATCTGAAATAATCAATTCCACTCTCCTGGAATACAAGTATCCCATTAACTGCAACTCCAAGAAAAAAAAAAAGCCAAAGAGAAATTATTTTTTTAAAAAAGCAATAAAAAATAGTCAACGGCAAAATGTTGGTAAATAATGAGTACATGGGGGTCATTTTAATTCTCTATTTCTGTCTGATTAAAATGTTTAAAGTGTTGAAAACATATACATGTCCTTTTGTTACAATTTATTAAAACAAAAGTCTGACAAGACAGACAATCCTGGTCATTACCCATGACCCTTTTCCATATTTTTCTAGAAGGTATCTATGCTCACCACTATACCATATTTTTCTGGAATGGCTGAAAGGACCACAGCCTCTCAATAGCTTTGTTAAGATCAATCTTCTTAAGACTTAACACAATGGTGTTAAGTGTAAATGGTGTAATTCTCCCAGCAGTAACATTTCAGTCTCTGACTGCTTTCCCTAACTATTTCTGAGCCTTAAATTACTTTTTCAAGGGACTTCCCTGGCGGTCCAGTGGTTAGGACTCCGCACTTTCACTACACAGGGCACGGGTTCAACCCCTGGAACTAAGATCCTGCAAACCATGAGGCCCAGCCAAAAAAAAAAAAAATTACTCTTCCAAAGAGACTGCTTTGGCAATGGAAACCAATCTTTCCTCTCCGTACATTCTATACCTAAAGCTTTCATTTTAAGAAGATTCCTGAATATCCCTTGGCAAGTATCTCACCTAATCCTGATTTAGCTTTTGTTGACCTTTCTCCTGTTAGCCTGGTTCCCCGGCTGCCCCTCCCTGATTTCTAAGCCACACCCTGTCCAACAGCCCAGATCCCAGCTACAGGAAATTGGATCATTTCCCCTGACCTCTGTACAGGCACACAACCTGTGCTCTCTACTTTTTAGGGAAGCATGGAGCCCGTACCAACAATGCACCTGCTTGATTTGTTTTCTTACAACCTCTGTCTTTTATTTTTATAATAAAATTTTAACGAGGCATTTTAAAACTCCTTCCCCTTAAATTCTGCTTTCTGCCCAATAGTCTTCTAAAGATTTAGTACTTCTCTCACTTCTTCATCTTATCACTGTCATGGTGAATTTCCAAATCCAGGGGGCCAATTTTACGTGTATTAGGATTGAACTTCCTCTTCTGGAGCTTTAGAAACAAAAACTGGATGTCATGTTTTTGTCCAGAAATTCTTAACTGAGTGACTGGGAGATGAGAAAGTCTCCTACAGGAGGGGTTAAAGATTTTAAAAGCTAAGCTTATAATAACGAAGGCATTTCCCAATCTTCATCGTAAAGATGCACTGTATAGTCAAGACCCAGATGCGGACAACTTCACATTCAAAAAGGGATACAGACATCAGAAACCTGCAATTAAAGGAGCAGGAGAGATGCTGATTACAGAGAACCACATCTGGAGGAGCTGCTGCTATCCAAGCCCAGATGCCTTCCTAGCATTTGGTTTTAGTTTTCATTACTTTATTCACATGAAGCTATTTTGCTGAGAACCAACTTAAGGTACAGTTAGGAGCACAGACATCAAACCCCCACTGCCCAGGTTCAAATCCTAGCTCTGCCACCTACTAGCTTTGACTTTGAGCAAACACCAGGGACTTCTATGCCTCAGACTCCTCATTTCTAAAAGGAAGATAAAATGAGAAACTGTTTTACAGAGATTGAGTTAATGCAAATGCAAATACGGCACTTAGTATGGTATCTAACACACAGCGAAGCCACATCAAGTTTTACTATTAGGTCCATTAAAGACAATAATATCCTTAAATATAGGAAACACTGGGAGCACATTATAAAAAGTAAGGACAACAAAAATCTACATTTTGGAATAAGTCAGCTGGGTTCCTATATTCTAAACTATGCCAAACTGATGCTTTAGGAAGAGCAAATGAGCAGTTACAGTATAGTCATAATTTATTGGGGCTTTTTTGGGGGGGGTTGCCACACTGTACAGCATGCAGGATCTTAGTTCCCCAACCAGGGATCGAACCCAGGCCCCCTGCAGTGGAAGAGCAGAGTCTTAACCACTGGACTGCCAGGGAAGTCCCAGGGTTTTTAAAAAATTTTTAGATTTATACATGTATATGTTTGGAGAAATGGACTGTCAGAAAATATAACAAAATATTAACTGCACCGTGAGAACAGAAATGATTTCCTTCTTCTTTTTGCTTTACTGTATTTTCTACATCATATATGCACTACTTTAAAAATTTTTTTAATTTGTTATAAGAAATAGCTGAGGGGTGGCATGAGAATGATATAAAGCACATCCTCATGCAGCTGGTGGGAACAGCTCTTTCAGAAAGGCAGAACCGCTTAAGAGCATCTCAGATATATACACCAAGATATCCATCAAATTGTTAACAGTGCTTCCGTCTGGGTGGGGGGAGGTGACACTATCACAGAGAGAAAGAGGGGTATTTCACAATTTACCTATATATTTGTATAGTTTTGTTTGACTTCCTATTTTACAGTAAGCTTATAATTTTATAATTAGAAACAATCTGCTTTGTTAGTATTCTTGCTTTGAACGGGGGGAGTCCACTTTTTAGAATGTATGCTAAATAAATAATCAGATAGAGACGACGAAGTTCACCACAGTATTCTTGATAATGGTGAAAAAAGAAAACCTTGCAAAAAACTTAAATGTATAATTAAGTGCAACCTAAACAAACTGTGACCAATCCACACAAAGAAAAATTACATGTCAACACAGGTATTATTAACTGATCTGAATAAGTATCTAAGTTAAAGTTTAAGTTTAAAAAAAAAAGCTGACCATAACATATAAAATACGAATTTATCTCAACTTGTAAAACTAGTAACATATAGTATGCATAGTTTATAAGACAAGAAAATGGGCCAAAATGTGATCTAACTACTGAGCTAACTAGACATGAATTATGGGCTATTTATCTTTGTGGTTTTTTTCATTTTTTCCAAATTTCCCTCCATGAGCACAAATGGCTTTCATAATTAGAGAAATAATACCTGAAAAAAAGGAAGAGCACACAGCCGGTGGAACCCTATCCCCAGCATTCCCCTACCACATGCACGGTAGGGCCTTCTCTAGACTTACCTGGTCAGCCTGCTCCGTAAACGAGTCTGTCATTTTAACCAGGACGCTGGCACTGGCCTCTTCATTCTCCACGACATCGATGCTGGCGACCCACTGGATCAAGGAGAAAACAGCTTCGGTCAAGAGACAGTCAGTTGTTAAAGATCCATGCCCAGGAACTCGCGGAGTGGAGGCACATAAGAGGCTTACATGAAAACCCCCTAGAGAAAGGATCTAGCAACCGACCTCTCACACTCTTTGAAGGGCATCTGATCTGGCTTCAGCCAGTGTACCCCTTACTGAGCCCCAGGCTAGCCCATTCTGCTCCCAAACACCTCTTCCTCTTCCACTCTCACCTCTGAAAGCCAAACCTTGATCGTGCAGAGACCCCCTAAACCAGGGGTCTGCAAATCTTTTCTGTAAAGAGCCAGAGAGTAAATATTTTAGGCTTTGCTGGCCATACAACATCTGGTGCAACTACTCAACTCTGCTATTATAGCTGGAGAGCAGCCATAGACAACAGTAAATGAATCAATGAATGAGCGTGGCTTGTGTGCCAATTAAACTTCAGACACTGAATTATGAATTTCATATAATGTTCACATGTCACAAAATACTACTCTTCTTTTGATTTCTTTTCAACCATTTAAAAATGGGGAACTATTTCTAGCTCTTGGGCTCTATGAAGAAAGGTGCCAGGCAGGATTCAACCCACGGCAAATTGGAGTTTTCCGACCATTGTCCCAGAGCATAAAGGGATGACTGTGGGTTCAGAAATCAGATCAGGCTTTGAATCCTGGTTCTGCCCTATAGCGGCTTTCTCGTTCACCCACTCTGCAGAGGTTCCTCACCTGTAAAATGGGGGTTGTCAACAATGAATGGTGTTAGTGTGAGAAGTAAATGAAATGTAAGATTCTACAGCTGCTGGCACAGGTGACACATGGTTCTTACTCAGAAAGCTCCAAGGTCTGGGAGTCTGAAGGTCCCAGAGATAAGCATCTCCATCACAAGCTTTGAAGAACACAGCATCCTTTCAAAACACTCACTACTTCTGTGTCACAGCCATGCGGGATACTGAGACAAAGAAAAGGTTCTATCCCCGCCCTCCCAGAGCCCCCAGGAAGGAAGGCAGAGAAAGACAGGAGAGTCACAGGTAAATCAGCTCTGCAGATTCACCAAGTCAAAGGGCCAAAGTGCCCCCACCGGGAGGAAGCACAGCCCTTGTGTCTATAATGTAGGTGGATACAGGAGCCCTGTATTAAAGTTACAGGAAAGAGCAAAGGAAACTAAGAGTATGTAGGAGCACAGTGCTTGGCCTTTGGCTGGCAGTCCTTAAATGTTCCCATTGTCACCACCATCCACGGCTGCAGACCTGGGAAGATACCCCAAGACAGGTAAATGGTGGGAAGGTGATGTATTTCGAATCCTTCAAAGCATATTCCTATACCAGACTGTGAGTAAGAAGAAAACCCTGGCACCCTTTCTCTCTGGTCCCAGCGCACCCTTGCTCAGGCTGCTGCTAAGTAAACACCCTCGAAAGCTCCCCAGAGTGGGGTCCCTGAGTAAGAAACAGCTGCAGCGAGAAAAAACTGTGGGCGTGCGCGCGGAGCCCTGTGGCTGCTGGGGTCAGGGTCCGTGACCCTGCCACAAGCTCGGCGACAACCTCGTCTCTTCCTTGCTGCTTTCCGGGGAGCGGCTACTGATTATGCAAAGTAGTAGAAGTAATCTTTGCAAAACAAAAGGCATTTGCGGGGCTTCAAAGTATCACATACAACGGAAGCAAATGGAACAGGGGTATATATCAGTAATATATATGTATATATATCAATAATAGCTAAGATTTAAATAGCTTTTACCACGAGTCAAGCAATTTACAATTTATGCGCAACGACGCCATTCATCTCATTTAATCTTCGTAACTCCCCTAAGGGATAAATACTATTATTATCCCCATTTTACGGATGGGGAAACTCAAGTTCGCTGACGTTAAGCAATCCGTTCATGGTCATAGGGGCTAGTAACCCCAGGCAAGCAGTGTGATTCCAGATCCTTCCCTCTCATTACCTCTTCCTCCGTCTCTGTTCTTTCTCGAGTCATGCCAGACTTTCCGGGCCTGGAAGAGGCCGACGGAGCAGCCGCCGCATGCCCCCGAACCTTTCTCCTTGGAGAGCAAAGGCCCTGCACCTCGGGCCCCGGGGTACGCACGCACTCGGAGACAGAACAGACGTGTAGACGTGTGCATACATGTGCAAGCACTCATGTCTGGGGGTGCTCGGGGGCCCGCAGCTTCCTTCCAGAGCGCGCTCCGGCGCTGCACCTGCAGGCCCCTCTGGGCCCCAGTCACCACGGTGCCCGCCCGCAGCCCGCCGAATTACCCAGTTGCGGGCGCGGAACGCCTGCACGCATCGGGAGCCCAGCGCGCCCCTGCCGCCGTACACCAGCACCCGGCGCGTCTCGCCTGCTACCGCCGCCATCCCGCTCCTCCGGCTCGGCTTCCGCTGCTCTGAAAGCGCTGAGCACGAACGTGGCGCTCCGCCCCGGCCGCCTACCCCGCCAAGAGGGACAGCGCGTCGGCCGCGCCCGGAGCCGAGCCCGCTGCCGCCGCCTAGCGCGCAGCCACACTCGGCAAGCAGGGCCGCGCCCCCTCATCCCCCGCCCGCTGCCCCGCCCCAGCCCCACCCACGCACGGCGAGAAGTGATCTCCAAGTGCCATTTCATTTTAGTTTGCACAACAAGCCTATGACAAGTTAGGAAACTGAAACAGGAGAGTCTCAGCCACTTGCCCAGAAGAGTAGGAATTCGAACCCAAGTCTTTAACAGGGTTCTGCCTAACCACACCTCCATTCAGCCTGGAGGAGCATGGGCTTGTTGAAGATCTGTCGATTCACGCAGAATTTTTCGAAAGATAACTGCTTAACCCCTAAAACACCAAAAATTGACATAGGTCCATCATTTGGGGCAGAGATAGGATGCAAAGGTATTACACATGGCCTGCCTTCTCAAAGCGTGCTTCATGTTACAATAAGGATAACGAATGTTATTGGTCACTTACTAATGTGCCAAGCACTCTCCTAAGCCTTTTATAGGTATTTTGTTGTTCATTACCAGAAAAACATTTGCTATGTCAAGGTTATTGTGATGAAGACAGCTGTTGCATTTCAAAGACCTGATCTCCAGCCCCAACGCTGACATCCAGTTTTCTCAGGAGAGAAATGTCTGGAATAGCACATCCCCTGCCTACCACAAAGGGTTGCCGCACCATCAGGGGTGAGCAAGCATACGGTAAGAGCCTTTGTACACCGCACAAGCTGTGGAGACACTTTATTTTCATTGCGGAGAGACCACAGAAGTGAACTCCCAGGAAGAAAACTGTTTCCATCACCATGTCTCTCTGCCCCTCTGTGCTCTCCAAGTGAGATTCCCAGAAGTCCTGTTGGTTAACAGGGCAACCTCCTGAACTCCCTCCAGAGCTCTGTGACCAAATAAGGAATTTCAGTGCCACTTCTGCCCCACTTTGCCCCCAAAGCTACTGACAATGACTGTTACCAGTCTCACATGACGTGAAGTTGACATTCAGCAATAGACTAAAAGTTAAAATTTTAAAGCCACAGTATAAGATAGAAATTGTGGAATATTTCATTCCTTGTGCCAGTAAATCAAAAGAAAAAGGTCTGCACTCTTAGGAGAGACAAAGACCCCAGCAGGGTGATGGGAGATTATTATTTGCTAACACTTTAGAAAAACACTTTCCTTTCCCGTTTCAGGTGACACAACAGGTGGGGGCAGGGGGGAAGGGTGGAGATAAAGGGGGGCTGTAAGTGATGGGGTCCAGGTTTCCCCAACAGTCACAAAGTGACTCTGACTCAGGCTGCAATTTTATCCGCAGCAGATTAACCCAGTGATAAATTTAAGAATCATAAAGCCTTGTTTACACATTTCAATTAAAAGGCTTGAGAACAGAGGTCATTTTGTGGTATTAATAACACTTCTAGGGATTCTGACAGCAGTGACATTTTAGAGAAAGAAATGCCAGGGCATGCATCAAAGAGATCAACATTTGATACGGCGCATTGTTGGCAATGTTCAAGTGCTAATCATTCCATTTTTGTTTTCCTTCTACCGTATGCATTTTTTGAGACTGGTTAGCATCTCTTTATAGTCAGATCTACCTGGTTATGCCTGCTAATAACTTCCTTGTCATTAAGAGGTCCACACCAGGGTTATTCAAAAACTTGAAACGAGGAACAATTAAGCCCTCTGCTGAAACCTTAGTCTAGTGGGGGATATAGGGTTACTTCCTTCGGTAACACACTCCTCTACATTCCAGTCAGGTGAAGACGTCTCTGTAGAGACTTCCAATGCAGTTGTAGTAAACATGGGCTGCGGAGGCAGGCGCTGAGGGAGGACCACTAGGAAATGGACCTGAAATCTTGAAACAGTGTGTTTGGGAGAGCTGACCCTAGAGCAGGGGATTGCCGAGTGTCTGGAAGATGTCAAGGACCCCTGCTGTTGCTCAGACACCTGGGGCATGACCTGCACCCACCAGGATGCCTGGATGGTTCAAAAAGACATGGTATGGGCTGGCATCTTTACTCAGCTTCTCCTCCTTCATCCTGATCATTGTTGCCCTGGCGGTGCCCCACTGGCTGAGTGGGAAAATCCTTTGTCAGACTGGAGTTGATCTTGTCAATGCCACAGATCCAGAGCTGGTCCAGTTCATTGGGGACATTTACTACGGACTCTTCCGCGGTTGTAAGGTGCGGCAATGTGGGCTCGGGGGCCGCCAGTCCCAATTCACGAGTGAGTATACTGGGGGGCACGAAACCTGCTTTAGAACATTTATATTTAAATATTCGTAAGGGTGCTTGTGTCTAAATGCGAAATTCAAGTGCCACTACAGTCTAAGGCATAATGACTTAATCCACAGTAAGCCAAGGACTTACTCTTGTTCAGCACCCAGAAGAGACCTTTTTTTCCTGTGGCGGCTTATAGAAACATTAGAAATAGGGATTTGTATATCTTTGTAGTTTACCTCTATGAATAATCACTAAAAATATTGAGTGCTTACGTGTGTCAGACATTCTACTAAGTGCTTTACATGGTTTGTCTCTTTTAAGCCTTATAACAAATTTATAAAGAAGGAATTATTAACATTCCCATTTTGCAGAGGACTACACTGAGGCTTGGAGAGGTTACAAAACTTGCCTGAGGTCACCCAGCGGAAAACTTTAGACCCAGGTCACGCGACTTGGGTATGCTCAGCCAGTGTGGCCTGTGGGTGTAGACGACCTGCTGAAATGAACCTTTCACTTGTATTTATATAAAAGCTTCAGAGTCTGTGAAAAAGCAAAAGGGCTGTGCGTCTGGGCTCTGGAATCAGACTATCTGGGTTCAAAGCCCAACCCGGATGTTTCCTGGCAAGGAGACCTCGGGCAAGGCTGCTGTCCATGAACGTGAGCAGGTACTGACGTAGGCGGGCGGCCATCCAGTGTCACAGCAGAGCTGCTCAGCAGGCAGATAGAGCAGGAATCCAAGACCAGCTTATGAAGGATCTTCTGGGAAGGAAAAACCAAAACAAAAAAGGCAATATTCTGCACATCTTTAGATTCATACAATTAGATTGCTGGTGAGAACAATATCCTACAAAATCATAATTAATCAACATAATGCAAATGCAATGGGATAAGGGATTTATTCATTAAATGATTTCTATGTTTCATAACTGTAGTTTTTAGAATCCTGGCCAGGGTATCTTATTAAACGTATAAAGACAGAAAGCTGGAACCATTGACAAATATAACGATACAAATTGGCATCATTTATATACATGAAGGATATATATATTTGTTATGTATAGCAAGAAAAAATATCGCTGGGAATATTTATATTTACCCAGAAATTAAACTGGACCAGGGATACTGAAAAGCTCTGTTAAAAACATAACATAAAAAGCTGAAAACACACTTAACATAAAGAAATAAACAAAAAAATAAAACAAAGAAATAGGACATGCTAAAAAGGGATGATGACAGCTGTATGCAGTACTTGGTTCTGAGCTGGGTCAGTTTACTATAAAGGATGTCACTGGGACAATTGGTGGAACTTGAATGGGGTGTCAGGATTAAACAGCAGTCATATGCCAGTGTTAACCTACTGATTTTTTTTTTTTTGCGGTACGCAGGCCTCTCACTGTTGTGGCCTCTCCCGCTGCGGAGCACAGGCTCCGGACGCGCAGGCTCAGTGGCCATGGCTCACGGTCCCAGCCGCTCCGCAGCATGTAGGATCTTCCCGGACCGGGGCACGAACCTGCGTCCCCTTCATTGGCAGGAGGACTCTCAACCACTGCGCCACCAGGGAAGCCCAACCTACTGATTTTGATAGTTGTATCGTGGTTGTGAAAGACAACGTCCTTTTTGAGGAAATTGACCCTGAAGTGCTCAGGGTTGGAGGAGCAATTTACCCTCAAATGGTTCAGAAGGAAAAAAAAAATTTCTTTGTACCATTCTTGCAATTTTTCTGAAGTTTGAGGTTGTTTGAAAACCACAAATACACACACAAAAAGGGGGAAATGGCACAATTTTTTAAATAATTGTAGATAATAGGGGTTTTTTAAATTTTTATTTTATATTGGAGTATAGTTCATTTCCAATGTTGTGTTAGTTTCAGGTATACAGCAAAGTGATTCAGTTATACATATACAAATATCCATTCTTTTTCAGATTCTTTTCCCATATAGGTTATTACAGAATATTGAGTAAAGTTCCCTGTGCTGTACAGTAGGTCCTTGTTGATTACTTTATATATAGTAGTGTGTAAGTTGTAGGGAATTGAAATTAACAAACCTCACGAAGGAAGTTCCAAAGCTTGAACAAGGGAGCAATAGATTCAATAGCAACAATACTCCAGAGACTTTAATAAGCAAGCCAGTGCTCAGGGAACATAATAAAAATAGCCCATATAATTATGTAATTATATAGCATGATATACCACGTTACCATCATAACCACCTTCTTACGCACTAGATCATTTATTTATCTGTTATGTTTATTATTTATTATGTCTCCACCCCTTTGGTATATAGCGCCATTAGGGCAAGGATCTTGTCCGTTGATGATCCCAAGCCCCTAGAACAGTGCCTGGCACACATTCAAAAACATTGGTTGAATGAATATCAATAAAGTACTTTTAAACTCATTTGTACTGAATGTTCACGTACAAGATGCCAGACATGTGACCTATGCTATACTAATCTTCCACAAACCTGCCACATAGAAGAATAAGGCTCAGAGAGGTTAAGCAACTTGATCAAGGTCACAGAGCCATGAGTGCCAGAGCCAGGCCCCAACCCTGGTCGGCCTTACCCTAAAGTTCCCACCCTCCACTGTGTGTTGTTCCCTCGGGAATCTGTGACTGGCAACTTTGCCAAGGCGGCGTGTTACCCTAGTAGTCTTTACTGTTCTCCTGGAATTCAGCAAATTCTGGATGTTGGGGAGGTGGTCGATGGATGTGAATTCTCCAGGATGGGAGGATGCAGGTGGATGGCTCCTGTCAGAAATGACTGAGGGGTCATTTGGGAGGGTGTGTTAGTTCCCTAGGGCTGCCATAACAAAGTACCACAAACGGGGTGGCTTAAATAACAAAAATTTATTCTCTCACAGTTCTAGAGGTTAGAAATCCAAAATCAGGTTGTTGACAGGGCCGTTCTCCCTCTGAAACCTCTAGGAGAAGGAGTTTTCCTTGCCTCTTCCAGTTTCTGGTAGCCCCAGACATTCCTTGGCTTGTGGCAACATTACTCCACTCTACACATGGCATTCTCCCTAAGTCTCTTCACATGGTCTTCCCTCTGTGCATGACTGTCTCTGTGTCCAAATTTCCCCTCTTTTATAAGGACACTAGTCTTACTGGAATAGGGCTCACCCTAATGACCTCATTTCCACTTGATTACTTCTGTAAAGACCCTATTTCCCAATAAAGTCGTATCCTGAGATGATGGCGGTTAGGACTTCAACACATTTTTTGAGGCTGGGTACAGAATGCAACCCATAACAGAGGGTGTGGAGTGGCAGGTGGTGGGCCTAGGATAATTAAGGAGGTCACCAAGCACAAGCACTGTTTCTGGAGAAGCAGCTGAAGCAGAGACAGGCTTTGCAGAAGGAGGAGGCCAAAGGAGGGCGAGACAAGACTGGGCCCTTCCACTGTGATGCTAATTAAACCCCTGCCATCCCAGCTCACAGAAATGCAAACTACCTCTAGCCCTGGAAGCCATAAGCTAAGCAAATGAGCACTTCCTGTTTGCCCACTGGAGGCAGTCAGTACATGTTCCTTTCCCTCCTCCCTCTTCCTTCTCAGAGGGGTGACTATGGGAAAAAGCCCCCTGGGTTCATCTAACGTGGTCTGCTCTCTGAAACATCAGAACTGTGTAAGAATCAGAAAGGACTTTTTAATATTAGTTCTGAGCAGGATAATACTCAGGAAAGTTTTATTTCTGGCTGCCCTGGGTGGTGTCCCAGAGGAGGGTGTATAACCATGATGTGATTCTTTTTGAAAACTTGCACCGGGAGCTGAGGCCAGGTTCCCCCTGGCTTTGGCTGGTTTTAGACCAATGCCACCCAGGGACACCGCGTCTGTTACCACATTCTCTAGCCTCAGAGGCGAGTCTCTCTACCTTTACATGTACAGCTCCTAGAGCCAGTACCACCTACTTGTGTGAGGCAGCTATGGGGTGTATCAGAGCCCCCAAACCCCAAGTTGGAATCAGGATTTTCCTGCTACTGTCACTGCTGTTCCGAAGGAAAAAAAAAAAAAACCCTGCTCCCAGGGCCCATGTGCAGATCAGCGGAGAAGGGGGGTGTGAAAGTGCTTTGTAAACTGGAGTAGGAAAGTTTGATTGGGTCTCGTGGACAAACAGCCTCAATTCGCACCTTCATAGGGGTCTCCCCTAGAATCACCCAAGAGAGTCAATTTCCAAACCAATCATGGAGAAAAGCAGAGAACTATACAGCATAATCATAATTAAGATCCATTTTTATACCCAGACTTTCTGAAATAAAAACAAATCAATCTAGCAGTTTGAGCGGCTGGGGAAAGAAAGGGACAAACGCTAATTTAGCAGTGTTCACATATTCAGCTATACTGTATTTATGGGCCTGGCACTTTTAGGAAAACAGGGATAAACTAAACAGAGGAGTGTCTGCCCTCCAGAAGCTTTGCACCTGGGAAAGAGAAAGGCAGTAAATGAGCACTGGGCAGTGACACATTAATGTCTCAAGCTGTCACCTCTTTGTTCATTTCCTTCAACCCACTCTGCACTAGAGGAGAGATTTTATTTATGCCCATTTTACTGATGAGGAAATTGGGGATCAGAGAAATCAATAAATGAAAGAATTTCTGTAAAAGCACCTGGTGCTTGATACATAGTATGTGCTTGATCATTTTTAATTCACTGGTTCCCCCCTCATCTCCCACGCCCAAACATTCCATCAACAGCCAGACTTGGATCTGACTTCAAATCTCAGGCTTTTCTTACCATTGTCCATTTTAGATAACAGTCCTTTCTCAGATGTGTCTTTTGCAACTCTTTTCTCCCATTGCAGTGGCTGTGTTGTTATTTTTTTGACATTGTCTTTTGCAGGGCAGAATTTTTGCATTTTAGTGAAATCCAATTTATCAATTATTTCTTTTTTAAAATTAATTTTTGCCTTGCTGGGGCAAAAGGGACTGCTGGACTTCTCTGGAGTAGAGAGCAAACAAATTACTTAATAATTAGATAGTTAATCTAATTTGAGTTGCTGGCAGGATGATTAATCACTTCTGGGATTCACGTGAGTTAGCTTTAATATGTACACCATAAGAATATTTATTCAAATTCAAAAAAAGACCTCTAGACCTCCAGCTGTACTAGGATTAAACTTTTAAATCTTTGCTTATCCAAGTTATCTGATTTTCTGGCAATAGGTCCTGTGGCAAAATCCTGAAGCCAGCACTTGTTGGCTGGGTGACCTGACTAAGCTATTTAACTTCTCATTTCTAGGACTCTAACTTATGCATCTGTAGGATTGAGAGGAGGTTGCCGTGAGCAGTGAAAGAGAGAAAGTGTATATGTGCTGGCACACAGTCTGTGGTCAATATGTGTAGCTATTGTCACTTGTCACCATGGATCATATGCATTTATGGTCATGGATTTCAAGCTGGAAATTTAAATGTAATCCTTAAGTCAGACGTGTCTCAAACTTTTGGAAACTGGGTACAAATATGAAAGGCAAGCAGGCAACAGGTCTCCTGGGATGGCACTTGTGTGACAAGAGCAAAAGTAGAGTCACCCCTTAAAGAAATTATTAATAGAAGGAACTGATGCATGAAAACTCATGAGGAAAGATTTTAATTTCTAAATAATGACATATATAAAAAATAATAAGATCTCAATTAACTGGGAGATCTAGAGCCTTGGAGTGTGGCCCATGATTGTGGAGGCTGAATGAGATTCAGCCCTTTGCCAGTAAAGATTTGTTTTTTTAATATAGTCAATACATTTCCCACTGCGGAAGCTAAGGGTTGGGTATTCCTTCACCATTCCTCTCCCTATCACTCCATATGCCCCCAATCCCCTCGCCCCATCATCATAATATGGTTATTTCTCAATTTTTTTAATTAAATCACACCTGGAGATGGGTTCATATCATTATGTGGATATGATTAATTCTTTTTATAAGTTGCTCTGTGTGATCGTGCTTTAATTTATTAAATCAATCTCCTATTGACTCATGTTTTCGTTTTTTCTCCAATCTTTTGCTACTGTAATGAATATCTGATATATACAGCTTTGAGCACACGTGGGAGTGCTTTTCCTAGAAATGAAATTGCTGTGATAGATGTTGCCAAATTGCTCTCTAAGGACATTGTATGAATAAATATCCCTACAAGTTTTGACAACTGCCTCCTTCCCTACAACTTCACTAACATGGTGTATTAGCAACCCTTTTGATCTTTGCCAATCACACAGGTGATGAGTTTCTATTTTAAGTGTTTGGTGAGGATTATTATGCTGGTCATGTGTCCTAAGGGTTGCATGGCAAGAAAGAGGATTATGAAACAATTAGGTAATCAGGCATAAGCTACCATGTTTGGAATGAAAAAGTGCTGCGAGTTTGCAATGAAAAAAAATATCTAAAGGGGCTTCCCTGGTGGCGCAGTGGTTGAGAGTCTGCCTGCCGATGCAGGGTACACGGGTTCGTGCCCCGGTCTGGGAAGATCCCACATGCTGCGGAGCGGCTGGGCCTGTGAGCCATGGCTGCTGAGCCTGTGCGTCCGGAGCCCGTGCTCCACAACGGGAGAGGCCACAACAGTGAGAGGCCCGTGTACCACAAAAAAAAAAAAAAAAAAAAAAAAAAAAAAAAAAAAATCTAAAGGACACTTCAATGTAAGGAAAGGAAATGGAAGAGAGAAGTCCTACAGAAAAAAATCCCGCAAGAAGGAGTTTATTTTCTGGGGTAAAATTTCTGATGCTGATGAGATAACCACATGGAGATAAATATACATGGAAATACAGAACTGGAAAGAAAGCTAGATCAGAACTGAAGACATAACTGTGGAGTGTCTGGACACTTCTGAGTGGAAAGGACACTTCAAAGGAAGAAGGACAAAAATTCTTGTTCTCAGGCTTGGAAGACACCAGCCTTCTATGAATAAAAATGGGCAGGTGAGCCAGCAAAGGAGCCAGAGCGGGACGGGGTCAAGGAGTGAATGGAACCTGGAAAGCTTTGAGTCCCGGCTCCCAACTGGGGCCAAAGACGGGTTGGTCAGTTGTATCAAGTAATTAAGCAGGGAGGTTGGAATTCACAAGATGGACCCAGATTTGATGAGGAGGTATTCAGTAGAAACTTTGGAGTAGTTGCAGAGGAAGGGGTTTGCCCAGGAGTTTTTTAGCTTTCATCATTTTAAACCATTCATTTACAGTAACTGAAATCAGTGACTCTAAACTCTATATACCATGTGATATATAGGACTTTGGTCCTAGATAGAGTTCAGGATCACCTTGCCCAAAGACAAGGAACATAGTGTCTCCAAGCCTTTGGGTAAGGGCATTTAATACAATCTTCATATCCTTGTCACAAGGATTGGATGAGATAACAGACGTAAAGGGCTTGGCCCCTGACTGTGCTCAGTAAATGTTGATTACACTCAACTCCTATGCAACTATTACTATCCCCATTATACTGATGAGGAAACTGAGGCTTGAGAAGTCACATGACTCTTCCCAAGTCAGAGGGTAAAATAACAACAACAACCACAGTTGCCATTTTTGAGAACGGACTCTTTCCTAGACAATATTTAGACACTCTATTATGATATATCATTTAATCTTCACATAGAGAGAAATATAGAGAAAACAAATCCAAATTAATATTTCACTAAATTATCCTGCCACATTAATATGGCAAATTAATATTCTAATAAAGTACAACATGAGAATTACATGCCCATCATACACAGGGAATTAATGTCTATCTTACTGAATCATTATGGGGAATCCAAAATGATGCTCCTAGCTTTGCTTTGGTGCCCACAAAGTGGGCACTATGATTATTCCTATGCCCTTCACTTGACCCCCTCAATATTGTAAGATGGGTAGGAGAAATAGGGTTTAGATGATCCTAAATATTTTATAATTGTGGCAAATCAGCAAATCTGGGATTTGAACCTGGAACTTTGGATGCCAGATCTAGGCTTCACTTTGCTGCACCCTTCTATACTCTTCATGATATACGTGAGACCACTTCTACCTTTCTGATTTAATGAAGGCTACTCTCTGACCCAGATGAAAGCTTTGTGATCGATCAGGCTTCTTTGACTGATTCTCTTGCCAGCCTCCTTTGCTAAAGCAACACCATCTGGAGCTTGTACGGATTAACTCACACCAGATCCCAGAGCTGCGAGGCCGATGCAACTTAAATGCCCAGCTGGGGCACATTCTGATTTTGCATCCACCCCAAGGAAGAGAAGATTGTTGGCCAACTGATAAGTGGTAAATCTGGGGGCCATGAATTCATCTCAGGAAGTCTCCTGCTTTTTGATAACCCAGCACTTGCTGCCTTGCCCTCACTCCCCTTTGCTAAAGCCTTCATGGTAAGCAAGCCTGGGACGTACGAACTTGAGCCAAGCTCTGAGGCTGACATCTTGGCTGTGTCTTCTCTCCCCAGTTTTCCCACACCTGGTGAAGGAGCTCAATGCAGGCCTCCACGTGACAATTCTGTTGCTCCTCTTCCTGGCCTTGGCGCTGGCTCTGGTCAGCATGGGCTTTGCCATTCTCAACATGATCCAGGTTCCGTACCGGGCAGTCAACGGCCCTGGGGGCATCTGTCTATGGAACGTTCTCGCAGGTAAGGAAGGCCCCTGGGGAGAGAGATTCCTGTCCATGCCATCAGGAGGCTGAGTTCCAAGTAGATGGGCAGAAGGCATGAAGGAATTAAAATGCCCCACCTCAGCCTTTACTTCCCTGGGTCTGTTACTTCCTTGATAGGCATGAATATCCTTTTTACTAAAAGTTGAAGAATCTCTGTCATCATAAAGAACTGAAGTATTAGCGTGCATGAGTGGCTGAGGACTTAGAGCAGCGAAGAGAGGTTGGGATGAGAGAAGAGAGAAGACAGAGAGCTGTGGGTGAAGAAGAGGGGACCGTGGGATGAGTGAGGATGTGGGACTGCTGCTGTGATTCTGAAGGAACGTCACAAAGGACAGAAGAGAAGGGACCTGGGGGGCTTACGTGCCTTATTTCGTGTAAACCTCACAACCTCTCTATGAGGCGGTATTATTAGACCCATATTTACAGGTGAAGAACCTGAAGCTCAGAGAAATTAAAAGATGCACCCAAAGTCACACAATGATGAGTAACAGAGGCAGGATTCCAACCCAGGTATAACTGAGTCTAAGCCTTTTGTCCTTTCTTTAATCATCTATGACCACCATGACCTATTTTCCAAGACAAAAACCAAGACAAAAGATGTGTGTGAGTGTGTGTGTGTGTGTGTGTGTGTGTTGATTTGGGAGAGTATCTGATATACAGAAATTAATTCACATTTAGTTTGGCACTGAAAAAATCACCTGTAATGAAAGTAACAAAATCCCAAGAATTGATTTCAGAAAACCCAGGTCAAATGGTCAAGGTATCCTGATGGCAATAACCCCTCACTACATTTTACTTTATACAGGATGACCATAAAGTATAGAAACAAGTAATGTTGTTTTATCATGCATTAGAATGTAATGTCAGTAAATCACTTATTATGTATTTGCCTATGTTTGCAGACTGTGGCCATCCTGTAGAATTTCTTATAAATGTGGCTCACTCCCATGTAGACTTGTTTATCTCTGCCTGAATGCTCACAGTGGTTGGCATGTAGAAAGTGCTCAATCCTGCTTTTGAAATAAATGCTTATCTCTGTCAATTCCCTTCCTCAGAGAGACAGTACTCTCAAGCTCTATTGACAAGAGTATTTTAAAAATGCAATTTGACAAAACTTTACTCTCAAAAGGCATAAAAATATGAGTATCCTTTGATTAAACAATTCCAGACATTAATTTATGCTAAGGAAATAACAGGAAAAGAGCACAAAAAATGTACATTAAAAGGAGTTTCCTTCAGCACTTTATAATATCAAAAAATTAGAAGCAACCTAGATATCCAGAAATTAGGTCACACTTAATTAAACTTAAAATAATTAGGTGTGTCACTAGTATAAAACATCATACACAGTTTAAAGTGGTGCTTTAACAGAATATTTAACAACATGGAAAAATATTCAAGTAAGGGAAGAAAATCAAGTGTAAAGCAGTAAGAGTACCATAATACTAATTTTGTTAAAGAGATGGAAATGTAAAGAAATATACTAAAATGTTCAAAGTGTTTATATTTGCCTTTTAGGAAAAAAGCAAATTTGTCTTTTCATCTTTGTGATTTTCTCTGGCGTCCAAATTTTCTTCAATAAGAAGTAATAATCTAAACAAAGGGCATAATAAATGTGTTTTTTAAATATTAATTAAAATCAGGGCAAGAGAAAAGTAGAGAGAAAGAGAGAGAGGAAAATGGAGAGAGAAAGAGAAACAGAGGGAACCCAGAAGGTCAAAGTCTGAAGCAATAGGTAGGGAAGGACGTGAAGTTTGGAATCCTTCCAGTTTTCTCCTCTCTCCTTTCCTTTCCTCCTTCTCTTATCTCCTCTTATCATTAAGCTTGGAAACAGGATAACTGAGGAGGAGAGAACAGTCTAGCCCTCCGTTCTGATCCCCCAATCTGCCCAGTAAGATGCTCTTGTGTCTTCCCTCAGAAGCCTCAAGGTCTACATACACAGGCTGAAATACTTAGAGACTGAGCTTATCCAAATGTGCACACACACCCCTGCCCCGCCCTGGGTAAGGGAAAAAGTAGCAGGGTCGAGACTCAAAGTAGATCTGATAGGAAGCTTATTCCCACACCTCTCGCCCCTCACACAGTGGATTATCTGCTGCTTTTAAAAGCATTTTAAAATTTGTGTTGCCCTAAGCGTGTTTTACACCACAAGCTTGTTGCCTGTGCCACAGAAAAGCCACCTCACATCTAGTGGTTGAATTTCAAGGAAAAGAGCTGTGCATGAGGGTGTCCTTTCTGGGTTTCAGGCGGAGTCGTGGTCTTGGCCATCGCCAGCTTCATGGCCGCGGTAAAATTTCACGACCTGACAGAACGTATCGCCAACTTCCAGGAGAAACTCTTCCGCTTTGTGGTGGTGGAGGAAGAGTATGAAGAGTCGTTCTGGATCTGCGTGGCCAGCGCCTCAGCCCACGCCACTAACCTGGTTGTGGTGGCCATCAGTCAGATTCCCCTCCCGGAGATTAAGACCAAGATAGAAGAGGTCACGGTCACGGCCGAGGATATCTTGTATTAATAACCTTCTCCTGAAATCAGTTCTTCGGAGAATGGAAACCTCCTTTTTCTTTTTTCCAGCTTGCACAGTCCTGAATGTCTATGTTTTCTCAGTAAGAAGAAGGAAGTGGAAGGGGGAAGGGTAGTTACCTGGGCCAGAAAAGAAAACTTTCCAAATTTCTGGCATCCCTGAACTTTTTTCTCACTGACCTTGGAGTTAGAGACTCTGCCACTTGCCAGCCCTGTGTGACACTGGACAATTCATTTACTATCTACTTCTCAGTTTCTTCATCTGTAAAATGGGGATATTAATGACCTCGCAAGGTTGTAATGAGGTTTAAATGGGCAGTAACTTTGCCAGCCTTTGTATATTGTGGAGCACCCTACACGTATAAGGTACTGTACACTCCAAGAAATGTCTATAGACCCTTGGTATACCCCGCACAATATTAGGAGGAATGCAAAGAGGAATATGATAATGTCCCTGGCCTCCAGAAACACCTAGTCTTTCCACACGACACAGGAATCAGAGAGCAACAATAACAGTAAGAATGAAAATAACTGCCATTCTTTGGAGTGGTTACTACATGCAGTTCTAAAAGTTTTACATATAGTAAGTCATTAGGTCCTCACTACAACTTTGTTGGCATAGTACTACTTTAGTCCCATTTCATAGATGAAGAAACTAAGGCATAAAGCAGTTGGATAACTTGCTGAGGTCAGGAATTAAATGGAGGGAAGTCTGGAGCCAGAGTTTACATTTTTAACCCCTTTGCTGACCTGATGTTTGGTGTACGAGCAACTGCAAGGCAATGTGATCAGTGTTATAACAGCACATGGAGAAAGGACCTGAGAAGGAATTAATGCTTCAGGATGGGATGCGGTATTAAAGAAAGTATCTCAGAGTTGACAGTTGATCTGAACTTTGAAAGATGAGGAGAGTTTTTCCAGTGGTAAAGGAAGCAAGGCTGGAGAAGGGCATTCCAGGATAAGTCAGTAATGAGGAGGAAGCACAAGGTATGAATTTACAAAGGGGGCATGGAAGTATGTGAATACCCAGTGGGGTTAGAATATTGCTCTAATGCAGCTGTTGGATAAACCCAGATGTTTTGTGTTAGGTTTTCCTGAGTGGTACTGTGACAGTTAATTTTATGTGTCAACTTGGTTAGGCCATGGTACCCAGATATTGGTCAAACAATATACTAGATGTTTTTGTGAAGGTATTTTTTTGGACGGGGTTTATCAGTAGATTTTCAGTAAAGCAGATTGCCGTCCATAGTATGGGAGGGTCTCATCCAATCAGTTGAAGGCCTTAAGAAAAAGACTGACCTCCCCCAAGGGAGAGGGAATTCTGCCAGCAAACTTCCACTGGACTCAAACTGCAACTCTTCCCTGGATCTCCAGACTGCCCACCTACCCTGCAGATTTTGGATTTGCCAGTCTCCACAATCAAGTGAGCCAGTTCCTTATAATAAATCTCTCTCTCTCTCTCTCATACACACAGACACACACACAAACACACACACAGAGACACACACACATTCCTATTTGTTCTATTTCTTTGGAGAACCCTCACTCATGCAAGTCCACAACTCTCTTAATTCATTTTCCCACCATGTCAGCTGGGGTGAATCCTTTCCCAGCTCTCCTGTCTTCATGCCAAGTAAAAGTTATCTAATCCCCCCAGATTAGCTTCATCTAAAATGACACTTGATTCGGACTCACTCTACTTTGCTTAACACTGAGTTTCAGAAAGTTTCCATGGAATCTCTTCTGTTCTAACTGCTTCTGCTTCCCTGCTGTGTTCTTCTGCCCCTTGCAGCCCTCTATCCCCACCCCAGACACAGCTGCAGTCTTACTTAGCAGACTGATGTCACTCATCAAATATGCAGATGGCACATGGCTGAAAGGGAGAGTTAACATGATAGGAGATGGGTCCAAAAGGTAACGACACAGTGCAGTGCTGTCTTGAAAACAAGTGGAAAGGTCAACGTTCTATCAAGTTTAAGATAAAGTCCTGCTGACAGTTTTTCTTTAAAATCAATAATATAAACACAAGACTCTGGCAACAGTTTATATGATAAACATCTGAGGGTCTTAGTACATTTATTCATTCATTCAACAAGTATTGAAACTTCTGGAAGTCGAGCAGTGAATGAACAGACAAAAATTCCTGCTCTGCAGAGATTTCATTCTCCGAGCAGCTGGGGGGGAAGAGGGGATTCATACTGAGACAGCATGTGAGCTACTAAAAATGTTATCGCAGCCCAGCCGTAGCCCTCATCCTGATCACTGCCTCAGATCTGTGCAGGCCATCAGGTGGTGTGGCGGCAGAGTGAACTGGTTTTGCTTCTAATAATGGAATTACCTTATCAAGGTGGTAACCTTGATCAAACTGCATATGTTCCATGGTGTCAAAGTGCAAGCTTTTGTATGAGTGTGTATTTTTCCAGTGACAGAGTCTATAGCTTTACAAAATGTTTCAGAAGCGTCTGTAACACCTTAAAAATTTCAAATCCTGATCCATCAGGTAGCAACCTTCACCTTGCTGGAGATAATCAGGTTCCGTCTGAAAGTCATCTCTCAGGGATACTGTAGAAGAGATTCCTATATGGAATTTCGTGAGTTTTCTTAGGCGTGAACGGATGAAGGAAGGAGGGAGAATACATATCTGGGTCACAATGCACTCGCATGATACTCAAAGATATGGAGAAATTGTAGCTCATTTATTTTGACTATAGTTAATCTGGTCATTTTATGAATAAAGAAAAACTAATAATAAATGCCTGATTCAGTTTAAATTTAACCCG
This sequence comes from Hyperoodon ampullatus, assembly GCF_949752795.1. Taxonomy (NCBI): domain Eukaryota; kingdom Metazoa; phylum Chordata; class Mammalia; order Artiodactyla; family Ziphiidae; genus Hyperoodon; species Hyperoodon ampullatus. The sequence goes on from NC_136914.1 coordinate 169,850,761, forward strand.
ATCTGATTGTTTATACTTAGGGATAATGCTGACCTTCTCTGGGATAAAATGGCTGGCTCCTCAGATAAGCTCTCTGCCCCTGCCTCTCTCCTGAAGGTCCTGGGGTTATGGGAGAGGAAGGTAGGCACACATATACTCCCGATCTCTGGGAAGCATCCCCTGGTATCCTGATGGTTCTTGGGGGGAGGGTGCACTGGCTGGGCTCATTAGGCTTCTGTCCCCCTGGCTGCTGCTTGCCCTGCCAGCCTTCCCAGGGCAGCCTGAGGGTGGAATAATTTATGAAATGTTCTTTCAACTGGTCAGAGCCCGATCACTGCCTGGAAGACTTGTCCTCATCTTGGATCCTACCAGCTGCAGACCCCCGAGTGACCACGAAGTCCTCCCTCCAGCTCACCTGTCCTCTGATCCACACCCAGGCTTCACTGCAGAGCTGCCCACCTGCTTTGGCAGCCTAGGAGCCTCACCTGGTGTCAACATAGCATCCTGCCCCGGGGGTCCTGGAGACACCTCTCCATTCACTCCCACAAAGTAACTAATGTGATTTATAGGCTCTTATTTCCCCCAAAATTGCAGACTTGAGAGGTTCATTGCTGCTAATGTGGCTTAGTCTAAATATGAAATAAATTTTATTCAAAAAATTAAGTCTCTGCAAAATCTTAACAATTGTTAAACTCAGATGATGGATGTTCATTATATTATTCTATTTTTCTTCATGTTTGAACATTTTAATAAATAAGAAGTAAAATAAAGAAATAAAAAAGAATAAACACACACACAAAAATTAAGTCTTTGTTTTTTAAAATCACCAGAAAGAGCTGTAAGTATATAATTGGTATAAAGTAAAAACTCAGACTCAGAGCCCATTGAGATGGTTATATTTTTCCCACACTTAGAAAAAAAATTCACCAAACTCACTTAATGCTTCACGGAGTCTCAACAATGGCTGCAGGTCAAACACGGAAAACCTCTTAATATGCCTTAGGTGAGCCTGGCCCTTTCGAGGTTTCTATTTCCTCATTTTTTAAATGAGAAACTTATACTGCATGATAATGACCACCATCTAGTGTGAGTCAGGCATTTGACATACCTTGTCCCTAATTTTGAACACAATTATTCAAGATACATATTACTGTCTGTATCTTACAGATGGGCTGTTTTAGGTTCAGAGAACATAAGTAACTTGCTCAGGCCACATTACTAATAAGCAATGGAGAAAGGAGTCAGCTCCCATCTATGTAATGTCAAGGTCACCATTTTCCCACTACAGGATTGTGCTTCTTGCAGGACTTCTAAGGCGCCTTCCCAGGGCTCTGGCAGATGGCTGTGCAGGTTGCACCTCACCCAAGGGATGGATAACAACTCAAATCTAGCTCATCCTCCCCTGGCTTCTCATGGCCTGAACCCTCCAGGTGCTTCCACCCAGAGAGGGTGCCTTTCCTCATGCTCACCAAGGTGTCTGGTGGGCTCACCGTGCCTCATCCCAGTCCATGTAAAATCAAACTGTTAATCATAATATTATTTTATGACATTGTTTATCAGCCTGTGATAATGATGATTAATTTCCATATGTCCCTTAAAGGTAACTATCATATGCATACATTGTCAGATTATTACTAACACTAACTGTAGGGACCAAAGCCAAGGAAACTTAAACTGTAATTCAGAGAAGTAATTAGTTATCCATGAGATGAAGTCCTACTCTATGTTCACTCTGTGAAATCTGAGTAATATGTGATGTCTCAGCCCATTTAGGCAGCTCTAACAAATCACCATAGACTGAGTGGCTTAAACAACAGGAATTTATTTCTCACAGTTCTGGATATTAGAAATCTGTAATCAATGTGCCAGCAGATCCCATGTCTGGTGAAGACCCTCTTCCTGGCTTGTAGACAGCCACCTTCTCATGGTATCCTCACAAGGCAGAGAGCAGAGAGCTAGAGCAAGCTCTCATGTCTCTTTTCTAAGGGCACTAATCCCATTCATGAGGATGCCACCCTCATGACCTAGCCTCTTATAGGCCTCACCCCTTAATACCATCACATTAGGGGTTAAGTTTTGGGGGGATACAAACAGTCCACATCACATTGGGATATAGTTGTTTTACAATGTTGTATTAGTTTCTACTGTACAGAGAAGTGGAGTTCCCTGTGCTATACAGCAGGTTCTTACTAGGTATCTATTTTATACATATTAGTGCATATATGTCAATCCCAATCTCCCAATTTACATCACATTTTCATTAATAAAAATATACCAATAAAATATACAATTAATATAGGGATATTAATTCTTGGGATAGCAAGAACCCTTCCATATCAAATCAGACCCCTTCCATATCGAATCAGAGTAGACATATTACAATATGCTTCTTTCTCTTTTGAGAAAAATATGAAACACTATGAAAATTTAATTAAACAATTTTTTGTACTTCCAAAAGCATGTAATAAAAAATACTAGGTCTTCCATTCTAAACAAAATTCATTTTCTAAATCATAAGGTCACTTTGCAGTAGGTGATAAATGAACAGGGCTAATGGTTGCTTTAACAAAAGTCTACAACATAATCCTAATGACAATTGGATACATTTCCTCTTCTGACTGTAGCAAATTACACAAACTTGATAGTTAAAAACAACAAGAATTTATTATCTTAAGAGTTTTGGAGGTCAGAAGTCCAAAATGTGCCACTGGGGTAAATAAATCTGTGGGCAAGTCTTTGTTCCTTCTGGAGGCTCTAAGGGAGAATTTGTTTCCTTGCTTTTCCAGCTTCTAGAGGCTGCCTGCATTCCTTGGCTCCTGGCCCTTTCCCAGCAATCTCATCTCTCCACCCTCTGCTTCAGTCATATGGTGATGATTCTGATAACTGCGACCCTCCTGTCTCCCTCTCAAAAGGATCTTTGTGATTCCATTGGGCCCACCCAGATAATCCAGGACATCTTTTGGGGGGCATTTTTCCACCTATCACAGCAGTGTTTCTCAAATTCAGTGTTTCTTGTTCTAACAATATTCCTGAAAATATAATGTTTAATATAAAATAAAAGAACAAAATATTGTATTATTAATCATTACTAATAGATAGGCACTACAATGTAGAAAATTCTTGCTGGGAGTGGAGTGTTTACCTATATCACCTACCTGAATTTCAAAAGTTATATATTATGCCAGGTATATATTTGGAGATCGTAAGTGGGTAGAAGGAGGCTAGGCAAGACACAGAGAATCACAAAAGTGAAAAGCAATTTCAGGATACAATGCTGGAGAGGGACACAGCCACTCAGAGAGGTCCCTGTGCCTGTTTTAGACAAATTTCCAACACTGTCTATAACACAGCTTTCTTTCTCATGCTTATTTATAAACAAACAAGTCTTTCTTGGGTGGTTTTTTTTTTCTGGTTTTTTTTTTTTTTAGGGAAAATTTCAAATATATTCAAAAGCAGAGAGACTACTATAATGCAGTCCCATTACCCAGCATCAATGATGATCAATTCCTAACTAACCTTGTTCGATTTGTACCTTCACCTCCACTCCCCATCTCCTTTACCAAAAGCTTCTCACTAAAATTCCTTGGAAATATTTACTTGGACACCCCTGTTCTCCCATAGTTCTGGTTATGTTAACTTTATTTGCAGTAGATATTTGGGGAACATTACTCTGTGTCCAGCGCTGGGTCCTGAGGACACAAAGATGAATAGGACATTGTCTGGGCAGTTTACACACCAGGAACACGAAACACAAATATTCCATTTAATTACAGCACGAGGCTGGGGGATGGACAAAGTTGGTTCCTGACACAGCTTCACGCGGGTGGTAGTGGGGTTTGTAAATAAAATCATTAATAGTAATCACATGCCGGAGAGGAGGTAACATTTCCGATAAAGTTGCTGGTATGGAAGTGCTTACATGATATTATTTTAAAGGTTATACGGGGTTAAAGGAGCTACTACAATGAGGTAGGAGTTGGTTAAAATGTGAAGGCAGAGCCATTTCTCTGACTGAATGCTTGGACATGATTCACAGCCTGGAAAACCCCCGGACTGGAAATTCACCCTGATAACCCTCCTGTGTTCCATGTTGTCACGATCCTCCCCTGAAGCCAGGAGATCTGGGGCTCGCGATCGGCTCGAAAGGGCAAAGAGAAAGGGTTGGGGAAAAGGAAATATAAATTAATATCGCCACAAATGAGTACCAACCTCACAGGTATGAGTCTAAGTTAAAATGTATATAAAATAGAAATACATATGTAGCCAGCCATAAATGGGAAGAAACGGAGGCATCTAGGTGAAACCATGAAGAAGCCTCACTTGCCCAGGGACTCATACAAGCCACCTGATCCAGAGCAGCTGTCACCTCCAGAAGTGAGGGGGACAGCTCTTTGGGGCAGTGAGTTCCCAGTGTCAGACCTGGGTCATCATTTCCTTAACAAACTGATCCAACAATCAGTGATATTGATCGTCCCCTATTCAGTCACTCATAATGCACCAAGGTGCACTCACGCCCACAGGTTGCTCTGGGGGCCAGAGCTTTAATCGGCCTGAAGGAACCAGAAGAGGCTCCCATTTTCTGTCCATTTTGAAGAATGAGGAAGAGGCAGGCAGGTGAAGAAAAACGTCTTAGGGTGAGGGCATAAATATAAGCCAAGGCGTTGAGGCATGAAGCAGCATGGCCTGGTCACGAAGCATTTTAGCATCAGTGGAGGTCGAGTGTGAGACAAGAGGTGTGGAGAGAAAAGAGGCAGGTGAGAAAGGCAGGGCCAGGTCCAAGAGGTCTTCTCTTGTCCTGTGAAAGAATGGGGCTCGGTTGACGGATTAGAAGCAGGGGAACTTGCACGATCAGACCCGTATATTGGATTGATCCCTGTGGACAGTGAATTGGGGCAGAGGATCCAGGTGGGAATATGTTGCATAGTGCAGGGATGAAGGGAGGCATCCCTCAGCCAGTCCAGAGCTGTAACAGCGTCGTCAGGGGCTGAGTTGCACCCCTCCCCCAATTTCTTATGGTGCAGTCCTGACCCTCAGTATGTGACCATACGTGGAGATGGGTCTTTAAGGAGGTAATTAAGTTAAAATGAGGTCATTAGGGTGGTCCCTAATCCAATATGCCTGATGTCCTTTTAAGAAGAGGAGATTAGGGCTTCCCTGGTGGCTCAGTGGTTGAGAGTCCACCTGCTGATGCAGGGGACAGGGGTTCGTGCCCCGGTCCGGGAGGATCCCACATGCCACGGAGTGGCTGGGCCCGTGAGCCATGGCCGCTGAGCCTGCACGTCCGGAGCCTGTGCTCCGCAACGGGAGAGGCCACAACAGTGAGAGGCCCGCGTACCACAAAAAGAAAGAAAAGAAAAAAGAGGAGGAGACTAGGACGCAAACACCTATGGAGGGAAGACCACGTGGAGAAACAGTGAGAAGATGGCCGTCCACAAGCCAAGGAGAAGAAACCAACCCTGCTGACACCTCAATCTCAGACTTCCAGCCTCTAGAACTGCAAGAAATAGATTTCTGGTGTCTAAGCCACCCAGTCTGTGGAACTTCACTATGGCAGCTCTAGGACAGTAACATGAAGGTAAAACAGGTTGTGGACAAGGGTCACGAAACTCAGCAAGACTTGTTGATCGCAAGTGGGGACGGAAGAGGAAGAAGGCCAGGAGGCCTGCCAGACTTCTCGTTTGATGAGATTAGTGGAGGCAAGGTCACTCAGTGTGACAGAGATCCTGGAGAAGGAGCTGCTCAGGCTGAGTTACATCTGAGAGCATGTCCAAATAAAAATGCACAGCTGAACACTGAATGCTGAGTCTGAAGCATCTCACAAAGAGTGGGACAACCATGGTTCTTATTCTTGTCCCATTTCTGAGACTGTTTTGTTGTGTGCTCTCTGAGCCTCAGTTTCCTCAACCATTAAAAAAAATAAGGTAGGATAATAATACCTTCCCTTCTACGTTGAAGAGTTGTTGAGAGTTCAGATGAAAAAGACATCACCATATGCTAACACATATATATGGAATCTAAAAAAAAAAGAAAAAGGTTCTGAAGAACCTAGGGGCAAGACAGGAATCAAGACGCAGATGTAGAGAATGGACTTGAGGACACAGGGAGGGGGCAGGGTAAGCTGGCACAAAGTGAGAGAGTGGCAGGGACATATATACACTACCAAGTGTAAAATAGATAGCCAGTGGGAATCAGCCACATAGCACAGGGAGATCAGCTCGGTGCTTTGTGACCACCTAGAGGGGTGGGATAGGGAGGGTGGGAGGGAGACGCAAGAGGGAAGAGATATGGGAACATATGTACATGTATAACTGATTCACTTTGTTATAAAGCAGAAACTAACACACACTACTGTAAAGCAATTATACTCCAATAAAGATGTTAAAAAAAAAAAAAAAAAAGAAAAGGACATCAAAGGATGATTTAGAAACCTCACTAAGTTCATTGAGTTTCTTAAGAGCAATTTGTCTCAAAATGACAAAGTGTTTTCTAGGCATGAATTGTTTATCAAATCCTGGATCTGGTAGTAAACTGTCACAATCCTTCTTTTGTTTTGTTCTGTTTGTCACCAAAGGCTATAACCACATGATGGCAATTTGTGTTTCTAGAAACTTAATCATACTGACTTATAATGCTGTCTAGTTATAAGGGCTGACTTAGAGCAATTACATGCATTTATGTAAGATTTCTTAATAGTAAGAGTATTATAAATCAGAGATAAGTTGTTTCATTTGAAACAATTAGTGAGTCAGAAAGAAATTAGCAAACAGGCTACGACTTCTTAGATGTTGTTGCTTTGGTTGTTAAAATCATGAGCTAATGGTTTTAGCATAGATATTATGTGATATTATCACTAAAGCATAGATTGCAATCATTGTCATCAAAGAAATCCATGATGTAAAATAATTTATAAACTATGTGAGACTAAAAACTTTAACACTAAAATTGAAGTGGTATGAACACCTTTCACCACTAGAGGGAAGCAATCCACTGAAATAAGTAAATTGTGCCCTTGGGGTGTTACTACTGGTTGGGCAGGGAGCCTTAAATGGTTCTTCCAACACAGATTCTAATATGCTAGATTACAATTTCAAATTCCAATGTTTTATATAACATTGCTGGCTGAGGATAATATGCATCCTTCCTCCAGGGGTGTTGCACAACCCTAAAGAACAGAAAATGTTAGAACTTCAGAGGTCTTCTACCTTACCAGGAATCTGTAAGTTTTCCTTTCTAGTCCTTTGGGGAACAGACAGTCCTAAAAATTAAAATACTTGGTTAACTGACAACTCACTAAGCATAAAATAGTACACAAGCAGGGCAACCCTGATAAGTAACTGGATCAATTTTTTAATCCATAAAAAATTCAGTCTTTTTTAAAGTTATTATCCCTATAATAATACATGGCAAGAAAATTTGGAAAACATAAAACTATGAGAAAGTAGATAAAGATTAAACTATTATTGATCTTTTTATCTATTTTCTTAAATGGTTACTTTCCTATGTGACTATATTAATTAAGACAGTACCTTAAATCTTTTTTAGAATAAGGAAAGGAGGATATTGGATGGATAGATAGAGAGAGATAGAGAGATAGATACACAAGAAACCATCTCAATAGTTTCCAAAGCTAGCTGATAGTCAAAATTACCTAGTGAGCTTTTAAAAACTAAATCAGAATTTATTGTTGGAAAGGGAAAAGAATAGGACAGTGGATCCCTGAGTGTGTGTGTGTGTCTGTGTGTGTGTGTGTGTGCATGTTTGTTCTGAGTTCCCCAGTTGACACTTTAGAGTCCACATGTGGGTGATGCCATGGAAAATAGAGAGCATCTGAATGGTTAAGAACTTAAATTTAATTAGCCCAACTTGTGGAAACCAAATTGGAATTAAACTACTTTTCAAAAAAATCATTTTGCAATAAGAACAATTGTGAAAGGCATACAGCTGACACGTTGACAACTCTAATAATACATTTAAATCTATGACACTTTAAAGAAAAAAGTTTATTTGAAACTACTCAGAACAGTTTGTCTCTGGAAGTGTATAAAGATGAACAAACTGTTGAACAAAGAAATGAGAGTTCTTATTCACTAAAGACCCTCACAGTAAAAACAAACAAACAAACAAAATGCACCTTACAGCATCTCACAGGACTGTCACTTATATTACAAAGGAAGATTATTCTCCAAGAAGATAAAGTTATGGGGTTACTGAAGGAAGATCTCAGACCTGATAGATATGAGAATAAGAGAAAAGGATTAATCTTCTTTACTCTTAGCTCATGGAGGCAGAAGAATACAAGGAAGTTCTTTTTTTAATTTTTTTTTTTTTTTTTGGCTGTGTTGGGTCTTTGTTGCTGCACGCGGGCTTTCTCTAGTTTCAGTGAGCAGGGGCTACTCTTCGTTGCGGTGCACAGGCTTCTCATTGTGGTGGCTTCTCTTGTTGCAGAGCACGGGCTGTAGGTGCGCGGGCCTCAGTAGTTGTGGTTCGTGGGCTCTAGAGCACAGGCTCAGTAGTTGTGGCGCATGGGCTTAGCTGCTCCACGACATGTGGGATCTTCCCAGACCAGGGCTTGAACCCGTGTCCCTTGCATTGACAGGCCGATTCTTAACCACTGTGCCACCAGGGAAGTCCCAAGGAAGTTCTTTAAAAGGCATGTGGACACACGTTCAAGTATAGAGAACTTGGGATTTGGTTCTTATAAACAAACCATAAGACTGGATTCCCTGCTAAGGCTGAATGACAGCAGCCATGGAAGGGAGGCCAGTTGCCCAGGTGAGAGTCCTGGCAAAATAGATAATTAAAACCAGAGTTGTCTGAAGCATAGAAAGCTCATTAAAAAAAAAAAAATGGGCAGAGGACCTGAATAGACATTTTCCAAAGAAGACATACTGATGGTCAGCAGACACGAACAGATGCTCAACATCACAAATCATCAGGCAAATACAAATCAAAACAACAAGATACCACCTCACACCTCTCAGAATGGCTATTATCAAAAAGACAACAAATAACAAGTGTTGGTGAAGATGTGGAGAAAAGGGAACCCTCGTGTACTGTTGGTGGGATTGTAAATTGGTACAGCCACTATGGAGGTTCCTCAAACAATTAAAAATAAAACTACCATAAGATCCAGAAATTCCACTTCAGAGTATTTTTCTGAAAAAACAAAGACACCAATTCAAAAAGATATATGCACCCCTACGTTCATTGAAGCATTATTCACATTAGCCAAGATATGGAATTGACCCATATCTTGCCCACTGATGAATGAATAAAGAAGATGTATATATAAAGATACAGCTAGATACATACATACATAAATACATATATACATACAATGCAATAGTACTCAGTCATAACAAAGAATGAAATCTTGCCATTTGAGATAATATGGATGGAACCAGAGGGTCTTATGCTAAGTGAAATAAGTCAGACATAGAAAGAAAAATACTGTATGATTTCACTTATATGTGGAATCTAACAAACAAAATGCATGAATAGACATAAAACACAAACAGACTCATAGATACAGAGAACAAACTGATGGTTGCCAGAGACAAGAGGTGGGGGGATGAGTGAAATAGGTGAGGGAGATTAAGAGGTACAAACTTCCAGTTATAAAATAAATGAATCATGAGAATGTAGTATACAGCATATGAAATATAGTCACTAATTAGGTAATATCTTTGTATGGTGACAGTTGGTAACTAGACTTATCATGTTGATCCTTTTGTGATGTATAAAGGTATCGAATCACTATGATGTATACTGAAACTAACATAATACTGTAAGTCAATTATACTTTAATCTTTTTTAAAAAATGGAAAATAAAGAGAAACAACTACTGTGGGATTCAGACACCACTGAGCCATTGAAGGCTTACGAGATGTTTAAGGGCAGTCATGGTCATTATCAACAGTTCAGGAGATGTGTGGGGGCAGACAGGCCAGAATTCCAAATTTATGCTCCTAGAGAAAGAACTAGCTGGTTTAAAAGATTCACAGTTGAGACCTGGATCAGGTATGAAAGGGAGAGGATCTTTATCATTCATCAGCAGCCAACACAGCATTCATGTCAGGAGCTGCTGAGAGCAAAGTCCAGTGCTGCATTGCCCGTATGGAGTCTTCACCTCCTCCACCAGCAGTCCAGCTCAGAGATATCCAGGGACCAGAGAGTCTCAAAAAAGTCTTTCTGGAGGCCAGAAAGAAGACAGTGCTTCTTAAACAAGCAATACTGCTATCAATGTTGTCCATGGACCAGCATCATCAGCATCACCTAAGAACTTGTTAGAAATGCAGAATTTCAGGTGTCACTCAAGACCCGTTGAATCCTATACTGCATGTTACAAGACACCCCCAGGCAGTGAATGTACTTGTAGTTAGGTCTCCTAGACCACCTAACCGGTAGTTAGATGAGTGAATGGAGAGTGAATGGCAACAAGAATGACCAAGACAGACTTGTTAGTTCATAAGGTTAGAAGGACCTTCAGCCTGGGAGCTCAGATGCAAGAGCAGAATTACCTGAATCTATACATTTATCACATACTCCCAACAGATAAGAAGAGTACCAGATCTTAAACAAAGTGCTTGAGATACAGAAACAGTCTTTTTTTTTTTTTTTTTTTGCAGTACACAGGCCTCTCACTGTGGTGGCCTCTCCCGTTGTGGAGCACAGGCTCCGGACGTGCAGGCCCAGCGGCCATGGCTCACGGGCCCATCCGCTCCGTGGCATGTGGAATCCTCCCAGACTGGGGCACGAACCCGTGTCCCCTGCATCGGCAGGCGGACTCTCAACCACTGTGCCACCAGGGAAGCCCAACAGTCATATTTTTATTCATTTTTGGAATTGATAAAGATGAAATAAATCTATTTTTGAGTAATTCACTTCTCAGAGGCAAATTAAAATACTCTCTCCGCTCTAAGAACATCATGACTACAACATGTGCAGTGCTCACAGTGTTCTGGGCACTCTTCCACCCTCTTCACACAGGCCTTCTTCCTCGAATTTAATTCTTACATAGATTCAACCAGTATCCATTTTCACAGCTTGTATTTTGCTGTATCCTACTGGAGTTGTTGGGCATTCATATTCTAATTCTAGAAGCAGATTCTGTGGGACTCAGTAATATACAGTTTGATAATTCTCAAATTTTAGACTCACTTAGAAAGCTTTTTTTTTTTTAATGTTAACTGTCAATTGACAGTCTCAGAGACTCTGATTCCGAGGGTCTGGGATGAGACCTGGAAATCTGCATTTTTAACAAGTATCCCAGGTGAATTTTATGAACTTGAACCACAAGCACACTTGGAGAATCGTGGGTCTGGTTGTTAATGATCATTTCATAATCATATACAGACCACCTCCCAAGGAGTTATGATGGGTTAATTAAAACAGCATCAGAGATGTGCTGGCTTTACAAGTGCTTCTGGTACCAATGAAATCCAGCTGAGCTAGGGCACAACTTAGAGAAAACTGCCTAGTGAACCACAGCCAAGGAAGATGCTTCCCTGGCAGGAGGTGCCTTGAACTTGACTCTCTGCCACCCAGAGGGGAGAACAATGATTCATAGGACAACCCATTTGGAAATGATAAAATTGAGGAAAGCATTTTATTTAAGACAGAGAAACATCTGTACAAATGTAAACTCATAACAAGGTAACGTTAGACCTGAAATGTAAGAGATTTTATATTCTCCAGTAATTATGCATGTATCTGTAAGAAAACTGTCCAAATATAATACTGGCAGAAGCAGTCACCATTACTGGGTGAAGGAGAACACAGCCAAGCTCATTGCAGGTGCATGGTGATTAAACCAGAATGCCTCTCAGTTACTATGGAAGGGGTGGGTGACATTTAATGGCATTACACCTCACTCGTGTGCACATGCATGCACACATGGCTGCTGTGTAACAAGAAATGTGATGGCGCAACATGTCAGGGACATCAGTGATACTCACTCTGATAATGAAAGCACACTAAATACTAAATTCGCTGCATCAGGCTTCACCTTTCTTTGAAAACACAGAGGACACACGATAATTGCTAACTTCAGTTGCACCCTTTTAATATGCAAAACTGTACTCAAAGTGTTTTATCTGTATTGATTAATTTAACTCTCACAACAACTGTAGGAGGTGGGTATACTCTTATTCCCATTTACAGTGATGAAATGGAGGCAAAAAATCATTGAATAATGTGTCCAAAGTCGCACCAGGAAGTAGTTATAGGCAGTTTTGTTACAGGGAAGAACCAAATCTCATTACATGTTGGATCTGTCTCTTTTACTTTAACCTTTTCTTCCCATTGCTTTTGTTCACTAAAAGGATATTGTCTATACATAATGGCCTGCCTCGGGGAACATTGCCCCTCTGCCTGAATGGTAAACCAAAGTGCCTTTGTTCAGGGAAGCATCCTGACCCTGTCCACCTGTGAATGGCTGCAAGAAAAGAAGAAATTAACACATCCCCTCCCTGAGGCTGGCCATTCCAGGAGATATTTGCAAGACTTATGGCCTTTTTACTTTACTTCTCCACCTCCTCCCCCTCCCTGTTCTATAAAAGAAACTGGCCTCCAAACCCCAATAAGATGGTTCTTTTGAGACACTAGTCTGCCATCTTCTTTGTCTGCTTGCTTTCCAAATAAAGTCTCTATGCCTTGCCTCAACACCTCCTCTCCCGATTTATTGGCCTGTCGTGCGGCAAGCAGAGCGAAGTTGGACTCAGTAACAGTCTAGCTCTATAGTCCAGTTTTCATTTTTCACTGTCTGTCTATAACTAGCTTATAATATTTATTTATTCTAGATACAAATCCTTTGATGATTACATGGATAGCAAATGTGTTTTCCCTTAATATGGTTTGTCTTTTCTCTCTCTTAATGTCTTTCTGTTGAACAGGAGTTCTTAATTTTAATGTAATTGAATTCATCAACCATTTCCTTTATTGTTAGTGCTCTTTGTACTCTATTTAAGAAATCTTTGCCTACCTTCAAATTCATCAAAATAGTCTCCGATGTTATCTCCTAGGAGTTCTATTGCTTTACTTTTCACATTTACTTGTAAATGATTTTTGTGTTTGCAATGAGGTAAGGGTCAATACTCACTTGTTCCCATATGGATATCCAGCTTCATTTATTGAAATCAAAGGACTCTGTTTATTTAAAAGATTGCTCTTTCTCCATTTCTCCACTGTTCTACTTTTATAATAAATCAAGCGTTCATCTATGAATGTTAATTCATTTTTAAATATCTGCTTGGCATAATTAGTGCAACAACTAAATTATACTGGAATACTTTTTACATATTAGAAGATTTTACTAAAAATCTGATCATTATATTCTGATCCCACACATATTTAAATTTGGATGTATGCCTCTCGTGGAGAGGGTGAAATTCCATGTATTGCATGGAATACATGCAATGTTCCATTGTAGCTATATTCTATTCCAGAGCTTTCCAAATTGGTGTGAAGAGAATATTGTTCTTTGGGGGTTGGTATGGGGGAATTGAGAGGAAGGTTTAGAAATACATGTGGAGAGCAAAAAAAAAAAATCATTCTTCACCACATAAATTCATTTGTTCAAGCCAAAGAGTATGACTGGTCTCTTTTCTACCCTAGGATTTTTCTAAACTTTTAATGTGCTAATAAGTAGGCTGTGACATTAAGAAACATTTCCCAACCTAGTGTGACCACAAAGCCCTTTGATGTCAAAACACTTCACTCTCAGCGTGGCCTTCATTCACTGTTTAATCAGAAGAGAAGCCATTAAGTTCCTGCCATCAAACCCATAAAGCCACCAGCATCCGACCTCGCTCCTTCTTCAGCAGGTAACTAGTGAACACCCTCCAGAGGAAGGAGCATCTCTTTACCTTGCTCCTTGTTCACTTGCTTCCTCTGGACTCGGCTCTCTCCTCTGCATCCTTCCCCTTCCTGGGGGCTGGCTCCTCCCCAGAACACCCAAACAGGCTTTACATCGCCCCACCTTTTAAAAAAAAGACCATGAGGAATTTAAAATAGTACAGCTGGACTTCCCTGGTGGTGCAGTGGTTAAGAATCTGCCTGCCAATGCAGGAGACACAGGTTCAAGCCCTGGTCCGGGAAGATCCCACATGCCGCAGAACAACTAAGCCCATACACCACAACTACTGAGCCTGAGCTCTAGAGCTGGTGAGCCACAGTTACTGAAGCTTGCATGCCTAGACCCCATGCTCCACAACAAGAGAAGCCACCGCAATGAGAAGCCCACGCACCGCAACGAAGAGTAGCCCCCACTCGCAGCAACTAGAGAAAGCCCACGCTCAGCAACAAAGGCCCAACGCAGCCAAAAATAAATAAATTAATTAACTTAAAAAAAATAAAATAGTACAGCTTCTCTGGAAAATAGTTTGACATTTCTTTTAAAATGAAATATACACGTATCATAAAACCCAGTGATCATACTGCTGGGCATTTATTCCAGAGAAATGAAACATGTTCACACAAAGACCCATACACAAATGTTCATAACAGCTTTATTTGAAACAGACAAAAACTGGAAACAATGAAAATATCTTTCAATGGGTGAATGGCTAAAAACTCCTGTGATACATCCATACCATGGAGTACTATTCAGCAATAAAAAGGAATGAACTATTGATACACACAACAGGATGGATCTCAAGAGCATAGGATGAATGAGAAAAAACAATCTCAAAAAGTTACATGCTAGGGCTTCCCTGGTGACGCAGTGGTTGAGAGTCCACCTGCCAATGCAGGGGACACGGGTTCGCGCCCCGGTCCGGGAAGATCCCACATGCCGCGGAGCGGCTAGGCCCGTGAGCCATGGCCGCTGAGCCTGCGTGTCCGGAGCCTGTGCTCCACAACCGGAGAGGCCACAGCAGTGAGAGGCCCATGTACCGCAAAAAAAAAAAAAAAAAAAGTTACATACTATATGATTCCATTTATATAACATTCTAGAAATGACAAAATTACATAGATGGAGAACAAAGTCATGGTTGTCAAGGGTTAAGGATGGAGGAGGGATGGCATGAGGGAGATATTTGTGGTGCTGGAATAGTTTTGTATCTTGATTGCAGTAGTGGTTACACAAATCTGCACATGTGATAAAGTAGCATAGACTTATATGCACATGTTATACCAATGTCATCTCCCTGGTTTTGATATTGTACTGTAGTTATGTAGCTGTAGAAGTAACCATTGGGAAAACTGGGTGAAGGGTAAATGGAACCTCTCTGTACTTTCTTTCCAACTTTCCGTGAACCAGTAATTTTTTCAAAAGAAAAAATATCAGTGTACACTAAACAGATAAAAACATATAAATTTCCCTAGACCCTACGTTCCCCTCCAAGTACAACAATATCTTTCTCCACTTCTTTGCAGCCAAACTTATTGAAAATATTTACTTTTTTTTTTTTTTTTTTTTTGCCGCACCACGTGGCACGTGGAACTTCCCAGACCAGATATTGCATCTGTGCTCCCTGCAGTGGAAGCACGGAGTTTTAACCACTGGACCACCAGGGAAGTCCTGAAAATATTTTCTTTAACTTACATTCTCCATGTCTACCTTTTTCTGCACCATTGCTCGATTCACTAAGTTATTCATCAAATATTTGTTAAGTGCCTATTATGCTGTATGCACTGTTCTAGGTTCTTGGGACATATGAGTGAACAAAATCTCTTCCTTCATGTAGTTTACATTTGAGGGAAGGTGGGGAGACAGACAATAAATAAAGTAAGTAAGTAAAAGAGAAAGTATGTTCAATAGTGATAAATGCTTTCAAGACAAAGTTGGAAAGAGGGATAGCACTTGAGTGGAAATAAATGTGATTTAAATAGAGTGTCAGGTGATGCCTCACTGGAAGGTAACATTTGAGCAAAGACCTGAAGGAAACAAGGGATTGAGTTTGAAAGAAGTCTGGGAGCATTATTCTTGGTAGAGCAAACAGCCAATGCAAAGGCCTTGTGGTGGGAGCCATCCTGGCTTTTGCAAAAAGAGCAAGGAGGCAAGTCTGATAGGGGAGGGAGAGTCGAAGAAGATGAGGCCCAGGAGATAACTGGTTGGAAGTGGGGAGACCAGATCACTTGTCCAACACTGTAGTCTGAAAGGTGAGAGATTATGAAGACCTTGGTGAGTTTTGAACAGATCAATGTGATCTAACCTACACTTTTACAGGATCTGCTGAGGATGGAAGAGACCTTTGAAACTGCTCTGGCCAGGGTAAATAATCACCTCTACTTTGCATGATCCACTGGATTCTTCCCGGTCCTTATTCTTGCTGAGTGACCTTTCAGCAGCATCTGACCACATTGACCACTCTTGTCATCTAATCAGTATGTTTACATGGGCAATTTCATTCTTTCCCCTGGTTTCATTTCAGCTATATGCTACTGTTTGCAAAATCCGTATCTTTAGCCAGGATGTCTCAACTGAGCTCCAGACCCACACATCTAGCTGCCTACTGCATATTTCCACTTGGATGTCTCAAAGTCCTTCAAACTCATCTTGTGTAAAATGGAATTGTTTTCTCTACTGCCTCTTTCCTTAACCCCCACCAGGACTGCTTCTCCTCCTGGGTCCTCAGTCTCAGTTAAAAGAAGGATATCCACCTTGTTGCTTAAGCTAGAAATCCAGGAGTCATCTTTGAAACTTCACTTCTCTCACTCTGCAAATCCAGTCCATTGCTAAGTCATCTTGATTCTACTTGAAGGTAATTCTCCACTTCTCTCCTTTGCTTTAGCCACCACATAGTACAAGCCACCATCAACATTCCCCAAGGTACAACAAAAGTCTTTAACCACTGGACCCTGCTTACCTGTCCAGCTCCATCATTCCCTCACTGTTTACACTGCAGCCACACCGACCTTCTTTCTGTTCCTTGAAAGACCATTCACATACTCTTGTCTTTCCGCAAGCCCCTCACACTCATTCTCAACACCTATATCAGTCCTGCTCATTGTACAGGTCTCAGCTTCAGTGTTCATTTCTCTGGGAGAACTCTCCTGACTCATGAATCAGGGAAGAGTCTCCTACTCTCTACTTGTAATGCTCCTTTATTTCCCCAGTCACAGCCCTCGCTCATCACACAACCTTGGTGTTGCCTTGCTGAGTTGTTTTCCTCACTGCATGATGTGCTGAGTGAAGGCAGAGATTGTGTCTCTTATTTATCTTGTATCCCCAGAGCTCAGCTCATTACCTGTCATATTGTGAGCCCTCAAAATATTTATGAAGTGAATGGAAGAAATGAATAGGTAGAATCTGGGGCTCATATAACTCAGATCACTCTTGCCTGTCTTGTTCACTGTTATATCCCCAGCACCTACAGCAGGGCCTGACACAAAGTAGACATTCAATAAATATTTGCTGAACAAGTGAATCATTACACATAGTGAAATTCCATTCCAGTGGTCTGAGGAGTAATAAACTATTCAGTCTGTGATACAGTTACATTGAGAGCCATCCTCTTAATTCTTAATTGACAGAGCAATCATGAGATGAAATTACATAGAAATGAAGAAAATATAATCTGAGACCTGAAATAATATATCAATAGATCTTTACATATTATATTCATCCTCCCCCACATAAATACATCTTCTCCAACTTAGCAGAAGACTGGATTTTCTCTCGAAAGGGGTTGAGTCAGAGATGCTCCAGATTTTGGGGTCCCAAGTCCAACTGGGGGAAGGAGACACCTAAATAAAAATAGATAAACTAAGTCAAAATCTATGGACTGAATTATATGAGTCAAGACATTCCTTCTGACTTGCTTCCAAAATACTAGCATTCAGGCTCTTGAAGGACAGAGAAGCAACTGAAGGATCCTTTTTTTCTTTTTTTAATTTTAAATTTTATTTATTTTTGGCTGCATTGGGTCTTTGTTGCTGAGCGCAGGCTTCCTCTAGTTGCGGGGCGCAGGGGCTACTCTTCATTGCGGTGCGCAGGCTTCTCATGAGGTGGATTCTCTTGTTGTAGAGCACGGGCTCTAGAGCGCAGGCTCAGTAGTTGTGACGCATGGACTTGGTTGCTCTGTGGCATGTGGGATCCTCCCAGACCAGGGCTTGAACCCGTGTCCCCTGCATTGGCAGGTGGATTCTTAACCACTGTGCCACCAGGAAGTTCCAGAGGATCCTTTTTGAGGAAAAAGGATCCAAGAGGAAAAGCTTACAGATTTTGACATTTGGGGATGTCACAATGAAATGACAGGGTGCTACCTAATCACCCTAAGGTGATGGCTACGAATTGCCAAGGTCTTCTCATGAAGTTCCACTTAGACTTTCAGGGTTCCACTTTTAAATATTATTAGACAGCCAAAGATCACCAGGCATTTGAGGAAATCCACCAACATTAAAGTCAAAGACCAAAACAAACAAAGAAGAAATAGGGACTCAGAGGAAACAGAGACAATTCAGAGAGCAGAAGAAACTTCAGAGAACGTGTAATTAATATTTATAGAAAATAATAGTAAATATTGCATCAATGAGAAAAGAAAGAGCTCTTGGATATTTAAAATCAAATATTAAAATATTTGATAGCAGAAATAAGAAATTCATAGAACGAAAAGACAGGAGATAGGAAAAAAGATCAATGTTAAAAAATCTATGTTAAGCATACGTTCAGGCTCTATCTGCTCATAGTAGATTCTTAATATATAGTAGCTATTATAATCTCATTCAGAAAATAAATTTGTCAGTGATCTTTGCACATGAGATTCCTTCCAATTGGAATGTGTCTTGTAGGACTATTTTATTAAAACATAGAATTCACATATATGATTTTAGAACACTAAACTTAGATTTTTACATGACAATGAATTTACCCAACATACATAATACACAGTGCAGCTGCATTGATTTCAACATTAATGACCCAGTATATAAGCTCTCAGCCCTAACTACTTCTTTGGGTCTTCATTTTTCTTGTGAAGGCTCCTATGCACATGTAAAAATGACTAAATAAAATTTGTATGCTTTCCTCCTGTTAGTCTGTCATGTAGCTTAATTTTTAGGTCTAGCCAGAGACCCTAAAAAGGTAGAGGGGAAATTTTATCTTCTCTACAGTGTTAAAGAGTACCGCCAGGGCTTCCCTGGTGGCGCAGTGGTTAAGAATCTGCCTGCCAATGCAGGGGACATGGGTTCGATCCTTGGTCCGGGAAGATCCCACGTGTTGTGGAGCAACTAAGCCCGTGTGCCACAACTACTGAGTCTGTGCTCTACAGACCGCGAGCCACAACTACTGAGCCCATGTACCACAACTACTGAAGACCACACGCCTAGAGCCCGTGCACCGTAACAAGAGAAGCCACCGCAATGAGAAGCCCGAACACTGCAACAAAGTATAGCCAAAGGGAACTTGATCTAAGGATGGGCATCAAGAAAGAATGCCTTTTGGGACTTCCCTGGTGGCCCACTGGTTAAGTCTCCACACTTCCACTGCAGGGGGCGTGGGTTCGATCCCCAGTCAGGAAACTAAGATCCCAAATGCCACGCTGCCAAAAAACAAAAAACAAAAAAAGAATGTCTTTGGGAAATGAACTTTGAGCTGGGACCTGAGGGGTAGCAATTACTATGTGGGCAGACATTGCTTGTTGCCCACAACATCCAGGCTCCCTTTCTTTGTTAGTTTTAGAACTCAGATCTTATCCTGGGTATCAACCCTCCTTACAGATAGGGATGGACAATAGAATTAAGCAAAACAGATGAGTGGAGCTTCCAAAGCATTCTTCAAAGGGGATGACTCAGCTGGAAGGGAGGGTGGTTTGACCTTTGTCTTTACCCTTCTTCCTCTTATCTGGAAGGTAGAGGTGATGGCTGACATTTCAGTAGCCAGATGACCTCAAGGATGAAAACTCTGCACTAAACATTGGGAAAGGGAATCTTGTACATGCATTGTTTCAACCCAAGCTTGACCACGTAAGAATGGGCCTTGGGCTTGGAACACTTCCTAACCTAGAGATAAAGAACCCACATGGGCCTGTGGTGGACTTATCACCTTCTGTGGAAATATTTTTCTGTCTCAGGCTCAGTGTGTATTCCTTTGTTTTACTGGAGCATGTGTGTCAACGGTCCTCAGGAATGTCACCAGCTTTCAGAATTTCAGACTCTACTGAAATTCTGAGTCTGGAATTCTGACTCCACTCCCACATCTGTTCATCAAAAAGATGAAAGGGAGAAAACAAGCCACAAACTGGAAGGGGGATATTTACAACAAATTTAACTGGCAAAGAATAGTGCCCAATATATATAAAGAACTATAAACCAATTTTAAGAGACAAACTACCGAATGATAAATGGGTAAAGGCACTAGCATTTCACAGAAGAGGAAATGGAAATTGTGAATAAATCTATGTAAAGATGCTCACCTCATTTGAAATTAAAATTACAATGAGATACTACTTCACATGTATCCAATTAGACTGGCAAAAAAGTCTAGCAAAATCAAGGATGAGAAGAATGTGGTAAAATTAGGATCTTATACACTGCTGGCAAAAGGAAAACAATTTGATATTGTCTCACAAATTTAAGCATTTATACCCTACCTCCCAGCAATTCAACTCCTACTTTTCTTTCTAAAGGAATTTTTGAATTCGTCATTCAGGAGACATGTTTAAAATTTTTTTCACAGCACCATTGTTTGTAATAGATGCTAGAAGCAAGCCAAATGTCAACTGATGGGAGGATGATAAATACATTCTGGTAGTCACATGCTAATTACATATTAAGGAAATTGATCCAACTGTAATACATAGAGCAATATGGATGAATCTTAGAAATACAATATTAAGGGAATAACATCACAGAAATCTATATCTAGTATAAATACCCTTTAATAAAGCTCAGAAACAAGATGAGGAAGAAGTGCAACAATAACTTCAATGGAGTTGGAAATTTCTAGTCTGAGGTTAAGTATTGGGTTCACAGGTGTCTGATTTATTGCTATGCTTTATAGGTAGCATATACATTGTAATTATTCTTCTGATGTATGAAATGATGCATTTAAAATAATTTCTAACCATAAAAAATAAACACAACTATTTGTGCCTCTGGCCTCTTTCAGCTACCTTCCTGTTTGTCTCCTTTGTGTGGCTGTTAAACGTCTCATTTAGAAGTACTGGTGGTGGACATCTCTCGTGTTTGCTGGTTTCCCAGCACCTCTTACCCACTCCTCTTCTGTTTAGGGAATGACCCACCTTGGGAACCCCTCTCCCTGAGGAGCAGCCCAATGCCTGGCTCTCCCAGCATGGGGGCCGGCACATACCCAGCTCTGCCAGTCAGTCAGCGGCACCCTCAGCAGATTCCAATTCAGAGGCGAGAACCCTGAGGAAGGAGGCTCCCGTGGCATCAGAGTTGCTGGTGGTTTGGAAGCAGAGGCACCTGAAGTTCAGAGGTAGCAGTGGCTGCAAGATGGGATTCATGGTGCAGGGGTGCCAGGAGTATCAACCATGATGGTGGGGCCTGAGTGGGGAAGATGGGGCAGTTGTCTCGTCAGATCAGGCCTGTGGCAGGTCTAGGGCATTGTTTCTGGAAGCTCTGCCCCTCGGGTCTTTTCTTCAGCCCTCAAGCCTCCCTTTCAATAAACTCCTCTGCTGAATCAGCCAGGGTTGCTTCTGTTGCCTGCATGGAGCCACCATCAGTGCTATTTTTCTCCTGTAACTCCTTTCTGATAGATCTCACTCCCGATATTTTATGTTCCATAAACCAACATGTTCTTGGCACTAGGAATACAAAAAATAAAATTAGATAGGTAGATAGATGACAAATAAATAGTGGATGGATAGATAAATAGATAAACAGATGTAGATAGATAGATAGATAGAGTTCACACTATCAAGGAGTGCAAAGTCTTGTCAGGAAGGGGGTATTAAACACCAGTGGTTGGTTATCACAACATCCATTCCCATCCCCCACCCCTCTTCTCTGCTTTTGCTATAGAAAGTGGGAAAGATCCAGCAATTCCACTTCTGGGTATATATCAGGAGGGAATGAAATCATCGTGTTGAAGAGATACCTCCATATTCATTGCAGCATTATTTATAATAGCCAAGGCACGGAAACAACCTAAGTGTCCATCATCAGATAAATGGATAAAGAAGATGTGAATTTTATGTATATATAAATATGTATATATAAATGTGTGTGTATATATATATATATATATATATATATATATATATATATATATTCAGCCATAAGAAAGAAGGAATCCTGACATTTGCAACAACATGGATGGACTTTGAAGGCTTATGCTAAGTGAAATAAGTCAGAGAACAACAAATAATGTATGATCTCATATGTCTTAAAAAAAAAAAACCCACTAAACTCATAGAAAAACAGATCAGATTTGTGGTTACCAGAGTAGGGGATGAAGGGTGGGGGAATTGGATGAAGATCATCAAAAGGTACAATACAAACTTCCATTTATAAGACTTGGGGATGTAATGCACAAAGTGACTATAGTTAACACTGTATGTTAACTGTATGGTATATTTGAAAGTCGTTAAGAGAATAAATCCTAAAAGTTCGTATCAGAAGGATAAAACCTTTTCTTTTCTTTTTCTTTTTTTGTATCTCTACAAGATGATGGATGTTAACTAAATTTATTGTGGTAATTATTTCACAATACATGTAAGTCAATTTATTATTTGGTATACCTTAAACTTATATAGTGCTGTATGTCATTTATATCTCAATAAAACTGAAAGAAAAAATAAAGAAGCTGGGAAAAATAAATACTTCCCATCTCTTGCATCTTGGAGTAGCCATGTGACACAGTACTGGCCAATGACAAGTAAGTGGAAGTCCACTTTGGGGGCTCCTGGGAAAGCTTTTGCTCTTCAGACAAAAGACAGATGTGGCTGGTGCCACTCTTCCGGCTTCCTGTTGCCCTGAGTGTGGATACAATGCCTGAACCCACATGCAACCATGAACATAAGCCAAGCAAAGAGCAAGAACAGCAGAGGCATCAGTAAGCAGCTAAACTAACACCTGGAAAAATCTCTCTCTGGTCTTATTGTTAGATGAGAAAAACAAACTGCTATTTGTTTATGCCACTGTTAGTCAAATATTCTGCTGCTTGCAGCTGAAAGCATTCCTAATTTAAACAGAGCAAAATTGCAAACAAGGAGTGGTAAGTGTTGTCACAAGTCTCTTTCTTGACAAATACAATGGAATATCCTCTATTTATTGTACTAGCTAGCTTGAAAGCAGGGTCAGGGAATTAAATACATGTCTTGAGCAAAACTTTTTGATGTTATCTGTGTGTATTAGTTAGAATTCAAGGTCAGCTGCTCTAACAAAGGTCAAAATAACAGTGGCCTAAAGAAAGTCACAGTCAGGATGTTAATAATCCAGAAATGATTCACTGGCCTCATGCTGTTGGTGACCCAGCTTCCTCATGTCTTATGGGTTAAAATAATGCTGCTCTGCCTCCTACCATTGTGGCTGCGTTCCAGTGAGAGAGAAGGGAAGAAGGGGGAGAAGTAGGTTCACCATTCCATTTTATAGAAATCTTAAGGCTTTTTTTCTCAAAGAGCTACTCTTTTGGTTTTCCTCCTGCCCCACTGGTTGATACATTTCATTCTCTGTGCTGGTTCTTTTTTTGTTCCAACATCTTTGTGTTGGAGGAAGCTGCAGCTTAGTCTTTGGCCCTTTACTTTTTTTTTCTTAGCTGCATTCTTTCTTTTCATGGACCCATGGCTTTTGGTACCATCTTCATACCAATGACTCCCAAATTTATACCTCCAGCCCAGAACTTTCTCCTGAACTCCAGACTCATAGATCACGCTACTTCCTCCACCTCTCCACTTGGAGGTCTAATGGATGTCTCACACCCCTGACCACTCTCTGCAAATCTGCTCCACCCACAGTCTTCCTAGCTGATGGCATCCTAGTTCCCATCCTTGCTGATGGCAACTTCCTTACAGCTGCTCAGGCCAAAACTTAGAGTCATCTTTGATTCTTCTTTCTCTCACATCCAACCATCCAACCTCCAGTCCATGAAAAAGTTCTAATGGCCCTCTAAAAATACACCCAGAGTCTGACAACATCTCAACACCTCCACTTAGCACCCTAGTCTGAGCCACTGTCAACTCTTCCCTACATTATTGTAATAGCCTAACTGGTCTCACTGTTTCCACCTTGCTCCCTACAGACTGTTCTTAATCCAGAGACCAGAGTAATACTTTTTGAGTTAGGCCATTGTTCCACTCTGCTCAAATCCTCCCAGGGCTACCACTGCACTCAGAATAAAAGCCCTTAATTTGGCCCGTGGGTCCCACATGGTCAGCACTTACTGTCCCCATCCATCCATGAGCTCATCTTCTGCTCTCCCTCTCACTCACTCCACTCCTGCCACACTGGCTTCCTCGCATGCTCCAGCCTCAGAGCCTTTGCAATGGCTGTTCTCTAGGCCAGGAAATCTTTTTCCCCTGATATCCACAGAGCTCATCCCCTCACTCAGTTCCTTCAAGGCTGCGCTCAGGTAATTTTCTCAATGAGACCTACTTGACCACCCTATGGAACAGTAAAACACATCCGCTCCCTCACTGCTCTCAAGCCCCTTACCCTGACCCACCTTTGCTTTTTTCTATACCACTCATCTTCTAACATATTATATAATTTAGCTATTCATTACATTTATTCTTTGACGCCTCCCACTAGAATATAAGCTCCACAGAAGCAAGGATCGTTATCTCTTTTATACACTGATGGATTCCCAAATGCCTAAAACATTGGCTGGTACTTAGTAGACGCTCTACAATTATTTTTAAATGAATGCAGGCATGAAGAAGGGCCATGCTTTGGAAGTTACACATTCACATTTCACTTCCACTCTCTCCCATTAGCTGGAAGCTAGTCACACAACCACCCTACCAGCAAAAGAAACTGGAAAATATAGTTGTATTTGGATGGTGATGTGCCTGACTAAAGCTGTCAATACTAGAGAAAAAGGGGGAGAACAATCCTGGGGGACAAGTCACAGACTCTACCATGGTGTGGAGGTTACCTCTATCTTCAGTGACTGCGAGTGATGAACATTCTTCAGTTATGATTTGGGGAAAAAAAGTATAAAATGATTTCAAGCAAGTTAAGATGTTATTTTATGGTTAATACGTGTGGCAACTCCCTTAATTTGAACATAGCAAGAGATAAACAATTTTTATCACTAGAAACTGTTCCTTCCTTCCCTCTCAAGTGTTGATATTTTAAACAAATCAGCTAGAAGCAGTGTTGAATTATTAGTCTGTCCAGGGTGACCCTGGAAGTGCTGAATAACTGTTACTCATGAATGTTGATAAGATTAATCTCTTCTTGCCTCTCCCTAACCACTCCCTACTTTTCCTCTTTCTAGGGTTTTTGCATCTCCTGACAGAGGGCGTCTTCCACAGGCTCTGTCCTTTCCCTTTGCTTGTTTTGTTCTGTGATGGCTCCTTTAGGGAAATCGCCAGACTCCTGCTGCTCAGCTCACCCCGGGAGCATCTGCATCATCATCTGAAGCTTCCACTGGACTTTTTTCCATCCGTTTTCCCCTCCAGTGTCCCGCTGTTACTTGAGAGTCAGCATTTATAATTAAACTCCCCATCACCTTCACAGCTTCTTCCTTCCTAAGCAAGTGGGAAGTGTTAGGGCCCTAAACAGGCTAGGGGTGTATGTTTTGCCAGTTTCATAGGCTGTATCTAGCTGATTCTGTGGTCCAGTTCCCAAATGGAGTCATCTGGCAAGTTCCATCAAAAACTCATGCCTCCATCTCTTCAATAAGTGATTCTGGGAAAACTGGACAGCTACATATAAAAGAATGAAATTAGAATACTCTCTAACACCATACACAAAAATAAACTCAAAATGGATTAAAGACCTAAATGTAAGACCAGACACTATAAAACTCTTAGAGGAAAACACAGGAAGAACACTCTTTGACATAAATCACAGCAAGATCTTTTTTGACCCACCTCCTAGAGTAATGGAAATAAAAACAAAAATAAACAAATGGGACCTAATGAAACTTAAAAGCTTTTGCATAACAAAGGAAACTATAAACATATGAAAAGACAACTCTCAGAATGGGAGAAAATATTTGCAAACAAATCAAAGGACAAAGGATTAATCTCCAAAATATGTAAACAGCTCATGCAGCTCAATATTAAAAAAACAACCCAATCCAAAAATGGGCAGAAGACCTAAATAGACATTTCTCCAAAGAAGACATACAGATGGCCAAGATGCACATGAAAAGCTGCTCAACATCACTAATTATTAGAGAAATGCAAATCAAAACTACAATGAGGTATCACCTCACACCAGTTAGAATGGGCATCATCAGAAAATCTACAGACAACAAATGCTGGAGAGGGTGTGGAGAAAAGGGAACCCTCTTGTCCTGTTGGTGGGAATGTAATTGATACAGCCACTATGGAGAACAGTGTGGAGGTTCCTTAAAAAAACTAAAAATAGAATTACCATATGACCCAGCAATCCCACTACTGGGCATATACCCTGAGAAAACCATAATTCAAAAAGAGTCATGTACCACAATGTTCATTGCAGCTCTATTTACAATAGCCAGGACATGGAAGCAACCTAAATGCCCATCGACAGACGAATGGATAAAGAAGATGTGGTACATATATATAATGGAGTATTACTCAGCCACAGAAAGGAAGGAAACTGGGTCATTTGTAGAGACGTGGATGGACCTAGAGACTGTCATACAGAGTGAAGTAAGTCAGAAAGAGGAAAACAAATATCGTATATTAATGCATATATGTGGAATCTAGAAATATGGTACAGATGAACTGGTTTGCTAGGCAGAAACAGAGACACAGATGCAGAGAACAAACGTATGGACACCAAAGCAGGAAAGCAGGGTGGTGGTGGGGGCGGTGATGGTGGTGGGATGAATTGGGAGATTGGGATTGACATGTAGACACTAATATGTATAAAATAGATAACTAATAAGAACCTGTTGTATAAAAAATATATAAATAAGGAAAAAACAAACAAACAAGCAAAAACTCATGTCTCCAGCCAGCTTACCTGCTATTAAAAGATAATTTTCCAAAAAAGTTAAAATCAAGACTCATACAGATATAAAAATGAACACATGTTAAAGATTTTCTTTAGCTCATGGAGGAAACAATTGTTATAACTGGTTCAAAAGAGAATTCTGAGAACTGATACATTTATAGATCAGGAATATTGAAATGAATGTGAAAATGGAGACAAGACTGGTCCCCCCTCCCCGCCACACACACACACACACACACGTGCACGTGCTCTTCTACTAGACAGGATATAATCTACATATCTACAGACAAGACTTGTGTTGCGATGTACAACAATTTACAGAGTTGTGAAAGAATTTCGTAGAATCTGAACCAGTTTACCCACAGGAGTCATCTCAAACCTCTCTGGACAGTACATGGTTTTCCACCAAACCACAACTCTCCCTATACTGCTTGGTCTTTCTTCATCCTTGACTCCAACCTCTATCAACTGTACTAAAACATAGATTTTACTTCTCCCAGCTTCTACAAAAAACATTGTTGAGTCCATGTTGACTCCCATATCAATAATAAACTCTTCTAGCCTTTCAAAATCCTCTTTAATCCAGCATCACTGTCTTTTATAACCTTTTAATCCAGGCAAGCCTGATCCCTACACCGTAAACCAAGCCAACGGCCTCCCACACACTCCTCTATATCCTGATGTCTTCCTTAACCATCTATATCCTTTTCATTCTACTGGCTCCTTTCAAGCTTTTCCTGGTTTTTTTGTGTTTTTTTTTTTTTTTTTTGTGGTACGCGGGCCTCTTACTGTTGTGGCCTCTCCCGTTGCGGAGCACAGGCTCCAGATGCACAGGCTCAGCGGCCATGGCTCACGGGCCCAGCCGCTCCGCGGCATGTGGGATCTTCCCGGACCGGGGCACGAACCCGTGTCCCCTGCATCGGCAGGCAGACTCTCAACCACTGCGCCACCAGGGAAGCCCAAGCTTTTTCTGTTTTTGTATTTATTATTTGAAGGCCACAATCGGGAACTATTCTGTTTTTTAATTAACCCTGCCGCATCCAGTAGACCCTGATCATGCATTCATTCAAATATTTTATGAACACCTCGTATATGTGGCAGTCACAGTCTAAACTCTAGATCTAGGCACTGGGAGCTCAGAGATGAAAGCCGTGGCTCCCAAGATGCCTAGGGGAAACAGGGAGAATACAGGGGATCAGCACTTTGAGACAGGCTGCTTTGGGAGCAAAGGGAGGGCACATAACCCAAATGTGGAATGTCAGTGAAGGTTTCCTGGAGGACATGGCACCAAAGTCTCGGTCAAGCAAAGAAGGGGACAGAAGGAACTGAATCATATGCACTTATAACTGTATGAAACAGTGTCTATTTTAATCTCTTTACAGTCATGATATATCTTACCTCTACTAGATAATAAAGTCTTTGAGGCCAGGAACCCTTTTAAATTCTGTTGCACCCCATGGTTTCTAACAGAAAAACATACTAAACACTTTGTAAACTCAGGGTTTGTTGGATGGCTAAATCTTGCATCCCAAAGTGGTCAAAAATATTGTTCAGTAGGACAAAAGTTACTTGGGGGCTTTGACATTCATTTCTCCCTTATTCTATTAGGCATGTGAAAATTAAATGGTGTGGTCCTTGAAGCAAAGAGAAAAGTAAATGAGGCTATGGCAGGAAGCAAATTCTCCCTGGCAGGAGCAGCAAATAAATAAAATGAAGGGAACAGAATTTGCTAAAAGGAGATAGTCACAAATGTAACCTATAGCTCTGCAGCACTGTCACCTCTGAAGCTCACACAGCCCTTGTTAAAAGGAGACAGTCACAAATGTAACCTATGGCTCTGCAGCACTCTCACCTCCGAAGCTCACACAGCCCTCCTCCTCGTCACTCACACAGAAGGTTGGGGGACACGTTTTAGCAAATTTCTGGTTATGGAAACTGCAGCATGAGTTCGTTGGAACGAGAAAACAGCTATAACGTGAATACAAAATTTCTCTTAAATGAACATAGGTGAATTTTGTTGAGTTTATGATGCAATCCCTCTTCAACTATCTAAAGGAAGTCAAAGAGGACCTACCACCCCCAACTTGCCCAACCTTCAAGAATGGACAGTCAAATCTCTGCTGCGTCCAGCCCTTGCTCGGTGAAATAGACATTCTCTCCTTCCCGCGACTGAGACCAGGACTTGACTCACTTCAGTTGGGGGACCCCGCCTACCCCGCGCCCCTAGCTAAAATCAAAGATCCAGCTAAAATTGGGTTCAGACACTGGTGTAACATTAAGGACGGCTTTCGTATCCCTCTTTGTACTTCATCGTGTTCTCCAAGTTCCATTCAACCGTGTATCTTTTTACAATAAAAAATGTAAGAGCCCTTTAAAAATATATATATTAAAACATTGAGCGCTATTCGCAAAGCTTCTCTTTTCAAAAAACAGTATTTGGGCTAACTGCCTTACCATGTTGAGCCCTTGGACCAGATGCAAGTTCAAAAAAAGTTCAAGAAAAGGAAAGTAATAAAAATTACTCAGCAGGAGGGTCTTCACTACCCAATTAGAGCTCTGCTATAAAGCTGCTTGTACCCTCTTTCTCCCCGGTACCCTGCCTCCATCCCCGCCCCTCGTGGTACAGCATAGCAGCGACTCCGCCCCTCTCTAGAGTGTTCCTCCAAGAGCTCCGCCTCTTCGTCTCAGTCCGCACATGCACGCCCTGAGCGCCCGCCACAGGCTCGTGTCTATCCCAGTACCGCCCAGTCGGCTCGCCCCGCCCCTTGGGCGCACGCATGCTCGTCCGCGCCCGAGCCCTACCGCGCCCGCGCTGGCCCTCACCCAACAGCCCTGACCCCCGACGCCCTCCCGGCACGCCCCTGGCGCACGCCCGGCACGCCCCCTAGCACCTTCCCCGCCCCGCCCCCTAGCACCTTCCCCGCCCCCTAGGCGCGCGCTCTCTGCCCACCTTCCCCCCTTTCCCCCCCCGAAAGCTGGGCTCCCAGGCGCGCACTCGCCCTCCTTGCGCCACGTGCTTGGTGGAGGGCGGTGCGGGGGGGCCGAGCCGAAAAGATGTTCTTGCTGCCTCTTCCGGCTGCCGCGAGACTCGCCGTCCGACATCTGAGCGTGAAGCATTTCTGGGGGCCCGGTCCAGCCGCCGCAGACATGACGAAGGTGAGAGGCCGCGGCTCGCTCCGGGGCCGCCGCGAGAGTCCTGCCCGCCGGCCACGGGGACTTCGGGGCAGGTCAAGGCCGCGTTGTTCCGGGCTTCTGAGCCGAATTACAGACATTGGCTAGAAAGAAACGTTTCGTGTCTTTGCGGAGCTCGGCGTTGGTAGCGGGCTGCGCGGGGCTGCAGACCCCCCAGTATTCTCCAGCCGGCTAGTGCCGAGGATGCGCTCTTCCTTCTCTTGCTTGAAAGTGCTAGGACCCGAACTCTGCGCGCGAGGGAATGGTAGCCCTAGCTCCCGTTTCCTGAGCTCCCACTCTGCCGTGCCCTTATTTCATTATTTTGTTTAGTCCTCGCAGTAACCCAGGGAAGGACGGCGCCAGGATTGTTCCCACCTTAGCTAGGAGGATGCCCAAGTTTGGTGAGGTGAAATGCCCTCTAGGGTCCCAGAGTCGGCCAATCACTGGCCCCGGGTTCCACACCAAGACCTCCCTCCCCCGCTGAAGTTAAAGGCCAGGAAAACACAGGCTCTCGGGGAGTAAACTGAGTAGAAGGGTTTCTAGAGAAAAATGTCTCTCTAGGGAAAAGGGCTTTGCAGGGAGACCCATCTGTTCGTGAGATTAGAAGTGTCCTGCAGAAGAAGCGCCTCCTCCATCTAACTGAGCTCCAAAACATTGTGAAGAGGGTCACTATTCGGTCGTGGGGGATCTGGAAAAGGGGAACGATGGCTTGGCGGGAGGAGCACATGTGTGGGAGTCACGCTTGAGGACCAGAAGGACTGTGCCTGGCTAGGAGTGTTCTAGATGGGGCTTGAGCTCAGGCCTCTCCCTGAATCACAGATGGCTGAGGGACCAGAAGCTTGTCCCCTAGTCTGTTGAACACTATGGAAATAGATCCTACTCAGGTAACATCCGTGTTCTGTCTGATCAGTTCCCTACTTGGTTCCCTGGAATCCCAGACAGCGGGCAGTCTAGGTAAGTTAGAACCTGGGAAGGTTACCAACCCCGAGGAAGCCTATTTTCTTTGATGGAAAGGACAAGACATGATTTGGTCTAAGTACCAGTGTGATTCTGTAGAAAGGACAGAGGACCTGAGGGAAGGCATCCGGATTCTTGACCAGTTCTGTTGCACACGGGCTAGTACGTCAAACCAGGTTTCAGTTTCCTTATCCATCAGATGCGAAGAAGACTACTTGTCCTTCCCACCTCACAGAGGTGCCCTAAGTCAGAACACATTTTTAAAGTCATAAATTGCTGTGCAAAGGCAAATAGTGATTCCTAGGTTTACTTCCTTATTTCAGGTGTTTGGGGCTTGGAGCTTAAGGAGATGAAACGATAAGCCACTAAGTGCTGGACAGAATGCTCTGGCCCCACCCTTCCGGTGAAGGTGCATCCTTTTCCTTTCTTCCAGCCTATGAGTTGGCCAGAGTACTTGTTAGTATTGGCAAGTGCAGCCATTGACTTTATTGGGATGACATCCCAGAGTATTGCAGATTTGCATTTGAAGCTTGTAGGGGAGGAGGAACTTACTTCTACTCTCCAAGGTTCTAGGGCAGCACCTAAGAATGAAATGGACACAAAACAGATTAACAGGAGAAAGGCATACAAGTTTTATTTCATATTTTTATGTGTACATGGGAATCTTCAAAAGGGAAATGAAGACCCGAAGAAGCCTATAGGCCCAAAAGCTTATATACCTTTTTAAACAGAGACGGGGAAATTGTGGGGATGTGATAAGGCAAAGGAGCCTGAGGGCATTAAGTTGAGAGACAGGGACTGGGAAATATACGGGGGAAAAGAAGGGAGGATAAGGGTTATTTTAGTAGGTTTGTTTGGTATTGACTCCCAGTCTATGGTGATAAGAATGTTCTCTTCCTGGTACAGGGAGAGAAGCTTTCTCATGGGAAATTTTATGACCAGCTTTTAGATAGGAAGGGGGGGTGGTGGTGGGCGGTCAGAGAGCCCTTCCTGCATCTGCTTTTTCTCAGCTGCCTGCACCTCAAAGTAATCAATATGCCAGAGTGGCATATTTTGGGGTGGCATATTCTGAACCCCTTCCAGATCTGACTTCGTTACAAAAGGAATTGTTTTCTTAAAGCACCTTTCTGCTCTTCTTTATTTGTAAGTGAAGGAAGCCCTCTATGTTGTGAAAGCTCTTGGGAGGGACCATCAAGACCAGGACAGGTAGTAATTGTGCTCTTGCATCAGCAGTTTGAAACATGTAGGCAGGATGTGAGTATAGCTGACTGCCCAGCACCTGCTGCTGCTTTGGCCTTGTTCTTCTGTCCTTGGGGGAGACACGGTTTTGCTGAAATGATTAGCTCTTTCTGGAATTTGGGAACCCTTGAGTCCCTCTCAGGGATCTACTCTAATTATATTCACCTTTTCTCTTGTTTTCAGGGCCTTGTTTTAGGCATCTATAGCAAAGAAAAAGAAGATGATGTGCCCCAGTTTACAAGCGCAGGAGAGAATTTTAATAAATTGGTGTCTGGAAAGCTGAGAGAAATCTTGAACATGTAAGTATTCACCTGTGGGTTTCAGTTTTTAGAATGCCCTGAAAGTGAAAGAGAATATCTTTTCTGTGCTTTATTATTAGCGGATGAAAATGCACGGAAATACACTGGCTGGGATCTTCTCAGTGGAAGTGAAAGTATGTGTCTGTGGAATGCACATTGATACTTCTGGTTCAGTATTGGGTGGGTCCACCGTTCTGGGAAGTCAGGCTGCTCCAGCCAAATCACAGACTTATGTGACAGGCTGACCCAGAAAGATCTGGAAAGTACCATATTTCCTCAGCCCACCCTCCTGGCTCCAGTTTGTTTCTCCCCACTCCCTTCCCACCTTCCATCTCTCTACCTCTTTAACTCCCCTTCACTTGGGGGGGAACAGCCTGGGCTGGTTCAGAATAGCCTGAGGAGGCTGCAAGCGTTGAATTTCAAGGGCTTCTCAGATCTTAAATGACATGTGAATCGCCTGGGGGTGTAGTTAGACTGCATATTCCAGTTCAGTAAATCTGGGTGGGGCCTGAGATTCTAAACACTCTTGGATTAGCCAGGGTCTGGGGAAGGTAGGAAAACATTGGGGTTTCCAACTCCTTCTGAGCTGCGAGCCACGTTTAACAGAAACAGAGGTGACAGCATAGGCCACTGCAGCTGTATATTATTTGGATTACAGATAGCCTATTAGCATCCGATAGATGTAATCTAATAATTAGAGTAATTGTCTAATTATTGAATGACAGAATTTGCATCGCCTGTCAATTTACCAGTCCTTCACCAGTAGGCAGCTCTCTCAACTGCCTTGATTAGTTCATTAACCCCAAAGCTAACCTGTATGAGTACAGAACAGCCTGGCCTTCCTGACTGTGAGGTACCAGGGCATCCAGTCCTCAGGCTGTAGTTGTGCGTTGCCACCTGCTTTGTTTTTAAATTGCCCGGTATCCCATCTGTAGATAAATCACAAAAAACCTCCGGGTTGAGCACACTGTAGTCAAGTCAGCCACTTAGGTTGGTGTCTTGTGTCTTTTATGAGGTTTAAGATTGAGGTCAGCCTCCATCCGGTGCTCAGCTCTCCCCTATATTACCCATCCACGGCATCGCTTTCTGTAGTTGGCATTAAATCTAATCTGGAAGTTTTTGAGATAGAATTAGAAGTGCTGCATCTGAGAAATCTGGCCTGAGAGAATTCTGTATTTGATAAAAACATAAGTGTAGCAAATTTGCAGAAGCATCCGAGCATATTGTAATAATGCTAAAGGTTTGTTTATGTCACTTTTCAATGGAGCAGAGCAAACTATAATTTTTAAAACAACTGTTTCTTCTTGTTGCAGATCTGGACCACCCCTGAAGGCAGGCAAAACCCGAACCTTTTATGGCCTGCATGAGGTATGAGGTGAAAATAAGGTTTATGTGGCAAACCCTGAGTTAGCACCTATATGTGCCAAGTACTATGGCTGACCAGTCAGGCAGAAAATTTTGTATCGGATTATGTGTTCGTTTTATCCCAGGATTAAGCCGCAAGTATTGGTTACCATTGTAAAGAGGCGAGTTGTTGTCAAAAAGTACTGCATCTCTTGTATTCCTCAGTCTGCAGGCTTTCTTGGTTCAGTGGCCCTGTCTTACATAGCAGAGTTATTTGCAGGATTATCCTCGCTCTCCCTTTGCAACACACAGTTATAAAATTTAACCAAGATAACAAGGGCTTACAAAAATAAAACAAGCAAACTTCGTGGAGGGTTTTGTCCCGTGCAACACTTTAGGGGGTTGTGTGCAAGCTCCTGTGCCATTTCGTGCTTGAAATGGATGCTTTAAAGACGTAAAGCAGCTGATTTCGTGTATCTTTTGGAACAGGACTTCCCCAGCGTGGTGGTGGTTGGCCTCGGCAAAAGGACGGCCGGAGTCGACGAACAGGAAAACTGGCACGGAGGCAAGGAGAACATCAGGGCCGCTGCAGCAGGTTCTTTAACTTTTTTTTTTTTTTTTTTTTTTTTTGTGGTACGCGGGCCTCTCACTGTTGTAGCCTCTCCCGTTCTGGAGCACAGGCTCCGGACGCGCAGGCCCAGCGGCCATGGCTCGTGGGCCCAGCCGCTCCGCGGCATGTGGGATCTTCCCGGACCGGGGCACGAACCTGTGTCCCCTGCATCGGCAGGCGGACTCTCAACCACTGCGCCACCAGGGAAGCCCAGGTTCTTTAACTTTTGAACTTTAATGTTGGTAAAGATTCCTAAGGCTCACTCGGTCAGATTATGTCTCCCCTCTTTCCATTGCCATCCCCTCACGTTCACACAAATAACTCTCAACAGATATTCAGTTTCCCTTACCTAACATGCTTGGCTTTACTTTAGATACAGAAGGTAGCTTGTGGAATTTTATTTTTATATTTCTTTAGCTTCTGTCTGGGGGTTTCAGGACCACTTGTTCCCTCTTACAGTATCAGCCTTAGAGCTCTGTTTTGCCAGAAAGTCCTGGTGGGTGATTTTTTTCCTTTTTTGTAATGCAGCCCTCGTGTTGCCCAAATTTTATTTTATTTTATTATTTTTATTTATTTATTTATTTTTAGTTTACTTTTGGCTATGTTGGGTCTTCGTTGCTGCGCACAGGCTTTCTCTAGTTGTGGCGAGCGGGGGCTACTCTTCGCTGTGGTGCGCAGGCTTCTCACTGCGGTGGCTTCTCTTGTTGTGGAGCATGGGCTCTAGGGCGTGCGGGCTTCAGTAGTTGTGGCTCGTGGGCTCTAGAGCGCAGGCTCAGTAGTTGTGGCGCACGGGCTTAGTTGCTCTGCGGCATGTGGGATCTTCCCGGACCAGGGCTCAAGCCCATGTCCCCTGCATTGGCAGGCAGATTCTTAACCACTGTGCCACCAGGGAAGTCCGTTGCCCAAATTTTAAATCACGTGGAGTCATCATATTTACAAATCAGAGAAAATGGATGCCAAGGGCAGGATGCTTATTTATCACTAGTTACCAAAGGTGCATGCCTGTCCCAGTTTGTCACGTGGACAGTTCAAAAGTTGAGGTAGGTGCCATTGGCTGCCATTGGGTCTCTTCAGAGCTGAGCGGCAGGACAAGGCCTTCACCGCGGAGTCTGTGGTTAAAGATGCTTTGAAAACCGTTGCTGAGGTGGTGATAATTAGCTTGATTGGTCTTTGACCCCGTGTATATCATATGTGCTTGTTAAATGTACTTTCAAAGTTCATGTTCGGAGATTATTTCATAACTTTTATTTGGGAGATTTTGCTGACCTGATCTTAATAAACGCTGGGTTAATAATGGACTTTGCTCAGTTCCTTGGGTGTAATTTCAGTGTTATCACTTCTATGTCATTTTTAATCTGGCAAGCTCCTGGTGATTGGGACGCTTCATCAGGAAACCCTAGTGTTTCAGAAGTGATACTAGTAATAGCAGCCACTTCTTGAGGGCCTGCTTTGTGAGGTGCTAGACTAGTCATTTTATCCATCAGTCTGTCCTCCCACGCTCTGTGAGGTGTGTGCTCATCCTCACTGTACAGAAGGGGAAGTGGAGGCTCAGAAAAGTCAAGTGTCAGGGCCAGGATTTGAACCCCAATCCTGATGTTTTCTCAGGACCCCATCCCAGGCCTCTGCCTTCTGCCCTCAGAGGTGTCCCTGACTGACTCCGGTTTTCTGGTTCCTCTGTCCCTGTGAAGCGGGGTGCAGACAGGTTCAGGACCTGGAGATCCCGTCCGTGGAGGTGGACCCCTGCGGAGACGCCCAGGCAGCTGCGGAAGGAGCGGTGCTTGGGCTCTATGAGTATGACGACCTGAAGCAGAAAAAGAAGGTGGCCGTGTCAGTGAAGCTCCATGGAAGGTGACGGAACAAAACCAGGCCCAGGCCCATTCCCTGCGTGCTGATGGCAGGGCCTGTTGGACATGAGCTGCCTGCCTTTCAGCATTGGGCACTGCCGTGCAGCTTGTCTGTGGCTCTCCCATGGCCTTAGCCATTTTAGGAGTTCGGTGACTGTGCCTCCATTCTGCTCCTGGCTTTCGTCCTGTGTGTGTTTCTCCCCTGACTCTCTAGACCCCTCCGTGCTTGCTGGTTCCTAGGAAACCATACCTGGTTGGCTCCCTGAGGAGGGAGGGAACAAGATGACAGACGGGTCCCAGCAGGTTTTGATGCAGATCATTTCCATCTACCCAGTGCCTGTGGGCCCTGTACTAAACGCCAGAGATATGCAGACACAGGGATCCGGCCCTTGCCCTCCTAGTCTAGTGGGGAGACTCATCGTTGAGCAGATTTATTGAGCACCAGCTACACTCCAGCCCTATTCTGTGTTCAGGAGCAGACAGTGTGGGACCCTCAGGAGACGGTGCTGGGAGGACAGCGGGGGTCCTCCCAGTGGTTGGCAGCTGTGATATAGTGGGTAAGAATGAGGGCCCTGCGACCAGTCAGCCTGGCTTTGAATCTGGCTCCCACTTCCTGGCTGGGTGACCTCAGTGAAGGGACTGAAGTCTCTCTGTGCTTCATTTTCCTCATTGGTTGAGTAGAGTTGTGGCTCGGATTTCATGGGGCTTTTATGATCGCAAGACAAAACCCATCAAGGGTGTGTCACGTGGTGAACTCCGTAAGTGATGAGTGTTGTTCTGCCTGTCCATGCGCCGTGTTAATTCCTGTCGTGCACAAGAAGAGCCAGGGTCGAGGAGAGCTTACCCACGTCCTTTGTCTTCTGAAGCCGGCCCTGCCCTCTGGTGGGTTGGAGTTCAGGGTCCCAACCCAGGCAGGGAGAAGGCGGGAGGCCTTCAGTTCCCCGGCAGGACTGAGCAAGGGGAGCTTGCTCTGTAGTCACTCTGGAGGAGTGTAAAAGAGGCCTTTCTGTGGAAGCCTCTGCCGTCAGATTTGGGGGGTAGATTGAAGGCTCCAGAGGTCCCTCAGGCCAACAGGTGAGGTGGGGATTCTAGGTTTCCTCTAGCTCAGCTCAGTGGGGGTCGTGTTTTCCAGCACTTTATAAACCATAACAGCTGCCCCCCTGGATCAGATCACAAAGAATAAATCCGGGTCCCTGTGTCCATCACGTTTCACTTGTCATCTTCGGCAGGAGCCCTCCTAGCTGGGCTGTGGTCTGTGTCCTGGAGAGGCTGTCTGACGATGACCTTGTGCTTGCTTTTGCCAGTGGGGATCAGGAGGCCTGGCAAAGGGGAGTCCTCTTTGCTTCTGGGCAGAACCTGGCGCGCCACTTGATGGAGACGCCTGCCAATGAGATGACGCCAACCAGATTTGCGGAAATTATCGAGAAGAATCTCAAAAGTGCTAGTAGTAAAACAGCTGTCCACATCAGGTAATTCAGGATTATGTCATAGACTCCTATGCTAGAGCCAGACGGAGCCTCAGAGATCCTAAAATCCAGCTGTCTCACTATTCAGAGAATTAACTTGAGACTAGAGAGGTGAG
The DNA here is from genome assembly GCF_949752795.1 of Hyperoodon ampullatus. Classification (NCBI taxonomy): domain Eukaryota; kingdom Metazoa; phylum Chordata; class Mammalia; order Artiodactyla; family Ziphiidae; genus Hyperoodon; species Hyperoodon ampullatus. The sequence continues at coordinate 169,888,801 of NC_136914.1, forward strand.
GTCACCCACCAGCAGCCACATACAGGTGGGGGTAAGGGCTTAGTTTGAGGTTTCTCCCATCATATCTTGCCTTGCTTTTGAGAGTGTTGTGACTGCACACTGCACATGAGTGTGTGTTTTGTAGCAGCTTTATTGAAATATAATTCATGTAATGTACAGTTCACTCAGGTATGCAATTCAGTAATTTCTAGTATATTCACAGAGTTGTGCTACCACCACCACAGCTAATTTTAGAACATTTTCATTACCCCGTAAAAGGAACCTTGTACGCATTAACAGTCACTCCAAGGACTTCCCTGGTGGCACAGTGGTTGAGAGTCCACCTGCCGATGCAGGGGACACGGGTTCGTGCCCCAGTCCGGGAAGATCCCACATGCCGTGGAGCGGCTGGGCCCGTGAGCCATGGCCGCTGAGCCTGCGCGCCCGGAGCCTGTGCTCTGCAACGGGAGAGGCCTCAACGGGAGAGGCCACAACAGTGAGAGGCCCGCATACCTCAAAAACAAAAAACAAAAACAGTCACTCCTCATTTCCTTCTTCCCCTGGCCATCAGTTCATGGACATATGGGTTGTTTATACCTTTTGGATTCTGAATAATGCTGTTGTGAGCATTTGTGTATAAGGTTTTATGTGGATGTATATTTTCCTATCCCTTGGGCATATGCCTAGGAGTTGAATTATTGGATTGAATGGTAACTCTTAACCTTTTTGAGGAGTGTGCACATTGTATTTTGTTTTGGTGAATCCTTTCTGTCTTTTCTCTTTTTGATGTAAGTGAAGAACAGAGCACGCCCTCCCTGGCATAGAATGAGAATCTCTACCTGGTAGATTCTGTTAGCTAGATCAAATAACCAGAACTGATGTTCCCAGGGCGTCCTCAGGTTCGTTGTCAGCAGCCAGGCTGTTGGATGTAAAAGGCTGCCCCTCCAGGCTCCCCATAACCCTTTAAGCAAACCAAGTCTGAGTATTTGGGGATTTATTATTAAAGTAAATCCACAGATATTTGCTTTACCTAAATAATCCTTTACTATCAAAGTTGCTTCTCAAGGGCACTTCCATTTAGAAGGATTCTTCACTATTTAATTGTGAGTAGAGTTCGCATTTTCCAGGAAAACCCCTGTGGTCTAGATAGAGCGAAGAAAATGTATAATCTGTAGAAAACGTAGTATTGGAGCTTGATAAAATTTCTGGAATGGTTGCTATATATTCTGTAGCAATGTTTAGTCTCTGCAAAGGTGTCTTGGTAAAGACTATTCCTTGTTTTATTTAAGGAGACACCAGAGCTATGTTGTGTCAGCAGATTGTGGCTGTGTGGCCTCACATTATCAGTAAGGGCACCTCTTGTTGCCTGGGAACTTAGCATACAAAGATGGGTGGCGATGGTTCTTGTCCTCAGACAGCTGAGGACCTTGCAGGAAGGAATAGGCAGGGAAATGGTTGTGCAGGGGATGCTACAGGAGCAGAGAGCCAGGGAGGATTGTGGAAGAGTTGAAACGGCTTGCCAACAAAAGTGGTGCCTAAGCAGAGTCAGGGAGGTGAACAGACAGGAGAGCGGGGCAGGAGCACCTATGCAGTGGCCTTGGGAAACTGCATGGCTTGCGGTGGAGCAAAGGGAAGTCGGCCAGAGATGAGGCAGGTCAGATGGGTGGAATGTAACCATTAAACTGAGGCAGCTGCGTCAAACGTGCTGTAGCGTAGGTGGGTGTAAATCAAAGAAATACAGACTGTACTTCAAGAAGGGCAGGACTTTAATAAAACATCAAGTACTGGGTTTATGAATAAAAGTGCCCACATTATACGGCCTCGCTTCTTTTGAAGTTTTTTTTTTTAATTGTCATACCTTCCATTTTTATATTCTTTTCCCTCTGAAGTCGGGTGGCCCTCTCTCTACAATGACGTCCTGGATTAATAGTTACAACAAGTGTCTAGGCAGGTGCGGGAGGAGCGTTCCTTGACTGAGGTTGTTTCTGGTTGTGTGTAGGAGGGTAGGATTTCTCCCCTGGCCTAGTTACTGTGGCCAGAAAGCAATACAAAGCCCTTTTGGGCCTCCAGCCTAGGAGGAATAGCGATGTGGCATCTGTCTTCTGGTTGGCACTAAGGGCTATTCCAATTAAATTACCCCCATTGATCCCGTGTTTATTAAGTAATAACTAGTTTTCCCACTTCAATCAGACATATCAAACTGTGAGAAATAGTGTGACAACATTAAAAAGATGGAATTCCAGCAATACTGTAAAAGCAAAGAAATAGGTAGTTTAGTCTAATCAATGGAGTGTAGTTTTGTTGGTTCTTTGTTTGTTGATTGGTTGTTTGACTATTGCTTTGTCTTTTTCAGAAGTACCAAAAATAAATCAGTGGACTCCTTAGCTATCTTTGAGTACCCTTGATGGTCTCAGAGCCTTGCTAATTTCATCTTTAAATTAAAACTTTAGAAATATGTGAGTGGCTTGGGGAAAAAATCAAGTAATAATTGTTTATTGACTATGCACTATGACCTGACATTGTATTGCATACCATACATGAATTCTCTTAGTAATTCTATAGCTAATCTTTTTTTTTTTTTGCGGTACGCGGGCCTCTCACTGTTGTGGCCTCTCCCGTTGTGGAGCACAGGCTCCAGAGGTGCAGGCTCAGTGGCCATGGCTCACGGGCCCAGCCGCTCCGCGGCATGTGGGATCTTCCCGGACCGGGGCACGAACCTGTATACCCTGCATTGGCAGGCGGACTCTTAACCACTGCGCCACCAGGGAAGCCCTATAGCTAATCTTTTGATGGAGGTGTCAATGATCTCATTTTATAGATGAGGAAACAGACTCAGAATCAAGTGACTCTCCCAAGAATATACAGAAAGCAGATAGGAGGTGATAATTGAAGCATTAACGTGTCTGTATTAAGAGCTTGTATGTTATCCTTTTTTTTTTTTTTGCGGTACGTGGGCCTCTCACTGTTGTGGCCTCTCCCGTTGCGGAGCACAGGCTCTGGCCGCGCAGGCTCAGCGGCCATGGCTCATGGGCCCAGCCGCTCCGCGGCACGTGGGATCTTCCCGGACCGGGGCACGAACCCGCGTCCCCTGCATCGGCAGGCGGACTCTCAACCACTGCGCCACCAGGGAAGCCCTATGTTATACTTTTTTACACATGGATGAGTTATTCTAAGTTATTGAAATGGGGATAGCAACATGTATTTACTTTTTCCCTTTTCTGCTCTATAGACCCAAGCCTTGGATTGAGGAACAGGAAATGGGATCATTCCTCAGTGTGGCCAAAGGGTCCGAAGAGCCTCCAGTCTTCCTGGAAATTCACTACAAAGGCAGCCCCAATGCAAGTGAACCTCCTTTGGTGTTTGTTGGGAAGGGGATTACCTTTGACAGGTACTTCTTTACTGCATTCATGCTTTGTATTTTGCTGAATGCTTTGTATGCTGTTGTATTATTTGGTGTGTAATTTGGTTCAGAAGCATGGTGTTTGGTCTTATGTGACCAAATCTGCCTGCATCGGCAGGCAGATTCTCAACCACTGCGCCACCAGGGAAGCCCCTCCTTTTTTTTTAAATTGAAATATAAATATAGTTGACATCTTAATTTCCTTTTGAAGGGAACGTTTATCTCAGGAAATCATGGTCCATAGAAACTGCTTTGGAAAATGCTGCTAGAGATCCATAAAATCTTGATGTCCCCTAGTATGTTTTTGCACCCATTCAGGAACTCCATCTGAAACGTGAATGAATCCCACCCTTACAGGTGTGTTTCTAGGCACTGTGATGCCTCTGTCCTGGGCAGATCTGGCCTCCAGGCTGGTCTTCCTTGTACTAGCAGATTGTCATGCCTCCTGTGTTTTCCATCCACTGGTTCATGTTCTCTCCTTTAAAGCATTGGTCTCAAACGATCTTCGTTATGTAGCCCATCAGTAAAAGATTCGAGCTCATACCACTCAAAATACACATATTTATTTATGTCACGTGCATATACTGTTGTATTAAAGTGTGTATTATAAAACACCACAGCAGGGAATTCCCTGGTGGTCCAGTGGTTAGGATTTGGCGCTTGCACTGCTGGGGCCTGGGTTCAACCCCCGGTTGGGGAACCAAGATTCCATAAGCTGCGTGATGCAACCAAAAAAATAAAAAAATAAAATAAAAATAAATAGAACACTATAGCAGATAAAAATAAGAGAATGAAAGTCGTTTTTAAACGTCTTGCTAACTGTGATGGTTTTATACTATCATGGGCTAATATCTTAATTGAAACATTTGTGCTTAGGGTGAAGTTTATTGTTCATTTAAATCTGTACTTGAATTTTTTGCTATGGTAATATTAAGCAAGGAGGCCTGACCTAGTCTTCTGGGTTTAGAGAAGGCTTCTTAGAAGGAGTGACAGTTTTAGCTTAAGATGTGAAGGATAAGGGAGTTAGTTCTGCAGGGAGTAGTGCAGGGAAAGAGCCGGGTGAAGGCTGCAGGTGGGAAGGAAGAGGGGAAATTCCTGGTACTGAAAACATGCCAGAGTGGCCGTGACAGAACGTGACTGGGGGAAGGGACGAGGTACAGCTGGAGAGATAGGCAGAAGCTGGGTTGTTCTGGGCCTGGTTAGATTTTGGACTTTGAACAGTTGGAAGTAACTGAAGGGTGTCTAGCAGAGGGAAAGAATGATGTGAGAGTTACACATACAGTCAGTCCACCCATTACGTGTTCAGTTCAATGAGCTTAACAACCGTGTGCACCCATGCAGCAAACCACCTCTGTCATGAAAACAGAACATTTCCCTGACACCCCAAAAACTCCCTTGGGGAATTTTGGGGGATGCTCTTTTGCAGTCCTCCTCTCCCCTACCCCACCTCAGACAACCAGTCATCTTTCTGTTATTGTAGATTAGTTTTGCCTCTTCCAGAAATTCATTTATGTGGAATCTTTTATGCCTGGCCTCTTTCTCAGCATAGTATCTTTGAGATTTAACCATGTTGTGGTCATATCAGTAGTCTGTTCCTTTATATCACTGAGTCATATTCCGTTGTTTGGAAATACCAAAATTTGTTTATCCAGTCATTGCTGAGGGAAATTTGGGTCGTTCCAGTTTTGAGTTATTAGTAATAAAGCCGGTATCATCTAGAAGCCTTTGTGTGCATATATGTTTATCTTTCTCTTAGTTAAATACCTAGAAAAGGAGAGTTGAGTTGTGTAATAACTGCATGTTAAACTTTATAAGAAACTACCAAAGTTTTCCAAGGTTCGTATACCATTTTGCATTCCCACCACCAATGTACAAGGTTCTAGTTGTTTTCTCCATCCTCCCCAGCGTTTTATGGTGTCCGTCTTTCTAGTTCTAGCTACTCAGGGAGTGTGTAGTGGTATTTCTTTGAGGTTTACTTTGCATTTCTCTGACTAATGATGTTTAGCGTTTTTTATGTGCTTATTAGCCATTGGTACATCTTCTTTCATGAAGTGTCTGTTCAGATCTTTTGCCCTTTATTGTAGGAGTGTTTGTCTTACTGAGTTATAAGTGTTTTAAAAATATATTCTAGATACAAGTCATTTTTTCAGACAGATGTGTTGAAAATATTTTTTTTTCCACTGTGAGGCTTGCCTTTTCATTTTTTGAAGTGGTGCCTTTCGAAGAGCAGTTTTTAATTTTAATGAGGTATAATTATCAGTTTTTAATTTTATAGTTCATACTTTTTTTGCCCTGTTTAAGAAATTATTGCCTATGCCAAGTCTTTGTTTTCTTTGACAAGTCTGTGGTTTTAGCTTTTCAGGCTGTGATCCATTTTGAATTTTTGTGTATGCGTATAAAAAGCATTGAGGTTCTTTTGTTTGTTTTGTTTTGTTTTTTTCATCTATTTGTAAAAGTTTGGTAGTTGTGTGGGTAATGAAGTGAAGGGGTAAGACTGCTATAGGGACACCTGAATATATATAGGAGCCAGGCAAACATCTGAATGACTGATGGTGGTAGCCTCAACTTGGATGGATGCAGGAGAAAAGAAATGGATGGATTGGAGGGGAATCTAAAAGGTGAGCAGAGATAACTGCTGACCTTTGACTAGTGGTTATTTAGAATGATAGTCCTATACACAGAGTGGAACCCCCTGAGCAGAAGCGGCGTAGAAGTAGATAGAAGGACAACCTCATGCACCAGCTTGCTCTCCTTGCCCCCATGGGGTTATGTCTGGACTTCTTGGACCAGGAGTGTACTTCTTTTCTTATTCTGAGCCAGTGGATAATCTTTAATTCTAGGTGTAAATGACAACCATCTAAATATCAAGTGCAGGGCTTCCCTGGTGGCACAGTGGTTAAGAATCCACCTGCCAATGCAGGGGACACGGGTGCGAGCCCTGGTCCGGGAAGATCCCACATGCCGTAGAGCAACTAATCCCGTGCGTCACAGCTACTGAGCCTGAGCTCTAGAGCCCGCGAGCCACAACTACTGAAACCCACACTGCTAGAGCCCGTGCTCCGCAACAAGAGAAGCCACCACAATGAGAAGCCTGCGCACCACAACGAAGAGTAGCCCCCGCTCACCGCAACTAGAGAAAGCCCACGCACAGCAACAAAGACTCAATGCAGCCATAAATAAATAAACAAACAATTAATTAATTAATTAATTAATTAATAGATTTAAATATCAAGTGCTTTGGAGGTGAATGAGAATTAGGACCTGATTTCTAAGGTGAGCAGATGTCAGAGCAAGGAGTTGACTCTGTCACCAAGGCAAGTCAGCAGCAGAATCCAATTAGAACTCAGAATAGAAACCCCTGGCTCATTGCCCAGCCTGCAGAGCCAGTGGCTCTGGATTCTTATAAACCGGAAGCAGAAAAGTCACTAGTTAGTTAAAGAAGTCTGTTTGGGGCAGTGGCTTGGGTTTCTTGGTAATTGAAACCTTTCTCAGCTCTTGTGTTTGGGCACTGTCTCAAGGCTTTGGGCTAGCATCTTCCTCGTGCCTGGGTTGTATTTTGCCGTCTGCAGGATCTAGCACACTTCGGGGGTGTCAGAACGAGTTCTCTCCTGTCTTCCTAGGAGTTGAAAGGGGTCCTCCCGGTCTTTTGTGAGCTTGTCAGCTTTCCCCAACAGCTTGTGACCTTCAGGTTCAATAAGTTGATCAATTCATAAAATTTGCTGAAAAGACAAATCTACCTAGGTGTCAGGAGTTCAGATGGGATTTGAGCAGTGTTGACTGCATGATGTAGTAATGTTTCCAGTGGCACTGCTTAAATTTCATTCATACAGAAATAAAATGAGCTAACATACCCACCTGTATTTCTGGAATTATTTTGTGTCTTTTATAAAAACCACAATATTATCTTTTTAAATGCTGAAATCATTGATTCCCAATTTGGAAATTTCTTGATGTTTGTATGTGGTAGTTTACCCGCAGCTTACACGTTCTTTTTAGGCAAATGGTTTTGGTCCCCTTCTTTGCTATTAACATGGTACATTGTCCTTTTCCCCCCAGTGGTGGCATCTCCATCAAGGCGGCTGCAAACATGGACCTCATGAGGGCTGACATGGGAGGAGCCGCCACTATCTGTTCAGCCATCGTGTCTGCTGCCAAGCTCGACCTGCCCATCAATGTTGTAGGTGCGCGGGAGAGGGAGGGTGTCTTGGAGAGCTTCTGGAATCCTGTCCAATGGTGGAACAGAGACAACAAACATGGTTTCCTCTAATCTGAAAAGATCAAGAAATGGTTTTTAAATAGGTTTTCATCAAGTGGAATATGTTTGTTTAGCTGAGATAGGTGTTATCTTGTCTGAACTGGCAGAGTTAAATGTATTCTGTGTTGTGGGCTGTAACTAGAATTGATTTGTTTTACTTCTGCAAAAAGTGGTTAGCAGTCAGGGGCACATGATATCAAGTTTGTGGTTAACTCCAATGGAAAATGCTCAGTCAGTAGTCAGGGTAGCAATTACCTCATAGGGTTGTGGCTGATTAAGTGCCTCGACATGCAGAAAATGCCTGGGACAGAAAAAGTGCTCAGTACACAGGCGATTTCTGTAGTGCAGGATGCCAGACACAATGCTGGGGGGTTGCCATGTGTCAGAGGGGGAGCTGGGAGCGGGCACTGAGGTCGAATGACTTGTGCAATGTCACCTCCACTGCATGGGAAGGTAGGACTGCAGTCCAGGTCTGTCTGACATGCCCCCTCCCTCTCCTCCTCCATTTTTCTTGAACTGTTTGTGAGTCTCAGACCTCATGACACATCACCCCTGAATACTTCTGCTTGTGTCTCCTAAGAACAAGGACATTCTGTGTGATGACAATACCATTATCATTTCCAGGGATTGATACAGTAACCAAATTCAAACTGCCCAGTTGTCAAAAAAATGTTTGTTTATATGTGTGTCTATACACACACGTATTTCTTTCTTTCTTTCTTTCTTTTTTTTTTTTTTTGCGGTACGTGGGCCTCTCACTGTTGTGGCCTCTCCCGTTGTGGAGCACAGGCTCCGGACACGCAGGCTCAGCGGCCATGGCTCACGGGCCCAGCCGCTCCACAGCATGTGGGATCTTCCCGGACCGGGGCATGAACCCATGTCCCCTGCATCAGCAGGCGGACTCTCAACCACTGCGCCACCAGGGAAGCCCCTCTATTTGTTTTTGAAATCTTGGTGCTACTCAAGGATCACCCCTTGCGTGTGGTCACCGTGGCTCTTTAGTTTTCTTTAATATAGAAACTATTCCTGCCCCCCTTTTTTTTCTTTCATGACACTGGCATTTTTTAAAGGTTCAAGGTTGTCTTGCCATGTTCTACAGTTCGGATTTATTTGGTTATTTCTTCACAACAGAATCAGGTTAGACTTCTTTGGAGAGAATGACATGTATTTCCTGTTACTGGTGCACGTAATGTCACCACCTGGGTCACTGGTGATGCTAAACTCGATCACTTGGTCGAAGTGGTGTCTGTGACTGGCATCTGTTGAGGGCCCGCTGATGACCTAGGTCCCATGGGTGGCATATTTGGACCTAGCACGCTCCATTTTCCTTCACATATTCTTTTTTTGACAGGTTTGGCCCCTCTTTGTGAAAATATGCCCAGCGGGAAGGCCAACAAGCCTGGGGATGTTGTTAGAGCCAAGAACGGGAAGACCATCCAGGTTTGTAGGTGGAAGACACAGCCTCCGAGTTCTGCTCTTTCTGAAGGGCTCCCAGCATAGCCACATAAACACACCTTGAACGGGTGCAGAGCAGTGGCTCCATGTAGGGAAGGGCGGTGCCATTATTATGAGGAGCTTTTCATGCCGTCAAAAGTATTTCTTCATGGGAACTTTAAGGTTGTTTTTCCTACCTTACTATTCCTCCTACTTCCTGAATACTGTACACACAAATTACCATGAATTTGCAGCCAACCCTGCAGAACAGGGCAAAGCAGTACAGGTGCAGGCTGTTTTCTGGATACACCTTCGACGTGATCACTTTTTCCATTTAGCAGTTCATTCGAGTGGAAAACGTATTCTGCATCATGGGTGCTGCATCTGGGGATGTGGCAGCAGGTCGTCCACTGGGCACGTGTATGCATGTACATACACACTGCCCATAACGACTGAGCCTCTGTTTAAAAGAAAAGGATATAATATGTATGAAGTTGCAAGAGTTCTCCGGTCTGGAGATCCAGGCTGCTGCTTCGATGTATCTTTCTTAAACTCTTTAGCCTTTTTGTTTTCAGAAATCTTGATATTTTTTTCCCTTCCTTTTATAAACTTAATGGTAAAGTGAACCAGACACTTCTCTTAAAGTCATCAGCATTTGGTTATCAGCTCTGATACAGGGATTATTTTTTATTTTTTATTTTTTGCGGTACGCAGGCCTCCCACTGTTGTGGCCTCTCCCGTTGCGGAGCAGAGGCTCCGGACGCGCAGGCTCAGCGGCCATGGCTCACGGGCCCAGCCGCTCCGCGGCACGTGGGATCTTCCCGGACCGGGGCACGAACCCGTGTCCCCTGCATCAGCAGGCGGACTCTCAACCACTGCACCACCAGGGAAGCCCTGATACAGGGATTATTAAATTACATTTGCTCTTCAGAGTAACTATACTATTCCCGTTCTAATGGTAGTATGTTTTTGATACTCGATGACAAATATCACACCAGCGTTTTCTTTTAAATTGAACATAGCTGTGAGTGTCTAGATTTTATATTCATTATTTGTATCATCTTACCCTTTTTTTTTCTTTTGACCTTCCTCTTTGCAGGTGGATAACACTGATGCTGAGGGGAGACTCATCCTGGCCGATGCGCTCTGCTACGCTCACACTTTTAACCCAAAGGTCATCATCAATGCCGCCACCCTGACAGGTCAGACAACGTGCTTTTCCTGCTTTTGTTTGAAGAAAGTCTCATTTGTTGGCATCGAGTGCACACATTGTACTCAGGGCATTATTTTGCTGAAACCTGGCTCGCTCCATTTGCATTCAAAGATCTTTCACCAGAGGAATTGTTCTGCAGTTGTAAACTGCTTCGAATATTAGCCTTGTTGTTTTGAAACATCCCAGGCTGTACCTTTAAATAAAGAAATAACAAGTGGGTCAGGTCAGCCCACCCACAGCGATGACGTCTATAAATGATACTAAGCGATGTTTTCTGTTACGATTGCTGTTTGATACAGGTCTGAAAAGATTAGTGATAAATCTCAAAATCAGTAGTTATTTTTATTAATCATAATGCATCTAATGCCCCCTAAGTGTTTTCTGAACTTCTGTACTTGAGGTTGTACAGAAATAAAAACACTGGGGATGGAGGTGGCAAGATCCTCATGCAGTGGAGGCGGGGCCATGTAATGTGTTGTGTGAAGCTTGCTGGCTTTAAGGCCAACCCAGGGGTGGCTCCCAGCTGTGCTGCTTCCTAGTCTGCCAGCTTTGTGCTGATTCCCTGACACCCCCAAGCATCAGTACCTGGGGACAAGTCTGTTTGTCTCGCAGAGTTGTGAAGACTGGAGGGAGTTTCTGGAAGGCCTCTTTAATGCAGCACCTGCACGCGGCAGGCAACACCATCGGCTCTGTAGAGTAGGAGTAAATGCCTAAAGGGACGACAGTGGGCATTGCCTTATTGCAGAAACCCACTATTCATAATCTTTTATCCAACAGTTCTCTTTTTAGGGATTCATTCTGTCCCCACCTTTTTTAAGATTAAAATTCAGATCATTTTTTATCCTCTGGTTTTAATTCTTCCTCTGGTCACGTGAGCCTTTAAGAGAAATCAGTTCATGTTTCTTTTTTATGTGTTTCTAACAATAGTCCACAGATTTATATGCTACTAATCCTTTTTTCAAGCTGGCATTATAGTATTTTTATGGTCTTTTGTCTCCCTCTTCAGTTCAGCAAACATTTTAAGCTGAACAACAGAGGTTCTGGGGCTGGTGTTTGAGGGGCAGTGCTGAGGTGGGTGGTAGTACACCCTTTCTGTAAATGAGGAATCACAGTGCTCCACCCCCTTTTTTTTCCCCAAGCCTGAGGGTGTGAGAAGGTGGGAAAGTTGGTTCCAGGTGACTAAGGGCAACCTGATGGGGGAGCCTTCAAATCGCCCCAGCCGTTGTCCTTGCTGAAGCCTGTTGATGGCTCATTTTAGTTCCCCAAATAACTTAGGGAGCCCCTTCTTGAGTTCCAGGAGCTGGGATTCAAAGGGGGGAGGATGAGAAACAGTTTCCAACCCCAAGTTCATAGCAGGAGGAGGAACGTAGTCTTCAGAAGGAGAAAATAATTTGTCCTGCCTCTTAATAGCATGTGACTTTGACAATGTCTCAATTGTCTCATCTGTAAAAGGGGTATAATAGCACGTCATTGGCAGGAGGGGTGCCTGTGAAAATTAAATAAGGTGATACAGGTTGTTGTGCCTGGTAGACACTGGACTGATGTTATTGACCTTTAAAGGGTAGGCCTGTAGTAGACTGTAGGAGCAGCGGCTGCTCAGGGGGTGCCATTCAGTCATGGTACCTCTCATTTTCTTAATGCCTGTGATTTAGGATGGAACGAGAGTGGTGACATCAGCACCTTCCTTGGAGCTTTGAGGTTCCTTCCATACTCTGAGAAATTCTGGTAACACTGATGAGTTAGCACCTCAATATACAGCTTCAAAAGTGCCTTGTAAAAGAAAATGGAAGGTATGCCCCCGATAACGGTAATTCTGAAACTGGTGGTGGTACTAGTTCTGTAATTATGTAGAAAATAGATTATTTTCTGAAGTATGTAATGAAGTCATCTCTAGAGCCATGATCCCTGTTGGATCACATTAAATATTTATGTCTCCCATTTTCTCTTCCTTTAAGAGAGGATATCACATCACATTCTTGTTTGCAGTCAGTGCTCATCTTCTCTTTGAGAAATTCACACACTGATGCAAGACTCTTACAGGGCTGATAGGAATGTTTTGAGGACAAGTGAATAAGTATGGAAAAAGCCACTAACTTGAAAAGTAAAGCATTAATGAGTGTGTATCCCCGCAATCATATAGACAGACCATAGGCAGTGAGTAACCAGCAACCATCGTAGTATCTGGGATGTAGGGGATGCCATGAATGATTGTTGACACAGTCGGCCTGTGTTTAATTCCTTCAGATGGCTGGGGATACAGAGGTGGGTCAGGACAGAGGTGAGGCCTGCGTCCCATGGGGCGTGGCAGCCAGCAGATCCTCACACTGACCAGCACAGAGGAGCTGTGAGAAAAGGAGTCCGTGAGAGCCTGTGCATCTGGGGATTTGACAGGTCTGAGATGTCAGGCATCTTGTCTGAGAAGTGCTGCTTGAGCTGGGATCTGAAGGAGGCGGCGTTAGCGGGTGGAGGGGGGAGAGCGAAGGCACCTCTCGAGGTGGGGGGTGTGTGGCCAGTGGTGAATGGGGCCGAGAGGAGCAGAGCATGGCTGGGGGAGGACTTTCGGGACCCGTGTGCTGACAGGCAACGGTCCCCCTCTGGCCTTGGCGTGTTGCGGGATTTAGTCTGGAGCCAAGTGCAGCAGGAAGCTAAGAGTAGAGACTGTGGGATCACATTTGCCCTGTGAAAGGGTCCCTGGCCGGCAGCGTGCTGAGTGCAAGGGAGAAGGGCCGAGGAGACGCTGGCAGTCCAGGTGGGCTGGTGAACGGCGTTTGGTTGTTGACTCCGGTGGATGTGTAAGTGTGTGTGTTAAGGATGAGTGTCTGCGTTTAGCTTCAGAATCATCTGTCAGGTCTGAGAGTATAGGTGAAACAGGTTTGCCCGTGACTTGATAATTGTTTGTGGTGGTTAATGGGTGCTTACTTGTATGTCCATTATTCTCTTTGCTTTGTGTATATTTGAAGTTTTTGACAATAAGGTTTTTTGTTTGTTTGTTTTTTTAAAGTATTACCATAGTCCAGTGGTAGATGATGGTGGTAGCGGTCATGGTGAAGGGAAGTGAATCGGTTTGAAATATAATTGGGAGGTAGAGTAACAAAACCCCAAGGGACAAGGACCCAAACAAAGTTGCCCAAATGTCATGTGGAATCACAGGTTTTTACATATGGGTCACCATTATGTTTACACTACACTGTAGTCTGTTATGCGTGCAGTAGCATTATATCTAAAAACACAATGTACATACCTTAATTTAAAAATACTTTATTGCTGAAAAATGCTAAGTAACCATCATTTAAGCCTTCTGCGAGTCACAGTAGTAACATCAAAGAACACTGATCACAGATCACCATAACAAATAATGAAAAAGTATCAAACATTGCAAGAATTACCAAAATGTGACACAGAGACACTAAGTGACCAAATGCTGTTGGAAAAATGGCTCTGATAGGCTTACTTGACACAGGGTTGCCACAAACCTTCAATTTGTGAAAAATGCAATATCTGCAAAATGCAGTAAAGCAAAGTGTAATAAAACGAGGTATGCCCGTACCTCTACCCAGTGGGCTTTTAAAGTCATTAAGAATACTTTTAACGAATTTGTTTATAAAAGAATAAACGTTTAAAGCATAAAAGGAAGAGCACGTATTGGACATGTACAGTATGGTCTTAATTATGTTTTATTTTTTAAGTTTAGAAGAAATCTGGAAAGAAATATTAAAAATATGTAGTGGTTATCCCTGGGATGAGATTATTGGTGATATTTGATGTTTGCTTTTTTTTCATTTTCCTTAATAATTGAAGGTGAATTCTAGCTTGAGAAACTAGAAAGATATTAAATATATACAGCAAGGATTTCCCAACATCATCTATTTTCTAAAATGAGGGAGACATTAAAATAGGGTAACGGCTAAAGTTTTGGTCTGCACAGCAGCAGAGAAACCTGTCTCGCCGGAAGAGACCGAACGCTGACCTGAAGGGCTGTGTCTTGCAGGTGCCATGGACATAGCTTTGGGGTCTGGTGCCACTGGGGTCTTCACCAATTCTTCCTGGCTGTGGAACAAACTATTTGAGGTAAGAATAACACATACAGACCTAGATTATGGAGATGATCTAATTACTCTAGCCTTAGAATGCTATATTTCTTCATTAAAGTGATTTTTATGTTGTAGATTTGCCTTTGACATGAAAATTCAATAAACTCGATTCAGTGTGGTTTTCGATAAATGTTCCAAAATTATGGGTATGATGCTATATTCCTCCTCTCCTCCAGCAGCTTCAGAATGAAGTGAAAATAACTTTAAAAGATCCCTGATGTAGAAAAGGTTACAAGGACAGCTTTGTGGAAGAAGGAATGGCCTTTTAAGGAATACGGGTCATGAGTCAAGTAGGGGAGCATGTAGATAGGGCTCACCCGCGTCCCTTGTCCCCTCGCGGGGGGCGAGAAGGACGACTTCTGCTGCTGTGCTCTGTGCCTCCTTCCAGCCCTTTCACAGCAGCCTCTTCCAAACAGCAGTTTCCCGTCACCACCACCCGCCCCCCGCTCTCGCTGCCATCAGGTTTGCCCAGCGATGCCACTCTGTTAGCCTCCTTCAGCTTGTCCAGAGGCAGCGTGTACCTCTGGCGTCTTGGTGACACCCTGCTCTTGGCTTCCACGATAATCTTCTCTTCTGGTTTCCTTCCTCGCTGACTTCTGTTTCAGCCTCCTGGGCCACCTTTTTCCTTTGCCCCTTTGGTTGCCTTCAGTCCCGGGCCATATGTTCTGACTCTGCATGGTCCTCACCGGAAAGCCCATCTATTCCCCTGGCTTCAGCTGGCACCTCTCTGCTAAGCTCCCGTCTCTCCTGCGGCCCAGACTCTGTGCATCCCGCTTGGCTATGAAACAGCTCCATCTGGCACCTCATTCTTTCAACAAGTAATTAATGGGAGCTTACTATGTGCCAGCAGAAACAAATACAAAATGTCCCTGAATACATTCTTGATGTGGTTTAAGGTCCTAAACTGCCCTTCCACTCTAAACTGCTTCCCTTTCACCTCTGTCATCTCACCATTTGTGAAGCCCCCCTCTACTGTCCCCAGCCTCGGGGAGAAGCTCAGCCCCCTTGTCTCCTTTCAGGTAGGCTGTGGGGCCTCTCTTCTGTGCCAGGCACCCAGTGTCCAGTGTCCCTCGCTATCGTCCACAACGTTGTTGTTGGTTTTGATTTTTTTTAATTTAATTTTCTTTAAAAAATTGAAGTTATATGTACATAAACACTGAAATAACAGCAGTCTATACAGCCTACAGCCTCTTTTCCTGGAGGCAGTTGCTTTCAACCCTTGGTGGGTTCATCTGATAACTACTCAAGTCTCAAAACAACAGCTTACATTGCTGCTTCCTGACTTTTCACTTTTGGCTCTTACCTTTGACCACAGTGTATTAAAACAACCTTTATCCGTTTCTCCTACTAGCCTGTGGGCCCTTTGATGGCTCAGTTATTAAGTATCTTTATATCCCCAACACCTCTTGGTGCTCAGCAGTTCAGTAGATGATGGATGGATGGATGGATGAATGACTGTATAAATGATTACATGAATTAATGAGGTCACCTTATCTTAGGAGATCTGGCCTAATCAAACCAGCAAAGCCTGTCTGTGCTACAGGTTACCAGCTTATTCATTTAAACTGAGACCCATAATATTAGTTTGATGATTTTAGCAAATGCCCTACAAATTTGCGGGACTGTTTTACAACATTCCTGGCTGCTTTTATAATTCTTAAGTAAACCTTTTAACTAACTGAAATAATTCTGGAATCTGTTGTATTGCATCATGTTTTAGAGTAACAGGTCAGAACCTGCTTCATCTACTCTGCCAACTAGCATACCTATTTGTTCTTTAGGCCAGCATTGAAACGGGAGACCGTGTCTGGAGGATGCCTCTCTTTGAACATTACACAAGACAGGTTGTAGATTGCCAACTTGCTGATGTTAATAACATTGGAAAATATAGGTATGTAAAATAAGCTATAAAAGTACATTTTTACTGTCATCATTGGTTGCCAGAATGACCATTTTCAGTTTAATCCCCTTTCACAAAAGGTTTAGCTGTCCAATTTTCTTTTGATGTAGTGCTTGTAAACACTAATTTCTGTCTTATTTTCAAGGTATTTCCCAACTGGTTCTCAAA
Source organism: Hyperoodon ampullatus (assembly GCF_949752795.1). Classification (NCBI taxonomy): domain Eukaryota; kingdom Metazoa; phylum Chordata; class Mammalia; order Artiodactyla; family Ziphiidae; genus Hyperoodon; species Hyperoodon ampullatus. Next base: position 169,905,241 of record NC_136914.1, read on the forward strand.
ATTTTTGCATGTTTTCAAATCTAAAGGTCGTTTTAAGCAAATGGTAAGGGAATGAGATGTACAATATGGTCATTACCATAGGAAAAAGAATTTATCCTTTATGCTTACAGCTATGTCTGAAAATCTTGACAGTGATTTCTGGGTTAACATCTTAAGAGGTCTCATTAGCTTGACTTTGCTCTCTGGTCATAGAAGCCACTTAGCAAGAATGGAGGATCTTAATAGAACGTTCAGTGCACATTTACATGGGGTTAAATGTTGATTGTTTTCTTCCTCTTCAGATCTGCAGGAGCATGTACGGCTGCAGCGTTTCTGAAAGAATTCGTGACTCATCCTAAGTGGGCGCATTTAGACATAGCAGGTGTGATGACCAACAAAGATGAGGTTCCTTATCTGCGCAAAGGCATGGCTGGGAGGCCAACGAGGACCCTGATTGAGTTCCTGCTTCGGTTCAGTCAAGACAGTGCTTAGTTCAGATGCTCTAAAATGCCTTCATTCTGTCTTAAACAGGCAGTAGAGCTTCAGAATACTTTTGAATGAATAGATAAAAATCTTTTAAGGGAAACAAAGGATGGTATTTAAAAACATAGAACAAAATGAAATTTGTATGCCTTGATTTGTTTTTCATTTTATGCAGAGATTTATAAAGGTAAAGCTAATATCTTGCTTGGCAAAGATTTTTAAGATACTCTCTCTTAAATGAATAATGATGATTTTTTAAAAGCTACCTAATCACTTTTCAAAGTATATGTTTGTAATTGAGGAGCAAAATTGTATTTCAGATTTGTGATGCTGGGAATATGAACAAACTAAAAGTTGCTATGCAGTTGTCAGAAACAATAAATCCAACTTCTTGTGCTTCCTGGTGTGGCTCTGATTTACTTATATATTATTATAAACCCAGTGATGCTATAATATAACTTGTCTCTTCTGGCTGTGTTATATGAACTAAGTAAGTTGGATTTCAATGTTAATAATCACTTTGGGGCACTCAGTGATGAGCTTATGAGTTTGTGAGGCGGTACTATTATCCCCACATTACAGATGAGGAAAATGAGGCACAAGAGGGGGTTAGTAACATGCCAGTGATGTCACCAAGCTAATAAGTGGGAGAGCAGAAAGTAGTAGAGCTTTCTTTTTTTAAAAAATAAATTTATTTATTTATTTTATTTTTGGCTGTATTGGGTCTTTGTTGCTGCCCGCGGGCTTTCTTTAGTTGCGGCGAGCAGGGGCTTCTCATTGCGGAGGCTTCTTGTTGCAGAGAGCTGGCTCTAGGTGTGTGAGCTTCAATAATTATGACACGTGGGCTCAGTAGCTGTGGCACGCAGGCCCTAGAGCACAGGCTAGGTAGTTGTGGTGCACAGGCTTAGCTGCTCCGCCAGCATGTGGGGTCTTCCTGGACCAGGGCTCAAACCCGTGTCCCCTGCCTTGGCAGGCGGATTCTTAACCATTGCGCCACGAGGGAAGCCCTAGAGCTTCCTTCTAAATCTGCACAAGTGGAATTTTGATTGGTTTTAGTTCCAGGCGGTAAGCAAATAGTTTACCCATTGACAGCCCCTTTTATGGTCTTCTTATTTCAGTATTTCCAAATAAATTCCACATCCATTCAAGTCCCTGAACTGAAAGAAAACATTGCAGTGGAACAATTAAGAATGCCAGCTCTGGAGGCAGACTGCCTGAGTTTAAACTTTTTTAAAGTATTTTTATTTTTATTATATTTTATAAATTTACTTATTTATTTTTTTGGCTGCATTGGGTCTTAGTTGCTGTGCGTGGGCTTTCTCTAGTTGCAGCGAGCTGGGTCTTCTCTTGAGCACAGGCTCTACGTGTGCGAACTTCAGTAGTTGTGGCGTGCGGGCTCAAGAGCTCAGGCTCAGTAGTTGTGGCGCACGGACTTAGTTGCTCCGTAGCATGTGGGATCTTCCTGGACCAGGGCTCGAACCCATGTCCCCTGCATTGGCAGGCGGATTCTTAACCACTGCGCCACCAGGGAAGCTCTGGGGTTAAATTTCTGCTACATTTGTATTGGGTGAATCAAATTACCCACAAATAGGATCTATTTTTTTTTAAGACTTTGACAACGTTTGACAGTTTTTTTTAATTGGAGTTACTTTTAACATTTAGTATTTTAAAAACTTGACATGTAAATGGATATTATGTGTCTAAACTGGCTTTTAGAGAGGGAAAGACAATGGACATGCATATCCATGTTAATAAATAACATGAATTTAAATCAGAATTAAAATCAGGCAGGAATAGTGTGTAAACACAGGTTCCTCTGGGTATCTATATCCAGAAGCTACTTCAGCAGGAAAGATGGAAACGGAGAGGTGGAATTACCGGCTTGTGAAAGGAAACTAAAAACATTTAGATTTCTTCTGTGTGATTCTCAGAAGACCAAATAGGGATTTGACCTTTCTATCAAAGGCTTTTTGTAAGTAAAAGAACAATAGAACTCTTGTGTTTACTAGAGTGTGAGATACAAAAGGCATGGTGTAGTCCTAGATTCTTGTGCTTATCTAATCTGGTTGAGAGGAAATTTAGTTGCCACTGCTGGTGCATCTGGCTACCAGGTATTCACAAAACCTTGGTGGATCCTTAGAATGATGTTCCAGAGACTGGTGGTATAATCTGCATCTAAATCACTAAGGACAAGGCAGGGCTTGAGAGAGCCATGGCTTCAGAGAGCAGCAAATCCAAAACAGCAGCGGTTTAGAATACAGTAGTGTTAAAAGATAACTGAAGTAAGAAATCCAGAATTCAAGCAGCCCTATGGCCATTGGAAACCCAGGAGTAAAATGTAAAATGGTTCCACTCCTCTATTTTTCATTGTATACAATAGTTACATTTTTAATTAAAATATTATTTATGTTAACATAATCGGCTTATTTTTACATGAATATATTTTTTAAATTCTGTTTTTAATATTTACCTATTATTTTTAATTAATAGGTAAATATTGCCCAACATACCCCACATAAGCAAAAACATTTGGAGTCCTCAATAATTTTTTAGGAGTGTAAAGGAGTCCAAAATCGTTTGAGAACTGCTGGAGTATACTAGTTCCCTCATGGCATTCTATTTCTGTTCAATTAAATATTTATTACGTCTATTTTATGTCAGGCACAGTTCTGGGTGTTGGGAATACAGGTGAACAAGACAGGCAGGCCCTGATCACATAGATCTTGTTTTCCAGTTCGCGTGTTGTGTGCGTGTGTGCAAGGCAACTTAGTCAATGAAGAAAAATGAACAAGATAATTTCAGGTAAGTGTTCAAGTGCTGTAAAGAAAATTAAACAGGGTGAAATGGCTGGGAGTGTGGGTCCAATCAGACTGACGCTGGGAAGGTGACTTTTGATCTGAGACCTGACTGGCAATGGGAAGTCTCTGTTTTTTCTCTACTTCTGCCTGCCTCTCTCACTCTGGCCCTGCTGGCCTCTCTGTAGCTCCTTAAATATGCCAGGCAGTTTCCTTCTTCAAGGCCCCCCCCCCCGTCTAGAAAACTTTCCTAATTAAAATTTACTCTAGTCACTCCAGTGCAGATCTCCTCAGAGAGACCTTCTCCAACCACCCATCTAAAATCCATCACTTGGGACTTCCCTGGTGGCGCAGTGGTTAAGAATCCGCCTGCCAACGCAGGGGATACAGGTTTGATCCCTGGTCCGGGAAGATCCCACATGCCACAGAGCAACTAAGCCCATCCGTGCGCCACAACTACTGAGCTTGCGCACCCTAGAGCCCATGCTCTGCAACAAGAGAAGCCACTGCAACGAGAAGCCCCTGCGCCACAACGAAGAGCGGCCTCCGCTGACCACAACTAGAGAATGCCCGCATGCAGCAATGAAGACCCAGTGCAGCCAAAAAAAACTAAATAAAATCCATCATTAGTCATCCCCTTACTGGACTTTATTTTCCTTCTTGGCACTTATCTCTACATGATTTCACTCTAAATATGTACATGTTTATTGGTCTCTCTCCCACAAAACAATGGTAAACTCTCCAAGAGCAGAAACTTGGGGTGATTGCTATAACCCTCAGATCAGTAAATAGAGCCCGGGACATGGAAGGCTCAACAGATATGCTGGATGATAACTGTAAAGATAATTATAATGAAAAAATATTTAGCTTCTGAAAAGTTGAATAAGCAAATGTTTTAAAAAAAGATTAGCACGGTGACTTTCTTTGATGTAACCATAATAGCTCCCAGCACATAAGACAGGGAGCCTCAACAATGTTAAGTCATTTTTGTTACCTGTATCTCCCAAAGGAAAATTTAGGGGACATTTTCCCTCTTTATTCCCGCTACAGTGACTGGATTAGTAATTGGCACACAGTGCGCTCTCAATAAATGTTTGTGGGATGAATGAGCACCTCCCTTCTACCAACGGGTAAACCGAGCCCAGAGAAAGCTCCTGGGCCAAAGTCATTTCAAGAGTTGAGAGCAAAGGCGGGGCTGGTACAGGAATATCCTGACGCCGCCAGAGGGCTCACCCCACCGTAGTTACTGATTCTGCTCTCCACACAACTGTGTTAAATCCTCTCAAAGCCTTCAATTCTCAAGTTCAAAAAGCAAAAGTAAAAGCCAGGTTGCCTGCGTGACGGAAACAAAGAGGGCACAAAGGACCAAACCATAGGTTTCCTGGGCGTCCAACAGACGCCAACGTGCACGCAACACCGTCACGTGACCGGCCATGTCACGTGACCCGCGGGCCCCAGCTCCCGCGCAGGCGCAGTGAGCCTCTTAAATGGCGGCTCCGCTAGGAGGTATGTTCTCCGGGCAGCCACCGGGACCGCCGCCACCCCCGCCGGGACTTTTGGCCCAGGCTTCGCTTCTTCAGGCCACACCAGGCGTTCCGAGGACTTCTAACAGTACCTTGGTGGACGAGTTGGAGTCATCGTTCGAGGTAAGATAAGACGTGGGCGTCTGTGTTCCCAGCCTCCCTTCTTTTCTGAAGCGTATGCTGCGCGTGCGCAGCTTCTCTCTTTCGGCGATACCTGCACGTAAGTTGCTTGCGTTAGTCTCCACATTGAATGGTGGCCGGAATTCTCCTCTGGTTGGCTGGCGGAGATGCCTAAACTTGACATTTCTGGAGCCACGTGGACTTGAAGTTTGTCTACCCCCAACCGTGGGGCCCTTCTAGGTTTTCAGTGGGCTGTTCTCGTCCCACCCCATCCTTGGTTCCATCCCTGAGTATCCTTTCCCGCGTCCCTGCGTGTTTAGTACGTGCTCCTTTTCTCCGGAGCGCAGCGTCCACCCCTATGTCCTGTATCCTTTCCGTTGGGCTCCACCCTTAAACGGTCCTAAAGTAGTGGGACTTTTGGAGCTGGGAGTTATTTAAAAGTTACTGTGGGAGGGGCTTCCCTGGTGGCGCAGTGGTTGGGAGTCCGCCTGCCGGTGCGGGGGACACGGGTTCGTGCCTCGGTGCGGGAGGGTCCCGCGTGCCGCGGAGCGGCTGGGCCCGTGGGCCGTGGCCGCTGGGCCTGCGCGTCCGGAGCCTGTGCTCCGCGGCGGGAGAGGCCACAGCGGTGAGAGGCCCGCGTACCGCAAAAAAAAAAAAAAAAAAAAAAAAGTTACTGTGGGGAAGTTGGTACTCAGGGCCGAGGAAGGGGGAGGAAAGCTGGGGGGTGAGGAGAGAGGCAGAGGTGACCCTAACTCTGAGTTCTGCTCAAGCATTAACCCTGTACCAAAGAAGATGGGGAGTGATAGCAGACAAAGGAGAGGTACAAAATAAGTGCTTAGAAATAAGATGGCTTCCTGTGGTCTCTAAAGTGGAAGATGAGCCATTAACGTGTGGAAATAAAATAACTTGGGGCTTCCCTGGTGGCGCAGTGGTTGAGAGTCCGCCTGCCGATGCAGGGGATACGGGTTCGTGCCCCGGTCCGGGAGGATCCCACATGCCGCGGAGCCGCTGGGCCCGTGAGCCATGGCCGCTGAGCCTGCGCGTCCGGAGCCAGCGCTCCGCAGGGGGAGAGGCCACAACAGTGAGAGGCCCGCGTAACGCAAAAAAAAAAAAAAAAAAAAAAAAATAACTTGTAACTGGAATTACCTTTTCTACATTTTAAATCCTAGTCATGTCTTTTTTTTTTTTTTTTTTTTGCGGTATGTGGGCCTCTCACTGTTGTGGCCTCTCCCGTTGTGGAGCACAGGCTCCGGACGCACAGGCCCAGCGGCCATGGCTCACGGGCCCAGCCGCTCCGCGGCATGTGGGATCCTCCCAGACCGGGGCACGAACCCGTTTCCCCTGCATCGGCAGGCGGACTCTCAACCACTGCGCCACCAGGGATCCCTAGTCGTGTGACCTTTATACTGTATATAATAGCAGAGTAGTTGATAAACATAGTTTGTAAATGAACGTGTTATTGGGGCTGCGTGGACAAAATGCTTTTGTTGGTGGGGTGTACATTCAAAAGTTTGGAGACAACAGATTTAAAGAACAGAAATCTCTTCCGTCTGGGAGGAGGATGAGACGCCTTTGGGGTGGGGCTAAACCATAAAGGAAAGGGACAGGTGAAGTTTTAGAGCAGCATCTAGCACTGAGAGGGGAGGTGGCTCTCATCATGAGCTCTTGCTGAAACACTGGCCCTGTAGAAGGAAGTCTGCAGCTGACCACCAGCACCCTAATGCTTAAAACCCTTTAGTGGATATCTGTGGCTGTGGGGATAGCCCAAGGGGTGCTGTGGTCTTCCTAGCTCTGCATGTTCACGTCTCTGCTCCAGACCCATCTCTTCTAACTCTGGCCACAGGAGACCTTCTGCTTGTGTTCTTCATTTTCTCTTTGGGCTTTCAGGTCCCTCCCCCAGCTCACACATCACTTCCGCATCGACCCTGCCTTGCTGCTCTTTGTAGCACACTACATCAGGCTCCATGAAGTCAGAGAACACCTGTTTTGCCCTCCTCTCCTCTCATTGTATCTGTAGTGCTAATCCAGTGGTAGCAGATAGCAAGTGCTTGATGAATATTTGTCAAACAGTGAAGGAGCCTGTTATGTGTCAGGACCTGTCCTGGGTGCTAAGAATACACAGAAAACAGTTCCTGCCTTCAAGGAGCTCGTGACTGTGCAGTGGAAAAAACAGATAAATGGCAGGCAGCTGCTGTGCTGTGGGATCAGTGCTCTGATAGAAGAAACCCGGGATACTCTGAGAGCACATCTGGGCATGGCTGTCAAGGAAGGCTTCCCAGAAAACATGAAACCCAGGCGGGCATTGGGAATTAGCCAAGTGAAAAGGATGGGGAGTGGTACTACCTGGATCACCCACCTAGTCTTCTCGCGAGACTCGGCTCAGCCTTCGTTTTCCATCGAGAGAAGTTATTTCTTACTCTAAAGTAAGATTCTTGATGTGTGAATGACATTTTTTTCTTTTGTAATATGTTTTGATCACACAGGCTTGTTTTGCTTCTCTGGTGAGTCAGGATTATGTCAGTGGTACAGATCAGGAAGAAATTCGAACTGGTAAGAATTCCCTCATTGCTGATTTTACACTTGATGTGTTTCAGTCCCGCTTGTATCCTAAGAGAACTTTTCCAGGGAATAAGATTTGTGTAATCTCTATATACTGCTGGTTCTTTGTTCAGTTTATTGACATCTTATGTCACTCATAATGAGCCACTTGTAATGAATGAGCTTTTCCTATTGGTACCAAGACGCAGAAAACCAATAGTGTGTACTGCTTTTTAAAGAACTAAGTTGGGCTTCCCTGGTGGTGCAGTGGTTAAGAATCTGCCTGCCAATGCAGGGGACACGGGTTCGAGCCCTGGTCCGGGAAGATCCCACATGCCACGGAGCAGCTAAGCCTGTGCACCACAACTACTGAGCCTGCGCTCTAGAGCCCACAAGCTATAACTACTGAGCCCGTGCGCCTAGAGCCCGTGCTCCGCAGCAAGAGAAGCCACCACAATGAGAAGCCTGCGCACCGCAACGAACAGTAGCCCCCGCTCGCTGCAACTAGAGAAAGCCTGCGTGCAGTACAGTAAATAAAAAAAACATCCTCTATGTCTTTTAAAAAAACTAAAGAAAGAACTAAGTTTTTTGCTTCCCCTTCCTCGCCCAAGTTCTGTCCCGAGAGAGGTACTTCTGATTTCTTCGTACTGTTTTAAATGTTTCATTTTAACTGGAAATCATGATGTTAATTGCTGGCTCTCTGGATTGTCTTTCTTCAGAAGAACTTTTGCGTTGTAGTTCGGTTTCTTATTCACCTGGTAAAAACACAGATTGTCTGCTAGTTAATGTTGCTTAACTCATAGGGGGTTGGGGTCAGTAATATTGCTGTGGGCAGGATTAAAATCCCCGATTCCATCTACAAGAAGGTGCTGTTTTGATATTCCAACTGTTGATTTATGAGAGAGATATATGTGTCTAGTGTTTTCCTTAATTTAATATTTTGGTCTTTTTTTTTTTTTAAGGTGTTGATCAGTGTATCCAGAAATTTCTAGATATTGCGAGACAGACAGAATGTTTTTTCCTACAAAAAAGATTGCAGTTATCTGTCCAGAAACCAGAGCAAGTTATCAAAGAGGTACAAGCTGAGTTCTCTCTCTAAGTTTAAGGAAGAGCAAATGTTGTCAAAATTCGATTTATGGTTTAAATGAGATGCTCCATTTGCGCATTAGTTATAGTGGGGCTTCATAGCTTGAATGTAAAATGTTGGTTGTCAGTGTTCATGACAACCTGGACCTGGGGGTCAGGGGTGGAAAGCAGTGTTTCAAACACAGCAGCTCTCGGCTTTTACTCGTTTCATACACTGGCTTTCATGGAAGATTTTTCTTTTAAGAAAAAAAAAAAAGAAAAGGTTCTGCTTGAAAGGTTGAAAAGTATTAATGTAGATGATAAGCTCATTTTGAACAGCAACGGATCTGTGTGTCCCTGCTGCCTTACACACAGGAAGGGCTCTAGGCAATTTTGTTCAAGGAACCAAAAAGTAAATGTTCTGTCCCAGGCTCCTTGAAACTCAGGATTTTATTTATCTCAGTTGTTTGAAACCAGGGTATTTGGAAGTGTGTTAAGGTTGTCATTAATGACATTTAGTGGATAGGGCCAGGGCCTGCCCCCTGCAGTGTGGAAGAGGGAAGAATCTTCCTGCCCAAAACACAGTGATGCCCACAGTGGGAAATACTAAATTAGGATGATTATTTTTTTAGCAGTTTTTAAAATAACTCCTCCCACAAGCTGAGCAATTAGTCAAAATGTTCGTTTTATTCTTTGATACCAGCTGTTGAGAAGGTGAATGGTAAGAAGATGATATTCGTACAGTTCACCATATCAGATCATTTCCTGATTTGAATGCCTGAGTGACAGTCTAGGTGTGTTCAAAGCCAGGTCTTAATACAGGATTTTAATACTGTTACTCATTAAAAAGCTCTTGAAAATGAGATTTTAACACTTAATAATCTGAAATGATAGAACAGTGGCTGTGGATTCTTTTAAAACAGTTAACATGTGTTTCAGATTCTCAGTGTTTTAGACCCTTCTCACAGTAGCCTTTGGATAGAGAGATATACTGAGTGCCTGGAGACCAGGATGGGAAAGAGACTGACTTCTTTTTGGCTGTCCTTTGGTACTTTGGAATTTTGTAATGTGTGTATTACTTACTAAAAGAACATGAATTAAAAATAAAAACTGTTAAGCAGGCATCTTTCATGAGAAGAGTTGCTTTGGGTTATTCAAAGTATGCAGCCAAGCAGAGTAATCAGCCTACTATGGTTCAGTTGGTTCTCTGTTTTGAATTTACTTCTTAGTGCTCTTAACTAATCAGAAGCTATGTTCATGTTTTGTGAGTTTACTCTGACTTCATTGCTTTCGTTTGTAGGATGTCTCGGAACTGAGGAACGAATTACAGCGAAAGGATGCTCTGGTCCAGAAGCACTTAACAAAACTGAGACATTGGCAGCAGGTGCTGGAGGACATCAACATGCAGCACAAAAAGCCAGCCGACATCCCTCAGGGTTCCCTGGCCTACCTCGAGCAGGCGTCTGCAAATATCCCTGCACCGATGAAGCAAACCTGAGGAAAAGCCACCTGAACATGAGCTGGTGGCTGAGTCAGCCCAGACACAGTTTTGCCAAACATCACTTCTTGTAGACATGACATTTTGGGAGAACTCTTTGCCAGAGGGCGAGATGATTTAGTTTTGCGCTCTCATCTAAAATTTTCCCCCTATTTTTGTAAGCGTTATTTCTGGAGTACTTTATAAAATGCTTATTGCTTTGGTAAACCAAGTATATTGTCTTTAGCAAAATTAAGACTGTTAATATGATGCCGTTTACAGATTCCTTTTTATGTTTTTGGTTTTTGCTGCTTGTTTTTATTATTTTTATTTTTGTATGAGTGTTTATCTGTTTCCAGTTTTAGATTATTTTGTATGATCTGAGGGGAAAAGCTTGTATGATCTGATCTGCATACCAAAGGATGAGGAATTTGGTTGTAGGCCTTTTATGATCATTTACCCATCAGTGGCAGTATATAAAAATAGTAAATTTGCTGTTTTTCAAGACTGAACTACCTAGAGAAGAGGAGTCTCATGCAACGATGTAACACTTCCAGAACCTCAGAATGAGGATATTTTGTAAATAGGTTGGAAGAGGATTATAATATCGTAGGTTCGTGTAGTAACTGTTACTGTACTGCAGTAACTAGTGCTATAGGAATCCAGCAGTATCCTTAAGTTACTGTTGACTTTTATTTGGGGTGAGTTTATATTTTGTGTAGTGTTCATTTACTTTTGGGGGAGGGTAAGAGCAGTGATATGCTAGTGATATTCATTTCTTCAATAATCAGTTTAAGTAACAGAGCGGACCCTGCTGTCAGTAGGGGCATAGGTGAAGTATGAGGGTTAAAGTTTGCTGTGATCATCTCTGAGTTTTGAGTTTTGTTTGTTCTGCTATTTGGAGCAGATTTTTCCGTTAATGAATTTCTTGCTAATGGGTGGTGTTGATTCCAAGGGACTGGGGCCTCGAGGTGGGAGGTTGGCTGCAGGGTGCATGGGAGACTCAGTGTTTGGGAAGATACTTTACCCTCTGTCAGTCACACAGGCCACCTCAGATTCTCTGTTGAACCGCTGTTGAGAAGTACAAACCAGCATTGTGCCTGGTCTGCTATTGAGAAATACAGACCAGCATTGTGCCTGGTCTCCTTGGATGAGGCTTTCCCCTCTCTGTTGTTCACGTTCCCTCATTAGATTACAGCCCTTCTCCCTCACCCAGTGCTGCACTGTCTCTTAAGCAGGCAGCAATTCTGTGACTCGGAGCCTTGGCTTGCTTTTCCTCCAGCCTTGAAGGCCCCACCCCACCCACCTTGACATCCATTCAAGTTCCAGTTTGGCCTGGACGCCACCTGGTCTCTGCAGCCTCCAAAAGCGCTCTCCGTTGTATCCACAGGACTTCCTGTCCATTCTGCCAGCCTTGCTTGGTTTTCCCTCTGCAGTTAGTGATCTGTGTCTTTGTTCCTCATGAGAGGTAGGCATTATTCCCCTCTGAATATACAGGGACCACTTATTATCTTTTATACATAATAACTTAGTACATATTTTTGTTTGTGTGCGTATGTGTATGGTACACAGCCGGAGGCCATTGAATTCCCTCATTCAGAGTATATAGTTAAACAAAGCTTTTAAAAGTTGTTTTCAATCACATTATCTGATTTCAAGGTTGTTAACCTGGTCATCTCGTGCCAATTAGAAGCGCTGATTGGCAGCTGTAGATTTCTTGATTAAAAAGCTAACTAAATTGATTACATTTTAGGCATTCTTTCAGTAATGAAGAGGCTCTTAGTGGAAAGTTCAGGAACTATTCTATTTGGTGCTTAGTAAAAATATTTTGAATTAATGTGTGTACCAGTTACTGTCATTTGTTTACTAAATTCAAAAGTTTTCTGCCACATAAACATTTCACTTCTTTCTGTTTGTAAATATCTTTTTCCTTTTTAGTGGCATCTTGCTGGTTGACAAACAGAAAACCCTCTGGGATGCCATCTCCTTCAAGGAGAACATAATGAGCCATCAGGTGGACTTTCCCTCATCTTCCCTTGGGATGACAGACCAACCCACATCTTCAGGGCATCTTTATTTGCTTCCTGGTCCATCTGCTGAAGCCCTTACCCTGTATAAGATGAGCCTTTCCACAAATGATCTGGGTCCAGGCCAGTTGCCTTCTTTAGGGTTTAACCCCTTGGGGGCTCTCTGCCCCCTGCAGCTCACAGAATTCTTGGTCTTCCCTGCTGCGATGCGATGCCCAAGCGCTGCCCCGTTTCCCGGCCCCTCTTTCAGTCTCCAGCTCCTCCACGCTCCCCACCCACATGTGACGTGCGGCTCCACAGCTCCAACTGTGCTTGTGATGGCTCCCTGCTGCTTCACTGTGACACTTCATCATCTTCTTTATTTGAACTCATTCTCTTATTCTCTAACACATCTCCCTTTTTCTCTTTGCTCTTTTCCCCAACCTCTAAATGTTGACGTTCCTGAGGGTTTGGTCCTGGGCCACTGGAGGCCACGAAGGAGCCCTGCTCAGTTATCTCAAAGGCCATGCTCTTTCCTGGGTGTGACCAGGCACAGTGGGGATACTGGATCTGTGTCCTTTCTGCCCAACACAGACCCCTCTAATGGGCAGTCCCTGCTCTGGAGATCTTCAGCCTGGCTGAGGCTTTTTCTCCGAACTCTGCTGCTGTCTAAGCCTCTTCCCCAAATCTTCCTTGGCTCTCTATACAGGTGTCAACTCTCCATCAAAATCTGAAGGCTCTTCCTGCCTCCTGCTGCTTCTCCTTTATTCAACACAGTTGTTCCCCCTGAGAAGGGCGGAAACCTGCCCCTGACATGGGACGCCGACCCAGCACTGCTTGGCCATGTTATTCTCCTACGGGACAGAAGCAATCTCAGGATACCAGCCTCCTAGATAAAGCTGCTCTGAGACCATAGTAAAGCAAGACAAACCAAAACCACTTCACAACTTTGTCTAAGCACAGGAAAAAAAACCAAGGTCACTGTGCCACCCCCCAAATACTAAACATTCTCCTGGCTAAAAAATAAGTGACTGCTTTCTCTCTCTTTTTTTTTTTTAACCATTTACAACTTTATCTCTGATCTGCCCTTCCTATAGATAAGATTTATTAAGACACCCAGTCATAGAGTTGCCCCTGCTTTCTGACAGCATCTAATCTAGAATGAATCCCTGCTTCTTTAGACCCTCCTGGAAATCACCCAAGCAATGCCAAAATCTTAGAGTAGGTTCTTTCTAACACCCTCTTTTCTGAGAAGCCCCACCATTCTTCATGATGGACATTCTCCCTGTGTCCAGCAAGTAGTAAAGCCAACTCATCCAACTATAGGTGGGTTTCTGGTGTTCTGTTCCTCCAGCTGTGCCGGGGTATGCCTCCTGGAGGGCCCAACTGACACACTGCCACGGACGTGGCCTGAGAGCAGGCAAGAGGGTGGGGTTGGGGACTGGCTTGCTTACTGTCCAACTGGCAGGGAAGACCCATCCTGAGGGTACGTGAGGTACAGTCACTGGCTCAAGAGGGTGGCCCAGTTATTGAAGATCGCACCAGTGGTGCCCTGGGCAAGTGTCCCAGTGGAAGGGAACTTTGTCAGTGCACGGATTCGAACATTTGGAAGCTAAGGGGGACTACTGCATATAAGAACGGTGGAGTTGGCAGGTTATCAGTACACTGTCTCAACTCTCAGCAAAGGGACAATGACAAAATAACTGTTTAATGCTCAGAGGCCACTGTGAGTGCCCAGGGCACGTTTGGTTATCTCCTGCAGGGAGAGAACAGACAGATGAGGAGCTAGTAGGAGGTAGCAGATCAAAACCAGTATTGCATCTTGGGGGTAATGGTGGAGATTAGTGCTATCCTGAGAAATCTAAAGGATGCTAGGAAGCTGGTGCCTATCATAACTCCATTTACTTCCCCAGCCTTGCCCTTGCAGAATCCAGAGAAAGGCTAGAGAATGAGTATATACCAAGTAGCCTCAGTTGCAACTGCTGTGTTGGATGTTGCACTGATGCAGAGCAGGAGTAAGGACTCAGGTATGTGGTGTGCAGCCGCTGATTGGGTGAATTCATTCTTTTCTCCCCCAATTAAGAAACAGTTCACAATGTTCCTTTCCAGTTTTGCTCCAGGAATATGTTAATTCCTCTTCTCTGTCATAATATATATGCCTAAAGAGATTTATCGTCAAATCCTGTTGTTTCTCCCTCCTAAATCAATTCTGAATCAGTTCATTTCTCTTCATGTCTGCTGTTACCTCCAAGCCATCCCCATTCATCTCTAGACCACTCTGCTCTTGAGAGATGGATGGAACCAGATTATGCAAGAGAAAACAATAATGTTTTATCGCTCAAATTTCCTTGTCAATATTATCTAGGGTACAGAGAAGTAGAATTTCATTCACTGCTGGTGAAGGTGTAAATTGCTAGAAACTTTCCGGTAATTTGGTAGTATCACACAAAAAGCCTAGGCATATCCTTTGATGCTTTACTTCAATACTCAAGGAATATGTCCTAAAGAAAAAAAATGATAGAAGCATTCCAAGCTTTACTTAACAGACACAATTGTTTGCATGTAACCTAGAAATTTAACATGATCTTTCACTTGCCTGCAGCAAGAAAGGAGTCAAGACAGATGTGGGGTCTCAGTCAAATTCTATCCCTGTAGCATGTGTTATGCTGAGTTAAAGGACAGTAGTATAAAGTGCAGTCTCCTTTGTTAGTCATCAGGAGTTGCACAGTAGTGGGAAAATATTTCAACAAACAAAAGTAGAACTACCTGTATGTAGTCTTTAAAACACAAACATTATCCTACAATGCTCACCCTAAGCAGGTAACAAAACTAAAAAATACTTGATACTGAAAAATAATATGGCATGTTACACGGATAGTAACAAATATTTGCATTTAAAAATTTATGTTATTGGACCATGTGTTTTGATTAGGTAGTAAATTTACTTTTAAATTGTGAGTCTGAGTTGTAATTACATTTCTCTCAAAATGACATAAGTGCGTGAGCAGCTACATTTTATTTATTTTAATTTTAACATCTGTATTGGAGTATAATTGCTTTACAATGGTGTGTTAGTTTCTGCTTTATAACAAAGTGAATCAGCTATACATATACATATATCCCCATATCCCCTCCCTCTTGTATCTCCCTCCCTCCCACCCTCCCTATCCCACTCCTCAAGGTGGTCACAGAGCACCGCAGCTACGTTTTATTGAAGATGATCTGACTGAGGTTAATGTGAGCTTCCTATATCCAGGTTCAGCCTTCATCTAATTTCACCTTTCTTTGGAAAATCAATACAAGTCACAACTCTTTTTATTGCCCAGTTGTTTTATAAAGTTTTATTCAAAGAGTAAAGGTTTGATGGTGCATAGACAACTGTTTATGGGCCACTTGCTGGGCCAGCACCAAAGGATTGAGAACATATTTTAACCACTAAAAGTTGTACTGACTCTTGTCAAATTGCACCGCTCCATCAGAGGGTCAGACAGCTCAGCATGGGCTGACAGCGAGGTCAGCATTGTGAATGGCCATTCCCAGTTCCCTTTAATCTGCTGAGCATCCATGCAACGGGGAAGCAATGCACCATGAGGCAAGACTAGAGGTTCAGTAGATCTTTCAGTTCAAAGAATAATCTAGAAACCAGCACAAATGACCAAGTTGATGCTACAGTCATTGAAGTTGAGATGTATGATGGGGTGAGGCTCAGTTATTCACAGAAAAATCCTGGCAAGGCTTAATTCCAATTCATGATTAGTATCATTACCCATATTTTGCTTAAACTTAAAAAAGCCCCTTTGAGGTAGGTCTTATGCCCTCTATAATCTTCTTCATGTCCTGGACCTAGGAAGTCAAAATATTTGATCCAAGTATGCCAAGGTGTAGTCCATTCCTAGTAGTTTTGTTTTCTTTGGTTTTTTAAAATTGGCTTTCCTGGTTATTTTGAGCTTTGTTTCATTCCTCTACCTATTGAGGTTACGTGTGTATTTTGGAATTATATCATTTACATAGAAACACTTCTCAAGTGAAAATGACCAGCATCCTAGGAAAATGAAACCACTTTAAAAGTAGACCATGGAAATCACAAAGTCTGATATTCCACAATGCAATCTTATGGACACTAGAAATCAGTAACGTTAATAATATTTCCCTATGGGCACTTTCTGATAACACTGGTTTGTTTTATCTTAATGTCACAATGAAACAGTTTGAAATGTTAATGCAAGAATTTGTTTTAGCTATGTATGTAAATCATATTACAAGCAAGTTATTTGGTTGGTTGTCTTTTTCGTTCATTCCTTCAATCAGATGCTTCAAAAGAATTGTGTTTCAAATATCCACTTTATGATCAGTTTCAGGATCAGTTTAGAAAGAAAAATATTTGGTAAACCATTCCTGGTGGGCTGAGCCCTGCTTCTGCTGGACTTCTTTGGGTTGGGCTGTTTCATCATCTTGTGTCCTAAAAACAAACAAAACGTTTTCTTAGATGGTTTTGAAAATTATTCAATAAACAACTTAATACTCTACCATCTTTTCAGGGAAAGATCACTGCTTCTTTACTCTTAAAAAGATACTGGAACGTGATGGGCCAATATTAGGGAGCTAGAAACAAGTTGTGAAGGATGGGGATGGAGAGGGAGCATCTAATTCCAGTTTTGAAAACAGAAGGTTCTCCATTGTTTCACTTAACACTAACGAGGCATATTTTGCAACATGTACTCTTTATTTCAGGCACAAATTAAACAATAACCCCCCCAAAAAAAAACAGGTAAAAGAAGAAATGGTTAATCAATACAGTATTACACTTTATGGCTTCCTCAAAAGTTATCTGATGTGCTCTGGCATTTCAATGAGGTTGTAAAATTAGCCTAATAAATTGAAAAGGGGAGACGGTAGGTAAGAAAGTACAGTGTATACCTGTCTGAATGGTCTCTAACTGCATTTGTGAAGCTTCTTATAAAACAGTGGGGGGACTTCCCCCGTGGTCCAGTGATAAAGAACCTGCCTTACAATGCGGGGGACGCGGGTTTGGTCCCTGGTCAGGGAACTAAGATCCCACATGCTGCGGGGCAACTAATCCTGCGCGCCATAGCTGCTGAGCTCGGCGCCTCAACAAGAGCCCACATGTCGCACACTACAGGGCCCACGCGCCCTGGAGCCTGCGCACCAAAACTAGAGAGAAAACCCGCATGCCGCAACTAGAGAGAAGCCTGCGTGCTGCAACAAAAGATCCCGCACGCCTCAACCAGGGTCCAGCGTGCCGCAACTAAGACCTGACGCAGCCAAAAATAAATAAAATAAATCTTTAAAACAAACAGTGGGAACACAGCTTTAAACAGGTATGTGATAATGAGATGAACTGTGGCCAATGAGGCTGGCTCTGGCAGTTAATAGACTGTGTGCTTGGGGCTCCAGGCCTCAGTGTCCTCAGTTGTGACACAAAGGGCTGGACTCGTTCAGTGACTGACAGGAAGTCCTTCCAGCTCCACACTCATATTTGTCCAAATAGCCTTGGGCGGGCAGGCCTTTGGAAAAGGAACATTTCAGAAGGGGCCCTTTCAGAAATGCAAACTTCAAAGCCCAGAATTAAAGATTTTGCTCTGAAGGGAAGGCTGGACAGGAAGGAATCAATAAACAAAGGGGAAATCAAACATTTCTGGAAGAGAAGCATGCTGCAAGGGCTTCTGGAAAAATAAGGCAGTATCAGAGATCATCATGCATCATCAACCAAACCCACAGATTAAGAGGCCTTAAAATTATAAGATTATACAATGAATCTTGAGAAATAACCTTAATAATAATAGTGGAAAATTACTGAATGCTTTTGTGCCAGGTCTTGTGCTAAGCATGTCCTATGGATTAATTCCTTCAGTCTCACATGAGTCTAATGAGGTAGGTGCTGTATTATCTTCATTTTAGAGGTGAGGAAACAGACTCACAGAAGTCAAGTGAGCTGCCCAAAGCCAAGCAAGCTAAGAACAAGGAGGACCAGAATTTGAATCCAGACTCAAGGCCAGATGATGAGTCCATCTTCTGTGTGACCCACTCTGAAGTGGTCAGCTAAGTGATACAATGTCCCCTGTCTAATCATCCATGGGACAAAAAAAAAAAAAAAAAGGTTTTCTGGAATTTGGTATCAGGAATAGTGCCTCTTCTAAAGAATGACCTATTTCCCTTCTCTTACGTATCTTCCTTTTTGGCTGGGTTGTAATTTGTCCAAGGCAGGGCTTGTTTCGTTACCCTTTGTATTGGCCGAAATGCTGGGTATTTAACAGGTACCAGAAAGGAATACTAATTTCCCTCCTGACTATGGGAAAATGGAATGATAGCTTTGGCCCCCTACCTTGTGGCAGTTTTTATACCTAGCGATGGGGTGGGTTTGTAAGGCTGGCCACAGCTGGGGCCTGGGTCCAAGCTGGGTGACTTAGTTATCGGAGGAGTGTTGATCCTGGAGCTCAGGTCGCCACTCAGAAAGTTCTTAGCATAGGAAGTGAGGTTTGGCACACTGACCACTCGGCTGGGCACTTCCTCCATCTTCTTTTTCTGTTGGTATTAAAGGAAAGGCCTGTTAGTACCACCCAAAGAGGCATTGTTGTAAAAGTAGATAAGGCCTGCCCAACCGAAATTATATGAGCAAGGAGGCAATAACTTACATGTTATTTTTTAAAGCATTTTTTCTTCCAATCCGCTTTGTGCTTTAAAAAAACACAGGCTTGCAATCTCTTATCCAAAACTTCTGGTGACAAATGTGTTTTTTAACTTAAAATCTTGTTTTAGATTTTAAAAGGCTATATAACATCCCCAGCAGAAGCTGGGCCCACCTTGTCCTCAAACACATTAATATTTCTGGAGTGAAACTTACATTTTGTCACACCGAGAGTGATATATAAAAGTTATAAATGAGCTTACGTGAATTCAGCTTGGGTTAGGTTTACTGTCCTATGAGTTACAAAAAAAATACAAATTTTTAAGCACTTTAGAATTTTGTGATAGCTGATGAGAGATTTGGATGTGAATATTCTCACTGTAATAAATTCCAAAAGTTTTTATAAAAGGAAAAAAAGTTACAGTGAAGGATTCTTGCTCTTCTCTCTCTCCTTCCTATCACCCAGATATAGCCATTATTAAGAGTGACACATTTATATACAAAAAGTTTGGAAAATTAAAAAAACTCATAAAAATAAAAAACACATAATCTGCCTAGCCAGATATAAATACTGTTTATTAATAATTTGGACTATTTCCTGGGGGTCTTATTTTCAATGAATATTCCTCTAAATGAATGCCGGACAGTTGATAAATAAGCTGCCATTACCTTTGGGAAAAACAAAGCCATCAGAATTATGTAATGCATTGAAACCAGTAGGACCAATTTACCTTCATGGAAGGGGTCAAATACCCTGGGCGAGGATTGAAAGAGAAGGACCGATTCCGATGGGACACTGCTCTGGGGAATGCTGCGTAGTGAAATCTTCTCTCCTCCTGGAAAAACAATACAACTGAGTCTAAATGAGCCTAACTACCCAGCACACAGAGTTTAATTTGAAGGAAGATGGCTGTGTGAGAGCAGACTACAGAGAGGAGGAAAGACCAGGGAAGGGAGGGGAAGTCAGTGGGAATCAAGCTGCCACCCACTGAAGCTTTGAGGAAGCACCTTTATTTCTGGGGCCTTTGTGTCCCTAGCACCCCTTGTGAAGGAAAGGGAGAGCCTTTTTGGAATGCCGTAGGGAAGTCAGAGATCCAGGTACTCTTAGGATCTGAGGAGAATCTACTGCAGAAAGTTATTAGTTAAGACAAAAAAAAAAAAACACCCAGGTACAATCACTATATGGCCAATCTTCTTTACCTGTGTCATTCTCCACTTTTTTCTTTCCTGCTGTATTGTTTCTAAAGCAAGCTCCAGTTGTTGCATAATTTCATCTGTAAAAACATTGAGGGCTTCCCTGGTGGCACACTGGTTAAGAATCCGCCTGCCAATGCAGGGGACACGGGTGCGAGCCCTGGTCCGGGAAGATCCCACATGCCGTGGAGCAACTAAGCCCGTGCACCACAACTACTGAACTTGTGCTCTAGAGCCCGCGAGCCACAACTACTGAGCCCACGTGCGACAACTGCTGAAGCCCGCGGGCCTAGAGCCCATGCTCCGCAACAAGAGAAGCCACCGCAGTGAGAAGCCCGCGCACCACAACAAACAGTAGCCCCCACTCGCCGCAACTAGAGAAAGCCCGCGCGCAGCAACGAAGACCCAACGCAGCCAAACCACCCCCCAAAAAACATTGATAAGTGTTTCTAAGAGATAAGGACTCTTTTCTAAAAAAAAAACATAACCACAATACCTTTGTCACACTTGGCAAACAAGCAATTCCTTATTAGTATCATCTAATTTTCAGTTGGTGGTTAAGTTTTCCTCTTCATCTTGACATGAAGCAACGTGACTGGGGAGCAGGAGGGTGCAAGGATGGGTGTGAGATACAAGTGTGCGTGTGTACTGTGGGAGGATGGGTCGCTGTGTAAGCTACCATAAGACCATGGATTTTACTCTGAGAAGGACAGGGAGCCACAGGAGGTCCTGAACAGAGCCGTGTTGTGGTCCGAATTACATTTTTATAAGAGTACTCTGGTCGCTGTGAGGTCAACAGAGTGGGGTGAGGCTGGAGTGAGTGGGGAGACCAGTGGACACTCCATCATGCATGAGAGGCAGCAGGGCCCGGACCTAGTGAAGGTGGTGAAGGTGGTGAAGATAGAGATGGTGGGAAGAGGCTGGACTTCTGATGTGGCTAATTAGCTGACCCGTGTGGGCAACGCTGACAGGAGCGAGTGTATCACCCAAAGTCCCCAGAGCTGAATGTAAGCCACTGGGAGCTGGCTTACAGAGAACTTTCAACCAAAGCTTGGAGCACAGGAAGGCTGGGCAAAAGCCTAAAGCAATGGTTAAAGTGTGAGGAAACATGAGTGTGAGGTGCAAACCATTCTAGATTTTCCCAAATGCTGTAGGTTAAAAAAACCAAACCAATACCAACATCAGGCAGATGGTGTGGGACTTGAGAGTGATTTTTTTTTTTGCCTTCTGCTTTCCTGTGTTAATTTTTTTTTAGTGAGCATGTATTTTTTTATATGATAGGGGAAAAATAACCAAGGACCTGTTGTAAGGTGGTTTTTGGGTTATCAGGATTACAGTTTTAGGCACCCATGGAAGTGCTAGGCTAAAGCGAATACCCTGGACAGCCTCACCGTGAGCTGCTTGATGATCTCCCTCTCCTTCAAGCGGGTCTGCAGACGGCCTATGAGCTGAACGTCCTCCGGCCTCAACTCCCCCTTTCCTGGCTTCTCTCCGGAATCTTTCAGTCTGTTTGGAGCAGGCATGCAGTTAGCCACCATGCTGCAATGACCCAACCACAAGGAGGGAGAAGAGGTGGACGTGATGGGGACGCTGCTATGTTGCTTGGCCTGGCTGGCCACTCTCTGTTCACCAAAGGGGAAACTGAGGCCCAGAGAGCCTGCCCAGGGCCCCAGTGAGTTGGCTGCAGAGCTCCAGGTGGAGCCCAGGACTGCAACTCCCAGTCTGACACTTGTCAGTTCCCCCAGGTTCTGCAGGGCCCAGAAACCAAAGGCCTGTGTGTGCACACTGATGCCACATGCAGTGGGGCTTCAAGAACCAGTGAAGTTTGGGAGAAGAGGCCTCAGCCGGAAAACGTCCCCACCCATGCAAAGGCCAGCAGGTTATGCCAATACAGATGTGGCTCCCGCCCCACCTGCAGGCAGCCAGAGAGCATGGCATTAGCTAGTTCTGCAAAGCAGCGGGGCAGCTGGTACCACCACGCTTTCAGTGTGAAGCTGGAGAGAAATAACCTCTGGATGGTGGCGGAGAGAGGGTGAGGGCTGCCGGTGATTTACTGACTGTAGTTGATAAGAGGCCAGGGCTTTGGGGTGAGATGACTTGGGCTCTTATCCCAGCTCTGCTTTTTTCTAGCTATGTAATCTTGGGCATTTTGCCCATGAGACTCAGTTCCTTCTTTAATATGGGCGTGAAACTGGGTGGTTGTGAGGATTCAGTGAGATAATGCATGCCCAGCACGTGCTAAGAACCCATTAGATGGTAGCTGGTAAAACCTTCCACTCCAGATTTTGGATGATTTGCCTTGTATTGGAGCCAGTGGAGGACAGTTTTTAAGAGCACAAGTTAAGGGTCAGACAGGTGACGTTTAAATTTACTTAGTGCTGCTTGACCTGATCTCCCTGTCACTAACCCCGATCTCCCAGTCTCTTCTCCTCTCAGCAGTCAGAAGTGACCCTGTTAAAAGGTATCTCAGACCATGTCAGTCATGCTCAAAGCCTTACAAGGGCTTCCCAGTGCACTCCAGCTGAATACACCCAAACCCCTTCCTGCTCAGCGCAGCATCTCCTCCACCCCTCCCAGCTACCTTGCTAACCTCAGTTCCTATCATCACTCTCTCACTCATTCTACTTAAGCCTTCTGGCTGTTTGGTCTTGGGAGGCGGGCCCCAGGGCCCTTGCACTTGCTGTTCTGGCTGCTTGGAATGCTCTTCGTCCAGATGGCTCTCTCATTTTCTCTCCTCTTTATGCTTAAATGTCACCTCCTTGCCCACCCTTGGCACTCTAGACACTGATCCTGTTTTCCTTCTAGTACCTTCAGGTACTTTCATTACCTGATATGAAGTTAAATATTTATTTGCTTATTTCTTTGTCAGAATCCCCATCTAGAATTTGTGAGTGCTATGAGAGCACAGTCTTTGTTTTATTCCCACTGTAACTCCAGAGCCTAAAACAGTGCAAGGCACACAGTAGGCCCTTAACAAATATTTGCTGAATGAATAAATGAATGCTTGCACGAGGGGCCCTTGCTTTCTTAATCAATCCATGGGAACAATGGTTTCCACCCTGAAGAACTGCTGTGAAGATTAAATGAGATGATGCACATTAGAAGGCAGAAATGCTCATAAAAAAGTAGCCCTGATCTTCTTCTGTGTGTGAGGGTCAAACCATGCTCATTCCTCACAGATTCCCAGTACCCTGCACAAGACGGGAATGCAGTCTCATAAAAAGATGGGTGGCCAACCATCCCAGTTTGCCTGGAACTGAGGCGCTTCTGGAACTCGGGACTTCTAGTTTTAAAACTAGGAGAGGGGGCTTCCCTGGTGGCGCAGTGGTTGAGAGTCCGCCTGCCGATGCAGGGGACACGGGTTCGTGCCCCGGGAAGATCCCACATGCCGCGGAGCGGCTGGGCCCGTGAGCCATGGCTGCTGAGCCTGCGCGTCCAGAGCCTGTGCTCCGCAAAGGGAGAGGCCACAACAGTGAGCCGCCCGCGTACCGCCAAAAAAAAAAAAAAAAACTAGCAGAGTCCTGGGGACACTAGGATGAGGTCCCCCTAATAAAATGGTACATCTACTAGTCCCTCCCAACCTGGGGCCAAGTCCTCACTTACTCGGTTTCCAGGGCAGCCAGCCGGGCGTGGAGCTGCGCTTGAGCGCTGCTGAAATCGGCCACCATGGCCTGCATCTCCTTCCGGTGTTCCTGGCGTAGCATCTCCACCTCCCGGGCCCGCTGGGCTTGCTGATCCTTCTCCAGCAGCCTGTGGGGTGGGGTGGAAGCACAGCTGGGCTTGTCCAGGCTCTAGGGACTGAACCTCTAGGGCACTGGAGTTTCTCCCCACTCTGCTGGGTAGCCTGCAGAATCTAAGGTCAGGACACAGTGGGAAGGAGATCCGGGGTCTCTGAGTTGTGGGGTCCAGCTTGTGGAACCTCTTCTCAGTACCTTCCACCCCCAGCATTCCATGAAGGAGAAACCTGAGCACAAAGGGCAGCCTTCTGGGGGAAGGGGTGGAGGACAGCTCAGGAGAGGAGTCCCAGAAAACACTCCTTTCACTTGGGAGAGGTGGGTAGGCCTGGAGGCTGAGATTCTGTATCAGAATTACCGAACGCTGTGGACTCTGAAAGCTGGGAGACCAGCGGTCCAGGGTGAGAAGGCAGGATGGGAGAGGGATTAGGAGAACACTGGTTAGAGCCAGGCTGCCTGAGTCCCTCCGCGGCCTATCACTTCCTAGCTGCATGACTTTGGGCGAGCTGCGCTCTGCTCAGTTTCTCCATCTGACAACAGTGGCTACCTTATAGGGTTATTGAAAGGATGAACCACGTTAATCCATGTTCAGAAGAGCCCGTGGCACAAAGCGTATGTTTGACCATCAGCTATCACTTTTCCTAACCTTGGGGTGGGGCACTAAGGGATCCTCAGACCAGCCTCAGGGGGTCTGACGCCTTCTGAAAGTACATGCATATTTTTGTGTGATGATATCCTTCTCCAGGAGAGGGACATCGTTTTCCTCACCTGGAGGGGGCTGTAATCGGAAATAGTCAGGAGCCCCTACTCTGGTCCAGTCTCCTTATTCCAGTGTCACATGGTGAGTCTCTAACTGAATTTAAGGTGCTCCACCTTGGCCAGGTGGATTCATGGCTGTTTCTCAGATGAGCCTCAGGCCTACTTTCACTTGAACTTTATGCCGGGGACTGGAACATTCAAACTCTGGGATGAAATGGACAAATGCCTTCAAAGATACAAACTACCAAAGCTCACTCAGGAAGAAACAGATAACTTGAAAAGTCCTATATCTATTAATAAAATTAAAGTTGTAGTTATAAACTTTCCAGCCAGGGGAAAAAAAAGGCCATGAATTCAGGACTTGATAAAGGGCTATCCAGCCTGGACAAGGAAATCAGAGTTGCCACCACACTTTACCAAGTGCCAGGGTCAGTACTAAGCATCTTCCTATACATTTCACTGCATTCTACAACAGCCCTGAGAGGGGGTGGTGTTTTCTACCTTTTACAGGTAAGGGCAGGGTCTTGGAGAGATTAGCAGACTCGCCCAACGTGACGCAGTTAATTCTTTTTTTTTTTTTTTTTCAGCTTAGAAAGAAATTTATGGGGCTTATTTAACATGATTAAGATCCAGGAACATTAGTAAAAATATATAAATTAGGCTACATGTAGACTTGGAGCTCTTCGTGAGAAAACTCCAGAGGAAAACCTAGCAGGGAAGAGCCAATGAAACAGAAAGGGCTCACAGGACACTTGACCCTTATTTCCTGAAGGCACAGCTTTCCCATTCGGATGGCCCGCATCTACGTTACTTCCAACAGAGGCAGTCTGTTCATTTCCAGACATAAACTCAGGTCCAAACGTTAAGAAAATTCTGCAACCAGCATATGCAGCCCGATGCACCTCTTTACAGCATTAGTTGCATATTCTCCAGGGAGTTAAAGGAAAAGTGAGGCTTGGCTGGTCACTCCCAGATGATCTCTGATAATCTCTGAAGTGAGTCCCCCTGGGGCTCAGATAGCCAACAGATTATAACAAGCATCCTCCCCTAATTTAAAGATGAAGACCAGAGTTGGCCAGGCCAAAGGTCTCGCGTTCCACGCATCTGGCTCGCGGTCTGGCCAGCACCCACTCTGGGCTTGCGGCGCCTGGGGGAACAGGAACAGGCGACTGCATCATCCCTCTCCTGGTGTCCAGCTCACAGCTTGTGTCCTGCTTCCCAGAGATGAGCTTGAGCCAGATTTCCTCAGTAGATGGAAATGCATGCTGCTTCTCATCAGAGCAAAGCCCTGGCCAGTACTTGGTTAGCTGGCCCCGCTCCCAAGTAGCCAAGAAACAAATGGCAGGGCCACCATGCCCATTTCACAGCCACCTCCCCCGGGGGCTGTGGCACTCTGCAGAGAAGCCCGCCACCAGTGAAACACGCGAGGCCCACGACAGAGCCCTGGCCCCAGGGCCAGGCTGTGTGACCACTACCACACCTCCACTTCTTGGCTCTCTTTGGCACTTAAGGGAAATTAGGGTACTTCAATAGGATTTTTTTTCTTTCCAGCTGTCGGTAACAACTGAAAAGGAAGATGATGCTTTCTGACCATCTACCGTTATTTAAGCACTCACCAAGGCTATGACACAAGCAGAATGGAACACACAACATGCCCTACCGTAAGGGTATTTGGTATCCAGTATACTCTCCGCTGTCCTCCTCCAAGGCAAGAGGTCATCACTGCATCCATTTGGCATTCCATTGTACCCAATGCCCACAATCTTGTTTTCTGCATTCACGATGCAGGCTCCGACCTGGGAATTTGGATCTTTGCTCCTCTGTGCCGATAAGAAGGCCACTGCCATGAAATACTCAGGCCATTCCAAATAGTCATCACGTTTTTTACAGGGAAATTCACTCATGCTGGGTCCACGCCGCCCCGCCGCCCACGTGGCAGCTCCTCTCGGACGCCCCGGAGGCCGCCGCGCGCCCCGCGACGTTGACCAAGCGCCGCCGGCACCGCGCTGCTTCCCCGGCAGCACGTTGGACCGGGACGGGGCGTCCCCGCAGCCGCCTGCTGCCCCGGCCGCTCCTCCGCTCCCCACGCAGCTACTTCCGAGCACACAGAGGCGGCTCCCGGCATTCCCGTGGGCGGTGCTCCCCTTTGACCCCTGGCTCGCGTGCTACACATCCGGGTTTTTGCTACTAGTGAGGGGAAGATGGCGGACGCAGCTGTTGTGGTTCCCGTAGCGTGGATAAAGAACTGGGAGAAATCAGGGAGAGGTGAATTTTTGCATTTATGCCGGATCCTCAGTGAAAATAAAAGCCATCATAGTTCAACTTATAGAGATTTCCAGCAAGCTCTTTATGAGTTATCATACCATGTCATTAAAGGAAATCTGAAGCATGAACAGGCATCTAATGTTCTTAATGACATTAGTGAATTTTGTGAGGATATGCCCTCCATTCTTGCTGACATATTCTGCATATTAGATACTGAGACAAATTGTTTAGAAGAAAAAAGCAAGAGAGACTCTTTTACACAACTGGTATTAGCATGTTTGTATTTCGTTTCAGACACAGTTCTAAAGGAACGCTTGGATCCAGAAACGTTGGAATCATTAGGGCTTATCAAACAATTACAGCAATTCAATCAAAAGTCAGTTAAAATCAAGACAAAACTCTTTTATAAGCAGCAAAAATTTAATTTGTTAAGAGAAGAAAGTGAAGGTTATGCCAAGCTGACTGCTGAACTGGGGCAAGATTTATCTGGAAATATTACTAGTGATTTGATCTTAGAAAGTATCAAATCTTTAATAGGATGCTTTAATCTGGATCCCAATAGAGTTCTGGATGTCATTTTAGAAGTGTTTGAATGCAGGCCAGAACACGATGACTTCTTTATATCTTTATTAGAATCTTACATGAGTATGTGTGAACCGCAAACACTGTGTCATATTCTTGGGTTCAAATTCAAGTTTTACCAGGAACCAAATGGAGAGACTCCTTCATCTTTGTACAGAGTTGCAGCAGTACTTCTACAATTTAATCTTATTGATTTAGATGATCTTTATGTACATCTTGTTCCAGCTGATAATTGCATTATGGATGAAAACAAACGAGAAATTGTAGAAGCTAAGCAGATTGTTAGAAAACTGACAATGGTTGTACTGTCTCCTGATAAAATTGACAAAGGAGAGAAAGAAAAGGAAAAAGAAGAGGAGAAAGTGGAGAAGCCACCTGACAACCAAAAACTTGGTTTGTTGGAAGCCTTGTTAAAGATTGGTGATTGGCAGCATGCACAGAACATTATGGATCAGATGCCTCCATACTATGCAGCTTCACATAAACTAATAGCCCTTGCTATTTGCAAGCTTATTCATATAACTATTGAGCCTCTCTACCGAAGAGTTGGCATTCCTAAAGGTGCTAAAGGCTCACCTGTTGATGCTTTGCAAAATAAGAGAGCACCAAAACAAGCAGAGAGCTTTGAAGATTTGAGAAGAGACATCTTCAATATGTTCTGTTACCTTGGTCCTCACCTTTCTCACGATCCCATTTTATTCGCAAAAGTGGTGCGGATAGGCAAGTCATTTATGAAGGAGTTTCAGTCTGATGGAAGCAAACAAGAAGATAAAGAGAAGACGGACATTATCCTTAGCTGCTTGCTTAGCATTACTGACCAGGTATTACTTCCATCTCTTTCTTTGATGGGCTGCAATGCTTCTATGTCTGAGGAACTGTGGGGAATGTTTAAAACATTTCCATATCAGCATAGATATCGTCTGTATGGCCAGTGGAAGAATGAAACTTACAACAGTCATCCACTTCTAGTAAAAGTTAAAGCTCAAACAATAGACAGAGCCAAATATATCATGAAGCGTCTAACCAAGGAAAATGTGAAGCCCTCTGGAAGACAAATTGGGAAGTTGAGTCACAGCAATCCAACCATTTTGTTTGATTATATCTTGTCACAAATACAGAAGTATGATAACTTAATAACACCTGTAGTAGATTCATTGAAATACCTCACTTCATTGAATTATGACGTCTTGGCCTATTGTATCATTGAAGCTTTAGCTAATCCAGAAAAGGAGAGAATGAAACATGATGACACAACCATCTCAAGCTGGCTTCAGAGTCTGGCTAGTTTCTGTGGTGCAGTTTTTTGTAAATATCCAATTGATCTTGCTGGTCTTCTTCAATATGTGGCTAATCAGCTAAAGGCAGGCAAAAGTTGTGACCTGCTTATATTGAAAGAAGTGGTACAGAAAATGGCAGGCATAGAAATTATAGAAGAAATGACAATGGAGCAACTAGAGGCCATGACTGGTGGAGAGCAACTAAAAGCTGAGGGTGGTTACTTTGGCCAGATAAGAAACACTAAAAAATCCTCCCAGAGATTAAAGGATGCACTATTAGACCATGATCTTGCTCTTCCTCTCTGTTTGCTTATGGCTCAGCAGAGGAATGGAGTAATCTTTCAGGAAGGTGGAGAGAAACATTTGAAACTTGTGGGAAAGCTCTATGATCAGTGTCATGATACCCTGGTACAGTTTGGTGGGTTTTTAGCATCTAATCTAAGCACAGAGGATTATATAAAGCGAGTGCCTTCAATTGATGTGCTCTGTAATGAATTTCACACACCCCATGATGCAGCATTTTTCCTGTCTAGGCCAATGTATGCACACCATATTTCATCAAAGTATGATGAACTTAAAAAATCAGAGAAGGGAAATAAACAGCAACATAAAGTTCACAAGTACATTACATCATGTGAAATGGTGATGGCTCCTGTCCATGAAGCAGTGGTTTCCTTACATGTTTCCAAAGTCTGGGATGACATCAGCCCTCAATTCTATGCCACATTCTGGTCATTGACAATGTATGACCTTGCAATTCCACGTACCAGCTATGAACGGGAAGTCAATAAACTTAAAGTCCAGATGAAAGCAATTGATGACAATCAGGAAATGCCTCCAAATAAAAAGAAAAAAGAGAAGGAGCGATGTACTGCCCTCCAGGACAAGCTTCTTGAAGAAGAAAAGAAGCAGATGGAACATGTACAGCGAGTGCTACAGAGACTGAAACTGGAAAAGGACAATTGGCTTTTAGCAAAATCTACCAAAAATGAGACCATCACAAAATTTCTACAGCTGTGTATATTTCCTCGATGCATTTTTTCAGCAATTGATGCTGTTTACTGTGCTCGTTTTGTTGAATTGGTACATCAACAGAAAACTCCAAAGTTTTCCACACTTCTTTGCTATGATCGAGTTTTCTCTGATATAATTTACACAGTTGCAAGCTGTACTGAAAATGAAGCTAGTCGATATGGAAGATTCCTTTGCTGCATGTTAGAGACTGTGACCAGGTGGCACAGTGATAGAGCCACATATGAAAAGGAATGTGGAAATTATCCAGGATTTCTTACTATATTACGGGCAACTGGTTTTGATGGTGGAAATAAAGCTGATCAATTAGACTATGAAAATTTTCGACACGTTGTACATAAATGGCATTACAAACTAACCAAGGCATCGGTACATTGCCTTGAAACAGGCAAATGTACTCACATCAGGAATATCTTGATTGTGCTAACAAAAATACTTCCTTCGTACCCAAAAGTTTTGAATCTGGGTCAGGCTTTGGAAAGAAGAGTGCATAAAATCTGCCAAGAGGAGAAAGAGAAGAGGCCAGATCTATATGCATTGGCTATGGGCTACTCTGGGCAGTTGAAAAGTAGAAAGTCATACATGATACCTGAAAATGAGTTTCATCACAAAGACCCCCCTCCGAGGAATGCAACTGCCAGTATACAAAATGGGCCTTGTAGTGGGCTTTCTTCATCGTCAACAGGAAGTGCACCTAAATCGGATGAAAGCAGTAACGATGAGACTGATAAATCAAGGGAGAGATCTCAGTGTGGTGTGAAAGCAGTTAATAAAGCTTCTAATGCCACACCAAAAGGGAATTCAAGCAATGGAAATAGTGGCTCTAACAGCAAAACTGTTAAAGAAAAGGACAAAGAAAAAGGGAAAGAGAAAGAACAAGAGAAAAAAGAAAAGACTCCAGCTACTACTCCAGCGGCCCGAGTACTTGGTAAAGATGGTAAAGAAAAACCGAAGGAAGAACGGCCAAGTAAAGATGAAAAAGCAAGAGAGACGAAGGAAAGAACACCTAAGTCTGACAAAGAGAAAGAAAAATTCAAGAAGGAAGGAAAAGCTAAAGATGAGAAATTCAAGACCACTGTCCCCAATGCAGAATCAAAGTCGACTCAAGAAAAGGAGAGAGAGAAGGAGCCATCCAGAGAAAGAGATATAACAAAGGAAATGAAATTAAAGGAAAATGTTAAAGGAGGAGAAAAAACACCAGTTTCTGGGTCCTTGAAGTCACCTGTTCCCCGATCAGATATTGCAGAGGTTGAAAGGGAACTAAAACGTCACAAAATTGATACCTACCCTTCTCCATCACATTGCTCAACAGTACTTCCCAAAGTTCCTCTGGGTTCTGAGAACTATGCTAGCTCACCTGTCATCTCCATTCATTTTCTACAGGACAGTCTCATCGAACTCAAGGAATCTTCAGCAAAGCACTACATTAGTCATACTCCTCCACCACTGTCCAAGAGTGAGGAGAGAGAAATGGACAAGAAAGATTTGGACAAGTCGAGGGAAAGATCCAGAGAAAGAGAAAAAAAAGATGAAAAGGACAGGAAAGAGCAGAAAAGGGATCACTCAGACAATGACCGAGAAGTGCCACCGGACTTATTAACCAAGAGGCGGAGAGAGGAACATGGAACAATGGGGGTTTCAAAACACAAAAGTGAGAGTCCGTGTGAGTCTCCTTATCCAAATGAGAAAGACAAGGAAAAAAATAAGTCAAAATCGTCAGGCAAAGAAAAAGGCAGTGACTCATTTAAATCTGAAAAAATGGATAAAATCTCCTCTGGTGGCAAAAAGGAGTCCAGGCATGATAAAGGAAAGATAGAAAAGAAAGAGAAATGGGACAGTTCAGGAGGAAAGGAAGAGAAGAAACAGTCCTCGGACAAGCACAGATAATGAAGACTTTCAATCAAGGGTATGGACAGACCCCTAAGCTGAAGGTCTCCTAGAGGAGGATGCCAAAGCTCCATGCGTCACTCTCAGAATGATATCTCCTATAATTGAGAGCTTCTGGTGCTGTCCATTTAATGGGAATCTGCTTTAAATCAGAAGATGAATACACACCACCATCCTCTTTTTTTAAAAATAAATTTATTTATTTATTTATTTTTGGCTGCATTTGGTTTTCATTTGCTGCACGCAGGCTTTCTCTAATTGCGCGAGCAGGGGCTACTTTCCGTTGCGGTGTGTGGGCTTCTCATTGCGGTGGCTTCTCTTGTTGCAGAACTCAGGCTCTAGGCCCGCGGGCTTCAGTAGTTGTGGCACACGGGCTCAGTAGTTGTGGCTCACGGGTTCTAGAGCGCAGGCTCAGTAGTTGTGGTGCACGGGCTTAGTTGCTCCGCGGCATGTGGGACCTTCCTGGACCAGGGCTCAAACCTGTGTCCCCTGCATTGGCAGGCGGATTCTTAACCACTGTGCCACCAGGGAAGTCCCACACCACCATCCTCTTGATGAGACATTCCAAAGTCACTGATTTTCAGAACATTATTTTCACCTCCAGGCAGTTTCTTGCGGCAAGATTCCTGTGTATACAATGTTTACTCGAGATTTGCCATCCAGAAGCAGCATCTAATGAAAATTTCACTAATTGTTTTAGTTCATCCTTCTTTCTCAGAAAGGAGAGGAAATCGCCTCCTGGAACCAGTTCCTTAATCATGTAGATAGGCTGTATTTGTGTCCGAACTTTGATAAATTTGACAATACTGGGATGATTATATTGCTTGAGGATTTTGGCTTCTTGTAAAAATTTTAATTTCAGTTCCTGGGAAGGATCATCTTCACATGTTTTAACAGCAATAGCAGTTTTATCCTTTAATGTGCCCTTAAATGTGTCATCAGAATTTCCCTTGCCCAGTAATTGTGACATTTTCATGATATGCATTTTTATTCTAATTATGATCATGCTGATACCGTGATTCTCTTTATTGGAACATTGTTTTTGTAGTTAAAAAATTGAGATGAAATTCTCATAAAATATGCCATTTAAAACTGGTTTTTAGTATATCCCTGTGTTGTAACCATCACCAGTAATTCCAGAACATCTCCATCACCCTCGGAAGAGACCCTGCATCTGTTAGCAGTCACCCCCAATTCTCTCCTTCCTGCAGCCTCTGGCAACAACTAATATATTTTCTGTCTCTATGGATTTGCCTGTTCTGGACATTTCATAAAAATGGAATCATGAAATATGTGGCCTTTTGTTATATGTGGCTTCTTTCACTTAGCATCATGTTTTCAAGGTTCATCCATGTTGTAGCATGTATCAGAACTTGATTTCTTTTTATAACTGAATACTATTCCATTGTATGGATGTGTACCACTTTTGTTTATACATTCATCAGTGATGAACAGGAACAATGATTTTTAAGTATTAAAACTGTAAGGTCAACATTAATGTATCTATAATTATAATTGGTAATGTCAAGATTATACATGGTGTGAACAGAATACAGAAACGATATGTAAATTATTTGTCAGCATATCATGCAAGTGTGATTATTTTCTAAGGCCCTTCTAGCTCTGGTTTTATGAATTATGTGAATGTAGTATCTTCATCAATAAAGTGTAATGCGTTAAGCATTAGATTAAAATTTGAAAAAAAGAAAAAAAGAGCACACAGAACTGTCTTAACTATTCCACTGCACTGACTCCCTAAGGCTAGTTTTGAGGATACTTTTGGCATCGTTAAGTTTGATTCCATAAATTCCCTGATCTGTAGGGAAATAGGGTACCCCTCCCCCATTTCAGGGCTAATCCTAGGCAGTTTTGAGATCTAGAATTCCTAGACCACTGATACTTTCCATGGGTCAAAGGAGTAACATCAGTGAAGTGCTGGCGTACTAGGGAGTCCTTTCTTTGGGAAGCTGCTGAGGGTGCAACCCAATCTTAGATCCCAGAGGCTCACCACGGGGCGGAGGAGAGAAGCCCCGACCCGCAGACCTACCTGCGCTGGTCGCGGAGCTGCAGCGCCTCCTGCCGGTGCTGTTCCACCTCGGCCTGCAGCCGCCGCACTGTTTCCTTGAGCTGCGAGTTCTCCTCCCAGAGGCCGCATCCCTCGCTTGGCTCCTGCTCGGCGGCGCCCTTGCCCGTCGGGGAGCCCGCCTGGCCCGGACCGGCCCCCTCCTAGGGAGAAAGCAGCCAGAAGAGCCGTTTGCAGGAGGCGCAGTGGCAGACAAGGGCCAGAGATGTGCCGCGGCAAAGACCCAGCCTGGAACCCAAATCGGGCTCCTGATTCAGGAGCTCACGTCTAGTCTCTTAAAGTTTCCTGCTTTGAGAGTTGGCCAAATGTGGCCCTCAAAAAGTCTAATAATGCTGGTGAGCCAAGAATGCGGCTTAAATGAAAACAAGCCCAACACTGCACATGTGTGGAGTGGGGGTGGGAGGGTTGGGAAGGGGGGTAGGATGTCTCTGAGTCTCTTCTTGTTACGACACTAATTCACTAATTACCCCCCAAAGATCTCATTCCCAAATTCCATCCTATTGGCGGTTAGGGCTTCAACATGGGAATTTGGGGCGAAACCACACAGGGCAGAGGAAGGGGAGAGTGAATATTTGCTGAACAATAACAATGTCACATCACCTCACAGGATTCTGATACAGCGGGTCTGGGTACATCCCAGCCCTGTGTCTCTTGAAAAAGCCCCCCAGGTGACTCTAAGGCCACCACAGGTGTAATCCACTGCCCCGCACTTGCCCTTGCCCGTCTCTTTACCTAGGGTGCCTTCCACACCCAACCATTCCTGCCTTGGTGATGCCTTCTCGACCCCTCAGGGGAGAGGCGACAAGCTTTCTCTTCTCTGAGAGCTAGATCCTCTCCGTGTAGAGGTTATAATGAAGTGCACTGATTTGTTGAAATGCTGGTTTCCTCCACCAGACCAGCAGCTGTTCCGGGAAGGAGCCATCTCCTCTTCATCTTCCCAATCCTATAGCACCTAGTACAGTGGCTGGGATTCAGCAGGTGCCAAATGAATGCTTGCTGCGAAATGATGCTTGAATGTCAATGGTTCAGACAGAAATACAAAGACTGATATCTACCATTAAATGGGGTCAGGGTTCATCCCCGATTAGTGAATGTAGCAGTTTTCAAGTCCATGCAAACGGGCCTGAAGGTTTGTGCATCTGTTCCTTCCAAAGACTGAAGAGCATTGCACAGGGAGCATGTGCGGCCCAGGCCCTGTACCTCTTGCTTCCAGCCCTGAGGTTTGCATAGTGTGGGATGCCCATGGGTACCACCCGGCACTCACACCTGCATGACCTGAAGAGCCTGTGGGGTTAAAGTCCTGTGGGGCCACCCTTGACTAGTGGGAGGGAGAAGCTGCTGGATAAGTGCATCCCCCTCTGTACTTGGCTGCGACCGATTTGAGAATTCTTTCATGGGGCTCCTCAGAAGATCCCAGTGGATGCAACACCACTTACCTGCAGTGGTGGCCACGCCGGGAATGCATCCTGACGTTGCACTCCCCTTTCACTCCTGCTGCCTGGGGCTGTTCCTTCTTGTGGATATACTTCTTCTCTGTGTGGGACATCACCCAGGGCCTTGCTGTTCCTCCCGGAGGGTTCAGGGCTTCCCTCCAGTGAGGTGTAGGTAGGACTGGGTGTGGATGAC
This sequence comes from Hyperoodon ampullatus, assembly GCF_949752795.1. Taxonomy (NCBI): domain Eukaryota; kingdom Metazoa; phylum Chordata; class Mammalia; order Artiodactyla; family Ziphiidae; genus Hyperoodon; species Hyperoodon ampullatus. The sequence goes on from NC_136914.1 coordinate 169,940,312, forward strand.
CAGGTACCGTCTCATCTACCCAGCCCGGGGCTCTCTCCGTAGCCCTCAGGCAAGCCTGTCATTCATTGCGGAGGGCCCAATACTGGGCCCTCCAGCCACCAGCTGTCACCATCCCACACTTCCCCTATCTCCTTCCACAGGTCCAGGTGGCCCCCACCAGCCTAGAACATTTAATGGATCATATTCTGTTTTCCCTCTGCTAGACTTTACCAACTGAGCTGAACTCATCATGATACATCATTTGTTAATAATTCTCATTAAACACAGAAATTGTCTTCAGGTTCTCAGTACCAGCAAAATCTGGAATGAACCATCCCCATGTTCCTGCGATCTTCAGCAGGGCTGGGACACCAACCAATCGTGGCCGTCTGCACACCTTGGTGGAGACTCTACTGTGTGCAGAGCCGTGTGCCGAGCACTGGGGGTGGGGCTGGGGGATGAGATGAAGCAGACATGGCTTGTTCTCAAAGGATGCCTAGTCCAGGCAAGGAAACAAGGGCATCCATGAAGTGATGGTTCTCCAACAGGACAGGCAGTAGAGGCGGGTGCCAGCTGAGCTATACCAACAGGAAGTGCTCCAGGAGCTCAGAGGGTAGAGAGGTCACGGGTGTGGAGGGGAGGCCCGTAGCACGGAGGGATTGACTGGGCACTGAAGAGGGAGGAAGGGGTCCCAGGTAGGGGCCAGGGCATATGCAAAGGCAGTGAGGCAGGATGCAGAGCCTGCATTTAGAGCAGAGAGGGATATGCAGCCAGTGGGTAAAGGCTTTTCAATGCCAGACTGACCACTGGGAGCTTATTCTCACAGCAGTAGGGAGCCACTGAAGGCTTTACACAGATGCACTTCAGATGAATACCTGAAGCCGTATGTGGTGGGCTGGGGAGAGATGCCTGGGTTGTTAGGAGGTCCCTGTGCTACCCAGCAAGGTAGGAATTATGGAGGGCAAGGAGGGGGATGATTGGCCGAGTCTGACCAGAAAGTTCAAGGAGAGTCAGCACTGACCTCTGGTGACAAGCTCACCTGTCCTCACAGGAACAGGGAGGTCTAGACAGGGAGTCTGTCTGGGGAGGTGTTCTGAGAAACTCTCTGCAGGTCTACAGGACGGACCCTGTCTGGCACCAACACCCTGAGATCCCACTGCATCTGCATTTAAAATAACACGCTGCACTTAAAACTTGTTTTTGCTTTCCAAAGATGGGAGCCTGCAGGCTCATCAAGTGTTCCCCAGGCCTGTGGAAAGAGAGGTTCTTCCCCCCTTCAGACAGGGGGTGACTGAGCACCCAGAGCCTCTCCCTGACGCTGCTCCAAGAAGGGTGTGGCATGGGCAGGGCAGGGGTGCTGACCTCTGCAGTGCCGGCACGGTCCTCGCTGTCCCCTGGACACTGGCTGATGGCCTGTCGCCTGCCCACACTCCCCGGGGCCCTCAGCTCAGCCTGCAGCGCTTCCAAGTCCTTCTGGTGCTCAGAGCAGGCAGCCCGCTGCTCCGCCAGCTCCTGCCTCAGGGCCTCTGCAAAAGGAAGAGCAGTGGAAGGTCAGGAGCACGGTGAGGCCAAAGTGTCTTCTGCAGGGACCACAGTCTCTGGGGTGGGCTGGAGTGGGGAGCTGCTGCAGGCGCTGGTTCGAGTTCCCCAAACTTACTTACGTATTTCAAGAGAACAGTAACAACAATACCATGTATAGAGCACTAAATGTGCGAAACCCTTGAAAACCAGTTAAGCCCTACTACCATCCTATCCAGTATCATCCTTCCCATTTTACGAGAGAACAGAGCCTCAGAGAAGCTGAGGAAGTAGCCCAGAGCCACCCTGCTAATAAGCGGTAGAGTCAGGATTCAACACTTCCCATGGTTCTTCTTCCCTTGGGGCCACCTGCTTCGCCATTGCTGGTTAGTTAGGACGGGTGGCGGGTTAGGGTGGGACAGCCTGGGTCCAGAGCTGAACCCCGAGGCAACACCTGGCCTCAGCACCAAGTCAGAAAACTGAGAAGAACAGGGAATTAGCAAATGACCCAGTGGCCTCTTCTAGGGGTGCGGGTCTCAAATCGGAAATGTTGACATTTGTGCCAATACTTAAGGAGACAAAACATTCACAGGTCCTACTTCTCATGGATGTAAGGTCCCAGCTGGATTGTGAAGGCGGGAGATGGCATATCATCCCAACAGGATCATGATTAAAACCAGAATCATTCAGGAGAAATGTACACACCCTCCTTAACTCAGGGACCAGTGCAGCCAGAAACTCGAATTTCTCCTCTGAGGATGGTAGGTGATTTCTGATAGTGTAACGCTTACCAGCATGATCAAAAGGCAAAGAAAACAATCATTTCAAAAAGAAAATTTTCTGATGGAGTAGACACTATTCAGTGAGCTATTAATAAATTTACTTATTTATTTATTTATTGGCTGCGTTGGGTCTTCGTTGCTGTGCGCGCGGGCTTTCTCTAGTTGCGGCGAGTGGGGGCTACCCTTTGTTGCCACGTGCGGGCTTCTCATTGCGGTGGCTTCTCATTGCAGAGCATGGGCTCTAGGCGCGCAGGCTGCAGTAGTTGTGGCTCACGGGCCCTAGAGCACAGGCTCAGTAGCTGTGGCGCATGGGCTTAGTTGCTCCGCAGCATGTGGGATCTTCCCGGACCAGGGCTCAAACCCGTGTCCCCTGCACTGGCAGGTGGTTTCTTAACCACTGCGCCACCATGGAAGTCCAAGCTATTAATTTTTAAAGAGAAGATGATTTTCAAGTGCTAGTAAACTTGATACTTTATTTTCTATTATGGACTCCTGAGACCATATTTTAGTTATTGCAAATTACTTTTGAAACATTGTTCCAATAATCCTAGAGGCCATAAGATACCCAGTACAGGCCGTAGTACAAAGCAAGCGCTCAACATATATTTGTAAAACAAATAAATGATGTTTAGAGTGAAAATTAATGATATTGTGAAAGCGTATCAGTTGTAAAAGATTTCCCATAAGCTTACTAAGGTTCTCTGAAAAGGACAGTATTTAAACACATATAAAAGTTTAATGTATTCTGATGCTATTATGTTGAAAACTTTACTTGATCATCTTCCTTCTCCTCTAGGATTTTATTATAGTGATTTCCATAGTTTAAACACAACCCAATTTCTGAAATCCTTTATCACAAAAACGTGCAATAAAACCCTTTAGCAAAGCAGGAACTACAGACAGTTCATTCATTACCTGCCCCTCTTCTCTCATACTATCCCACCATTCATCCATCCATCCATCCACTCATCCACCCATCTATCCACCCATCCACCCAATCACCTGCCCATCCACCTATTCATCCAGCATGTCTGGGTCCCCACCCCAGTATGTCAGGTAATCTGGTGGACACTCAAACCCTTTGCCCCTCACACACTGACCTATACTGCAGGTCAGGTGTGTCTCTCCAGATGTTGGAATAGGAGTAACCAGGAATTTCTAATATCACCTGTGGTGGTCCGTGCTCCCACCCACCCAAGGCCACCCACAAAGCCTACAATTTGCTATCACCATTACAGAGTCCACAAAGCCCCTTCTTCCTGGGACTTGTGCTGAGCATCCCCGTCTGTCCCCAGGGTCCCTCCTGAATCTTTCATCCAGGTAAGGACCAGGCTGCTGTGGGCTCAGAGGGGCCAGGGAAGGGGCAGCAGGGATGGCTGCTGTGGGGTGTTGAAATCACCAGGGGTGTCCAGCCTGATCTCAATCTGGGCAGTCTTGTTTCTGAGACAGGTGGTACAACCAGGTTTTATCTTGTATAATGCGTCTCTTTTAGATGCTGCTAACTTTAGCATTTCCCACGCGGTCGCCTCATTCCAGGGTAGCTGCTAACTAGGAAATCTGTGGGACTCTCCCTCTCTCTCTCCTTCTTCCGGAAACGTGCAGAGCTGACGTGCTGACATGCAGTGAACAGGACATACTGTATAATGAAAACTCAATCAAGCAGCAGGTAGAACTTATTCACTTATGGAGGTAAAGAAAATGCTCTTCCCAGAATTTTCTTAAGGAGAGCCCTGTCTGGGATTGAAGAAATATTTTAAAAGGTCAATATGGTCTTGAATGCTAGGCATGAAATAAGGAGGGCATTGGTCTTGCTCTGAAGAGTGAAAAAGAAGATGAGAGTACAAGAGAAAATGAGGGAGAGAGATGATCTACAAAAATGGAGAGAGGCCCTTAGAGTCAGCCATGCAAAGTTGGAATATTCAACAATAATGACAGTGAACATTTACATAGCATTTATCATGTACCAGGCTCTATTCTTCCCATGTATATACTCACATAATTCTAATAACAGCCCATTGAGGTGGATACTATTATTATTCCCATTTTACAGATGAGCAACTGCGTCACAGAGCAGTTAAGCAACTCGCCTAAGGTCACAGAGCTAGTGAGCACTGGAGTCAGACTTCAAGCCCAGGCAATTTAGCTTTGGAGATCTTTACTGCCTCTGGAAACTTCCAGAATGCTTTGTGTGACAGGTTTTTGCTGTGGAAACTGAAAAGGAGGTCAGTTTCATGCTGGGGATAACGCGGGGACAGGGAACAGCCAGGAGCCTGGGGGCCTAAATCCCCAAATTTGCAGAAATCTTCAGAAATGAGCGTTTGAGGTTATCTCATGAAACTCTCACAAAGGCTCAGAGATCTGGCTTATGTTCAGTAATGACGATAATATTATCTGCACTCACTGGGCTCATGCTATATGCTAAGTATTTTATATTTAATATCTCATCAAATCCATACAATGCTTCTATGATGGAAGGACAAGTGTAACTCCACTTTATAGAAAAGGAAAATGAGGCTGAGGGCAACCTGTCCCACATCTCACATCTTGTTGGCGTCAGAGCCAGGAGAGTCACCCTGGCCCTTACCCCTGGGCCCCCTGCTGCCCCTGGTTTCTGCGTGTGAACCCTGCTGGGTGCACAGCTGGCTGCATACCTAGCAACAGCGCCTGCTGAGCCTGCATCCTCTCCAGCTCTCCCTGGAGCTCTTGCTGGACCTTCTCCTCCAAGGCCTGTAGCTCTAGCCGGTGCGCCTGGTGCTGGATCTGGAGGCTGTGGCTGGATTCCTTCTTCAAGTGCTCCTCTGTGGCCTGTGGGCAAAAGTGGGAGGAAGGAGGCATGGAAGTGGGCACAGAGGGGAGACCTGTCCCTTTTGCCTAGATCCTCCTCTGTGCTGGGGCCCCCGCCCTGAGCACTCACCACTCCCTGATGGAGGGCTTATCAGGCTACAGCGAATGCTCCCCTGCCCATCTGGAATGACAGCGATGGCCTGGCCATAGCAGCCATTTTGTGCTGTGTGAACCTAACCCCTGTTCACAGCTGACTGGACCAGAGTGGACACCTGTTCCAAGCTGGGCCAATCGTTGGGAATTTGGTGTTAGGAGGAAGAGAGCAGGAAAGAGACCGACAGACACACTGACTATAGGAAAAGCAAGAAAACACGTTCTCCCCTATAGGGCCCTTAGAAGGGACACAGCCCTGCCAACACCTTCATTTTAGGATTTCTGACTTCTGGCTTCCAGAACGGTCAGATAATAAATTTGTGCTGTGTTCAGCCAGCAAGTTTGTGGTAATTTTGCTACAGCAGCAGTAAGAAACTAATAGTTTCTCTTTTTTTTTGCAACAGAGAGTTCCAGTATCACATACCACTTTTCAGGTGAGGAAACTGAGGCTGGGAGGGATGAATTAGCTTTCCCAAGGTCACACAGAAAAGATGCAGGATTAGGAGGAAAGAAGCTCAGAAAGGTGAAGTGCCATGACTGAAGACAGGTAATGGCAGGGGCAGGAGTGTGACCCATGGGCGGCGGTGTCCAGGGCCCAAGCCCTACCCGCTCCCTCATGCAGCCCCTGGGAACAATGAGAAATAGGACTGCAGCAAATGCATGAGGCTCCCATTAGGGGTGAGCAGACAAGGCAGCTACCTGAAGACCACAGCGTCTTTGCTTTGCTGCTCCCCAGCAAATGGGGAAAAACGGTCTTATTCCTCTCGTGGGAAACTCAGTCATCCCCTGGTGAATTTATTTAATAAGACAGAAAAGTCTCGCACTTTTCAAACTCTCTGATACTCTCCTCCTCTTGCACTTGCTGCAAGGCTCAGAGAACTCCAACTGGTGACCTTTTTATCCCTCGGGGAATGTGAATGGAGAGATTGAAGCAAAGGTTTGTAAACGATGGAGACAAACTCTCTCACTCTGACCCGGCATCTTCAGGTCAGCCCTGCCTGCCTTCTGGCTCAGAAGCCCTTGGCAGTGAAGACCATGCAGGGTTTAGCCGCCAGATTTTACATCAAGTCAGACACTCATCCCTGGCAAATTGCTCTAGCCTCTTGTTTGCCTTGCTCTTGTTGTGGCTGGTTTGGGGCCTCCTAAGCGGCCTGACTTCACCCCCAACTCTCCATGTTCCATCCTATATAAAGTCTCCATCCCCTGTGCTCCCAAAATACCATGCGCGGCCATCTCATGGCTCCAATTTACTGAATTACAGCAACCTGTTTGAGTGGCTGCCTTTCCCCTTAGAGGTGAGCTCCATAAAGGCAGACTGTGTTAATCATCTTCGTATTTCCTGAGCTCAGCACGATGGTAGCTCAAGGTAAATGCTCAATAAATACCTGCAGAATCAGAATCAATGAGTAAGAAGAGTGGATCTTCTTAAAATTGAGCTCTTCTATGGACTGAATGTTTGTGTCCCCCCACCCCCAAAATTCATATGTTGAAACCTATTCCCCAATGTGATGGAATTAGGAGGTGGAGCCTCTGGGAGGTGCTTAGGTCGTGACAGTGGAGCCCTCATGAATGGGATTAGTGCCCTTATACAAGAGAGCTCAGAGAGAGCTCCCTTCCTCTTCTGCCATGTAAGGTTATAGTGAGAAGATGGCCATCTATGAGCCAGGAAGCAGGCTCTCAACACACCCCAAATCTGTCCGATCTGAGACTTGGACTTCCAGCCTCCAGAACTGTGGGAAATAAATTTCTGTTGTTTATAAGCCACTCAGCCTATGTTATTCTGCTAGAGCAGCCTGAACAGAATAAGACAAGCTCTTATTCAGTCATGTACTGTTCTAAGCACTTTATGTGGATTATCTCTTTTGACGCTCTCAGTGGTCCTGTATGGTACATACTATTAGCCATCATTTTATGAATGGGGAACCTGAGGCACAAGGAAGCCTAAGCTCCCTTTCCTCTTAAGTGGCAGACCCAGCATTTGAACCCAGGCATCCCACTCTTAATCACTATCTTGTGTTAGGAATGACCAGATGTCTGCCATCTCCAACGAGAACTGAAACCTGTCTCTTTTGTCTCATTCTGGAACCATCCCATGCAGACTGGAGCCAGCAATAAAGACTCCGTGAATCTGGTTCCAGGGTGACCAGGGACTGGGGCTTAGAACCGCAGGGTCCCCCCAGTGGGCAGAGCACCCTCCCCCTCTCCCACCACCAGATCCTCCTTCCTCCAATCAGTCGGAGGCCCTGGGACACCTCCCTTGCAGGTGGGCCAGCCCTCTGTGCTTCCTCTGCCTCCTGCAGGGGATTGAGGCCTAAAGCCTGGAGGGGTAAAGCTCAGGCCAACCCAAAGGCCGGCGTGACCCAGCAGCGAATAACCTGGGAATCTCGGCAGCCTGAGCCCTTATAGATTGCAAGCCAACCTGGAAAAAGATTTAAGAGAATAAAGGAAGAAAAGGAACTCACAAATTTTATAAATTTATTTATTTATTTTTCGCTGCATTGGGTCTCCGTTGCTGTGTGTGGGCTTTCTCTAGTTGCGGCGAGTGGGGGTTACTCTTCATTGCCGTGCGCGGACTTCTCATTGCGGTGGCTTCTCTTGTTGAGGAGCGCGGGCTCTAGGCATGCGGGCTTCAGTAGTTGTGGCTCACGGGCTCAGTAATTGTGGCTCGCGGGCTCTAGAGCACAGGCTCAGTAGTTGTGGCGCATGGGCTTAGTTGCTCCACAGCATGTAGGAACTTCTTGGACCAGGGCTTGAACCCGTGCCCCCTGCATTGGCAGGCGGATTCTTAACCACTGCGCCTCCAGGGAACTCCCAGAACTCACAAATTTTGAACACCTACTAAGTGCCAAGCAGTCCACATTGCATGATCTCATTTCTTTTTTCTTTTCTTTTTTTTTTTTTTTTTTTTTTTTCAGTACGTGGGCCTCTCACTGTTGTGGCCTCTCCCGTTGCGGAGCACAGGCTCTGGATGCGCAGGCTCAGTGGCCGTGGCTCACGGGCCCAGCCGCTCCGCGGCATGTGGGATCTTCCCGGGCTGGGGCACGAACCCGCGTCCCCTGCATCGGCAGGCGGACTCTCAACCACTGCGCCACCAGGGAAGCCCTTCTTTTCTTTTTTAAAAAAGCCTATTTTATATTTTTATTGGGGCAATACATGCACATAGTATAAAGAGCTAAATAATATTTTCAAAAAAGGAAAAACAGCACCTCATAGACCTCTTTCTTCCTCCTTCTGCATCCTGCCCACTGGAGGCAGCCACTGGCAACTCTTTTAGGTCTTTCTTCTGATATTTACCACCATTAACAAGATAGTACCTTCCTTCTGCTCTATCTTGATTATTTTAGAAATTATGAATTGTCTTCCCATTATGGTGGATGAGGATTTTGGTCTCATACATTCTTCCCCTTCCATTCCTTAGATACAGTTATCTTGCTTTTTTAAATACAGTAAAATATATTCAGTATTTATCCTTCTTGTGAGTAAATACCATTTACTGCTGAGCTAAATGAACTATAATTATTAAAATCTACCTTATACAAAGTTTTGTTTTTCCTTGCATTAATAACTACTGCATTTTTAATTTGCTTAGTTTTCTTTGGAGATTTGGTTAAGTCTTCCTACAACCTCTAAAAGCTTTGTAAAATACTTGCACGACAATCTTTCACGTGGCCAAATCGGTCAGAGAAACCACCAGGTCTATTTTTCCTCGGAGGCATCTCTTCTAGAGCCCTCAGTCATCATGCTCCAGTCTAGACTGAGTTGTTCCCTCAGCCAGTGGCATAGCTGGGCTCCTAAAACCTTCCTTCTCCTGTGTTGGATTCTCTGTGGCCTAGATCCCTTTTATTTCCTCTCTCTTGATTTGCTCCCTTGTTTTGGTGGGATATTCTTCAAGGAACTTCCTAAGGAAAAGTGTATGGAAGATGTATAGGTCCAACAGGAGACAGAAACCACACAGTAATTTAAACAAGGGAAACTGAATCTAAAGAACTATTAAGCTCTGATAGGAGAGTAACTATAAAGATGCAAAGAGATCTCTGAAGGGTATCCTGAGGCTGAGGGAGAGCATTCAAGAAAGGGAAAGCTTGGAAGGGGGAGCCCCTCCCCAGCCTGGGATCCAGACCTTGTTGGAGAAGGTGTGGTGGCAGCTCACTGATGGAGGTCACCAGGTTGCCCAGGCCAGAGTCAAGCAGGAGTAACCCTCCACAGCGCTGGTGAGCCACAGATGGGCAGGTACCCAGAGGGGACGGGGGCACCAATGCAGGCATGAGGGCCAGAGGGAACAGTGTTTGCCTTGGGAGGGTTGCAAGAAACAAACTTCTGGGGTGCAGGCAACAGCAGCCAACAGGCAGGAGCCCAGAAAGAGTCAGGGTGTGCAGGTGTGAGGATGGAGTCTGTGGTGTCCACATTGGGAGACCACAGGATGGTAGTCACTGGGCCTGGACCAGGGCTACGAGATCACCATGAAGTCACTGGGGGAGTATCACTGATGTCCTCACACACCCAGGGCTCTGTTCAACTGTGCAACAGAAGCCAGAAACAGCAAAAATGCAACTGCCAGAACCAGGAAGAGAAGCCTCCTTCTTCCTGCAAGGTGCCTCCAGTGCCTTCTACTGACAAAGCTTGACACTGTGCGCTCTTTAAAGGAGGAGAAATGCTTAAAGAATCCAGATCATTATCGCAAGCAGGCATCAAGAGCTGAGAGGCATAAACTGATAACAGAAGGTAAATTTCCTAATATTTCATTTGTCTGATATATTTTTATTCAATTTTCACTCTTGCTAATGGTTTTAATTGAATTTCTCAAAATTGCTTCATGATCTTCTTGCTTCCCTGTTGCTGTTGAGATGTCTGATGACATTTGGATTCAAGTACTTTGAGTCTGGTATCAATTTTCCTCTTTGGGAGCTTTCAGAATTTCTTCTGTTTCCTCGGTGTTCTGAAGTTTCAAGACAAGCCTGGGTTGGGTCTTTTTCATTTCCTTATAGGAATTTCATTCTATTATTTCTTTGAAAATCTCCTCCCCTCCATGATCTCTTTCTGGAACTCCTATTTGCTAGATATCAGCCTCCTGGATTGTGTTTCTGCACTTCTGGTTCCTTCTCTCCCATCATCCATTCCTTTGTCTTTCTACTTTGCTGTCTGGAAGGTTTCTTCATTTTCTATATTTCAACTCATTTACTGATTTTTAAGTTTTCTGCTATCCTGTTTTTTATTTTAAAAGAACTCTTTCTTGCTCTAATTGCCCCCTCCTTTGCAAATAACATGTTGTCCCTGTTTCATGGATGCAAATCTAATCTCTTAATTCTGAGGATATCAATCCTCATTGATTTTTTTTTTCTGTTGCCTGCATTAGCCATTTCCTCTGAGTTCATTCTTTTCCTCTTGATAATATTGGATTCCCACTCTCCCATTAGAGACTTCCTCGAAAGTTTAGAAATTTTCTGCTGTCTCTTCATATTTAAGAGTGGGCACTGGAGGATAATCAGAAGCTCCATCTGTACCTGGGGTGGTGCAGCAGCGGGGCATCTGTTGGATGGTGAGTTCCTCTGGGGATCTCGGTTCTAGCTGCTTGTTTTCTGGAGCTGAGCAGAGAAAGCACTGCTGGGGGTGTGACAGAGGTGACTGTAGCCCACCTAATGGTTCAGTACACAGATTTTCACCTAAACTTAGTCTCAGATGCAAGCCTCATCCCAGCCTCTGTGACTGGTACTTCCTAATTCAGAGTCTCTCTGGCTTAGTTTACCCAGGGATCTCTGCCCCCCACCCCAATCTCTTGTCCTTAAATAAGACAGAGGTAATTGGCTGGCTGTGCTGGGTAAGCTGGGAACCTGGGCTTCTAGGTGAGTCACACTCTCCACTTCACTCTTGCCTTCTGTTTCCACTGGTGCCTCCAATTCCTGGCTTCTCTGAGTTCCACTGTCAGCTTGATTCTTGTCCTTCTCTGTCTTCAGGCACTTTGGTTTGAGCCTCTCTGCTCTGCAAGGTCATATACTATGTCTCCATTTGTTTCCTGTCCTCATGTATTGTGGTTCAAGGGTACAGATGTCTCCCAGCTTCATCTGAACAGAATATGCTTCTGTTGTGTGTCTTTATTGTTTTTTCAGAGCATTTCCAATAGGAAAGAATTCAGAAGTCTTTATTTTGCCACCTTAAAACCAGAACTCCCACGTTTTTTCATTTAATCATCTTGACATCTCAAAGAAGTGGGTCTCAATATCCCCAATTTATAGAAGGGGAAATTAAACTTGAGGCTTTAATTCAGTGAGACCCTTGAGTACCTAGCTACTATGAGCTAGGAGAGGATTCAGTAATGGACAGGTAGAGATGGTTCCTGGCTTCAAGGGGCTTCCAGTTTGGTGAATTTGATCATATAAAGAGGGAATTAGCGTGTGAAGCCAGCCCGCTGTGTGAAGCCCGTGGTGACAGTGTGCTATCTGTAGCAGTAAGAGTAAGCGCCCATCTCCTGAGAGAGCAGGGAGGGAAGGCCTTCTGAGAAAGCAGAAGGTAGAGGTGACAGGTGAAAGGTGCCTGAACCTCCCTGCTGATCACACATCGCAGAGGGCCTGACCACCTCCTCATTGCTTTCCAAGCCATTCGGAAGGTCTTTTTCTGCTGAGCTGGCCTTTCTCAATTCTGGGCTGCCCTCCTCTTTTTAGCTGCCAGCCTGAGCCTGACTCCTTAGCACACATCATGCATAACATTGCCCAAATCATGAAAGAAAGTTGTTCTTATGATATCAAGGTCATGAGCAGATGGGGAAAAGCAGTACCAGAAGCTCAAGGGACCTGAGTCTGAATCCTTGCTTGCCACTTACTAGCTGTGTGACCCTGAGCAAGTTACTGAACCTCTCTGAGCCTCTTTCCTCATCCAGAAAAAGAGAATATGATAATAATGACCTCATAAAATGATTGTGGGGACTGGAGATAATGTACATAAGGCACCTCATAAATCGCCGAGCAGGTGCTTGCACAGCAAGTGGTCGGTAGTAGTCAGTGGACACCATCGTTAGCACCCTTACCTTGACTTCCTGGTTTTTGGCCTTCTCGAGCATGCAGAGCGCTCGCTGGTGGGCGGCCTCGAGCTGAGCTTTCGCCACCTGATTCTGCTGGACAGTCTCCTGGAGCTCGCGGTCGGAGAGCTGCTTGAGCGCCCGCAGGTCCTCCCTGTAGTTGCTGGTGCACTGCTCCAGAGCCTGCTGCATCTGCGAGACCTGCCCGCCAGAGCATCCGACCTCAGGCTGTGCCCCTCACCCCGCCTGGGATTTTCTTCAAACATAAAAGCTTTCTGAACATCTCCACAGCCCAGCTGAGCCTCCTCTACCCAAGGGAACTCTGAGGGGGGTAGAAGCTGCAAGCGTAAAGAATCCGGGGACAGCCAGCCCTCCTGGGGGCTCCTCAGCTAGAGCCATGGATGCCAGGGAACAGGGAAGAAGGGCTGGAACGTATGCCACCCAAGAGAAATCAAGAGACCAGAAAACCCTCCAAAGGTCTACACAGCAGCCTCCCTTGAGTACCCCACCCCGCCGTGCCCAAATCTCGCTTTCTTACAGAAGCTTTCCCTGACAACCCTATTTGGCATTATACGCACCCTCTCATCACCAGACAGCCTCCCAATCTCCTTCATCCTGCTCTGCTTTTTCTTTTTCCTGAAGCCCGTAACATGTTCTAATATACTATGTGCTTTGCTTATTTCCTATGTCTAGTATTTTTTGTCTGTATCCACCTCCTCTGCTAAAATACAAGCCCTGTAATGCAGGACTTTTGTCTGGTTTGTTCACTGACGATATCCAAGCACCTAGAAGAGTTCCTGGCTCCTAGCAGGCGCTCATGAGCCATAGCAGGTGTTGAATGAATAAATAAACAGAACCCAGAATCCCACCTCACCCTGGACCTGGAATACCCTCCCCAGCTTGAACAAGAATCAGGCCCGGCATGCATTTCCAAGGTTGTCTGCAAGACTAAGCAAGAGGTAGGGTCTCACTCAGCATGAGGGTGCATCCCCACCACGGCTGTCCTACCTGGGCTTGCAATCTGGCCTTCTGGCTCTGCCACTCATCCTGCAGTCGCTGGATTTCCGGCGCCTTCTCCTTCGGCAAAGAGCCCAGCGGAGGCTGCAGGTCACTTCCCTCCTTGAGGGGCACTCCGATCCTTTGAAGATATGGAGGCCAAAATCACAAGAGATCCCAGGCTGGAAATGACTATCACCCTGATAGCATCTCAACCACTCGGGCTGGAAGGAGGGAGCTCCGATGGCGGCTAGTGGAATGAGAGACATCTCACTTGGACTTTAAAAAGCCACTTGACTACAAATTCTCAGTGCTATTGCACTTGGGATACTGTCAAGATTCAGCTGGAATCATCCGGCATCTGTTTTAGTGGGTGCTTAATAAATGATGATTAATTGTGAGAATGACTGAGAGCTTAGAATTACTTATATGGGGTCCCTGGGGGCTTCAAAAGAAGAGGTCTCTGTGGTCTAATTTCACAGCTTTTCCTGCATATGGAAAAAAATAACAAAACAATGATGCTTTACTTGAATACAGTACTTTACACTTTTCAAAGCACACTCAAAACTTTTACTGGCTGTCCCCAGCTATAGATAGGAGGATTATAAATAGGCCTTTTGTGTGTGTAGCAAGAACAAGAAAACGCTGGTTTAAAGCTCCAGTAGTTTCTGCATTCTAGAAGAGATGCTGACAAATATTTTTGGAGGAGACTTTCCTGTACTCAGTTCTGTGCTTTTAAACCAGCTGAGAAATTCAAATGTGACTGGTTGAGATTGTAAAGTTAAGTATAAAGTTAAGTATTTATCCTGTTTAACAGTGCAAAAGGATGCCACACGGTGGGCATCTCTGCCAAGATTGCTGGGACTCAATGACATTTTGCTTCCTCTGGCAAAGACATCAGGCCAGAGGACCAGAGGTTAGGGAGTTAGGGCCCTGGACTGTGAAGAAAGGCCATGATAAGAAGGACTCTGGCTTGGCAGAGGTGAAAAGGCCCAGCAACATGGACAGAGGGGACCCTTGAAAGGTAGGGCAGGATGCTAAGGGTAGCATAGCAAAGTGGTTAAGAGGATGGACACTAGAGCCAGATTGCCCAGGTTCAAATTCCAGCTCTACTATACTGGTTATGTGACCTTGGCTGAGCTCTTCAAATTGTCTGGGTTTCCTCTTCCATAACATGGGGTTAATAATAGTACCTTTCACACACATTGTTATAAAGCTTAATAGAGTAAATATCTTAAAAAATGCTTAACACTATGTCTGGCACATAGTTAATAATCACATAAAAATTAATCAAACATTTAATAAAGTGAGAAGTTTTCTTTCTCTGCATCCTAATTCTCTTAGGTTATCCTCAAACTTTTGGAAGCTATGCTAAACATAACCATATTTAAGGAACAATAAAGGGGAAATACCTTGGTCTGAGCTCTGGTTAGGAGAAGCCAGAGGTGACAGACAGTGAAACAGTCTAGAGCAAGAATGATAAGTGACACTACCAGGCTGGATGTGTGGAACAGGTAAACCTTCCCTGGGGAGGGGACCAGACTTTCTCCCAGGGCTCAGTTCTTATCTTTAAAAATGTTTTATTGAGGTAAAGTTTACAGTATTGAAATTATGTGTACAATTCAATGAGTTTTGACAAATACACACAACCATAAAAGCAACACCCCAATCAAAATATAGAACATTTTCATTACCCAAAAACTTCCCTGCACCCTCTTCCAGTCAATCCACCATCCACAGGCAGCCAACGCTTTGATTTCCATCACCATAGATTAGTTTTGCCTCATCTTAAGCATCATACAAACAGAATCACGTGGTACTACATAATGTCTCTGGAATTCAACCACATTGTTGCAAATGTCAGTAGTTCACACTTTTGGCTGCTGAGAGGTATTTCATTACATGAATACACCATGATTTGTGTATCCATTTTCCTACTGATAAACATTTCAGCTGTTTTTATTTCTGTATTATTATGAATAAAGCTGTTAGAAATATTCTCGTACAAATATTTTTGGGGATATATGTTCCCATTTCTTTTGCTTAAATACCTAGAATTGGCATTGCTGGTAGGTATATGCTTAATTTTTTAGGAAACTATCAAATGGTTTTCCAAAGTGGTTGTACCGTTTTACACTCCCAGGAGCAATGCATGAGAGTTCCAATCACTCTACATCATTGCCAACATTTTGTGCTGTCGGTCTTTTAATTTTAGCCATTCTGATAGGTGGGAAATGGTATTTCCTTTTGGTTTTCAGTTGCACTTCACTGATGACTAATGATGTTGAGTACATATTCATGTGCTTATGGGCCATTCATGTATCTTTTTTATGGAAGTGTCTGTTCAAACATTTTGTCCATTTAAAAAATACGCTTGTCTTTTTATTGTTGATTTATAGGTCTATGGCTTGTCTATTCATTTTCTCACTGGCATTTTTTTAATGAGTATACATTTTAATTTTGATGAAGACCAATTTATCAATTGTTTGTGATGATTAATATTTTCATGTCCTAAGAAATCATGTCCTACCCCAAATTTTCAAAGATATTTTCCTATGTATTATAGTTTTAACTTTATGTTTAGATCTATGGAACATCTCAAATTAATTTTTATGCATGGGGTGAGATAGAGGTTGAGGTTTATTTCTTCTCATATGTTTATCCAGTTCCAACACCATTCGTTGAAAAACTTTTCCTCTCCCTATTAAATTGCCTCAGCACCTTTAAGAAAAACTAATCTAACATCTTTGTGCAGGTCGATTTCCAGAACCTTCATTGTTTTTCATTGATCTATTTGTCTATCTATATACTGATACCATATAGGCTTTATTACTCTAGCTTCATAATGTCTTAAAATCAGGAAAGCCTGAGTCCTCCAGCTATGTTCTTCAAGATTCTTTTATCTAGGTACTTTGCTTTTCCATATCAGTACTCAGAACAGCTTATTTATTCCTACAAATAGGGCTATTGGGATTTTATATGGGATTGAACTGAGTCTATAGCTCAATTCAGAGTAAATTAAGATCTTAACAACACTGAATATTTCAACCATGATCATTCTGTCTGTAAATAAATATACTTTTATTCTTCCTTTCTAATTTGTAGCTCTTTTTCTTGCTTTATAGGACTGGCTAGGACCTTCATGACAATGTTAAGTAGTGAAAGCAGAATTTTTGCCTTGTTTCAAATTTTAGGAGGAATGTGTTCAACATTTCACCATTATGCATGTTTACATAGTTTATCATAGATGATCTTTTTCAGGTTGAAGAAATTCTCTTCTATTCATGGACTGAAGAGTTTTTATCACGAAAGGATGTTAAATTTTGTCGAATGCTTTTGTACATCTATTGATATGATTCTTTTTTTTAATAATAATTTTTTTAATTTTATTTATTTATTTTTATTTTAAGCTGCCTTGGGTCTTTGTTCCTGCACATGGGCTTTTCTCTAGTTGCGGCGAGCAGGGGCTACTCTTTGTTGCGGTTCACGGGCTTCTCATTGGGTGGCTTCTCTTGTTGCACAGCACAGGCTCTAGGTGCGTGGGCTTCAGTAGTTTTGGCACTCGGGCTCAGCAGTTGTGGCTCACGGGCTCTAGAGCAGAGGCTCAGTAGTTGTGGCGCACGGACTTAGTTGCTCTGTAGCATGTGGGATCTTCCTGGACCAGGGCTCGAACCCGTGTCCCCTGCACTGGCAGGCGGATTCTTAACCACTGTGCCACCAGGGAAGTCCCGATTTGATTCTTTTTTCCCTTTATTTTTTAATGTGATGAATTACATGATTACCATTCACATGTTAAACCAACCACGCATTCCGGGGATAAATTCTACTTGGTCATGATGTATTATTCTTTTTATATATTGCTTGATTTTATTTTCAAACATTTTGTTGAGGATTTTGCATTCATGATGAATATTAGTTTATCTACATTGGTGAATGTTTTAGGTGCCTTGAAAAAAATTTATTCTGTAGTTGTTCAGCACATTGTCTATAGGTATCAATTAGATTAAGTTAGTTAAAAGTATAGTTCAAATCTTCTATGTCCTTACTGATATTAGTCTAATCATTCAATCAAATACTCAGAAAAGGGTGTCAAAATCTCCAAATGTGATTGAGAATTTCTCCCTTTAGTTCTCTCAGTATTTGTTTCATTAGGTAATACAGATTCAGGATTGTTATGTCCTCCAGATGAATTGACCCCTTTACCATTATGAAATATCCCATTTTAATCCCTGGTAATACTCCTTGTTCTGAAGTCTACTGTGATATGAATATAGCCACATTAGCTTCCTTATGTTTCATATTTGCATGGTATGTCTATTCCTACCCTTTTACCTTCAAACCTAACTGTGCCTGTATTAGGGCTGCCATGCCAAATACCACAGACTGGGTTGCTTAAAAAGCAGAAACTCATTTTCTCATACTTCTGAAGGCTTGAAGTCCACGATCAAGGTGTCAGCAGGTTTGGTTTCGCTAAGCCTTCTTCTAAGGCTTCTATTCTTCTGAAGATTGCAGATAGCTATCTTCCTTCACCTTGTGTCCCCATGTGATTGTCCCTCTGTTGGCATTACCAGTGTGCTAATCTCCTCTTCTTATAAGGACATATTGGGTGAGGGCCAATCTAATGACCCCATTTAACCCAATCATCTATTTAAAGCCCTATCTCTGAATACATTCACATTCTAACATATTGGGGGTTAGGGCCTGAACATATGAATTTGGGGGGCGGGGCACAATTCAGCCAATAACAGTGTCTTTATGCTTAAATATCTCTCTTGAAGACAGCATATAGTAATGTCTTATCTTTTTATCCTCTCTGGCAATCTCTTTCTTTTTACTGATGTCTTTGTTTCATTTACATAGTAATTATTGAAATGACTGGGTTTAAATCTATATCTTCCTATTTGTTTTCTATTTGCCCAATCCTTTTTCTTATTGTTCCTCTGTTCTTCTTCTTCTATCTTCTTACCTGACAAATATTTTTTAGGATTCCAGTTTAGTTCTTTTATTGGATTTTTTTTTTAGCTCTTCTTTGTATTCATGTTTAATGTTGCTCTATGGATTATAATTTCTATCCTTAACTTATCACAGCCTACTTAAGAGTTAATATTTCACCTCTTCATATAAAATATAAGTCCCTTATAACACAATAATTCCATTAATCCCTGTTCTTTGTGCTAGTGTGGTTATATATTATTCAACTACATGCATTATGAACTCCATAATACAATGTTTATTATTATTATTATTAAGCTGTTAGATGTCTTTTAAAGAAATTAAGAGAAGGAACAACAGTAGTTTTTTATATTTACCTATACATTTACCATTTCTGATGCTCTTTCTTTTCTCCTGTAGATCCAAGTTTAAATTTGGTGTAATTACCTTTCAGCTTTAATAAATTCCATTGCCGTTTATCATACTGCAGCTTAGCTGGTGAAAAATTCTCTTAGCTTTTATATACCTGAAAATGTTCTATTTCAGTCTCATTTTTGAAGGATATTTTCACTGGATTTAAAATTTGGACTTGACAAGTTGTTGTTTTTTTTTTTCCTTTTAGTACTTTAATGATATTGTTCCATAGTTTTCTGGCTTTCAGAAGAAAATAAGGCTAGAAGGCTGATGAGAAGTCAATTGTCATTAGTATTTATGAAAAGTCAACTGTCCCCTATATGTAATTTGTCTTTTTAAAAAGCTAATTGCTTTAAGATTTGGGGGGGGATATATTTTTTTTCAGCAGATTTTCTATGGTGTACCCAGACATTGTTATCTTTGGATTTACTCTGTGGGGAGTTCACTGAGCTTCTTGAGTATGTAAATTGATATCCCACACCAGTTTGGGGGAATTTTCAGTCATTATTTTTCCAAATATTTTTTCCTCCTCCATTTTCTTTCCCTTTTTTCTCTTGGGCTCCAAATACATGCATATTAGACCATTTCATATTGTCCCACAAGTCAGGAAGAATCTCTTCATTTTAAAAAAATCTTTTTTTCCCCTAATTCTCTGAACAAGACACTTTCTACTGATTTGTCTTCAAGCCACTAACTTTTCTTTCATGGTTTTAATTTGCTGTTAAGCCCATCCAATGAGGTTTTCATTATGGATATTGTACTTTACAGTTTTAGAATTTCCATTTGTTTCAAGGTTTTCATTTTTCTGCTGAAATTCCCTATTTGTTCACTCATTAAAACAACCTTTTCCTTTATGTCCCTGAACATAGCTCATACAACTGTTTTCAAGTCCTTGTCTGCTAATTCCAATATCTAGGTCATTTTAGGCTTTATTGGCTGATTTTTTTCTTGATTACAGGTCGCACTGTTCTGCTTTCTTCCACGTCTCATAATGTTTTCATCAAATGCTCAATATTGTGGATAATACAATGTAGGGAGTCTGTACTATGAATTCCTTTCAAAAGTGTTGAGTTTTGTTATGACAGCCAGTTAAATTACTGAAGGCTCTTTCTGATCCTTTTACGCTTGGATTTGTCTTTTGTTAGAGCAGGTATATTTCAACATTGTCCTTTGTTCTAGGGTGTGGCCCTTACCCTATAGGGTATGTTTCTTACTCCTAAAGTGTTACTTTTCTGAGGTCTCAACTAAATGCTCAGAGAGCTCAGAAAGGCTTTTTTATTCTGGCTGAGCTGAGACTCCAATGTCTGCTAGCATTTAATCTCTGGTATCTTCATTTTCCTCAGCACCATGGCAGCAGCACACTTCTAGGCCTCATGGAGTCTCATCTTGTACATGCTCACTCAAGCCCCTGGCAAGGACCTACAGAAAACTCTCATAGATTTCTGCCCTCTATTCCCCCCACATAGGATCCTCTCTTCTGGTATCCTACCTTACAAAGTCCAGCTGCTTTAGCAGCCCTGAGCCCTGACATCTGCCTGCTCAGCTCAGCTTGCCTCCAATTCTCTGCACTGTGGTTGGCACTGTCCCCAGGGAGAGAGGCAGGAGCAAATGTGGGGTGATTATAGGATTCAACTTATGTTTCCCTTCTGAAGGACATGGTCCTTCTCTGCATATTGTCCTATTACTCAAAAGAGCTGTCTCATATATTTTGCTCAGTTTATAGTTGTTTACAGACAGAGGGCAAGTCTAGTACCACTTACCCTGTCATGCCTGGAAGTGGAAGTTTCAGTCCTTATAATTGAGTATTAAAGGAGAGAGTGACCTTGGAAAAGTAGAAAAACTGTGGAACTTCATGTGGCACATAAGAACAGCTGCCCTAAGTTGAGATGTAGTTAAAAGCATGAGTTCTGGAGCCAGAGAAACTATCATCTGGATCCTACCATCCACTGGCAGTGTAAGTAGATGGGCAAGTTACTTAAGTTCTCTGTTCTTCAGTTTCCCTCATCTTTAAAATGAAGTACTTCAGGGACTTCCCGGGTGGTGCAGTGGTTAAGAATCCGCCTGCCAATGCAGGGGACATGGGTTCGAGCCTTAGTCTGGGAAGATCCCACATGCCATGGAGCAACTAAGCCCGTGTGCCACAACTACTGAGCCTGCGCTCTAGAGCCCGTAAGCCACAACTACTGAGCCCGCATGCCACAACTACTGAAGCCCGCGAGCCTAGAGCCCGTGCTCCGCAATGAGAAGACACTGCAATGAGAAGCCCGCGCATCGCAATGAAGAGTAGCCCCAGCTTGCCACAGCTAGAGAAAGCCCGCGCGCAGCAGCAAAGACCCAATGCAGCCAAAAATAAATAAATAAATAAATACATTAAAAAAATTAAAATAAAATGAAGTACTTCAATAATGGTGTCTACCTAATGAAGATGAAATGGGTTAATCCAACATTCAGTAAATATTTATTTTCATCATCATCATTATTCTCTGGAACACCACTAATGGGAATTCCCCTCTCTTACTCCATTTTATTGCCCCAAATTCCCTCATACCCTAAAAACCTGACCTTATCCTACCATCTCTCACAAAGCAAGCTATAGCTAACTCTCCTGACTCCCCATGCTCCCTTTGAAGTTGATTGTGACCTGCTACCCCCCCCACCTTAAATCAACAGCCAATGGAAAAGCCACCTCCCTCTTAGAGCCACCATGCCAAACGTTCCCTGACAAGCATCCTTCAAGGGGTTAACTACTGAATATGCAGCCTCACCCCTTAAAGGAGCCAATGAGTTTGTTCTGTCCTACAGCCTGTAACCTTGGATCTTTCTATTCCTTTCTCATCACTGCCTAGTCCTTACACTCCCACTTAAACCACTGTGGAAGAAGCTTACAGACCCCACACCCTCCTCATTTGGTTCTATAGTTGAGGAACCCCTTTATCAATATAGCTATGTGGGAGAAAAAGACAAGTCTGTTGTAACCACCACTGCTGTTGCTCTGCCCAGCGTCTTCTCCTTGGGGAAGCCTTTCCTCTTTCCATGGTGGTCCTGTTTAGTCCACGGGTTTGGGTGCAGCTAACTTTGCCCTCATCATTAGCTGGCCCCAGGGAAGGGCATGTGACACATACCTGGACAATCAGAGCCAGGCATCTCCTTGGCCAGAAAGACTGGCTCAGAGATGCACATGTGCTCCAAGCTGGGCCCCTTAGAAACCTCTTTGAAATTCCTGCCAGTATTTTCACAGTAAAGATTATTTCTTTCCCTTTGGAATTGTGAGTTTTAAACAGGCCAAGATTTGTGGCTGCCAGTGGTAAGTGACAGTACCAGGATTCAGTCTGGAGGCCTGACTCCAGAGTCTGTGCTCTTTAACTTCTATGGTTCTACACCTCATAGATCCTGAGACAGAATCTGGAGGGACCTGTGGAAGTATTATTAGCTGAAGAGTTCACTGGACTATACGGTACCTGACACTGCCATTAATATGATTTAGGAGTGTAGGCTCTGCTTCCTCAATGCTATAAGTGTTTCTGTCCCCTCAAAATTCATATTTTGAAGCCTATTGTCCAATATAATGGTATTAAGAAATGAGGCCTTTGGATTCTTTACAGACCTAGAACAAAAAATCTTAAAATTCGTATGGAGACAAAAAAGACCCTGAAGAGCCAAAGCGGTCTTGAGGGAAAAGAACGGAGCTGGAGGAATCAGATTCCCTGACTTCAGACTATACTACAAAGCTACAGTAATCAAGACAATATGGTACTGGCACAAAAACAGAAATATAGATAAATGGAACAGGATAGAAAGCCCAGAGATAAACCCATGCACCTATGGTCAACTAATCTATGACAAAGGAGGCAAGGATATTCAATGGAGAAAAGACAGTCTCTTCAATAAGTGGTGCTGGGAAAACTGGACAGCTACATGTAAAAGAATGAAATTACAACACTCCCTAACACCATACACACAAGTAAACTCAAAATGGATTAGAGACCTAAATGTAAGTCCAGACACTATAAAACTCTTAGAGGAAAACATAGGAAGAACACTCTTTGACATAAATCACAGCAAGATCTTTTTTGATCCACCTCCTAGAGTAATGGAAATAAAAACAAAAATAAACAAATGGAACCTAATGAAACTTAAAAGCTTTTGCAAAGCAAAGGAAACTACAAACAAGACGAAAAGACAATCCTCAGAATGGGAGAAAATATTTGCAAATGAATCAATGGACAAAGGATTAATCTCCAAAATATATAAACAGCTCATGCAGCTCAATATTAAAAAAACAAACAACTCAATCCAAAAATGGGCAGAAGACCTAAATAGACATTTCTCCAAAGAAGACATACAGATGGCCAAGAAGCACATGAAAAGCTGCTCAACATCACTAATTATTAGAGAAATGCAAATCAAAACTACCATGAGGTATCACCTCACAGCAGTCAGAATGGGCATCATCAGAAAATCTACAAACAATAAATGCTGGAGAGTGTGTAGAGAAAAGGGAACCCTCCTGCACTGTTGGTGGGAATGTAAATTGATACAGCCACTATGCAGAACAGTATGGAGGTTCCTTAAGAAAATAAAAATAGAATTACCATATGACCCAGCAATCCCACTACTGGGCATACACGCAAAAAAAGACATAATTCAAAAAGACACATGCACCCCAATGTTCATTGCAGCACTATTTACAATAGCCAGGACATGGAAGCAACCTAAGTGTCCATCGACAGATGAGTGGATAAAGAAGATATGGTACATATATACGATGGAATATTACTCAGCCACAAAAAGGAATGAAATTGAGTCATTTGTAAAGACGTGGATGGATCTAGAGACTGTCATACAGAATGAAGTCAGAAAGAGAAAAACAGGTCCCGGAGGAAGATGGCAGAAGAGTAAGATGCGGAGATCACCTTCCTCCCCACAGATACATCAGAAATTCATCTACACGTGGAACAACTCCTACAGAACACCTACTGAACGCTGACAGAAGACCTCAGACCCCCCAAAAGGCAAGAAACTCCCCACATACCTGGGTAGGACAAAAGAAAAAAGAATAAACAGAGACAAAAGGATAGGGATGGGACCTGCACCAGTGGGAGGGAGCCGTGAAGGAGGAAAGGTTTCCACACACTAGAAGCCCCTTCGCAGGCGGAGACTGCAGGTGGCGGAGGGGGAAAGCTTCGGAGTAGCGGAGGAGAGCACAGCCACCAGGGTGTGCAGGGCAAAGCAGAGAGATTCCCGCACGGAGGATCAGTGCCCTCAGGCACACACCAGAGGCTTGTCTGCTCGGCTGCAGGGGCGGGCGGGGCTGGAAGCTGAGGCTTGGGTATTGGGTTTCAGTCGGAGCGCAGGGAGAGGGCTGGGGCTGGCGGCAGGAAGAGAGCCTGAAGGGGTTAGTGCACCACGGCTAGCCCGGAGGGAGTCTGGGGGAAAAAGTCTGGAGCTGCCGAAGAGGCAAGAGACGTTTTCTGCCCTTTTGTTTCCTGGTGCGCACGAGGAGAGGGCATTAAGAGAGCTGCTTAAAGAAGCACCAGAGACGGGCGTGGGACGCTGGGGCTGCTGCTGCCGCCGCCACAAGGCCTGTGTGCGAGCACAGGTCACTGTCCACCCCGCCTTCCGGGGAGCCTGTGCACCCCGCCACTGCCGGGGTCCCGGGACCCAGAGACGGCTTTCCCGGGAAAGTGCATGGAGCGCCTCGGGCTGGTGCAACGTCACGCCGGCCTCTGCTGCCGCAGGCCCACCCCACACTGCGCGCCCCTCCCTCCCCTCTGCCTGAGTGAGCCAGAGCCCCCGAATCAGCCGAATCAGTGGCTCCTTTAAACCCGTCCTGTCTGAGCGAAGAACGGACGCCCTCCGGCGACCTACGCGCAGAGGCGGGGCCAGGTCCAAGGCTGAGACCCGGGAGCTGTGAGAGCAGAGAAGACACAGGGAAATCTCTCTGTGCAGCCTCGGAGGCAGCGGATTAAAGCTCCACGGTCCACTTGATGTGCCCTGCGACTGTGGAGTGCATGAATGGACAGCGAATCATCCCAAATTGAGGAGGTGGACTTTGAGGACAAGATTTAAGACTTTTCCCCCTTTTCCTCTTTTTACAACGAATTATCCCAAATTAAGGAGGTGGACTTTGAGAGCAAGATTTCAGACTTTTCCCCCTTTTCCTCTTTTTACAACGAATTATCCCAAATTGAGGAGGTGGACTTTGAGAGCAAGATTTTCGATTTTTCCCCCTGTTCTCTTTTTGTGAATGTGTATGTGTATGCTTCTGAGTGAGATTTTCTCTGTATAGCTTTGCTTCCACCATATGTCCCAGGGTTCTATCTGTCCGTTTTTTTTCAATAATTACTTTTTAATTTTAATAACGCTACTATATTTTATACTTTATTCTATTTTACTTTACCTGCTCTTTCTTTTTTTCCTACCTTCCCTTCCCCCCTCCCTCCTTCCGCCAATCCTTTCCTTCTTTCTTTCCTTCCTCCCTCCCTCCCTTCTTCCTTTCACTCTTTCTTTTTCTTTCCTTCCTCCCTCCCTCCCTCCTGTCTTTCTTTCTTTCCTTCCTCCCTCCCTCCCACCCTTCTTCCTTTCACTTTCTTTTTCTTTCCTTCCTCCCTCCCTCCGTTCTTCCTTTCACTCTTTTTCTTTCCTTTCTCCCTCCCTCCCTGTCTTTCTTTCCTTCCTCCCTCCCTCCCACCCTTCTTCCTTTCACTCTTTGTTTTTCTTTCCTTCCTCCCTCCCTCCCTTCTTCCTTTCACTCTTTCTTTTTCTTTCCTTCCTCCCTCCCTCCTGTCTTTCTTTCTTTTCTTTCTTTCTTTCCTTCCTCCCTCCCTCCCTTCTTCCATTCACTCTTCCTTTTTCTTTCCTTCCTCCCTCCCTCCCTCTTTTCTTTCTTTCCGTCCTTCCTCCCTCCCTCCCTCCCTCTTTTCTTTCTTTCCGTCCTTCCTCCCTCCCTCCCTCCCTCCTTTCTTTCTTTCTTCCTTCCTTCCTTTCTTTCATTCTTCCTTTCTTTCTCTCTCTCTTTCTTTCTTCTACTAATTCTTTCTTTCTACTTTTTCTCCCTTTTATTCTGAGCCGAGTAGATGAAAGGCTATTGGTGCTGCAGCCAGGAGTCAGTGCTGTGCCTCTGAAGTGGGAGAGCCAACTTCAGGACACGGGTCCACAAGAGACCTCCCAGCTCCACATAATATCAAGTGGCGAAAATCTCCCAGAGATCTCCATCTCAACACCAGCACCCAGCTTCACTCAACGACCAGCAAGCTACAGTGCTGGTCACCCTATGCCAAGCAACTAGCAAGGCAGGAACACAACCCCACCCATTAGCAGAGAGGCTGCCTAAAAACATAATAAGGCCACAGGCACCCCAAAACACACCACCAGACGTGGACCTGTCCACCAGAAAGACAAGATCGAGCCTCAACCACCAGAACACAGGCACTAGTCCCCGCCACCAGGAAGCCTACACAACCTACTGAAACAACCTTAGCCACTGGGGACAGACACCAAAAACAACGGGAACTACGAATCTGCAGCCTGCAAAAAGGAGACCCCAAACACAGTAACATAAGCAAAATGAGAAGACAGAAAAACACACAGCAGGTGAAGGAGCAAGATGAAAACCTACCACACCTAACAAATGAAGAGGTAATAGGCAGTCTACCTGAAAAAGAATTCAGAATAATGATAGTAAAGATGATCCAAGATTCTATTTCCAAGATCCAAAATCTTGGAAATAGAATAGACAAAATGCAAGAAACAGTTAACAAGGACCTAGAAGAACTAAAGATGAATCAAGCATCGATTAAAAATACAATAAATGAAATGAAAAATACTCTAGATGGGATCAATAGCAGAATAACTGAGGCCGAAGAACGGATAAGTGAGGTGGAAGATAAAATAGTGGAAATAACTGATGCAGAGCAAAATAAAGAAAAAAGAATGAAAAGAACAGAGGACAGTCTCAGAGACCTCAGGGACAACATTAAACACACCAATATTCGAATTATAGGGGTTCCAGAAGAAGAAGAGAAAAAGAAAGGGACTGAGAAAATATTTGAAGAGATTATAGTTGAAAACTTCCCTAATATGGGAAAGGAAATAGTTAATCAAGTCCAGGAGGCAAAGACAGTCCCATACAGAATAAATCCAAGGAGAAATACGCCAAGACACATATTAATCAAACTGTCAAAAATTAAACACAAAGAAATCATATTAAAAGCAGCAAGGGAAAAACAACAAATAACACACAAGGGAATCCCCATCAGGTTAACAGCTGATCTCTCAGCAGAAACTCTACAAGCCAGAAGGGAGTGGCAGGACATAATTAAAGTGATGAAGGAGAGAAACCTGCAACCAAGCTTACTCTACCCAGCAAGGATCTCATTCAGATTTGATGGAGAAATTAAAACCTTTACAGACAAGCCAAAGCTGAGAGAGTTCAGCACCACCAAACCAGCTTTACAACAAATGCTAAAGGAACTTCTCTAGGCAAGAAACACAACAGAAGGAAAAGACCTACAATAACGAACCCAAAGTAATTAAGGAAATGGGAATAGGAACATACATATCAATAATTACCTTAAATGTAAATGGACTAAATGCTCCCACCAAAAGACACAGAGTGGCTGAATGGATACAAAAACAAGACCCATATATATGCTGTCTACAAGAGACCCACTTCAGACCTAGAGACACATACAGATTGAAAGTAAGGGGATGGAAAAAGATATTCCATGCAAATGGAAACCAAAAGAAAGCTGGAGTAGCAATTCTTATATCAGACAAAATAGACTTTAAAATAAAGACTATTAGAAGAGACAAAGAAGGACACTACAGAATGATAAAAGGATCTATCCAAGAAGAAGATATAACAATTGTAAATATTTATGCACCCAACATAGGAGCACCTAAATACATAAGGCAAATACTAACAGCCATAAAAGGGGAAATCGACAGTAACACAATCATAGTAGGGGACTTTAACACCCCACTTTCACCAATGGACAGATCATCCAAAATGAAAATAAATAAGGAAACACAAGCTTTAAATGATACTTTAAACAAGATGGACTTAATTGATATTTTCAGGACATTCCATCCAAAAACAACAGAATACACATTTTTCTCAAGTGCTCATGGAACATTCTCCAGGATAGATCATATCTTGGGTCACAAATCAAGCCTTGGTAAATTTAAGAAAATTGAAATTGTATCAAGTATCTTTTCCGACCACAATGCTATGAGACTAGACATCAATTACAGGAAAAGATCTGTAAAAAATACTAACACATGGAGGCTAAACAATACACTACTCAATAACGAAGTGATCACTGGAGAAATCAAAGAGGAAATAAAAAAATACCTAGAAACAAATGACAATGGAGACACGACGACCCAAAACATATGGGACGCAGCAAAAGCAGTTCTAAGGGGGAAGTTTATAGCAATACAATCCCACCTTAAGAAACAGGAAACAGCTCGAGTAAACAACCTGACCCTGCACCTACAGCAATTAGAGAAAGAAGAACAAAAAACTCCCAAAGTTAGCAGAAGGAAAGAAATCATAAAGATCAGATCAGAAATAAATGAAAAAGAAATGAAGGAAACGATAGCAAAGATCAACCAAACTAAAAGCTGGTTCTTTGAGAAGATAAACAAAATTGATAAACCATTAGCCAGACTCATCAAGAAAAAAAGGGAGAAGACTCAAATCAATAGAATTAGAAATGAAAAAGGAGAGGTAACAACTGACACTGCAGAAATACAAAAGATCATGAGAGATTACTACAAGCAACTCTATGCCAATAAAATGGACAACCTGGAAGAAATGGACAAATTCTTAGAAATGCAGAGTGTTCTGAGACTGAACCAGGAAGAAATCGAAAATATGAATAGACCAATCACAAGCACTGAAATTGAAACTGTGATTAAAAATCTTCCAACAAACAAAAGCCCAGGACCAGATGGTTTCACAGGCTATCAAACATTTAGAGCAGAGCTAACACCTTTCCTTCTCAAACTCTTCCAAAATATAGCAGAGGGAGGAGCACTCCCAAACTCATTCTACGAGGCCACCATCACCCTGATACCAAAACCAGACAAGGATGTCACAAAGAAAGAAAACTACAGGCCAATATCACTGATGAACATAGATGCAAAAATCCTCAACAAAATACTAGCAAACAGAATCCAACAGCACATTAAAAGGATCATACACCATGATCAAGTGGGGTTTATTCCAGGAATGCAAGGATTCTTCAATATATGCAAATCAATCAATGTGATACACCATATTAACAAATTGAAGAAGAAAACCCATATGATCATCTCAATAGATGCAGAGAAAGCTTTCGACAAAATTCAACACCCATTTATGATAAAAACCCTGCAGAAAGTAGGCATAGAGGGAACTTTCCTCAACATAATAAAGGCCATATATGACAAACCCACAGCCAACATTGTCCTCAGTGGTGAAAAACTGAAACCATTTCCACTAAGATCAGGAACAAGACAAGGCTGCCCACTCTCACCACTCTTATTCAACATAGTTTTGGAAGTTTTAGCCACAGCAATCAGAGAAGAAAAGGAAATAAAAGGAATCCAAATTGGAAAAGAAGAAGTAAAGCTGTCACTTTTTGCAGATGACATGATACTATACATAGAGAATCCTAAAGATGCTACCAGAAAACTACTCGAGCTAATCAATGAATTTGGTAAAGTAGCAGGATACAAAATTAATGCACAGAAATCTCTGGCATTCCTGTACACTAATGATGAAAAATCTGAAAATGAAATCAAGAAAACACTCCCATTTACCATTGCAACAAAAAGAATAAAATATCTAGGAATAAACCTACCTAAAGAGACAAAAGACCTGTATGCAGAAAATTATAAGACACTGATGAAAGAAATTAAAGATGATACAAATAGATGGAGAGATATACCATGCTCCTGGATTGGAAGAATCAATATTGTGAAAATGACTCTACTACCCAAAGCAATCTACAGATTCAATGCAATCCCTACCAAACTACCACTGGCATTTTTCACAGAACTAGAACAAAAATTTCAAAATTTGTTTGGAAAAACAAAAGACCCCGAATAGCCAAAGCAATCTTGAGAACGAAAAACGGACCTGGAGGAATCAGGCTCCCTGACTTCAGACTATACTACAAAGCTACAGTAATCAAGACAGTGTGGTACCGGCACAAAAACAGAAAGATAGATCAATGGAACAGGATAGAAAGCCCAGAGATAAACCCACGCACATATGGTCAACTTATCTTTGATAAAGGAGGCAGGAATGTACAGTGGAGAAAGGACAGCCTCTTCAATAAGTGGTGCTGGGAAAACTGGACAGGGACATGTAAAAGTATGAGATTAGATCATTCCCTAACACCACACACAAAAATAAGCTCAAAATGGATTAAAGACCTAAATGTAAGGCCAGAAACTATCAAACTCTTAGAGGAAAACATAGGCAGAACACTCTATGACATAAATCACAGCAAGATCCTTTTGGACCCACCTCCTAGAGAAATGGAAATAAAAACAAAGATGAACAAATGGGACCTAATGAAACTTCAAAGCTTTTGCACAGCAACAGAAACCATAAACAAGACTAAAAGACAGCCCTCAGAATGGGAGAAAATATTTGCAAATGAAGCAACTGACAAAGGATTAATCTCCAAAATTTATAAACAGCTCATGCAGCTCAATAGCAAAAAAACAAACAACCCAATCCAAAAATGGGCAGAAGACTTAAATAGGCATTTCTCCAAAGAAGATATACAGACTGACAACAAACACATGAAAGAATGCTCAACATCATTAATCATTAGAGAAATGCAAATCAAAACTACAATGAGATATCATCTCACACCAGTCAGAATGGCCATCATCAAGAAATCTAGAAACAATAAATGCTGGAGAGGGTGTGGAGAAAAGGGAACCCTCTTGCACTGCTGGTGAGAATGTGAATTGGTACAGCCACTATGAAGAATAGTATGGAGGTTCCTTAAAAAACTAAAAATAGAACTACCATATGACCCAGCAATCCCACTACTAGGCATATACCCTGAGAAAACCATAATTCAAAAAGAGACATGTACCAAAATGTTCATTGCAGCTCTATTCACAATAGCCCAGAGATGGAAACAACCTATGTGTCCATCATCGGATGAATGGATAAAGAAGATGTGGCACATATATACAATGGAATATTACTCAGCCATAAAAAGAAATGAAACTGAGCTATTTGTAATGAGGTGGATAGACCTAGAGTCTGTCATACAGAGTGAAGTAACTCAGAAAGAGAAAGACAAACACCGTATGCTAACACATATATATGTGATTTTAAAAAAAATGTCATGAAGATCCTAGGGCTAAAATGGGAATAAAGACACAGACCTACTTGAGAATGGACTTGAGGATATGGGGAGGGGGAAGGGTAAGCTGTGACAAAGCGAAAGAGAGGCATGGACATATATACACTACCAAATGTAAGGTAGATAGATAGTGGGAAGCAGCTGCAGAGCACAGGGAGATCAGCTCAGTGCTTTGTGACCGCCTGGAGGGGTGGGATGGGGAGGGTGGGAGGGAGGGAGATGCATGAGGGAAGGGATGTGGGAACAGATGTATATGTATGACTGATTCACTTTGTTATAAAGCAGAAACTAATAAAAAAAAAAGAAAGAGAAAAACAAATATAGTATATTAACGCATATATGTGGAACCTAGAAAAATGGTACAATTTTTGCAGGGCAGAAATTGAGACACAGATGTACAGAACAGACGTATGGACACCAAGGCAGGAAAGTGGCAGTGGGGGGTGGTGATGGGATGAATTGGGAGATTGGGATTGACACGTATACACTAATATGTATAAAATGGATAACTAATAAGAACCTGCTGTATAAAATAAATAAATAAAATAAAATTCAATGAATAAATAAATAAATGTGAATACCCATTTAAAAAAAAGAAAAAAAAAGAAATGAGAGCTTTGGAAAGTGATTAGATCATGAGGGTGAAACCCTCATGAATGGGATTAGTGCCTTTATAAAAGGGACCCTAGACAACTCCCTTGCCCTTCCACCGTGTGAAGACACAGTGAAAAGATGCCTTCTATAAGCCAGAAAGTGAGCCCTCACAAGACACAGAATCTGCCATCACCTTGACCTTCGACTTTCCAACCTCCAGAACCGTAGAAATAAATTTCTGTTGCTCATAAGCCACTGCTAAGCAGTCCGAATGGACTATGGCAACCAACTACTTGAAGAGCTGCCAGATGGTAGCATGGCTTCCATGTCATCTGTCAGGACCCCACACAGCCGTTGATTAGTGTGGGGCAGTGGATTATAACTGTGGTGGCCTCAGAATTACCTGGGAAGCTTTCTCAAAAGACATAGGGCTGGGATGTACCCAGACCCACTGTATCAGAATCTTGTGAGGTGGTGTGACAGATCATTATTGTTCAGCAAATATTCACTCTCCCCTTCCTCTGCCTTGTGTGATGCTATGGATTGAATTGTGTCTCCCCAAATTTACATGTTGAAGCTCCAATCACCAATGGTGGTATTTGGAAATAAGGCCATGGGAGGTAATTAGGTCAGGCCAGTGGATCCCTCATGGTGAGATTAGTGTCCTTATAAGAAGCGACACAAGAGAGACCTCCTCCCACACTATCTGCTGCCTTTCTCTTCACTATGTGAGGACACAAGAAGAAGATGGCCATGTGCAAACCAGGAAGAGAGTTCTCACCAGGAACTGAATGGACCAGCACCTTGATCTTGGACTCCCCAGCCTCCAGATCTGTGGGAAATAAACTTTTATTGTATGGTATTTTGTTATAGCAGCCCAAGCTAACTAAGACATGTGGCAAGCATATGCTCCTCTGCCTAGGGATATTAGTTTTGGTCATGTGACTTGCTTTGGCTGATGGAATGTGGGTAAAAATGAGAGAATGCAGTTCTGAGTGTAGGCTTTAAGAGACATTGCATGTTTCCATCAGCTTTTTTGTGTTTCTTCCCTTTACCATGACAACAACATGCCCTGGAGAGGCTAATCCATCAGTCTCAGTCCCAGCATGGGAAGGCATCTGAGCAGACTTAAAACTCTACCCATGGTTTGGGGCAAAGCAATAACAGCTGACTCTCAGTCAGGAGCCAAGCTCATATAAAAATATCAGAGCTTGGCAGAGCCAAGAATAAAGATAGCTGACCTATGAGCTAAAACCACCGATATTTTGGGAATGTTGGTTACAACAGCAAAAGCTGACTAATATAGGTGATAAAGGTGGGAGATTTCCACTCAGTGACTAGGCTCCCTCATCTCCCTTAGTTAAGAACACTTGGAAGAATAGGGAGCAGAGGTTTGGGGACAGTCCAGGTCTGTCTGAATTTGGGGCAGTTTATTAACCCTTTTGAATTTCAGGTTCTTTTTTTTTTTTTTTTTTTTTTTTGGTATGCGGGCCTCTCACTGCTGCAGCCCCTCCCGCTGCGGAGCACAGGCTCCAGACGCGCAGGCCCAGCGGCCACGGCTCATGGGCCAAGCCGCTCCACGGCATGTGGGATTCCCCCGGACCGGGGCACGAACCCGCGTCCCCTGCATCGGCAGGAGGACCCCCAACCACTGTGCCACCAGGGAAGCCCCTGAATTTCAGGTTCTTAATATACAAAATGGTCCCTCTGGGTTGTTGTGACAATTAAATAAGATAATTCAGGTAAAGTCCATAGCTGTGCTGGAGGCATACAAGACATGTCTGTTCCCTCCCTAAGCATCATGCAGGGGGCTGTGATAAACACGTGAGCACAGAATGAATGAATGAATGAATCCTTCCAACTCTGAGTCCTCATTCACTGGAGCCCTCAGAAGCCTGCCTGACCTCCTGTACCTTTCCTCTCCGTCGCTGTTGGTTCCTTCTTCAGCTGCTAACTTATCTTGAAACTCTTCTCCTCTGGGCAGAGTCTGAGAAGGTTCATTCGGCCTCAAGCATGGATCCTAAGGCAAAAACAGTTGCAAGATGAGACGAAGTACAGTCCTCTGAGTCAACCTGGGGTTTATCAAACCAGAGAGTGGAGGAGAAAGAGCCCCCTGCAATCCAGTGGCAGTGCCCAGCTCGCAGGCCTGTGATGATTCAGTGCTGAGCCCCCTGCCTTGCTTAGGAGCAGTGTCAGCCCTTATCCCTGTGTCCTGTTTCCAGTCTACCAAGCATGTCACACAGCTGACGAAATTAAACCGCAGAGAGAGGAAGTAGCTTGTCCACGGTTCCCACCAGTGAGGAGTGGAAATGAACTGCCATCGGGGAATCTGACCCTGCTGTGGGGATCTGAGAACAGTGCCAGCAACAGCCACTGGTCTATAATTGGGAGCAACTGGTATTATTATTATACCCATTTTACAGGTGGCAGTCTGCTACATCCTATCACACAGGATCAGAAAACATGGAACTTGACCAGAAGCTTTGAGAAATGGGGTATGGTGGGAGGACAATATGGAAACCATGAGATAATAATGAGGCTTTGGAATTTTCTATGAGGTTGAATTTGTCTGTTATCATTTCCCCTTTCTGCAGAAATAGAAAGGTGAAGACTTTCTTTGTTTGATTCTTCTACTTGTTACAGTAACCACTGTCCATGGAAAACAGGGTAAGACAGGCTAGGACAGATTTCTTTCTTGAGAAATCTCATTAAATAATAATAAATTGCAACCTGGGCTTCCTGCTAACTATGTGCCTGGCCTTGAGCCAGTCTTGTCTTTTTTTCTGGACCTGAGCTTCATCAGCTGTAAAACAAAGGGGTTGGTTACATCTGTGGTTTTCAAACTGTGCTTCAGGGACCCTGGGAGATGCCCTCGGGGGTGAGAGGGGCAAAGCTGAGGCTGGAAGATGGGGCCTTCGGCTCCCCTCCCCACTTGACACAGAATGAAACTGCTTTGGTTGCCTTCCATGTACTCTAACGTCTATGAAAGGCCACCAGTGTCAAGGCCAATGATGACCTCCACGTTGCCAAATCCAATGGTCACTCCTCAGGCCTCAGCTAACGGGACCTCTCTGCAGAATTGGAAATATGTGATCACTCCCTCCTCCATGCAGCCCCCTTTCCTGGGTTTCCGCCTCTCTTGCAGCTGCTCCTTTTCGGTCTCCTCTGCTAAAACCTCCTCCTCCCCTGCCCTAGACCTCAGTCCTTGGACTTCTCTTTTCTCTCTCACTCCCTAGTGTCTCATCTAATTCCACGGATACTGATGACAAACAAATTTATCTCTATTTCCATGTTTCCCCCTAAAGTCTGGACTTGTATGTCCAACTGCCCTCTGGATATCTCTTGGATGTTTAATAAGCTTCTCAAAACTGTCACACGTCCAGAACTGAACTCTTGGTCTCACTTCCTCCAAACGACAAGCTGCTTCCTCCAAACCTGCTACAGGGCCTTTGCACTGGTTGTTCCCGCTGCCTGCAATGATCTACTCTGTGATATTTATGTGCTTCCTCACTTCAGTCACCACCAACAGGAATCCTTCCCTTGTTTAAAGCTTGGGCTCTGGCAGCAGACTGCCTATGATTAAATCCCAGTTCTTCTTATTGATGATGTAACTTTGGGAAAATTACTTAGGTTGTCGTGAGGATTAAATGCATGTAAATGTAAACGAATGTAACATCCTTGGAACAATATTAGCTACACAGTAAGTACTCAAAATAACATTCCCCAGTATTATTCTCTGACTACCCTTCTCTAAAATAACACCCCCTCTCACTTTCCTTTTCCCACCTTGCTGTATGACCTCACTGTTTGTTTTCTGGTGACATTAATTGTCTACTTTTTTATTCTGGTTCCCTCACTGGAAGGTAAGCCCCATGAGGGCAGGGACTCTGCTCTGTTTTACCACTGTTTTCCTGGTTCCAAGGACAGAGTGTGGCACATGGTTACGCTCGGTAAACATGACATAAATAAACCCAAATAACTCACAGGCCACTCTAGGACAGCAGGAGAACCATTTTCTCCCACACTCACCCCGCACTCCCATCACGTCCCCTGGGGACAACAGCTGGGACTAATTGCACTTCTCGTGCGAAATCTGCAGGGCACGTGGCTGGAAGGTGTGGGTGTAGGGATGGCTGTGGCCCAAACTTTGGGTGTTTTCCAGCTCTGCTCAGGAGCCCTTAGTGTCTTCATAATTCTTAAGTTCCGAGAACTTTGTGGTGTCTCTAAATGGGACAAAATCTTGATCCCATGTGATGTTGGACCCCTCTGAAGAATCAGGGTGGAGGGGCATTCGGGAAGTGACTGTCCACCCCTGCCTGGAGGACCTGTCCAGAGTGCCCAGCAGCAGAGCTTGTTAGAGGCTAAGGGGCCATTCTGCCTCCACAGCCATTCTACCTAAGCCCTTGTCTTCCCTTTGTGGGTGATGTGTTCTGAGCCAACGTAGTTAAGTC
Source organism: Hyperoodon ampullatus (assembly GCF_949752795.1). NCBI lineage: Eukaryota > Metazoa > Chordata > Mammalia > Artiodactyla > Ziphiidae > Hyperoodon > Hyperoodon ampullatus. The sequence continues at coordinate 169,976,304 of NC_136914.1, forward strand.
AGAGCTACGTTTCCCAGGATTCCCTTCCCTGCATATTCTGGGTCAGCTGACTTTGTGCAAGGTCTGGAAGATGAGCACAAAGCAGCAGACTTTATCTTTCTAAGCCTCTGGATGACTGATGCAGGGCGCCAGGGGTGGCTGGAGCTCACGCGCACTGTCACAAATCTGCTGGCTCAGCTTGGTGGACTGGGCAGTTTGGGAGCTCTTAGCTCTTCTGCCTCCTGCTGGACCGTCCCTAGGCTTCTCCGTGTCCTGGGCCAAGGGCACGTTTGGCTCTATGATGAAGGATGCCAGACTCTCCCACAGGTCACACGTATCACCAAAGCTGGAGCTTCATCAGCCTCAGAAACTGACACTGTTCCAGCTCAGTTTCAGGGTTGCATTCACCCTTGGTCTTCCCCATTCTACATCTGTCCTTCTTTCCTCTGGCTGCCTGCCCTGCTTTAGGCCCACTTTAAGCCCCACACCAGATTCCGGAGCAACAGTTGAACATAAAGTATTTAGCTGGCTCCCACAATTATGTCAGGTTATTTCCCAAAAGGAATTCCATATTCTATATCATTTCTAGTAATTTGTTCCTCTGATCAAACCCTAACTGATGCACACTCTTTAATCTCCAGACCCCACTTATCCTTCAAAGCTCTACTCAACTGTCACTCCCTCCATGAAGCCTTCAAAATCTCTTTTGTTGCAATTACACTCTTTCTTCGCAAAGTTCCCATAACAATTATTTTGGTACCATAATTTGTTCACAATATTTACTGGTCATTTACTACGTTCCAGGCACTGTTCCAGGACACAGCAATAAATGAAACAGACAAAAGTTTTTTTGCTTTGTATTAGTTATAGAAGTGTTCTCTCTCTCCCATCCTGGAATATAAATGAGGGTAAAAGTAATCCCAGATATAGTTTTCAAATTGTTACAAGTCCTACAGCCAGTAACTACGAACGTTCAGCATGGCCATTGTCCATTGCCTGAATCCTCTCTCTTCAGTGTTTGTAACTGGACACTGAAGTCTAACTGGTTGACATGTTCTAGGTGCAGGACCCAGTGAGTTTAGTTCATTGCTGTGCACTTTCAAAAATGATGTCACTGACCAGCTTACAACCTCCACATGGACCTGAGGCTGAAAGGACCACCTTTGCCTTGTACTTTCAGGTATTTTGGGCATTGAAGTATCTTGGCACTCTCCAATTCTTATAAAGCCCAGAAGCAAAGATCATAATCTAAGCAAAAGAGCTTTGTGAGACAACTGTTATAAACACATGTTCTGTATAATGTGGGGAAAATTGCACAGTAAATATGGAACAACAACAAAAAATCAGAATAGCATAATACTACACTATAAATACATACATTATGATCAAAGTTAATTAGGTCCAGGTTTCAAAAGGAAAATGGAAGGTTACAAGGAAATTTTAGTAAATAGAAAGCACAAAATATGTGGCCAAAACAATCCAAATGGTACCAGTAATCACAATAAATAAGAATTGGCTCAATTCAACATGAACATCTCTACCCTGGTAAAAGGAATCATTCACTAAAAAGCTCTAATAATGAAACTGTAGGCACCTGACAACAGAGACTGAAAACATAAGGCAAAATGTACAGAAATGTAGGGAGAAATAAGCAAATTTATAGTGGGAGATTTTAATGCATACCTCTCAGAGACTCATATATCAGGTACACAAAATGAGCTAGGATATGAAAGATTTGAACAAGATTAATAAGCTAATCCTAATAGCTAAAAAATAATAGTAATCACTGCTAATGTTTATATGATGCTTAGTGTGCACCAGGCCCTCAACTCTCTGAGGTGTGAATCATTCCATTTTAAAGGTGATGAAACTGAAGCAGGAGAGGATATGTACCTTGCCCTAGGTCATACAGTGAATATATCACAGAACTAGAATTCAAATATATAAACTTTAACAACCAAACTGAGACTACTTCTTTGCTATCACATAGGAAACATTAAAAAAAACTGACCCCACAGCAGGCTACAAAGCAAATCTCAATATAGTCCAGAGTGTTGACATTCTACAGACCATATTATCTAATGACAATGCAATAAAACTAGAAAACAGTAAGAAAGTAGGTTTAAAAATGAGACAAACTTCAAAACTCTGGGATACAGCTAAAGATATATACTTAGAGGGAAATTCATAGCCTTAACGTATTTATTAGAGAACATTTAAGAAGTTAGAAAAAGGATAACATAATAAACCTAAAGTAAGTAGAAGGAAAGAGGTATGAAAGGTATGAAAATTAATGACATAGAAAAAGATAGATCTGACCAACATATCTGAAAGCTGGCTTTCTGAAAAGACACATCAAACTTGTAGTAAGACTGATCAAGGAAAAAGGGAGAAGGAACTTAAAGCAACATGAATAATGGACAAAGATCTCACAACAGTTATTATGGAGATGAAAAAGAAGTTCAAATGTACTCTGAGCCACTGTGAAGACCATGAAAGAGAATGTGTAGGATATAATTTCTGGGCTACCTTATCGACCACTGATATATTTAAAGGCATCCTGGCCAGGAGTCCGGAAACAGGAGAGGATGGAAAATGCTTAAAAAGGCTGATGATGCACTCAGATGCCTACACCAGCTCCCCACTTTATAGCATTCATCCATTTCCATACATTAACTCATGGATGTCTGCAACTCAGTGAGGTGGGAAGGAAAGACACCCCCATCCTTATGTTATAGAGGGGGATCTAAAATCAGAGAAGTCTAGCGACTTGTCTCAGGTCACCCAGCCACTGGAGAACAGCACAGGACTGGACTCCTGGGTCGTCCCACTACCATTCGTGTCATTCCATGTGACTGCACTGGCACTCGGCTATGCTGTTAGCATGATCGCCAGCTGCCAGTGTCAGGGCCTAACTGGGTGAGTTCAAACTGGGTGGTACAAAAATGCTGCTGAGAAGTATCTAAAAAGAGACACTCAAAATCAATCTGAGAGATGAAGGCTGATTCCCAAATCAACAGGGAGGTAAACTCGGTAATCTTTTCTGTTTCTGTTCAGTTGTTTCCAGCCCCCATGACACCAGAGACAAGAGCATCCTTCCTCCAAAAAGGGAGATGAATCCTCCCCCTCCCCGCAAGTAACTGAAGGGCCTCGGTGTTCTTCTAAATCATCCTCTGGCCAAGGTTAATTTTTGAAGGTGTTCCTAATCTAACTCAGAATGGCACCCTCAGTTCCATTCATTCAGTTGTCATGTCATGGATCAGTAATGTACAAGGAAGTGTAAACATCTGCTACATTCAGGTATGTTAAGTGCTTGAAGGATAAAGATTAATGAGATACAGTTCTTGATTTCAACAAACTAATGGTTCAGCACAGGGGACCAACAGACCATATAAATGGCAAAAACATTCCCTTCCTTCACCACCCCCCTTTCTGTACTTGGTGTTTTGGGTCAAAGTGCATCATTCAAAAGGCGCTGGGATGCCATCTGAATATTTCTCAAATGGACTTGACCATGGAAATGAACAGTTGGCTGAAAGAGCACTTTCAAGCCCACCAATACTCATTTCTCTGAATTCCAAATGGAGCGGACTCTCCAACCTCCCTTTTCTGTTTGTCTGCTTGAGATCCCAGTGAGTTCCTCCCAGGACCAACCCTGAGCCACTCTCGGTGTATCCTGAGTTAACTGCCCCTAATTCACACTCTTGGGTTCCCCATCAGGCATTTCTCAGGCTCTGCCCAGGGCTCTCTCCATTGTTAAAGTGTGCACAGAAAAATAAATAACTCTGCTTCTCCTCCAACCATCCACTGCAAAAGCCTCCTCCCAACTCCCCCCAAGCAAATGGCTGTTTATTTTAAACCCACGTTCACATCAGGTCTTCATCTTTCATCTTCTAGGCAATGAACCTCACCTAGATTGTTTCTATTTTAAAGGAATACCCATGCCCAGGAAATGACCTGGAAGGAAATATTGAAAGTCATTCTCAAGTTCATTTGACAATCTTTCAAAGGTAGCATTACGTACATCTTAAAATAGAACACCTAATACAATGGGGTTTTGCTGAAATGGTTACAGGGGACTGTAATAGATACTACAAAGTCACCTTACATTTATAGACTCTATAACAGTTTTGAAAAGTGCCTTCATGTGCTTTCTTCTGTTCATTACAAGTCTCTGGAGGCATGGAGGGCAGGGATTATCACTGCCACGTTACTAATGAGAAGCGGTATCGAATCGTGGTTTGGGCCCTGGTGATGCTCTTTGGGCCTCAGTCTCCCTATCTGTAAAGCAAGGATAATAATAACACTTGCCTTGGGACTTCCCTGGTGGACCAATGGCTAAGACTCTACACTCCCAATGCAGGGGGCCCGGGTTTGATCCCTGATCAGGGAACTAGATCCCACTTGCCGCAACTAAGAGTTCACATGCTGCAGCGAAGATCCCGCGTGCAAAGATCCCACGTGCCGCAACTAAGACCCGGCTCGGCCAAATAAATAAATAAATAGATAAATAAATAACACTTGCCTCATAGGGTTGTTGTGGGACTGTGTGCTGCACTACATTATTGGTACTTGATCTATGTTTGCCACTAGGAGTAGTGAGGAAACTGATCTCAGATAATTACATAATATTTACTTCCTGCATTTGAAATGGAGCTCTCCAAGGAGCAGGACTGGGCCTCACTCACCCCGGCATCCAGCCCCGTGCCTTGCATAGTGACAGCACTCATAAATACTTGTTGAGGCGAAATGACTTGACTAATAATGACCACAAATGACTCTCCTTTTTCTTCTGGAGATGATGCAGGCAGGGATCTATGAAAACTTTGCCCCTTCTCTGCCCCCGGTTCACTGTGACCCAGGCACCAGAAACTTCCAGAAAAAAAAGTTGCCTTTAGAATTACCAACACTGACATGGCTTTCTGGAAACCAGTGAAGAATACTGTGAACCTAAGAGAATCAAGGAGACTAGACATGAGAGACCAGGACAAAAGGCTCAGTGGAGTCTCAGCTGTCTATGATGGGGACAGAGCCATACCCAGGATTGGCAACCCTCCCTCTTCATATTCTGGGAGTGGAGTGAAAAGTCTGCTCTCAGTTGGCCTTATTATTTATATCTCTCTTGACTCACTGAAATGCTTTGGCAGAACAGCAAAGAACAACATTTGTCGTGTCCCACGTGGGTGCAGGGTTCACCACACTGCAGTATGCTGCTCACACACCATCTGCATGAGCCTGGACTTTGCACCTCCAGGGCCTCAGCAAAGGTTTGACTCGCTTGGCTGGTATAGAGTTGGCTTGCCAAAAATATCTGAATTAAATTATAAATTTTCTCTGATTGACCAAGTTCAGAAAGTTGTGTGACCTGCTGTGTTGGCAAGGCTGTGGGGAAACAGACACTTGCACGTGCTGCCATGGGGGTACACTGACAACCTTGATGGAAGGCAATGCAGCAAATCTATCAAAGTTAAAGCCACTCATACTGCTGGACCCAGCAAGTTCTACAATGGTAAGAGTTAGCACCTACTGAGGATTTACACGTGCTGGGTGCTGTTTTCATCACTGCTTATATATTAATTCCTTTAGTCCTCACAAAAACCCTGGGAGGTAGGTACTATCATCAGACCCATTTTACAGGTGAAGAAGCTCAAGCAAAGAGACTTTAAGTCAATTGTCCAAGATTCTTTAGCCAGTAAGAAACCAAGCGTCAGGTTCAGGGGACAGCTCGCTTAACCACTATGCTACCCTGTATCCCTCTACAGTGTTATCCATTTAATTATTATCTATAGTGAAAAGTTAGAAACAAACTAAAAAATTCATCATAAGGGAAAGGATACATGTATTACAGTTTTTCTGTTCAAGGGAACACTAGACAGTTGCTCTTTTTTTAAAAAAATGAAGTTGATATGGAAGTGTACGGCTGTGTTGCAATCACCAAGCTATAAAAACGTAAGTTTAGAAAAAAGCAGAGTGAAGGAGAGAATTCTATCATTTGCAGAAGAAAATAATATATTCATAATGATGCCTGCATATGCACCATATGAAAGGAGATACAAGAAGAGGTAAAACAAAATAAAACAGACAGGGAACTGGGGGAGGGGGCACGCTTTTCACTGTATACCTTTATGCACCTTATGAATTCTGTGCTTTGTAGGTAGGTTATCTTTTTGAAAAGAAAATTCAGTTTAAAAGAACAGACTAGGAGATTGGTTCAAGATGGTGGAGCAGAAGGACGTGTGCTCACTCCCTCTTGCAAGAGCACCAGAATCACAACTAACTGCTGAACAATCATCAACAGTAAGATACTGGAACTCACCAAAAAAGATACCCCACATCCAAAGACAAAGGAGAAGCTGCAATGAGACAGTAGGAAGGGCACCATCACAATAAAATCAAATTGCTTAACCACTGGGTGGGTGACTCACAAACTGGAGAACAATTATACCACAGAAGTCTGCCCACTGGAGTGAAGGTCTGAGCCCCATGTCAGGTTCCCCAACCTGGGGATCTGGCAACAGGAGGAGGAATTCCCAGAGAATCAGACTTTGAAGGCTAATAGGATTTGATTGCAGGACTTCAATAGGACTGGGGGAAAGAGAGACTCCACTCTTGGAGGGTACACACAAAGTAGTGCGTGCATCAGGACCCAGGGGGAAGGAGCAGTGACCCCATAGGAGACTGAACCAGACCTACCTGCTAGTGTTGGAGAGTCTCCTGCAGAGGCGGGGGGGGGGTGGCTGTGGCTCACCGCAGGGACAAGGACACTAGCAGCAGAAGTTCTGGGAAGTACTGATTGGCGTGAGCCCTCCCAGAGTCCGCCATTAGCCCCACCAAAGAGCCCAGGTAGGCTCCAGTGCTGGGTCCCCTCAGACCAAACAACCAACAGGGAGGGAACTCAGCTCCACTCATCAGCAGACAAGTGGATTAAAGTTTTACTGAGCTCTACCCACCAGAGCAACACCCAGTTCTACCCACCACCAGTCCCTCCCAGCAGGAAGCTTGCACAAGCCTCTTAGATAACCTCATCCACCAGAGGGCAGACAGCAGAAGCAAGAAGAACTACAATCCTGCAGCCTATGGAACGAAAACCACATTCACAGAAAGATAGACAAAATGAAAAGGCAGAGGACTATGTACCAGATGAAGGAACAAGATAAAACCCCAGAAAAACAATTACATGAAGTGGAGATAGGTAACCTTCCAGAAAAAGAATTGAGAATAATGATAGTGAAGATGGTACAGGACCTCGGAAAAAGAATGGAGGCAAAGATCGAGAAGATGCAAGAAATGTTTAACAAAGACCTAGAAGAATTAAAGAACAAACACCTAGAAGGGTTAAACAAACAGAGATGAACAATACAATAAATGAAATGAAAAATACACTAGAAGGAATCAATAGCAGAATAACTGAGGCAGAAGAATGGATAAGTGATCTGGAAGACAGAATGGTGAAATTCACTGCCACAGAACAAAATAAAGAAAAAAGACAGAAAAGAAATGAAGACAGTCTAAGAGACCTCTGGGACAACATTAAACGTACCAACATTCACATTATAGGGGTCCCAGAAGGAGAAGAGAGAAGGGACCTGAGAAAATATTTGAAGAGATTACAGTCGAAAACTTCCCTAACATGGGAAAGGAAATAGCCACCTAAGTCCAGGAAGCACAGAGAGTCCCAGGCAGGATAAACCCAAGGAGAGACACACAGTAATCTAACTGACAAGAATTAAAGACAAAGAAAAATTATTAAAAGCAACAATGGAAAGATGACAAATAACATACAAGGGAACTCCCATAAGGTTAACAGCTGATTTCTTAGCAAAAACTCTACAAGCCAGAAGGAAGTGGCACAATATATTTAAAGTGATGAAAGGGAAGAAACTACAACCAAGATTACTCTACCTGGCAAGGATCTCATTCAGATTTGATGTAGAAATCAAAAGCTTTAGAGACAAGCAAAAGCTAAGAGAATTCAGCACCACCAAACCAGCTCTACAACAAATGCTAAAGGACCTTCTCTAGGCGGGAAACACAAGAAAAGCAAAGGACCTACAAAAACAAACTGAAAACAATTGAGAAAATAGTAATAGGAACATACATATCGATAATTACCTTAAATGTGAATGGATTAAATTCTCCAACCAAAAGACACAGGCTTGCTGAATGGATACAAAAACAAGACCCAAATATATGCTGTCTACAAGAGACCCACTTCAGACCTAGGGACACATACAGACTGAAAGTGAGGGGATGGAAAAAGATATTCCATGCAAATGGAAATCTAAAGAAAGCTGGAGTAGCAATACTCATATCAGATAAAATAGACTTTAAAATAAAGAATGTTACAAGAGACAAGCAAGGACACCACATAATGACCAAGAGATCAATCCAAGAAGAAGATACAACAATTCTAAATATATATGCACCCAACATAGGAGAACCTCAATACATAAGGCAAATGCCAACAGCTATAAAAGAGGAAACTGACAGTAACACAATAATAGTGGGGGACTTTAACACCTCACTTACACCAATAGATGGATCATCCAGACAGAAAATTAATAAGGAAACACAAACTTTAAATGACACAATAGACCAGATATATTTAACTGATATATATGGGACATTCCATCCGAAAACAGCAGATTACACTTTCTTCTCAAGTGCACACAGAACATTCTCCACGATAGATCATATCTTGGGTCAACAAATCAAGCCTTGGTAAATTTAAGAAAACTGAAATCACATCAAGCATCTTTTCCGACCACAGTGCTATGAGATTAGAAATCAATTACAGGGGAAAAAGACCATAAGAAACTCAAACACATGGAGGCTAAACAGTACATAAGTAAATAACCAAGAGATCACCAAAGAAGTCAAAGAGGAAATCAGAAAATACCTAGAGACTAATGACAACAAAAACACGATGATCCAAAACCTATGGGATGCAGCAAAAGCAGTTTAAGAGGGAAATTTATATCAACACAAGCCTACCTCAAGAAATAAGAAAAATCTCAAATAAACAATCTAACCTTACACCTAAAGGAACTAGAGAAAGAAGAACAAACAAAACCCAAAGTTAGCAGAAGGAAAGAAATCATAAAGATCAGAGCAGAAATAAATGAAATAGAAACAAAGAAAATAATAGCAAAGATCAATAAAACTAAAAGCTGGTTCTTTGAGAAGATAAACAAAATTGATAAACCTTTAGCCAGACTCATCAAGAAAAAGAGGGAGAGGACTCAAATCAATAAAATCAGAAATGAAAAAGGAGAAGTTACAATGGACACCACAGAAATACAAAGCATCATAAGAGACTACTACAAGCAACTCTATGCCAATAAAATGGACAACCTGGAAGAAATGGACAAATTCTTGGAAAGGTATAACCTTCCAAGATTGAACCAGGAAGAAATAGAAAATATGAACAGACCAATCACAGGTAATGAAATTGAAACTGTGATTAAAAATCTTACAACAAACAGAAGTCCAGGACCAGATGGCTTCACAGGTGAATTCTCTCAGGCATTTAGAGAAGAGATAAGAGCCATCCTTCTCAAACTCTTCCAAAAAATTGCAAAGGAAGGAACACTTCCAAACTCATTCTATGAGGCCACCATCACCCTGATACCAAAAACCGGAAAAAGATACTACAAAAAAAAGAAAATTACAGACCAATATTACTGATGAATATAGATGCAAAAATCCTCAACAAAATACTAGCAAACAGAATCCAACAACGCATTAAAAGGATCATACACCATGATCAAGTGGGATTTATCTGAGGGATGCAAGGATTCTTCAATATACGCAAATCAATCAATGTGATACACCATATTAACAAATTGAAGAATAAACACCATATGATCATCTCAATAGATGCAGAAAAAGCCTTTGACCAAATTCAACACCCATTTATGATAAAAACTCTCCAGAAAGTGGACACAGAGGGAACCTACCTCAACATAATAAAGGCCATATATGGCAAACCCATAGCAAACATCATTCTCAATGGTGAAAAACTGAAACCATTTCCTCTAAGATCAGGAACAAAACAAGGATGTCCACTCTCACCACTATTATTCAACATAGTTTTGGAAGTCCTAGCCACAGCAATCAGAGAAGAAAAAGAAATAAAAGGAATCCAAATTGGAAAAGAAGAAGTAAAACTGTCACTGTTTGCAAATGACATGATATTATATAAAGATAATCCTAAAGATGCCACCAGAAAACTATGAGAGCTCATCAATGAATTTGGTAAAGTTTCAGGATACAAAATTAATACACAGAAATCTCTTGCATTCCTATACACTAACAATGAAAGATCAGAAAGAGAAATTAAGGAAACAATCCCATTCACCACTGCAACAAAAAGAATAAAATACTTAGGAATAAACCTACCTAAGGAGGTAAAAGACCTGTACTCAGAAAACTATAAGACACTGATGAAAGAAATCAAAGGTGACACAAACAGATGGAGCGATATACGATGTTCTTGGACTGGAATAATCAATATTGTGAAAATGACTATACTACCCAAAGCAATCTAAAGATTTGATGCAATCACTATCAAATTACCAATGGCATTTTTTACAGAACCAGAACAGAAAATCTTAAAATTTGTATGGAGACAAAAAAGACCCTGAATAGCCAAAGCAATCTTGAGAGGAAAAAAATGGAGCTGGAGGAATCAGACTCCCTGACTTCAGAGTATACTACAAAGTTTCAGTAAACAAGACAATACGGTACTGGCACGAAAACAGAAATATAGATCAATGAAACAAGATAGAAAGCCCAGAGATAAACCCACACACCTATGGTCAACTAATCTATGACAGAGGAGGCAAGGATATACAATGGAGAAAAGGCAGTCTCTTCAATAAGTGGTGCTAGAAAACTGGACAGCTACATGTAAAAGAATGAAATTACAACACTCCCTAACACCATACAAAAAAATAAACTCAAAATAGATCAAAGACCTAAATGTAAGACCAGACACTATAAAACTCTTAGAGAAAAACATAGGAAGAACACTCTGTGACATAAATCACAGCAAGATCTTTTTTGACCCACCTCCCAGAGTAATGGAAATAAAAACAAAAATAAAGAAATGGGATCTAATGAAACTTAAAAACTTTTGCACAGCAAAGGAAACTATAAACAAGACGAAAAGATAACCCCCAGAATGGGAGAAAATATTTGCAAACAAATCAGTGGACAAAGGATTAATCTCCAAAATATATAAACAGCTCATGTAGCTCAATATTAAAGAAACAAACAACCCAATCCAAAAATGGGCAGAAGACCTAAATAGACATTTCTCCAAAGAAGACATACAGATGGCCAAGAGGCACATGAAAAGCTGCTCATCATCACTAATTATTAGAGAAATGCAAGTGAAAACTACAATGAGGTACCACCTCACACCAGTCAGAATGGGCATCATCAGAAAATCTGCAAACAACAAAAGCTGGAGAGGGTGTGGAGAAAAGGGAACCCTCTTGCACTGTTGGTGGGAATGTAAATTGATACAGCCACTATGGAGAACAGTATGGAGGTTCCATAAAAAACTAAAAATAGAGAGACAAAGGGAAGATGGCGGAAGAGTAAGACGCGGAGATCACCTTCCTCCCCACAGATACATCAGAAATTCATCTACACGTGGAACAACTCCTATAGAACACCTACTGAACGCTGACAGAAGACCTCAGACCCCCCAAAAGGCAAGAAACTCCCCACATACCTGGGTAGGTCAAAAGAAAAAAAAAGAATAAACAGAGACAATAGGATATGGACGGGACCTGCACCAGTGGGAGGGAGCCGTGAAGGAGGGAAGGTTTCTACACACTACAAGCCCCTTCGCGGGCGGAGACTGCAGGTGGCGGAGGGGGAAAGCTTCGGAATAGCGGAGGAGAGCACAGCAACAGGGGTGCGGAGGGCAAAGCGGAGAGATTCTGGCACAGAGGATCGGTGCCCTCAGGCACACACCAGCCCGAGAGGCTTGTCTGCTCGGCCGCCGGGGCGGGCGGGGCTGGGAGCTGAGGCTCGGGTATCGGCTTTCAGTCGGAGCGCAGGGAGAGGACTGGGGCTCGCGGCAGGAAGAGAGCCTGAAGGAGTTAGTGCACCACGGCTAGCCCGGAGGGAATCCGGGGAAAGGGTCTGGAGATACCGGAGAGGCAAGAGACTTTTTTCCCTTTTGTTGCCTGGTGCGTGAGGAGAGGGCATTAAGAGGGCTGCTTGAGGAGGCGCTGGAGACAGGCGCGAGCCGCGGGTAAGGCGCGGACCTCGGAGACGGGCGTGGGACGCTGGGGCGGCTGCTGCTGCTGCTGCTGCTGCTGCTGCTGCTGCCGCCGCCACTGCCACCGCCGCCGCCGCCGCCCGCCGCCGACGCCCGCCGCCGCCCGCCGCCGCCGCCGACGCCCGCCGCCCGCCGCCGCCGCCGCCGGCCGCTGCCGCGGGGCCTGTGTGCGAGCGCGGGTCACTGTCCGCCCCGCCTTCCGGGGGGCCTGTGCACCCCACCACTGCCGGGGTCCCGGGACCCGGGGACGGCTTTCCCGGGAGGGCGCACGGAGCGCCACGGGCTGCTGCAACGTCACGCCGGCCTCTGCCGCCGCAGGCCCGCCCCACACTGCGCGCCCCTCCCTCCCCTCTGCCTGAGTGAGCCAGAGCTCCCGAATCAGCGGCTCCTTTAAACCCGTCCTGTCTGAGCGAAGAAAGGACGCCCTCCGGCGACCTACGCGCAGAGGCGGGGCCAGGTCCAAGGCTGAGACCCGGGAGTTGTGAGAGCAGAGACAGGGAAATCTCTCTGTGCAGCCTCGGAGGCAGCGGATTAAAGCTCCACGGTCCATTTGATGTGCCCTGCGTCTGTGGAGTGCATAAATAGACAGCGAATCATCCCAAATTGAGGAAGTGGACTTTGAGGACAAGATTTAAGACTTTCCCCCCTTTTTCCTCTTTTTACAACGAATTATCCCAGATTAAGGAGGTGGACTTAGCAAGATTTCAGACTTCTCGCCCTTTTCCTCTTTTTACAACGAATTATCCCAAATTGAGGAGGTGGACTTGGAGAGCAAGATTTTTGATTTTTCCCCCTGCTCTCTTTTTGTGAATGTGTATGTGTAATCTTCTGTGTAAGATTCTCTCTGTATAGCTTTGCTTCCACCATATGTCCCTGGGTTCTATCGGTCCGTGTTTTTTTTCAATAATTACTTTTTAATTTTAATAACGCTACTATATTTCATACTTTATTCTATTTTACTTTACCTGCTCTTTCTTTTTTTCCTACCTTCACTTCCTCCCTCCCTCCCTCCGCTCCTCCTTTCCTTCTTTCTTTTTCTTTCCTCCCTCCCTCCCTCCCACCCTTCTTCTTTCCACTTTCTTTTTCTTTCCTTCCTCCCTCCCTCCCTCCGCTCCTCCTTTCCTTCTTTCTTTTTCTTTCCTCCCTCCCTCCCTCCTACCCTTCTTCTTTCCACTTTCTTTTTCTTTCCTTCCTCCCTCCCTCCCTCCTTTCTTTCTTTCCTTCCTGCCTCCCTCCCTCCCTTCTTCCATTCACTCTTCCTTTTGCTTTCATTCTTCCCTCCCTCCCTCCTTTCTTTCCTTCTTTCCATCCTTCCTCCCTCCCTCCCTCCTTTCTTTCTTTCTTCCTTCCTTCCTTCCCTTCTTTCCCTCTCTCTTTCTTTCTTCTACTAATTCTTTCTTTCTACTTTTTCTCACTGTTATTCTGAGCTGGGTGGATGAAAGGCGCTTGGTGCTGCAGCCAGGAGTCAGTGCTGTGCCTCTGAAGTGGGAGAGCCAACTTCAGGACACGGGTCCACAAGAGACCTCCCAGCTCCACATAATATCAAGCAGCAAAAATCTCCCAGGGATCTCCATCTCAACACCAGCACCCAGCTTCAGTCAACGACCAGCAAGCTACAGTGCTGGTCACCCTATGCCAAGCAACTAGCAAGGCAGGAACACAACCCCACCCATTAGCAGAGAGGCTACCTAAAAACATAATAAGGCCACAGGCACCCCAAAACACACCACCGGACGTGGACCTGTCCACCAGAAAGGCAAGATCAAGCCTCGGCCACCAGAACACAGGCATTAGTCCCCCCCACCAGGAAGCCTACACAACCTACTGAAACAACCTTAGCCACGGGGGACAGACACCAAAAACAACGGGAACTACGAATCTGCAGCCTGCAAAAAGGAGACCCCAAACACAGTAACATAAGCAAAATGAGAAAGCAGAAAAACACACAGCAGGTGAAGGAGCAAGATAAAAACCTACCACACCTAACAAATGAAGAGGTAATAGGCACTCTACCTGAAAAAGAATTCAGAACAATGATAGTAAAGCTGATCCAAGATTCTATTTCCAAGATCCAAAATCTTGGAAATAGAATAGATAATATGCAAGAAACAGTTAACAAGGACCTAGAAGAACTAAAGATGAATCAAGCATCGATTAAAAACACAATAAATGAAATGAAAAATACTCTAGATGGGATCAATAGCAGAAAAACTGAGGCAGGAGAACGGATAAGTGAGGTGGAAGATAAAATAGTGGAAATAACTAATGCAGAGCAAAATAAAGAAAAAAGAATGAAAAGAACAGAGGACAGTCTCAGAGACCTCTGGGACAACATTAAACGCACCAACATTCGAATTATAGGGGTTCCAGAAGAAGAAGAGAAAAAGAAAGGGACTGAGAAAATATTTGAAGAGATTATAGTTGAAAACTTCCCTAATATGGGAAAGGAAATAGTTAATCAAGTCCAGGAGGCACAGACAGTCCCATACAGAATAAATCCAAGGAGAAATACGCCAAGACACATATTAATCAAACTGTCAAAAATTAAACACAAAGAAATCATATTAAAAGCAGCAAGGGAAAAACAACAAATAACACACAAGGGAATCCCCATCAGGTTAACAGCTGATCTCTCAGCAGAAACTCTACAAGCCAGAAGGGAGTGGCAGGACATAATGAAAGTGATGAAGGAGAGAAACCTGCAACCAAGATTACTCTACCCAGCAAGGATCTCATTCAGATTTGATGGAGAAATTAAAACCTTTACAGACAAGCAAAAGCTGAGAGAGTTCAGCACCACCAAACCAGCTTTACAACAAATGCTAAAGGAACTTCTCTAGGCAAGAAACACAACAGAAGGAATATACCTACAATAACGAACCCAAAGCAATTAAGGAAATGGGAATAGCAACATACATATCAATAATTACCTTAAATGTAAATGGACTAAATGCTCCCACCAAAAGACACAGAGTGGCTGAATGGATACAAAAACAAGACCCATATATATGCTGTCTACAAGAGACCCACTTCAGACCTAGAGACACATACAGATTGAAAGTAAGGGGATGGAAAAAGATATTCCATGCAAATGGAAATCAAAAGAAAGCTGGAGTAGCAATTCTTATATCAGACAAAATAGACTTTAAAATAAAGACTATTAGAAGAGACAAAGAAGGACACTACATAATGATAAAGGGATCGATCCAAGAAGAAGATATAACAATTGTAAATATTTATGCACCCAACATAGGAGCACCTCAATACATAAGGCAAATACTAACAGCCATAAAAGGGGAAATCGACAGTAACACAATCATAGTAGGGGACTTTAACACCCCACTTTCACCAATGGACAGATCATCCAAAATGAAAATAAATAAGGAAACACAAGCTTTAAATGATACATTAAACAAGATGGACTTAGTTGATATTTATAGGACATTCCATCCAAAAAAACAGAATACACATTTTTCTCAAGTGCTCATGGAACATTCTCCAGGATAGATCATATCTTGGGTCACAAATCAAGCCTTGGTAAATTTAAGAAAATTGAAATTGTATCAAGTATCTTTTCCGACCACAATGCTATGAGACTAGACATCAATTACAGGAAAAGATCTGTAAAAAATACTAACACATGGAGGCTAAACAATACACTACTCAATAACGAAGTGATCACTGAAGAAATCAAAGACGAAATTAAAAAATACCTAGAAACAAATGACAATGGAGACACGACGACCCAAAACCTATGGGATGCAGCAAAAGCAGTTCTAAGGGGGAAGTTTATAGCAATACAATCCCACCTTAAGAAACAGGAAACATCTCGAGTAAACAACCTGACCCTGCACCTAAAGCAATTAGAGAAAGAAGAACAAAAAACCCCCAAAGTTAGCAGAAGGAAAGAAATCATAAAGATCAGGTCAGAAATAAATGAAAAAGAAATGAAGGAAACGATAGCAAAGATCAACCAAACTAAAAGCTGGTTCTTTGAGAAGATAAACAAAATTGACAAACCATTAGCCAGACTCATCAAGAAAAGAAGGGAGAAGACTCAAATCAATAGAATTAGAAATGAAAAAGGAGAAGTAACAACTGACACTGCAGAAATACAAAAGATCATGAGAGATTACTATAAGCAACTCTATGCCAATAAAATGGACAACCTGGAAGAAATGGACAAATTCTTAGAAATGCACAACCTACCAAGACTGACTCAGGAAGAAATAGAAAATATGAATAGACCAATCACAAGCACTGAAATTGAAACTGTGATTAAAAATCTTCCAACAAAAAAAAGCCCAGGACCAGATGGCTTCACAGGCGAATTCTATCAAACATTTAGATAGAATTCTCAAACTGTTCCAAACAATATCAGAGGAAGGAACACTCCCAAACTCATTCTACGAGGCCACCATCACCTTGATACCAAAACCAGGCAAGGATGTCACAAAGAAAGAAAACTACAGGCCAATATCACTGATGAACATAGATGCAAAAATCCTCAACAAAATACTAGCAAACAGAATCCAACAGCACATTAAAAGGATCATACACCATGATCAAGTGGGGTTTATTCCAGGAATGCAAGGATTCTTCAATATATGCAAATCAATCAATGTGATACACCATATTAGCAAATTGAAGGAGAAAAACCATATGATCATCTCAATAGATGCAGAGAAAGCTTTCGACAAAATTCAACACCCATTTATGATAAAAACCCTGCAGAAAGTAGGCATAGAGGGAACTTTCCTCAACATAATAAAGGCCATATATGACAAACCCACAGCCAACATTGTCCTCAGTGGTGAAAAACTGAAACCATTTCCACTAAGATCAGGAACAAGACAAGGCTGCCCACTCTCACCACTCTTATTCAACATAGTTTTGGAAGTTTTAGCCACAGCAATCAGAGAAGAAAAGGAAATAAAAGGAATCCAAATTGGAAAAGAAGAAGTAAAGCTGTCACTGTTTGCAGATGACATGATACTATACATAGAGAATCCTAAAGATGCTACCGAAAAACTACTAGAGCTAATCAATGAATTTGGTAAAGTAGCAGGATACAAAATTAATGTACAGAAATCTCTGGCATTCCTGTACACTAATGATGAAAAATCTGAAAATGAAATCAAGAAAACACTCCCATTTACCATTGAAACAAAAAGAATAAAATATCTAGGAATAAACCTACCTAAAGAGACAAAAGACCTGTATGCAGAAAATTATAAGACACTGATGAAAGAAATTAATGATGATACAAATAGATCGAGAGATATACCATGCTCCTGGATTGGAAGAATCAATATTGTGAAAATGACTCTACTACCCAAAGCAATCTACAGATTCAATGCAATCCCTATCAAACTACCACTGGCATTTTTCACAGAACTAGAACAAAAAATTTCAAAATTTGTTTGGAAAAACAAAAGACCCCGAATAGCCAAAGCAATCTTGAGAACGAAAAACGGAGCTGGAGGAATCAGGCTCCCTGACTTCAGACTATACTACAAAGCTACAGTAATTAAGACAGTATGGTACTGGCATAAAAACAGAAAGATAGATCAGTGGATCAGGATAGAAAGCCCAGAGATAAACCCACGCACATATGGCCAACTTATCTTTGATAAAGGAGGCAGGAATGTACAGTGGAGAAAGGACAGCCTCTTCAATAAGTGGTGCTGGGAAAACTGGACAGGGACATGTAAAAGTTTGAGACTAGATCATTCCCTAACACCATACACAAAAATAAGCTCAAAATGGATTAAAGACCTAAATGTAATGCCAGAAACTATCAAACTCTTAGAGGAAAACATAGGTAGAACACTCTCTGACATAAATCACAGCAAGATCCTTTTGGACCCACCTCCTAGAGAAATGGAACTAAAAACAAAGATAAACAAATGGGACCTAATGAAACTTCAAAGCTTTTGCACAGCAAAGGAAACCATAAACAAGACCAAAAGACAACCCTCAGAATGAGAGAAAATATTTGCAAATGAAGAAACTGACAAAGGATTAATCTCCAAAATTTATAAACAGCTCATGCAGCTCAATAGCAAAAAAACAAACAACCCAATCCAAAAATGGGCAGAAGACTTAAATAGGCATTTCTCCAAAGAAGATATACAGACTGCCAACAAACACATGAAAGAATGCTCAACATCATTAATCATTAGAGAAATGCAAATCAAAACTACAATGAGATATCATCTCACACCAGTCAGAATGGCCATCATCAAGAAATCTAGAAACAATAAATGCTGGAGAGGGTGTGGAGAAAAGGGAACCCTCTTGCACTGCTGGTGGGAATGTGAATTGGTACAGCCACTATGGAGAACAGTATGGAGGTTCCTTAAAAAACTAAAAATAGAACTACCATATGACCCAGCAATCCCACTACTAGGCATATACCCTGAGAAAACCATAATTCAAAAAGAGACATGTACCAAAATGTTCATTGCAGCTCTACTCACAATAGCCCGGAGCTGGAAACAACCTAAGTGTCCATCATCGGATGAATGGATAAAGAAGATGTGGCACATATATACAATGGAATATTACTCAGCCATAAAAAGAAACGAAACTGAGCTATTTGTAATGAGGTGGATAGACCTAGAGTCTGTCATACAGAGTGAAGTAAGTCAGAAAGAGAAAGATAAATACCGTATTCTAACACATATATATGGAATTTAAAAAAAAAATGTCATGAAGAACCTAGGGGTAAAACGGGAATAAAGACACAGACCTACTTGAGAATGGACTTGAGGATATGGGGAGGGGGAAGGGTAAGCTGTGACAAAGCGAAAGAGAGGCATGGACATATATACACTACCAAACGTAAGGTAGATAGATAGTGGGAAGCAGCCGCAGAGCACAGGGAGATCAGCTCGGTGCTTTGTGACCGCCTGGAGGGGTGGGATGGGGAGGGTGGGAGGGAGGGAGATGCATGAGGGAAGGGATGTGGGAACAGATGTATAAGTATGACTGATTCACTTTGTTATAAAGCAGAAACTAATAAAAAAAAATAAATAAATAAAATAAAATTTAAAAAAACTAAAAATAGAATTACCATATGACCCAGCAATCCCACTACTGGGCATATACCCAGAGAAAACCATAATTCAAAAAGACACATGCACCCCAATGTTCATTGCAGCTCTATTTACAATAGCCAGGTCATGGAAGCAACGTAAATGCCCATCAACAGAGGAATGGATAAAGAAGTTGTAGTACATATATATAATGGAATATTAGCCATAAAAAGTAACGAAATTGGGTCATTTGTAGAGATGTGGATGGACCTAGAGACTGTCATACAGAGTGAAGTAAGTCAGAAAGAGAAAAACAAATATTGTATATTAACGCATATATGTAGAACCTAGAAAAATGGTACAGGTGAACCGATTTGCAGGGCAGAAATAGAGACACAGACGTAGAGAACAAACGTATGGACACCAAGGGGGGAAAGCGGAGGGGCGGGGGTGATGGTGGTGGGATGAATCAGGAGATTGGGATTGATGACATATATACACCAATATGTACAAAATAAAAAACTAATAAGAACCTGCTATATAAAATAAATAAATTAAATTTAAAAAAAGAACTATACCTGTAAAGTACATAACAGTTGCCTAATAGAAAACACAACACCAGATGTTTAATTCTATTACTAAATGTCCACATTGTGTTAAAGCTATTTGTTTATATATATTTCTCCCATGTGGCATGTAGCTCAGAGGCTGGCACTTGTTATGTATTTCACAGATGACTGCAGAATGAAGGAATAACGTGCATGTTGAATTGAATCAAGTGGAATTGATACTCATCAAGGTTCCTCCTGCAACTCTATGTAGGAGTGGTCTGTACTTCTCTCTAGAATTAAGCTCATGGAGGGATCACGGTCTAGACCCAGGAGGGTCGGATGACAGCCGAGTTTCATGGTGAAACAACCCAAGCTTCTCAACATGCACTTGAGGGGGAGTTATGATTACTGTTATGCTTCTTGCTGGGCAGAATCAAAGACCCCACTCTAGCCCAGTGCCCCTTGATCTGCCAGCCAGGCTGCTCTCAGAGAGGGAGAGAAGAGTCATCTGACAAGCCCTGTTCTTTTTCAAACCACGTGGATAATTACTCAGAACTCTATTTTCGTCGTGGTTTTTGCAAACTGATTTTATAATGATTTTTTATTTCAGGCATTTTGGCAGTTCTAAGGGGGGAAATAAAAGAGCCCATTAATGCCAGCATGTGTCACTGGGGACACCAAAGTGCTGAAAAGAAGAAGAAAAATATCCTTAATTAAAGCAGAAAAAGCTAGAGGTTACCTGGGTCTCCAAAATGTTGCAGTGCTGGCAGTCCAATTCTTGGGGCTGTTCATTGCCTCTAGGGGGAAGTACATTATTCTGTTGGATAAATTCTTCCAGCCTTAAAACCTAAAACAGAAGAATAGAAACATTCAGCAATAAAACAAAGTCCTATCACCCGGCTGTGGTCATTAATCTGGGACCCATTCCCTTGGGTCAATCAGTTCTGGGGACTGTGCCCCACTAGACAAATCCCAGACATGCTTCTAGAGAGGCCATTTCTAATTAGCTAGTTGCTTCATCTCTCCAGAAGAAGATGAGCCTGGTGGGTTTACAATATTCCACACTTCTCTTTAAATTATTCACATCCACATAACTATATCAGAGCTGTAGCATGGTTTCCATTAGTTTTCATACCATTCCTGGAAGGCCACCCTATTTCTTTTTTACAAAGTTAGCTGGTAAAGAAAAGGAAAAATATTTAAGAATTATACAGATAATATGAGAGAAGAGTGGCTAAATGCTGCTATTAAATTATAAAGGCTTAATTATGATTATTATTAACCAACTAATTGTAGAGTGTCAATTAAACGGTCTGGTTTCCCTGCTCTAGACTTTGAGAAGAACAAGGTCAATAACCATAAAGGAACCTCAGATGTTGCTAAAACTAATGCTCCTCAGGCAGCTCCTCAGGTGTAAAGTGGGGAGGAGAAGGGACAGAGAGCAAGATGGTAAGATCATAAAATATCGTCCCTGCCTTCAAGGAGCTGTCATCTTATGGAGCAGACAGATGCATGTTTACAATCACAACAACATTCAGTAGACACATGTACAATATATAAGAGCATCATTAATGGTGTGTTTGCTCTGTGCCAGGCACAGACCTAAGCATTTTATAGTATTAACTCTTTTAATTCTCCTAACAATTACTATGAGGTAGGTACTACCGCAGAGAACTTACGGCAATAAACTCTGCCCAGGGAATTCCAGCACAGTGTTAAGGGCACTGAAGATGAATAGGAGTCCGTCAGTGGCAAGTTCTTCTCCCTAGTAACACTGTCCACAACGCCTTTAAACTTTGAACTTGGTCCCTGGGTGGTTTGGACAAGTGGGCCCAAGAAGAAAACTCCATTGTTCAGCTGGTTTACATCCATTCCTCACCCTGCTCTCCTTGCCTTCCTCCACCAGGGAGGAGGCTGGCCACGTGGCACAGATATTACCAATGGGAGTAGGAGTCAGCTGGGGTCTTCTGCGCATGCTTTTGTTTTCCTGATGAAGTGGGAAGGCCTGGTCATCCCTGCCCCTCCTTCTTTCCTGCTTTAACTTTGGGCATGACAACTAGAACAGTGACAGTCATTCTCACAGCCAAGGGGAATCTGAGCCAACTTCTCCTGCGTGCAGTGCTAGGAACCTACGATGCATTTAGGGGCCATGAAAATATTTTCATTTCTTTCAGAATCAGAAGAAAAACCTGCAGCCTGGGCATATTCACCTTTATGACAGTGCAGTTACAAATTATAATTTTTAATTCTTTTTGATAAAGAAAAGAGCCCAGGAAGGCAGAAGTATCTAATGCCCAGGACACGGATAATACAGCTGGGGGTGGGGAGAGGGCAGGACCAAGATGTTTGCAGATTTTCCAGGCCTGATATCATTTAGCCACAGAATCAACACCAGCAGCCTCCTGCCTCCCTCTTTTATGTGTGACATTAAGTGCCTCTTTGTTAAGCCTCTATAAAGCAGGCTCTCTGTTATCTGCAGCTGAATTTATGCCCCTGAGACAGCCTTCCTGTCAGGATGAAGTCTTTTTCTTCCTTCCAAGGATGCTAAATGTAAGGAGGTCATGGCAGCTTCCCAAGGTTCCTAGCATCTCAGTTCATCAAAAACTCCTGGAGCCCAGAACCATCATTCCAAGAACAGCTTTTATTCGGGACTTACCTCAAGCAGTGAATTCTGGAGCTTCACACTTAGGGCCTCTTTCTCTTCTTGCAGATGCTTTATTTCATTTTCTGATTTCCTTTTCAATTCCCCCAACTGTGCTTCTACTTCCTAAATGATGAATGTAAGAGTTAACCACACAAGCCACAAAAACATGGACAGGACACACCCTGCCTTATTCCCAAAGGGGTTCAAAGAAACTCACAAGGGTCATAAACTACTATAAGAAAACATAAAGTAGGGCTTCCCTGGTGGCGCAGTGGTTGAGAGTCCGCCTGCCGATGCAGGGGACGCGGGTTTGTGCCCTGGTCCGGGAAGATCCCACATGCCGCGGAGCGGCTGGGCCCGTGAGCCATGGCCGCTGAATCTGCGCGTCCAGAGCCTGTGCTCCACAACGGGAGAGGCCACAACAGTGAGAGGCCCGCATACCGCAAAAAAAAAAAAAAAAAAAAAAAACATAAATTAGAAATACATGAGAAAGTCCAAAGAAAACAGGTGCTAAATTCACACCACAAAGTCAAATATATACTGGGGGTGGGGAGGTGGGGGCAGAGTAAACCCCTGGCTTTAAATTTCGTAGTGTCAAATAAGAAAAGAGAATGCTCATTACTGACAGAATTCTCACGGTTCTATAAATCAAAAAGCCAACTACATCCTCAGTTGCAGGGAAATATCAAAAGCAGAATGAAATTTCTTCTTTGGCCTTCTCAACAGCATCCTTACTTTAGTCAAAATGATGGGATTCATAGGGCTGCTTCCTCCATGGTCCCTCCCCACAGCCTCATAGTCTCAGCACAAAGCAGATCCAGATAAAAGAACATTCTGGAGCCCATGTGAGTGGTGCAGCTGCATTTTAGCTGCGTGATCTTGGGCACATTTCCTAACCTCTCTGTGATTCAATGCATTACTTACATGCTTAGCACAGCTCTAGGTACATAGTAAGGGACTGATAAATGCTAAGTAGTACTATTCTTACAGATGCTTATGCTTTCTGATTTAGCTTAATACCTGGGGAAATTTTTCAAGTGTCTAGAGCAGTGAATGAAATATTCTGTTCCTCGTAGCTGAATTTTAGGTAGATATTAAGTCATTTATTTGTTCAACAAGTATTTATTGAGACCTACAATGTGCTTGGCACTGTTCTTGAAGCTGGGGATAAAAACAGACAATATGCTTACTCACCAGGAGCTCACATTTGCGTGAAAGAGATAGGCAGCAAAGTCAACAGCTATAACGCAGTAGATACCATGCTGGATGGTGATAATTGATTACAGACCTTTATGCTCTAACTGGAAGTAGATGGACATATTAGCAGTTGACATTTACTGTGTGTACCATTTTCTGGGCGCTTTTCACAGATCATCTCGTTGATCCTTATGAAAACCCTTTGAGCTAGGTAGTATTGTTAAAGCTCATTATACAGATGAAGAAATGAAGTTTGAAGAGGTTAAATAACTTGCCCAAGGTCATGCAGCCCATAAGCAGAAGAGTCAAGATCCAAACTCAGGAAAGGATGACTGCTTGGCTGTGCTTCTTCCCTGCCTGCATGGGTCCAGTTATACGTGGACATTTTTCAACAGTAAATACTACAGTACTACACAGTCTGTGGTTGGTTGAACCTGTGGATGTTGAGGAACTGCAGATACGAAGGGCCTACTATAAGTTATACTTGGATTAACTCCCACGTTGTTCAAGGGTCAACTGCAGAATGAATGGACTTTATGGCTGATTGAGTGTGAGGGATAACAGAGAAATTACGGATTTCTGGATTTCTGACTCCTGGATTTCTAACCTGATCATCTAAAAAGATGCAGCTACTGATCATCTGGATGACACCTTTACACTTTCTATGGGGCCAGCCCCAGGCCAGGCCAGTGGTCCTGGGGTGGTGTTTAGCATTGTCCCTGGGGTCAGTCATTTAAAAGAGAAGAAAAGAGGGCTGTGATTAGATTGTAAGGGTCGCATGATATGGACACTTAGCCCATGTATAGTGTCTTCAGTAAATCCACCAACTCCTTTTGCAGGGCTTGTTGCATTGGAGAGTTCATTTTCTTAAGATGATAAACTTTTTGTTTAAAATAAGTTGAGATAACTTAAGCAACCATCAGAAATAAGGCCGTCCCCTCAGCAGAGATTCTGATTTTTTTTTACTTCATTATTTAGTCCCTCATTCACAGAATCTTTTATTGAACAGAAGTTTTTTTTAACATGCTTATTGGTGCAGACACTCGCTAACTCTGCCAAGGCATGTTCACTATAACAGCACAGTGGAAACCCCCTGCAAGAAAGATGCTTAGCATAAAGCAGTGGCTATTTCTAATCTTGCACAGCCTAATGTCCTCGGGTATATGTAATCAATCACAGCTTCAGCTGTTACCTTGATAAATGGACCTAAAGGGAAAAAATTTCCCCACAAATTTCCTCAAGTGACCTTGAGGATTTCAACAGGAAGCATTAACATTCTCTTCCTAACTCGTGGAAAGAGAAAAAACAACTACAAAGACAAGAAGATGAGGAAAAAGAAGGAGATGAATGCTTTCAGATACATAAATTGCTGCATCCCACCCCTGGAAGAAGGCTCTGTGGGCTATTAATTTACAGGATTCACAGAGTACTTTCATAAGCTCTGTTCTCATTTAACTCTCATAATACTTATGGAAAAAGGCTTTATTGCATCCATTTCACATGAAGCAAATCCAATGGCTGGTAAGAGGCAAAAGCAGGACTCCCACCCTTTTTCTGCTTTCTTGTCTAGACTGTCCACAATTACTGGCAGTTTAAGAAAAGACACATAAGGGAGCCACTGTGACGGGAACAACAAATAAGCAGCCACAGGAAATCACCAAGCAGATTTCAGTTGGCATTTTAAAGGAAAACATGTTAACTTTTTTCAAGAAGAAAAATCACTCTTTGGTATGTATTTATAGTAAAGTTCCTGATGTAGCTGAAAGAGTAAACCAGTACAAAGCCTGAAATGTCACTCAGAAAGGGGAGGCAGAAGAGATAATGATCTTAAAATTTCCATACTGTATAAAAACTATAACCTACAGCAAAACATTGCAAATAAACTACACTTCAATTTAAAAATTTGAATACAGAAAAAAACTATAACCTACAGACCAAAGACATCCAATGAACCCCAAACAGAAAAACACAAAGAATATCACACCATGACATATCATAATCAAATTGTGATATGATAAAGAAAAAAGTCTTAAAAGCAATCAGAAAACAAAAAGATACACTATGCACAGGGGAGAACAGATGAGAGTAGCTACCAACTTTTCATCTCAAGAAAATACAAACCAAAAATTTTTAAAAGTTGAACAGCATCTTTAAAGTGCTGAAAGAAAAAAAACTGTTAACCTAGAATTCTATATCCAGCAAAATAACCTTCAAAAATGAAGGCAAAATAAAGACATTTTCAGACATATAAACACTGAGAGAATTTGCTGTGAGCAGACTGACACTACAAGAAACATTAAAGGAAGTTCTTCAGGCCAAAAGAAAATGATACCAGATGGGGCGCTTGAATATGCCAAAGGAATGAAGAGGGTAGCAATAGTAAATTAGAAAATATAAAAGACTTTAGTTTTCTCATTTAAAAATTCTCTCTAAGAGATAATTGACTATTTAAGGAAATAGAAAAGCTATGTAGAGTTTATAACATATGTAAAGTAAAACATATGACAACAACTTCACAAAGGTTAGGAAAGGCTAAATAAAAATAGTGTGTTGCTTCTCTGTACAAACCTTACAGCAACACAATATGTATGAAGTGACATATTATTCGATGGCAAACAATGATAAAGTCGCATGTTATAAATCCTACAGCAACCATGGCACACCATCCCCTCCCCAAAAGAAGGATATCTAACAAGTCACTAGTGGAGATAAAAAAGGGAATACCAGGGCTTCCCTGGTGGTACAGTGGTTGAGGGTCTGCCTGCTGATGCAGGGGACGTGGGTTCATGCCCTGGTCCGGGAGGATCCCACTTGCCGCGGAGCGGCTGGGCCCATGAGCCATGGCCGCTGAGCCTGCGTGTCCGGAGCCTGTGCTCCACAGCAGGAGAGGCCACAACAGTGAGAGGCCCGCGTACTACAAAAAACAAACAAACTAAAAAAGGGAATACCAAGAGCTATATATTCAAGTAATCAAAAATAAACAGAAAAACAGGCAAAAAGAAAAAAGATGCGACAAATAGAAAAAAAAACCAACTCAGCAATATGGTAGACTTCATGATAATTACATGGAATGTAAATGGTCTAAATGACCCTCAAAAGTCAGACTGCCAAGCTGAATAGAACAGAAAATCCAGCTATCCTATTTGGGTTGGCCAAAAAGTTCGTTCAGGTTTTGTAACATCTTATTGATCCTGAACGAACTTTTTGGCCAACCCAATACAAAAGCACTTTGACTAGAAAGATACTGGTAGGTTAAAAGTAAAGGAATGGATTAAAATCGACTGTAACAGTAACCACAAAAATGATAGAATGTCCGTATTTTTATCAAAGTAGACTTCAGGACAAGGAATATTCCATAATGAGTAAGAGGCCAATTCATTGAGAAGACATAATAAGCCTAAATGTGTATGTACCTCATAAATAAGTTTGAATTTATCTAAAGCAAAAACTGACAGAACTAAAAGGGAAAATATAAAAACTGACCATTTAAATTTGAGATTTCAATACTCCTCTCTCAATAAACAACAGAACAAATAGAGAAAAAATTAGTAAGGAAATAAGATACTTGAACAACACTATCAACCAACTTAACCTAATTATTATTTATGAAACACTCCACTCAAGAGCAGCAGATCCATATTCTTTGCAAGGGCACCTGGACCATTCATCAAGATAGACCATCCCTGGGCCATACAATAATATGAGCTAACTGAAAAGGAAAGAACAGAATCTGTTCTTTGATCACAAGAGAACTAAATTAGAAATCAATAACAAAGAGATATCTGGAAAGGTTCCAAATATTTGGAAAATAAGCAACCTATTTCTAAATAACGAAGAATATTTTTGGAGTTGATAGAAATAAAAAGTTGAAAAGAATTAGACAAAATCATTCACATTCACATTATTACTGAAATTAGAAAGCAGAGGCCTAGAATGGTTTGGGGTGACTTATTTAAGGTGACAATGTGGCTGCTTCCCCAGCACAGCACTTCTTACACCCAGACTTGACAGATGGTTTCAGTGCATGTCTTGTTCCTCCTTCCAGACTGTGAGCTCCCTGTAGGCATGGCTGATTCCTGTATCCCTGCATTGCTCAAAACACCAAGTATGCATTCAATGAATGATAAATAAACCATAAATGGATATTGGCAGGGTGAAGACCTGAAGGCTGCTCTCCAAGGCCCAGGGCAATGTTTATTCTGTTCTGCTACATAGACAGAGGGCAAAAGTTAGTGGCTTTGGAGTCAAGGTAGCCCTGACTCACACCCAATTCATGTGATACTCAAGTGACTTCATTTCCCAGGTTCCTCATCTGTGAAATGGGAAAACAACCCCTGCCTACAGGGCTGAGGTAAGAATTAAATCATGGAGTGGAGAGCTGTTGCTCCTTTGGCTGCCCACCCTCTGATCCTTCTCTGAATGTTTGGGAAATTCTCCATCCGATACATCAGAGCCATCCTTCCACCACAGAACCAGAAAATGTCAGACTTACCTTCCCAGACTCCCTTGTGATGAGGGCATGGACATGTGATTGAGGCATGTGATTAAGGCATGTGACCAATCAGACACACCCACCCCAGATTCTGAATTGGAGGCCATCGATATGTACAAGCTGGAGTCATAAAGGATCTGGCAACTGAACTTCCCAGGGGCAGCAGGGGCAGCCATTCTACAGCAGCTCTGACTGACGGAACTTTCCGTGATGATAGAAATGTTCTAAAATATAATGTAGCTAATGTGTAGAAATCCCTCAACACTGTGCTATCCAATCTGGGAGCCACTAGCCACATATGGCAATTGAGCACTTGAAATGTGGCTAGTTCCACTGAGGAATTGAATTTAAAATATTATTTAATTATAATTGATTTAAATGTAAATAACCACGTGTCAAGAGGCTACCATATTGGACAGTGCAGTTCTGCAGGCAACATCCAGGGCCCAGTGTTGGTAATGTCAGCTGTGTAAACAACAGAAGGTCTGGGCTCAGACGTGGCAGCAAGGGTGTCTTCATCACTGAGTAGCTTGCCAAGCCCAGTTCCCTAGTTTTCCAGAAAGCTTTTCATTACCCTTTACTAAATTCCTTTCTTACCTAAACCGCCTAGCGTGGGTTTGTGATGCTTGCCACCCAGAATCCTTAGTGATACAAATGAGGTGTAGAACGCAGCAGTGTCTAGAACAGCTCAGTGAGGACTCAATAAATCCTTCCACACTCTTCTAGGAATCAACATGGGCAAGTGCTAATTATAGGACACGTACTCTGCTCTGTCTGTGAAGATTAAGTTGTAATATCATCTAATCCTACAGACAGGAAAGGAAGATAAACTGTTTGGGTGAACTCCAGCCCATCTCCTGTGGTGTCTTTTTCAGGTTAAGGTAGCATTCAGGATACACAACATACTTATACTCAAGGGCCCAAAGGAAAAGTGTGCTCTTAACTCTAGAGGGGAAACTGGTATCTATATTTAGTCCACAAACACCAGATCTGGGATCTCTTCAAGTTTTTACCTTCCTGTAGTCTGCATGGCCTAATTTATATAACTTATATCCTCAGTTTATAGAAATGACCATAAGTTTTTAAAAGAAAATAAAAAACCAGGAGGAAATGCAATTTATTTCTACATGATTCATTTCCCAAATGGATCCATGCCCCTGATTAAAGCTGAAGTGGGATTTCTACACTCAGAGTCAGGATTGGTTACCAGGGCAACCTGTAGCTCTGGGAGAGCTACTGTCCCTCCCACTGATTGTGGCTCACGATGGAAAGCGGGTTCAGCTTTCCTCCAATGAGGATTGGATTTGTGCAACCAGTCACTGCTCATGGGGAGGAAAGTGCTTTCAATACAGCTGCTTCCCGCTCTGCGCAGGGATGGGAAACCACGGCCTCTGGAGTCAGGCTGTCAGGTTTTAATGTAGCTGCACCACTTACAGTCTGTGTGAGTGGATACATAACATCTTTGAGCCTCAGTTTTCTCATCTGTGAAATGGGGATATGAACACTCATTTTGTAATCCTGTTGGGAGGATTAAATGTGTTCATAAGAATAAAGTGCTTTATAAAGTACAGTGGACACTAAATAATATTATCACACATGATGTCATCTAATGCACATGGTAACTAATCACAGCCACCGTCTACCAAACTTTTGCTACATGTTGTACACTGAGATAAGAGTTTATATATAAAACCATATTTAGGAGCTTCCCTGGTGGCACAGTGGTTAAGAATCCTCCAGCCAATGCAGGGGACATGGGTTCGAGCCCTGGTCCAGGAAGATCCCACATGCCACGGAGCAACTAATCCCGTGTGCCACAATTTCTGAGCCTGCACTCTATAGCCTGCGGGCCACGACTACTGAAGCCCGTGCGCCTAGAGCCCGTGCTCCGCAACAAGAGAAGCTACCACAATGAGAGGCCTGTGCACCACAATGAAGAGTAGCCCCTGCTCACTGCAACTAGAGAAAGCCTGCGTGCAGCAATCAAGACCCAAAGAAGCCAAAAAGTAAATAAATAAATAAATAAATTTAAAAACCACCATATTTAATTCACATAACAAGCCCCCAAAGTATTTATCCTTATTCTCAAAATCAGGTTTCAGAAAGATTAAGTGACCTGTCTGTGGTAGTAAAGCCAGTGAAAGAGTCAGGACTTGGACCCAGGACTAGACTTTCTTAAGTTCATTTATTTATCCAACACATATTTATTGAGTATCTACTACTCTTCACCACCACACATTGCATTCCTCGG
The DNA here is from genome assembly GCF_949752795.1 of Hyperoodon ampullatus. Taxonomy (NCBI): domain Eukaryota; kingdom Metazoa; phylum Chordata; class Mammalia; order Artiodactyla; family Ziphiidae; genus Hyperoodon; species Hyperoodon ampullatus. The sequence goes on from NC_136914.1 coordinate 170,006,756, forward strand.
TGATATATGATTATCTTTCAGTGAAAACTCATAGTGATAATGCAAGTACTTAGATTAGAAAGAAGCCTTCTTATAATAATTAAAGCACCACCTATGCTCACAATAATACTGATATACTTCACTCTTTTCCTAAAGCATTCATATACATATGTTATTTGCTTTCCTCAGCAAACACGAGGGATGATGCTTTGCATTCCCTCTCAGCAGAAAACGCCCCCTTTGGTGGGAAGTTGGAACAGTACTCAAAGGCTGAGAAACCTCTCCCACTGGTTAATTAATTACCTTCATCTACCTAGTGCCTCTTATGCCCCAGGAGCTATGATGTGCTTCGTTTTTTCACACATGGATTACCTCATGCAATCCTTGCAGCTACTCTGTGAGGTGCTATTATCACCATCTGTTTTATAAATGAGTAACTTGGGGCCCCGCAGAGTTTCCCTGTGAGGAATCCAGGTTAAATAACTTTCTGTGGTCACAGAGCTAGAGGGTGGCAGAGCTGGGATTTGAATCCAGGCAGTCTGCCAGGCCTGCGTGTTCACTTCATGTTCTCTCTGTTTTTGCAGATTAGAGGATTTGAGTTTCCCTACGTTAAACACTCATATGACGCAATTCCACCCCATGTCAACAACTCTAGGCCCTATTGTCTCACAGCCCTGGGGTGCCCTGTCTCCTCCTGAAGACTCTGAACTCCCTCTGATCAGAGAACTAGCTGAGATCTATATACAACAGGAGCTCAGTAAATGTTTGAGGAAGGAAAGAAGAAACAAAAGAGGAAAGGAGGGAGGTAGAGGCAAGGAAAAACAAACGGAACGGTATCTCTGAAAGGGGATCTCACCTTCTGTAGCCTCTGCCTCTCAGCTTCCACTGATGAGCGAACTAATTGGATTTCCACCATGTGCTTCTTCACCAAGTCTTCTAGGCGCTTCACCAGTTGGTCTTTGAGATGTTTCTTCTCCTCTTCTGTCTGATCTTTGATTTTACGAAGGTCTTCATATTTTTGCTTCATATATTCTGTCTCAATACATGCCTCTTTCTTGGTCTACAAAAAGAAAAAGGGCTTGTAGAACTGCCAGGGTGGGGAGAGGAGGAGATCACCATTTCTCTTTTGTGTAACTTCTATAATGTTGATTACTGATTTCAAAGCATGTATCACAAGGTACAATAAAGTTTATAAAATCACATGTTTGATATCTGTAAGAGACTTCACTTTATCTGCCATCGGAAAAGGGCTCTTTGGAGTAGTGTATCTATTGTCATAGGATCAGATATTCCAGCCCATACTATAGCGGTTTCTAAAAAATGTTTTGTTTGTTTTGACTGGGAACATATAGCAGGAATCTTAAGCAAGCTTCCAGTTTCCAAGGAGCTAATGATAAGGAGTTGGGAGAATTCTGCTACATTCTCAGTCTCCTAGCTTGACATGCAATGACATGCAGCTGGCAGGATGTTGGCTGGAACTTCACACCCACGCATGCACCCCTGAAACTATGGGACCTGTTGCTTCCAAGTGGACCTGTCATGGTTTGGGGCTGGCCTCCATCTGAAGCTCATTCCAGCAGAGTCCCCCTGTGACTGCTCCATCCCCAGGGCTGGGTCAGACAGTACCTGTGTATCTGTGCCTCCTTTCATGCACGGACACTGCTTGGGAAAGTTCTGATCCTGCTGAGGATGGAGACTGGAGACTTCCAAATCATTCTCTTTCCCTAGGACTTCATTCTCTGAAACCCTCTCTGTCTTCATGTCATCTGCAAGTACAGTGTCAACATCATTGGGAATGCCCTTGGCCTCATGCCTGAGGCCTCTGCAGTTGGGTCGCCATTCTGCTCTTCAACTATTTTGCCCTTGACTCCCCTATGTAATCCCTGCTCCAAGGCCTTCTGGCCTCAAGCATGGTCCAAGTGGTGATGGTCACCTTTGCCCAAGTAGCATCTTGAGTTCAAACAGTTGTCCGGCTCTCCCTTCTTACACTAGTCATCTTCACATTTTTTTGATTGTGCTTTCCACAGGTTAAAAAAAATTGAGGACGTTCCTGGATATATGTACATTCAAAGGATTTAAATAAAGAGATTTCAAGTATAAGACAAAAAATAAATATAGTTAGAATTGCTCAGTTTCTTCCCATATGCCCTACTTCTGAGACCACTGCTGTAAACCCTCCACACCCTCTGGTTCCAACTCTTTCTTTCCAGCCCTAGGTGATTTCTTCTTTCCCAGACACCTCACTGCTGCCTGGGCCACACCCATGATAGCAAGGCATGCTGTGGGCTGTAAAGTAGCAGTCCCATAAACTCCCTAGAGGCAGAGCCTATGTTTTGTGCCTTTGTTATATCTGCCAGTGTCAAGCTGATGACACTGTACATATTCAAGAACTTTCTGATGAGGGAGCTCAGTGGAAAGCACTTTGGAGTCAGATAATCTGAGACTCAGACACCACCTCTATCACCAGGTAGCTGGCTGGCCTTGAGCTAGCCATGTAACTTTCTCAGCCTCATGTCTTCATCTGTGACATGGGATACTGACAATACCTAACTCACAAAATTATTGGGGACACCCAATAACATCACTGTGTGAATGATGTTAGAGTATAAAGCATTGTCTAAGTCTGGGGAAAAGCCAGAGAAATTCAGGCACTATGGTGGATCTGGTGGAGAACTTTCTGGGGGACCAGACATCCTTTTACATCATGCCTTTTAAATACCTGACCTGCGGCAGCTCTGGATGTCGGCTCACTTGTGACCTGCATGGATTGGACTTGCCCACCAGGCAGGTCAGATCAAATAGCCCTGCCCTCCACTCTGCTCCCTCAACAGTCTCAAGGCTGCAAGCAGCGTCAGGCCAACCTTTGCTGTGTAAGGAAATCGTTCCGGGCATCTCACCGCTTTTCTGTGTCACATGACACTCCTGCAACATTAGCCTGTCTTTGGCAACAGCCAGCTTCTCCCCAAGTTTTTCTGCAGTGCTTTTCAACTCTGAATTCTCCTGTCGAGCCTCCTTGAGCTGCACATCCAGGTCCTAAACAGACAGAAAGGGTCTCATTTCTCTTGTTACAGTTCTGTGTCGAGACATCCTGTGTACATCAGATCTGAAAAGTGGTAAGTGCACAGCATATGCCTTTAATCTCTGGAATTCAATGGCTCAGGGTTCATCAAATCCCTACTCATCCTCTGATTGGCTGTGTGACTTTTGGCAAGTTATTTAACCTTTCTGTAGTGAGGATCAAATGAGATAAAGTGTCTGGGGCAGAAAAAAAAATGCTCAGGGAGTATGAAGGATACTAGCTGCTGTTACTTTTAGAGATGGGGCTCTGTGAGTCTGTGGGCCTCATGTAACTGACTTGTCAATGGTCTGGCTTTCCACAAATACAAAGCCCCAAGGATGTTAGGAGAGCAAGTTGTTATGGAGTGAGTGGGGGCTTTAGAATTAGGCTGAATTGAGTTCAAACACTTTGTAGCTGTGTGCCCAGCTAGGCCCATCCTTAAGCTTCTCAATTTTAGTTTTATCTTCTCATCTCTAAATTCTAAGTCTCTCAGCTCTCAGAGGACAGGGATCAAGGCCGGCTCACCGTGTGTCTCCTGCCCACAGCCCCGGCCTGGCACATAGTAGGTGTTCCATACCTACTTGCTGAATGAATGTAGCTGAACTCCATGGAGGTAATAATGCTCGCTCTGGCGGAAGTCAAGGGCTTCGCGCAGTGCGTGACACACGGTAGGTGTTCGACACTAGGGGCCATGCTTAGTCTCCCATTTGGAAGGTAGGAAGAGTTCCTGCTTTACCTGAATGCGGTCCTTCAGCTTCTGGGCGTACTTCTTCAGGTCACTTATCTTGCGGCCTCTGTGCTCCAGATCCCCTTCTAGCTTCCGGACCTGGGCCTGCAGGGCCGCCTCCTGCGCCTGGAAGTTCTTCCGGAGGTCGGTCTCCTTCTCCTGCCACTGCCACAGGGCTTCGCTCACCGACTGCTGCATGGCCTGCCGGACGGCCTCGTTCTCCCGCTCGTACGTGGCCTGCAGCTCCTCAGCCTTCCGAGCATAGTCCTTGCTCAGCTGCTGGTTCTCCGCTCGCAGCCGCTCCACTTCCAGCAGGACCTCCCGCATTTCGGGGCCGCAGCCCAGCTCGGCCTGGGGCTCGGGACCCTCCTGGGCGAGCCGGCCCCACCGGGGCGCCTCGTGGCCGCTCAGGTGCCGGAGCCTCTTCTCGTAGTCGGCCTTGAGCTCCAGCATCTCCTTGGAGAGGGTGAGCACCCGCTCGGCGTGCTCGGCCTCCACCCTCAGTTCCCTCTCCTGGGTCTCCAGCCTGCACGCGGCCGACCGGGCCAGCGCCTCCTGCGTCAGCCGCTTCTGCAGCTCCAGGGCGCTCTCCAGGGCCTGGACGCGCTGCCTCAGGGCCTCCTCGCCCGCGCGGCCCTGCGCCTGCAGGAGCCTGACCTCCGTCTCGGCCACCGCCTTCCGCAGCTCCTCCTGGTGGGCCTCACGCAGCGCCTCCACGCCCGCCTCGGCCTCCTCCTGGCGGGTGTTGAGGGTATAGATCACCTGCGGGAGAATTCGCAGAGCCGGGTTAGTGGGAGGGGCGTGGGTGTCATTGAGGGGCCACGTGACCAGAGAGGGCCGTAACCCTGGCGGTGACGTAGGCTGATCCCCATGAGGTGAACCTGAGAAGAGGATTTGAGTGGAATTGATTTATTAGAAACTGTCCCCAGGAGAAACCGGTAAGGCGTTCCATTGGGACCTCTGGGAAGCACCATGGGAATCCAGTGCAGGGTCTGAAACAATCTGGGACGCAAAAAGAGCCCCTCAAAACCAAACCAAAACAAAATACAACAAAACACTAGAAAATAGAATCCAGCAATGTAAAAAAAGGATTACACACCATGACCAAGTGGGATTTATCCCAAGAGTGCAAAGTTGATTTAACATCTTAGAATGGGATTAACATATATACACTACTATGTGTAAAATAGTTAGCTAGTGGGAACCTGCCGTATAGCACAGGGAGCTCAGCTCTGTGCTCTCTGACGACCTAGATGGGTGGGATGGGGGCGGGGGGCGGGCAGAGAAGGAGGGAGTCCAAGAGGGAGGGGATATAGGTATACATATAGCTGATTCACTTCACTGTACAGCAGAAACTAACACAACATTGTAAAGCAACTATGCCTCAATTAAAAAAAAAAAGACAGAGAATAAACAGAAAACCGAAAATAGTAAAGAAAAAAAAATCAATGTGACACACCACGTGAATAACATAAAGGACAAAATCCACAAGATTGTTTCAACAGACACAGGAAAACCATTTGACAAAATCCAATACCTCTTCATAACAAAAACACTGACCAAACTAGAAAGAGAAGGGAACTCCCTCAACCCAATAAAGGGCATCTATAAAAAACCCACAGCTAACATCGTACTCCATGGTGAAAAACTGTTCTCCATAACTGCAGGGCTAGGTGCTGAATACACATTCAGAATCTCAGAAAATCCTCATGGCAGCCCTGCTAAATTGGTATTTTTCTCCCCATTCTAAGAGTGAAACATTGAGGTTCAGAGAAATTAAGCAACTTTTTCAAGGTCACAAGGGATAAGAAGATTTGAATAACCTGTGCTCACAGCATGGTACTGCACTGTATCTCACTGTCCCACTTGAACATTCATTCATTTATGCATTTACTGAATATCTCAGATGTACCATGTTCTGTGCTGAGCACTAGGAATATGTGCTGATCAATAAGGCAACTGAGGACTTCCCTGGTGGCGCAGTGGTTGAGAGTCCACCTGCCGAGGCAGGGGACACGGGTTCGTGCCCCAATCCAGGAAGATCCCACATGCTGCGGAGTGGCTGGGCCCGTGAGCCATGGCCGCTGAGCCTGCGCGTCCGGAGCCTGTGCTCTGCAACGGGAGTGGCCGCAACAGTGAGAGGCCCGCGTACCGCAAAAATAAATAAATAAATAAAAAAAATAAGGCAACTGACATTGCAACCTCAAAAATATTATAATTCGTCAGGAGAGTCTGACAAGAATATGGTCAGTTTCAACGCACTAAGTGCTATGAGAGGGATCAGCGCCACTTACTAGGGAAACACAGAGGCAGGGTCTAGTAGAAAAGACGACCTCCCAGAAAAAGGGAGCCTTGTCTCCTCATCCTTGGGGGTGACCCGTTTCCTTTTACATGTCATCTTTCATGTGGGTAAGAACAATATGACTTCTTTGTGTTGTATCATAGCACTTGGTATGAAGTTGAGCACACAACAGGTTCGTAATAAGTATCTATTACGGTACTGTTGCTGGTCATCAAAGATTCATGCTTTCTTTCCACAGAGTTGCTGCAGAGGAACAGCCACCAAGCAGAGACCACATTTCCTAGTCCCCTTGCATCTAGATGGGACCATATGACTAGTGATTGCCAATGGAATGTGGCCAGAGGTGGATGTGCATCATCTGAGGGCCAACGCTGGGGTTAGGGTTAAGGGGAGGGTTAAGAAGGTGGCATGTCCTTTCCCGTCTCTTTTTCCAACTGCAAACTTATTGTGGAGTGAAAGATAGAAGGTGCCTGGGTCCTCAGTGACTGAGTAGAAGGCCAACCTGCCCACCAGGAGCACTGGCCTTGATCTCTACACGAACAAGAAATAAACTATTGTGTTGAGCCTCTGAAGTCTTGACATTTATTTGTTACAACAGCTATGATCACCCTGGGAGAACTCACAGGACTCAGCATACAGTCATCCTCATGGCTATGATTAATTATAGAGAAAGGATACAAAGCAAAATCAGCAAGCGGAAAACGAGCTTGGCAGTGGTGGAGGTCAGCGGGGAGTCTGGAGGAAACAAGGTGAAAGCTTGCAAGAATCCTCCACAAGTGGAGTCACACAGGACTTGCTTATTTTCCCCAGCAAGGGGGTGTGACAACACATGTGAAATACTGCCTACCAAAGGAGCTCATTGAAGACTTAGCAAGGTTTTTACTGGGGGCTAGTCGGGTAGACAACTTCTTCTCGGCATTACCAAAATTCCAGACTCCCAGAAGGAAAGTAAGTGCTCACATAAATCACATTGTTTGCACAAACAGTTAAGGCCTGCTGAGATATTCTTATTCCTGTGGGTGATGGGAACCCTCTGGGAATCCACGTTCCCAGATGCCAGCCAAGGGTCAATTTTGCAAGCAGACCATTCTAAGGTAAGCAGTCTCAGGTGTGCTATATTAACTTTTCTGCAACCTGACACCCCAACTGATAAAAAAAGATTGACTTTTATTTTCAGTGGAGTCAAGCTGTGCCAGATCAAATCTTAACATAAATGGGGTTTTCTTACGGTGAAGAACAAAACATCCTTGTAAGGTTTATTCCATGAAATTTGGCATTGGTTATTCCATTGAGGATAAAATAAATGAGTGATGGTGGTGGTGATCTTGAGGACTGCAGTTCCTACATTCACTATACCTGTACAACAGAAAACTTCATTGGAGATCCAGTATATTCTGATGCCACTAAAGCACTTACTGAAGAAAGAACCCAAGCATTGTACCCATTTGAGTGAGAACCATGTCGCCTGGATCAGGGTGTAAAGGACTTCAGCTTTTTCCAGCATTCACTCATGAGTCTGCGTTGTCTGTGAAAATGCTCCCCATGGGCACATCCTTGAATTAACACAAGATCAGATTTCAGGCTGGAGGTAGCAGAGAGGGTCTCACACTGGGCTCAAGCCTCAAGGCACTTTGGCATGTACACTTTTATTCGTGGTGTCTTGCAATTAAAGTCCCCAAACAATCCCCACCAAAGACCTGCCCAAACTGTTCTCTTAGGCTGAGATCTGGTTACAGAACTTTTGGGTTTCTAGAGGTGCCAGACCCACCATCTCCTGACCCTCCTTAGAAGGTTACTCCAAGGGTATGTAGGCATAACCGGGAAAGTATGATACGTTATTATTCATATCATATTTTAGTCACCATCCTTTTTTATACACATATACATTCATATGCACCATGATTTTTTTTATTTCATAGATATCTTGGAGATTATGCCATTTCTGTATATAAAGAGATTCCTCATTTTTATTTTTGGCTGCTTCCTATGCCACATCATATGGATGTGCTATGAATTATTTCTCCATTACCTGCTGATAGACATTAAGTTGTTTCTCTGTGGAAGATCATCAATATGTTTACTTCGGTGTTATTAAATAAAATTTTCCTTACTCTTTTTTTCCATTCCTGTTGGTAATCTTGAGGTCCAATTTTTGCTTATGAATGCAACAAATGAAATTCCAGAGCTTGGTCTTAAAAAACTCATCTTCACAGTTAATATAGAATCTTAGGAAAGAGATGAAAGAGGTGTCTCCTCTCCCAGCCATAGGTGGGGAGAGATACCATTTTGCATCATAAAACTGATGTGAAGAATTTGTATTAGAATTCTTCAGTTCAAAAGCATCAAACTCATTTCCCTGAACAACATGGAGACATGTGTGAATGTTCACAACTGTGCCCGTGGCAAGGGCACTCCTGGCACTACTCTGTTGGGTCATCTTGCCTATTCTCAAGTCAGTGTCATCTTTTTCCACTCTCTCCACTTCCTCATTCTCAAAACCTTGATCTCTGAGCTTGCCCTCCTTCTTCCCCTAGCCCAATAGTCTCTTTTTACCTTAACTTCTCTCCTTTAAAGCCACAACCAATCATGTCAACTACCTTCTTATTGACATCTTCAAATCACCTGCCCACCTCATCTTTAGCCTCACATCCTTCATATTATGAACACCAGATCAACCCACCCACCTCAGCTCTTGTCAAATAATACTAACTGGTACTTAAGATTTCCAACCTCATCTGTGCTCTCCACGCGGATACTATTTAATTGAGTTGTCGTAGTAATTCCCTATTCTTTTTTTCCACAAGGGCTAATTCAATTTTCTACCATGTTTCTCAGGGCTATGACCCTAAATGTTGGCCCACTGCTACTCTCCTAGCATAGTTATCTCCTGGTTTTTTTGTTTGTTTGTTTGTTTGTTTTGTGGTATGTGGGCCTCTCACTGTTGTGGCCTCTCCCGTTGCGGAGCACAGGCTCCGGACACGCAGGCCCAGCAGCCATGGCTCACGGGCCCAGCCGCTCCGTGGCATGTGGGATCTTCCCAGACCAGGCCACGACCCCGTGTCCCCTGCATCGGCAGGTGGACTCTCAACCACTACGCCACCAGGGAAGTCCCTGTCCTGTTTTTTTTGAAGGAGTAATGATTAAGGGCTTGGACTCCAGAACCAGCCAAACTCAGCTGAAGTCCTAGCTTCACTGTCTCCTAGCTGGTGACCTGGGTCAGGTGATTCAACCCGTCTGGAGCTCAGTTTCCTAACAGTAAAATTGGATTAACAATAGCACCAACCTCCTAAGGCTACATTGAGGGCTACATGAGATATTGCATAGAGACACCAGATACCGAATAACTACATAATGAATATTACCTTCTGTCCAGAGAAAAGGACTTGGACTTTTAACTGCAGGCTGGGAAAAAGCCAGAGCATTTGGTCATTCTTGGTATACTATTGGGGGCAGAAGCAGACTGGTGTGGTTAAAGAGAGAATGGAGGGTGGCGAAGCGGAGATCAAGAACGTGTGCCATTCTTCCCCAAAACCACTGGTGAAGGGAATAGGGATAGAGTAGGCAGATGACTAGATGGGCAAACAGGATCAAAGTAACGTGGAGGGCACTAGAGAAAGGCAGATAAGAAGATTTAGTAGAAAGGAAAAGAAACAGAAGAAATGGTATAACTCAAGATAAATGAGTTTTACTTGGAACAATTGGGGGAAAGCATAAGGAATTTCACCTCCTGTGTAAAGTGTCCTTTAGCTCCCTCCAGATAATAGAAACTTATCCCATTAATCTGTCCTCCAGTGCACTGTGAACCACTTGGTTGTTATGGCCCTTTCATATCATAGTATGGACATTTAGATGCTGGATGTCAAAGTAAAATGTGAGCTTCATAAGCATAGGGACCTCAGCTGATATATTCTTTAGTTCCCCAAGCACTTAGCACAATGGCTGGCCTGATCCAGACTCTCAGTGTGTTTCCTGTTAGACTGAAGGAGAACTTTGTAAGGGGTGGCAAGGGATTGAACGAAAAGGATTCCAGAAGAGAGACCTGCAGGAGTAGAGGCCCTGAAGTGGGAGCACACACACAAGAAACAGACAAGCATAACAAGTAAAAGACTAGGCTTTGGAGCCTACACTGCCTGAGTGCAGATCCTCTTTGCCATTGTATGGATGCCATACAACATATGGATCCAGATGCTATCTGCTCTCTGTTTGACATTGGGCATGCCATATAATCTCACTGGGCCTCAGTCTCCTCATTTGTACAATGGGGAGAATAAAGTTCCTGCTTTGTGAGGTTACTGAAGGATTAAATGAGACAGTGCTATATGGCATATCACATAATGCCTGGCTCACCGTAAGCACCTATGGGACCTGGCTGTTCCTATTATGGTTGTCCATAGGGCACTTTAAGCCTGATGGAGATTTCTGTGGCAATGGCACTCCTCTTAGGGAAGGCAGTATAGTAGAACTGGTGGAGTAGGGGTCCTCTGGAGTGAGAGAGACCTAGATTTAACTTCCTGGTAACAGAGATTGCTGGTGGACCCAATATCTGTTTCTGTCCTTTGTCCTTAGAAATAGAACCTTAACTTGTCTGTGGGCACACTGCCACATTCCTCAGCCTCCCTTCTAACTTGGAGCAGCTAAGTGACCAAGTTTTGCCTAGTTGGATATAAGCAGATGTGTCATTATTTCTTCTGAGATGAATCTTCTATTTTCGAGTGTTCATCTTGAACCATGAAGGGGATGCCACAGGCTAAGGTCGGCAGAACAATAAGATAAGAGGAGCTGGGGTCTCTGACACAGTGGAAGACCATGCCAGCCCTGCAGTGATTCCAACAGGATTGCACTGGGTTTTCTGTCATTCACAGACAAACTAGTTCTGTTTGATACATATACTTCTCAATTCTGATCTTTTAAAAATTGCTTAAGTTATTTCACTTCTTAAAGCCTCAGTTTCTTGCCTGTAAAAGAGAGATAACCCAGACCTGTTTTTTTTTTGAGGATCAAATAGGATTACATCTTTTAGCTGTTGGCACATAGTAGGTACTTATTAAATGTTTTTTTGCTTCTCTTTTCTCACACTATGCCCTCAAAAAGGAACGTCCCTTGTTTTTTGGAGACACAATCTGCTCTACCTCCCCACCCTACCCCACCCTCAGAGTCTGAAATTGTTGAGCAGATTTTGAGCATACCCACCCTTCTCCTGGGCCTGATGACTCGCAGGTCACTTGGCAACCTTTCCCCTGCCACCTGCTTGATTTCTTTCAGTCACCACCTACTCAACTGAAACTTCAAAGTGACTGGCCCAAGCCTTATTTGTGAATCTTCTCCCTCAGGAGGAGGCCAACTTCAGAATCCATCAAGGGACATGAATAATTCAGGAGTCAAGAGAAATACTAAGCAAGTTGCAATGTCTTCCCAAGGGTTTTAGAAATTCACTGCTAATGGTGTGAGTTCAGAGAAAATTTCTGCAGCGGGCCTGTTAAGGTCTTAGAGGTTGAGTATTGTAGGTTTAACAGAGCTATAATGAATGGTTTCTGAGCATCAGATCGTAAGGAAAGTTTCCATTAAGTCTGGCAGCAGGAGTCAGAAGTGAAATGGAAAAGGAAAACAGGAAATAATATTTATTGAGTGCCCAGAGTATAACCTTCTCTGGGCCAGGTGATATACATATTATTTGTCAATAAATCTAACAATTTTACAAAGTGGACATTCTCATGCTTCTTCCTGCTTTACATTGGGTGGGGTTAATTTAACATCTAGGAATGATAGAGCATGGTGCTTAAAAGGAGGCTTTGGATCCTGCTGGACCTGGGTTCACATTGTAGCTCCACCTCTCTCTAGCTTGAGGGAGTTATTGAACTTCTCTGATTCTGTCACCTCATCTATAACATGGCGAGATCAATGCCTACCTCATAGATTTGTTTGGAGATTAAAATGACATACAGAACCTAAAACCCTTAGCAGCATTCCTAGCACAGAGTAAACACTCGAGAAATTCTGACTGCTATTATTTTTACTATTATTGCCGAAAGACATGTTAAAAATAAATAATAAAATAAATAAAATAATGTTAAAAAGTGCAGATGCTGGGATTGCAACCCAAATCCTTTTGGATCCAAAAATTAAAAGAAATAGAACAATTAGCTTGTTTAGAAAAAATCTGGTGATATTCTTCCATTCAATATTTTTATAGCATCTACTACACGCTCAGCATGGTGCTAGGCACTAGAAAAACAGAACAAATAAGATCATTCTCTTGAAGGGCTTATAGGTTAGCAGAATGTGGTAGATTGTCCTGTTTTTCCTTTTTTTTTTTTTTTTTTTTTCCTTCCTTGCTATAGCCCTTCCAGTCTGTGGACAGCATTTACGTTTCTTTCCTTTTGGGCTTGCCTGTGACTTGCTTTGGCCAATGGAATGAGAGTGAACTTGTTACAAACAGAGGCTTTAAGTGCGTTTATGTGTTTTGGCTTGCTCTGCTTCTAGAAGAGTACATTTAGGGTAGACATGGGTTCCAAAATGAGAGACACGTGGAACAGGCTGGACCCCAACCCAAAGGCTGGAGTTAGCTTGGCTCAGCCAAGCCCAGCAGAGAGCATCTGTACAGCAGCCAACCTAAGCAGGAGATAAAGCACTGCTCTTGTAGGCTGCTGAGATTTTTAGGGTTGTTTGTTAAAAAGCATTATCGCAAGAAAACCTGACTAACACATGAAAAGAGAGAGAGAGACAAGTAAGCCAATTAGTACATTTAGTGGTATTTGAGGTGCTTTGCTAGAAATCTTCTAGAGAAAGGCACAAGGGTCACAGGGAAGGATCACATTGCTCCAGTAATTCTCTCCCTTCCTTCCTGCATCATCATTAATGGATCATTCCCATCAACATATAAGTGTATTATAATTTTTATCATTAACCAAAATCTTTCTTTTGATCCCACATCCCCCACTTTTCTGCATGTCTTTATAGCAAACTCCTCAAATACTTTGTTTATACCCATTGTCACTAATTCCTCACCTCCACTTCTCTCCTGAACCCTCTCCAGTCAGGCTTTCAACCTCACTAATCCACCAAAACAAGTCACTGTTTCACTAATGACCTCCAAGTTGCTAAAGCAACAGAAAATTCTCAATCTATCTGTTTAAATTTTCAGCAGCATTTGAAATAAGAAATCACTTCCTTCTCCTCGAAACTTTGTCTTCACTTGGCTTCCCTCCTACTGACCACTGACCACTCCTTCTCATCTGATTGGCTAGTTCTTCCTCATCTCTCATCCTTCAGATAGGAGGGCCTCAGAACTTGGGCCTCAGACTTTCGCATCTCTACAAACACTTTCTTGGGATCTCATTCAATTTCACGATTTTATGTATGCTTTTTTTTTTGCTAATGACTGTCAAATTTATGTGTCCAGGCTGGACCTGTCACCTGAATGTCAGATTCATGTCCTGTTGCTTACCAATATCTCCTCTATCTAACATGCACCTCAAATTTAATTCTGGGGATTTTTCCTTCAAAACCTGCTCTTCCCACATTATTTCCCATCTCGCTCCATAGCAACCCCCTTCTTCCAGCTGCTTACGTCAAATTTTGGAGTCTATCAATAAATACGTGAAAAGATGCTGAATATCACTAATTATTTGGGAAATGCAAATCAAAACTGCAATGAGAATCACTTTGTTGTACACCTGAAACTAACACAACATTGCTAATCAACTATACTCCAATATAAAATTTAAAATTTTTAAAAATTAAAAAAAACTGCAATGAGATATCACTTCATGCCCATTAGGATGATGATCATCAAAAAACAAAAAATAAGTGTTGATGAGGATGTGGAGAAATTGCAACCCTTGTGCACTGCTAGTGGGAATGTAAAATGGTTCAGCTGCTATGGAAAATGGTATGGTGGCTCCTCAAAAAATTAAACATAGAATTACCATGTGATCCAGCAATTCCATTTCTGGAATTTCAATTCCAATAATTGAAAGCGGGAACTTGAATAGATATTTGTACACCCATGTTCACAGCATTATTTACACTAGCCAAAAGGTAGAAACAACCCAAGTGTCCATTGATAGATAAATGGATAAACAAAATGTGGTATATACCCACAATGATATATTACTCAGACTTAAAAAGAAAAAAATTCTGACACATGCTACAACATGGATGAACCTTGAAGATCTTAAGCTAAGTGAAATAAGCCAGTCACAAATGGACAAATGTGGTGTATGATCCCACTTGTATAAGGTACCTAGAGTAGCAAAATCCACAGAGATAAAAAGTAGAATGGTGGTTGCCAGGGGATGGGGGGAGAGTGTTCTGGGGAGTCAGTGTTTCATGAGTAGGGAGTTTTAGTTTGGAAAGATGAAAAAGTTCTAGAGACAGATGGTGGTGACAGTTGCACAACAGTGTGAATGTACTTAATGTCATTTAACTGTACACTTAAAAATGGTAAATTTTGTCATTTATATTTTATCACATTAAAAAAAACAGTTAAAAAATGTTTAGAGCCGTCTATGCCTCAAATCTGTCTCTGACATACTAAATCCACTCCATCAGCCAATCCTGAATCTCGCCCCTTCTCACCATCCCATCCTGCCCTTAATCTGAGTCATGAACACCTCTCACTTGGACCATTACAATGGCCTCAACCCTTGTTTCTACATTGCCATCTAAAGTCTGTTAAAAGTCAGTCAAATCATGTCTCCCCACTGCTCAAAACCTTCTGATGACTAACCACGCAGAAAATGTCAGAGCCTACGGCAACCAGAAGGGGTTTACATGTTCTGGCTCCCCAGGCCCTTTCTGAGCTCACCTCATCTGCTTCTCTTTCTCACTCCCTCCACTCCAACCACACAGACGTCCTTGCCATGCCTCAATCATGCCAAGCACACTCACTGGCTCACTTCATCTTCGTGTATATTGTTGCCTTTTCTGGAGGACCATTCTCCTTTGGGTTTCTACTCATTTGCTACCTTATCAGTGAGACCTGCGCTGATTACCCCCCAAATCATTGCTCTCCCCATAACTTTTCCTGCTTTATTTTTCTCCATGTCACCTTTATCTGACATATCATATATTTTACATGTTGTTTTTTTTTCAATTTGCTTATTGGTCTTCCTCTGTAGAGTATGAGTTATATGCAGGTAGGTTCTTTTGTCTGTTGCATCCACTACTAGATCCCAGAACAGTGCCTGATGTGTGCAAAGGACTCTGTAAATATTTGTTGAATGAATGAAAAATCTCTTTATCCAAGCAGAGAGGCATCAGAGTGCAGAGGAGACTTGAGTTGGGTATGAAAATATGAGCAAATGTCATCCAGGTGAAGAGAAAGGGGAAGAAAATACAGGTAGGGGGAGTGTCAGGAGCAAGAAGTAGCACAAAGGCATGAAATAGGGGGGACTGGGAGGGGACATGCAAGGGGAGTCCTCCTGGCCAGAGCCTGGTGAGGGGCATTGGCAAGACAGGGAGGACAGCATGACCCAGCACTGGACAAGTGGGCAGGGGGCAGACACTCAAGGGTCCAGCATCCATGTTAAGGAGTTTAGACTTTATCCTGTTTACATAGCACATGGTGATCATGCAGACTCCCATACCTTGCCCTGAGATCCTGATGTGGTACAGCTGGGGCAGGGAGAGGCCAGGACCTCCATTTTTAACACTTGGCTGCCCAGGGCTTCAGGCTCTAAAAGCATATGGGTGCATACTTCGAGGAACTGTGGCTTCTGTGCCATGCAGTAAGCTTGTCTTACAAGATTCTACCTCTCTGAAATTACAGGGAATAAAACTCTCCATAATGTTTAATTTTACATGTCAACTTGACTGGGCCACAAGGGGCCCAGATATCTGGTTAATATTATTCTGGGTGTGTCTGTGTTTCTGGATGAGATTAACATTTGAATCTGTCAACTGAGTAAGGCAGATTGCCCTCCCCAGTGTGGGTGGGCCTCATCCAATATCCAGTGGAGGTCTGGATAGAACAAATCCTGGGTCAGGGAGAATTCACTCTCTGACAGCTTGAGATGGGATGTCAGTCTTCTCTTGCCCTCAGATTAGGATTTACACCATTGGTTCTCCTGGTTCTCAGGCCTTTAGACTCAGACTGGAATTTGCACCACCAGCTCCCATGGGTCTCCAACTTGCAGATGGTAAATTGTGGGACCTTTCTGCTCCATAGTCACATGAGACACTTTCTCATAAGGAATCTCTTTCTACATATATATCCTATTGGCCCTGTCCCTCTGGAGAATCTTGACTAAGACATTCTCCATTTCGTAAGTTTGGGGACCACTGTCCTGACTTCAGTGTGGAGTCCAGATGCGATGGGGCAGGGAGAAAACTGTGGGAGGCAGGGGGATGAGCTCAGGGTGAGCTGGAATCAGAGCAGGGGAAATGGGAAGGGGTGTGGGTTCAAGAGCGGCCAATTAGCAAGAGTGGCAGGGCAGTGACTCACTAGGTGTGGGGTAGGGGAGAGGGAAGAGTCCAGCGGATTCTCCAGCTGGCATGACTGGAGCAGGGCGGGGGGTGTCCATGCCACCCCACCTCAGAAGCATAGCATCCTGGGATGCCAGAACATGGATAGGCCAAGGTCACTGCTTGACTCATGTTCCTACACATGAGGCAGCTCCAACTCTCCTGGCACCAAGTCAGAACAGAGGACTAGCTAAACCTTAAGAAGAAAGTCCTGAATTTGGGTGCTGAAACTCCTGGGAAGAGCAGAGGTCTTGTGATTGCTATTCCTTTCTTTATGGAAATGGGTTAAAATAGGTCCCAAACAAGGCTGGGCTCCTGCAAGCAAATGGGCTTGGAATGGAGGCCAAGACACTCATTTTTTTAAAGAAAATCTCATCATTACCCATCAGACAGCCATTGCTAGGCACCTAGCTGCACATGGCACTGAGCTGTGAGGCATAAGTTTCTGAGTAATTGAAGCTCAACTGTCTCCCAAGCTTGTTTAGACTGAGACTTAGCTGAAAGGTAAGGGCAGTCTCTTCAGAAGGCTCTTACTGAGAGCCCCTCCTCTCACTAGCTGAGGCCAACACTCACAGATACAGGCCCGCCTGCCTTCCAGGGAGTATCACCCTCTGCATAAGATGAGTGGATATATGTATATGTATAACAGATTCACTTTGCTGTACATCTGAAACTAACACAACATTGTAAATCAACTATACTCCAATAAAATTTTTTTTAAAAAGCTTTAAAAAAACCAAAAAACAAAACAAAAACAAACAAAAAAAGACGAGGGACCATCTTTTGAAGCTCCAATGACTTGTTTACAGCTTTTTGGAACACAAAGACTAGGGCTAGCTCCCTTGGTTAGCCAACCTGGTCAATACTTATGCATATGTGTTGCAATACTTCCTTTGTGAACAAGATCAATACAAAAAATTCTTTAAAAAATCAATACAAAGAAATCTTAATACCTCTCACAGGAAATACTTTAACAGAGAAGTACTCCAGGTAGGAGCATCAAAATCTGTAACTACAGATACAAACAAAATCATTTGAACTTAATAGCAGAAATGAAGATCTTCAAGCTTACCTGCTTAGATTATGTATTATAAATTTAAATTCTGACAGTGGGCTTTCTGTGAATATCTATATGAACACACATATGAACACACATATCCATTTGTTCCATATAAATGATACCACACTGACAATAATGTGCTAACGTTATTTTTATACAGCACTTTACAGTTTACAAAGCAACTTTACGAGGCAAACCCCACAGCATGAAAGATAGATATATTGAATGCCCATTCTAAAGGAATTCTTATTTCTCCACTGTTCTCTGTGTTTGGCAGGTTGGGGGGGAGGAAATCTCTTTAAACATTTTCCAGTCCATTTATTGTACCTTCTGCATAATCCTCAGATAAAGAGTATGTTTCAAGTGACATATTCTTTTTTTTTTTTTTTTTTTTTTTTTTTTTTTTTTTTTTGCGGTACGCGGGCCTCTCACTGTTGTGGCCTCTCCCATTGCGGAGCACAGGCTCCGGACGCGCAGGCTCCGGACGCGCAGGCTCAGCGGCCATGGCTCACGAGCCCAGCCGCTCCGCGGCATGTGGGATCTTCCTGGACTGGGGCACGAACCCGAGTCCCCTGCATCAGCAGGCGGACTCTCAACCACTGCGCCACCAGGGAAGCCCAAGTGACATATTCTTGTCCAAACACCTTAACAAAACCCAAAGATCTGTTTATTATACGTGGGTAACCTTTGCAGATTGTCCTCCCAGCCATGGCTGAGTTTCTGTGCTCTGGCATCACGTGGCTTTGAGTACAGCAATAAGAAGTTTTACTCTCAATTTATGGGTGATGGGTACATGTTGCTCCCTTAAACTGCACACCAGAAACAGGAGGGCCACACCAGGTCAAGTTCATAGACCAGACCATCTTTTGTCTCTGACTTGAGCTACCGGGAGCATTTGTGGGAGAGCAGAGCCCTTGCCAGCCCACCATGTCAGGGACCTCACAACGTCAGGAGTAGATTAAGTTAAAATAAAAAGAATGTAAGAGTGAAGATGCAACATGTTACAATTTTGTTTTAAAATCATACACACACATAAACAAAGAAAAAGATCAAGAATGTATCAAAAACAGGACCAAGGTTATCTCTGGATGGTAATAATGAAAGGTACCAATTTTTCTTCTTTTTTAAACTTTTGTGCATTCCCAATTTTTCTATATGAGTGTGCACTTCAATTATACTCAGAAAAAGGTCTTTGTTTTTTGGTTTTTTTTAAGGATAGGAATATACCATCAAACTCTTCTGCATCAGTTAATCCACAAATATCTAAACCTGAGACACAAGCCCTGGAAGGAGAAACATCTGACAAGGAAGAGGCAAGTGCTGAGGCCTCCCTCCTGGGGATCTGGCTTTGGTGGCACTGCCTCCTCCCAGCTGGCTGGTCTATTCTGCTCTAAGCAGCTCAGTTGTGATAAATGTATTGTCTTTTCCGTTAAGGACCTTCTTTCTGTGGGGGAGGAGTTTAAGGTAGTCTTGTTGCTGCTGTGGGTGTAACGAGGTATGCAAGGTGCTGCCTGAAGCTTCGATAAGGGCAACAGGGAGCTGCAGGCCACAGGTCACGTTGGTTGCAGCCACTCTCTGCTTTCAGAAACAAGCTCTTGAACTCAACCTCTAATAAACTTCTCCTGGGAATGAATGAGGGACAACAGAAAGAGCATTTGGTTTTCATAGAGTTGAGGGCACGCCTGCTCTGTGTACTTCCTAAAAATTTCTGGACTCATTTCTTCCAAAGCACCTTCCTTGTGATTACTCTACTTTAGGGCCCCTTCATCCCTTGCCTCACTAGAGTGTTCCATTTACTGAGCCTAAGGTCATTGCTATGGTTGTTACTATTACCATCATAGAAGAGGTCCAGGGTGAGCAGCTTGTGCTTAGGTTGGGGATGAACTGGAAGATGTATATATCACTTCTCTCAGCACCCATAGGCCTACACTTAATCTCAGAGCCAAAAGGGAGTCAGGGAGATGCAGTCTCTGGCTGGGCTGCCATGTGCTTAGCTAGAATATAGATGGTTCTATTACTAACAGGAAAAAAGAGAGACAGGCTGTTTCCCCTGTGCCAGTACCTTAGAAAGTTACAATCTTGCCTTTTACCAAATCTATATCAGCTATGTTATATACAAATGAGCCAAGGCTCAGAGATTTTAAGCAATTTTGCCAAAATCCTTCATCCCGTTAGGGCAGAATGGAAACTAGAGCTTGTCCCCTGATTTTCAGTCCAATGTTCTTTTTCTCTAAATTGAGTCTTCGGTTTAAATTGAAAAGGTTACCATAGAATTTCTAAGCTGTGCCAGATAAATACAATGACCTTTAAAAATGATACCAGATTGTGACATTGCTCAAACGTTGAACAGAGATGCAAAAGGAGCCAGTAAAATGTCAAAAAGAAAGATGACTATATTTGTAGAATTTTAAGATTATAAGCAAGATACCACAAAGACCATCTTTTTCATTTCATAAATAAGGCAACTTTGGCCCCAGGAGTCTACTGATTTCTACACTGTCACACAGCTTGTGTGGAAGAGCCACAATGGGGCCTTTATCTCTTGATTTTCAGTGTTCCTTTCACTGAATCTCAAAGTCCCTCATGAGAGAGAAAATGGGTCTCAGAAGAGCCTGAAGTTGGAACCCATGAGACTCCCAGGAAGCCCCACTTCTCTCTCCTCAGGTGTTATCTACAGAATTTGTTACTCTCTTATCTGACTCATATTCAGCTTCAATTCAACAACCTCCATTTACAGAAGCCCTTCCCTTCATCAGTCACTGTGCTGGGATGGAGGGATGTGAAGATACAGAAGCCATGGTCCCTGCCCCAAGAAACTCACAATTTAGTAACAAATATGTAAAACAACCATGAAGTGATGCAAGATGACATGATGGCAGGATACAGAGTGGTGACTACTTTATTTTCCCAGAAAACGTAATATCCCACCCACCATCTGTGAGAGACTCTCACCCCTGGCCAAAAGGACGAGTAGGTATCCTTGGCTGGCTATTGATAGAACCCCATCCTTCTGACCAAGTGACTGGCACAAGCAGGGCGTGGGATCCAAGCCGGACTAAGCAGGATCCTTCCTAGGATTTTATTCAATTGAGGTAGGAGAGAATCTCTCTTGCCTGTCGGGTCTGAGGGTTGGAAGGATGTTAATTCAGAGTGACCTATGGCCTTGTTCTCCATCACATGGAAAAAGCCAATTATTGGAAAAGAATGACTCTGCCACACAGACAAATGAAGAGATAGTGGGAGAAAGAGCTAAAGGTACCTGTCTAACAGCAACAAATATCAAGGTCCTTGTATCATAATCATCATCATCATCAACATCATTAGAATTAACACTTTTAGTGCTTACTTTATGCTGGGAACGGTGCCTGTATAAAATGTGGGCACTTGATATCATCTCATTGAATAATGATAATAGTAATATGAATAAAGTTATAAAGTTATTATTATCCTCCTTTTACAGAAGAGTAAAAGAGGACAAGTAATTTGCCCCACAGCTAGTGGGAGAACTGGGCCATGAACCCAAATTTGTTTGACTCTAAAATCTTAGTTCTGGGACTTCCTTGGAGGTCCAGCGGTTAAGACTCCGTGCTTCCAATGCAGGGGGCACGGGTTCAATCCCTGGTAGGGGAACTAAGATCCCACAAGCCGTGCGGTGCAGCCAAAAAATAAAAAATAAAAATCTTAGTTCTTTCTACGGCAACATATAGCCCTGAGCTCGAAAGGCTCTGAATGAAGGCTGGTGGCCTGAATTTCCCTCTGGGGATAGCGTCTTCTCTGTGTGGATTCCTGGTGGGCCTCTCCCCAATCTGATGTCCCTTCCTTGACCACCTTGGGTGGAGGTCCTCCCTGTAGGCAGAGAAATCTCAAGTCTTCTCCCTGAGCTGCCCCAGGGTGAACATCAGACTCTACTTCTACAGTCCCCACCTCTGTTCAGGGTAGAAGACCACCATTTCTGATACCTACACATTTCCACAGTGTTCATTATCCAACAGGTTGTCCTTATTGATATCTTATTATGTGCCAGGCACCCTTCAAGCTTCTTGGGATGTATCAGGGGACATGATATACAGCGATCGCTGCCTTCATGCAGTTGAATTCTAGTGGCAGGGCAGGGTGAGAGGGGAGGTGGCAGAGAGATCGACATTAACAATAGATATAATAAATGAGTACATTATGGTGAGTTAGAAGTTTGTAAGTACAATGGAAAATGAAAAGGCTGACCAGGAAAAGGGGCATCAGGACTATGGGGAGAGAGGGTATCATTATTTGATACAGGACAGTTCAGGTTAGCCTCGTTGAGACGGTGGCATTTGGGCAAAGATGAGAAGGAGCTGGGAGGTTAGCCAGGCAGACTTCTGGGTGAAGGGTTCTAGGCCAAAGCAAGGGTCCTGAGGCCAGTAGGGGCTGCAGTGGAGTGAGCAAGGGGACAGTAATAGGAGTTAGGCTGGTGAGGTCATGGGGAGCCTGGGTTGTAGAGTCAAGGACTTTGGCTTTTACCCAGGGATGAGAGCCACTGGTGGGTTTGAGCAGGAGAGCAGCTGAGATCTGACTTAAAGGGGATCATTCTGGCTGCTGGGTTAAGAATAAAGTACAGGGGGACCAGGATGGAAGCAGGGAGACAATTAGGAGGCAATCATCTTAGCGAAAATAATGCAGGCATCTCAACACAGTGCGGCCCACAGTGAACTCATCTTCTTCCCCTCACTACCCACCTCCAACCTGCTTCTGGAGGCCATAATGCAGTCCCCTTAAGTTGGGAACCCAGGAGTCCTCTTTGGCCATTTTCTCTTCCTCCCAGGACATGAAGACTGCACAGCCTGACCGACAGGAAGTCCCCACGTCCATCCCTCCTCTCGCTCTCGTCCCACAGGCCCTCATCGTCCGAGCCTTGTCTGTGCTGCCCAGCTCCCTGCCCTGCAGGAGTCACTGCACTGAATATAGCTGCTCCCATCACTACCCAGTGGGGCTCCCCACGGCCCCTGGGTAAAATGATGCTCCTTGGCATGACATTCGAGGCTCTGAACAATCCAGTGTCAAATCCTGCCACTGCCCCCGGAGAACTCAAGCTCCAGTGACACTGGGTTACACACTGCTTCCTGCACAAGCCACACACTTTCAAACCTTTCTGCTTTTGCTCACTCTTCTCCGTCTGTCTGGAATGCCTTTCCTGCCATTCTCTCCCTGGTGAAATCCTCCTCGACACGAAGTTCTAGATCCAATGTCACCCTGCCTTCCAAGAGCTTCTCCAGGGCCACCACGGGGAACTCATTCATTCAAGAAATATGTACTGAGTCCCGAGGCACTAAGCTGACACTGTGAATTATTCTCGCCTAATACTTCTCTTCTGGTATGAAGACATGGAAAGAGATGTAGATTTTAAAATTTGCATTCCTTTCTTTTCTTAAAGAGGTTAGGGTAAATTTATTACTTCCTTCTCTGTTCCCCCATAGGATCTATCCACACTCCTTTGGAGCCCCTGTGTACTCCTTAGCAGAGACCACTATTTGTGCTGGGAAAGGCAGTCTCATGCATGTAGTCTTTCAGCCCCTGCTGGGCCACATAAGAATGGGCCCCTGGAACCCTTCCTTACCTAGAGTTAAAGAATGCACACAGCCTGTGCCGGCCTTATCAGCTTGTATGAGAATATCTTTCCCTGTTTCAGGCTCAGTGTGTACCTTTGTTCTGCTGAAGCGTGTAGGTCGATGGCCCTGCAGCACGTGCCCAACTTTCAGTATTTCAGACCCCAGGAGGGAGGAAGAGGGGTCCTTCCGCTAGTGCACAGTCGCCCTATGTCAGCTGCCCAGGCATCTGCTAGCAGAGGGACCAGTGCACACCACTGGAACTGAGTTTTCTTTCTCTTCTCTATGTGAGTAAAGCATTGATCCATTTAATGCTTGACGATGACATGCTTTCCTTGGCGACTCGAATGCCAAGATGCAGTGGGCAGAAGTGTTTGGACTTCTAATCCTCGTGGCCGGCACAGTGATGATCTTTGCTCTCCCTCCATGTAGTTGGGGTTCTCCCCTGGCATTGATAACAAGCACATGATGTTCTGCTTGACAGTTTGTTGGTCCCAAGAATCTCAATTTTTAGCTGATATCCTGTTAATTTACTCTATTTTCCAGATCCTCTTGTAGTTTTTTGTGGCCACACGGCTAAGTGTTATTTAATGAAATGTTAGAAGGAGTATTATGTGGGCTTCCAGAAAGCCTCCTTCAAGGGGAGGGGATGCACCTATCTTCACCCCTCTCTTTCCAACAGTGTGGAAAGGAATTGTCATGGCTGGAGCTCTAGCAGTCATCTTGGACCATGAGGAGACATCAAGAATGAAGCTTTGCAGCTGGCAAGGCAGAGCAGAAAGATACAAAAGCCTGGCTCCCTACAGCATGAATCTTCCATCCCAACCTGTGATTGTGTACTTCTGGTCCTCTGTTATGTAAGGGAGTAATACACTTCTCATTTGTTTGGGTTTTTCTGTTATACGTAGCTGAACCTAATCCCAAGTAATTAAAAGCTCATTTATTTTGCTCACTTTTATATCTCCTGTACCTTGCATTGTATCTGGCACAAAATCTGTGCTCATGAGAAATGTCTGATGAATCATAAACAAATGGGTTTGTATTAAATGGCCCACACCTCAAACACAATAAAAATGAATATTATGCATACATACATAAAATATATGTAGTTATTTATAGTTCAGGGAATATTTTGGGAGTTGCTAGGGATTTTTCACTTTTAAGACCCAGTTGAGCTGTTGTTCACACCCCTCACTTCTTGAAATAACACACATAATCTTGCTTTTGGAAGAGTTCTGAGGTCAGGCTGGCAATATTTCTTTTTTATCACAGCAGTCTTTACTGTCAGCTCCATATGCAAAGCAAGCTGCAAAACCATATGGTCCACTGTCCTGGACTTTTGTAGCTAAAGGGAATAAGTGGCCAACTCACTATATTTCTTAAAAATATACCCACCACCAATTTCTTTCTTTTTTTTAAATTGAAGTATAGTTGATTTACAATACTGTGTTAGTTTCAGGTGTACAGCAAAGTGACTTGGTTATACATATGTATATATCTGTATTCTTTTAAAATCCTATTCCATTATAGTTTATTATAAGACCTTGGTGGCACAGTGCTTGAGAGTCCGCTGTGCCGATGCAGGGGACATGGGTTCGTGCCCCGGTCCGGGAAGATCCCACATGCCGTGGAGCGGCTGGGCCCGTGAGCCATGGCCGCTGAGCCTGCACGTCTGTAGCCTGTGCTCCTCAACAGGAGAGGCTGCAACAGTGAGAGGCCCGTGTACCACAAAAGAAAAAAAAAAAAAGAATACTTATCTTCCAAAGATAGACGCTTAAATATTTATGGATGAAATACTTCTGAGATTGCTTTAAAATAATACAGAAGTAGGGGTAGATATGGGCCCAAATGAGGCAAAGTTAGCATATGTTAGTCATTTTTGAAACTGGGCAACCGGGAAACAGTACACTGAAATGTTGTATATATCAATACTTGAAATTTTCATGGCAAAATTTATATAAAATGACAATAAATGTCTTGTTGGGGAGCACATGATTGGTATCGCCAGAATCACATCAAGAAATCCAGCAGTAAGGAATTCTGAGAAATATAATTCTAAGCTTTCCAGCCTCTGCAGCACACGTCAGAATCAGGGTTGAAATACGTGTGAGTGAAATGTTCAATGTTGTCCACCCTCAAATCTATAACTCAAACCCTGACCTCTCTCCTAAAGGACCATCAAAAATATCCAACTATTTCCTTGACACCTGACTGGGATGTCTCACAGGACCTCCAAACTCAACACACAAAAACCAAAACTAATGATCTCTCTCCAACTAACCCTCCCCTGCTACTAACCAGCTGTGTGACCTCGGAGAAGCCCCTTAGCTTGCCTAGTCTCTAGTGTGTGAACTGGGAGAATGACTAAATCATCTCCAGATCATCGCTAGCTCCAGTGGTTAAGAATTCGCCTCTCAATGCAGGGGACACGGGTTTGAGCCCTGGTCCGGGAAGATCCCACATGCCGTGGAGCAACTGAGCCCTTGCACCACAACTACTGAGCCTAGAACCCGTGAGCCACAACTGCTGAAGCCTGCGTGTGCCTAGAGCCTGCGCTCTGCAACAAGAGAAGCCACCGCAATGAGAAACCCACGCACCGCAACGAAGAGTAGCCCGTGTTGTCCACAGCTAGAGAAAGCCCATGGGCAGCAACGAAGACCCAATGCAGCCATAAATAAATAAATAAATAAATAAATAAATAAAGTAAAAATAAAAAAATAATAAAAGAGGAAGGCCATGATATATAAAAAAAGGGACTTAGGCTATATATTTTTAGAAGCAGCACTATCTCCTGATAATCTTAGCGTCAGTTTAGCCATTAGTGATCATTTATTCAGTATCGGCGACTGCAGTATATTTTACTGAAATTTCAAATAGCCCATAATTGGTTTCAGTATGGGCACATGCATCCTAGAACCAACCAGCCAGAAAGCTGCCTCTCTGTAGCCAAGGAGCTGCCTGTTGTGAAGATCATTTCGAAGGCTGGGTTTTTTTGGGGTTTTTTTGGTTTTTGTATCTGTTTCAGAAATGTGACAGGTGCAATTTTTTCCAAGGCAAGAGGAAGAGACGGCTTTGACCTCTAGTGCCTGCTGAAAGCATCTGCAGAGGATGACTTGTCATTTTTATTGCATAAGTGAGGGTACTCCCACAGTGAAGCGAAAGGGGTGATAAATAAGATTCTCGGGGGCCGTTAAATGGCATTTAGTGGGAGGAGGCGACAGTTGTGCACAGCTCAGGGACCACAACGACACCCTCCTCCTTTCTGTGGCTCCCCACGCTGCCTGCTGGTGGCGCTGCTGGACTTCATTTTCCCTCCGCTCAGATGGTTTACCTGATTTAACGGAGTAAAAAAGCCAAGTAAGCCTAATACAAAGGGGAATAAAAGGTAGTTGGAGGGCTTCCCGGGCTTCCCTGGTGGCGCAGTGATTGAGAGTCCGCCTGCCGATGCAGGGGACACGGGTTCGTTTCCGGTCTGGGAAGATCCCACATGCTGCGGAGCGGCTGGGTCCGTGCGCCATGGCCGCTGAGCCTGCGCATCCGGAGCCTGTGCTCCGCAACGGGAGAGGCCACAGCAGTGAGAAGCCCGCGTACCGCAAAAAAAAAAAAAAAAAAGTAAGTGGAAAAAGGTGGAGAAAAAGTGGCTCAGCCTCTTTTGGCCAATTCAGAACTTCCCCAGATGTAACAACAATGCATTTAAACTCAGTTTATCTTTTTTAAAAATGAAACTATCAATATTAAGTAATAATACAAGTTCCAGAAGAATATACCCTTTATATAAAAATCTTAAAAAGGAGAAAACCCCAATATTGTTTACTAGTGTTTAGAGAAATGTAGCAAACCCTAAAGAGAAGCAAGAGAACTGACAAATACAAAATTTTGGTCAGTGGTTACCTCTGGGGAGAAGAAATACAGTTAGGGAGGGACACACAGTAATTGATAATGTCTTGTTGCTTTAGCTGAATAGTAAATACATGTGCTTATTTTATCATTATTCTTTGTAACTTCCATATAGGTACTATGCATTTTTATATGTGTGAAATATTTCATAAAACTGCCAAGGTTCCATACCAAGCTCTACCTTCAAAAACGTTGCCATGAAATTGGTCAGTGCTGTTCTGTGTCATAGAGAGGAGATAGTTTTAGACACATTGGAAATATGGGAAGGAATGAATGGATTCAGCTGAGTTCTAACACCTTCTGGGGTAAATATACTTGAAATGTGCAGATGACACAGATCTTCTGCGGCACTATGAACTGTTAAGTACCACAACCACCAAGGCACTGGAGGTGATTTACAGAGCAAACTTCTGAAGCTGTGACTAAACTCAGTCCATCTTTCCTCAGAGGCAATATAAGCCTCACATCAGCTTGGGCATCCTATCCTATCCTTTTTTTATTGAAGTATAGTTGATTTACAATATTATATTAGTTTCAAGTGTACAAATAGTGTATTTTAATAGATTATACTCCATTTAAATTTATTATAAGATATTGGCTATATTCCCTGTGCTGTACAATATATCCTTGTAGTTTATTTATTTTATATATAGTAGCTTGTGTCTTTTAATCCCCTACTGCTATCTTGCCCTTCCTCTCTTCCCTCTCCCCACTGATAATACTAGTTTGTTCTCTATATCTGTGAGTCTGCTTCTGTTTTGTTATATTCATTTGTTTGTTTTATTTTTTAGATTCCACATATAAGTGATAACATAAAGTATTTGACTTTCTCTGTCTGACTTATTTCACTAAGCATAATACCCTCTAGGTCCATCCATACTGTTGCAAATGGCAGAATTTCATCCTTTTTTATGGCTGAGTAATATTCCCTCCGTGTGTATGTGTGTGTGTGTGTGTGTGTGTATACCATATATATATATCACATATATATATATATATACCACACATATAGACCACATCTTCTTTATCCACTCATCTGTTGATGGACACAGGTTGCTTGCATCTTTTCCTGTCCTTGAGATTCAAAGGAAATGTGACTTGAACCTCCAGTAAACATACAGCACCATCGACCTTTTGGGTTTTCAGGGGACTGGCTTTTGTTTCTCTCAGTCCCCTCTAGCTCCACATCCTTGCTTCCACTGGACTCATTTTCTTTAGGGATCAGCTCACTGCCCTGATGTGCTGTCCTGCCTCTGCAGACGTTGCCAAGTGGTGGACACTGCCTGGACACCTTTACTTTCCCAAGGACCATCTCTACAGGGGTAGGACTAGCCTGCATCGTTGGGAGGGGTGTCACACTGCACAGCATCATAGCTCAGCAAGCAGCTCAAAGTTGGATACCAGGCATCTAGGTTCTTAAAGTTAAGTCATGAAAATTTTCATCCATTCACTGTTGTGTTTTTCATCCATTTACTATGTCATTTAGTTGCCATCTCTACACACCAAGGTGGGCACTCCTTCCAATATTCATCAGGTGAGGAATCTAAGGAATCTGTTAGATAACTTTCTAAGGCTCCAGACAGTCTGTGGCAGGCCCATGATGTGAATCCAGGCCTGGCTGACTGCATAGCTAGGGCTCTTTCCCCGCATCACATTGTGCCCTGTAAACATCTCAGAATTTCATGACATGCTCAGTTCATAAAGAATTCATATACAAATTCTGAGGAGCCTCTCTTCCCAGGGAGGACAGATGGAGAAGGCAACCAGCAGCAGCAGCGAAGAGGCATGAAAAGCCAACACGAAAACAGATGCCCATCCAGGACCCACAGGGAAAGGGAGGATAGAATTTGGTAGGGATGGTTATCCAGGATCCCTTTTGCAACTAAGTAAACCTCGACTGTACCCCTGACTTGCCCCAGAGATACAAGGAATTTATTTCACTTTCTCCTTGCAGCAACCTTGAGACAGGTAGGTAAGGTGGCTGCTGTGCCTTTTAGATCAGGACAGGGAGTCCTGGGGAAAGTTCAAGGGGTGGCCTAGGCAGTGGTAGGGCTGGAAACAGAACCAAGTCTCCTGATGCTGTTATGGACTAAATTGTGTTCCCTCCCAAATTCCTGTGTTGAAGCCCTAACCCCCAATGTGACTGTATTTGGAGAGAGGGCAATTAAGGAGGTAATTAAGGTTAAATTAGGTCATAAGGGTGGTATCCTAATCTGATAGGACTGGTGTCTTATAAAAAGAGGAAGAGACACCATAGATCTCTTTCTTTCCACATGTGCACAGAGGAAAGGCCATGTGGGGACAGAGTGAGAGGGTGCTGTCTACAAGCCAGCAAGAGACCCCTCACCAAAAACCAACACTATCAGCACCTTGATCTTGAACTTCAAGCCTCCAGAACTGTCAGGAGATAAATTTCTGATGTTTAAGTCATGGGGTCTGTGGCATTTTGTTATGTCAGCCCAAGCTGAACTAATACAGAAGCCAACACATGGCTCTCAGCACCAGGCTCTCCCAACCCTGGCCCATCACTCTAAAGACACCCAGGCCACCAATGACTATTCATAATGATATTTTTTTAGGCCTCTTTGCACCAACCACCAGTCAATGCTCCCTCTTGAAGGCTTCTTCTCCCAGATGAAACACCACCTTCACCTGTGTCTCCTGGTACCTCTCAGAAGGCTCTTTCTCAGACTCTCTTTCATGGGCTAGCAATCCCCAAGGTTCTGTTTTTGACAGCATTTTCTTACTCGGCAAATTCTCCCTGGGAAAGATGCCAAGAGACCTATTTCCATGAGGATCTTGGACAATCTCCTCCATATCAATGAACAAGTACCCAGCCTAGAATCAGCTCGTACCAAATATTTTCTGAGTGAATGAGTAAGTAAACAAATAAATGGACTATCCCCTAGGAGTTGATAATTCCTAAAACTGCATCTCTAGTTGAGATATCTTTTCTGAGTTCTAGCCCTTCTGTCTTAGTCAGGGACTGCCCACAATAATGCTGCACAACAAACTACCCCCAAAACTCAATGACTTACAACAAGAAGCATTTATTCTCATGTAGGGTAACCATGGTTGGGCTTGACTGAGTGGATCTTCCCTGCATTTCAGGTCTTGTATTGTCTGGGCTTGGCTTGAGGCTGTGAGCTGGATTCAGGTCTGCTTACTAGCACTAGGCTGTAGGGGCAGAGGCCAATCAGCACATGCTTTTCTCATGGTGATCACCAAACTGCACAAGCATATTTAAGGCCTCTGCCTGTGTTCACACTCTCTAACATTCCACAGACCAAAGCAAATCTCAAGAAGCCCATCATGGATGGGATGAGGACAGACTCTCTGCTCTTTGGGTAGGGGAGGGCAATAAGAGTGAGTGAATATTTACTGAACAATAATGCAAAATCCAATCTAGCACAAGTAGACAACAAATGTCCTACAAGACATCTCCTCCTTGAATGTCTTACAAGTTCGTTAAATTTTCTATGTTGTTTGCCAAGAAACTGCCACTCTGCCAATTCCCTCCTTCTGTAGAGTTGAGTCTTCGTGTCCATAACCTACTAGCAGGGCATCCTGCTGAATTTGGGCAGAACATCCACTTCTGACTCGCAGCTCTTCTAAATTCTGAATCATCCACCTTCTGGAATCCTTCACTGTCCTGGCCCACACAGCTGGCCAGCTCTCCCACTGCAGATATGTGCCTGATTCACTCCTGTGTTTTCTGTGCTTTTTGGACACTGTGTCCCTGGCTACTCTCAACAGGATGCTTATTCCCCAACTCCCACTTGTTCAGCTCTAGTTCTTCCTCTGCCTGTCGACCGCAGCTACCAAGGGCCCACCACGCCCTGTGAATCAGCTTGCCTAAGTTAGCAGGAGGAGACTGGACACTGGACCGTCCTTTCAAGCATTTGCCTCCTATACTGGAAACAAGCTTCTTTTTTTTCAGCTCTTCTCTGGGGACAGCACCACATGGACTTGGCTATGAGCCATCTCTCATGGAACTGACATTAGGACCTAGCAAAGGGGAAAGAGGTCAGCGAATAAGTTACTGATTAACTTTTGTTTTCTTGGTTTAGATTATATTCAGGGTGCATGTGCTCACATGCACACACACACACAGACACACACAGACACACACACCCTATACTCAGTTCTGATCTCCTTGCTCATGTTTATTTAGGCTGTCACCATACAATTCGATAGGCTTCCTCAGGACAAATGGGCCCTGCTCCAGGGGCCTGAGGACAGGAATAGCAGGTCTGGACAGACGCACTTTGGCAGCATGAAGAGGCAAAGCTGTACAGGATGAATGTCACAGTATTTCTGGCTCTTGCTTGCTGAATTAATTTCTCCCTTAAAAGAAAGCTGACCCATTTTTCCAGCCCACAGCCCTAATGGACTCTTATTCAGAGGCCATCCTCCCACATAAAGAGCTGTATTGTACGTAATGATAAGCCTTTTAATGGAATTGGCTATTTCTGGGTCTCTCTCTGGGAAACGGCCATTAATGAGCTTGCAAGTGCAAGGAAAAGCAGATGTTTGAGGGGTATGCTTCTCAAGGGCAGAGCACCCTGGGAAGAAAATAGATGAAAACCAGTGACAGCTTCTTTTTCACTTCCTTGAAATTAGTTTGGCTTAACCAAAACTATGATCTAAATAAACTTTGTCTTCAAAATATGAAGCTATCACTCCTCATGCAACCCACCCACCACATCCTATCTGCATGATCCTTACTCTACCCACAAATGCTTCTGTAATCCTAATCATAACAAACTCATCAGCAGGCTGCAAAGCTAGACCCAGACACGTGGGTAAACTAGCAGGCTAACCTCTATCATTCCTTCAAACCTGCAATTGGTCAATGCCTATTTAAGAGACTGAATGCAACATGAGGAAAAGGATGGAGCAGAACTGCTGAGGGGAGATTAATCTTTCTTCTACTGTCTGGAGCAATTCAGCTCTAGCCCCAAACCTGCATATTTACTCAGCAAAACTGAAGCCTTGAGGTTAACCAGTGGTGTCCTCCTTCACAAAGCATTTTATTGTACTCCTCATTATTTCACAACCTCTTCCAAGTCATGCCTAAACTGGAAACAGCCACTGAGGCATGCACAATACCTCTCTTAAGGGGGGTTTTGCCATTTTGGGATCCTTCTGCATTTCCTGTGATGTGATGTCACCCAGAGAGCATTAGCATCCCTTACAGATGGGAGATTTGCTGGTGCACCCACCCTTTAATATGTCTCCTACTGTCACCCCCTGTGTCCTGGCTTTAATGGAGGTGCTAAAGATATATTTAAAAGGTATAAGGCAAGGTCCTTGTCATCAAGGGTTTCACAGTTCTAAGTAATTCAGCTCATATTATTAATATTATTGAGAGCAGGACACTATGCTAGAAGCTTCTGGAAGTTCAAATATGAGGAAGGCAAAAGAGAGAGCCCTGATGATCCTAAAGGCTTTCTTAAACTGTAATCCACAACATCACCTGAGCTTGTTTTTTTTTGTTTTTTTATTTTTTACAACTTTATTGGAGTATAATTGCTTCACAATGGTCTGTTAGTTTCTGCTTTATAACAAAGTGAATCAGTTATACATATACATCTGTTCCCATATCCCTTCCCTCTTGCGTCTCCCTCCCTCCAACCCTCCCTATCCCACCCCTCCAGGCGGTCACAAAGCACCGATCTGATCTCCCTGTGCTATGTGGCTGCTTCCCACTATGAGCTTGTTTAAAATGCAAATTCTCAGGCCTCACCCATGATCAAATGAACAAGAAATGTTGCAGGTGGGCCTAGCCATTTGTGTTTAATACTAACATTTGAACAGCACTGGCCTGAAGAGCTTCTAGAGAAGCAGAAGAAATAAGACAAACACACAGTCTCTCTGCTACCAGACAAAGCAAGTCCAGGGCCAGGCAACAGACCTGGACATATTATATAGACCAAAGGCCAAGGACCCGTTGCAGTGATTTTAGAGTAAGGCTAAAGTCACAGTCACCAGTGGAGCTTTTAAAACGCATAATTGCCTGAGCCCCACCCAAAGGTTTTTATGCACTGGTCTCAATTTTTGTTAAAAATGCTCACTAGTTGATTCTGACAATTATCAGAGGCAAGAACCTCAGTAGGGTCTGAGAAGGAAGAAGCCTTTGGTAATGATGAAGAGGATATTGTGAAAGTTAGCCAATGGGCCCAATTCCCATGGCTGCTATAACAAGTCACTACAAACTTGTGGTTTAAACCAACAGAACTTTATCAATGGTGAAAAGCTTTCAGTTTTTTCTCTACTATCAGGAACAAGACAAGGATGTCCACTCTTGCCACTTTTATTCAACATAGCCGTTAGCAATTAGGCAAGAAAAAGGAATAAAAGGCATCCAAATAAGAAAGGGAGGAAAAAAACTGTCATTATTTGCAGATGACACGATATTACATATAGAAAACCCTAAAGACTCCATCAAAAAACTGTTAGAACTAATAAATGAATTCAGTATAGTCACAGGATACAAAGTTAATATACAGAAATCTATAGCCTTTCTGTACACTAATAATTAACTAACAGAAACAGAAATTAAGAAAATGATCCCTTTCACAATTGCATCAAAGAGAATAAAATACCTAGGGATAAATTTAACCACAGAGGTGAAAGACTTGTACACTGAAAACTATAAGACATTGACAAAAGAAATTGAAGACGACAAATAAATGGAAAGATATTCCACGTTCATGGATTGAAAGACTTAACATTGTTAAAATGTCCAATCTATCCAAAGCAAACTACAGATTCAATGCAATCCCTGTCAAAATTCCAATGGCATATTGCACAGAACTACAACAAATAATTCTAAAATTTGTATGGAAGCACAAAAGATCTCAAATAGCAAAACAAACTTGAGAAAGAAGAACAAAGCTGGAGGTATCACACTCCTTGATTTCAAACTATACTACAAAGCTATAGTAATCAAAACATATGGTACCATCACAAAAACAGACATACAGATCATTGGAACAGAATTGAGAGCCCATAAATAAATCCACACATATATAGACAATTAATTTACAACAAAGGAGCAAAGAACACATAGTTGAGAAAGGACAGTCTCTTCAATAAATGGTGTTGGGGAAACTGGGCAGCCACATGCAAAAGAATGAAACTAGATACTATCTTACACCATACACAAAAATTAAGTCAAAATAGATTAAAGCCTTGAATGTAAGACCTGAAACCATAAAATTCCTAGAAGAAAACATAGGTGATAATCTCATTAACATGGACCTTAGCAATGTTTTTGTGGATGTAACTTTAAAGGCAAGGGAAACAAAAGCAAAAATAAGCAAATGGAACTACATCAAACTAAAGAGCTTCTGCACAGCAAAGGAAACCAACATCAAAATGAAAAGGCAACCTACTGAATGGGAGAAGATAATTGCAAATCATATATCTGATACAGGATTAATATCCAAAATACATAAAGAACTCATACAACTCAACAACAACAAAACAACCTGGTTTTAAAAATGAGCAGAGGCTCTGAATAGACATTTTTCCAAAGAAGACATACAGGTAGCCAACAGGCACATGGAAAGATGTTCAACATCACTAATTACTAGGGAAATGCAAATCAAAATCACAATGAGATATCATCTCACGCCTGTTAGAATGGCTATTATTGAATAGACAAGAAATAAATATTGGTGAGGATATGGAGAAAAGGGAACCCACTGTTGGTGGGACTGTAAACTGGTGCAGCCACTGTGGAAAACAGTATGAGATTCCTCAAAAAATTAAGAACAGAACTACCATATGACCCAGCTATTCCACTTCTGGGTATTTACCTGAAGAACATGAAAATATTAATCTGAGAAGATATATGCACCCCAATGTTCACTGCAGCATTGTTTACAATAGCCAAGATATAGAAACAACCTAAGTGTCCATAAATGAATGAATGGATAAAGAAGATGGATACACACACACACACATACACACACACACACACACACACAGTGGAATACTAATCAGCCATAATAAAGAATGAAATCCTGCCACTTGGGATAACATGGATGGACCTTGAAGGTATTATGTTAAGTGAAATAAGTTAGATGGAGAAAAAAAAATGTATGATTTCACTCACATGTGGAATCTAAAAAAAAAAAACAAACAAAATAAAACAAAAGCAAACTCATAGGCACAGAAAACAGATTAGTGGTTACCAGGGGGAAGAGGGTTGGGGGCAGGTGAAAGGGTGAAGGGAGTCAACTCTATGATGATGGATGGCAACTACACTTGTGGTGTGATCACTTGGTAGTGTACACAGATGTTGAATTATAATGCTGTACACCTGAAACCTATTTATTTTTCTTAAACAGAGCTTCATTCTATCACAGTCCTGAAGGTCAGAAGTTCAAAATCAAGGTGAATGCAGGCCACACTCCCTCCTGCCACTTCCAGCTTTTGGTGGCTCCAGGTGTTCCTTGGCCTGTGGCTGCATAACTCCAACCCTTACCTCCATTTTCACGTGGCTTTCACCTCTTCTGTGTCTTCTCTTCTGTATCAAACCTCCCTCTGCCTTTCTCTTCAAAGGACACTTGTCATTGGATTTAGGGCCCACCCAGATAATACAAGACGATCTTATCTCAACATGCTTAATCTTCAGAGATCCTTTTCCCAAATAAAGTAGCATTCACAGGTTCCAGGGATGATATCTATTGCAGGGCTATTTTTTGGTCTACCACGGCTACTATCAAGAGAAGACAGCAAGTGCCAAGTACACAATTAGCACAAAGCTGTAAAAGACTGAATGATCTCTTGGGTTTGCATTTTAACAAAACAAGAGCCTGAAGTTCAAGGGGTAAAGCTATATGCTAGCTGGTCAGGATTCAGCAGGCAGGGGCATATCTTTTCAGGAAAATTTTTCTGCCTTAGCAGGCTGGGAACAACATTATTCCTGATGATAACATCAAAGATTCACAAGCAGTTCTTTGTTTCATATTCTGAAGGTTCCACAGCTCAGAGAAAGGCTTCCTCGTGAGATCAGGGACAGATCAGGGAGAATTGCTGGTGTGTTTATTGGTTCTGCTGGGCCCCTGAGCCGTGAGAGAGCTGCTTGTTTCTCTAATGCCTTGAGCAACCTGGGAGCATTTTCCAGGTGTATCCTTTTACCCTGGAGGCTCAGAATATAGTGAGTAACTTCAAATAGGTCAATTAAACAGTCATAATGTGAGCTGACAGCCTGGGCCTGTTACTATGCCACTATAGTTTGAAAGTAATTACACCATTGTCTCTGTAACTATGAGTATTGCTCCCACGGAACTGTTCCAGTGTTCGGATTATAGGAGAAGAGAGTTGTAGTAAGTGCCTTTTAAAATGGCAAGTTTTGTAGTTAACAAGTAAGGGTCTCCGTACATCTTTGTCTATTAGATTTTTTTTTTTTTTTTTTTGCGGTACACGGACCTCTCACTGTTGTGGCCTCTCCCGCTGCGGAGCACAGGCTCCGGACGTGCAGGCTCAGCGGCCATGGCTCACGGGCCCAGCCGCTCTGCGGCATGTGGGACCTTCCCGGACCCAGGCACGAACCCGCGTCCCCTGCCTCGGCAGGCGGACTCTCAACCACTGCGCCACCAGAGAAGCCCTAGATTTTTTTTTTTTTTTTTGGTCCGTGCCACACAGCTTGTGGGATCTCATTTCCCCTACCAGGGATTGAACCCAGGCCACGGCAGTGAAAGTGCCGAATCCTAACCACTAGACCACCAGGGAACTCCCTATTAGATTTGTTTTTAACTAATAGATAAATATTTTCCAGGTCGCTTTCTTCCAATTTTCCTGATATTCTTTATGGGAATCTACCTGTAACAAAGGTGAGTTTTGCTCATGGAAATCTGTCTCAAAGAAATAATCTAGCAAGAATGCAGGGATAGAGTCTCAAGAATGTCCATCACAGTACTGATTATAACAATGAGAAACTGGAATCAACCAAAAGTCTACCAATAATAGTCCCTACGTATCTCAGGGAACCTTTCCTGATCCCTCAGGTTGTTCAATGTTTTCGTACTTCCTACTTGGTAGCATATCAAAATTGTATTTATTTTTGTATAAAAACAGTAGAAGCTCTTTTAACCAGTCTCCATTCAGCAAACACGTGATAACTTAATACGCTTCATCCTTCCTCTGGAAAGCCACCACACTTCTCACACTAATTGTCACTTGTCTGTGCCAGTTTATTTTCTATTATAATTATGTGATTTAACACTACACTAGGTCAGTTATATATGAATGTAAAGAGTACGTTGTTGTTCCAGTGAAAACTGGACTGAATGCTTTGAAAAGACTCAATAAAGGCAAGTTGCTAGAGAAAAAAAGAAAAAACGTGGTATTCAATTAGCTGTGACAGAGAAGTGAAAGTTTTAAAGGTTTAGAAGGATTCTGAACTCAGATTGTTCCACGCGTATTTTAGATTCTCATTCTCCACTTTAAAGACGCCCAAGTGGTAAAAGGTACATGTGCATTATGGGCAGGGTGACCTTACATCCGGTCAGGCCAGGACAGTCCCTGTTTACACCTGTTGTTTCAGTGCACTTTCTGGTTTAGTGCCCCCTTTCATTCTCAGAAGTGTCTCAGTTTGGATAATAAGTTAAAAGGTCACTAACTATAGCTGTAATTTATACAAGACAAATAAGGTAAATGTCAATCAGCAGGCCGTCCCAAAGAATTGAAACTGAGCCTCACATGAAATGATTAGTGAATGAATGTTCACCCACTTGTTTTAATTAGAGATCCTCACACTTTTTTTCTGTAAAGCGCCAGGCAGTAATTATTTTAGGCTTTAGTCAGTCTCTGTCACAATGATTCAAATCTGCCATTTTAGCACAAAAGCTACCCGAGACAATCTCTAAGTGAACGTGCATGGCTGTGTCCCAATAAAACTTTATTTTGACACTAAATTTGAATTTCATGTACTTTTCATGTGTCACCAAATATTTTTCTTATTTTGTATTTTTTTTCAAAATGTAAAAACCATCCTTGACTCACAAGCCATATAAAAATGGGCAGCGGACTGATTTGGCCTGGGACAGGGTTTGCTGACCCTTTTTTTTTTTTTTATTTTGGGTGAAGTAGAAATAATAGTTTCATTGTTTTGCCAGGCAAAAGGGGCCACAGCAGGCTAATGCCCTCAGAACTGTGTGTCCCAACTTGTAGGGTACAGTGAGAAGTTTTATAGTAATGGTTCAGAGGGCATGATCAGCTGGTGGACATTCTTCTGATTGGTTGGTGGTGAGGTAAGTGGGAGTCAATATCATCAACCTTCTGGTTCCAAAAAGTCTTGGGTCTACTTGCTTGTGGGCAGCACACAGTTAACTTCTCCCACCTTGTGGAGGTTTTAGTTTCTGCAAAACAGCTCAAAGATATTGCTGTGTGTACCCCTTGATGGGAACCAGGACCCTGCCCCAAGGCTGTACTATTGTTTCTCTTGACTGTTCCTCCCTTGTCTTGCATCCCCTCTCTTCCTTAATTAACAACTGTTTGCACCTGCCCACTGGAACTCAGTGCTGACACCTGTTTTAAGTTAAAAAAGTTATGTATGTTAGGTTTTTTTCTTTTATAGTCTTCATTTTCAATTATTCAAAATGTTCACATGACATTGAATAGGAGGGCTTCTATTGTATTTGAGAGCTTCTTTCTACTTCTCTCTGAAAGGTCCATGAGATAAGGGATTTTACCTGGCACATAAAAGGCACTCAGTAAGTGTGTCATAAATGAAAGAAGTTAAATTATGCAACATTTATGCAATGGACTATTGATACAACCATTAAAAATTGTGTTGAAGGTTTCTAGATTTACTGTGAAGGGGAAAAACCCCAGGTAACACAATAGTTATGTGTGATATAACTCTCTTTTTAAAAATTACATGTCTAGGGGCTTCCCTGGTGGCGCAGTGGTTGAGAGTCCGCCTGCCGATGCAGGGGACACGGGTTCGTGCCCTGGTCCGGGAGGATCCCACATGCCGCGGAGCGGCTGGGCCCGTGAACCGTGGCCACTGAGTCTGCACGTCCGGAGCCTGTGCTCCGCAACGGGAGAGGCCGCAACAGTGAGAGGCCCACGTACCACAAAAAAAAAAAAAAAAAAAAAAAAAATTACAAGTCTATATTTGTATGAGAAATCAGATAGTAGGCTCTGCAAAAAATGGTATTAGTTATTGTATCACTGTAGTTATTATGGGTTTGGGGATACTTTAAAATCTTTTTCTTTTTGCTTCTCCGTATTCTTGATTTTTCTAAAATGGTTGTGATTTCTGTGTATGATTGGTCACCGTTGTTTTTATTTTACCTCGTAATTCTAGTGTTCTGAAGGAATGTGGATCTGACCACATGGAGGCACCAAGTTTGGTCCAACCCTGTGTCTGTGGTCAGGTGCTGGGAGTGACTAAGTCAGATGTTGGCCTGGGAGGGCATGGGGGATGTCCACTTATTTGTCAGTTATGCCAGTTCTCCATTGTGCTCAGAAAACTAGAAATTAGATGCTAGCACCTCCTGAGTTCTGG
Source organism: Hyperoodon ampullatus (assembly GCF_949752795.1). NCBI lineage: Eukaryota > Metazoa > Chordata > Mammalia > Artiodactyla > Ziphiidae > Hyperoodon > Hyperoodon ampullatus. The sequence goes on from NC_136914.1 coordinate 170,046,351, forward strand.
CCTTGAGAAAGGAGCCTTCCCACTCTCCCATAAGACGACTGTACCTAGGCTGTGTTTGAAATGTGCTATTTTATCCTAGGAGCTGTGGGAGGTCCAGGAAGCATTTTGTTCATTTAGTCCATCAACGAACAATTGCTGGGCACCAATTACTAACCAGGCACTGTTCTTGGCACCAGGGGGTATAGGAGAGAACAGAGCAGACAGAAATTTCTGTCCCCAAGGAACTTCCCTAGTGGGGAAAAGAAGGCCATAAATAGATTAACAGATAGAGGAAAAAAAATAGAAACAGTAGATGCAGCTGAGGAAATCTCATGGTCTAGGTGAGCAAGGAGTCCCTCCCTGAAGAGACATCTGAACCAAGCCAGGAGCAGGCTGGAGAGACCACGAGGACAAAGGCTCCAGGTGGCACCAGCCTGGCACATCTGAAAGCCTGAAAGAAGGCCAGTGTGGCCAAGGAGATGACGCTGAGAAGTAGACAGCAGCCACCTCAAGTGACCATATTAAAGAATTTATTTTAGGTGAACCAATTTTATTCCAAGTGAAATGAGAAGCCATTTGTGGGTTCTAAACGGAAGAATGGCATGCTCTGGTTTATACTGTATAAGATAATTCTTGCTGCTGTGAGCAGGGGCAAGGGTAGGCCATGAGGAGGCCGCAGCAGGGGCTGGGGGCCAGAGGGGAAGGTGGCTTGGACTAGGGTGGAGGCAGAAATGCAGAAGGGAGGTGGACTGACTCATTGCATTTATGGGGTAACATCATCAGGACTTGCTTCAGAACTGGATTCAAATAGGAGAAAATTCAGTTTGTTTTCGTTTCTTTTAATGTTAACAGCTTAACTGAGATATAACTCTTGAGACCATACAATTCACCCATTTAAACTGTACAATTCAATGGCTTTCAGTATATACACAGAGTTGTGTAACTATCACTAGAGTCAACTGAAGAATATTCTCATGACTCAAAGAGAAACCTTGCATCCCTCAGTCACTACCCCCATTGTACTTTCTACCATATTTTATTTATCCAGTCTTCGGTTGATGGACATTTCATTTATTTCCGTTTTTTTTTGGCTACTATGAATATTGTTGCTCTGAATACTGTGTACAAGTTAATTTCTCTTGGGTTTATACCTAGGCATGGAATTTCTGGCTCATATGATAACTCTCTGTTAATTACTTGAGGAATCGCCAGACTGTTTTCCAAAGCAGCTGCAACATTCTACAGCAGTGTAGGAGGGCATGATTCAATTTCATTATCACTCTGGCTGCTGTGTGGAGAAAGGACTGGAGCAAGGCCGGGGGGAAGTGCAGAGATCAGAATGGTTACGCAAAAGTAGAGGCATCTTAGTAGGGTTCAAAGATGCCCACCTTAAGAAGGTGTACTTCATCCTGTTTTATGGCAAAAAGATTTCTGTGAGATAGCTGTCTGTACACCCTATGCGTCACTTTGTTAAATTAAAAGATTCCAACAGAGAGGGCCTGTTAAAACAGATCTGCAGTTTTCAAATCTAGAATCCTAAAGCAAACGGGTATGGAACTGTTTAAACATCTGTCCCTACACAAGCTCCTGCAGGCAGGAGGGTATTTTCAGAGAAACTAAGGGAGTCAGTGGGTGCAATAAAACTTCCACAACTTCAAGCCGTAAAAACACAGGGCTCAAGTGGCAGCCTGCTGCTGAGGACTCGTGTGGCAGTAAGCATCACTCCTACTGCCTGGGACACTGCCCTGGCCTCTCAGTCCAGAGAAGGCCTGGCTTTGTTCCTAGTTGCCGGTTTTGACAACTGGGCAGTGGTTCTGTCCCTCTGCAATTCTACTAGCTCAGCAAGGGAAGGGAAACCAACATCTATCAGGCTTACAATAGTCTCTCTGCCGGGTGAGATGCTCCATTTACATTCCTTAAGTTAGTGAACCCTCACAACAAATCACCAAGGAAGAAAGGACTATTTTTCTCAATTACAGACAAAGCAGGTTGGCCCCTTTGGATTGGAAAGTCAGAAAAGTCTCTCTGAAGAGACAGCATTTTAGCTGATACCAGCCATCCAGGGATGAGGAGTAAGAGCGTTCCAAGAGTAACCCCCAAATTGTTAGCTCTCCAGGTGACCTCATTTTTATTCACATTTAATTTTCTTTTATATTTATTAGTATAAATAAGAGTAAGAAGCACCCCTCTAGAGATAAATCAAGTTTAAATTCATTTAAAAGATAACCTGGAGTAGAAATTATAATTCTTTTCCTTAATATTTCTGATTTTATACTCAGGGTCTATTCTCCATAACAGCATTCCCCCTACCCCATCCCTAAACAATCCACTATCTCCCCTCAACATCCAATATGACTGTCCCCACTAATGTGTCTCCATAGACCTCAGTAAGGCTCTGGAACGTGGGGAGACACAGTTCGCTTGGTCTGATTGTGCTACTGTGCTGGGAGTGGTGACTCTGACCGCCAGAACCTCCCACGGAAGGAAGGAAGGAAGGATCTACAAATAAGTACTACACTGCAACTCAAAGGTCCCCTGCTCTCAGGTGAGGATGCCCTCCCAATGACAGAATTCATTTTTACTATAACACTTTACCAAATTCCTCAAAACGGAATTCATCCTAAGATCTGTCTGGTGGGTCTTCAGGAAAGCCCAATAAACAAAATCCTTCTTCTCCAACGAACTAATTGAAATACAAGACCAAGGCGTGAGGCTGTTTTGAGACCAAAATAACACATTACTGAAATAATATTAAAGAATGTGACATACCCACGGGCAGGCTGCATTCCTGATATTTACCCACCTAGTCACAATACTGGGCCAGGGCATTTCTTCCTCCCAGAACCGCACCTACCCCTGTAAAATCGACGGCACGGCTGACAGAGCAGAATGTGTGCTTCTATGGGCAGATCACTCCATGAGAAACAAGGGAGAAAAAGGAGAGAGCTCTGCAGACCCAGCTCCGGCCCTCAGCCTCACTGATTAGATCTACATTTCCCCTCACCTGGGAAAGAGCACTAAAGATGATTGAGAGAGGTTACGGAAACTCAAGGATGACCAGGGAAGAAGCATCACCCTCACACACACACCTAACACTGGGTTCTGGATGCCCTGGTTCTGTTACTACATCCTAATGTGACATCAGGCAAGAATACTGGCCCTTTCTTGGGTCTCAGATATTAATTCTCTCAATTAGAGATGGTGCTTGTCTCCTTGCCATGCAGAACTGCTGTGCACACAGAGTATGAGTAAGTAGGTCAAAGGCTTTGCAAAGAACACAAATACTAGGGAATCATAAGGCATTACTAATGTGCAGAAGTTGCAGGCATTTGATTCCACCGCAGCCCTGATAGGGTCTTCCGAGATCCTGGCAGACATCATTTAGGAAGGGTGACAGAGAGGGTCTGTCGGGGCTATCTTACTTCTGTCACTAAGAGGACTGTCATTGCCTCCTGGGTACTTTTCCTCTAACTGCTCCAGATGAGAAGTTGTCCCATGGGTATATGGAGTCATGCTTGTGGGCTGGGCTCCCAAGAGTCAGCCTTCAGTTCAAGGGAGGCTTTATGGAGAGGGAACATGTGCTTTCCCACTCATTTTCATGTTCTAATATAAAAGGGTCTTCGCTAAACTTGTATTTGGGGAGCAAGACACTCCATCCCACCCCGAAAATGGGAATTGGGGAATCTCTGGGTATGAGGGATGCTAACGTTTCTGGGTATGAGGAAGTGGAGAGACCTACAAAAGGAAAAATCAGCTGGAGATTTCTGGGCAGGTGCAAACGCAGGGACTGGCTGAACTGGCCCAGGGACAGGGCTGGGCAAACATGCCTGATGCTTTCAAGACCAAAGCATCTCACAGACTTTAAGGGGAAATGGATTTGGAACCTCCTGTTCTCCCAATTAACTCCTCTGTGCCCACTCTACTGTTTAAACCTTTAGTTGTTCTAAACTGGTAGTTCTCAACACTGTGTGAACATTAGAGGTCTTAAGGGGCTTTAGAAATTAGCAGTGCCTGTCACCTCTCTCTCCTCTCCTTCTGAGATGGAGCCTGGGGCCTTGTATTCCTTTTGTTTGTTTTTAACTTTTATTTAGAAATAATTTCAAACTTAGGAAAAAACTGCCAGAAAAAGAATAGTACAAAGAATATCACATACCATTTACCTAGATTCACCTATTCTTTTTTTTTTTTTTTTTTTTTTTTTTGTGGTACGCGGGCCTCTCACTGTCGTGGCCTCTCCCGTTGCAGAGCATAGGCTCCGGACGCGCAAGCTCAGCAGCCATGGCTCACAGGCCCAGCCGCTCCGCAGCATGTGGGATCTTCCCAAACCGGGGCACGAACCCGTGTCCCCTGCATCGGCAGGCGGACTCTCAACCACTGCGCCACCAGGGAAGCCCAATTCACCTATTCTTAACATTCTGTCCCATTTGTTTTATCATTTGCTCTCTATTTTTATTTTCTCTATTTTATTTATAAAATAAAATTCTTTGAGAGTAAGACATTACACTCACCTCCTTAAAAATAAGACATAGTTCAAGGTGCATTTTCTTAGAACAGGATATTTTTCTTGCATAACCATGGTATACTTGTCAACGCCAGGAACTTTAACGTTGATACAAATACTTTAATTTTCTCTATCATCGTATTCAATTTGTCAACTGACCCAACCATCTCCTTGTAGTATTTTTACCTCCAGGATACAATCCATTCTAGGATCAGGCATTGCATTTAGTTATCGTCTCACTGGTGTGTTTTTAAAAGTTCTCCAGGTAATTTTAATGTGCATCCTGGACTTTGGACCACCGTGTAAATGAATATTTATTTGCTACACTAACACATAATGAGGGCATCCCTGGTGGCACAGTGGTTGAGAATCTGCCTGCCAATGCAGGGGACACGGGCTCGAGCCCTGGTCTGGGAAGATCCCACGTGGCGCAGAGCAACTAAACCTGTGCGCTACAGCTACTGAGCCTGCGCTCTAGAGTCCACGAGCCACGACTGCTGAGCCCACGTGCCTAGAACCCATGCTCTGCAACAAGAGAAGCCACAGCAATGAGAAGCCCGTGCACCACAACAAAGAGTAGTCCCCACTCATTGCAACTAGAGAAAGCCCGTGCGCAGCAACGAAGACCCAACACAGCCAAAAATTAAAAAAAAAAACAAAACCCAAAAAACCCACATAATGAGTGTTTACCAGGTGCAAAGGATTGTGAATAAATTAAGGAGATTATTATCTTAAGGGACATACTATATACAAATCAACTATAATATCATATGGATAAGCATGATGAAAGAAATATTAACCAAATCCATAGGCAGAAACTTTAAATTTAACAAGCTTACTGAGGGTCTACTATGTGCCAGACATTGTACAAACTTCTGGAAAAACAGATTAATAAGAAGAAATAACAAATATAAAATTAGTGATTAATGAATACATGATTAATTACAAAAGTGAGATTTTTTTCAAAGATTTTTCTTGGGGAAAGTGAGACTTAAAAGATAAGTAGGGGGGGCTTCCCTGGTGGCGTGGTGGTTGAGAGTCTGCCTGCCGATGCAGGGGACACGGGTTCGTGCCCCAGTCCGGGAAGATCCCACATGCCGCGGAGCGGCTGGGCCCGTGAGCCGTGGCCACGGAGCCTGTGCTCCGCAACGGAGAGGCCACAACAGTGAGAGGCCCGCGTAACGCAAAAAAAAAAAAAGAAAAAAGATAAGTAGGATTCAACTTATAGAGATGAAGTCATTTCAGGAGAGGAAATATCAGAGGGAAGTGAGTGCACAGAGGAGGAAAGGGAGAAGTGCACTTCACTGTATTTGAAAACTGGGTGCCTGGGCTGGTACTTGATCCTCCTGGAAAAGTAGGCTGGAAAATGTAAGATGGCACAGTCACTTCAGAAAGTCATTTGGCAGTTTCTTAGAAAGTCAAACATAAATTTATTATACAACCCAACAATCCCATTCCTAGGTATTTACACAAAAGTAACAAAAATGTGTGTGCAGGAATGTAATATTTGTAGCAGCGTTATTCATAATAGTCCCAGAGTGGAAACAATCCAAATGCCTATTAACTGGTGACTATGATCATCAGAAAATGGTGTATCCATACAATGGGATACTACTGAGTAATAAAAGAGAATGAATGAATGACATATGCTACAACAATTGATGAACCTCAAAAACATGATGCTGAGATTTAGCAACTAAGTGAAAAAAGCCAGATGGAAATACATGTTGTATTGTTTCACTGATATGAAATATCTGGAAAGGATAAATTTATGAAGACAGAAAGTAGATCAGTGGTTGCCTGGCATTGGGGTAGGAACAGGGACTGACTACAAATGGATAGAAAGGATGGTGATAGAAATGTCCTAAAACTGGATTATGGTTATGGCACAACAACTCTGTAAATTTACTAAAAGATGGTGAATTGTATGTTTAGATGAATTTTATGGTATGTAAATTATACTTCAATAAAGCTATAAAAATTAAGAAGTTATCAAAATCAGACAGAAAGGAAGTAAGAACAGCAATCTTAGAAATGAACAATGTAATTCTAAAACTTAATAGATGGGGCTTCCCTGGTGGCACAGTGGTTAAGAATCTGCCTGCCAATGCAGGGGACAAAGGTTTGATCCCTGGTCCAGGAAGATCCCACATGCCTCAGAGCAATTAAGCCCGTGCGCCACAACTACTGAGCCTGTGCTCTAGAGCCCACGAGCCACAACTACTGAGCCTGCATGCCACAACTACTGAAGGCCATTCGCCTAGAGCCTGTGCTCTGCAACAAGAGAAGCCACCACAATGAGAAGCTTGCACACCACAACAGAGAGTAGCCCCAGTTCTCCAGAACTAGAGAAAGCCCGCATGCAGCAACGAAGACCCAACGCAGACAAAAATAAATAAATAAATAAATTTAAAAAATAAATAAAACTTAATAGATGGGAAAAACTCTGGATTGGACATATTATTTAGAGGATTGGGAAAGAGGAAGACAGGATTAAGGAATTCACCAGGATACAATAGACACAAAAAGATTTTTAATAACATTTTAGGATATGGATGGAGAGGCTACCTTAACTCACCTAATGGCAGTTGCAGAAAACTGAATGGAAGCAATGACAGAGAAACAATATCTGAACACAAAATCATTGATAATTTTCCAGAATTAAAGAGAGCACCTAAGTCTTCAATAGAAAGTACATTCACTACCAACTAGAGAGTTCTAATGAAACTGCTAAACGTCAAAATACACATACACAAATGCTACCAATAGAAAAGGCAGATTATCTACAAAGGAATGAAAATTTGATTGGCAGTAGGATTTTTACCAGCAGTAATTAGTATCTGCAGACAATAGAACACTAGCAACACTGTGCTATGGGAAAATAGCTGTTCACTAGAAATTTTTTAAAATTTATTTATTTTATCTACTTATTTTTGGGTGTGTTGGGTCTTCATTGCTGTGCGTGGGCTTTCTCTAGTTGCAGCAAGCAGGGGCTACTCTTCATTGGGGTGCATGTGCTTTTCACTGTGGTGGCTTCTCTTGCAGAGCACGGGCTCTAGGTGTGCGGGCTTCAGTAGTTGTGGCATGCGCAGTCTCTAGAGCACAGGTTCAGTAGTTGAGGCACACGGACTTAGTTGCTCCACAGCATGTGGGGGGATCTTCCTGGACCAGGGATCGACCCCATGTCCCCTGCATTGGCAGGCGGATTCTTAACCACTGCACCACCACGGAAGTCCCATCACTAGAATTTTATACCCAAGTAAACGACGCTCCAACAGTGAGGGCAAAATACAGACATTTTCAAATATACAAAGAATTTCTTATCCCACCAAGACCCTTACGGAAAGAACTATTAAATGATGAACTTCAGCTAGAAGAAAAGTGAACTGAAAGAGAAGGCTGTGGATTCAAGAAAAAAATAGGGAGTAGAAGAATTGGTGAAATGTCAGTAAATTTAATAAACTCAAGTATAAAAATGATTGTAAATTTTAAAAGGTAAAAAACTCTAGACAACAATGACAAGATGGGAAAGGGGAGGGCTGTTAAATGGGTAAAGTATGCAAAGCTCTTTTGTAGGGAGAAAGAATTATGTGATAACTTTGTTAGAAAAACTATAGTTAAATATGTATGTGGAGGGGCTTCCCTGGTGGCGCAGTGGTTGAGAGTCCGCCTGCCGATGCAGGGGACACGGGTTCGTGCCCCGGTCCGGGAAGATCCCACATGCCGCAGAGCGGCTGGGCCCGTAAGCCATGGCCGCTGAGCCTGAATGTCCGGAGCCTGTGCTCTGCAACGGGAGAGGCCACAGCAGTGAGAGGCCCACGTAACGCAAAAAAAAAGTATGTGGAAAAATAAAAGACAAGGCTGAGAAGAATAGGAATAACGCCAGAAGCCCTCAAACCAGCAGTGGAAAATGAGGGAATATAGATCATTTAACTAATCCAGGATGGTAAATGAAAAACACAAAATATGATGGAAGAATAAGTCCCAATATGTTAGTTATCACAGTAAACGCACATGGATTAAATTCACCTATCAGAGATACAACTAAAATAAAACTTACAGAAAGATTAAATATAAAGAGATGGAAAATATCACATACAAAAGGTAGCCAAAAGAAAGGTGGCATATCAATATCAATATTAAAAATGTCTAATTTAAACAATTAGCATGAAAAATGGTAAAGAGGAGCCCTACATAATAAGAATCAACTGTGATTTCTAATTCAGAATATACTTTGAGAAACACTGCCTACTATGCACTAGGGATCATGGCTGTTTTCTTTTTTTTTTTTTTTTTTTTGTGGTACGCGGGCCTCTCACTGTTGTGGCCTCTCCCGTTGCGGAGCACAGGCTCCGGATGCGCAGGCTCAGCAGCCATGGCTCACGGGCCCAGCCGCTCCGCGGCATATGGGATCCTCCCAGACCGGGGCACGAACCCGTATCCCCTGCATCGGCAGGCGGACTCTCAACCACTGCGCCACCAGGGAGGCCCATGGCTGCTTTCTTCACTGCCGTATCCTTCAGGGCTTGGCACATAGTAATTGTGCCAAAATATCAATATTAATGGGCGGAATGACTACCATTACCACATTATATTGAAATGATCTGTTTATGCATTTGTCTCATCACAAGGGCAGGGTTTCTATCTTACTCAGTTTTATGCCATCGATATTGAGCACAGCGCCTGGCACACAGTAGGCACTCCATAAGTTCAAACTGAGTTCAGGGTTCATCTCTTCCATAAAGTCTCTCCTAAATGTTCTTACCCATAATGACTTATCCTTTGTTTCTACTTCTATAGCACTCACAACTTGAAACATCCAATTTAGTGATTATAGAGCAGTGTCTTTTAGGTTTCTCTCCAACCTTGTTTCTCCAAATATATTTTAGGTTCTTTGAAGATGAAGATGCCTTATACTGTGCCCAGCGTCTCAAATCAATACCTTTTTGGGTCGATGTCACTATTTGGATGACTCCAGATTAGATCAGTGGTGCCAAGCAGCACATGCCGAGGCCTCCAAGGAGTATCTCCATTCCCCCCTTTCCATCCTTGACTAAAGAGATGACTGTTTGGATACAGGCTCATTTGCAAAAAAAAGTGGAGAAGTTAATGGGAGGGATAGGAGAAGGCAGCTAGTGTCCAATTCTAGGTCTCTGTGCTCTCTTCCTTCTGGCAAAATAGTCAGGGAGGAAAATGCCTGTGATCCCACAAAAAAGTGGGTGTGGGAAGTGAGAGGAAGATAGTTGGGGAAGAGAGTATGTCCCATACACAGAACCTGGACCGGACGTTCCACTAGCAGGCATGTTATCAGGAGTAATTATTATGAGATCGAAAGGAAACCCCAAGGCAACTAGCTAAATTCAGGCACTCGGGACCTTGTATAAAAGACAGAGAGGGATGTTGTTTTCCGTCTACACAACAGGCACAGGAGGGGAACCTACCACAAGGAGCTCCTAATTGGGAAGCTGCAGGGGGCTAACAAAGGACAGGGTGTCCATCTTCTTGCTGGTCTTCATAAGGAAGACACTACAGTTCCTGGAGGTTCAATCAGGACTCTGGGGTGAGGTAGGGAGATGGGCGGGGGGGGGCTGACCTCCCGAGGTCCTTTGTAATCCAGTAATTAAATGGTGAATCGTTCACTTCCCCATTTATGCTCTGTACCCAGTTTGATAGTGAGTCCCCTGGGCTGCCTTCCAGGTTTACTACGTTGACACGCAAGCTGCTGAATCAAATGTTTAAATAGCCCACATGACCTCCTCCCCGCCTGTAAAGTACGGCAATGAATGAAATCACAACATTCCAGGCACTATCACTTGAGCAGAGCCCTCAAGGAAACACACACACACACACACACACATACACACACACACCCCACAGCACTGATTCAACTCGATTCACATTCCCACCCTGGGAGCACAGACCACCTGCTCAGCGCGGAGGTTGTAGGAGTTTCCCTGGCAAGGATCCTTTCTCTCAGCTGCTTTAGGATGGTACCTCCAGGAGGTCACCAAGATTTAGGACCGCTTCCCTTCCGGGTTGGCCTCCGAGGCAAAGTTTCAGCTCGGATTCTGCCTGGGCCTCCCTCGGGCGCGTCCGCACTCCCTCCCCGGCCCGGGGCGCCCCGGACGCGCAGCTGGCCGGCCTGCAGCGCCTCACGTTACCTTGGTGAGCTGGGCGATCTTCTTGCACATTTTCACGTGCATCTCGGGATCACAGTCCATTCTCCAGCCGGTGCCACCTCCGACATCGGCTTTGGAGCCCGGGCAAGTCCCGGGAGCGTGAATGTTGCTGTTGAGGGCAGAAGCCATCGCTGAAACGCGTCCGGCACTCAAAGCCTCTCGATGGCTCGGCTTCTCGATGCCCACGGTGTGCAGGTGCTTGCGCGCGCGGGCGTGTGAGTGTGTGGGCTTTCTCGGGAGAGGTGGCACTGCAGTCCCCCCGCCCGCGCCACCGCGTGGCTCCCGCGCGCCCACCCTTCTTCCTCCGGCCCTCGCTCTCTTGCTGGCTCTGCGGGCACCCGCACCCTGCGGCGAAGCGCCGAGGACCCGCACGTGCCGCTCGTGACCCGCGCGCAGCTCCCGGGCCCGTGCGGGTTTCGCCTGCAATCAGCTTCAGCGAAGAGGAGCCAGTGGCCTTGGAGAGGTTTGCGCCGGCCAGGCGCGGCGCTCTGGGACACGTGGGTGGCGCCGGGCTCCGGACTCAGTGGCGACGGACCCCGCCCGTGGTGGGCATCCCAGGCCAAGGAGGAAGAAGAGCCGGCCTCAGCCTCGGACAGCTGGGGCGTTTGGTGTGGGGAAGGGACCCTGGCGACGTGCTGCTGGCGAATGGATGGCGAGAGACCGGGCACCTTGACGGGTGCACTCAGGCAGCGACTCCGGAGCCTCGGAGCTGGGCGCTTAGGGCTGAGAGGGGGGGCGGGGTGCCGAGAGAGGGGCGGGGAGGGGAAAGCGAGTCGCGGGGACGCAAGGAGGTGCGGAGACCCGGGCATACGTTTTGGGCCCCTGCCTGGGCTGAGGATGGGAGCCCCCCTTCCCCCATTTTAAGAAGGACCCCGGACATTGCGGGAGAATTGCCGGAGATTACCAAAGGGAAGAAGCCAAAAGGGCTGCCGAGGATCTGGTGACCGAAATCTGGGACGAAAAAGCGCAGAGTACGTAGTGAGGGAATGTGTAGTGTAACAAAGCAGAGAAAAAGTCAAAGACGGGTAGAAAGGATGGTGGCAGGTGTGGGAAAGGAGGAAGCAAAGAGGAATGGAGGAGTAGGTGAGTAATAAATGGAGCTGAAAGTCTGAGCAAACCGATCCCAGGGAAAGTGAAGCGACTCATCCACACGCCTGGCCACCGGCCACCCGGAGCCAGAATCCTGTCAAGTCTTTGGATTACGAGCTTGTGTGTTTTTCGTTTGTTTGGTGAGTGGAGGGGTTAGCGGGCCAAATTTCTTTGTTTTTTTTTTTTTTTTTTTTTTTCTGTTTTCAAACAGTGGGCTTTGGGAAAAGTGACAACATCCTGATCAGAATTTCCTAAAGTGTGAATAACAGCATCAAAATAATAAGCAATTTGCATGCTTAATATATTTCATTTTACAAACTGCTTTACATCAGAAGTTTTAATAATCTTGAAAAAAAACAAGCAAACCTCAAGGGGTCTCAGAAACCACGATCCCATCCCTCCACACTGCAGGTAACAATATCCATTTTTATAGATGAGGAAATACAACTTGTACCAAGTAAGGCAATTACAAGTAGCAGAGTTGTGTCTGAAACAGAGATATTCCTATTCTAAATTCCTTACTTTCACCCCAATACATTATACTTCATAGGCATAGCCAACCTGGGTTTTGGTTCCTAGTTTATCCTCTTAGGTTCCCTCTCCAGGACAACTACCCCCCCCCCCCAATTCAATTAGAAAACTGAATGCCTGAATCAGAATCACTGCCAGGATGTTGATGTAGATTCTTGGTCCTATCTTAGATTCCATGAGTCAAAATCTCTGGAGGTGAGGATCCAGAATCCACATTTTAAATGAGCGTCCTACTTAATTCCAAATTTAGAGTATTTTCTGCAGGGTATTAATATATAATACATTTTACAGGAATTCAACCACTTTGTAAACTAGAAGAAAATTAGCCTTTTTGATTCAGAACTTTATCAAAAATTGTTCACCTCTGTGGAAAATCACATCATCAATGGCTTTGTGGCTCATATTTGGTTGCTGATACAACACACTTGTATTGTAACTGCCACATTCATGGTGAGTCTGCCAATATATACAAGCATCTGAGTACTACATTATGTCATAAAGTTAATCAAGCCAGAGCATTTCCATACTGAAATGATTTAATTATAATTGCTTTCCTTTTATTTCTCCTTTCTATTACTGTCAAGAAATTATACTGATCTTTAAAATGTGTTTACTAATTTAAAAAATTATCTATGAATTTCAAGATAATAACATGAACATTATAGAAAAGGTGATATTGGGTGTGAACAGGATTGAGAACCACTGCTCTTGATGATCTTATGCACACTAAAGTTTAGTAATACTGCTTTCTAACTCCAAGTTTTAGTTATTTAATTATGATCTTATTAAGTCTGGGGGCCAAAACATTTTCCAGTTGGATATATTATACTTGCAACTTTATAGTGGCAGACAGTGGGGAAAGCAGATTCCGTTATCAGGCTTTGCTGGACTTCAGTTACTGTAATCAAGGTACCACAAGCTGGCCTGTCTTGGAAAGAGTCCTTTGCAGTTTGCTGGGGTTTTCTAGCACTGTCACTAGTAGGTCTTTTCACACTATCAGGAATGAAATAGAGGGCAGAAGAGGACTATGTGCTTTGTCTAATACAGGGCATTTATTAGCCCACTAATGTGGTCTTGGAATTATGCCATGCTCTTTGCACATGTTCTCACCCCCACTAAGGCACTTATTATTCTCATTCTACAGACTAGAAAATTGAAGCTAAGGGAGGCTAAGTACCCAATTTTACACAGCTAGTAAATGGATCTGAGTCTATCCAACTTCAGAGGCTGTTCTTCCCAGAGCACAGTGCTGGCAATCTGAAACTTTTTAAAACTACAATCGATTTGTTTTTTCTTTAGATTATAAACATATAAGCTTCTTTTAGTTACCCCTCTCCTCAATCTCACCTGTAATAATACAAAAAATGGGTATAAGAAGAAAGCAAAACTCACCCCAAGTCCCACACTCAAAGAAAATTGCTGTTAATATTTTGAAGATTCTTCTAGACATCTCTCTGAAAACATCTAGAAAATGTTAAGTACATATATGTATTTTAAAATAAATGAGATACTGTAATAATGTTTTTGAACCCTATTCACTCAATGTTATTTTCCTTTTGCCAATAACAATCTACAATCTAAACAGCCAGTATTCCATTATATACAACATATTTACCCCACCCATTATTGAACAATTCTTTCATTTTTTTATATTTTAAGCAAAATGTTTCATATATGTTTATAATGTTTGCTGTATTATGAGGATATTCAATTCTGTTCTAAAGGACAGGAAAACCAAAAAGGATATATGAAACTTATGTTGGATAGAATTCTTAAAATGTGTTAAGTACAGAGTGTACTGTAAGACAGGATAAAGATAGAATGGAATATATGTAAAAAGGAGGGAACGAGCAACAGTGTTATTAATAGTTGGAAAAAGATGGAAAGACCAAAGATGTAAGGTAAAGATGATGCCACCTTCAGGCTGACAGCTGTATCATCCCTAAAATGCCATTTGTTGTTGACACTCATTCTGGCCCCGTGAATGTCCTGCCCCAGAAACACAGATAAAAAACATGGCTCTCAGAAGACCGCTAACCAGGTATACTTGCCTTTGCACATTTCTAACAGAGCAAGCACGTATTGACTCTAGGCATCCTCCACCTGCTGAGCCCCTGTTTCAATTTCAACTGTGGTTCTCAAAACTGCACGTTCAGGGCTTCCCTGGTGGCGCAGTGGTTGAGAGTCCGCCTGCCGATGCAGGGGACACGGGTTCGTGCCCCGGTTTGGGAAGATCCCACATGCTGTGGAGCGGCTGGGCCTGTGAGCCATGGCTGCTGAGCCTGCACGTCCGGAGCCTGTGCTCCGCAACGGGAGAGGCCACAACAGTGAGAGGCCCACGTACCGCAAACAAACAAAAAAAACCAAATGAAACAAAAAACCCCTGCACGTTCAGAAGGCAAGGCTGCTGCAGCAGACAGGACAACAACACTGCATACCTCCGGATTCAGGTAATGCGGTCCTCCCACCTCCCTGGCACCCTATCCTAAATATCTTAACCTTCACTATACTTTCCAATTGACTTCTGTTTAAAAGTGATTCAGTAAACCATGGGATTTGAGCATCTTAATTTGGGCTGTAAGGATTTGCTGTCCATCCATGACATCTGGGATAGTCTGCCTGGCAGTATATTTGGAGATTACCATTGCATCAGGAAAACTTCCTACACGGATCTTTGCACAGATGTGCAAGTATTTCCATAGGAGTAAATCCTAGAATAAACTGGTTTCAAAGAGTTTGCAAATTTTAAATCTTAAATTTTAAATCTATATATATTCTTTATATATTCTATATATCTTTATATATTCTATTCTGGAATAGTTATTCCAAATTATACTCATTAATAGTGCTCAAAAATGTGTGTTTTCCCATGCTAGTGATCTTGAAATATCTTCCAATTTAAAAGGGGAAGAGTGTCTCCCCTACACCATTTGTTTGATTACTAGTAGGGCTGTTAAAACACCTTTCCACAAATTGATCAGTCATTGGAATTAAACTTTTTGTGCACTCTTTTTGTCAGGCTGTCTTCTACATGTTGAAGTAACTTTCTAGACCCAAGATGGGGCTGCTACTGTGTAGGGTGCCATGTCAGCAAACCAACACCTAGATAACTTTTGTGTCCCTGTAATGCTCCGTGCGACCAGAAACACAGTATATCCAGTCAGCCAATCCCCAAACACCAAGCCAGCTCTGGGCTCTCTACTTAGTTTCTTCTTACTCGAAACAAGGTTGACTAGGTGACCCCAGCCAATCAGATATTTTCTATTTTTCTCTTCCTTGTTCTTTATTCTTTATCCTATAAAGGCTTCCTGCCTTCCACCCCATTTTATTCTACTTCATAAAGTGCTAAAGTTTGTATCACCAAAATTGTCATCTTTAATCATTTTTTAACACTTATTACAAGATCTTTCTTTGCAGGTGCTTTTAGCACTTTATTTATCATACATATTGCAAACATTTCCCCCAGTTAGCAATTTACCTTTCTTATGCTCTATAAATATCTTGAATTTTTACATAGGTAAATCTGTTTGTCTTTTCTCATATTTTCTGGCTTTTGCATCATCCTTAGAAAGGCCTTCCCCATCCAAGAATAGTTTCTCCTAGCACTTTTATGGTTTCATTTTTCTTAAATGTTTAAATTTTTGATCTATCTGGGATTTATATTGATACATGGAGTGAGGCTGGAATCCAAACTTATGTTTTTCCAGATGGCTAAACCGTTGTCCAACAGCTTGGATAAATTCATCTTTATCACACTGATCATCTAAGTGTAGCCTTAGGTGATTTCTTCCATAGTAATTTACTAAGGCAATCTTTTATCCTTTGCTTAGAAATTTTGTTTCCTAATCAGTTAAGCAGCATGGGTAACTCTATTGTTACTATTACTGCTCATCTAAAAACAAGATCACGTTCTTGAGTATTTCACTTAACTCCTTTACCTGCAAGGTTATTTTCCTCACCCTGCCTTATTTCTACTGATATTTCAGACTAGTTTGCATGTCCCTAAAATATGGTCTCATGGCTTTGCATTTCTGTGTAGCACCTATGTCATATTTTATTTTTAAAAGCTAAACGTTTTTTGGCTTCTGCAGAATTCTGAAAAATGCCAGGTTTTCCCCCTCCTTTTCCAGAAAACATATTTATATATTGTTATTAGGAGTACTTTCTGAAGAGTACTTCATGTTTTTTTTTAATTGCCTTGTTTGCCTTCAACTTCCTTAATTTTCATGGTTTACATGGATGTGTGTAAGGCTGTATTTGTGTATATACACATGGGTTGGGGTTTCGTCCATTGCATGTGTTGGTTCCATGGACGTATAATCCCCACAAGCTGTGGGAGTGATTGGCCAGGCCTTGTTTTTTTTGTTGTGTTTTTGTTCTTTCGAAGATGAGAATGCTATTTAGAAAATAAACTGCATTACAAAGCTCTTACCGGCTCATATGAGAGAGCAGACTCCTGCCCTTGAACACACTGGTAAGTTGTATTGTAATGTTTTAAAAGAGTTTTGAGCATTTCTTGCTCTAAAAGAACTTCACGAGGAACATGACACGCAGAAGTTCTTTTGGCTTTCCTTTGATGTATGGTGCATATAGCAATAAAGATTTCTTTTGGGCTTCCCTGGTGGCGCAGTGGTTGAGAGTCCGCCTGCCGATGCAGGGGATGCGGGTTCGTGCCCCGGTCCGGGAGGATCCCACATGCCGCGGAGCGGCTGGGCCCATGAGCCATGGCCGCTGAGCCTGCGCGTCCGGAGCCTGTGCTCTGCAACGGGAGAGGCCACAACAGTGAGAGGCCCACGTAACGCAAACAACAACAACAACAAAATTATCATGAGCTTGATAAAAATGAATAATTCTGACTCCTTACATCAGAAATTTTGATTCAGGTCTGAGTAAGGCATTTTAAACAATCACTTCAGTGATGCTGTTGTGGATGGTACCAGACCCCAGTTTGAGAATTGCTTTAATGTCCCAAACAAGCCTTAACAGTTCCTTCTATGTCGTCCTGCTTTATTAATTGTGTCCTCCTCATCCTTTCTCCTATTCACATCCTATCAGCCTTCATGTCTCAGCTCAGGTAGCACTCTGAGGGAGCCCTGACCTGACTACTCCAGTCAGAGATGCTCTCCCTGAGCTCTCATGGCACTTAGTATACAGCAGACGTCTCTAAACTTTGATTCAGCAACCAATCAGCAGAAACTTTTTGAGCATGCATTCCAATAATGTACTTCTTAACCTATGATTGTACTGTACTAATATTTTATATACACTATAAAATATACCCAAAAGAGAAAGTTAACAGATGAATTAAAGAAAATATGACAAATTATTGTTAATTTGACAAAAATTTTGGTATATATTATTAATATATTGTGATATAGTATTTTAGATGAAGCAGTTTAACTGAATATGCTTCAACATTTTAAAAAATCTTGATTTATCATTTTAGAATATTGTGATTCAGAGGTCTAAGTTCAGTTTATTTCAACATTGATTTTAATAGCTGCTATAACTGAAAACATATGAAACTTCACAGGTTCAAGGGATGGATATCATTAAAGGTACTTACTAAATTATGGTTATCAATTTTGCAATCCCATACACCAATTTTCATAAAGGATTTTGCTGAAATTTTGTTGAAATTCAGTAAAGTTATATCTTCCCTGATACCAATAAATTCTCACAAGCTAATCATAAAATGTTGCATTTCTATATGTATTTTTAAATAGGTAATTATTCATATAGTACAATATTCAAGAGTGAAAAAATGAAATGACTTCATTCCACCTCTGTTTCTAGTCACTGGTTCCACTCCTGCAGAAGCAACAAATTCTGTTCCTACATGAGCATAAAAATCATGTATATATTTAATTTTCTGACACATTTTACACTTACTACCATACTGAAGGAGGAAGGAGGTGGTTTTCCTACACCATATCCCTTCCACATTCCTCAGTCTTATTTTATCAGAATTCCAATAGTAATCACTTAATATGATAACAATGTAACTATGGTTCACGGGCCAAAGTGTGCTCAAAATTACTCCTACTTTCTTATACAATCCTTCTTTGTCTTCTTTTTTAATTCACTAACTGCTAGGGATAGATTTAAGTGTGTGTTGGTTTCAGTATTCAGCAAAAACCTGCTCTTAGGCTTTGGCCTTGCCCTTTGGGAGGCTGAACAGCTGACTACCTCTTTCAGTATCATTTTTGGCAACTCTGAAATTGCACCAGATCAATGATAATGGTTCTTTTTTCCAGATGAACATCATACCTATTCAGATTAATAACATCTGTATTATTAACAAGGCAAGTATATTAGTTATGGTAATGTTAATTGCTAAAATAAACAAACCCTACATTTCAGTAGCTTAACACAGTAGAGTTTACTTTTTTGCTCACATGAAAGTCTGAGTTACTTGTCTTTGGACCCCCTTCCCATCTAAAGTGAATCAGCAGTTGGCTATTTCTATCTGTGCTCCAAGATCCTCCAGGACCACGTAGTCATCTGCATCCAGCCAGTGAAAGGCAAAACGAATATAGAGAAGGTATATCCACTTCTAAAATACCTTGGGGCCTGGACTTGACACACCAACTCTGTAGTCATTGGCAAAAACTGATTATAGGCGAGAACTGACTAAGATATAAGGGGGTCTGGAAGTATAATTCCTGGCTGGGTAGCAATTTCTCATAAGAACTCTACACTCTGAAAAGGGGAGCACACAATATGATAGACATAGAATTATCTATTACAGATAATTCAGACTTACTGTTAATATCTGAATATATATTTTCTAGTACAGGTAAACATTTGGGATATAAATTGAAGTGAAAAATCACACTGAAATGTAAGCTCCATGAAGGCAGAAATTTTTGTCTTTTTTGTTGACTGCTAAAGTGCTAGGGCTTAGAATAGTACTTGGCACTCTGTAGGTGCTCAGTAAATATTTGCTGAATGACCAACTGAATGAATGTATTTTATGCACTGAAATTCTATTAATCAGCTCAAATATTAATGTGTATGTATTGCAAAAGTAAAGTGCTGCAAATAATTGATTTGAAAACTGTTAATTTTATGTACAGAAAAAGATATTGAGAACATTCTGGTAGCTGAATAACAGGGAAACAGATGAACATGAATATTAGACTAGATAACGTCTAGAAGAATACCTTGAATGTATAAAATGTATAAAAACATTTAAATAACAGTACATGGCAGAATAATAGTTTCAATTGTTTATAATTCCAATAGCTGTAGAATTGGCATACTAAAATTCAAAATTTTAAACAAAGAACTAGTATTAGATTTTAGTTAATTTATACCATTTAGATAATTAATTTTCAAGAAAAAGTCCAATTTGGGAATTCTTCAGTCTTTTGAGGAAAACTGAAAAATGGAATGTCAACTCTCCTACCTCAAATTTCATGAAAAGGACAAACTCCAAAGATACATAAACCACATCTATGATAAATGACCTTTAACCTGGATAAAATAAATATAAAGGTTACCAAAAAAATAAAAAGAAGATAGTAATAGAGAAAAATGAGATAGCTAAAGTATTGTTCTCAGTCATTAAATTTCAAAATGTCAGTTGTAATAAGAATATTTTAATAAAGACAATTCCTCTTCCACCTCATATCATATACAAAATTAACTTGAGATGGATCACAGACTTAAATGTGAAAGCTAAAACTATAAGGCTTCAAAAAAAACACAACATAGAAGAATATCTTCATAACATTCAGGTTGGCAAAGATTTGTTAAAGCACTAACAATAATAGAAAAACAACCTGATAAACTGGATTTTATAAAAATTTAAAACTTCCACTCATAACATACCATTAAGAAAGTAAAAATAAAAGGCATAGACTGGTAGAAGATACTTGTAACACACATACATATATCTGACAAACAACCTTGTATACAAAATATGTAAAGAACACATCATTAAGAAAAAGATAGCATAATTTACAAGTGGGCAAAAGACTTGAAAAAGCACTTTCAAAAGAGGTATCTGAAAGGACAATAAGCATATGAAAAGGTACTCAATATTGCAAATCATGGAAACGTAAATTAAAGCCACGATGAGATACTACTATACAATAACAGAATCAGTAAAATTAGGGACTGACAATAACAAGTGTTTGTAAGGATGTGAAGCAACTGGAACTTTCATACATTGCTAGTGAGAACGTAAAATGATACAATCACTTTGGAAAGTGTTTGGCAGTTTTACTCTATGACACAGCAGTCTGGCTCATTCCCTAAAGGAATGAGTGCCTACACACACAAAAAACACAGAAGAATGTTTAATTGCAGCTTTATTTGTAATAGCTGCAAATTGTAAAGAACTCAAATGCCATTTAACAGGTAACTGAATAAATGAATTATGGCATATTCATACAATGGGATAGTGTATAGCAATTTAAAAAAATGAACCATGGATACATGCAAACTCCTGGATGAATCGCAGATATTATGTTGATGAAAGAAGCCAAGTGTAAAACAATACATACTGGAGGAGTTCATTCACATAAAGTTGAGAACAAGCAAAATTAATCGATCTTTAGAAGAGATGAGTGGTTATTTCTGGGGGAGGTATAATCAGGGAAAAGGGCACTAGGGAATCAGAAATTTTTTATACTTTAATCTGAGTGTATACATCGTAATATGAGAGTATGCATTACGTGAAAAATCAGGTACACTTAATGATTATTGCACTTTATGTATTTTAGTGTAGGTATGATTATCCCTTACTTAAAAAAAGAAAAAGAAAAAAAAAAGGCACACGGACAAATTGTCCTGGCAAGGTTTACTCAATAGATTGGATGACAGAGAAAAAAACACATCACCACACATAATTATTTGCAGTTAGATCAAAATTTATTAAGTTATATAATATTAATATAAACAAAGTATAGGAAAAAACCTAAATCATAATACATAGAAAAAAAATCTAAAGCATTATATGGGAATAACTATATCCTGATAGCAAAAACAGTACAGAAGATGAAAAATAATATGAAATTTCAGAATATTATTTGTAAAGAAGTAAATAACTCCTTATGCTTTTGAATCTACAGAGGCTAAAATTTAAACAAAAAGCTGGTTGAAATGATTGCTATGTATTATGCATCATTTCTTTTAAAAAATTTGATATTTGCTTAAGCAAGGGGCATAGTTCCTTTTACAAAACAAGTCACTGAACACAAGTTTTTCTGAAAAAGTCTTCTGCAGTGCACATCTTATTGAAGGTGAGCACCTATTGCAATTGTGGTGTATGATGCCTGAAGGAGCAATCTAATCGCTGACAATACTACAGTTTTCCTATATTTTTAATGTCAAACTTCTAAAATCTGACTACTGAAATTGTAATAGAATGATTACATTTTAAGAAATAAAATTTCAGATATATTTTTGTGACACAGAGACACTCATCCAAAAATTTGTATTTGGTGTACTTCAAATTGCTTCATTTTATCATTATTCTAGTTACCCTTGTACTTATCTTTTAATTGTTTTCCCTTGTCCCAAAATCTGTTTTTTTTTTTTTTTTTTTTTTGCGGTACGCGGGCCTCTCACTGTTGTGGCCTCTCCCATTGCGGAGCACAGGCTCCGGACGCGCAGGCTCAGCGGCCATGGCTCACAGGCCCAGCCACTCTATGGCATGTGGGATATTCCCGGACCGGGGCACGAACCCGTGTCCCCTGCATTGGCAGGCGGACTCTCAACCACTGTGCCACCAGGGAAGCCCATCTGTTGCATTTTTTACACGTTCCATGTACTCACACACTTTGTTCCAAGTTTCCTAGAGACCTGCTTCCTGAAATCCCCACTCTACTTACTTGACACAGCAGTCATCGTGGGACTTTCCTTCTTGGCGTTCCTTTGTGAGATCGTATATTTTCAGGATCTCATGTCTTCTTACTTAGATTACTCCTTTGTTTTGGTGAAGCACATCCTCCAGTAGCCTCCTAAAAAAGGGTACATGGTAGGATAAAATTTTGAGACTGTGCCAGCCTAACCTTTATTTTAGCCCCATACTTGGACTGTCCATAATTCTAGAGAGAATACTAGATTGGAAATCATTTTTCCTCTTAGATTTGAAGACCTTGCTTTCATAGTTTTCTACCATCTTCTAGTATTGCTACCAAGGAGTCAAAATGCCATTCTGAAAACATACTTTTATGTAACCCTTGTTTTCCGCCTGTGGAAACTTTTAGGATCTTCTTTAACCCTGGCATCCTGAAATATCAGCCTGTGTGTGTGTGTGTGTGTGTGTGTGTGTGTGTGTGTGTGTGTGTGTGTTTTAATTCATTGTACCGTGCACTCAGTGGATCCTTTTAATTTAGGAGCCACATGTCTTACATTTTTGGGAGATGTTCTTTAATTTTTTATCCTCACCTCCTTTCTCTGTTCTCTCATGTTGGAGATCTTATTAATCAGATGTTGAATCCCATTCTGATCTTCTAATTTTCTTTTTTCTTTGCTATTTTTCACCTCTGCTTTTTTTTTCTAATTTCTGAAATTTCTTCAGCTTATCTCCCAACACATCTATTTCATATTTAATTTTGGCTCTCCTGTTTTTCCAATATTCTTATTATTTTCTGATTGTTCATCTTTTATAGCACCCTGTTCTTAATTTTCATGGATGTAATATATTCTATGTTTCTGAAAATATCATAGCATCTTTGGGAGCTTTATGTTTTCTGCCTCATTTTCAGTTTTTTTTTTTTTCTTTTTAGGTACTTTTAATTGTTTTGGTCTTCATCTTTCATTGTTGAAGGTATCTTCAAATGTCTAGTGATCCTTGGCTATCAGCTTATCATGACTTCAAGGGACTGAAAGCCATGTATGAATGTGCAGGGTTGTGAACTCTGGGTTTCACTGTAACAAATAATCAAGTGGCAAACTGTTTTTTAAATTGTCCATCTTTTTAGATGGGCTGGTCAGGGCTGGGGATAAGCCCAGTTACCAGATTCTGTAGTGAGGTGGTGAAAGGGCACTGAAGGATTATAATGTTCAGAATACTGACCTTCTCTCAATCATCCTGTTTTCAGAATAGCACCTCACTACCACCACCATTCTCCCCCCACCCAGGTCCCAGTTCTGATCCATTTGGTTCAATTTCTCTAGAGAATAAGCCTCTATCCTTCTGTTAGAAAAAGGGAAAGCTGCCTGGCTACAAAGGGAGAACAAAAATAAACTTTCAAATAATTCCCTTGTTTTCAAGTTTGCTCCTCAACTTTACCTTCCAGGGTAACTTGTGCCCCCAAATCTTTGACTCTTTGGGGGGTTCTGGAAGGAAAAGATAGGTGTTCCAAATTTGTGGACCTTTTCTGCAATGAAGAGTGGCTGTGAGAACTGTGCTACCTATCAAGTATTAAAAAAAAAAAGAAAGTAGTGCTACCAAATGTAAAATAGTTAGTGGGAAGCAGCTGCATAGCACAGGGAGATCAGCTCGGTGCTTTGTGTCCACCTAGAGGAGTGGGATAGGGAGGGTGGGAGGGAGGCGCACGAGGGAGGGGATATGGAGATATATGTATACATATAGCTGATTCACTTTGTTATACAGCAGAAACTAACATAACATTGTAAAGCAATTATACTCCAATAAAGATGTTAAAAAAAACAACAAAAAAGAACAAAAACAAAACAAAAAAAGATGTTAAAAAAAAAGTAGTGCACTTAATCTTTCCCTTCATGGTAAAAGAGAATGAGAAAGTAACTGTTTAAAATACACACAAACAAAAAACAACAACCCCCCAAACTACCTATTAGTGAGACATCATTTTGAAAATTTGTACGTCTGGAAATGTTTTAATGGCTATGTGATAATTTTAGCCAAAGACAATGTGTCTCCTATAAAAGCGCTCATATCTGCAATTGACCTTCCTCTTTTATCTCTTTTTTTTTTTTTTTTTTTTTTTTTGCGGTACGTGGGCCTCTCACTGTTGTGGCCTCTCCCGTTGCGGAGCACAGGCTCCGGACGCGCAGGCTCAGCGGCCATGGCTCACGGGCCCAGCCGCTCCGCGGCATGTGGGATCTTCCCAGACCGGGGCACGAACCCGTGTCTCCTGCATCAGCAGGCGGACTCTCAACCACTGCGCCACCAGGGAAGCCCTTCCTCTTTTATCTCTTAACAACAGTTCTAATCTTGGGTCAACTATGTGTTAGCCTCTCTCTTCCAGTATCAAGTATTCACAGATAAAAAAACAACATATAATGGAAAGAACCAGAGTGTTCCCTGGGAACAACTACACGACTACAATCCAAATTTAACCAGTGTTACTCACACATTCACAGGGTTGCCAGATAAAATATGGGATGCCAGATAAATTTGAATTTCAGATAATTAATTTTTTTTCCTCCAATAAGTATGGCCCCTATTTCATTGTTTATCTGAAATTCAAATTTACTTGGGCATCCTGTATTTTTATTTGCTAAGTCTGGCAATCCAACACATTTACTTAAACAGTATATCGTAAGTAGAAAGTGACCAACATAGAAAAACTGGGTTTAAAGAAGGAAACTGGGATCTGGACCAAAGCTATTCAAGCCACCAGGAAAGTCTACATTACTACCAGGCAGGTAGCCATGGGCAACCCCATATGCACCCACTTTGCAATGTACAATGCCTTGGCTGTGGCCAAAATTAATGCTTTCAATTACTATAGGAAATTGGATTCTCTAGGTAGTGTGGTCAGCCCCTTGTGTCACCAGAGCTCTGCCACTCTATCAAGCCATTTTGGTTGCTCAGGGTTCAATCATAAAACCAATCTAGGGTCTTTTTTGATGGACGATGGCCATACTCTTGGACAGTTCCAATTATTTGTGCACCTCCCAAACAAAGTTGCCCCAACCAGACCTAGATAATACACACAAAGCAAGATATCAGTTGATGTATTGGAGTGTCAGGTCTCATAAGCTGACACCATGGATTGAAGGGTAGCATTAAGCATGGGTTTAGTAGTTAACCCAAATATAATAATTTCCCCCCAATAAAATATTACTAGCTCCTTCATTTATAAGCTGCAATACTTTATAAAAATGGCTTTCATCTGGTTTCTGTTGATATCTAGTTTGATACCATACCAGCTCAGTTTCTGTGTATACTAGGAACTCAGTTATAATCTTGTTAGGCTGGCTGGGATCCTGTCTCCTAGGTGAATACTGGTTATGTCCTACGCTAGGGAATACAGCATAACTTTCCAAATGATTTCAGGAATTTTCATATCATGTTTCAGGGTCATCTATTTCTTCCCAGATAAACTGCCCAAATTCCAGAGTACTTACTGTTTTATGCTCCAACCCTAAGCTGTCACTAACATTTTTTTGAGCTTGAATTGTTTATTGTTCACTGTACAGTTTTATATACATTATCATGTCTTAAGTGGGTTATTAATAGATTCAAATATTTAAATACTTTGTATTGAATTGGACAAGTCACTTAATTTTTCTCATCTTCAGATTCCTCACTTCTGGAAATTATCTTAAAGTATCTTTCATAGTGTCATTTCAACAGGTGCTATAATATTAAAAAAGAAGAAAATAGAGGAACATTAGTTATGACTTTGGTAAATATTGCCCAGCTGTGGAAGGTCATTTCCAGGTTTATAATGAGCTGCTGTCAATGAGAAATAAGCAATGATCAACCACATGCAGCAGCTGCAGGGGATGAGGGGAGAGGTTCCTCACAAAGGTCTATGCTCAATATGTAGGAAAAAAAAAAAAAGGCAAAAGCCACAGTATTCAGGTTTTAGGAGAAGGTAGAGGACTGGCTTTCACCAATGCCCCGCTTCTGCCTCAGTTTCAATGCTCGTCGCTTACAGGCTTGTTCTCTGATTCAACCCAAGACCTGAAAGTGGTCCTTGAGATGGGGTAAGATATTATTTTTGCATTTATACATAATATTAAGGTTTTTTTTTAACCTGAGTGAAGATGTGAGTTGAAAGGATTTTTACACTGTGCCACAAAAGTTTATTTTTGAATATTTTTTAGAAATGAACAAAATTCTCTTGGAATTAAATGGATTACATCTTATGTCACGTGTGGGCTGGAATAAAAGTGATTAAGTTCAGGATTGACATTTTAAATGAAACATGTATATTCCTAGTCCATTTGATAATGGGTCTTCATTGGAGGCTACATTTTAAACTGACTCCACAGTTTAGAAGCAACTATAGTACTGTCTGCCTGTTACATTGTTATTATAAATCATTATTTTAAAATCAAGTATTCTTTTTCCATACCTTATTGAGAAGGGCTGGTCATAGCTCTTACAGCTAAGAGGAGCTGGGTAGATCAGATCACTGTGATACGTTTACCCTCTCCCTTTCCTTAGTCTCATTTCCAAAAATTGTATAGTATATAATCCCACTGCTGCCACCAATACAAAGAGATTAGAAGATTATATACAAGGATCACACTTAAACATGTAGCCATTAACTAAATTTTGTTCAAAACTGGCAAAGATACACCACAGAGATTTTCCTTTTGATGACGGCAAGTAGACACAGAAGAAATACCTGGTGGTTGGTGTCAGTTAGTGTAGCTCCTTCAATTTTCCTCAGTCCAATGGATACCACTCATTAGTAGAATTTATGTGCCAGCAGCTTGTATAAAGTTGTCTCATGAAGTCTGAGTAGTTATCCAGACTTTCTGGGCTTTTATACAAATACCCCAGTCATATGAGCATAACACTTCTGGTCCTGATCTTTGTCTGCCACTGCCTTGTGAATTTAGTATATACAATTTAAATCTGTGTATAAAATACCTATTTATTTTATGTATTCCCTTAGCTGACTACCTCTTGTGGGGTTTAATTGTTGGAGTGTGCTCTCCATCTGAATTCCCACTACACTTCGATGACTGTCTCATTTTCAAATATTTAAGGGCCAGTGTAAGGAGTAAGCTTATATTCTGTGACCCTAGCTCACAGTAAATGAGCATCAATGGCCAAAAGCCTCGGGGTAATTCACATTGGTTCAATTTATTTTAAAACTGATTTCTTATGTATATCATGATTTAATTTTGCACTCCCAGTGTCTGGATTATAGTAGGCATTCCATAATGTTATTAGATGAATGACTAAATTTCTATTTAAAACTAATGGGCTGCTCCAAAAGATATTGAATTCTCTAACAATGGAGCCAAAAGTAGAAAATCATTTATTATGTAAGAGAATTTATGTTTTCAGTAAGAAAACAACCCAAGTGACTTCTAAAGTCCTAATTGCTTTAAGAATCTACTCTAATATCAAAACACTGTTTTCACCATAGAGAAAAAGTTTTAGATGGATAGTTGTGATTGAAGTCTCAGCAAAATAATTCCCTAAAGGTGACCTAACATCTGCCCTCCTCCTGCCATGTCTAGATTTCTTCTGTTAGGAAGTTGATGGGCTTAAAAAAACATGTTTATGGTCTTCTGGGCTCAAGGTATCTGGACTGCGTCAACAAAAAGAGACTATCCGCACCAAGACAGAATAATACCTTTAAATAACATTGATGTCTGTTGGTTTAGAAATTGTTTCCTTACTCTTTTGATAAATATTTCTATAAATAGGGAATAAACTCATCCTTCTTTATCCTAATTATGGGGACTGCATTTAACCAAAGGCCCATGGCGGGAGAGTGTGAAAGTGGTAAATTCACCCCTAACCCCACACCATGGCACACAAAAAGTAAAGGCTTAAGGCTTATTTAGGTACCTATCATTTTGTGCAACCTGGAATTACTTATACACAAACAAATGGGTTCAAATCTGGGTCTTGACTGCATATCTGACACTTTCCTCTTCAAGTATGTTTCTTTTCTAGAGCTGCCAAGTCACCTCCTATCAGATATACTGTATCTCTATGGACTCTATTCAGCACTTGGTGAATGTTGAATATGCCTTAAGCAAAGCAGAATCTATTTCATTCATGAAGAATAAATGACCATACTCTGTTCAGCATGTACAAAGCTGTTGGTTTATTCAGCTGGGAAGCTGGGGAAAGGCTTCCTTTGGGAATGAACAGCAAAAATGTGTTCATGAACAAGGCACTTTTACACACACACACACACGCACACACACAGAGGCACATATTATAGTTACATAAACATCAACAGATTTTAATTTTTAGACCCCTCTACCTCTTCCCAACTTCCCCTAAAAAAAAAAAAAAACAGAAACAAAGAAAGAAACAGGTTTTTGTAACATTTTAAAAACCAACTTCATAGAACATCTACATAGGAACAGTTACTGATACATTCAGTTACACTAACATTATATGGTTTCAGTTCAGTAACGAATTTTCCATTAACAAATATTTTTTCCTACCTACTGTAATTCCCTCCTTTTTCCTTAAGAGGAGACAACTAAGGTTCAGCAGAAACTACTCATTAGGTTATAAACATTCTCCTCTCTCCTTAAAGTTGCTATACATTTATAGAATTTGTGATTCCATTAATGCTTCAATTTTTTGATGCCACACTGTATACAGCACTTAATTATGGAGAATAGGAAAAAGCAAAACTAAAATAAGGAAGGATATGTGATATATCTTTAACAATCTGTTTTCTGATTCCCTTTAGATACCCAGTCAACTAGGATCACACAAAGGTTTCACTCTTTATTGTAGGTGTGTGAGAAGACTTACTGGTCTCATGCATTTTATGTATGTTGATTTCTACGTTTTGACTCATCTAAATAAACACAGCAAGATTCATTTACAAGGATACATATGCTTTCTATTCAGCCAGAAAAAAAGTCTAAAGCTAGATGTAGAAAAACAATGATGCTAAAAAACTCTTCAACTTCAGACTGTATTAGGCTGAGATTTTCTGCAGTAAAGTTCCTGAAAAGTTTGCAATGGGCGTGGAAAGTGCATGAAGTACTGCTCCAGGGAACATCATACAGATGAAATACTTTAATCCACTAACATAAATCCTCTCTTAATTTTTTCCCATTGGTCTTTGGAATGGGTTTTATTTGCTCTTGACTAAGGTCTGGATGCCAAGATGCAGGAAATATACTGCCTACGGAACAGGTGTCTGTTTAATCCCCAGGTATGATCTTATAAGCCACTTTAGCTAGAGACCGCCTGGTGGGAGCCTATAAAATGTTTATGCTGTAACGGCAGGTTCCATAATAGGTTTGGAGCAGTGTAGGCTACTAGTACACTACTGCACTCTCTCCCCCCAAAATAGGAACTCCTAAAGGGTGCCATATGTAGGTCTACCAATATAAAAAGTGGGAGATAAATCCATATTCCCACCATTTTCTTTTATCTAGTTATTCAATTTAACTCAGCTACCTCCCTAAAAGTGAGTATCAGAGAAAAGTATGCTCAGAAAGGTGTTACTGGGAGTAGCTAACTTACCACTTTCCACAATGGCTATTCTGAAGGTTGGGTGACAAATGGGGTAGTGGCCTCCTTTTCCTTCCCATTAATAATTAGGTATCTAGTTAAGTCCATTAGACAGGCAGAGTAAACTGCGGGGAGAATTAAGTGTGGAGAATAGTCAACTTATCTCTTGTAATAAGGTCCCTTTTGACTAATTCTCTACTGAAGTTCTCATTTTAACCACAGGGTCTTTCAAAGTGAATGCTCACAATGCACATCTTCTGTAGTTGAGTTACAGGGCTCTTGGGTATTATATTCAGTACTTGATCGTATTTTGGCATATCAGGACAGTTTGGTTGAGAAGATGTTTGTTAGTTCCTCAACTGTGGGCTGTGTAACTGTATTCCTTTCTCAACTGGCAACACGAGAGATATGAGAAGGAATGGTGGATCTTTATAGTGATGCAGTTAGGAGTTTGTTAACTGCCTTTTGGAAGTCAGTGTAGGAGTAAGTAGTGTTGATGGGTTCAGTGCGGGTCGTTTCCTTAACTGTTTTAGTTAACCAGCCACAGCAACAACCAGAAACACATGAATTAGGAATTTGTTTTAGGTACTCAGGTATGGGAGTGGCTCTACTCAATGTTCGGCTTAACTGTTTGGTGGCAAACTGCAGTGCCCCATTTAGAGTGGCATGATCTCTAGAAAGCCGGCTGGGACTCATAAGGGGCTTTTGAAAAGGTGGGACTCCACAAGAAGCTAGAGGAGGCCATTCAGGAATTGGTTCCAGTTTGGGTACACAATGGGAGCAATGGGAGAGTCTTAGTCCTATCTCTCGTAGTATATGGACTGGTGTGCTAGCATCCAAGAGTTTAGCATGATACAACCAGGAATTAGGATTTAAAGGTTTCCAAGTTGTAGAATATTTTAAAAGGCACTTAACCTGCCAGGCAAGACTCTCAAGAGGTGTTAGGTTGGGCACCACAGGGTCCTCTTCTTCAGAGGAATCCCACTCTTCCCCAGAACTCTCATTTAGGTAGTTAGCATTTTCTTCTTCCTCACTTTCTGATTCTGATAAGGGGTCAGGAGAGGGATTTCTAGGACCCATTAGAATAGAACAACAGTATAGAAAAAAAGGTACCAGAAAAAGGTAACAATCTAAGCCAGTAAAACACTAACACTGGCAAATAGAAGCAGAAGATGAGAAATCCTTTCAATAGGATTCATTTGTCTGTTTCTCAGTCTGTTACACACACACAGTATGCCTCTGGCTCGCACCACTGTGCAGTTCTTCAAGATTATGTTGTATATTCTTCACTTACAAAGAAGACAGCTCAGTTCTCAGGACCAGTTCAGTGTGTAAAATTTAGTCACTTACCAGTGGCACAGGTCAGAGTCTCTCCTTCAAATCCTGGCTACCCAAGAAGAGAAGGGGTCCTCATCTAGGCAAGCTGATTTTCTTAGCATGGTCTCAACTGGTTGTGAAATTATGAAGAGACACTTTGCGTACTCTTTTTTGCTGGCAGGGATATTATATCTATTTTGTAATGAAAAGAAACTCAGTGGTCGCCTTCTTTGTCCGCTGGTGCAGCAACTTTTGTGCAGGGGGTTGGTGGGACGAGTTGTCAAGGATCTGTCTGGTGTGCACGGATCCGATGTTTTCCATAGGTGGTGCAAATGTCCTTGGGAACTGGTGACTTAGTTGTTGGACTATCTGGAAAGGTAGCCTTAACCTGTGAATGAGAAGACTAGAGACATGATATTAAAGCCTGAAAGCACTGGGTAACATTATTATCCATCTAACTTCACAGACTATCCAAGCACATGATGTTGAGCAAGAAGCCTTATCAGCTTTCCCATCTCTAGCACATAGGTTTAGGCAGAGTTCCTACTGGGAATGGACCCTACCATGACAAAATTGGGAAGGAGAGCCTGGGGCCACTTTAATCTTTTGTTGGTACATATCTGGGCTAGTTTGTTTTTTATCATGCAGTTCTAGCCCAGGAAATTACTTCTGCAAAAGCAGATCCCTTATGCCCCAAACTCCAAATAGGGAGCTATAAAAGATATCTTTTTTACCTTTAGAGGTGCTTGTTGGGATTAGTTCTAGGGGACCTGTGCTGGTTGTAGAGTTCTATACGTTAGAACTCTTGCTGGGACCCCAGAGGTTGTGGTCCTATGACCATACTCAACAGATAATGAGGGAAGATGGCAGGTATAAATCTTAATATAGCAGGAGTTACAATGAATACAAACAGCTTAAATTGACGATTAAAAGGCAGACACTCAGACTGGATCAACAAAACAAAACAAGATTTAACAATATGCTGCTAACAAAAGATATTTTAAAGCAAAAAGACCCAAAAAAGGTCAAAGCTAAAAATATGAAAAAATATATATCAGATAACTGTGGACCAGAATAAAGCTGGGACAGCAATCTTAATATCCAACAAAAAAGATTTCAAGCCAAAAAAATATAAGGGACAAAGATCGATGATAATACTAGTAAAAGGAAAACAATGAAAGTGATACATTCATCATAAACATCTAAGACCCTAAAAGCACATCCTCAAAATTTCTCTAGTAACAACTAATAGAACTGACAGGGTAATATAAGCAGGGATACAAGCATTCTGAAAAAGTTAAAATATTAATATACTTTAGATATTATATTATTTAAGTATACAAAACTCTATACCAAACAGAACAGATATTAAGTACACACACACACACACACACACACACACACACAAATAGTTCATGCATTAGGTTATAAAGTATAACTAGATTCCAAAGGGTCAATTTCATTTAGACTAAATTCTCTAACCATAATGTAATAAAAGTAAATATTAAAGGTTAGTTAAAAGTAATCCTGTTAGGAAACTAGCTCATGAATTAATAAAATGGAAATCATAAAAGATATTAGATATAAAACTGAATAATAATATAACCCCACAAGCAAAAATTTGTGGGGTATGGCCAAACCAGTACCTAGAAGAAATTTATAGCTTTGAATACACTGATGAGGAAACAAGGAAGTTTAAATACGCACAAGTTAAGCATTCAATTCAAGACAATGGAAAAGCGCAACAGCAAAATAAGCAGAAAGGAAATAATAAAGGCAGAAATTAAATGGTATATAAAAGAATAATAGAGTGATAAAACTGAAAGATGGTTTTCTGAAAATATGAATAAGAAAAACAAAACTAGTGAGAGTTATCAGGAAAGAGATTTAAAAATACCCCCCCAAAATTAAAAACATAATATATGCTAAAATGTGAAAACCGAGATAAAATGGCTAAATTCTAGAAGAATATAAAATACTAAAATTTGTACAGGAAGAAATAGATAACTTGAATAAAACAGACCAGTATTAAAGAAACTCAAAAGGTAACAACCTCCTATTAAAAACACCAGGTGCAAATGGTTTTATAAGAGAGTTCCACTAAACTTCCAAGGAAATTAATACATATTTTATATAAGTTGTTCCAGAAAAAAGAAAAATAGCATAAAACTACTTTTATGAGGATAATAATATATTAATTCTAAATCTAGAGATGAAGCGAATAAGAAAGGCTCATTTCACTTGCAAAAATTTCAAATATTACCTAACAAAATGTAATAGTGTATTAAAGAAAAAAAGAATGTCATAATCATGTAGAGCTTATCATAGGAAAGCAAGAATATCTCAACTTCATAAAACTTATAAATATAAGTCACTACAGCAATAAAATAAATTAGATAATTTTATTAACTATGGATATTTAACCATTCTTGGTTCTTGATCAACACCTATTTATGTTTTAAAAAACAAAATGCTCTTACCAAACTAGGAAGAGAAAGTTACTTTCTCAACAAGGTAAAAATTATCTACGAAAAACTTTCAGGAAATATCCTAAATGAGAAACTTCAGATATATTCCCTTTAAAAATGAAATTAGGGAATTCCCTGGTGGTGCAGTCGTTAGGAATCCGCCTCTCAATGCAAGGGACAAGGGTTCTATACGTGGTCCAGGAAGATCCCACATGCCGCGGAGCAACTAAGCCCGTGCGCCACGACAACTGAGCCTGCGCTCTAGAGCCCGCGCGCCTAGAGCCCGTGCTCCACAAGGAAGAATAGCCCCCGTTCGCCGCAACTAGAGAAAGCCCGAGCGCAGCAACAAACACCCAACGCAGCCAAAAATTAATTAATTAAAAAAATGAAATTAGATAAAGATGATAAGGACTGATATTGTGTAACGAAGTACTAAAGTCCTAATCAATGTTTTTTTTTTTAAAAAAGGTGTGAGAACTGGAAAAGAAGATACAAAACTACGAATTTACAGATGATATGGTCATCTAACATTAAAAAAGCCTAACTTATAAACTATTAGAGCTAATAAAAGAGTTCAACAAAGTTCCTGGATCTGAGATTAACCTACGACTATTCATTAATTTATTTATATAGCACTTAAAATTTTCCAGGTACTATTCTAGGAACTGCACAAATGTTAACTCATTTAAAATTCCCCTAACAATCCTGTAAGAGGTACTTTTATTGTCCCCATTTTATACATGAGGTTTAAGCTACCTGTCCAGGGTCATATATCTACTAAGTGATAGAATCAGGATTTGACCCCAGGCACTCTTAACACCAGCAATACTAACCATGAAATGTATTACATACATCACTTGCACAATAGGGGCAAAAAAAAAAAAACCTATAAAGGATTTAAGAACTAACCAATAATATGCGAGACCTCTATGAAGAAGACTGTAAAATTCTAATGAAGGACATAGATGATTTAAAACAGACAGACATTCCATGCTCTTGGATGGAACAATGAATATTATAAAGAACTTTTTTCCAAATTAATTTATACAATTCCAATATGTTAAGAATAAAATTCCACATATAACTAAACAAACTATTTAAACAGAAGAGTAAAATAAATATCATGGCCTACAGGATATTAACACATATTATTACACATGTTACAGAAGTCACAGAAATTAAAATAGGGTGGTTAGTTTAAGAACAAATAGTCCAATGGAACAAAGCTCAGAAACAGAGCCACATAAGACTTAAGAATGTAGTATACAGTAAAGTTGGCACATAAATCAAGGGGGAATGAATGCATTTAGTATATAATAATATTGGTAAAAACTGGCTCATTACATGAAGAAAAATAAAACTGTATACCTATATAATGCCACATACAAAGGAGGACTCATGACAGGTTAAAGACCTAAATGAGAATTGTAAAACTATATAGTTTATAGAATATAATGCAGGAGAATATCTTTGTGACTTAGGGGCAGAGAAGCACTTCTTAAAAAAACATAAAGCACAAGACCAAAATACGATGAATTCAATCACAGCAAAATGAATATTTTTGGACTGAACTAAACACATCAAGAACAAAGTTAACTACAAATCAACAACAACCAAAAAGGTAGCAATCTCAATAAAGAAATGGACAAAGGACAAAAATATACAATTTACAGAAGAGAAAATCCACAGGCCATTAACTATATGATGTGTAAAGAGATATCACATTATTCTATTATTTTGGTAAAAATTAGAAAGCTGGAAAATGCCAAGTGTTCATGAGGGGACTAAAGGAACTCCCTTAGAAACCAGCACTACTGGTGGGATTACAGACTGGGGTAACCTTTCTGAAGAGCAATCTGGCATCACTACTTAGTCAAACTATTGCACAACTCATGATGTAGGAATTCCACTCGGGTATATATAGCAGAGAAATTCTCCATAAGACCAACATGTACTCTGGGGAGTCATCTTTGGTGGTAAAGAAATAGAAGCATTCCAGGCTTCCATCACTGGAGGAGTGGATAGGTAACATGTGTTAAAAGCACATTAGAAGTATACATAGCAACACGGATGGACTAAAGGCATAGGTCTAAACGAAAAAAGCAAAACCAAAATATCAAGATCCCACTCATGCCATCATGTAGGAATGATTTCCAAAATGAAAGTTAGTAAACATCTCTAGTTTCAAATACACACTGAAGTGGATATGGTCTGGTTTCATGTCAGTACTATTCCTCTAAAAAACATTTCTCTGGCTTCTACTCATTCTTTATCTAATTTAGTTCTCTGCAGTGTCTGGCACGTATTAGGGGCTTAGCAAATTTTTTGGAAAAATTAATGAGAGAATGATGAAGGCCTGCTGTAAGTAACTATACAAGCATGTTTCACTTTTATTCTAGGGAGACAAAAATTCCTAAATTATATTCAGGTGATTTGGTACTATGTTGTACAAAGACAAATGAAATAATTTTTTTAAACAAGATCAACAAAGATAATGCTACGAAAGCAATATAAAGGTCACTGCTTATAACTTCATCTTTAAGAACATGAGTGCAAATACTTTTAAAAGTTTATAATATTACTACCTACTTCAATCTGAAAACAAAAGGAAAATTTAAAACATACCATAAGTATTTTATTGAGACAGGTGTTTACTTTTTTAATTAATTAATTAATTAATTAATTAATTAATTTTGGCTGTGTTGGGTCTTTGTTGCTGCGCCCGGGGCTTTCTTTAGTGCGGCGAGCGGGGGCTACTCTTCGTTGTGGTGCGCGGGCTTCTCTTTGTGGTGGCTTCTCTTGTTGCGGAGCACGGGCTCAGTAGTTGTGGCTCCCGGGCTCTAGAGCACAGGCTCAGTAGTTGTGGCGCACGGGCTTAGTTGCTCCCTGGCATGTGTGATCTTCCCGGACCAGGGCTCGAACCTGTGTCCCCTGCATTGGCAGGCGGATTCTTAACCACTGCACCACCAGGGAAGTCCCCAGGGGTTAGCTTTTAATTCTTCTGTCCTCTTATATTTTTACTATTTTCATTTCAACCAGATTCCATTTGCATGATTATTGATTGGCTATACTCAGTAATTATGTTGCTCAAAGCATTCTTTAAAAGGCTCACTCTACTTTTTCTTGTTAAGCAAACATAAGACAAAGTTTCTTTGAAGGCATATGTAAATTCTAGAGTGAACCCATCACTGTTACCTCTTTACATTCCACTGAGTAATAATACCCTCATATCAAAAGTGAATTAACCACTTACTCTGTACACTCCCATGCATAATTTACTTTGAAAGAACCATTTTTCTGTAATTTCAGAAATAGCCTTACCATACGAATTAGTTTGCTTAGTTTAGTTGCTACAATGTGTTCTTTTCCCTATAGCATTAAAAGCAAAAGTCAAGACACAGGTAAGCTAAAGGCAGTGAATTTAAGCTTAATATAGCATCTTTTTTTTTTTTTACCAGTTTTATCGAGGTATGATTGACAAATTACATATATTTAACATGTACAATGTGATGCTTTGATATATGTATTCACTGTGAAATGGTTACCACAATCAAGCTAATTAACATATCCATCACCTCAGTTACTATTTTTTTTTTGCATGTGATGATAACACTCGAGATCTATTCTCAGCAAATTTCAAGTATACATGATCAACTATAGTCACCATGATGTACATTAGGTCTCCAGAAAGTTTGTATGCTTTGATACCTATTTCCTCCACCTGCTAGCCACTGATAACTCCCATTCTACTCTTTATTACTATGAGTTCAACTTTTTAAGATTCCACATATAAGTGGGATCATACATTATTTGTCTTTCTGTGTCTGGTTTATTTCACATGGCAGAATGTCCTCCAGGTTGACCCATGTTGTTGTAAGTTGCAGGATTTCCTTCTTTTTAAAGGCTGAATTGTGTATGTATATAAATGTCACATCTTCTTTATTCATTCATTCATTGATGGACACTTAGATTATTTCCATATCTTGGTTACTGTGAATAATGCTGCAATAAACATGGGAATGCAGATATATCTTTGAGATAGTAATTTTATCCTTTGAATATATACCAAGAAGGGGGATTGCTGGATCATATGATAGCTCTATTTTTACTTTTTTAAGGAACCTCCATATTGTTTCCCACCAATGTGTATAAGGGTCCTCATCCTCACCAACACTTGTTATCTTCTGACTTTTTGATAACAGCCATCCTGACAGGTGTGAAGTGATACCTTATTGTGGTTTTGATTTGCATTTCCCTGATGATTACGATGTTGAGCTCCTTTTCATATACATGTTGGCCATTTGTAGGTGTTCTCTGGAAAAATGTCTATTCAGGTCCTTTGCTCATTTTTAAAGCAGGTTATTATTAATTTTTTTTTTACTGAATTATATGAGTCCTTATATATTTTTGATATTAACATCTTACGGGATATATGGTTGAAAATATTTGCTTCCACTCCGAAGGCTGCCATTTTTGTAATCTAGTATCTTTTTTTTAACTTTTCAGATAATGTTCCAAAAATACTGAACAAAAACATGTTATTAATCCCCCCTGCCCAAGCTGGTCAAAATATAGTTAGGCTGACCTCTGGTGGCCAGATGCCTCATCCTTCAGTAATGACAAAATGGTATGAAGTCACCTCTCATTTGTGGGTAACCAAATAAAATATGGTAAATGAAATAATATTGTTAGAAACTTCACAGTTAAACAAAGCAACAAAAAGGTAGCAGGCACCCAAAGCATAAGGAGAGTTGAGCAATTAAAGGCCACAAAATAAGAAAAATTCCTCCAAATATTAGTTTGTTCTTTTAGTTCACCAGTTGATTTTACATGAAAAACAAATGGTATATTCCAGTGGTTCCCAAAGTAAGAATAGTTCTACACTATCTAATACTGTAGTCACTAGCCCCATGTCTATTGAGCTGTTTGAAATGTAGCTAGTGTAAAATAATTCCCAATTCCAAAGACTTAATAGGAAAAAAAAAGAATGTAAATTATCTCATCAATATAATTTATGTTGAGTACATGCTGAAATGATATTTTGGATAGAGTTGGTTTAAAAATTAATGCCCGGGCTTCCCTGGTGGCGCAGTGGTTTAGAGTCCGCCTGCCGATGCAGGGGACAGGGGTTCGTGCCCCGGTCCGGGAAGATCCCACGTGCCGCGGAGCGGCTGGGCCCGTGAGCCATGGCCACTGAGCCTGCGCGTCCGGAGCCTGTGCTCCGCACCGGGAGAGGCCACAACAGTGAGAGGCCCGCGTACTGCAAAAAAAAAAAAAAAAAAAAAAAAAAATGAATGCCCGTTCTAAGTTTCTTTCACCGCAGCTGTCTAGGCATTCTACATTTTAGCTATAGTGAGATTATAAATGTTATCAAGTATATTCCATGCACTCTTAAACCTCTATGCTTTCCCTCTAGCTGATTAACCTAAAATACCCACCCCTCTTGCCTTTTCAGAAATTAGACATCTTGATAATTTTGAAATTATGGGCAACCCAACTGCTACCATATTTACTATTTTAACTAGCATTTGAATACCTGCAATGTTTCAGGAATTAGGACTATGAAGAGAATAGATGAATAAATTATGGCATGCTCATACAACAGAATTCTAAAGCAACCTATATGTACCTCAGTTTCCTCTTCTTAAAAAGACAGAAAGAACTTACAAGGGTTGTGCCTAAGGATTAAATGAAGTAAAGTGCTTAGAACACTGTCTTGGCATATAAGGTGATGAAATAAAATTCATATTCTATGGCAAGACAAGAAAAATTTAAACATAAAATTTTTCTCTGCCTGTTTGGGCCTCCTCCCTCCCCTTTAGTGTGTGTTGTGTATCTGCACTAACCAAACCTCCTTAGGAGATAACCTTCCTTCTTAATCTTGTAAGGAGTCAAGATGACCCATGACCTACTACTCCCTTTGTAACTATAGATCTGGATTGTGTAAACTGTCAATAATACGTCATTTGACATATAACCCTTTGTCTCAAAAACATATATTACTATGCTTAGACCTCAAAAGGGCAGGACAGTCCTCAGAGCTTCCTGAAAGACTGTCTCACAGGTTATAACCCTCAGGTTGGCTTGAATAAAATTTTCCATTTCTTTCCTAGAAGAAAGAAATTAATTTTTCCTCGAAAAAGGGTCCAAAAGGTGTTGTTATTGTTATGGAAATATCAATATGAATAAACCTCAAAAATAATACTGAGTGAAAAAAGCAAGTTGCACATAGGATCATTCATATAATGTTAGACATGAAAACAATACAAGATAGTTATTCAGAGATTTATTCATATATCATTAATACATAAAAATTAACAGTAAATTCAGAAAATCCATTGCTGCTGGGGAGGAAAGGTAGTTCAACAGGAAAGAAGGCGTACAGGCTGCTTTGTAATCTATTTCTTTAGATGTTAATTTTTGTCTCAAATAATTCCATTAAAAAACAGTTTAAAGACTTAGTTCCTGACGGAAGGCACTCCAAATTTCTTTATCTTACCATTACCCTAAACTCTTTTTCCATTCTGTGTTGAAAACATTGCCGTTATGCACCTCTGTAAACAGGCCTCGAAAGCCGGTACATCTAGAACAAGCTGTACCTAAATTAACCCGGGCCTCTCTTCCTATACTGCCTTCCACGTTTGCAGACTCTCCACCAGACGCGGACCTAAGGCTTAAAAATACTGCGGCCCGCCTCAGTCTGAAGACCTCGGAACATCCTCCTTTTCAGTAGAAACCGGGCCGCCGCCCAGCACTCCCGCACGCCCTAGCTCTCCCTTCTTGACGGATTTCCGAACGAACCCCTCCTCCCCTTCAGCGGAAGCAGGGATTCTTCCCCTCAGCAGATTCCCTTTCTCACCCAAGGAGGATCCGTTCTTCTTCCTCGCCTCACTCCCAGCCGCAAGACACGACTAAGCCTAGCGCCACCAGCTCTGTTCCAACAGTCACTCCGCCGCAAGGCTCGCACTCCGGTGGATACCACGTCCGGTGGCGCCAACTCCTCCTCCTCTTAGAATCGCCACTTCCCACGCGGAAAACGGTTTTAAAGACCGTAAGCGCAAGCGCCCCATCGGTGGGGTTGAAAGGGGTGGACCCATCTCTTCCCACTCTCGCCGCTCTAAACTCTCGCGATAGTCTCGCGTATTTCCTTCTCCCGCGGGAGTTATTTGAACGCTCTGGCGGTTACTACGCCCTCGGCTGTCGGCTGCCTGCTGACCGGAGTCTGAAGCGTACCTGTGGAGTCTCCGACCGTGGTCAGTCGGGCCAGCTGCAGCCGAGCACGGACAGGCTTCGTCACGACCGGGTCCCGGCGCCATGGGGGCGGAGAAGAGGCTGCTGCCGATTAAGGAGGCCTTCCAGCTGGCGCAGAAGCCGCACCAGAACCAGGCGAAGCTGGTGGTGGCGTTGAGCCGCACCTACCACTCGGTAAGCGATGCGGCCGGCGGCACCGGGCCCCCGCCCCTCCCTTCCCCGGCTCGGCCTGGCCTCTCCCAGGGGCTTCCTTCCCGACTCCGCGCACCAAGACTCCATCCTCCTTAATTTTCCCGACCTGGTTCGGAGAGGCACACCCTTCCCCCCCCACCCCCCCCCCCGCCTCTTCCCAGCGGCCTCCGGCGCGGACCATTAATCCTCTGGCGGTGAACTTGGAGAAGAGTTTGCGCGTACCGGGGCAACCGGGCATCTAGTGTAGGGCCGCAGCGTGGATCCTGAATGCGGTGCTCCAGCGGCTGTTGTCCCTCAGATCACCGCCCACATTTAATTACGTAAACCTCGCCCCACTGTTAAATTGTATCAAATCACCAATTAGCAAATTAATCGTTAGGACTTGGCTCTTCTTAGTCATGTAAATACTGTTTGTTTCGTTTTTAAATGAAACCTCAAGAAGAATAGGACCATGAATTTCGGGAGAATAAATCATCTTGAGGTCCGAGAAAAATTGTAAGTCAGTATAGGGCTTGAGGATATGAGGTAGGATGTGAAAGTTATATCAAAATTGCTGTGTAATATTAAGGGTAATACGGTAAAATGCAAACGCTGTTGTTGATTTTGGGTTGTTCTTGAAGAAGCAGATTTTTACTAAACTGGTACCAAGGCATCATATTGAGAATTCAAGGGTGTTAAAAAAAAAAAAAATCAGAGGAATCCTTTCACTGTCAAAATTCATGTTTGTTTTCTTCCTGGGAGAAATAAATTCTCTGGAGAGAAATTTGTGCAAATTTATTTCCCCTTTGATGGTTTGGATAATTGAGAGTTTACTAAATAATGATTTTAGTTTGTTTGCGTTAGGGCTGGTGTTTTCAGCGTCTTAGAGTAATGTTGAGAAAAAAGGATTTTATCCCTGCAGTTTGTGAAGGGTTTCTTTTCTTTCAGGTGGATGACAAAACAGGTTTTTATGAGGAGTTTGTTAATTACCTTAAATATGCTATGGTGGTCTATAAACGAGAACCAGCTGTGGAGAGGATAATAGAATTTGCAGCAAAGTTTGTTACTTCATTTCACCAGTCAGATATGGAAGATGATGAAGAAGAGGAAGATGGTGGCATTTTAAATTATTTGTTTACTTTTCTATTAAAGGTATACGAAAACTAGAATTTCGAGGGAATATTGTAGAAAATTTTACTATTTTAAAAGGGCCATGGGAGTTTGTATATCTTAGAGAATGAATATCTGGTAATTGAGAAAATGTCTGAACGAATCTGCCTTTTATAGGAAATATTAGAACTGTCATTAAGATTAAAAAGTGAACTTTAAAAAATAACTCCAGCATTAAGTTTTTAATGACCATTCTAAACCAGTTCTTACATACATTTGTTTGAAATGGGTTCTCTAGTTCTGAAGTAAAGAGTTCCTCCGAAGAGGAATATGCTCTTATAATTTAGCAGATACTTTAGACTGTGTATTTTGAGACTTAATGTTATGTAATGTGTATTTAGCACGCATATATGGATCAAGGTAGCATTATAGTTTTTCTGCAAGGAATGAATTATTGCTGTAAATTCTTGAATTCTAAACATATAGAATTCAAATGGTATGTCATTATTTAGTAATGGTATGTGACTTGGAATAAATTTTGTTTTGCTTCTGTTTTAGTCTCATGAAGCAAACAGCAATGCAGTTAGATTTAGAGTGTGCCAGCTCATAAACAAGCTCTTGGGAAATATGCCAGAAAATGCCCAGATTGATGATGATTTGTTTGATAAAATTAATGAAGCCATGCTTATTAGATTGAAAGATAAAATTCCAAATGTAAGGATACAGGCAGTTCTTGCTCTTTCACGCCTTCAGGATCCCAAAGATGATGAATGCCTGGTGGTTAATGGTATGTATAGCTCCTTAAATCCTTTTTCAGTTTCACTGACTTTGTTAAATTCTCAGCAGATAAATTTTCTTATTATGAAATATTATGGAAGAGCATAGTTTATATATACACACACACATACATATATGTAAAAATATATGATTAAAAAAAAATACCCAAGCAGCCACCATCCAACCTAAAAAAAAAGTAGAGTATCATCAATACCTCTGAAGCCTGTCTTATGTCCCTTTCTAGTTATATCACTCTCCCTCTGAATTAACAAATATCTTGAATTTTGGGTTCCCTTTTGTTTGTTTGTTTAAACAGTTAACCACATGTATATACTTCTAAATAATGTTTAAGTTTTGCGTATCATTTTGTATGTTTTGTGGATCATACTATATTTTTCTGTGCTCTCAACATTATTTCTCATTGTAACATTCATCCATGTTGATATATTACTGATATACTGTTCTATTGTATGAATGTAAGACAATTTTATTGTTTCTAATATTGATGGACCTTCTAGTTGTTTCCAGTTATTTTCCTCTTAAAATACAGTGTCATTGCTATGAACTTCCTTACACAGTACATGGCTTCTGGTGCACAGTTTTTCTAGGATATGTACCTAAGGGTGGACTTGTTGGGATATGTGCATTCAGCTTTATTAGATGAGGTACAAGTGTTCTACAAAACATTTTATCAATTTATTTTTTCAGTAACAGTGCATAAAAGTGTTCATTGAGCCATATCCTCTCTAGCATTTGGTACTGTCAGATTTTTAAATTTTTGTTAATCAGGTTGTGTGTATCATATGTCATTGTTATGCATCTTTTCATATATTTAACAGCCAATTTTCTTCTGTATAATGCCTATTAATGTGTTCTGCTCATTTTTCTATTGGTTTGTCTTATTAATTGGAGTTCTTTATATATTCTGAAGGGAAATCCTTGGGTTATATGAATTGTTAGATCTTCCTGCTTTCAATGGATTATTTCACTGTCTTCACTATGTCCTTTGTTGGGCAGAAATTCCTAATGTCAAAATTATCAGTCTCTTCCTGTATGATTTGCACTTTCTATCTTTTATTTAAGAAATCTTTCTCTACCTCTGGGCTCATAAAGATAGTCATATTCCAGTTTTCCATATATGCCTAGGTTTATTTTGGGAACTCTTCTAGTTTGTTTTTCTCTTTGTCCCTGTTACTACCTTTATAATTTTGATAACTGATGGTAGTTGGTATTTTTTCGTGTTAAGTGAGGGACATAATAATATGTAAAACATATACGTTTAGTAGTCAACATATACTTGATTATAAAGCCTGGGAAAATCTGAGAAGTAGAGGTGAATAAATATTTAAATACAGGAAATGAGTTTTATTCAATGAGTAAAATGAGAAGTTATTTCTTTTTAGGATTCATTAAAAATCAAAATAGTGCTTTATAAAGCCATATCAGTTTAAGATAAACTGGCTTCCATCCTAGACTTGTTTCTAAATCTTAAAGAGTAGCAAAGACATAATCTGAATGATGGATTTTCCATGATCTTTAGGGTTATTTGTTTTCAGTTTTAGCCTTCCTGTCCAGTCCATTGACTAATTTCTAATTCT
Organism: Hyperoodon ampullatus; assembly: GCF_949752795.1. Classification (NCBI taxonomy): domain Eukaryota; kingdom Metazoa; phylum Chordata; class Mammalia; order Artiodactyla; family Ziphiidae; genus Hyperoodon; species Hyperoodon ampullatus. The sequence goes on from NC_136914.1 coordinate 170,090,669, forward strand.
GTCCTTTTTAAGGGATGTTGGCAGAAAAAAATCTTCAGCTAAAATTAAATGTGTAAGACTAAAAAATGACTTTTATCATTTTAAAGATTAAATATCAAAATGTGGGTTATCTATGACTATGGCTAACTAAATAATATGTTGTTAGCATACTAAAATGTATTGCTCTATTTTTAGCATATGCTACTTTGATTGAAAATGATTCAAATCCAGAAGTTAGGCGGGCAGTGTTATCATGTATCGCGCCATCAGCAAAGACTTTGCCAAAAATTGTAGGGCGCACCAAGGATGTGAAAGAGGCTGTCAGAAAGCTGGCTTATCAGGTAAATAAGTCCAATATCTTATGTAGACATGTTCTTAAAAGACAAGAAGGTGTATTCTTAAAATACTTTTGAAAAATATTTGACACATAATAATTCAATTGAGATTTTTATGGACGGAGAGTGTAGATAATTTAGGTAGAATCTTATTGCATTAATGTGTTACCAGATATTAATTTTTTTGGAAATTCTGGATAATTTTCTTAGGTGAAGGAGATATTACTAGTTATAAAATACATAAATTATATTGAATTTAATGGCCATTTTTTTATTATCATCTCTTTAAGGTTTTAGCTGAAAAGGTTCACATGAGAGCTATGTCCATTGCCCAGAGAGTAATGCTCCTTCAACAAGGTCTTAATGACAGATCAGGTAAGTTAGATATCATTATAGACAAAACATTAGTAGATTTGGAGGTTAGATTTAAAAGGTTTAGGAAAGAGTGTCCTAAATTAGGTCAGGTAAGCCTATCATTCCCACAGCCTGTCAAAGTTTATCTACGTGTATTGTATAGAATACATTTTCTAGGGTTAAAGGTCTTGGTACTTAGAGGTAGCACAGTTTGTTTTAATTTTTCTGTGTTTTATGTATGGAGAAACTAGAGCTTAAGGCTATAAAAATAACATCAGAAGTAGGGCAGGATCTCTTTTTCAGCCCTCTTGCTTCCTTTAAAAAAAATGCTGTCTTATCCCTTTTGTGTATATCCTCCTATGAATGTGTTCTGTGTATCCGAAACAATTAGAAATGGTCAGACTAGTATAATTTTTCTAGTTTTTTTTTTCCCCCTTTTTCTCTCTGTTATAGCTGGAGAATCGACTTACAGCAATGATATGAAGAATGATATATTTTAAATTTCCAAACCCCATGAGAAGGCTAAGATGGCTTAATTTTGCTGTAGCAAGAAAACCTGAGTTTGAAGGACTAATGACTAGGATGACTTTAAAAACTAAGAATAAGTTTTTTCAGTGATACATGCCTGTATGATTCACTACTGCACATATCAATCATGTAATAAATGGATGAAGTCAGGCAACAAGTAAAATAATAGGTATTATATATAGTCTAGACTAGTACCTGAAGCCCTGTGAACTCGGGGAGAAGGAATGCAAAAATATTTTTGTGGGCTGTGGTAGCGGTTGTATATTTGGTTCTGACCTCTTCCATTTTCATATGAAAGTGAGCATCACAGTGACTTTTCACTTTTTACAATATCATTGTACTTTTAATTTTTTCTTTAGTACGCATTGTTTTGCCTCTGGTCCCATTTTTATAGTAAATGTCCCATTTATAGTAAATTGATCTGATAAGAGTTAATTAAAACAGACAAAATATAGGAAATGGAAGCTAGAGGGAGACTTTGTTCACCTGTGTTTCAAATGACTTAACAGAGGCTGTGAAACAAGCAGTGCAGAAGCATCTTCTCCAAGGCTGGTTACGTTTCACTGAAGGAAATATATTAGAGTTGCTTCATCGGTTGGATGTGGAAAATTCTTCTGAAGTGGCAGTCTCTGTTCTCAATGCCTTATTTTCAGTGACTCCTCTTAATGAACTTGCAGAAATCTGTGAAAATGATGGCAGGTATGTAAAGTGTTCATTATTTGAAATATAATACTGATGAACCTCTGCAATTAAAATTAGTCCTCTTCCGCATTACTTAAGATTGTATCAGTACCTTTTATCTACACCTCTTTTCTTTAGTCTGGTGGATGTCTTTTTCCTCCTTGTGTAAGAACTCACTACTTTATCATAGACTGCTTTAGCTGCGTTTTTTGTTTTGTTTTGTTACTTTGATTTTTGCATTAGCTTACCATGGAAAGTCCAACAGCATGGATCCCTATTGTGTTTGCCCATTTGATTCTTTTTTTTTCTCTTTTGGTCTAAATATTTTCATTCTCTTTTGTGTGGATAAGTTAATGACTGCAGTTAAAAGGATGGTGGTTATAAATCAAGTCTGCTTATTCCCATTTTTCTACTCAGTTCAAATTTTTACTGGATATTAAGATGTATTTTGTCTCCCTTTTAAATGAAGGAAATTGATTCCAGCAGATACATTAACTCCTGAAATTGCTTTGTATTGGTGTGTCCTTTGTGAATATTTGAGATCAAAAGGAGATGAAGGTGAAGAATTTTTAGAGCAGATTTTGCCAGAGCCTGTAGTATACGCTGAGTATTTACTGAGGTAAAATTGTTTTCTTTGGTTTGGGATGTACTTGTGTTGTACTTGTGTTGTTGTATGTGTTAACTTCCCAGCCCCCTCCCTCAAAGCCATGCTTGATTGAGAATAAGTTGAAAACCATTATTTTGGATAGGCAAGGATAAATAGGTATACACATTGAGTCTTTCTAAAGAGTATCCTGTGCTGGTCAGTATACTGAAAGACCAAATTCAATATGTTTTGGGACATTTCCTTGACACTGGTAAGATGTAATGATGAACATTTCTCCATAAAGTTGATAATGATGATGTGTTGCTCTTTGAAATTGGTTGGCAAACTTTTTCTAAGTGCCAGACGGTAAATATTTTAGAGTCTGTGGGCCATGCTGTCTGTCACAACGACTCAGTTCTGCTGTGGTACTGCAAGAGCAGCCACAGAAAATATGTAATGAATAAGTGTGATTGGTTTCTGATCAATCTTTCATCAATTTTTATGGACACTAAAATTTGAATTTCATATAATTTTCACATGTATATATTTTTACACATATATTTACATATATATATATATATATCATTTAAAGATGTAAAAATCTTAGCTTGCAAGCTGTACAAAAACAAGCAGCAGGCTCTATCTGGTGCATGGGCCATAGTTTTCCAACTGACAGGGTGGACCTCTGGCCAGTTTTAGTATTAATTAAAACTGTTACTGTTTGGCTTTTGTTTTTTAAAAAGTTTTTTCAAAATATCTTTTTCTTAAATTATTTGAATTACTCTAGTTTCTACTTAGTTCACTTTAAAATTATACAAGTAAAATTGTACAAGTAAAACATGAATGCATTCTTGTCAAAATTCAAATACAGAAGTATACAGAATAAAAATGCGGTATTTCCTCTTACTCCTAATTCCTCAATCCCATTAATCTCCTTAGAGTTAACATCTAAACAATTTGGGGTATACACTTTCAACCCTCTTTCTCTACATTCACATACACATATACTAAATGCATGGTTTTTAAAAATATAACACACTATACATATTTTTGGTTTTTTTCAACTACTATCTGAGATCATTATATTGGTACATATCAGTACAAATCTATCACAATCTTAATAACAGCCTATCACTTCATAGTACGGTGGTAACGTTTAATTTACTCTTCTATTGATGGACATTTAGGGTGTTTTCAGTTTTCACTGATGAAGGTGTTTTAAACTTTCTTTACATTTTTATGTATGTTTGGGATTTTGTAGGGTTGATTCCCAGAAGTGGAATTGCTGGGCCAAAGGTTATATATTTTTTTTAATAGATATTGGTGTGTAGATTTTTAACTTCATGATTTTGATGCATTTTTTAAAAAGCTTTACATATAATATGGATTATGGGCCTGAATTCTCTTGGTGTGAAATATAGTGTCCTGCTTTCGTGTATAATGGCTCCACATATAAGTTAGGGAGCAAAGCTAAGAACGTATTTGAATTTTGTATGCAAAACATCGAATCCATAAATATCTTAAACGTGAGCCAATATGGAGACTTATAGCTTGAGCTCATAGTAACATGAAAAATGTGGGAATCTCCTTAGAGTTTTAAGGGTAATTATTTCAGGCTTTAATATTTAATTGGAGTATTCATTATAATGCTGTTTGGGCCATGTTGAAATGTACTCAAAAGGAATGAATTTTGATGCAATGCTTAATATATGTTTATATAAAAGTAATAAGTGCTCATAGAAGATTGAAAAAATACAAGAAAATATGAGGAAATGTTAAATATTATATTTAAATAACAGAGGGTGAGCATCTCAAAGACTGGTTCACAGATTGATTAATTCTTAGTTACTGAAAATTAACATGTAAAGAGCTTGGTTCCTCTAACTTTAAGAGGTCAGGGATTCTTATATTTCCTTTGTCACTTAATCTGTGAGTTTTGAAATAAATTACTTGGATCAACTTGTTTTTTTCACATATAAAAAGGAAAACTTTAAAGATCATATTTAATTATTGAAAGAATACTTAAGAAATAGGATGATTTTCTTTTTGGAGCAGTGTCACTAGATAGGATTCATTTTCTCAAGAACAGAAACAAAATTAAATGGAAAAATGGTTTCTTGATAATCTCAAATGTATTCTCAGGCATTTTGTAGCAGGAAGAGTTAGCGACTCAGAATGCTGATACAAAATGATTTCCTGTTAATTGAGGTGTTCACATAAAGAGAGAAATTGGGGATGTTAAATGAGCCTATCAAATTTGAGTAAGAAAAAGGGACACTAATAGAATTTAAAGAAAGCTACCTTAAATCTTAGAGAGTTTAAAAAAAGACTTTCTTGAGTGGTCTCTTCATTATAATGACTACCTTTAAAAATGGTTGGAAAGAGACGATTTCATGGTAATTAAAATTGGTAGGTCGATTTTAAGTTGTATTTATGCAGTTCAGGATTTGTAATTATTAATGAAACAACTACTCTTTGGGTATTTTAAAAAGTAAATTCAAAGTCTTGATACTATGCATTGTGCTAAAGCTGGGATGGAGAAGTAGGAGGGATTCAAAGGTGAGTGAAGGTTTCTTAGCTTGTCAGAAATCAGTAACTCTACTGATTTATTGATTTTGATAATTATCAGTTTTGTAGCTTTTGTTTAGTTTCCTGCTAGAATCCGAAGGGTGGCTGATGCCCTTGAAGGTCCTAATATCATTGCCAGAGATTTATGAGCTTTTATTTACTCTTGGCTGTCATTTTATGAGTCAGTTCATTTATTCATCATTATTCTGCAGTGTTTATAACTTGATTTTTGTTGACAATTTAAAATGACATTTTTCATCAGGATTATCATTTCATATATTACTTCCAACCTAAAGGCACCTAGTTGTACAGGTTTAAACTCTTAATTCTACTTAAACTCTTAATTCTGTTTTTAAGTAGCTTGTTTTGTTCCCACACAAAAAAGGAGACCTTCTGGTAGACTGTTGAATGTTATCTAGGTGAGGGTTGTAAAAGGCTTTAATTTGGGCAGTGAGAGTAAAAATAAAAGGGTAGTTGATGGTGCTTGCTTAGTAGCACCTACACTAAAATAAGAACAATATAGAGATTAGTAGGTCCCCTAAACAAGGGTACTACAAATTCATGAAGCTGTCTCTATTTTTCTGATTTTTTAAAAAAGGTCATTGTATTCATGCATTACTTATGTAATTACTATTTCTACTACTATTCTTTTAAAGAAAATAATGGTTAATTAAGGATGATGAGGGAAGACTAGCTCTTTCTGAATAATTGGATTTTTGGAGAAGGGATTTAGAACTTTATAATTGAGAATACTAGTGACATTGAAATAATTAGTTATTTTGAGAGATACAAATATGTACCTTTTGAAAATTTCCCATAGGAAATTTGAATCTTTAATGAAAATATATTTTCCAAATTCTTTTGAATCAAGCCAGTAAGTTCACAGAAGTTCATGACAACACAGAAGTTACTCTGTAGATCAGGATTAGTATAACATGGTATAAACATATATTTGGACTGATATGAGCAGAAGATGACCTTTTCTGATGTAATGGGGAGCTGTTTAATGTTTAATGTTTCTAAACAGATTCTACATCTTATTAATTGTGCTTGTTTTAGTTATGTTCAGAGCATTCCAGTTGTTAATGAAGAACAGAGAGGTGATTTTTCTTATATTGGCAATTTGATGACAAAAGAGTTTATAGGCCAACAGTTGATTCTAATTATCAAGTTTTTGGATACCAATGAAGAAGGAGGAAGGTACATTTAAATGTAAACCCTTGTTCTAATTTGCGCTTCTAATTTTATGTGTTGAAATGCAGTCTTGTTACAATATGATTAAATATATTTAACCTAGCTCCCTAAAGTGTTATATGAAGTGTTCTCTTTCCTCTTATATAATATATATGGAGTATGTAAGAGGAAATATATTTATATACTGTCTCTGTTTCTCTTTCTCCTAATTCCTCTCTCTCTATATGAATATATGTATATATATGGAAATATAAGTTTCTAACTCAGTTCCTTCAGAATAAATCAATAAAATTGCAGGTTTTTGCTTAAAATTTTCTATTAGTATTACTAGTCCTCTCTATAATAAATACAGTCTAAAAGATTTGATTCACTTATGGTATTTTGTTATTTCATCATGTTGATTTATGAAAGATTATAGGGCCATTTATAATTTTTTTTTCAGAACGTGAATTTTGGTCTAAAGTCTGTACATATATTTTTGTACCTATAGTGATAAATATAAAAAAGAAGACAAATTAAGTCTGTAATTAAGTCTGCAGAATAGGTGAAATGTTAGAGATATAATGTGTTTCTACTCTTGTACTGAAATTAAAATAGTTCTTTTTGAATGCAGGAAACGACTGCTGGCTATCTTACAGGAGATTCTTACTCTACCCACCACCCCAGTATCCCTAATTTCTTTTCTTGTTGAGAGACTGCTCCACATGATTATAGATGATAATAAGAGAATACAGATTGTAAGTAATTTTCTTCATTCTTGATAGAGATAAAAGGTTTTGGTCAATAACATTGAGGGTTGTCTTATTCTCTTTTCAGTACTTTTGGCTTTATTTGTCTTTAATTGCTTTTGTTTTAGTTTTGTCTCTTTATCAAGTCTTTAAACTTCTTAAAACCAAATCTCTCTCACACACACATTTAAAAAAATATCTCCTTTCTTTTACCATACCTATCATTGTGTTGAATCAGTTTGAAATGGAGCAGGTTAGGGAAGAGGTGACATATAGGCATTGGTTGCTAGAAGGTTTGAGGGCTGACTGAATTTAAACATACCTGGGTTCAAATCCCCTTGGACACTTTCTGGATTTGTGGCTTTGCCTGAGTTATTTAATTTAGAATTTTTACTTGTCTGCAAAATAATAATAACAAAATTTATCTTTCATTGTTCAATGAAGCAATGTTCATAAAGTGCTTGGTAAATACAGAAATAAATATTATCTTTTATTTTACTATATTCAAGTGTTATTTTCTCTGGGGTAGCCCAAAAAGAGAGGCCTGTATCATTGATTTTCATAAAATTGTATAGTCTTGGAGTTGCAAGTTAATTCAAAGGTTGTCTTTTCCATTCCTTCCTTATATAGATATACTTATACATAACATAAATTCTTTCTACAACATCCCCAGTTAGTGGTTATCCAGCACCTGCTTAAGGTACCTTCATTTGTGATGCAGCTTTTTCCTGAATTGGCCAACTCCAATGCCCAGTGGCTCTGAAAGGAAAGTGTTTAATTTGCTGTCATTATTTATGCCTTGTATACCCAAAGGAAGAATAAAAGAGTATTCTAATTTTTTATATTCCACTCCCATTGGAGCTGAACAAGGGAGGGAGTTGAGGATTTTAGGCAGAAAATTTTAGTTTTATGGTGCCTAATATTAGATGCTATTTTCATTTTTTCTGTTTTAAAGCACTATATGAAAGAGAATTTATCTTCAGTGTCTATGTGCCTATTTACCTTCCCATAATCTTAAGAGTTTTTAGTCAGATGTATTGTTTGGTCATTTTTTTTCTAAAATTGTCTAGCAAATAGAATGTGTGCCATTTTTGCTTGTATATTTTGCTCTATTTTTCAAGAGATTGTGGATACAGTTTGGAGTTTCGTTTAACAGTTTGATATCATTTTCTGATATATAACATATATTAAAGCATGTATTCTGAATTATAACTTATCAGGTTACAGAAATTATCTCAGAGATTCGGGCACCCATTGTTACTGTTGGTGTTAATAATGATCCAGCTGTTGCAAGAAAGAACGAACTCAAGGTAACTGTCTTCTAAATTAAAGAAATGCTTGAGTATATTGCAGTTGTGCAAGCCTTTTATTTCTTCTTGTACATTTTCAAAATTGCACAAAGTCAAATTATTGATTAACGATTAAACTATCTAAGAGTATCTAAAATGTTATCAGATTATGTCAGTCTGAAAGATTTGCCTATCTCTGTTTCAGGAAGACTACCACTTTTTCTGTATGTACCTGACTGCTTAACTTCTAGGTGGTTGAAATGGTTCTAAATAATACTCTTTAGTTTGCTACAGATTTCACATTAATAGTTTTTGTTTGGTGTTTACACAATTTATATCTTTTCTTAGATGGCTGAAATAAAAGTTAAACTTATTGAGGCAAAAGCAGCTTTGGAAAATTGCATTAACTTACAGGATTTTAATCAAGCATCAGAATTAAAAGAAGAAATAAAAGCATTAGAAGATGCCAAAATAAACCTATCGAAAGAGATAGAGCAACTTGAAATTAAAGAAGTCCACATAGAGAAGGTATAGATACATTTTTCATATTAAATTTCAGCTACTGTTAATCATCTCAACTAAACCTTGTTTTCTTAACTCAGCTGCTGGAATATATTCACTTAGGAGGGATTTTTAACAATACCATGAACTAATACAAAAATAATATTTTTCTGCCTGTTCCTTTCTATTTTGGACTTTGAAAGGTTTTAATGAACTTTAATTATTGTATCTAGGACTTTATTTGATTTGCTCCCTTGTCCTGCTAATCCCTAGAATCCGAAGTCTTTCTTCCTTGCCAAGGAAACCTACCTTCCAGTGGTTTCCTTCTCTTTGTTTTGTTTTGTTTTGTTTGTCTTGAATGGTTTAGAAAAGGAAAATGCATCTTTCCCTTATTTGTGGAAGGCTCATGACCTTTCCACTGCTAGGAAAAGAATTTCTATAGTAACAGTGCCATTATACACATATTTTTTTAAAGTTTAATTACTTTTTTTTTTTTTAGAAGAAGCTGAGTAACTTTGTTATTTTAAATGAAATACTGTATAAAATAGATAACTAATAAGAACCTGCTGTATAGCACAGGGAACTCTACTCAATACTCTGTAATGGCCTATATGGGAAAAGAATCTTAAAAAAAAAAAAAGTGGATATATGTATATGTATAACTGATTCACTTTGCTGTACACCTGAAACTAACACAATATTGTAAATCAAGTATACTCCAATAAAAATTAAAAAAACAAAGAAATACTAAACATATATCTAATAACATTTAAAGCTTTGTTTCAGCAGTCTTTTTTAATTAACTTAGTTGTATTTGATACACGAATATTATTTTAATGTAAGGTAGAATGGTATCAATTACTATAGTATTTGCTATTAACTTTAATTCAGGAGGTCTTTTGGGATCTTGCCTTTTGTAGTAAACATCATTTATTACTGTAGTTTTGGTTTGGGAAGTGCTAATTATTCTTACAAAGAGAATGCTGGATAGGGAAGAGTTTACTATACAGGAGAGTTTTGTAAGTTGTTATGTCCTTGAGCTCTGCAGCCATAGACATCCCTGCTCTAACACCCCACCTTCCCAATGGGTATGCCTGAATTTTATTTTCATAGCTAAGTACCTTATTTCTTTTGTTTGACCAAGTCAGTGGATCATTATAGGCTCTTAAATTTGAGGAGCAAATTTAAAGTGTAAAATGAAAATCTAAACTGAAAAATGATATAAACTGCAGGTCTGAATTAGGAAAATTTTAACTAGGATGATCTATCGTGATTAATATTATCTGTTTAACTTTACTTGCTTTGACCATTTATCTGTTCATTTGTCCTATTTAAGGGTTATAAATCTATTACAGTATAATTACAGTAGAGTATAATAAATGCTATGTTCAGGTAAGTATAGGGGTTTTATGGAGAGGGTGGTATTGGCTTCCCCAAAAGAAATGTTTCAACTTGAGATTTGAATAAAAATAATATAAGCAAGTAGTTACAGGATCCTTTTTTTGTGGTATTCACAAGTATAAATTCATTTGATTCTCATTATGACCTAACAGAATTGGTACAATTAGCCTTACTTTATAGAAGGCAAGTAACTTGCCTGAAGTTATACAGATAGTAAATGGTAGAGGCAGGATTCAAACCCAGGCAAGTGGCTTTGATTGTGCTTTTATTGTACTCTGTGTCATCTCTCCTCAGTGAGTTGTTAAGGGAATGTTATAGGCAGATGGAATGACGTGTGTGAAGGCCTAGAAGTTAAAGAGTGCCTGTTGTGTTTAAAAACTTCAGGTCCACATGACTAAAGAATTGAGGCGAAGAGATGAGAGATAAATCTGGGGGAAGAAATTAAGGGACAATTCATGTAAGGCCTTGTATAAACAATATTTTAAAAATTGTCCCTTACCCAAAGATCACGGTGTACCACGTAAAGATGAGATTTATGTCTTATAAAGATCACTGTTAACTCAGGAAATGAATTGCAGGCAGGCATACTAGTTTGAAGACTGTTACAGTGATGTAGGATTGAGATGAGTGCAGTCTGAACAAGATAATGATGGTGGATATGGAAAGAAGTGATGGACTTGAGAAGTATTTAAGAATTAGTAACAAGGAGAAGAGTGAGTCAAGAATGTATCCTAGGTCTTTTGGTTTGGACAGCTGGGTAGATGGCAGTGAAATTTATGGAGGTAGCACAGGAAGAGGAATTTGGGTAATGATTGGTTAGTTCCCTTTTGGCCATTTTGAGTTTGGGAAGCCTGTGGACCATACAAGAGGAAATGTCTTATGGCAGTTTTATATATGAATCTGAAACTTAGAAAATAGTTGAACCAGCTTATAAATGGTAAATTTTGTGACTGGATAAGGTTGTGCAGGGAATGTGTATAGAGACAACATGTCTTGGACAAAAAGCCTCGAGAAAGTAAACACTTAAGGGATGGGCAGAATATATTTTCACTAATGCTGAATATTTTGTGTTTCATTTTAGAATGATGCTGAAACACTACAGAAGTGTCTTATTTTGTGCTATGAACTGTTGAAACAGATGTGCACTTCAACAGGTATAGGTGCAACCATGAATGGCATCATTGAATCTTTGGTATGTTGGTGTACTTTGAGGCTTTATTTTAGCTCACGCCTTCATCATTTTATAAGTAATATGTTCCTTGGGGTTCGAAAGAATGAAAAGACGATTTTAAACATCTGATAAATATAAATGGTAAAAAAGAAAAAATAATACAGTGGCTGCTTCATATTGTGAGGATTAGATTAAGATAATGCATGTAAAGGACCTGGTATATAAGTTATAATTATTCCTTTAGAAAGTTTGAAAAAATTATTTTATGCTGGAAAGAGATGCAGAATATCTTCATTTTTTGAATAGTAAGAGGAAATACTGAGATACATAAGGAATATTTAAGTATCAGAATCTTGCTGTGTAGAAAGACTGAGAAGGTTACATTGTAAGCCCTGTGAAAGGAATTTGTTTATTATTATATATTTAAGGACTTTACTAAAGTAACCCTTCATAGGTAATCTCCATTTTACTGACCAGAGGGATATAAATACCACAAGCCTTTAGAACCACATTGTCTGATAGAAATATAATGCAAACCACATGTAACTTTAAATTTTCTAGTAGCCACATTTAAAAATTAAAAAGAAATGTGAAATTCTAATATACATTAATTTAAATATTTTAATATATTTAACCCAGTATACCCCAAATATTATAATTTCATCATTTAATCAATATTTTATTGAGATATTTTACATTCTATTCTTCATACTAAGTCTTAAAGCACATGTCAATCTGGACTAGTCATATTTCAAGTGTTCAGTAGCCACATGTGGTTAGTGGTGATAGTATTAGACATGCAGCTTTAGAGTATTCTTTTTTTTTTTTTTGTGGTATGTGGGCCTCTCACTGTTGTGGCCTCTCCCATTGCGGAGCACAGGCTCCGGACGCGCAGGCTCAGCGGCCATGGCTCATGGACCCAGCCGCTCTGCGGCATGTGGGATCCTCCCGGACTGGGGCACGAACCCATGTCCCCTGCATCGGCAGGTGGACTCTCAACCACTGCGCCACCAGGGAAGTCCCTAGAGTATTCTTTTTAATAGTGCTACTTATCCAAAGCAAATTTTGAATGTATCCAACCTCTTCCAGGATTCTCCCCAAATTGTTTTTACTTGGGATTAGTGAAAAACAGCCAATGAATGTGATCTAAAATCTAGTTCTTGGATTGTCATGAGTTTCTAAATGTAGTAAAGAAGACCAATTATTGTTTATAACAGTCCAGAGCTGATTAAAACTAGATCTGTTAAACCGTTAGAATTTAGTTTTATTTTTAACAAAGCAGATGTCTCTAGTGAAAAGTGATACTTTTAAAGTTCTGCTTGTATACTTTATGTCTGGTTCTATTGCAAGAGAATCATAAATGATGGTATAATTAACTGCACAATTGAAGTAGTAAATATGAAGACTTGCATATATATGTGGGGAAACACAATATTGAGGGAAGAAAGAACACAAAATTGAATGGTCATAATGATTTTAAGTATATAAAAACAATCTGTCTAAAGATTGAAAGAGACTATAGAGGGATGTAAATGAGTAAGGTATTTAAATATAGGAGTTATAATATTTTAATGAAATTACTGTGCTTTAAATAAAAATCATATATTAAGTGAACAAATATTTATTGAACATCTATACACCCAGTGCTGGGGATGGAGTGTACATGGTGTACAGAACACGTGTAGACTGCCCTTTTGGATCTTCTGGTCGAGTGAGGGGGGGCATCAATCAAATAAACAAGTGAAAGCTTATGCCATTGATAACTGCTATGAAGAAGAGCTTTATGGTCATATGTGAATTTATGATAATGAGATTTCATCTGTTTATGGAAGGTGACCTTGAGGTGATGTTTGAGTAGACATTAACTATGTGAAAAAGAGGGAAGAATGATCTAGACCTACTCTCTTCAGTATGGTAGCCACCAGCCACAGGTGGATATTAAAAACCTGTGGCTATTAAATCTAGTCCAAATATATATATATATTTATACATATTTATAAATGTAAAAGTACATTGGGTTTCAAACCCTTAGTACAGACAACAGAGATTATCTCAATTTTTTATAAACATGAAAAAAGCCACAGCTAAAAAACAAATCTCAATTTTTTAATATTGATTACATGTTGTATTGATGTTTTGTCTATATTGAGTAAAATAAAATGTATTAAAATTAGTTTCATCTTTTTCTTTTCACTTTAATGTGGCTACTAAAAATTTTTAAACGACATACTTGGCTTGCATTATATTTCTAGTGGACAGCACTGAATGGGAGGCATTGAAATCAGCTCAATTGAATAAACAGAGAGCAAGAGATAGCACGGTATAAGGTGATACTGGAAAAGACTAACAATGAGGTGTACCATATATTATGTTAAGGGGTTTTATCTTTTCTATGAGCATTGGGAAGCCATTGAGTCAGTTTTGGCAGGTGGAGGAAAGGTATCTCATGATCAGACTATATTTTGCTCTGACTGTATTCTTCTGTTTTACTGATTTAATGTTTACCTTTTTTAAACCAAAAGTTGACTTTTTTGGATTAATAGACTACATGGAAATGAAGTAGTTCTGTGAAATCATACAGAAATTTGCATTTTTTTAATATACTATTGTAAATTTCTTATCCTAGTCAAAATTATTTTAATTTCTAATTCATTTTAGATTCTTCCTGGAATAATAAGTGTTCATCCTACAGTAAGAAATCTGGCTGTTTTGTGCTTGGGATGCTGTGGACTACAGAATCAGGATTTTGCAAGTAAACACTTTGTATTACTATTGCAGGTAGGTTTTATCTTGTGATTAAAATCTTGATTATACTTCTTGAGATAAATACTCAATCTGTGGTGATTTTGCTAGTATTATTAAGTTTAATCAGTTCCAGGGCTTGTTGATGATGATGACGATGATTATGGATGACTTTTAAGGGCTCAGTTTTTATGTTTTGATTTTTTTGTTATTAAAACTTTTTTGTAGAAGAAAGATGAAATGTCAATTATTTAAGGTATTTAAAAAATTAATCATATAGCAGATATTTATTGAGTGCATATTATATGCCCAGCATTATTATAGACTTTAGAAAAAAATAAGATAGGTAATGAAAAACATGATAAAAGTTGCTGTCCTAATGGAGCTTACATTTTAGAAGAGGAAATACATAATGAAAAATAAACAATATGTAGTATGTCAGATGGAAAAAATAAAACAGAGAAGGGGAATGAGGACTGGAAATAGGGAAAGGGAGCAGTTTGGTTTAGAAAGACCTCACTAATAAGTCAAAATTTGGGCTGTTACCAGAGGGAAGTGAGAATGAACCATGTAGATCTGGGTAAGAGGTTTCCAAAGAGAGGGAAGAGCAGGGGAAGGGGTCCATCAGTAGGACTTTGCTTCACATATTAAAGGAGCAGGAGCTCGTATGGCTAGGCCAGATTGAGCAAAGGGGAGAATAGTAGGAGAAATGATTTGCAGGCAGCTGATCATCCATGTCTTCTAGGGATTTCTAGTCTGTAAAGATGTAGCCTTCACAGTGAATGAGCTGGGAAGGAATTGGTAGTTTTTATTTTCTTTTTTTAAAAAAAAATTATCTATTTATTTATTTGGTTGTGTCGGGTCTTAGTAGCAGCATGTGGGATCTTTTGTTGTGGCGTGGGCTCTTCATTGCAGCATGCAGCCTTCTCTCTAGTTGTGGTGTGCGGGCTTTGGAGCACATGGGCTCTCTAGTTGTGGCCTGAGGGCTCTAGAGCACACAGGCTTAGCTGCCCCGCGGCATGTGGGATCTTAGTTCCCCAACCAGGGATCAAACCTGCATCCCCTGCATTGGAAGGTGGATTCTTAACCACTAGACCACCAGGGAAGTCCCAGAATTGGAAGATTTTGAGTAGGGGATTTTTACGCTGTGACTGGATATAGTGTTGGTTAGACCATGGGTTGGTTGGCAAACCTTTTCTCTAAAGGTCTAGAGAGTAAATATTCTAGACTTTGCAGGCCATATGGTCTGTCTCAACTACTGCTTTGCTGTGGTAGTATGAAAACATCCATAGATGATACATAATTGAATAAGCATAGTTGTAGATCAGTAAAACTTGTATTTATGGACATGATACTTAAATTTCTTATAATTTTAGCATATAATGAGATATTATTTTTTAACCATTGAAAAATGTACAATTATTCCTAACTTGGAGGCTGTATAAAAACAGGCAACAAAGTGGAATTGGCCCATGAGTCATAGTTTGCAGATCCCTAATAGTAACTATAGGGATACAGTATGGAAGGAAGGATACTCATAAGGAAGCTATTGCAATAATCCAGGAAAGAGGTGATGATGACCTGTTGTGATTACTGGGGTCATGAGAAGTGATGGTAACTTAAGTTTGAAGACAGTGTCTATAGAATTTGCTGATAAATTTGATGTGGCATGTGAGAGAAAGAAGTGTAAGAACACAGGATTTTGGCCAGAATAACTGGAAAGATGGAATTGCCCTTTCCTGTGATGGGGAAAACAGAATAACAGGTTTTATGGCAGGTAGGTGAGGTAAGGAGTTCAGTTTTGGACATGGTAAGTTTGAAGTTTGAGGTACAGTGGATATATTGAATAGGCATTTTTATGTGGGTTTGGAGATAGGAGAGAGGCCGAGGCTGGGGAGAGGAATCTGGAAGTCTTTATTCTATAATAGTATCCAGTGCCTAGAAACTGGATGTTACCTGACAAATGAGTCTAGTTTGAGAGAAGATCTCAACTTTATAGTTCCCTAGGGCTCAGGCAACATTTAAGGTAAGAGAGATGAAGAGGAACCAGTACAGACCAAGGTGAAGTAGATAGTTAGGGGAGAGTGTGATGTCCTAGAAGGCAAGTGAAGATGGTATTTTAGAGAGGCCAGGGTGACCCAACTGTCTAATGCTGGTGACAGGTTGATAAGGATTCATAGTTGACCATTTTTGGCAAGTAAGGAAGTGTTTGGTGACTTTCATGTGCCCTAGTTTATGCACAGGGCAAAGCCTATTGGAGTGGTCCAAAGAGGATTATGGGAGAGGAATTGGAGACAGCCAGTGTAGACTACTCTTTCAAGATTTTATTTTGTTAGGAGTAATGGAGAAATGGAGTGGTAGCAAGAGAGGATATGGGGTAAAAAGAGTTTTTGGTTTGGTTTGAATTATTTTAGGATGGAGAAAATTACAGCCTGTTTGAATCCTAATGAGAATGACCCATTTGAAAGGAAAAAACTGAATATAGGGAAGAGAGGGCAGCTGCTAGAGTGCTACTGAGTAGACAAGAGGGGATTAAGTCTAGTGTATCAGTGGAATGCATTTGACTTTTTAACTCCTTTGGACATCTGTTTTTAACATTTGGGCCTAGCTTTATTTGGAAAATATACTTCCCTCCACCTCCCCATGTAAAAAGACAGTGTGATTCATGTAGCCTCTTGGTGTTGTCAAATGTAATGGGATAAAAAAGCTGCAAGGAATTTTAGTGCAAATTGCTTGCCGACAGGTGAATGGGAGTGCTTTGCATGTTCAACTTGAAAATAACACATGACAACATGGATTATCATTTTTATGAAGATTATATTAAAATACTCAACCAATAGTTGAATTTTCCCCCAACATAAAATCCTTATCTTGAAGCATCCTTTAATGTTGCATATGACATTGCCAAGAAAAAGAAAACATACAATTAGGGAGAACTTGGGGAAGTCATGTGTTCTGGAAATGGTCAAACTGTTTGTGACTTGTATCAAAGGAAGAAAATTAAAACCATACTTTTGTCAAAAGGCAGTCCTCAGAAATTTCGTTTTGTTGTAATTTCCTTTTTTGGAGTACTTGACATCTAATCAGTTCATTTAATGTGCAAAGATTAAATTCCTGACAGTGCTTGTTTATATTTATCATCCCATGCTTGTTATCAGAGAAAAATTTCTATTATTGTGAGATCCTTTTGGAAACTTAGAATGTCAAGTATTATCTTTAAAATGGTGTACAGTTTCTTTTCAAACAAACTGGAAGAAAAATCTTGGTACTTTGTCCAGATGAATCATTTATAGTGCTTGGCCATACATCTGGTTTTGCTCCAAGATGAATGAATGAATCTCCCTGTGTTATACAAAGTCATTACTACTTATATCAGCAGGTACTGGCATCAGTGATTCTGGTAGTAATTCTAAAGGGAGTCTTGTTTACTATTGTGAAATCTATTGGCTTTATAGCTGCCCAGGAAATAAAATACTACATTTTCAAAGAGGTTTTGCTAAGAAATTAAACCAGTAAGTTCTCTATTTCAATTTCCTGGCTTTCTAGAGGATGGGTCATTAAGTGCTAGATTGACCCCTGGTCATTACTTTTTATTTAAGAGGAAGAAAAATCTTACTAGGACATTTGATGGTGAAGGGTTCATTTATGTCTAGCTTATTAAGTATAGCGCTTTTTACTCTAAAAATGAGGTAAAATGTTCATTAAGATGCCCTATATACCATTATGAGTACTTCTGAAAAATTGTATTGAGAAGTTGTTGTTTTCAAGTAGAGGAGATTAGAGTTAGACAACTATATAAAATTTCTAGTACTGCAGCAAAAGAAATAACCATAGAACTCTTTGCAAAGACACATAAATTCACTTGACTTTTAAAGATGAAATGTGGATTTTGATCCTTTTAATTTTTGCTGACATAACATCAATAATAAGTGTTTTGGTCATTTCAGACAGAAGAAATGTAATATGAATTTAATGCTTACAAGTGTCCTGGAGCATTAGGAAGTTATTTAATACTAACTCATACCCCATTTGACGGAGCTATAGGAGCCTTGATACTGTTTGCTACTATATAATTTTCTGTAGTGCAAAAGAATTGTCAAAATCAAGTTCATGTGAAAAATAAATGAATGTTTCTTATCAAGACCATTCCATAATTTTACCTTAATTTCAAATCAAAACAGTTAATAGCAGCCTTGTCATAGAATTAAAATTTTTAAAAATTAAAGTTTACCTTTTTTAACTTTAAACAACTTTGATCTCTGAACTTTTTTCAGGGACTAGCTAGTAATGTTTGCCTGAAAAAAATAACTAGGTATAATTTTTTGTACATTAAAAATATGAATGATACCAGATACAAATGCAGTGAAATAAATTGTATGTGGAATTTTGCCTATATTTTGAATGTTAGTCTGAGGTGGGCTTTTATTAGGTCCTCAAAGGAGTTTGCAATCAAAAGAATTTAACCACTGAATAGCTTCAATTATTTATCTTTATAAAGGTATTTTCAGAGCTATCATTGGAAGATTTTAGATTAAGGGAAAAGAGCAGTATTATGGGGGAGTAAGAAATCAGTTTTTTTTAAATCAAGTTTTAGTAATAGAAATTGACTTAAGAAATATATCCACACTTGTTAGAAAGGCAGGAGAGGGAAATTACTTCATTTAGAAATCTTTCTTAAATAAATATCCAATATTGAGAGCTATTGCTAGCCAGTGAGGGACTGAGAAGGACAAGGAAAACCAAGATGCTGTTGAGAGTAGCATGTTTAGAATTTGTAGAGAATAGTCATGACAGTACATTCTTATACATAAGCATTTGGCTTTGGCAGATTTGCAAGTCTTGCCATAAGAAAATATGTAATAGATGTGTCTTGAAATTTCCTTCGAAGTTTTGTAATTTTGAGCCATTCTTCTCGATTCATTCATTTGACCAACTTATGGGTGATTTTTCTTCATTCTATGGGCTAAGCTGTATAGCCAAGTAGCTTATCAGTGACCAAAATTTAAGTGCATTAAAAAATGTAGTAAATCTTTTCGTAGTAGAAATATTCAGCTCTATTTTTTTCATGGCTTTGAAATTTGGTATGTAAGAATTTGGTTTTCTTAAGCCAGGATAGACTCATACAAGCTGCTGGGTTTTATGGATTCAGGATAGACTCATAGAAACTGCTGGGTTTTATGGTTCACTTCCTTTTATAAAGAAGTCCAGTTCAATGAAAACTGAATTCACTATTAATGAAATCTGAATTTATTGAGCTAATAAGAGAAAAATTTTAAGTTTTAAAAAATATTTATATAGGGCTTCCCTGGTGGCGCAGTGGTTGAGAGTCCGCCTGCCGATGCAGGGGACACAGGTTCGTGCCCCGGTGTGGGAGGATCCCACATGCCGCGGAGCGGCTAGGCCCATGAGCCATGGCCGCTGAGCCTGCGCATCCGGAGCCTGTGTTCCGCAACGGGAGAGGCCACAGCAGTGAGAGGCCCGCATACCGCAAAAAAAAATATATATATATATATATATATATATATATATATATATATATATATATATATATATTTATATAGACTTGACACTGTTGAAATTAGATTAATAATAAGATATATGTTAATTTTATGTAGCATAAACAGAATAAAAATATACCTAATTTGCTTTTGGTGGGGGATGTTTCGATTTAGGTTTTGCAAATTGATGATGTGACAATAAAAATAAGTGCTTTAAAGGCAATCTTTGACCAACTGATGGCATTTGGATTTCAACCATTTAAAACGAAAAAAATCAAAGCTATTCAAAGTGAAGGTGCAGAAGTAAACACTAATGAAGAGCAAGAGTCAAAAGAATCTGAAGAAGAGGCTGATACAGCCAAGAATGTTCTGAAACTACTTTCTGATTTTTTAGATAGTGAGGTAAGAAATAATCATAGCCCTATTATTGTGAAAGGTAATTGTCAGCATATATATGTTTATCCTCTTTGTATTTTTTAGGCTGAAGTTTAAACTTGGCTAACTTTTTTTTTTAATTTGCCTTTTGAATATTATAATTAAATCCTACTTTCACTTCTAATATACCTAATTTCTCACTATCAAATTACATTGTATAGAGAATTGAAGTGTAAACAAAAATGAAATGACTATTGGGGGGGTTATTTTTTCATCTTTTTTCTCTGTCTTTGTGATCTGTGACTTACAAGTTTCCCCCCCAAGGGTCTTAAGAAATAATTTAAAATAATCTTACATTGGGTGGGTGGAAGTTCTAAGATATGATATGGGATTAGATCTCTTTCCTTAGGGTACTCATGAACTACATTTTTATAGCATATATAAACATTTAAATAATAAAATTTTTATATTTTTTTGTTGAGGTGAAATTGACATTACATTAACAATTTTAGAGTGAACAATTCATTGACATTTAGTACATTAAAAATATAGTGCAACCACTGCCTCTAATTTTTAAAATATTTTCATTATCCCAAAAGGAAGCTACCCATTAAGCAGTCGCTCCCTATTTCCCCTACCACCAGCCCCTAACAACCACCAATTTGCATTTTGTCTCTATGGATGTAACTCTTCTGGATATTTCCTATAAATAGAATCAGAAAATATGTGGCTATGTGTCTGCTTTCTTTCAATTAGCTTGTTTTTAAGACTGTTGTGGCTTATATCACAAGCCTTCTTATGGCAGAATAATATTCCATTTTATGTATGTACCAGAATTTGTTTAGCCATTCATCCATTGAAAGATACTTGGGCTGTTTCTACCTTTTGGCTATTGTGAATAGTGCTGCTGTGAAGATGTATTTGTCTGAGTAGCTATTTTCAATTCTTTTGGGTATATTTCTAGAAGTGGGGTTACTAGGTCATATATTAATCCTTTTTTGTTGTTTTTAGGATTTTGCCCCTGATCCCTATCCCAACTAGTTAATTAATACATCCTCACATATTTATCTTTTGTTTTGTTTTGTTTTTTTGAGTGAGAACATTTAAGTTCTCTCAGCAAATTTCAGTAATACAGTAGTGTTATCAGCTAGTCACCATGTTTTACATTTGGTCTCTAGAACTTATTCTTTTTTTTCTTTTCTTTCTTTTTTTTTTTTTTGGTATAATAGAACTGAAAGTGTACCCTTTTCCATATTTCACCCACCCACCAGTCTGTGGCAACCATTTTTTCTATTCTGTTTCTGTGAGTTTGACTTTTAAAAAGATTCTGCATATAAGTCATATCATGCAGTATTTGTCTGTCTTTGTCAGGCTGTTTCACTTAGCATAATGTTCTCAGGGTCTACCCCTGTTGTTGCAAATGGCAGGATTTCCTTCTTTTTATGGCTGAATAATATTGCACTATATATCTCACATCTTCTTTATTCATTCATCGATGGACACGTGGGTTGTTTCCATATCTTAGTTCTTGTAAATAATGCTACAATGAACATGGGCATGCAGATATCTCTTTGAGATTCTATTTTCATTTCCTTTGGATATATACCCCAAAATTGGATTGTGTTTTTAATTTTTTGAGGAACTTCATTCTGCCTTCCAAAATGACTATACCAGTTTACATTCCCACCAACACTGCACTAAGGTTCCCTTTTCTCCACATCCTTACCAACACTTTTCTCATGTCTTTTTGATAAAGCCATTCTAACAGTGTGAGGTGATATCTCATTGTAGTTTTGATTTGCGTTTCCCTGATGATTAGTGATGTTGAGCAACTTTTCATGTATCTGTCAGCCATTTGTATGTCTTCTTTGGAAAAATGTTTATCAATTCCTCTGGCCATTTTTTAATCAAATTATTTGCTTTTTGCTATTGTGTTATATGAATTCTTTATATATAATTTTCGATATTAATCCCTTATCAGATATATAATTTGCAAGTATTTTCTCCCATTCCATAGGTTGCTTTTTCATTTTGTTGATAGTTTCCTTGCTGTGCAGAAGGTTTTCAGTTTGATATAGTCCCATGTGTTTATTTTTGCTTTTGTTACTTATGTTAAGGAGCTTACTATCCTGTTTTTTGTAGGCGTTTCATGATTTCATGTGGTAATTTCTTTAACTTTTTGAGGACCTGCCAAACTGTTTTCAATAGCAGCTGAACTATTTTACATTCCCACCAACAAAGAACAGGGTTCCTCCTTATCAACACTTGTTATTTTAAAATAATTTTGTTTTAGTAATAAGAAAAATTGTTATTAAATATTTTAGCCATCTCGTTTTGAATTGCCTTTCCCTAATAACTAATGATGAGTATCTACATGTGCTTTTTGGCTATTTGTATACCTTGTTTGGAGAAATATCTATTCAAATCCTTTGCTCGTTTTTAAATTGGGGTGTCCTTCGGAATTCTTTATATATTCTGGGTAGTAGATCCTTATCAGATAAGTGATATGCAAATATTTTCTCCTATAGGTTGTCTTTTCAGTTCCTTAATAATGTCCTTAGATTTTTAAAAAGTTTTAAATTTCGATGAAGACTAATTTATCTTTCCTTTTGCTGCTTGTGCTTTTGGTGTTATATCTAAGAATACATTGCCGAATCAAAAGTCATGAAAATTTATCTCTGTGTGTTCTTCTAAAAGTTTTACTCCTTTAGCTTTTAATTTAGGTGGATTGGTGCATTTTCAGCTAATATTTGTACATGGTGTGAGGTAGAGGTCCAACTTCACTGGTTTGCCTGTGGACATCCAGTTGTCTCAGCACCATTAGTTGAAGAGACTGTTCTTTTCCTATTGAATTGTTTTAGCACCATTGTGGAGGGTGAGAGAATCAATTGATCATAGGAATATGGGTTTATTTCTAGACTCTCAATTCTTTTCCATTGTTTGTGTCCACCCTTGTGCCAGTACCTGACTGTTTTGATTCATGTAACTTCATAGTAAGTTTTGAAATCAGGAAGTTGAGTTTTCCAACTCTGGTTCTTTATTTTCAGTATTGTCTTGGCTATTTGGGGTATCTTGCAGTCCTTATGATTTTGAGGATTGGCTTTTCCATTTCTGGAAAAAAGTCTATTGGAATTTTGATAGGGATTGCATTGAATACGTAGATTGCATTGGGCAGTATTGCCATCTTAATATTATGTTTTCCAATCCATGAACTCGAATATCTTTACATTTATTTAGGTCATTTTTAATTTCTTTCAGAAATGGTATATAGTTTTCAGGGTACATGTTTTTTACTTCTTTGATTAAATTTATTCTTATATATTTTATTTTGGTTGCTATTGTAAATGGAATTTTCTTAATTTCCTTTTTTGGATTGTTCATTCTTGTTGTATAGAAACTCAACTGTTTTGTGTGTGGATTTGATTTTGTATCCTGCAACTTGGCTGCATTCATTTGTTAGCTCTTGTACAATAGTTTCTGTGTGTGTGTGTGTGTGTGTGTGTGTGTGTATTCTTTGGGATTTTTTCTATAAGACCAAGTCATCTGTGAAGAGACAGTTTTAATTCTTCCTTTGCAATTTGAATGTCTTTTATTTGTTTTTCTTGCCTAATTTCTCTGGCTAGAACTTGCTGTACAATCTTGAATAGCAGTTGTTAAAGCAGGCATCCTTGTCTTGTTTCTGATCTTAGGGGGAAAGTTTTCAGTCTTTAACTATTGAGTATGATGTAGATTCTTCATAAATGCCCTTCATCATTTTGAAGAAGTTCTCTTCTGTTTTTATTTGAGTTTTTTTTCCAGTCATAAAAACATGTTTAATTTTGTCAAATGTTTTTTCTACATCAATTGAAATGATTATGTGATTTTTTATTTATTTATTTTTTTATTTTTTGCGGTACGTGGGCCTCTCACGGTTCTGGCCTCTTCCGTTGCGGAGCACAGGCTCCAGACGCGCAGGCTCAGCAACCATGGCTCACGGGCCTAGCCACTCCATGGCATGTGGGATCTTCCCAGACCGGGGCATGAACCCGTGTCCCCTGCATCGGCAGGCGGACTCTCAACCACTGCGCCACCAGGGAAGCCCGTGATTTTTTTTTTTAATTGCTGTGGTACATTACATTGCTTGATTTTCTCATGTTGAACCACCCTTGCATTCCTTGGATAAATCCCACTTGGTTATGGTGTATAATCTTTTTAATATGTTGTTGGATTCCATTTGCTAGTAATTTATTAAAGATTTTTACATCTGTATTCATAAGGGAAATTGGTCTGTAGTTTCCTTGTATTGGTCTTTGTCTGCCTTTGGCATCAGTGTAATACTGACCTCATAAACTGAGATAGGATTTGTTTTCTCCTCTTCTATTATCTTGGAAGACTTTGAGAAAGATTGGTGTCAAGTCTTTAAATATTTGGTAGAATTTACTAGTGAACACATCTGGTCTTGGACTTTTCTTTTGGAGAGGTTTCTGATTTACTTATTCAATCTGTTTATTGTTATAGGTCTGTTCAGATTTTCTATTTCTTCTTGAGTCTATTTTTGTAATTTGTGTGTTTCTAGGAAGTGGTTCATTTCATCTAGGTTGTTTAATTTGTTGATATTCAGTTCTTATTATTCATTTATAATCCTTTTTATTTCTGTAAGGTCAGTTGTAATGTCCCTGCTTTTATTTCTGATTTTAGTTATTTGCATCTTCTTTTTTTCTTTGTTAGTCTAACTAAAGATTTTTCAATTGTGTTCATCTTTTCAAAGAACCAACTTCTGGTTTCATTGATTCTCCCCATCCCACCCCTGATTTTCTATCTCTTTTTTAGTTCTTTAAAGTGTAAAGTTATCGATTTGAGATTTTTTTTTTTAAGGTAGACATTTACTGCTATAAATTTCCCTCTGAACACTGTTTTTGATGCACACCATAAGTTTTTGTTTGTTGCATTTTCATTTTTATTCATCTAATTATTTTCTCTCTTTTTTTTTGGCTGCATTGGGTCTTTGTTGTTGTGCTCAGGCTTTCTCTAGCTGCAGCGAGCGGGGGCTACTTTTCGTTGTAGTACATGGGCTTCTCATTGTGGTGGCTTCTCTTGTTGTGAGCTTGGGCTCTAAGCACGCAGGCTTCAGTAGTTGTGGCTTGCAGGCTCAGTAGTTGTGGCTTGTGGGCCCTAGAGTGCAGCCTCAGTAGTTGTGGCGCACAGGCTTAGTTGCTCTGTGGCATGTGGGATCTTCCCAGACCAGGGCTCGAACCCATGTCCCCAGCATTGACAGGCGGATTCTTAACCACTGCACCACCAGGGAAGCCCCCATCTAATTATTTTCTAATGTCCATTTTGATGACTTCTTTGACCTTTGGTGTGTAAGAAGAGTGTATTGTTTAATTTACAGACTTGTGAATTTTACAGTTTTCGTCTCTTGTTGCTTTTCAGGTGTATTCCATTGTAGTTGGAGAAGATATTTTGTATAATGTCATTCTTTATGAATTTATTAAGACTTGTTTTGGGCCTAATATAGCCTCTGTTCTTGAGAATGTTCCATGTGCACCTGAAGAATGTGTAGTCTGCTATTTTTGGGTGGAGTGTTATATATATGTTTGGTAGGTCTAGTTCGTTTATGGTGGTGTTCAAGTCCTCTATTCCCTTATTGGTCTGTCTAGTTGTTCTATCTATTACAGAAAGTGGAGTATTGAAGTCTTCAGTTATTATTTATAGAGCTATCTATTTCTCCCTGCAATTCTGTCAGTGTATGTTCATATATTTTGGGGCTCTGTTGTTTGTTGTGTATATGTTTATAATTATCTTTTTGATGAATTGACCTTTTTTAAATCAATATTTAACGTATTTTGTATATTGTAACAGTTTTTGACTTCACATTTGGACTGCAAAATGGTGGAAATAAGTCCTTCCTTATCAGTATTTTCTTTTTTTTTCTTTTATCTTTATTGGAGTATAATTGTATCAGTATTTTCTTAAATTTTGAGTTATTAGCCAAGTGATTAACTTCTTGTTGGTAGTTGTCTAGTGCTGTGGGCTTGCTGACATTGCATAGATGGAAAACTATTGCACATGAAAACTGTTTGACAGTAGATGAATGAATTTTGTTTTTGGTTTTTGTTTTGCTTTGTTTTGTTTTTTTGTGGTATGCGGGCCTCTCACTGTTGTGGCCTCTCCCGTTGCGGAGCACAGGCTCCGGATGCGCAGGCTCAGCGGCTATGGCTCACGGGCCTAGCCGCTCCGCGGCATGTGGGATCTTCCCGGACCGGGGCACGAACCCGTGTCCCCTGCATCGGCAGGCGGACTCTCAACCACTGTGCCACCAGGGAAGCCCCTGTTTTTGTTTTTTCAAATAGTGCAGGTACATTAATCTTTTTCTGGTTAAACTAGATTCTGTGGCTTTGATTTTATTTTTGTCATAACCACTAAAAAATCTTGACTTCCTTGACTGTCCGCTGGGCCATAAATAATAGTTTTTCACATGCTTTAAAGACTTGCAGTCCTGTCCCAATTAAAATTCCCATATTAGAAATTTTAAAAAAGACAGAGGGCATGCAGCCTTTGGAGTTGGAGACTTAAAGATTTGTGTTCTGGTAATGTCTGTGAATCTTCAATAAGGTATTTACTGTCTCTGTCCTGTTTTCTCATCTTTAAAATGGGAATAATGATGCCTATTCAGTGGGATAATTCTTTAATTTAGTCAGCAAATATTTGAGAGCTATTTATGTGCCAGTCATTATATGCTCTTGAGAGTACAATGCTGAGTGGAACAAAGTATCTGCCCTCATGCTTGTTGTGAGCCCTAAATGAGTTTGTATGTGGAAAGCACATGCCAGTACCCTGGCACTTATTAATCTTATCAACCTCTACATTTTTCTTCTTATTTTTGAGTTTTGAAAAATTTCTGAAATAGTTCTTGTATCTGCTCATTCCTCTGTTTTTCTTCCTGTCCCCTCTAGTTTAGACTTGTCTTTCATTCCCAGACTATGGCCTGTCTAGATAATTTTCCTGAAATCTCATTTAAATCTTATCTCCCTACCCTTTCAAAAATCTTCAACCATATTTCTTTACCTAATTTTCAAGGTCTCTCTAATCTGATCACTGAGCGAACTTATTTTCCATCAATAATAATAATCACCGACATTTGTTGAGGATTTACTGTGTAGATAGCACTCCTTAGAGCTTTACATGTATTATTTCTTTGTGTTTTTTGATAAGTAGTTTTATTAACCCTTTTTTTGTATATGAAAAAAGTGAGGCACAAAGAAATTAAGTAATATGCACAGGATCGGATCATGCAGCTAGGAAGTGTCAGAGGCTTGAATTTAATTCAGGCTCAATAACCAATATTTTTAATTACTACTCTTTTATACCTGTACCTCCATTTGAATACCACTACATCTTTTCCATTTTCTTCTCTAGGTTTGTTTTGGTTTCTCTTTCTAAGAATGCCTTTTTCTACTTGTACACCTTCTATTCACATTTTACCTATTATTCACACACATTGCCACACCCACCTCTGGAGCTTTCATTTATAGGCACCTTCTCTGATGGCAGAGACCATTACTGAAGGTTTCCTATATCTTAGCACCATGATAAGTGTTTAATACATATTGTTGATTTCTGGTTTCACAATATTATAAGATCTTTTGGTTTTTCTAAAGAGTTTAAAAGGAATTGAAGTTTTCATAGCTAGACTAATAATTTGTCACATAGCCTTAACCTAAAAGGAAAAAACAAAATCTTTTTATGTGCCTTTAAAATAATTCATAATAACAGGAATGATTTTGGATAGTTTATATAAAAGTACTTATTTTAGGCTACAATGTAAGGCTTAAAAAGGAAAAACAAATAAAAAATTTCTTTTAAATGAAAGTCATTTTTAATAGGTGTCTGAACTCAGGACAGGAGCTGCAGAAGGACTAGCCAAGCTGATGTTCTCTGGGCTTTTGGTCAGCAGCAGGATTCTTTCTCGTCTTGTCTTGTTATGGTACAATCCTGTGACTGAAGAGGATGTTCGACTTCGACATTGCCTAGGCGTGTTCTTCCCAATGTTTGCTTATGCAAGCAGGTATTTAGTCATATCGATAAATCAAAATCTAACTTGAAGTTAAATTCAGGCTCCCTATGAGTCATGTCTATAGTATTTTGTTGTCAATGTTCTTTTTCTTCAGTGGTAAGTGAGGAAATGAGAAGAACTTAGTTAGATTCTATCTACCTGAATTATTTGGCTCTTTCCTAGATGAATATGTACTGTATCTTGGTGGGGTGCATTTAATATATAATGTTGTTGTTGCTGCTTTATAAAGAATCATATGTTTATTCTTTGCCAACATACCTCAAATTGTTTTTCAATAGGACTAACCAGGAATGTTTTGAAGAAGCCTTTCTTCCAACTCTACAAACACTGGCCAATGCCCCTGCATCTTCTCCTTTAGCTGAAATAGACATCACTAATGTTGCTGAGTTACTTGTAGATTTGACAAGACCAAGTGGATTAAATCCTCAGGCCAAGAATTCCCAAGATTATCAGGTAGGTGAGCATGTTAGCCTGTGGATGGTCTAGGGATGGTAACTAGCATGCTTTGGTAAAATAATCCCTCTCATAGATTCTTTGAAATAGTGAGAAGTTACATATAGATCTTGAGATTTCTAGTTTATATGGTAGCACATAACACAAAGCAAGAAAAAGATCTTTTGCAACTATGTGGGTGGACCTAGAGGGTATTATGCTTTGTGAAGTAAGTCAGAGAAAGACAAATACTCTGTTATCACTTATATGCAGACTCTAAAAAGTAAAACAAATGAATGAATATAACAAAACAAACATACAGTTATAGAGGACAAACTAGTGGTTACTAGTAGGGAAGCGGGGGGGAGAGGGACAAGATAGAGATAGGGGATTAAGAGACATAAACTACTATGTATAAAATAAACTACAAGGATTACTGTACAGCACAGGGAAATGTAGCCATTATTTTATAATAACTTGAAATGGAGTATAATCTATAAAAATATTGAATCACTCTCTTGTGCACCTGAAACGAATATAATATTGTAGATCAACTATAATTTTAAAAAATCTTTTGGGAAATGGGGAGATAATCATATAAAAATAGAAGTAATCATTGCTAACATTTTTGCTACTGAAAAGAAGTTACCGAAAATTCATCATCCTTACTACCCCCTCCCCACCTAGTTCTGATTGTTAATCATTCTGTATAATGACCTGTTATGTAGGACTCATTGAGTCCTCAATTGTTGGCTTACCTGCTCTGTTTCTGATACAAGGAAGGAGAATTCAAAGAATGAAACTCACCTCAAGCTTAGTTTTGTTTTTAATTCGAAGAAGATATAGTAAGTGCATACTCTCCCACAAATTACATGTAAGCTGTTTTTTAACCCTTTAATATCATTTGATCAAACATTCACCATATTGAAAATTAATATGTTAATTATTTCAGATGCCAGCTGATTAAGTTGAAAATATTGGTCTTCTGTTTTGTTACTTAGTGACTGCATACTTCATTTGAGTTACTACGTTACATGTTATTGGAAAGAAGATTGCAATGGATATTAAGGCAAAATATAGTAAGGGTCAGTGATATAGCTACTAAGTGCTTTAGCACTTTAGAAGATGGCAAGTTTCATGTGGTATGGGTGATGAGTACAGCATTACTAGTTTTAAATCTCACTGGGTAAAATTCACTTAGGCCTTGTTGGGATTTGGGGAGTGGTTTGGATAGAGAGAAAAGACTTTTAGTAAAGGTGATTAAATGTAGCTGGTAGTACAAGTCATGTTGGGGAACTGTGGAAAAAATCTGTCAGCTAAGGATCCTGAATAGGCCTGTTAGGGAAGAACATTAGGATAGGGAATTTGGAGTTGGCTCTATTTGCAGGGCGTATAATGAAAGGGTATAATGAAAGGGTTAATGGGATGACAGTTACTTATTAGGAAGATTAATTTGGTGGTCAGTTTCATTAAGTGAGGTGAATTGGTAAGAGGAATAGGGAGAGAATATTAATAAAGAGAGCAGTTAAAAGTTGATATAATTAGGAGATAAAAGCTTACAGAAAAAGAATAATAGAAAGTAGTAGTAGAAAATAGACAGAAAAAAGTAGTAGAAATTGACATAGAAAAAAATTGCTGGTAGAAAAGTCTAGAAGAAAGAACTTTGTGTGAGTCAAGGGAGATGGAGGAATCCAAGATAACCCTGAGGTCCTAAGTGTGGGTGACAGAAGACCTCAAAGAAGCTGTTGACATTAGGGTGTACTCTCATGATCAGCATCTTGAAGGAGTGAGGGAAATAGATTGGGCAGAGGAAGAAGTTGAACTGTCATGCAGTCTTAAGGTCCCAGCTGATCTCACAGAAGTTCCAGAATTGGGATAGTTCTTTGCTTTGTCCAGAATTGAAACAAGGCTGGGCTGTTATACCTGTACATCTACCAGTTACTGAATGTGGACTAACCCTTGCGGGGAAGGTGTGACCTTAGGCAGAGCCCATTGTCTTCATCTTGGATCAGTTTTGCACCTGGGAACTTTGAGCCTCCATAACTCGTGGTAGCCTGGAGAATGAATGGTCAGTAGTAAAGCAGATGGATCTGGGCCCTGTACCACAGCATCCACTTTGCAAGAAGGGGAGCTCACATGGGGAGGACTATGATAATTTTGTTTTAGACATTTTGGGATTATGTCAAGATAATTAGTTGGAAATGATAGATGTGTCAGACTGTATTGTAATCATACCATTTCAATTGACAAGAATTTTTCTCTTGATTTTCCAGGCCTTAACAGTTCATGACAATCTGGCTATAAAAATTTGCAATGAGATCCTAACATGTCCATATTCACCAGAAATTCGGGTCTATACGAAAGCCTTGAGTTCTTTAGAACTCACTAGCAGTCTTGCTAAAGATCTTCTGGTTCTACTGAATGAGATTCTGGAGGTAAGTAGTTTCTAGTTACTCTTAATGTGTATAAATTTTTATCAAAGTAGAATTTACATGATTCTATTAATTTATGCATACAGTAGTATGCTGTGACTTTGCTCATTTGAAGTAAATATTTCCTTCATAAATTTAATAGAATTTTTAGAATGTTTTATTAACTTTATCAGTATATAGCATTTTTGAAAGAAGATTAGAAAATGTTGCATTAAAAAAAGTTTTCTGTTACAGCAAGTAAAAGATAGAATGTGTGTGAGAGCTTTGGAGAAAATCAAGGTTCAGTTAGAAAAAGGAAATAAAGAACATGGTGACCAAGTTGTAGCGGCACAGGATGACAACACAACTACAACTGTTTTTCAAAGTGAAGATGGTAATGACATACTAACCTGAGTATTTATAAGATTCTGTCCTTTTCATCTTTACTGAGATACATTGTTTTCCTCCTCTAACATACATGTGATTGTATGTCAGAAATGGAAGAAAAGATTTTCTAATTAAATCCCCTTAGGAAAGTGTATTACTGATAAGTGTTTACTGTATAGTTTTTGTGTGTATATTTCTCACCATATGACCATGCATACTTTGTTCCTAAGAGTTTTGCTTGCTTATTTTCCAGTGTTCACATTTTTTTGGAACACTTATTTATGATAAATTTTCAATAGCTGCTATTGGGACTGCTTGTCATTGATTTGATCATTTAAAGTATTTCATGAGGCTACTTTTAATTTAGTTAATTAATAATTGTATTATTTCCTTTAATAGAAAACAACAAAGAAGTATATATAACTCCTGTCAAGGATGTAAAAGCAACCCGAATGAAATCCACTCAGCAAAAGACCAACAGAGGTAATATATGGATTGACTAGCTTTTTAAAAAAAATTTATTTATTTATTTTTGGTTGCATTAGGTTCTTCGTTGCTGTGCATGGGCTTTCTCCAGTTGCAGCGAGTGGGGGCTTCTCTTGTTGCGGAGCACAGGCTTGAGGCACGTGGGCTTCAGCAGTTGTGCGTGGACTCAGTAGTTGTGGTGTGCGGGCTCTAGAGTGCAGGCTCAGTAGTTGTGGCGCACGGGCTTAGTTGCTCTGCGGCATGTGGGGTCTTCCCGGACCAGGGATTGAACCCGTGTTCCTTGCATTGGCAGGCGGATTCTTTTTTTTTAAATTAATTTATTTATTTTTGGCTACATTGGGTCTTCATTGCTGTGTGCAGGGTTCTCTCTAGTTGCGTCGAGCGGGGGCTACTTTTCGTTGCAGTGTGCGGGGTTCTCATTGTGGTGTCTTCTCTTGTTGCAGAGCATGGGCTCTAGGCACGCGGGCTTCAGTAGTTGTGGCTTGTGGGCTCTAGAGCGCAGGCTCAGTAGTTGTGGCACACGGAATTAGTTGCTCCATGGCATGTGGGATATTCCTGGACCAGGGCTCGAACCCATGTTGCCCACATTGGTGGACAGATTCTTAACCCCTGCGCCACCAGGGAAGTCCCCTGGATTGACTAACCTTATGATAAAACTTTTCAGTTTTGCTATCCAGTGAAATACTTTGTTTCCTTAGATAGGTATAAAGATTATTCATTGTCTTCAGTATCCTTAACTTTCTTTTTGATTTGTTTTAGATGATATTAGGTTTTGCTTTGTGTCTAAAAGACATCGGTGTTGCTTCAAGTGCTTTTGATTGAAAGAAATATGATGCAAAAGATCATACTGCAAAGGACTATTTGGGTTAAATTAAGATTTTTATTATCAAATGATGAACGATGATTTTATATTTATATTATAAGTTGTTTGTGGTCTGTCCTTTATATGATTAAGCATTTTTGTCCCTTTTATCCTCCTAGTATTTTTCTGGGCTTCTGTTTTCTGTTTTATTTCATATTTTCCCAACATAATTTATTTTCAAAGGGATATCCAACAATAGGGGATTTGCTGGAATAAAGTAAATGTTGATTATTAAGGGATCACTTAGAAAAAAAAGTGTGAAATTCAAGGTCTTTTAAATCTTTTATTATTGTCTTATTACAAAAGTAATGCATGCTTATTACAGAAGAATCAGAAAATACATCCAAGCAAATTAATCAAAAGAATGCTAATAATTCCACCTATGAACCAACCATTATTTTAATCCTTGAAAAATATTTTTTGAGGCCCTTTTCTGTGTAGATTTAATTTTTTTCTAAATGGAAAAAAATAATATTGTTTTGTAGCCAATCAGTTATTTAAATGCTAATTGCTGGCTAATTGTTCCACATTAGTCCCATATTGTTGGATGTTTTCTTGGGGATAACTACATTAGAAGTTTACAAGCAAATATGTACAGTTGGAAGAAAACAGAAACAAAAAGTCTCACTTGAATAAGTAGGGTATATAAATTTCAACTGAATGATCATACTGAATAATTTGGTTTTGATCAGATTGCTTTTAGTCAGGTACAAGAACTACACCTCTTTTTTTTTAATAGCTCAAACTTCATTTATATATGCTGTTTTATTATCATAAATGAGCATCACAGGCCACTTCGCTGCTTAACCTTTTGAATTTCTAGCTAGTAGAATTTTTGTAACCCCCCAGCATATAAAGGGCTTTAATTTTTATACTGAAATGTTTTAGAACACACATTTGACCATGTATATGTTTGAATATTTTACAGTAAACCATACCGTACTGATTAAAGTTCTATTTATTTAGGATCTGTTTTATGGGCTTAACCTCTCTTTTTAACCTTAATTTTCATTAGGTTCTCCATATGCCTTGTGCTATGAGGTACTTTCTTTATATAACATATTTCACATGCTTCTTTCCCCCAAATAAATTTAACAAAATTTGCCACCTATAACTCAGTTTCCATCTTTTCCCTTGCCTATTATAAGAGTTTACAAAAGAAATTAGTAAAATTTTGATCTTGCTGGGGTTCCTTTTCTCCATGGTGTTGCTAATTTGTATCAAGGTAGCTGGGAACTAGGAGGAAAGGGTGTTGAAGAGGGAAAAATAAAGGATTTGGGTAGCCCAGAAAACAGGTTAAAAATGAGCAATTGATAATAGATTTTGATAATGAATTATATACTGTCTTTAAGGACGGAGAAAAGTGATAGCTTCAGCTAGAACGAACAGGAGACGTCAGACTGTTGAGGCTGAGGCTGACTCTGAAAGGTATGCCATGCACATCTAGAATATGTAAAGAGGTTTATCTTCATTTAAAAAAAATATTTGTCTAGAAGTAAAAAAAAAAATTGTAGTTTGCTTATACTGTGATTATTTAACAAGATAATCCGTGAAAATTTACAGCTTTTTAGATTATGTATCTAAGAGCATTTGACTTCCTCTGGCTTGTGTGCTTTTCCTGTTCATTGACATGGCTTTTAGTACTAGGTAGTTATCTTTATGTTCTTTCAAATTGTATTTCCATGTATTCCTTTAATTATAAGATCATGTATGTATGACTTCTCTAAACTTGAATTAGCAAACTATTGAGATTCAGATTTGGGTTCTTTACATTTATAATGATAGAATAATTCTGCCTATAATTTGGATGATATTAGTGATATACTGTTTATTTTTGGTTTCTGCCAATAAGCCATTGTTGGAAGCTGTTTACAGCTGTCTTGCATTCATTCATTCATAGGTAAAATGTATATATTTTCATTTTATAACTTTAGATCAAGTTTTAATTAAATTTAAAGTATCTTTTGGGGAAACTTGCTGTTTACAGTGTTTTAGGAATGTATTGC
The DNA here is from genome assembly GCF_949752795.1 of Hyperoodon ampullatus. Taxonomy (NCBI): domain Eukaryota; kingdom Metazoa; phylum Chordata; class Mammalia; order Artiodactyla; family Ziphiidae; genus Hyperoodon; species Hyperoodon ampullatus. The sequence continues at coordinate 170,125,239 of NC_136914.1, forward strand.
CTAAATAAATAGAATTTATTTTTTTTCACTACTTGAGTTTCCTAAAAAAACTCTTGGGCAGTTGTTATGGTTCCTGTTTAATTACAAGCTTCATTATAGAAGTTTGGGTTTTTGTTTTTTGCTTTTTTCTGTATAATACCAGGTTCCATGTAGATATAAAAAAAAAAATTAGTTAGGTTTTCCATGGTTCACTTTGCTGGATAGCCAATCGGTGTTCTTTGGTTTTGAAATTTCAGTTTTAAGCTTAACGGAATCAGGATATCAATCACACACGGATAGAATCAGGATATCAATCACACATGGATAGAATGACAGAAACAAAGTTTTATTTATAAATAAACTGGTTTTAAAGCTTGTATTTAAATTGGTGTATTTCAACATCTGTTTAGTGATCATGAAGTTCCAGAGCCAGAATCAGAAATGAAGATGAGACTACCAAGACGAGCAAAGACAGCAGCACTAGAAAAAAGTAAACTTAACTTTGCATAATTTCTCAGTGAAGATAAAAATTAGGAGAAGATATGATGGAGGTGGAGTCCTTTGAAAAATGTCCTTTAAAATTATGTTCATTTCTTTGCTTTAATAAAGTTACCCTTGTATGAAAATTAGAAGAAGTCTGATTCTTGTAGAACTTTCTGCTGTGTGATTCCACATTACTTTAGCCTGTATTGAAGCAGTGAGACAGCGTCCATCCGTGTGCTCCACAGACCATCTGCATCAGTCATGGATTTAATCAGGATCTAAAGTGGGCCCAGGAACCTGCTTTTGAACAGCCTTTCCAGGTGATGCTTATGAGTTCTCACATTTAAAATCATGGCATTATAGACAACTTTTAAATGTAACTAGCTGGTAGCTTGCATTTGAAAAGTTTGACTTATAATGTGGCAGATCCAACATAGATAAAAACACCTCAGAACACATTTTAAAAATGACATCTTAAGGGCAAATGAAGTGCCACAAACTGGCTAGAGAGGAGCTTACTTCCAGGAAAGACTAGTATAATGAACCAAAGTCCCCAGCATCCAAGTTCAACAGTTATCATTTTGATAATTTTGTGATTCCTACACTTAAAAATATTTTGATAATGCTACATGCATGAGTAATTTTTTTCCTAGAATGTTTGCATATGAGAGCCCAAGTTTGCTTATGTTACGATGGTTCCTGGGTTAGGGAAATGTTCACATATACATATTAATCATGGAGTTCTCTATGTTTTTGGCATAACAAAATATTTATTGTGGGTAATAAAAAATACTAGTAGGAAAAGAATGTGACAGGAAGTCCACTATATACTAATGTATGAATGAGCACTATTTCTTCACTGTAAATTTATTTTCTGAATTGGCACTTGCCTGACTTAAGAAACTTACACCATGTCATATCAGTCCTCTTTCTTTCTGTAACTCCCAACTAAACACCTTTTACTCCTCTGATAATCATCTCTATTATTCAGAATAGAAATACGTTAACATTGGATCTAATACATTGGTTTTAATAATAATTGTGCTTTTTTTAGGTTTATTTACCAGAGGCCATTTATTTAAGGTGACGTTCTAAGATGGAGCTAAAGTAAGAATGCTGTGCTTTTTTGAGCCAAATTGCTACATTACATATGTATATGTGCTTTATAAAACTTAGAAATATAAAAGGAGTCTGAAGGTTACAAAGAATGCTTATTAAGAAAAAGGAAAAGGCAGATATGGTGGTGATATAAAACAATGAAAAATAGATGATTGTTTCTCATTCTGTTGGCTCTGTGTCTTTTCCTGTGCTTCAAATTCCTTATGTAAGCCTTTTTGTTAAATCCCTGTCTTTTTAAAAATAATTTGGGGGTTGGTGTAGGCTGGGAGAATTAAGGACTTAGAAGGTACACAAAATATGCCATAAGTAAAAGTCTTTAGAAACACAATAAACCTAAATCCCATTTAACCCATAGCCAGGCAATCCAAAGGGAAGGAGCCATGTTCTTACATACTTTACATGGACCACCGTACCAAAGCTTTCCTTCTTAGCCATGGGAAAAATTAAGCATCAGACTTTGAGTATTCTTACTATTCAAGTTTTGGACACAATCACATAAGCCAATCACAAAAGCTATGCTTTTGTACTACTAAAGAGGTAAGGAATATTATCCTCATTTTAAGACATCCCTTTACACTTTAAAATAAATGGCTAAAATACAGTAAAATCAATGGATGTAAATCCATTTACCATTTTTCATTCAAAATGGATAACTTACAAAAACCAAACAGTATTCTTATCTGCAAGAGGCACAGATTTGCTCAAGAGTCACAACATGCAATTGTGCCATTGCTCTTAAAACCCAGACTTTATAGGTTTAAAAGTAGAGAAATAACTGATCAGTTCAAATTCTCCTTATGAATGGAAACATGCTACTTGATGATAAACTATGATCAATTTTTCTATACATATATAACTTTGAAAGAGATATACTTCTAAGAGATACCTTTGCCTTTTACCAATTTGCTTCGAGGTAGTTGGTATCCACCTGTTATACAACTGTTCATGGGTCAGGTAATCACAAATCTTTACAATACTAGCCTTCTAAGTCTCACAATGCATTATATATTAAGACATTGTGCACGGAAATAAAACTGGGGACAATTATATATTTAAACTTAGGGAGTAAAAAATTCACAAAATACCATTAAAAAGAGAAACTTCAAAAATCCATTTGTACTGCAAAATTCCACAATGGCCTGGTGTAAAACATAAAAAAACATACAAAGAATATAATCAAAATGATTAATGCTAATGATTTAATATATAGACAAATCACGACTAGAAATATTTCAAAATCAATCGATAAATGCTTATCAGCAGGAAGAATGTTGACGTACAAAATAAGGATAGTGCAAGAAGAACTGCAATCTATTTCTCTTCACTTTTGAGATTTTGGTTATGAACTGTACAGCTCGCTAGAGATGCTGCTGTCAAATTCAGATTCCATTCAATGGGACGATTAAGGCACATCTTAATGGGGCTCAAAGGGCAACTTGCTGTATTCCCATCAGACAAATTCACTTTCTCATCAGTTTTCACTTGTAGCATGCTGGAAAAAAAAAGTGTAAAGCACTTTAGTTTTTACTTTAATTTCAAAGAAACTATCAACCTTCTAAAAGAAAATTCAGTAGTTTTATTGTTCAGATCTCTCAACAATAGAGATTGATTGATTGTTGGGTTTTTTTTAGCTCCTGTCTCCTTAATGAACTGAATTCAACACAGGTAATTGAGAGGTCACTCAGATACCACTGGACAAAAATAGCATATACGGATTTCATCAGTATACATCAGAAAGGATATTTAACCTACTGAGCTTGGCCGGATTCAACCCTTCTTTTAACTTTTCCTTTAACCTACCAGGATCACAGCCACTTTGAGATGAGAAGAAATTAACCTTTGTTGAATGCCTACCATATTCTAGGCACATTCACATGCATTATCTCATATTTCATAACCACCAAGCAAGGTTGGTATACCGTAAGCTCATAAGAAATGATAAAAGTGAGTCACAAAGAGTTCCAGTACAAATAAAGTCGAGTCATGGGCTGGAACTGGAATACAGTCCTTGCTCTTTCCCTTATGCCTGTCTACTAGCTCTCTGATGAGAATCTTCTCTAAAATCACAGAATTGAGAGTCCAAAGGATAGCTAACCACTCCACATGTATAATATTAAAGTCAATTCACATCTTCCGATGTGAATCCTTACGTTTAGAAATGATTTCATAGCTTGCTATACATTAGCTCATTTGACACAACTGATTAGTTCAGTTAGACTACATCATTCCTAAGCTTTCTTCAACCACAGGTCAATGATCCTTCCCACTCATAAAGAGGAAGCTGAGTTGTGTAGTATTTTAGTGGCTTATTAGAGTTGGTAAATGGCAGCAGCATCCAGACTTCGGTAGCATTTTCCTGATCTCTCCTTACAACTTCAAACAACTGACTCACTTGCCATTCAATAAGCCAGAGATTTAACCTGTTAAACCATATTTTAACAGCCATCATATTATCACTGAGTTGAGTTCTCCCCAAACAGTCCCAGTTCCACCGAATGACATGGTTTCAATTTTTATAAATAGATAATGAAACAAAATGACAGCTTAAAAGATTATTCATCAAAAATAGTAAATCATCATTAAAAAAAAAATCCAAAACCTAGAGATATGATCAATAACAGTAATGTTTTTCCTTCCTCCAAGGACTGCTAGTCTTCATATTTTTCTTTGTATTTTCAAAACAAGAAAGTCTGATGTATGACTTTGAGAAACTCTAAAGCAAGCTATAAAAATACAATGATATTAATTGAGGTAGCTTGGTAGGTAAGTATATCAGGCATCAAACTCCAAAATAAGAAAACAATGGCATGGAGCAACATATCATAGTCCCCAAAACGATTTATTTTTCTGTTTTCTGTTTGCTATTTGATTGACAAAGGTGTATTCATCAGAGAATACTACTCAATAACTACACTATTGTTCTTTGCAATACTTTAAAGACTTTTAAAGTTACTTTTCTAGAGTGTACTCCAAATTTGGGAGCACAAACGCCAGGGATGCACAAAACTATACACATGCACGGGAAGAAAATAGTCAAGAAAAAGAACTAAATGTTAGTACCAATATACAGATTGACATGTTTAATTCATAAATATATACCTACAAAAAAAACTAGCTGGTGTTTGAAGTTTCGGCACTACTGATCTTGAAGTGCTAGAGCCAGAGGCATTAGAAACAGCAGAGCTAGAAGTGACCTTTCTAGTCCCCACTTCCCCGCTTTTTTTTTTTAAGAGATGATTGATAGGGAAACTAAGATATAGGAAAATAGAAAAATAAACTGCTCTTTTTCAAAGTGTTCTAACCAGATGTATGAGGACTCATATAAGAATCTCGATCTCTAATTATAATCCAGTACTTACCAGAGCACTTTTCAATTCCATCTTCTCTACCAGTCAAATTATTTAACATTTATTGAATACCCATCAGAAAGCACTTTGGGATACAAAGATGAAGATATAGTCCACGCTTTCAAAAAATTTGCAGTCTATAGGAATTTTTAACAAATATACCTTTATATTTGGGAATTAAAATTTTGACTAGTTAGGTTTAATGTTAGAAATTTGTTATAGAATCATATACATTTGTACCAAGTGAAAGATTGATAAATGCTCAACTTTTCTTGATGTATTTTTTAAACAATGATGATTTTTTTTTCATGTTTTAAAAATAGGTAATAAATTTGCAAAATTAAAAATAGATCAATAACTACAAAATGTTATACAATGAAGTCTCTCACTGCTCCTAGCCCCTCTTCCAGGAGCAACAACTGTTGCCAATTTCTTGTGTATTATTCCAGATAGTCTCTCCGCATTGATATTTATGTATATATGTCTGTTTCAAATATCTCCTTTCCCCCTACACAATTCTGAATACTGTTCTGTATCTTGCTTATATATTTTGGAGATTGTTCCATATTTGTACAATGAATATATGATTCTTTTAACAGCTACATAGAACTCCATTCTATGGCTACGTCATAATTGACTTAGCCAGTCTTCAACTGATAAACTTTTGGGCTATTCCAATCTTTTGCTTAAAAATATCAATGTATTGAATATTCTTATATGTGTCTCTTTAAGTATATATGAAAGTACATCTTCAGGACTGATGTCTAGGATTGGCATGTCTGGGTCAACAGGTGCTTTAAAACTTTTGATAGATATTACCAAAATTCCCTTCACAGACTGTACCTTTTTACACTCTGACCAATGATATATGAAAATGTCTTCCCTCACACTCTTATAACAATGTATAATAAAATTTAGGGAAGCTTAAAAAATTGTATGCCCTTGCTTAATTTGCATTTCTCTTCTCAGTAAAGTTAAACTTATTTTCATATCTTGAAGACATTTGTATTTCCTTTTCTGTGTTACCAGTTGAGACGATGACTTTTCTCGTGTTGCCAGGCAGTTAAGAATTAATCCTGTGTTCTGTGTGATTTACAATCGCACCCCTCCCCACCCTGCCTAGTTTATTTGTTGTTTGTACCTGCTTACAGTGAGTTTGTCATGAATCCATTTAAAATTTTATATCATCAAATTTATGTCTTTTATTTCATGGCTTCTCTGTTTTACATCATGATTAAAAAGCTTAAGGAGCAGCATTTGAATCATCTGATAAAGTGGCTTTATATGTCCATATCCAGGATTCTAATGAAAGCCCAGCAATATTGTATCCAGTGGTACTCTTGAGAGTAAAGAATTGGGGAAAAGAATGTAAGGACCCAGGTTCCAGTTCTGACAATATTAATAATCAGCCTTATGACCTTGGATATGTAACCTTAGCCTCCTTCAGCCTCACTTTCCTCATCTGTAGAAAAAAAAAAAGTAAATGACATCTTCCCTGCTTACATGTTTCTGATGATCTAATGAGAGTCAGTTAACATGCTTTAATAAGCATATGGAGCTATAAACAAATGCAAACGCACATACTTTGGTGAAAGGGGGAAGAAGCTGGAGAGAGGTACTTATCCGAAGTAAGGCCCCTTCTATCTCTGTCTCTACCATCCAGGAACCCAGATGGCAAGTGAGGCTGAATAAGGGCAAAGGGTGCCTGCAATGATTATGGCAGACAGCTCAGCCTATTTTCAATACTTCAGTAATTTCACTCACCCGAAGAAAAAGCCCCTCTCCACCATCTGAATGAAAGTTTATAGAATATGTGCATTTGGAAAGTACAAAAGATAAAAATCATTTGTGAGTTATGAAAATCCAAACAATTATCATCTGTGATTTAAAGTAATGATACTGATAATTCTAACAAAAATAATTTTTAATATATACAATTTATAATTTAAACTTGTTTTACTTATTACTGGAGATATGTGATAGTTCATTTCTGTCATACAGACAATAAACTTAAAGTGAGCCACACTGCAGGAAACAAATTTTAATGTGATCAAGACAGGTCCGAAAATAGCATTTGTAGAGCAGTTGCTATATGCCAGGCACTATGCTAAAAGCCTTTTTTACATTACCTGATTAAGTTCTAACAATCATCCACTGAGGCTCAAAGAAGTAAAATGACTGACCCAAGGTCACACAACTAAGTGAGTCTTCAGGGCCTATGATCTATTTACACTATCCTGCACACTGACTCTTGGTTTGTGATTCTGTCATGATTCTCCCTTCGTGTTAATATCCATTTATCTATTTCTTTAGAATATTTAACATACACCACATGTCTGGTGTACGGCCATAACCTTATCCAGGAGACCTATATGTTTAGAGCATGAATTTTCTTTATGTTTAAATAAAGAGGGGGCTGCCAGTCATATCTTTTCTCAGTGTGAAAAAAGAAAAAACGTCAGGGCAGAGACTGACATGAGGGCTACCATAAAACTATTCTTTAGGTTAAGGGTTTCAGGGAACACAAGTTTATCTTTTCAAAGAGAGAAAGAACTCAACTGTATGCATGGATAAACAATTCTGATATAGGATTTGGAATTTGAATAGTTGCTATAATGTCCCTGAAACCATCAAATTTGAACTTACTTAACGCCAGTGGGTGACTGGTTTATTTTCCTTTGGAAATAATTAACTGAATTAATTACTGTTAATTCAGTAAAAAGTTGTAGCTCAGCACTGTCTTTGACCCTGATCTCTCTACAAATCTGTCCAAATATCATGATACAGTTGTCAATTTGCAAAACTAGAGCAGAGAACCTTCCTGAAGTAGACAAGTGTATTCCCATGTTTTGGATGTAATAAGAAGTTATAAAAATGAAGTCACTGGTCTACTGGACCCTAAATGTGATGGTTCTTAGGTTCTAGGAGGCCAGTATAGAGGACCATGCCACAGAGCAAAATCTTTCAGTTCTATATGGAGCTGGCATGTGTTCATCAGCCAGGTCCGCTGTTAAGTAAAGTTAAATCTTTAACCAGTACCTACCTAATATGTTAGGAATATAAAAGACTGAGATGGTATCTGTCTTCAAGGGTTTTGCAGCTTGGTAAGGAAACAGTGGGGAAAAAGTATTCATAAATTACCAGAATTAAAAGCAGTAAAAAATAAAAGGAGTAGCTAAGGACAAAGGGATTACAGAGAAGGGAAAGATGAATCCCAGAAGTGGGGAGATGAGGGGGAAAAACATTTGAAATAGGTCTTTAGGGATGAGGATTTTAGGAAAGTGGGACAGAAGGAGACTTTAGAGCCTGAGTTCTGATCCTGAATCAAATCACTCACCTGCTGAGTGTACACTCCTTAGCCTCTAAGCTTCAATTTAACTGGATAGTGAAGAAAGAATACCACATCTTAAGGGTAATGTGATTATTAAATGAGTTGATGTAAATAAAGTACCTGGCATAGAGAATGCATGTAATATGCCCAGCTGGACACATAGTAAGGAGTCAATAAATGTGAGTTAGTACTAATAACAAAAATCAAAATAAAAAATTACATGTGTGGGAATAAAGTATGGCAGATATGTGTATGATTTGTTTCTACAATGTTCACCATACTAGTTTGTTCCTATAATTTGTATAGTCAGATAATAATACGACAGTTTAATTTTGAATCTCTGGGCTTAAAGGGGATCAAATGTAAAAAAGCCATACAATGTAGCCAGGTAAACATGGTCCACTAGTGAACCATGAGGTCTAACATGACCAAATAGATCGTTTCTCTTGTCGGCAAACTCTCTAAGAGTTAGGTTGTACAGGTTTTTTGGTTTTTTTTAAAGACTTAATTTATCTCAAGAGTAAAATTTCCCTTTGGTAAGATACTGATGAATTTAAAGGCTTTGATAGATTGTTAAGGGGGAGATTTTAAGTCAGCCATTTTTTCTGACTTGCTTTTGATTATTTGATGTGGTTACTGGAGGAGCAGAAGAACCTGGTGGTTAAGAGCAAGACTTGGAAATCTGAGAGTCTCGGATTAGAGTCCTAGATTTTCAATTTACTGCAACCAATTTTAGGAAAATTACTTTTTCAATAAAAGATTAGCATGTATACAGATTGCCAACAAACACATGAAAGGATGCTCAACATCACTAATCATTAGAGAAATGCAAATCAAAAGTACAATGAGGTATCACCTCACACCAGTCAGAATGGCCATCATCAAAAAATCTACAAACACTAAATTCTGGAGAGGGTGTGGAGAAAAGGGACTACTCTTGCACTGCTGGTCAGAATGTAAATTGATACAGCCACTATGGAGAACAGTATGGAGGTTCCTTAAAAAACTAAAAACAGAACTACCGTACGACCCAGCAATCCCACTACTGGGCAAATACCCTGAGAAACCCATTATTCCGGAAGAGTCACGTACCACAATGTTCATCGCAGCTCTATTTACAATAGCCAGGACATGGAAGCAACCTAAGTGCCCATCGACAGATGAATGGATAAAGAAGATGTGCCACATATATACAATGGAATATTACTCAGCCATAAAAAGAAACAAAACTGAGTTATTTGTAGTGAGGTGGATGGACCTAGAGTCTGTCATATAGAATGAAGCAAGTCAGAAAGAGAAAAATAAATACTATATGCTAACACATATATATGGAATCTAAAAAAAAAAAAGAAGAACCTAGGGGCAAGACAGGTATAAAGATGCAGATGTAGAGAATGGCCTTGAGGACATGGGGAGGGGGAAGGGTAAGCTGGGACAAAGTCAGAGAGTGGCATGGACATATATACACTACCAAACATAAAATAGATAGCTAGTGGGAAGCAGCCGCATAGCACAGGGAGATCAGCTTGGTGCTTTGTGACCACCTAGAGGGGTGGGATAGGGAGGGTGGGAGGGAGACGCAATAGGGAGAAGATATGGGGATATATGTATATGTATAGCTGATTCACTTTGTTATAAAGCAGAAACTAACACACCATTGTAAAGCAATTATACTCCAATAAAGATGTTAAAAAAAAAAAGATTAGCACGTGGTGCATAGTATGTGCTTAATTAGTAAGTGCTACCATGATTATTAGAGAGCAAATGGTAATCAAGAATTCAAAAGAAAACATTTAGAATTGAATCATTTCTACTGAGAACTGAGATAATCTACCTGAATTTTCAGTTGAATGGAATGAAGGAGATTGCACTCAGATCAAAGGTACAAAACAAATTCTCTCCAGGAATCAATGAACAGTTTGCACTGCTATGTGACTTAGAAGTGATTCTTGGCCTTGTAGGGATCCCTGAATTTGTTAGTGAACTTGTATATTAAATTAGTACAACACAACTGTGCTTAAAGCAATACTGTATTCAAATATTCAGTAACTACATGTGATTCATATACCTTTATAAAAATAAAATAGAAAACTTCAGTACTAAATTAATATGAAAGTAAAAGCAATTAGCAAGTTGTTTATCTAAAATAATGCCAACTAACTGTAAAAGATCGCAGAACCTGGCATGACTTAAAACAAATGTTTTTGAACCCTGTTCCCATAGGCCTTCTCAGGAACTTATCAATGATCATCATCAATGATTCCGACCCCCTTTTTTTAAAAAAAATATACCATCTGTGGCAGATTAATTCCATTAATAGCCTCAGTTCTTCACCCATCACTATATGCACTCTCTCTGCCCTGTCGTTTTACCATGTCCTCTCATTCTGCCTCACCTATGTGATTTGCTCTAGCTAATGGGATATTAGCAAATATGATGCAAGCTGAAGTTGAGAAATTGGGCATTTATGCTCACTTTTACACCTCTTTTTTTTTTAAGTTTTATTTATTTATTTATTTTTTTGCTTTATAACAAATTTAATCAGTTATACATATACATATGTTCCCATATCCCCTCCCTTTTGCGTCTCCCTCCCACCCTCCCTATTCCACCCCTCCAGGCGGTCACAAAGCACCGAGCTGATCTCCCTGTGCTATGCGGCTGCTTCCCACTAGCTATCTACCTTACATTTGGTAGTGTATATATGTCCATGCCGCTCTTTCACTTTGTCACAGCTTACCCTTCCCCCTCCCCATATCCTCAAGTCCATTCTCTAGTAGGTCTGTGTCTTTATTCCTGTCTTGCCCCTATGTTATTCATGACATTTTTTTTTCTTAAATTCCATATATATGTGTCAGCATACGGTATTTGTCTTTCTCTTTCTCACTTACTTCACTCTGTATGACAGGCTCTAGGTCCATCCACCTCATTACAAATAACTCAATTTCGTTTCTTTTTATGGCTGAGTAATATTCCATTGTATATATGTGCCACATCTTCTTTACCCATTCATCCGATGATGGACACTTAGGTTGTTTCCACCTCTGGGCTATTGTAAATATACACCTCTGCTTTTGCCCTGAGAACATGCCTGGGCTGGTTTACTGGATGGCAATGAGAGACACAGGGGGAAGCTGCTATGGGGCAGGGCGAAGCTGTCCACTTGACAGCCAGCTAACCCCAAAATACTTGATGGAGCCCAGCCAATATCCAAAGAACCTCCAGGCTTATTTGCCAATCACTGATTCATGAGTGAAATAAATGCTTATTTACTTTAAGCTAATGAGTTTTGGGGTGGTGTGTAATGTAGCATTGCTGTGGCAATAGATAAATAATAGACCATCTCTTCTCAATTGGATCCTCACCATGATGTTTAAACAAGTGTGAGGTCTCTCATTCCTTAAAAAACAAGGCTTCACTCAATCTTTTACCTTCCTGAGGTTAATATTTTTAGAGTTAGATTACTTTACTGAGTTGTCCTATACTTGCTCCCACCATTTTCAATACCTCTCATTCTTTAACCTACTTCAATCTAGCTTCCAGCCTTTTACTCCATGAGGGCAGCACTAAAGTCACCAATGACATGATAAGTCTAATGAACGATCTTTAGTTTTCTACTTTTTTGCCTTCCTAACAACATTCAACACTGTTGCCCATTTCTTCTGCTATGGACTGGATTGTGTCAGCCCCTCTCTCCCCCATGCCCCTCCCATCTCCCTGCCTCAGATTTATATATTAAGAGATATAGGGCTTTTAGGAAGTAATTAAGGTGAAATGAGGTCACAGGGCGGGGCCATAATCCAATTGGATTGATGTCCCTATAAGACGAGAAGGAGATACCAGAGAACAGGAAAATGGCCTGCAAGCCAGGAAGAGAGCTCTCACCAGCATCAGAACCCTCCAGATCTTGGACTTCCCAGCCTCCAGAACTGTGAGGCGATAAATTTCTGTTGTTTAAGTCATGCAGTCCATGTTATTTTGTTATGGCAGCCTGAGCAGAGTAAGATACCCTCTTTCTTGAGACTCACTTTTTTTGGCTTTTGAGACAAAAAACAATACTGGCTTTCCTTTGCCTCTTCCTGTCACTGCAAGGCAACCCACTCTACCTGCAGAGTACATATTGGCATTTCTCAAGGTTGAGTACCAGGCTTTCTTTTCTTCTCCTATACTCTCCCTTAGCTCTCATCCATACTCAGTTTCAGTCATGAATGTTATCCTAGATATCTCAATTTTCCTGAGTACTCAACCTAAAGCAGCTCTCCCTAAAAACTCCTTATGTCATTTAATTTCATTAACACAGAATTTACCAGTGCCTTCTGTTTTCTATTTTATTTTTCTCCCCCTCCCAAAAAAATACAAGCTTGATGACAGTAGAAATCCCTGTTGGTCTTGTTCAGTATATTATTTTCAGCACCTAGCATATAGAAACTGGATAAATATTTGTTAAAAAAATAAATCTGGGATATTTGTTTCTGGCCATGATGAAGTAACAAAATGAATTTGCCCTCTCACTTTAAACAACTTAAACCCCCCCCCACAAAATATATGAAATAACGTTTTTAAGATAATGGATGACAGGAAGTATAGGATGACAATGATTCCTGACAAAAGGGAAGCAAAAGGTGGTAAGTCCTAAAATTTGCTCTGGCTTACTGCTTGGAGAGTTGCCAGACTGCAGTATAGGGGGGACCCAAATAGAGCTTGGAAATCTTCCTGAGAAAGGAAGACAGAGTTTGGAGGTGAAGGAGTCCCAGGTGACTAGAATGTGTGGAGCAGAATACAGGAAAGAGAGCTGCAGAGAAAGCTAGTTCCAGAGCTCCTTGCAAGTCTGTAGATAAATACTGATCAGTACATGAATGTTTCCCAAGGCTGTGAAATAGACCACTGAAAAGGACCAGCTGGAAGATACCTAGAGGCCATACAGGACTGGATATAATTGGTGTTCCCACCAAAAAAGAATGGAAAGACCTCCTAGCCCCTGGGGCATTAAGTAGAGTCCTCAGACAGGTGTTGGTATTACCTGAGTAGTGGGGTAAAATTAGCCACTGAGAGGACGTGAACATGGTTTTTGAGAACCTGCATGGTCTAGCCTTCACTTGCTCCTCAATCTTCACCACACCTGACATCATGCTCCTCCTTTCCGTCTTGACTCAAGACACACCAGTCATGTCTTATCCTTCTTACCCGCCAGGAATACCAAGCCTCATACTTTTTTCACATTCAGTTCTTCCTGGAAGATCACTCCTCCCCTCCCCATTCTCTGCCACTTGGCCTAGTTGGTTCCTACTCATTCTTCCTACTCACTCTCACTCAGCTCAGTGGTCATTTCCTCAGAGAAGTCTTCCTTCACTTCCTTGACTTGATTAGATCTCCCTATAAGGAATTCTCATAGTACCACCTACGAATTAAGAAGTTGTAAGATTTGTGTAACTGTTTTCTCAATGTCTGCCTCTCCAAACAAACTTGACCGTGAATGGAGTGACATCTGGTTTTGTCCCCCCATCATATTCCATATGTCTAGCATACTGCCTGGCACACAGGAGACAAACGTTTTTGAAAGAATTAATGGGGTCTATAGATACTGGTTTCTAAAATGTAGCCTTCTGTATGTTTATATAACACAGAGACAAAGAAGCAAACAAATGAATTTTCCAGGTTGCCTAGAACTGGAATTGAGGGGGAGAAAAAAGAAGCCAAGGTCTTACTTAAAATTAAACAAAAACAAGGAAGAAAAAACCTGGCAGGATGAAATCATTCAGACACCTACTCTGCCTTTTATTTTTCTGTAATTAAACAAAAGGTGAATTCAGTAGGCTTTATATTATGATAATCACAGGACACTCAGCTCCCCTACAAAGAAAACTATTTAGTGCCCAGGAAAAATGAGGAGAAAAACATGGTAGCCATGAAAGCTGAACTAAAAATTTTGAATTACTAAGTGAAGAAATAGAGAAGGAAAAAAGAGGTAAGAAAAGGGGAGAAGGGAACACTTGAGGAAGGAATTTAAGGTGTGAAGCACTGAAATCAATCTCTTTCTAACAGGTGGTAGCATCTGGTTAAGGAAGAGAAGGGTGACCCTTGAACTTACCTCAGATAGACAAAGCAGGTCTGGAGGCTGCAGGGAGAGAATAAAGGTTTACAAAACAATAAAACTGGCATTGAGGGCTCCCCCAGCACCACTCTGCTGGATAAAGACAGATCTTGTTCCATAGAGAAAAACAAAATAACACAACTACACGTCAGAAATGTATTGTGCGAGGTGGGACTGGACAACAGGGAGTGAGTATGGATGGGTGTTGGAATGAACTGGATATAATAATCTTAATTTACTAAAAAAATACAATAATTTTTTTTTCTAGTCACACCTTATTAAAATTCTGATATCAACAGGGGTCAGCAAACTTTTTCTGCAAAGGGCCAGATAATATATTAGGTTTTGTGGGCTTTATAATCTCTGTTGCAACTACTCAATTCAGCTTCTGTGGCATAAAAACAGCAATAGACAAACACATAAGTGAATGAGCATGGCAATGTTCCAATAAAACTACTTACAGACGTCCCAAGTTAGAAAGTTAATTTTGTTTGAAAATAGCGCTGTACTCCGTATCCATTAAAAGGGAGAATCAGGGCTTCCCTGGGGGCGCAGTGGTTGAGAGTCCGCCTGCCGATGCAGGGGACACGGGTTCGTGCCCCGGTCCGGGAGGATCCCATGTGCCGCGGAGCGGCTAGGCCTGTGAGCCATGGCCGCTGGGCCTGCGCGTCCGGAGCCTGTGCTCCGCAACGGGAGAGGCCACAGCAGTGAGAGGCCCGCGTACCGCAAAAAAAAAAAAAAGGGAGAATCAAACAACTTATCTTTCTATAACTTATACTAATTATGTTGCCAAAGTGAAAAAACAACTTGAAATATTTTTTGATAAGTTCCCTGAGTTCCTTTGTAACTCTAGTATATAACAATGCATGGTAGATCAAAAGAAAAATATACAATATTTGTTGAATAAATTGAATAGTTTTCTTGAAAGATATGGGGCAATTAGTAAAGCAGAATGTCCGTAACGGCTGACAAAGCAATGGGATATAAGATATGCAAGAAAAATTCTAAGAAAAAAAATCAAGACAAGGAATTACTAAAGTAGCTCTTTCATATTTTAATATAGTATTATGGCAATAATACTATATTAAAACTCTTTAAAACCTGACATTCTTCTCTTTACTCAGTTCCTATGAAAATCACAATGATGGGGAAAATAACCAATTGTAAACAGACTGGATTTTTATTAAAATTTTTTGATTTCATTAGAATACTTTAAATAATTGGGTCACAGTTCTAATATTTTTACTGATGGCACTGGCAAGTAAAATGGTAATATGAAGCCCATGTAATACAGAACAGGTCAATGTATTTATTATTTCTTATATTAAAATATCTGTCTTTGTTTCACCCAGTTCTGACCAAATTAAGAGTGTGGATAAATTAAGACTTGAGGAGACACTGATCTCGTATGTTTTCTTAAACTCATAAGATACTTTCTCATGGTCTGTAATACAGAGAGGAAAGCCACCTGAACTGACTGCTACCACAGCTCTTCCTTTCTTAACTCATTATGAAATAAAATCTAATATACAAAAATGAAACTAATTATACAAAATAGGCTGATCCACCATGCATTGTTAGACATTAGAGTTACAAAGGAACTGAGAGAACTTATCAAAAAATATTTCAAGTTGTTTTTTCACTTTGGCAACATAATTAGTATAAGCTGAAGAAAGATAATTTGTTTGATTCTCCCTATTAATGGATATGGAGTACACCAGTATTTTCAAACAAAATTAACTTTCTAACTTGGGGCATCTGTAAGCAGTTTTATTGGAACATTGCCATGCTCATTCACTTATGTGTTTGTCTATTGCTGTTTTTATGCCACAGAAGCTGAATTGAGTAGTTGCAACAGAGATTATAAAGCCCACAAAGCCTAAAATATTAATTATGTGTCTTCTTTCAATGGCGAATCTTAGTAAAGCACTTACAATTTAATTTTGATTACTCTAACAATTTATGTACAACAAGAACAAATCTAGTACATAGATTAACTTACATTTTTACAGTCATTGCTTTCTTTCTGGGAACATCACAGTAAGTACAGAGAAAGCCTAGCAGGAAACTATGTAGAGCAGTGTTTCCTAATTATGTTGCCCAAACTGTGTTCTGTGGGATATAAAATTTGGAGAATGCGGTTTAACATGCTAATGGGGCACTGCAACTCAATAAGCACAGGAAAGAGAAGGGAGCATTTCCCAACGTTATTAGACCACAGAACACTCTGCACACAGAACATCTTGGTGGACTAGCGTTTCCTGGAATACACCTTTGGAATGCTTGCATAGCAAACTAGATTAAGGTGACTAAATCATCTGGAAACGTTTTTCTATCAGAATGAAATTCAGAAAACCATCTACTCTATGCTTTACAGTTTTTCCATTAGAAGATAATTATTATGCTGAATAACAGCACATGAAGTAACTCTAATTCTAAATTTTATTTTTAAATGCTAAAGGATACTCTGTGCCGAGGGTTGCCTCAACCATACAAATTTAAAAGAATATCTTGAGTTAGGATTCAAAAAAAATATGGTAAAATGTTCATTAGCAGGACCAGAGAAGTATGCACGGTTAGTATCAGTTTTAGGTAGTTAAAGGAGTAATCACCAATCAGTTATATACCTGAGTGAAAACCAGAATTCTGAATGGAAAGAATACATATATATATTCAGTCGTTTTTGAGGATAGACCACAAAACAGGAGAAGCTGACAAACTGAACTTTTTTCAATCCAATCCAAAGTGTCAACTTGAGTTCTGAATTTTTAAGGGAAAATTTAACGTTTTAGGAAAATAGTAGCTTTAAGTACACACTAGGTTATTCTAGTTTGAAATTTCCTCGGAGGTGTCCAAAGTCCATTTATTACATCCAGATATGTATCAATTAGGAAAAGGCACACCTTTGCTTTAGGAATTCAAGACACTGACATTGAAGAGGTCTATATTATTATTTTCAATAGTCACACATAATTTTAGGCCATTACCACCTCTGAAACCATCTCTTACAATTGGCCCTTCACACACCCCATTCTGCCCTCCCCTCAAATCTACACTGTGTGCAGCTATTAGAAAAACACTCCTTAGAATTACACTTTGATCACATAGTTTATCACAATTCACAGAATGAATTCTTGGTTTGATCTCTTTTCTTCCTGTTACGCCCACTTGGTGAACCTAATTACTCTTAAGTATAAGGGCCCACCTTTCTCCAAGCTTACATTCTGGCAACTGAGATAAAATCACAAAGCTGTTCAATCCTGTTATTTTTTGAGACAGTATTTCAAACATTATCCACAGAGCTCAATGCCCACCATGCTACTCTTAGATTACCTCTTGATTCATAGAAAATAGACTCTAGTACCCTCAATATTCTGCCCATAAACTTATAAACTGCTTTGCATCCTCATATATTATCCCGACTATTCTCATGTTTTAAGAGAGAAATGACTCCTCCGGCCAAAAGCAATCTCTCTAAAGATGCTCCAAGATATCCCATAATCAAGTCAGGGGCTTCACACCATTTCTCCTACTTGCCATCTCATTTTTCTATCTTCAATCTTTTTTTCCACCGGCTTCTTCCCATTGGCATCTAAACATCCTTCAACTGGGCTTCCCTTTCACTACTTCCCTATTTTCTCTCCAATCATAGCCATTTACATTTTTCTGTGCTAATTTTCTTCATTTCCTCTTCCTGCATTTAGTCAATCATAACATTTCTGGCTCCATTAGTCCCCCCAAACTGCTCTCTCCCAAATCTCTAAAATAACCTCTTGTGCTATGTTCAATGGAACATTTCAAGGCCTAACTGACCTCTTAATAACATTTTACACTGTTGTTTTCTCCCTTCTTAAAACATATTTCCTTTCACCATGCTCTACTGGCTTTCCTCTTACCTCCTGACTACGCATCAGTCTCCTTTTACACATATCTTTTCCTTTCTCCATATCTTTGGGGATCCGAGACCCTATGTTCTTCATATTTTACACTGAACAGTCTCTTCCACTCTCATGGCTTCAATTATTTGCTGGCCCCAAAATCTGTATCTCCAGCTCAGACCCCTCTCCTGAGCAAAAAACCCATATTAACTAATTCCTTCCTAAACATCTTTTCTTGGATACCCCACTAGATACTTCAAATTTCTTATGTCTAAAACTGAACACCTTGAGTGTTCTCTTATATCTCAGTGAATATTACAATCACCTACCCAGATGTTGAAGCCGAAAACCTGGATGTTATCCTTTATTCCTCTCTTCTCTAAGACAGGTTGATTCTACTTCATGGATCTCTCTCAAATATATTGATTCACCCCCATTACTGCCACTATTAGGGCTCAAGATATTTTTTTTTTCATCAACTGATGCTGACCTCACAATTTGGGCTATGCTTCCATCAGTAGCTTTATCTTTTGCCATTTTTCCATCTACCCCCTGCCCCATCCTTAATTCCTATTTTGTGTCTCAGCTATATGAACTAAACTAATCAGTGCCCCAGACAAGCCTGCTCTCTTCTGTCACCCAAATTTTCCCCATGCAATTTGCTTCTGCCTGAAATACTCTCTGGACCTCTAATACTTTGTCATCCTTCAAATTTCAGCTTAAAAGTAGGAATCCTTGCCTAGTTCTCTGAACCTGGGTTCAATTTCCCTGTTACGTGCTCCTACAGTCAATCTCTCCCATCACAGCACTCAGCTTTCTACCAGAATTGCCTATTCACTATCCCCCATGAGATGATAAGCTCCTTGAGAGTACAAACCATGACTTTCACCATTCTATCCTCTTAAAACATATAATATCCCACTTAAAACATAAAATACACTCTATATATTGAATAAATAAGCGATATAGATCTTGTTTTCTCACTTAGGTGGAAAAAGAACTTTTTGAACCTTTTCCAGTGCCTAAGAGCATATTGTAGGCATTCAAAAAGTATTTGTTGAAACAAGAATAGAATAGAATTGCATTTCTTCTTCTTCCTTTCCATGTCTACAGTTGATATATAGCAGTACAAATGTAGTCAAGTATAACTTTTAAAACTTCTGTGTACTAAACTATATCTGGACAGTTAATCTTGAAATGTTTAAAAACAAGACATTTATGGTAGAAGCAAAACTCTTTATCAACAGAAATATTCCATTAATTCATTATATACCTAGAAAAGTCCTGTTGTTAAAAGTCTATCTCAAATTTCCAGTCACTAAGTACTCTATGAAGAAGAAAAACACATATAAAACTAATAATGAATTTTAGTGTCATTTCCAAAAAGGCAAAAAGAAGTATGGAATATCAAGAATAATGAGAAAAAAAAACACCTTAAGAAACATTTAGAAATCAGATAATATAACAAATATTGCTATAAATACAACTTTATAAAAATAATGTCCCTGTTGATTGAGTGGAAAAAAAAAGAATGTAAAAAATAAAGAAGGAAAGTTATCAGTAAAAGATAAATAAAACTTTAAGCAGAACATGAACTACTACTAGTAATTTTTAAAATGAGAAAAGGTAAAAAACAACTATTAATATGATATTAAAAATTTTTTAAATGTCACAAGGATTTGAAATTAATTTGAAAAGTAATAATTAGGCATCTTCCATCTTATTTTTCTAGGCTGATCTCATATTTATAGTGAGGTGAAGAATCATATTCAAATAAATTTACACTTATACATTAGAAAGATACAATGGTTAAGAAGCTGGAAGGAACAAAATACAGTTCTGTTGAAAAATGACAATGTAAACTACCTTAAGTATGAAATGAGGATGGTATAAAGAATTAAAAATGAAACACTACACTTTATTCTCCATTCATGGCAGTCTTTTAAAAATATGTGTGAATATTTTTAGGTGAATTATAAGTTCTTTTAAAAAAATAACTATCAGATTTCTTCCCTCTTTTTCCCTGACCTACTATTTGTTGTAATATTATTTTTAGTTATCCTTAGTGCAAGAAACAAAGGGCATTACTTTTAGATTTGACTCATCTTTCATAATGGAGACTTTAATTTGACCACCTTTAAAATTTTAATCACTGAACGTTAGTTAAAAATTTAAAATCACTGCATGTTAGATATACTGAAATAAGTATTATAAAGTTATTCACTTAAGTAATTGAATTTTGGGGGTCATAATAATCTTCTAACCTATTAAAACTTGAGTTTAATTACTGATTTTAATATTTTAATTTAAGACCTGAGAGTGTTTTTTTAGCTTTTAAAAAAGTTTTTTTAAAAGGTAATAAAAATAGAGCTGCCAATACCTTCTGGACCCCAAAAAAGACTCCCCTAAAATACACAATGTAACAATGCAACCATATGATAAAATATCCTTAAATTTCCAAATGTAACCCGGCACTCTTTCACGTCAGGGAAGTAATCAACAAGCACTACCACACTCTTACTTATCCTAAATTGTCTAGCACCTATCAATAAGCAGAGCTTGAACTCACTATGATGGCAACTACAGTGTTTACACCCAATTTTTGCTAGGTTCTAGGGGTAACAGTCTCCCTGAGGCACCAATGTCAGGTCAGTATAACTGAGTAAAGCCCATAATTACTTGCTAAAGTAATTTCAGTTTGCATTCTGAATTTAGCATTACCTTAAAATCACCTGTATATGACTTTCTCCCTTGCTAGGCTATGGATTATCTCCGTAAAGAAATCCTTTATATCCATGGAATCTAGTTCAATGTCAGATATGAAAAAACTATTCAACAAGTTGCTGATTTATTGGAAAAAAAATCTTGTTCCTTGACACTCTTTAAATAAATAAAATCTTAAAGTGGTTCCCAAAGTAGTACCAAAGGGTCTAACAACTTAATGGTGAATGTGAGACTGATACCCTAGGATTATTACATATGTTATAGTCTTTATCAATTTAGCCATGAGATAGTTTTTACTTCCTTCCAGATGGTCTCAAATCAAGACAATAAATATATATTAGCCTGTAGTGTAGTAGTTAATTTTTAGATAGTTACTTGGACATATTTATTTGTCTGTTTTCTATATTTTATATTAGAACTATCAGAAGCAAAAGCAGGTAATGTTTACATTAATATTTTTAGAAGCTTTCTATGTCTCAAATATACTTTAATTTGCTTGAAATCCTGGACACATTTAGATGTGGGGAAGTGTACTGGGACATTTAGCAGCACCTAATTTCATGAGTTTCATACTAGGTGCCAAGAAATTAGATTGTCCAAATTTTTTGGAAATAAAACTAAATCAGCTGTTCTTTTTCTACCCATTATCTCATACTTTACTCAAGGCACCTACAATGAAACTTTAAAATTAAGTAGAGAAAAACTTACCTAGTTGGGATTTTGAATAATAGTTTGCCATTTGTCCACTGTTGCAAGACTGCCGTTTATGTCTTTTTGTTGACATTTCTGTGGTCTTCCATGGTGGTCTTTTTCTTTTGTTCAATTTGCTAAGAACTTCAGAACTATCAGAAGGATTCTTGTCATAGTTAACACATTTATTTAATTTACTATTGTCAAGTTGGCTAGGAAATTTATTGCTTGAAGGACTATTTGCTTTAGCATTTTCTATTTCTTTGGATTGCTTTTTAAAAGAATTTTGCCTAGCAGAATGGGATCTTAAGGTAATGTGCTTTGATTCTTCTATGTGAGTTTGATGATTACTTCCACTGTTAACAGATTCAGGAGAGTAAATGATTGTATTTAACTTAAAAGTATTTCTGTGTTCAAGATAGTTGATCTTCCTCAAAAATATTCTACAATCTTTTAAGGTTTTTGACCTCCAATTATTTGGACATACACTTCCTAGTCTTGGGCCCTTTTCAAAATCTTTTTGGCTGCAGTTTGTTCCATTCTCCTTTGCTTCTGACTTAAATTTATTCTCTAAACTACCATGTGTTTTGAAGTCAGACATTGCCACCCTCTGTTGCAAAAAGTCATCCCTGACTTTAGGTGGCAAAATAAATTGATTATCTACTGTGTTTTTTCCTTGGCGTGGGATGTCAGCATTTGTTCCTCCCTCAGTCTTACTCAAAAATTGGTTCTGACAAAAAAATCTTAAGTTCCTCCTTTTAGAGATCCAAGCACCTGTTCCATGGCTGTGCAGCTTTCCCTCTCTTCTCCACCTTTCATGTCGCAACCTCTTAAACTCAGTTCTTTTTAACCTAGTTAGTGTTAAATTACTTTTCACATTTAAGAGTGGAGAGCTAACCATTTTATGCAGTATATGCAACTTCCCTGCTGATTTTGAAGGAGAAGATAGTGCAAATTTTTTAAAGTGCTTTCTGAAGGGGCTGGTATTAAAATCAGAATATTTGGTCCCTAATTTAATTCCTCTGGTATTTATTACTTCCAAAGGGTTTCGTGCATTTGCTTTTCTAACTAGTGAAAGAGACTGTGTTTCTGTTGTTTGCATAAACCAGGTACAGAGTTCATTCAAATCATACTTTTTCCGAAAAAGCATTTTTACAGGTGAAACTTCAAGTTCTAAAAAACAGGTGTCCAAAGGGCTTGCTATTTTGAAGTTATCGTTTTCAATGTGTTCTCTTTTTTTATGAACACAATTTTCAGCTTCATCTCCACTCACGGACACCCAAGCATTTGTTATTTGCTCAAATCTATTGTTTAATTCCTCTAATAAGGAATCGTTTGAAGTAGAAGCAGCCCACCACCTGAGCAAAGGGTTTGATGAAATTATAGGGTCCAAGGATACTTCAGAAATGGGTATTAACTTATCTTCCAAACGCTTTTTTGCATTCCTTGAATTTCTAGCTCCTGGTGTACCTCTGGAAGCTATTTTAATCCTTGACTGCTTATGTTTGTCCTTCTGACTTTTACCTTTCTGCAAATGGAGTTTACATGATTTATGGAGCAGAGCATTTCTATAAATAAGTGAACCAGAAGATGCTAATGAATGTAAGAAATGCAGAGATGGTTTTCGATCCCTAATAGAATGTCTCAAAGGTATAGTAGCAACCATACTTTTTGATCCATTCTTAAATTCGTCAGCTTCAGTGTGCCTTGTATCCACGGTGCACTGGTGATCATATTTTACTTCAGGCAGATTTTTTTCTAATATATTCTCTTGTTCTAAAGGAGGTAAGCAGCTGCTAATACTTACTTCTCTCTCCTGAGGTGAAATTCTATTAATAGTCACAGATATGCCAGAGATTTTCACTTTTGCAGGTCTACCAGGCTTCCTAATTATTGCCAAAGACTTCTGATTTGGTCGAATAATGTTCTTGGAAGGTTGAGGTATCACAGACTTGTTCTTGATAGGTCTAACATATTCAAAGCCAGACCCCAAGGTCTCAGTTTCAGTAGTCAGACTTGAAATAGCACTTATTCTTTCACCCGAGTCTATTTCATATTCTCTAATATTTCTGAGACTATTATATTCTGTTGGAAAATCAGCAACATTATTATTTAAAGACATACCATTGCTTATGTTTACACTTGCTTCAGAAACATGCCTTTTAGTTCTTCTTGACCTTCCATAAATAACAGTTATTATAATACTCTTCTTATATATACCTTCTTTTACTTCTGATATGAGAGATTCTGGGCTTTTCTTTTCAGCACTAAAGGACTCATTTTGGCAAATGGTGATGTCCGTTTGGTCAGTTTTAGGTTTTGGTGGTCTTCCAATTGGTCGCTTAATCTGTTTCACAACCTGGGGACCTATTTTTTTAGGTCTACCTGGTTTTCTTTTAAAAGATGAATCAATAGCACTGCTTGAATATTCCTTAGGTTCCTCTTGTGGCTTATCACTATTCATATCATCTGTAAACACTGAAGAGGATTCTGCAGTTTCTTTTGCACAATTAAATTTGTTTAGTTCTTTTTGGAGACCGTCACTATCATTAAGATTAGAACTATAATTTTCAAAGTTAGCATTTGGGATATTCTCATTTGTTTCTTTTTTTTTTTCATTTACTTGATGAGTTGGTCGTTTTTCCGAAGGAAGATAGCGATCTGATTTGGAGTTATCAACTGAAGTTAAAGTATATTTGACTCCTTCACTGCTTTTAACCTCAGATAGAAACATGAGTTTGATAGGACTAGAATAGTTGGCAAAAGAAGAGCTTTCAATGGCTTCATATTTTGTTGGTACATTTTCAACACTGGAAATCAAGCTACCTGTATTTAAAACAGATGACTTTTTCTGGTTATCAAGTCTTTTGTTATTCAAATCTATTGTAGGTATATGATTGCTTTTAATATTGGTGGATGCCACTATGGATTTTGATAAACTCTGCTCTTTGCATGTCATTCTACTTACAGTAAGAGTCCTATTTCTACCAGCATGTTGATCTTTACCATCAATTTCTATCAATTTCTTGGATGCTTTATATCCTTCCGATAATGACTGATTATTCCAAGACTTTTTGGCCATATTTATTGTATCTTCCAAACGTTCCACAACAACTTGTAAATTAGAATTCATTGCAATTTTGTTTAAATCTATATTGTGTGAGCTTTCAATCTGAATATTTTTTACTGGATCTTTTTTTTTTGTAGAGTCACAAACTTTTTTGGCCTTAGGTGATTTTTTGAAAATATAATTATTTGTTACATATATAGAATACCACCCTGGAGGTACAATATTTCGTTTAGTTCTGCTCAAAAGTCCAGGGACATCACTTTTCAAAGGAGTTTGAATATTCTCTAATTTTGGATTCTCTTTATGATTTTGCAAAAAATTTTTTCCAGCCACAGATTTCTCCTGTGATCTTCTTATGCTCCTTTTCTCAGAAGTTGTTTTAAAGCTTCCTGAAAATGCATCAAAAGCCAAGTTAGTTTCTAAATTAAGAGGTAGTTGCAATGACTGTAATCCATAATCTGGTGAAAATGTTTCTGCATGATTATTATCTTGAAGGCTTTTAGAATTTTGTAAAGAAGGCCCTTGGCAATGATAGAATTCTTCTTTGTCCGCTGAAAATAGTTCATCATGGCACACAAATTTCCTTGGATTTTTTTCAGTGTATTTTTTTCTTATAAAGTTTTCATCAAGACTAGCAAGTTCTCTTTTTATCCGTAAAGACTGCCTTCTAAATATGGATGAATCAGGGGAGTTGCGCATTGCAAGTAAGGTTTCTTGACGCTTTCGAAATCTTGTCTGAATAATTCTATTTTCTACCTTTTTATCATGTTGACTCAGTAATTCCATAAAACTGTAATCACTGGCCTTTGCATTATGCAAGAGAGAGGTTATTAAATCTCTCAATTTTATATCATTATCTCTATTACAATCACTGCTAGATAATTTTATAAGGTTTGTCATATCTATCGTTTCTATTGATTTTAACTTTTCATTGATACGATCCATTAAATCTTGAAAAATTACAGTAGTTTCACCTTTTTCTTGATTTGTAGTACAATTATTGCTGTCTTCCAAGAGCAAACAATCAGAGTTACTGGATTTTTTAGTTTTATGCATTTTACCTTCATGATCATCTTTGTCACTGCTTATTTCTGCTGGTGTCAGAGATGGAGGCTGGTTAATGTTTGTTTCAAGTCTGTTATTTTCTAAGGCTGAAAGCTCTGAGATGACATCTTTCAATTTTTCAAACCCTTCAGTCTGTACAGGTGATAATGGTGGGGGTGAGGGACTTCGAGATCTACAAACGTCTTTAAGACTTACTGAAGCATCACATATTTCCCTTGATGAAAGAGGAGTCTGAAAGGCTGATTTTGTGGAATGAATGTTTGGTAACAGTCCAGAACAACACCTGTGAGAATTATAACTGCTTGCAATTCCTCTATTCACTGTCTTAATGTGTTCAATAGTTACAGTTTGGCAAGATAAACAATGTATATCTTTAATACAGACTGGCAGAGGCACAAAACCAGGGCTTTGTCTTTCATTGTGTAAATACCCTCTTTCTGCCAGCCTATATTCACAACTACAGAACAGCCCATCTAAGTCATCTTCAATAAGGGGATTTTGAGATTCTGAAGACACAAAATATGATGTATTACAACAGCAAAGAGAAGCAGCATTCTGCTCTTGTACTAGAAATTTCAACATAGCCAAAACTTGTTGCTGGTGATGTATGCACAAAGATTCCACAACTTTGCTTAATGCTGATTTTCCTTTTTCCATTTTAGTAGCTTCCTCTGATTTTGCATCAACAGTTGAACTAAAAATAAAAATCAAACAAAAAATGAATTACAGCAAAAATACTAATATCGTAAGGAATTTTAATTTTAACAGAGTTTGAACAAAAGATATTTTGGTATTGCTGGACTCCTAACTCCTATGGAGAGCTGCAATAGTGACATCTTCATTATTGTTTAGCAAAAATAAAATGAAGCACTGGTGATAATTAATTTCCTATGACAAAATATGAGTCAAAGCAAAGCCCTATGTTTTGTGATATAAAAGCTGCTGTTGATGATAGATATGATTATATTTAGAGATTGTTAATGTTTAGTGCTTTGGATATATTAAGAATATTTAATGGAAAGTGCTTCAGAAGGAGTTAAAAATTTTAAAGTAGACATTTTATAAATTATTTTGATGGTTATCAGTCCATATTAGTACAAATAAGAAAAATAAATGTAGGAGAAAATCTTTCTTTATTTAAAATAGATATTTTTCAAGGTAGTGAAAATAAAATTATGAAAAAAAGAGTTTTGCATAGCCACAATCAAGGGATTTAGATTTCATATAAATAACAGAATGTCTTTTCTAAGATTAAACTGCAGGCCTTTTAACCTAATAAGAAAATAAAAATTGAAGCTATTTAAAAATGAAATCTATTTTTAATTGATTTTAGATACTAAATTAATTACATCAAAACTAAAGGCATTACTTACCTAATTATTTAATTTCAAATGCTGGAAAATGTCCCACTGCAAAAACTAACATACATCTAATGTTAACTAAAACCCAGGATTACTTAGCAACCAATGTAGAGGTCTACAAAAGGCTTTTTAATCCAATACCAGCAGCAAGAAGAATAAAATATATTAAAAGAATTCTGTTTCAGAAAAGTATCTATTTAAATTAAACATATCACCAAACTCTGTACATGAAAATAGCCTCCCACTTGTGATTTCTTAAATTTGTTGTTAGTTCCTGACTTGTAGAAATTTTATTAGGGTTGGAGTTGAAATATGCTGATTATAAATTGCTATAGAAGATTGTATTTTGTTTAAATAAAGGGTTATTATGTTCATGAATATTAAAACTTAAAGAATTTTTCTTTTAAAATGAAAAGTGAGATTTTTAAAATTTTCCTCCCTAAAACTGGCTTACCCTGTTTCACAGATAAGTATGCAATATTTTATCTACATTTTATAAAAATTACATTGAGTAACAAAAACAACAAAGCAAATGTTTCTAATTTGATCAAAATTTTTCTAGAAAAAAGGTATCTTTACTAGATTCAACCAATGTTTCACTACTACAACTAGCATGTGATTTGACATAAAGTGGCTATCAAAGAGATAGGAGATACGAAATTACAGTCAAACTTTTTAAGTCCACTGACACCTCTAGACAGATGAAGACAGGACGTGACCTCAGTATCCTTTCTTTTCTGAAAATAATTTTTTGTAAATGTTTTCATGGTTGGGAGTGTAAAATAATTGAACTGACTCTGAAGATTCACTACTGGATAATTCAAGAAACCTATGTAGAGAACAGAGGCAGGAGTAAATGTTAACTATCAAATAAGAAGATATAAGTGATACTATACTCTTTCCCAGTAAATTAAAAATTATAATTTTCACATAAGCAAAAGAAAACCCCACAAGTTCTGATAGACACATTTCCAACAGGTTTCTTTAAAAGTTATGTTATGGCCTATTAAACATATCTGTGACTAAATAAAGAGATTTTACATGTTTCTCAGAAAAATACATTGCACTATATTTTAAAGATGAACATGCTTTTGTAACAGTTCTTGGAATGCTCAAATGATTTTTTTCTGTTAGTAAAGTCTAGAGTAGAAATAATAAAAATTCATGACTAGTGTTAACTATTCTGAAAACCACTGATTTTTATAGCTCTCTTTTGACTTTCCAAGGAAGTCTATACTTATTATTTTTAATAATGGAACTTCAAAAATCTCAAAAATACCACAGTGGCCAGTAATTTCTATCTAATGTCTTATGAAGAACAGCTTTAAAAAGTTACTAATTAGATATTCAGGTATTAAGATTTATATATATATATATATATATATATATATATATATATATATATATATCAGATATTAGATAACTAAGTTCTCAAATTATAAAGCTCCACAATATGCTTATTTGTCTTCAATTTTTTTCTTTTCCATATTTCTTATATGTTAGAATCTCAAAGAAAAACCTAATATATAAGTAAATAGTTGAATACACATAAGCCTCCAATCTAGAATTTATTCTCAATTGATTCTAAAATTGTATGTTTCACAGCTCCCTTGTTTTTCATGCTAAAATTTTTTTCTAACCTTTTCCTGTTTGATTTATATATAAAAAAAATTCTTTTTTTTGTAAGTTTCTATCCATTTTGCCATTACAAGTTTTGTTGTTGAAACAGCTGTCTTTGGAGAAAGTTAATTTCTAATATTAATAATAAAACTGCTTCCTAGAGTGAATCAAAGAAGCCAGTGTAGTCAGTTTTTTCTTTTCTTTTCTTTTTTTTCCTTTTACTGAATGAGTAAATCAATCACACACCAACAGTGTTGTAAATTTAAGTGCAAAAGCATTGAAGTGCTTTACTACAAATTACAACCTAGAAACACGTTAACTGAACAATTAAAATTCATACAATCAGATTTAGATATATAACAACACAAAGTAGAAACAGAATTACAGTACATTTACAACACAAGACAGATACATGAATTCATTAGAAAATATTGTAATAAATAATTCATGAATTATAGTGCAATTGATTTATGCATAAATATAACTAATTGCCTAACAATCAGTTTATATTAACAAAATCTGTCAAAATCAAGGCAGCCACAGAGTTTTACTAAATTACTGCGACAATGGAAATACTGCAATTAAAAAACAAATACAAGTATTTGTACTGTAAACAACTAAAAAAATCGGTCTCACTAAAGTTAGTATACAATTTAATATAAAATTGTCATTAGCTACCAGAAATGGTTTAAACAACTTTACTGAGCAGTAGTTTTCTAAAAACAGAGGCACTGTTTTTTCTTTTCCTTTTTTTTTTTTAAATATAAAATACTTGAGGAACATTCAAATAAGTAGAAAGCACGTAAGGGCTGCTTTCACCTTCATTAAAAGTCTGCTGAAACTGGATTTTTCAGAAAATTGTCAGTTAATAAGTAGTAACTGGTAACTAAATTTATAAAGTACTTTGAAAGTTTAACATAAAGAACATCTTAACAGAATCACTGGGGAGAAGGGGAACCCATAAATTTCCCTGCCTTTCCTAGTTTGTATAATCAAAAGTTAACTCAATAATTAGAAACATTTTGTTTCTTTTAAAAGTTATGGGTTGATCATTACCTATAAACTATCAAAAAATATTTAATTTACTATTTCTGACCAAAAATAAATAATACAAGTACTAAAATGCTGCAAATTAACTATAATATTACCTATAAAACTACTGATCACTGTGAAGTCAATAGCAAAATGATCCCTGATTTTATGAATCCTGTAAAGTTTTTGGTCAGGTCATCTTTTAAATGATATAAAAGTGTTCTGTAAGTATCCCTTTACTATAAACTTCTCAATCAATTTATTAATGTAAATATAGTGTGAGGAATAAAAAAGCTCAATACAATATAAATATTATGTAATGCATTCAAGCCCCCAAATTCTTGCAAGTAAAATTCTGTATAAAGAGGTCAATAAAATTGTATTGAAACATTTACTTTAACTTTGTTTTTCAATGGGGGGGGGGAAGGGGAAATATATTAAATAATCCAAGTTCTGGCCCTCACAAAATATGGCTTAATTCTTTAAAAAGAAAGATGACCCTGACATCTGCTGTTTTGCAATCTATTATGTATACTTTCTTAGTGGGGAAAAAAAAAAGCAAGAGGATTCATACCCTAGTATGCAGGTAACATTAACAGCTGAAGAGGGTTCAGTATGGATCTAAGAGACCAAATAATTACTCGGTTGTGTAGTTTCCCACTCTTCAGTTTCCTTAAAGATATGTAAGCAGTTTTAAAATGTAATCGCTGAAAATTTCTTTAGTATTACATGTATATGTGATTACTAGATACACACAAAC
This sequence comes from Hyperoodon ampullatus, assembly GCF_949752795.1. NCBI lineage: Eukaryota > Metazoa > Chordata > Mammalia > Artiodactyla > Ziphiidae > Hyperoodon > Hyperoodon ampullatus. Next base: position 170,155,789 of record NC_136914.1, read on the forward strand.
ACAAGTGTAAAAACACATGTATTTGACAAGGTGCACTTATTTTTTAAATTCAGCTTTAAGTATTCCTTTTGGACTTAGGAAAACTGGCTTAGAAAAAATAATCAGAACCTGAATTTTAATAGAGAAAAGGGGCACTCGAAGAATTTTGAATTTATGAAGCAAATCCCCATTCTTTCTATGGAGGCACATGCTTTATAACATTTTACCACTAAAACTGCATACTTCATAAATCCAACATGGATACTTTGAACCACATTTTGAAACTGCTATATAAAATTACTGGTCTCTCTTATGAGTCTAGTAAAAGTTAAAATGCACTGCCCAGCTTCTAACTACCCAATTAGTAGAGAGTTTACATTACTGAAAGTTCAAAACAGCTTCAGTGTTAAATATCTGTAAATCTATTCAAGACCCTGAACAAACTGCAAATTTGGTTATTAGCAAAATGATAATGTATCGCCCACCAAAATGAAATCTGTAATTCATTTTGATAAACTGAAAATGTTTTGAAATGTCACAGCAGCAAATATATTAAAGTTACACTGAGGTTTTTCAATAGTAGGAGTGTGTCACAATCCTTAAAATTTAAAGTAGTCATAACATCAACTAACCAGCACATTTTAAACCAAAATTATCATTCTCAAGCTTTTTCTGTGCACATTATAAACATGCTCTAAGTTGCATTCCAACTTTCTTTTCTAACCTTACACATTAGCTTATTTTTCAAATGAAAAACAAAATTAAATTATTTTAATAATTAAATTTAAATTACTTTTTGTTCTTAGTATTCCATCTTACATTAAAGGACTCTATAGCTGCTGGGGTTAACTATGTGTCAGTTTTTTTTAAAGTATATACCTTATAAACCCCAACTTCCTGCTAAATCAACTATTAAATGATAAATATTAAATTTCATTATACATATCATTTAAGGTTTTCTTTTCTATTCCTGGTGGATGCACTTGAGTGCATTTCATATTTCATAGAATGCACTGTAGTGTACTAATACTGTATATATTAATTTTTATTAGTGTGGAGATAGCTGTCTGTTTAAACTTTGATTGGTTGTTTGATATACTTACAACAAATGTAAGTATGCTATGCAAAAATGTTTACAAACTATTAATATATTTCCATTATAAGATGGTTCAACTGAATGGCTGGAGTGGTCTTTCACCAATAAAAATGTTTCACTTGACAATTACTTGTTTTCCCACAACGCTTTATGCTATTGACTACTAAAGAAAACCTGAATCTTTTTCACCTATTTATACAAGGATTAAATACAAACTATCAGAATTAAGTAAGCAACTATATAGTTCTGTCCACAGTGAAAACCCTGAATAAAACTTTTTTTTCAAAAGGCATGTAAGTGGTTTTTGAACTGTAAAATTTCATGTCTCCTGTCAGAGTGAGCATCTGTAATTCCCACATGTGTGTATACAGACACACAAATACACACCTGTGCACATACACACACACGCAAACACGCATACACACACACGCACATACACACATTTTCCTAACAAGTAATCTACACAGGCTTGCCGCTGTTTTTGCAGCTGCCAGTCCCTGAATCTGTCATATTATATAACCCAGTGTCTGGTAATCGGAGTTTCTTCTTCGGAGGAGTCTTCAGTGTTCCAGATCTTTCTTTTACCTTGTATTCTAAAGTGCTGTGAGGTACCCCATAAATTCCTTGTGCTTTGGAAACACTCATTTTTCCACTCATTACCATTGCAATAGCCTCTTCCATTATTTCATGATCATATTGCCGGTAACGGCCACGTTTTTTCCTGGGCTGCTTATTATCTTTTCGATCCAACCCATCTTCAGTATTTTCAGAGGTTCCATCAACTGTTCCATTTTTAGAATTAAGACACAAAGGAGAGAGGTCCCCATGTAGAAAATAAGAGTCAACACTTGAGTGAGTTACGGGCCCAGAACATTCTATTTTGTTCTGTTTAGGGAGTATATTTTTCAGTTTTTGGAGAGCTGATCCTTCCAGGACTGGAGAGGTTTTGGAAACTTGATACATAACATCCAGCAGACCAGGACCATCAGGTTGTGGTTTTGAAACAGAACTTACTCGTAGCTGAGGAATTTTTAACTGTACAGTAGGATGTGTTTCATATTGTAGGCTTTCATTTTTTTCTTTAAATTGAGTAACCATTTTCTGTAGAGTTAACTGATGGAGGTAACTGGAAGCTGTTGGGAATTTTAATTCTGAGGTTTCAAGTAGATTGAGTTTACTTTTTTCTGTGCGCTCTGCTTGAGCTCTCGCCCACAAGGCTACTTTTTGCAGCACTGCACAAGTTTCTTTACTGTCTTTATATGAGTAACTATCATTGAAATCTCGAGTTTTGTTTTTAAAAGATGCAGGCTTCCCTGCTGGTAAGGCTTCTAAGTGGAGAAGTAAAGTTTTTTGAGGTATGCCATAAAGTATGCCTGCTTTATTTATGTCCAGTGCTCCAGACTGAATGTCTTTCAAAGCTTTTGAGAGCAAACCATCTGCAAACTCAGCACTTCTTTCCACATAGTCCTCTCTGTTTCTGTGTAGTCTCCTGGATGGATGGAATGAAACGATGGTAAACTGATGCATGAGAGACTCTCACACAGCTATGGAAAGGGAGGGTCCACTCCTTTATTATACTCCTTGCTTAGGTAACATCACTGCTTATGACTCTTTTAAGTCTGTGAGATGTAGTAGTTGCTCCTTATCAAAGCAAACGCTATAGTCCTGGTAGGACAATGTGTCAATCATACGGTGGCCTCAACGGGCAGACCTTCCAAGAACATAAAATCCTAGCTCAGTATTTGTAAAAATATTCTCATGATGTTGCTAGTCCTCTGACAGATGCTTGTAGAGCAACACTTATAATTTTTTTACAATTAGAGTTCCATTATATAAAATACCCAAATCCTAAAGGAGTTTTTGTTAGTAGAAAAGTGACGTTACCACTAAACAAGTAATAAAAGAGTCAACCCCTTTAAAGGAAATTTGTAGCACCAAGAATATTTCCAAACACAAATACCCCATATTTCCACAAGACTAATTTTTCTCTAGATAAAAACTTAAAATCTGAAACAAGTAGATAAGTTATATTTGGGTAAAATACTTTTAGATTTTATACATGTTATTTCTATTTCGAATGTATCACTATAACTTTTAAAGTTTCTAAAACAGAAAGCTCACTATACCTCATGACTCAAAAAGCTATTACAGCCTTAGTTGAAACAGATTACACTCTACATCTGAGATTTAAATGTTACTAAAAAGTTTCCTATGCAGTTTGTTAATGGGAAGATGCAAAAGTTACCCAAAAAAAAAAAATCCAAAAATCCAACAGAACAGCATTTCACTATTAACTATTTAATTAATTTAACAGCAGCTTTTAAAGCATGAAAGGATTTTTTGTGGTGATTACTAGATAAAGTAGTCTGCCACCACACCTAGAACACAATGAAAAAAATCTAAACACTGTTAAGTTAGTTATAAGAATTAGTAAGCATAATACTTTTAAAACTGGTTGTTTAAAAAAATTAAATAGTGAAATTACATATTTTCCTTAAAATTGCCTCCTAAATATTGAATTTAAAATTCTCTTTACTCGTCCTGCTTCTTAGTTTGTATTCTATGATTAATTTGGTAGTTCATTTTAGTAACATGAACTAAAGTTTGGTGATTGTTCTGATAACTTTTCTTTAACAGAAAGAAAAAAGAAAGAGAAAGGACAAATGAAAGGTATGAGAGACACACACTTATGAGTGACAAAAATTCTGGAAGAAAACTATATATGTCAATCTATTCAGAGTAGTATTAAGAGTTCTCTCCATAATTTTATATTAATATTAAATTATATTTCCTAGATATTGCTTACCCAGCCATTGAATTTTCAGAAGAAGGATCACATATGGATGACTCTTCAGATTTTATGCTGGTTTTCTTTGTAGAGAGATCTAACACTCCATCCCCTATAATTTTTGCAAGAGAAAAAACTTTATATTTGTGACAGGTAATCCTTAACATTTTAACATTTCATATTTTGATGATCTACTAATTCATGACCTAAAAATTAACACTTGTATTTGACACATGGCCATCACCAACTCATCTTGTGGTTTTAGCAACAATACATGACTGGGAAGGCACTACATAGGAAAAAAGAACAGAGAAGGAGCTGGCACTGCCAAGTGATATGAAGAAACAAAGAGACTAGATATAAAATGTTTAAAATCCACCCTTGGTCACCTTTTCCACTGTTCTGCAGTGAACAGCCATTGACTGCTCATTCAATAGAAACATGACTGCTTCCTATTCAAGGCTGCCCAGATGATGCTTTGGCAAAGTAGGAATACGTTGAACAAAACAGAAAGCATAGAAAATATGATGATGAATAAGAAAGCGATAATTAGCATTTACTAGGACTAGTAATATGTGGAACACATACTTTAGGTAATCTGTGACTCTATGTACAACCAATCTATTTTTTAGAACTCAGCATAAAATTTTCCTGTTTTAAATAACTGAAATGTACAACAGTTGAATCACTGCCTATGTAATGTATTGTGGTTATATCTGTGATTGGATGAAGACACAATATAACATTTTAGGAAAAGTAAACTGTTAGGAAACAACTGCATATGTATTTGTTACTAACATGTAGTTATTTTTATTACTATTATAATGTTGAATTTACATAGATGAAGCTTCAATGATTCAGATATGCTGTTAATCTGATAAACTTCAAAATCAAAAAGAATAAAAATAAACTATGAATTTAAAACACAGCAATACATACTGGGAATATATCTCTACAGATAGCTAAAAAATTGAAAATTAAAGCTACAAGAAATAATTTTAAGAAAACCCATGTTTAAAAAATATACTAAAAAATTCAACTAGGTTTAAAAATTTAATTATGTGCAAAGCACTGTTTCAGGAACTTGGAGAGACCAGCAGTAAAAAAAAAGGTATACAAAGTACCTATCCTCCCGGTGCTTGTGATCTAGGAGGCTTGTGATCTTGTAATTCATACACCACCACCACTGACAACAACCATATTTCAGGTTGATGATCAGTGCTACTTAGGAAAAATAAAGCAGAGTGAGCTGATAGAGTAATGAGGGTAGGACTAAGGCAGCTGCTACTTTATCAGGTATTATCAGTAAAGGCCTCTTGGGCTTGAACAGAGTCCTGAACAAAGTGACAGTACCAACCAAGCAGATTATCTTGGGGTAAGCTTGTAGAAGGATCAGTTTGTGCAAAGGCTATGATATGGAATCATATCTGGAATGTTTAAGGAACAGCAAAGAGGCCAGGGTGACTAGAGTGGAGTAAGAAGACTGTGAGAGATGAAATCAGAAATCAGGCAGATCACATAGGGCCTTGTAGGCCATGGTAAGAAATTTTATTTTGAAAGGTAAGAAACCACTGGAGGATTCTAAGCATAAATCTGGCACAATTTTAATTTATGTTTTTAAAGGATCAATCTGCTGTGGGGAGAATGGACTGCAAGGGGCTAAGGGGGGAACAGGGACACCTGTTGGGAACGTGCTATGCTATTTCTCACCTCTAGGCTTTCACACTTTCAATCAGTTTCCTCTGCCTAGAAGTCTCTTAATCCTCTCCTTCTTCTATCCCCACACTCATCCTAATAGTCACCAAATCTTACTCATTATTCAGTCATTCATGACACAACTTGAACTTGGTTGTCATTATTCTAGGTTCCTATACTTGCAACACTTACCTAGAGTATTTAGCATTTAGCAGGCTATATTCTAGTTGCTTATTGACTTATTAGTGTTAGCCACCAGACTATAAGCTATGTGAAGGCAGAGATCATGTCTATTTTATTTACTGATGTATCCCCACTGCCTACAATAGTGGCTGGCACACAGTAAGTGTTCAATAAATATTTGCTGGAAAGAACTGAGAGGAACTAGAAGGAATTCAGTTATTGCTAGAGGTTAGAATGCCTAGATTGAAAGGGTAAAAAGGGAGACTGGACAAATAAAGTACATGGTACATACTACCTTAAAAAATTATTAAATGAAGTGTCTCGCCCCAGTTTATCCATCCAGCCCAATCTTAGGCTTAGTCAACAACTCATCTCAACCATCACACTTCCTGTGCATCTAAACCACTTGCAGTTCCTCAAACATGCTATGTGGTGTCAGGTCTCTCAAACTGCAGTGCATGGTTCCCTCTGCCTAGAATGCTCTTTCCACTTTTCAACTTGCCAAACACCTCATCTTTAAAGATCCAGATCCCCCCACAAGTAGAATCTTAGTGTTCACCTTGTCAACAGCATCCTGTAACACTTACGACACTCTCATGCAATTTTTGATTTACGTATCTTTTTCTTCGACGAGACTGAATTCCTCAAGGTCAGGAATCCTGACTTACTCATTTGTGTTTCATAAACAAAAGTAGAGTGCTATAACCTACTAAAATAGAGAAATGAATGTTGTCTTCTCCTTTACTATCTCATTTCTCTTCTTCAGCACTTAAAATTTTACTGTTTTAAGGTCTTATAAGACCATCTTCAAAAAAGTCATTACTACCTAATCCATATTCAGATTTATCACTGAATTCACTCGTTTTGATTCTGCTCGTTTTATGTAGTTTATAGCATATAAAATACACTCTTCATAAGTGTGTTATTCCTTGTCAATGTTACAGAATAAATTAATGAATTTCTCCAGTTCTAAATTTTAGACTTTTGATATGGTCGATTTCAGGTTAACTACTCCACGAACCATAAATAAGGAGGTGCAGAGAACTCCTTCTCTCTCTCCTTTATATTAACTATGAAAACTAGGCTGTAGCTCCCTAGCTAGGACAGTAAAGGTATTCTTGTCCTTTTTGGACCACTCCTTGATTGCTGGTTTGATAGCTAATTTCAGTCTTGAGGATGAGCTAGACTTAAGCCCTGCTCCATCTTTAAAAGAACTATGGTTTAAAAGAAGTTTAAAAGGACTTCTTCTTTAGGAACTCTAAACAGTGGCCCAGGTGAGAAATGCTTTTATCTTTTTTCCATAACCCATTCTCCATACCTAGGCTGCCCATGTTATATATAAAAAAATTTCACTTTTTGTTAGTGGTTTTGTCACCCATATTAAAGTATTTTGCTGGTATCATGATTCTTTTTTCCATCATAAAGGCTGTGGCTCAAGAGCTAGAAAAATCATAAAGAGTAACCCCTAGGATTATCTGAAATAGAAAAATAAAAACAGTAAGAGAAGGGGAGAAATAGCTTGGGAACTAGGATTAAGAAAAAGAAAAAATCAGAAATGGCAAAAAAGGGCATTTTCTTGCCTCTGCTGCTGATGTGCATCTATCAGCATCACTTCTTCACAATGGAGATATCACATAACTAGATTGTTTTGTGTGTATACATTTTCAAAGTACTAATAATTAACTTGATGGATAAAAAGTAAGCACCTATCATGCTAAATGCTTCAGGGCAACAGAAAATAAGTAGAAGACAGAAAGAGAGACTGAAATTTATTTACCATTCACCTATTGGTAGGTACTTAGGCTGTTTTAGGTTTTCACTATTACAAACAATTCTGAAGCGAAAATCCTTCTAAATGTTTTCTTGTGTTTACGTATAAGAATTTTTCTAAGATGCACACCTAGGAGTGTAAGTGCTGGACAGAAGGGTATACATTTTGAACTTCTGTAGATATTACTAAAATTTTTTCCATAACCTTGACAACACTTGGTGTTGTTGAGATTTTTAATTTTTGCTAATCCGATGAGTAAGAAGAGCAAGTTGCAGGAGTAAATGAACATGAATGCATTTGGTATGCATTTACGTGAATCTCTAAAGCACATAAAACTATTTTGCTTAGAGATGCATAAATAGGTATTGTCAGAGGTTGCTTTCAAGGATAAACAAAAGGATGTGATAGTTCCTCAAGAGAAAACATATTAGAAGCAAATATGATCAAATAACACATTTATTTGTTCTGGGTGACAGGAACATGTTTATGACAGTGCATTTTGCTGTATATAAGAAAATTTTCCAAATAATAAAAACAGATTGTTTCCATTTACTGGTTGTAGACTGAGCATTAACAACACGATTTAATTATTTCTCAGCAAACACTAGTGCAAAAGATATAGAATTAAAGAGAGGCTGATGTAATCTACCAACAAGGTCAGGTAACTGTCTACATGACACTACCAGATAACTTTAAAAATGGACTGGTGTTTGGAAAATTGAAACCATGACCAAATTAAGCAATTTCTTGAGTATCAACATTTTATTGGGTTATTTTTTTTGAGAATTTGCATTCCAAAACCAAGATTTGGATTTCTGTTTACAAATTATTCTCAGCTCTGTATTCTCCTGCAAATTCCTGATGAAGAATCTATTAAAAGCAGACAAATACAACCCTCATAATACAGAATTGTCTTTCACTCCTCCAAGGACACCATTCTTGCTCATCTCTTACCTGCCTCTGTCCTTTCTTCAAAGTATGCTCTGTGCTCTCTTGGCCTGGCTAACTTTAACACATCCTTCCGGATCATCCCCTCAAAGAAGGTTTTCCTAATTTTTCCCCAGCCTTCTTTCATATTCCCATAGCACCCTTCATATTCTTCTATACTGTATTTATGATATGTTATTATAATTTGCCTAGTTTAGCACCTGAAGCCCAATAGTACTGTGAGGATTTAGTAACTATGTTTAGAATCTATTTACGATTTATATCTAATTAAGTATACTTACTTAGCTGATTTTCTCACAAGACTCACTTCTAAGCAAGGGCCTGAAAGCAATAGTACCTCAATAAAGACCAATTCACTGACTCATCAACGACTTGCTCAGTTCTGTCACACCAATCCTAAGCATATAGCACTGCATACAGCAGACCCTGACTGACAAAATAATCATGAACTCAATGAACTTTGTTCAGCTAGTGAGAAAATGACAGCACAGTCAAAAAGTTGATATCTATATGGGAGAGAAGTTAGCTTCACACAAAGAGAAACTCCAGTTCAGTTAAAGAGGCCGAGAATGATTTTTAATCATCAATTTCTATATTCGTTAGGCTCTAATAACATATTTTTCTTTAGAAATGTCAAGTTGATGATCACTAACCACTAAATTAAATATGAATATTAAAAACATATTTATTAACTCCTCACAATACTATTGGTCTCCGGTTGCTATACAAGACAAATTCATCAAGCTCAGCCCATACCTGAGTATGAACATGAGTTAAAAGACCTTCAAAAACACATTACTTATCATCAATATTAAAGATGTAAATATCAGTAAGATTCATTACATGAAGGCAAGTGAATTTTAATGACAAAATATCACATACATTTTATGTTGTTTGGACAAGGGGAAAATATTCCAAATTAAATTTCATAATAACACTAATCACTAGCAATAAAACTTTCATTCAAATCAATGCAATATAACATTTCATGATGTTTGATGCAAACCTATGTTAATAGTTTTAATAAATACCTTAATACTATTTCTACTTTATGTCTTTGATCACCTCTTATCTCTCTCCTTAAATGGGTCTTCCTGTCTTTCTTTTAGCCCCTCAATGTATTGTTCTAGTCAGCCTTCAGCTCTTGTTTTTCCCTACTGTACTCTCTAGAAGATTCCCCTGATTTCAAATATTAATCATTTATATTTAACTGATTCTAGAAAACAGAGCTTATATAAAAATCTAAATATATAAAACCATAACATTTTTATAGTGTGCAGAACACCACTCTAAGAGCATTATATGTCTTAACCCCACTTAGGGCTCACACAACCCAATATATAAATAGGTTTTATTTATTTGCAATTTTTAATGATAAAACTGAAGCAAAAGAGGTTTTAATTATCTTGCCCAAGATAACTGTAAGTAGTGAAATGCCATTCAAACTCAGGCAGTTATTCCAGACTCTGTATTCAACTACAATTCTAATCTGTGTAATGTTTTAAAAAGTCAAGTTACAATGTTGGTAATGGCGCAATAAATTTGCCACCATCACACATTACCAGTTTAGGAACAAATGCTTTTCTAAATAATCTAGTAATATGCTATCAAAAATCTTAAAAATGTTCACACTCCTCTAGGCATCTATCTTAAGAAAATAGTATTTAACATTTAAGTGGTTTTATATACAAAGATATACCAAAGATTTCAATATTACTGATAAGCACAAATATATATAAAATACACACTTAATATAATCTCGCTAATTTTCTGCTTTCCCCAAGTTTGCCATAATGAGCATATATTCATGAAGAAACCCCGCAAACTTATTAACAATACCAAAGTATAAAAGCAATCACTTGGGTTTATCCAAATTTTATTTTAAAATTGTTTTTGTTACTTGTTTAACCACTGAGTTAAAGTTTCAGGGTTATGGAGGAAATAATATAATATCAGAGTAGCACATCAATTAAGCTTTAACATTGGTTTTTCCTTCCTTCATTTGCCTTCTTCTGCATATCAAACACTTTTTTAAAAGGGAAGAGTTATTGCTTTCTCAATGTGTTTTTATTTAGTGCATACATAGCTGAAATCCCATAGAATTCACTCACCTACTATTTACTAATAATGACAAGGGACAAAATAAATCAGAGTGAAGTGCTTACAGTAAATTTAGGATGTAAAAATTAATAATACTAAATTTAATTAGGAAATATTACTGGTAAAATTAAACAAGGTTTCAGCACTTCCACCATATGCCATTTTAGAATTTCATTGCAGTTATTTTTTTTTCTTCAGTTATTCCTACAAATACTGAACTAAAGCAAAGTTTCAAAAGGCTTCAAGTCAATACCTTGAAAAATATTTTAAAAAACACACTCTCTTTTTTATCCCATGTATTGTACTGTGTATTATGTAAGTTTAAGTTTCAACCAAACATTTAAAATGTGGGATGTATACTTATTACAACATCATATTGGAAGACTTTAGATTTGCTAGCCCTTAACATGCTCATCTAAAATTGATTTATGAGTTTTAAAAATCTTTTTATTAAAATACAACATTCATAACAAGAATGAACCTAACTACACAATTTAATGAATTTTCACAAACTGAACATTTCGATGTAAATAGCACGCAGATCACCACCATCAACCCAGAAGCCCCCCATCGTATCTCCTCTGGTCCTAACTTACACCTACCTCCACTATCTTGACTTCTAACAGCTTTATGCATGCTGTTTTATGCAGCAATTTCACGTCTAGGAATATGTCCTAAGGTAAAAATTAAGACTGACTGCAAAATACCAGCTCGAGCATGTTCACTAATATACCTGAAGATACAGAATTAAGTATAATGTGATCCTTCCAGAAAATTGAACACTATTCAGCTAAGTAGATCAATTTAAGTATTAAAATGGATCTGCAGAGAAACAGTAACATATGGATATTTAAAAATATTTTAAAAATACAACTTATAGATGATTATATAATGAATGATTTGTGAGAATGAGCTCTGGGAGGAGAGAGTGAGTGTGTGTAAGTGTGTGTGTTGAGTATGTTTTACCAGAAAATGATTTGGAAGGATTGAAAACCGAAGCAGTTACCTCTGGGTGGATAAATAAAAGATCAATGCATAGCTTTACAGTTCATTCATTTGATTAATATTTATTGCATGGTTATAATATGCCAGTCATTTTTCTAAATGGCACAAAGGAAACAGTAGGGAGCAAAACAGAAAATGTTCCTGCTCTCATGTAATTTACATTCTAGTAGAACAAAGCAAAGTCAATAAAATATTAATTTCACAAGGTGGTAAGGCCTTACAATGAAAATAAAACACAGTGACAGAACAGAATAATAACAATGGCAGGTGGGAAGAGGTTACTATGTTGGAATAAATGATCACTTAAAGCCTCTGGGAAGATGACTTGCTCTTTCTTAAGAAAGAAATTTAATTGAGATACCTTTCAAAAATGCAAAAATATAGAATGATTCCTTCTATCCACTCTTCAGTTTATACAATTACCTAAATTTTTGCTACACTTTCTCTATTTATCTCTATCTACTTAAGTATTTTAAAGTTAATTCCAGCTGTCACATCATTTCTATATGCTTATGCATCTTAAACGTATGAACATTTTTGTACATAACTATAAAAATTCCTTGTTATCACCTAATACGTAGTTTGTACTGAATTTCCTCTAGTGAGTCCAAAATGTCTTTTTACAGTTTGTATGTTCAAATTAGGAGCTAATTTGTCTGTGTTATTCTTGATGGCTATGTCTCTTAAAATGTATAGCAGCCATTTCCCTCACTGTTTAAAATAATGACACTGACTTTTTGAAGAGGCCAGGTCATCAGTTCTACTAGAGAATGTCTTACATTATGGTTTGTTCTTTTTGCTCTCCTATGGTGTCATTTACTTTGCTCTAAAGCAAATGGTTCTCAAACTTTTGGTTCTCACGATCTCTTCACTCTTACAAATTACTGTGGACCTCAAAGAACTTTTGTTTAGGTGAGTTATAATATTTACCATATTATAAATTAAACTAATTAAAAACTTTAAATATTTGTAATTGATAACTCTATAAATGTTAATGTTTATAAAAACATTTTAATGAAAAATAACTGTCAAAATAAAGTGAGAACTTTAAAAAATAATTTTGCAAATCTTTTAAATGCCTAGCTTCTATTAAGCTTCTTGTTTAATAGGAGACAGCTGGATTCTCATATATGCTTCTGTATTCAATGTGTTCAGAAATCATACATCAGCCTCTGACTGACTGCACTACACACTTGTGAGAGAATGAGAGTGAAAAGGGCAAATAATATGTTATTATTAGTTTTGACCTGGTGTATCCCCTGGAAGAGTTTCAGAGACACTGAGGGCTTCCTGGACCACACTTGAGAACCATTGACCTAAAAAATCGCTTAGATTCATGTTCAACGTTTCTGGTAGGAATACTTCACAAGTGATGTATAAAGTCTGTTTTTAATGATGCTTAAGTGATCAGTGTATTCTGATGACAACAGCCTGACCTCTCCATTGTAAAGTTCCCCAAGCAACCTCTCCTCTAACAGTTTTATCTTCTGATAATGTTTGATTCAGTTATCTTACTAAGCATTGCAAAATAATAATATTTAAAGTCTGTCGTGTCTGCCATATTTATTAACTGAAATTCTTCTTTAAGAATCTTCCTCAAAAGACTATTTGGTTGTCCTGAAGTGCAATTTGTAAAAGCAAAGCAAAATAAATGCTTTAACTCTTTCCTCTAATTGCTCATTTTCAAAGTAAGGAGTTGGTATGCTATGCTTCTCCAGTGTAGACTAATGACTTTGAGGGGCACCTTTTTTTTTTTTGGATTATCATGAACTAATGGATTTTAAAACATTCAACATGTTTCAGTTGAAACTGTTCTTCCTTCTGATGCTTAAATGTTCTCTTATTTGGCCAATGGGGAACCCTTAACGTTGCCTCCTGCATTTGGTTGACAAATTAGTCTTTGGCACGTCCTTGCTTGCTGGCACAAGATGTTCCAGGCTCATCCTGTACATTTCCTGATCCAGACATGGATTCCAAGGAAGCTTATTTCCCTTTAAGGGAAAATAATGTTTAGAAGACCACAATCTTGGTCTAAATTCAATGCCACTGAGCTGTCGTGTTATTGCTTTTAGAATATTTCAGTGGTCAGACTAAGAAATGCACATTTTTGAAAAGAAAAAAAAATCATGAGTTTGCAGTGACATTTCCAATCTACACATATGTAATATTACAGGGTGCTTACTTTGATTTTACACTTGTCTGTTTCTTCTCTTACCCTGAAAATCTTGGTTTCCCAAAACAATGTTAACCTGATTATATATTTGATTTATCCTAGAGATCCAAAATAACAAACAATGGCAATATTATTACTAATATTACTAAAAGAAGCTTAGAATTTCTTTGAAGCACTCCTTTGTCCTTAGAATATATTCCACCAAGAATGTATAGTCAAAATACTGGGTAAAGTCACCTGACATCATTCTTTTCTTAGTGTTAATATATTACTGACTTGATGCAGCTATGCTCATTTGTTACATTCTTTTTCAAATTTTAGGGATTGCTTTAACTTTAAAAAAATGCTTATTCTTTGGGATCTGAACATTTATATAAAACTACATAACAAGGTCCATTCACAACACTTCTATCCTGCCTCCTCAGCCTCATTTACTTCATTCCCTGATAGGTTTTATCTTTCCTGCTTTGTTTATACAAAAAGAGAACATATATATACTGTTCTGCATCTTGCTTTTATCTCCTAAAACTTGAAAATGTCACTAAAAAGGGATCTTTCTCACCCTTTTTATTCAAATGCTCGGTTTGCCACTGTGTGGATGTACAATAATTTAGTTAACCATTTGGGTTACTTCTAATCCCTTGCTATTGTAAGTAATGCTGCCCAATGAATAACCTTGAGTGTATATCATTGATATCTGTGCAAGTGTAATTATAGGCTCAATTCCTTGAAGTGAGATTTCTGGCTCAAAGAGTAAATGCATATATAATTTTAATACATATTGTCAATTCCCCTCCATAAAGATTCTACCAGTTTGTATTCCCCTAGTAATGAGAATACTAGAGAGTGCTTGTTTCTTCACAGTCTCACCAGAAAGATTATGTTGTTAAACTTGAATTCTTATCAGTCTGATAGGTGTGAACCATATATGACTGTATTTCCTATGAGTTTATAAGTGTGTTTCCCTACGTTTAAAGGCTTTTAAAACCTCTTCTTCTATGAATTGACAGTAAAACAATGCTCATTTTTCTATCACTGGTATATCTTTCACTTCTCAATTTTTGAAACTCTTAATGCATTAGAGTATTAGTCCTTTATTTTGTAATATAAATTATAAATATTTTTTTCATAGACTACTGTTTCTCTTTTGATTTTTCTGATGGTGTTTTCTTCTTTATCACCCAGAAGTTATTTTTATACACTGGAATTTATTATTGTCTTATTGTTAAGCTGATATTCTAGCTAAGATATAAACGATGAAGAGGGCCAAGCCAGAGAAAGAAGAAGATCTAAAGGCAGAATAATCCAGGAAAGCCATCAGCAAGAGTGAAGGTTCAGAGGTGAAGTAAGCTTAGAATGTGTCAGAAACAGACAGATAGTGTGACTTGCACATACTAAGCCAGGAAGAGAGGAAAAGGAGTTAAGTCCAGAGGGGTAGACAGGGACAAGGTCTTAGCAAAGCCATGTAGGTCATGGAAAGAAAACTTAAATTTTGTTCTTCATGTCATAGAAAACTAAGAGGAAGATTTAAATATAGAGTAACATCAGCTTTACTTTATTCAAGCTGTTATTTTGAACCCCATTTTGGCACACTGATAACTTCAAAGTTAAGGTACATATTATGAAAGCTGTATTTGGAGGGAAAATACATGAAAAAAATTATAAGGGAAATAAAAGCTCAGTGAATTATCACCTGGAAACCATGTGGTGATAGAGTGGCTAATTTTATATCAAACTATAACAAATATTCAGGAAAAATGTAATGGCTATAAAGAAATTGATTTCTTTTTCTTTTTATACTTCATACAGCTAATTAGGTTAGTCAAGTGACAGTTACATGGTAAATAACATTTATTTATGGAACTTCTGAATTTAAACTGCATGGTTTTTTGTGATATTCTTTACAAAACAGAAAAGAGAAAAATCCAGCTTAAATATACCATAACAATTATATTTCTTGACACTCTATAATCTGACTTTAGGGAAAAGCTTTGACTAGTCTCTTGATTTTTAAGTGACTGAGACAATCTTCATACAGTTCCTCAAACATACCTGATTTGCTCCTGCCTTCTCTGATTTCTGATATTTTTTTCTCTGTTTTAGATATTTCTTCTGCCTGGAATGCCCTGCCCTCAGATCTTCATGTGGAGGACCTTCTTCTCATTATTCAATTCTCTGTTCAAACTCACTTCTTCTGGAAGGCTTTCCTGACCACCTTACCTAAAATAATCCTCTCAAATCACTCTTGATATCTTGCTTATTGATTCTTTTTGTAAAATTAGGGGCACGCTGACAGGCATATTTCAAAACAGTAACAAATAACTTCTGGAAATGGAAAAATAATAACAAATTAGAACCTCAAGACAAAGGTTAAACAGTGATTAGAATAGCTCAAGAGGGAATCAGTGAATTGGAGATAGTTCTAAATTAAGTAATCAGGATATAACACAAAGGGACAAAGAAGTGAAAGGTATGAAAGAGAAGATAAGAGATATGAAGGATAGAATGAGAGGATACAAAATATGTCTCAGTAAATTTTGACAAGAGAAAAAATGGGAGCTGCATTACATTGAAAAGATAATGGCTGAAAAATCACAATTGATAAAAGAAATTTGTCCTCAGTTTTAGAAATGATAGGACTTCCAAGCAGAATGAAGAAAAGAAATCTACACCCGGGACTTCCCTGGTGGCACAGTAGTTAAGAATCTGCCTGCTAATGCAGGGGACATGGGTATGAGCCCTGGTCTGGGAAGATCCCACATGCCGCGGAGAAACTAAGCCCATGCGCCACAATTACTGAGCCTGAACTCTAGAGCCCACGAGCCACAACTACTAAGCCCATGTGCCACAACTACTGAAGCCCATGCACCTAGAGCCTGTGCTCTGCAAAAAGAGAATCCACCATGATGAGAAGCCCGTGCACCGCAATGAAGAGTAGCCCCCACCCACCGCAACTAGAGAAAGCCCGCATGCAGCGATGAAGACCCAATACAGCCAATAAATAAATAAATAAATAAATAAATAAATAAAAGGAAAAAAATAATAAAGAAATCTATACCCAAACATATCCAGGACAACCTGCAAAAAAGCATAAACAAAACACAGAGAGAAAAGTGAGAGAGACATGCTAATAAAAAAAGTGTGTAAAGATTGCCTACAAAGAAAAGACTATTTGTTGGGTGGTTATAGCAAAAATAGAAGCCAAGACACTATCATGGTAGCAGTGCTAAGAAAATAATAATAGTCAGCTTAGACTTGTGTACCCAGAAAAAAAACTCTTTGAAGATCAAGGTTAAAAAAAAAAAGAATAAGAAACTGGAAAAATAATCCCAAAGGTTTACTACCAGTAGACCTTTATTAAAAGGATCTCTGGAGCCTGTGCAGCCTGCCACTGCCAACGTCCCGTGATCCAGGGACAACTTCCCCAGGAGAACACAGGGCACGCCTCAGGCTGTTGCAACTTCACCCTGGCCTCTGTAGCCCCAGACTCACCCCGCATTCCATACCCCTCCCTCTCCCCAGCCTGAGTGAGCCAGAGCCCCCTAATCAGATGCTACTTTAACGCCGTCCTGTCTGAGCGAAGAACAGATGCCCTCAGGTGACCTACAAGCAGCGGAGGGGCCAAATCCAAAGCTGGGCCCGGGGAGCTGTGTCAACAAAGAAGAGAAAGGGAAATAAAATGGACAACCTGGAAGAAATGGACAAATTCTTAGAAAAGCACAACCTTCCAAGACTGAACCATGAAGAAATAGAAAATATAAACAGACAAATCACAAGCACTGAAATTGAGACTGTGATTAAAAATTTTCCAACAAACAAAAGCCCAGGACCAGATGGCTTCACAGGTGAATGCTATCAAACATTTAGAGAAGAGCTAACACCTATCCTTCTTAAACACTTCCAAAACATAGCAGAGGGAGCAACACTCCCAAACTCATTCTAAGAGGCCACCATCACCCTGATACCAAAACCAAAGATGTCACAAAGAAAGAAAACGACAGGTCAATATCACTGATGAACACAGATGCAAAAATTCTCAACAAAACACTAGCAAACAGAATCCAACAGCATATTAAAAGGATCATACACCATGATCAAGTGGGGTTTATTCCAGGAATGCAAGGATTCTTCAATATACACAAATCAATCAATGTGATACACCATATTAACAAACTGAAGAATAAAAACCATATGATCATCTCAAGAGATGCAGAAAAAGCTTTTGACAAAATTCAACACGCATTTATGATAAAAACCCTGCAGAAAGTAGGCATAGAGGGAACTTTCCTCAACATAATAAAGGCCATATATGAAAAACCTACAGCCAACATCGTTCTCAATGGTGAGAAACTGAAAAGCATTTCCTCTAAAATCAGGAACAAGACAAGGTTGTCCACTCTCACCACTATTATTCAACATAGTTTTGGAAGATTTAGCCAAGGAAATCAGAGAAGAAAAAGAAATAAAAGGAACCCAAACTGGAAAAGAAGAAGTAAAGCTGTCACTATCTGCAGATGACATGATACTATATACATAGAGAATCCTAAAGATGCTATCAGAAAACTACTACAGCTAATCAGTGAACCTGGTAAAGTAGCAGGACACAAAATTAATGCACAGAAATCTCTGGCATTCCTATACACTAATGATGAAAAATCTGAAAGAGAAATTAAGGAAACACTCCCATTTACCACTGCAACAAAAAGAAAAAAATATCTAGAAATAAACCTACCTAAGGAGACAAAAGAACTGTATGCAGAAAACTGTAAGACACTGATGAAAGAAATTAAAGATGATACACAGATGGAGAGATGTACCATGTTCTTGGATTGGAAGAATCACACTGTGAAAATGACTCTACTACCCAAAGCAATCTACAGATTCAGTGCAATCCCTATCAAACTACCAATGGCATTTTTCACAGAACTAGAACAAAAAATTTCACAATCTGTATGGAAACATAAAAGACCCTGAATAGCCAACGCAATCTTGAGAAAGAAAAACGGAGCTGGAGGAATCAGGCTCCTGGACTTCAAACTGTACTACAAAGCTACAGTAATCAAGACAGTATGGTACTGGCACAAAAACAGAAATATAGATCAATGGAACAGGACAGAAAGCCCAGAGATAAACCCACGCACAAATGGTCACCTTATTTTTTATTTTTTTATTTTTGCAGTACGTGGGCCTCTCACTGTTGTGGCCTCTCCCATTGCGGAGCACAGGCTCCGGACGCGCAGGCTCAGCGGCCATGGCTCATGGGCCCAGCTGCTCCGCGGCATGTGGGATCTTCCCGGACCGGGGCACGAACCCGTGTCCCCTGCATCGGCAGGCAGACTCTCAACCACTGTGCCACCAGAGAAGCCCGGTCACCTTATTTTTGATAAAGGAGGCAAAAACATACAATGGAGAAAAGACAGCCTCTTCAATAAGTGGTGCTGGGAAAACTGGACAGCTACATGTAAAAGAACGAAATTAGAAAACTCCCTAACAACATACACAAAAATAAACTCAAAATGGATTAAAGACCTAAATGTAAGGCCAGACTCTATAAAACTCTTAGAGGAAAACATAGGCAGAACACTCTATGACATAAATCACAGCAAGATCCTTTCAACCTTCCTCCTAGAGAAATGGAAATAAAAACAAAAATAAACAAATGGGACCTAATGAAAGTCAAAAGCTTTTGCGCAGCAAAGGAAACCATAAACAAGATGAGAAGACAACCCTCAGAATGGGAGAAAATATCTGCAAATGAAGCAACTGACAAAGGATTAATCTCCAAAATATACAAGTAGCTCATGCAGCTCAATATAAAAAAAAATCCCAATCCAAAAATGGGCAGAAGACCTAAATAGACAGTTCTCCAAAGAAGATATACAGATTGCCAACAAACACATGAAAGGATGCTCCACATCACTAATCATTAGAGAAATGCAAATCAAAACTACAATGAGGTATCACCTCACACTGGTCAGAATGGCCATCATCAAAAAATCTACAAACAATAAATGCTGGAGAGGGTGTGGAGTAAAGGGAACCCTCCTACACTGTTGCTGGGAATGTAAACTGATACAGTCACTACGGAGAACAGTATGGAGGTTCCTTAAAAAACTAAAACTAGAACTATCATACGACCAAGCAATCCCACTACTGGGCATATACCCTGAGAAAACCATAATTCAAAAAGAGTCATGTACCACAATGTTCATTGCAGCACTATTTACAATAGCCAGGACATGGAAACAACCTAAGTGTCCATCGACAGATGAATGGATAAAGAAGATGTGCCACATATATACAATGGAATATTACTCAGCCATAAAGAGAAACGAAATTGAGTTATTTGTAGTGAGGTGGATGGAACTAGAGTCTGTCATACAGAGTCAAGTAAGTCAGAAAGAGAGAAACAAATACCGTATGCTAACACATATATATGGAATCTAAAATAAATAAATAAATAAATAAATAAATGGTTCTGAAGAACCTAGGTGCAGGACAGGAATAAAGACGCAGACATAGAGAATGGACTTGAGGACACAGGGAGGGGGAAGGGTAAGCTGGGATGAAGTGAGAGAGTGGCATGGACATATATACGCTACCAAATGTAAAACAGATAGGTAGTGGGAAGCAGCTGCACAGCACAGGCAGATGGGCTTGGTGCTTTGTGACCACCTAGAGTGGTGGGATAGGGAGGGTGGGAGGGAGACACAGGAGGGAGGAGATATGGGGATATATGCATATGTATAGCTCATTCACTTTGTTATAAAGCAGAAACTAACACACCATTGTAAAGCAATTATACTCCAATAAAGATATTAAAAAAAAAAAAGGAATCTCTGATTCCAGAAGACACTTCAAGACATAAGAACAAATAATGAGCAAAGGAAAAAGGTAATCATGTATGCAAATCTAAACAAAACTTGATTATATAAAATAGTTACAATGTTTTAATTGTGATATCATAAAAAGAGAACAAAAGTGGGCTTCCCTGGTGGCGCAGTGGTTGAGAGTCCGCCTGCCGATGCAGGGGACACGGGTTCGTGCCCCGGTCCGTGAAGATCCCACATGCCGCGAAGCGGCTGGGCCCGTGAGCCATGGCCACTGAGCCTGCGCGTCCAGAGCCTGTGCTCCGCAACGGGAGAGGCTGCAGAAATGAGAGGCCCGTGTACCGATAAAAAAAAAAAAAAAAAAAGAGAGAGAACAAAAGCATTAATAAAATGGCTGTCATGTCAGGGCAGGTAAGAAGTTAAAATATTCCTTACAGGACTTCCCTGGTGGTATAGTGGATAAGAATCTGCTTGCCAATGCAGGGGACACGGGTTCGATCCCTGGTCCGGGAAGACCCCACATGCCATGGAGCAATTAAGCCCGTGCGTCACAACTACTGAGCCTGCACTCTAGAGCCCGAGTGCCACAACTACTGAGCCTGCGCGCCTAGAGCCTGTGCTCAGCAACGAGAGAAGCCACTGCAATGAGAAGCCCACGCAACGCTACTAAGAGTAGCCCCTGCTTGCCGCAACTCGAGAAAGCCTATATGCAGCAATGAAGACCCAACGCAGTCAAAAAAAAGAGAAAAGAAAAGAAAAGAAAAATTCCTTACATTAACTGCTGAGTTAACTGAGCATTAAAAAATTTCTAGAGAAACCACTAACAGAAGAGCAGTAGAGTATATAACTTCAAAATTAGCAAAGAAAAAATGCAATCTAAAAGAAAATAACAAAGGAGGGAAAAAAGCTTAACAAATGGGACAAACAGAAAGCACAAAATAAGATGGTGGAAACAATTACAAGGGTGATGAGGCTACAAAAGAATACAGGATGCTATGGGGAAATATGAGACCGAAACTCAATTTTGGTGGTAATTAGTAAGAATGCATGTGTTATGTCTGTGTGCATCCAATTTAGGAGGTGTGGGGGAGGTTTTCTTAGGGAAGTGATGTTTAAATGGAGACCTGAAGAAAAACCAAGTAAAATTTATTTAGAAAAAATTGGTGTGGGTAGGGGGTAGAGTGGCTTCTACAGAGTGGCAAAAGCATGTACAAATGTTCTGAAGCCAGAGTATATGACATTCAAGAAACAGAGAAAAACAATATGAAGACTAAAGAAAGGTGCAAGATGAGACTGAATAGATAGGTAAGATCTGGATCTTGGTGAGTTTAGGATTTTAGACTTTATCCTAAGGAAATTCAAAGCCATTAAAGTGTGTGTGTGTGTTTTAAGTGTTTTTAAGCAGATGAGTGATATGGCTTTGATTTGGAATTTTTAAAAACCACCTGTTTCGTCTATCCCTAGAGTTAGAGAAGGTTAGATCAGAAGGGACATGAATCATTTAGATATGTTTTATTCTTCAGGTTTACTAAAATATGGTATCTTCTCAAGCATGGAACCTAACATTTTCTTCCATATGTCTTCAGCCTTGGAAAACAAAAGTTCAGCATAGAAAAACAAGATGGATAATTTTATTGCCTTCATTAGTAGATATGGAAATATCTTCTAAATTGAAATTAAAAAAAAAAAAAAAACTATTCAGTATTTTCCTAACAGAGTAACAACAAACTTCATTTATAAACAGCATAGTTTATAATACGTGATATCATAAAATGATACATTGCTCTTTTAATTATAGTTTAACATCTCAGCTGACAGAGTCACCTACCTTAATCTCAGCCAAGAAACCAGACTAGAATGGCAGCAGCAACAACAAAGGATACTTAGTAACAATTAAACATATCACTGAAATTTATGTATTTCATTCAATGAAATATAAAATTTACCTGAAGCCTAGTTTATATTAGTCTCATACATAATTTATTTTTTTAAAAATCTTATTCAATCTAGGAGACATGATTTCCGAAGTTTGGCCTACTGATAGCAATGTGAAATAATAATTTCTTAAAAGTATTTTTAACTTAATCTGTTGCCAGTTAGCTTAAGGGAGAATAATTCTAAAAATGTCAAGTCATTACAGGTCAGTGCAATAATTAATGTTCATCATGACACAATGTTCCATATGTTGTTTAAGAAAGTATAAAGATATTTCAGGATAATTTCCATCCAATATGTTTAAAATAAGAAATTTCACTGCTAAAAAACCATAAATCCAATGATCAAGTATCAAGTCTCAGTTTAGTTGTCAATAGCATTTGAAAATAGTAAAGATTTTTAATCCAGTAAATCCAATATGTCATATATCATACATGCCCTGGGGATACAAAACTGAATACACAGGTTTCTGCTCCCAAAGGTTGATTACAGTGGGGAGATAAACATGGAAACAATTACAATGAAGTGAGAAATTTACTATAATGAAAATTCTACCAGAATATTCACTGGACCTCATGGTAGACACCACCACCAACAAGGCCAATAAAGTGCTGCTCTTTCATCTCTGCCCACATTTGATCTTGTTTTGTACAGAACTGGTAAATTCTTCATGGTTGTCATGATAATGATAAAGGTCCGTAAGTTGCAAATTTCTTCCTGTACTTTGGAATTCAGGAGAAGCTTTTACTTTGGGCCCAGATTAAAATTGTAAAAAAATTTTTTTTGGTTATGCTAATGTTATTTCTACCTGTTTTTTAAGCTACTGCTCCAGGACAAAAGAATTCATAACTTACTTTCTCCCAGTTTCTGAGGCTCAGAGTATTTATACAAATCTGCAGAAATGAAAGTGCACAAAGAAATCTCCCTAATATTTGAAATACCTGGTTAGAAGGTACAATGGAGAGGCAAATAGGAATGTATCTCTCAGGGCAACAATATTTTAAGTCAGTCTACAGTTTGTGGAACAGAGGACAAGGAAAATGAGAAGTATGGAAACTGATTTATGAAGAACAATTAGAGAAGCTATATAAAGATTAGCATGGAAAATAGAGGTTTAGACAGACAAAATAGTTTCAACAAATATTTACAGCACTAATAATAAGTAAAAGGAATAAATTTTCTCATATTGTTGCAGATGGAAAAGAAACCCCAAAACCCTAAAGATTAGCATGGGAAAGAGAAGTCTGGAGATACAATAATTTCTACAAATATTTACAGTACTATTGAGTAAAATAATTATTGCAGATGGAAGAAATATAAAATGAAGGGTGGATGTTTCAGAGATAGGAGCTTAATTGTCAGAGCTGTCAAACAACGATTTTTTGCATGTACTTACTGTCAGTCAGAGGTTGAATTACCATCTTTTATATGACAGAATAAAAGAACCCTATATTGGGATGAAAGCTGAGCAGGATATTCTTTTGAGCATCTTTTACTTGGCTTATTTGGTTATTCTGTAATCTTCTGATAACTGTTTTTGCCTATTTTTCTAAGGTGTCATGTTTTCCTCATTGGCTGTAGTTCTGTTTCATTAGCTGAATGGTTGTACATCAGTTATAAATACTGTCTCCAAATTTGAGGCTTGAATTTTCACTCTCTTCACGGTGACGTTTATAACACTTAAGTTTTACATTTTAGTACAAATTTACACCATTATTGCATGGATTGTTATTTCTGCATCTTAAGAAATTCTTCCTTATTTTAAATTCATTAAGATATAATCCTTTATCTTTTCTAACTTTTAGTTTTGCTTTTAACATTTAGCCCTTTAACCCAACTAAAATTACTTTTGTGAGCGGTGTAAGGTAGGGGATCCATTTTTTCCCCCTCCAAGTGGGTAACCAATTGCCCTGGAACTGTTTACTGAACAGGTCATCATCCTGGTGATTTATAATGACATCTCTTCTGGGCTTGCTAATCTGTCCTAGTGATTTGTATATGGCCCATAGCACCCTGTTTAAATTATTATACAAAGTCTTGATATGTTTTAGAGAAGTCCCTCACCACCTTGACTTGGTAATCCTTGGCTCTTTTAAGTTTTACTCATAAATTTTATGATTGGCAAGTCATTTTTCACAATAAACCCTATCAGAATTTTAACTAGAATGACACTGAATTATTAAGTACATTAAAGATGAACTGCTATCTTTTAGAGTCTTCCCATTCATTTAAAATATAATCACTCATTTTGGGAGTCTTCTTTTATAACCTTCAATAAAGTTTTATAATGTTCTCCATAAGGTCTTAGCTTATTAGCTTCATTCTTAGGTGTTTTAATGTTTTTCTTGCTTTTGTTGCTATTGTAGATGATTTTTTAAAAACTGGATTTTCTAATTGGATGTTATCATACTAATCTCGTGAGTAGTACCTTTTCTGAATTCTTTCATCAGTTCTAAAACTTTACATAGATATTCTTTCATATTTTCTATATACACAATCATACTGTTTGTAAGTAACCACAATTTTGCTCATTCTTTCCTTATAACCTATTACTTATTATTGCTTACTTTCATATTTCTTCTTTTCTCATCATGTTACATGAGTCAAGACGTCTCATAAAATGTTGAAAATTTTTGTCATGTCCATTACTTCAAATCATTTGGTTATGATGTCCCTCATAGCAGAAGTACTCATCTCTTCTTGGGGTGATAAGCATTTTTTATAATAAATGTGTCAGCTTTTGTAAATTTTTTCTGTATCTATTAGGATGATATGGTTGTTTTTTTTTTGTAATGTGTAAAATCATAAAGGTGTCTCAAATGCAGAATAATCTGTGCTTCCCCACAGATGATTTATAATGTTTTTATAATTCACTATATTCAATTTGCCAACATTTTGTTTAGAATTTTTGTACCTAGGTTTGTAAGTAAGACTAGCTTGCAAATTTTCTTTCTTTTGCTATCTGTGCCTTGTTTTGATAAAGATTATATCAATATTTCTCTCTTTTCTATTCTTTAAAATAGTCTGTAAAAGATAGAATTATCTGCTGCCTTAAGGTTATATAAAGTTACCTGTAAAACCATTTGGGATTAATAATTTTATAGATTTATAGGTCAGACAATCCATAAATTATCTACATTATTTATGGCTAGATTATCTACTGGATTTACAGATTACAGCATCTAATTAGAATAAAATAAATCACAAAATGAACAAATGACTTAAACGAGTATTGTTGCAAAATTACAGAGTGAGAATAATGTGAAAAAAGTAAGACTAGCAAATAATAGACAAACAAAGGCAGAACTAATCCTGCTACTACTAGTATGAGCATTTTATTAATTATACTATAAGGTATGAACAGTGAAGTCAGTCCAAAAGTTTTTTTAGTTCTTAAGAAACGATCTGAAATAAGGATTTATACCTTGTATTATTACTAATGAAACGCTCCAAAGTCTACATTGTGTAATAAGATACTGGGGGTGAAGTCACCATGATTAGCAAGACATTTAAAAATTGTTTATAACATCTTTATTTCAACCTTAAAAATTTTAATTTGTGGAAATATTAGTACATATAAGGTATTGGTGTGTATAGATACACACATACATGTGCTACATTAAAAAAAATTTGGTATGCAAGTAGACAAAGTTAGAGCTTACCAATCTATACCACAGCAGAATAGTTTTATAAAAGAAAATCTGATTTGTTACTCTCTGCTTAAAGAAACCTAGCAGCTTTCTACGGCCCTAAGAAAAGTCAAAATCCTTAATATTTCCTACATGGCTTTCTCACAATCTTACCCCTACCTATTTCTTTAGCCTAATCTATTACCATTCTCTCCCTTGCTTTATACACTACAAGTCACACTAAACTAAATGACTTTTCAGCCTCAGAATGTTCACATATATATTTGCGCACTTTGCCTAGAATATCAAAATAATTTAAATAAGTAACTACATTACTTATTCTCTATATATACTTGGGTCTGCCTTATTACTTAAATTCATAGAATCACAGAATGTAAGGACTGGAAATTTACTTTTAAAATGTCATCTATTCCAACCACTCATCTGATGCTTTTGAATGCCTCTAATGATAAGGCAACAGGGAATCTTTTCTCCTTTCCCCTTTAAAAAAATGTCTGATATTTAGAAATATTCTTTCTTATATGGACCTGAAATCTGTTTCCACCTAACTTCTAGGTAATGATCCTAATTCTACTCATTGGGCCATTCAGAGAAAGTTCAGTTCTACTTTAGTGGAAGAGCCATACAAATATTTACAGATAACTACTATGTTACTTCCAAGCCTTCTCTTCTGTCGTGGTAGGGAACAGGAGGTAGAGAGTAGGGAGAGACTAATGTCTGAGTATCTTTTATGAGTTGGTTACTTTATATTTAACTTTCACATTGCTCCAATGAGTTTGTTATTATTATTGCCAAGTAACAAATGAGGAAATTAAAGCTCTGATAGGTAAAGTTAACTATTCATGTAACTTAAGTAGCAGAGCTGGGATTTCAACCAGAAGTCTGTCACAGATACCAAAGCCTATGTTTTAGTCTCTTTAGAACACTGAACTGCCTCCCACAAAGGAGAAGAGATATAAGAGGGTATGAAACAAGGAAAAGCAAGACAAACAAAAATGCTAAAAATCCCATGCTTTCTAACTTCCAAAATTCAATGTATTGATATATTTTTGTCCTTAAGACATATCAAAATCATCTTCAACATTTCTTTCTCTGTCTTATAACCTACCTAATTATCTCAAATTTCTCAGACCTTACTACATAAATAAACTCATACAACCTACAATTAGGGAAGCAAAAAAAGAAAAGTATTTCCATATTTCAACCTCTCTCAATTTTAATGTCTTACACAGTGAAAAGATTATCTTCTTTAAACACTGACTAGTGTACTCTTCTTTACAGTCTCCAACACCACACTGCCTTCTGCAATCAAACTTAATCCTGACATTTTTTCTGGCTTTGAAGCCTGACAACACTATCCTTAACTTGTATTAACAAAAGCTACTTGTTCTCTCTTCTCCAGGCAAACACTTGTTTGGCATCCTCCACAAGCATTTTAAGGTCTTCCTTCTTTTCCTCTGAGAATCACAACTCTTCCTTCAATTAACAGTTAGATAAGACCAATACAGCCTCATCATTCATGCTTCTTATGAAAAATGTATCTCCATATAGTTAATTATACTTATCCCATGAATTAACTTTTCTCTTTCCCTAGTTACATCATAAACAATTGAATACAAATCATCTACTTCTTTTTATCTTTCACCTAAGTGCAAAAAACTGAACAGCAAGTGCTTAATGAATGTTCTCAGCTGTACATTACAAAAATACATTTTTATCACATATATCTTTTTATTTGTACACTTTCCTTTTAGGTTGCTTGCTAGAATTCTCTCACCATACACTTTACTGTGAAAAAACATTGAGAGAAACTCTCACTTCCAGTTTTATAAACAAAGTCAAATGTAATACAAAAGCTCTAATTCAGCACTTCTCTCTAGTCCATACTACATAGGTTAATTACAAGTAATATTACTTCTGAAGTAAATTCCTCTGTGAATATAAGGTTATATATATTTAAGAATACTAAAAACATAAAATTTTATGTCACACACACACTTACACGCACATACCACACACATACACACAAATCTTACCTTGCTGAGTATTTTGTTCTTGCATTCGATTCACAGTGAGGTCTAAGGGGCCTTCCTGCTCTTCCTGAAGGGAGTTTTCTGCTTGATTCATTTGGATACTCTTACATATTAGACTTGGTCCAATTGAACCATTTCTATTCTCTTGAATTTTACCACTTTTTGAAATATACTCAATTGCAAACTGACGTATCATCTTTTTCATTAATTCCTGAGCAACTAGGGGAATGTTAGGATCACAGTTCTGAGGAAGATCTAGGGAAGAAATAAATACAATAAGAATTAAAAAAGAGAATGCAAAATACCTATGTTTAAATTGATCTTAATTACAAATTAATGATTTCACAAGTCTCAGATTCAGTCCATAATTGCGAATGGTTTCTAGGACTTAGCAATAAAAACCTTGTTGGTTTAATTAGTATTATGAGAATGTATCAACCCCAAACTTGGCATTTTTAATTGTTTCTTAAAAATAAATATTTTTGGTCCCAAACTAAAATATAAACAACTAGACATAAAAACAGACAGCTTATTTTCAGAGTTTTAATTCAAATGTATTCTACAAGATACTAAGACACTTAGTATGTGAACATAAATTGTATATATAAGTAACCAAGCAAGTTTTAACCTAATAGAGTAGGTATACACATCAACTATTAAAGAAAATATCTAAACTCTGTAACTATTTATTACCATTAATTCTTCAATTCTGTCAAATGTGCACTTCATATATAGCCTAAATGTCATCATCAAGGGTTTTTTTCTTTTTCAACTTTTCATATTGAGAAATTTCAATCAGAAAGAAAAAAATAAAGAACACTACAATGACACAGACAGCCTCTACCAAGATTCAAGAATTGAATTGTTAGCATTCTGCCACATTCACCTTCTTTTTACTTTTATTGGTTTTCAGAACTACTGGAAAGTAAATTGCAGAATTATGAGATTTCACTCTTAAATATTTCAGTGCACATCTACTAAGATTCCCCTATAAAAACCGCAGTACCACTATTGAGGGTCTTAATCAGTCCTTGGTCCCAAAACATGTTGGTCAGCTACAACCAAAATAAAGGACAGCAGTCATATACAATTCTGCTTGAAACCTGTACAAGAGGTAAAAACAATTGAATGATTTTATAAGAGGTGTGGAATAAAGACAGACCACTTATAAACACAGTATATAATAAGTAATAAAGAGTTTTAATATTGGATGGTGGTGGCTTTTTTCACACACACACTACTGGCCTCACCCCAATCCTTTTATTTACTCTGCTCCTTCCGAGGCAGAATGGTTGGTGAACTAGGAAGGATGAC
This sequence comes from Hyperoodon ampullatus, assembly GCF_949752795.1. Lineage (NCBI taxonomy): Eukaryota > Metazoa > Chordata > Mammalia > Artiodactyla > Ziphiidae > Hyperoodon > Hyperoodon ampullatus. The sequence goes on from NC_136914.1 coordinate 170,185,289, forward strand.
TAAGTGTATTTGGTTAGGCTCCATACTTCTTCCTCTTAGAAGTGGGCCTACTTCTAGAGATAATGGGTTGGCCAAAAAGTTTGTTTGGGTTTTTCTGTAAGATGTTATGGAAAAACCCAAATGAACTTTTTGCCAAACCAACATGCTCCTCTGCTCCTTAAATGCCTCAACTCTTACCCAGGCAGATCAGTGCTGTGTGAATAGGCCTGCCCTGATCCTGGGCTGTCTGAGACTGAAGGGTTGAGTCTCCTTAGTTTTGGGGTTCAGTATTAGCTGGAGCAGTTGTCTAAGAGATCTGAAGGCAAGTCCTCCAACTAGCATCTACTTTTATAGATCCATGATTCTAAAATGCAAGAAGATTAGAAAACATACTATTTAAAGGTGAGGAAAGGCAACAAAACTACCTCCACCATGACCACCGCCATATCTGGTAGCAAAATGTGACCTCAGCCAACATCAATCTGTTTATGGTGCTGCAGAAATATCAATATATTTGATCACAGGGTGCTGTTTTGGACCTGCTGGAGATGTTACATAATAAACATCTCGATTACATTCGCTCTTTCAAAACAAAGAACGTTGAATTCTGAAAAAACATTTGAGAAGGGATTATGGGCCTATAAAAAAAGTAACATTTTAGTCCTCACATTTATTCTTTGTTTAGAGCCCAGTAGGGAAGAGAGGCACTATTTGTTTCTGAGTACTAGAAAAAAAGACTTGGCTATACAGTTGAGCACTGAGCAACATGCATTTGAACTGTGGGGGTACACACAGACATGGATTTTTTCCAATAAATACATACTACGGTACTGCACAGTCCATGGTTGGTCAGTCTGCAGATGTGGAACCGTGAGTATGGAGGGCCCGCTGCAAAGTTAGACTCATTTTTCACTGTGCAGAGGGTCAGTGCTCCTAACCCCCACGTTGTCCAAGGGTCAACTGTATATATCACATGCCCGTAGCTCATTTATTTTATAACTGGAGGTCTGTACCTCTTAATTTCCCCCTTCACCTATTTCACCCCCCAACACCCCTCCCCTCTGGCAACCCCATATTTGTTCTCTGTAACTATGAGTCTGTTTTAGCTTAGTTTGTTTTTGTTTTGTTTCTTAGAGTCCACATATAAATGAGAACATACAACACAAGGAATATGGTCAATAATACTGTATTAACTTTGTATGAGGACAGTTGCTTACTAGACTTATGGTGATCATTTCATCATGCATGCAAATATGAATCACTCCACAGTATACCTGAAACTAAAATAATATTGTATGTCAACTATATTTTAATGAAAAAAGAAAGACTTAGCTATAGATTGAAATCTTAGCCATCTTCCTGAATTCAGGCTAGTTACATACCCCTCCGTGTTTTAGTTTCTCTGTTCATAAAGATGGAAATGATAATAGAACCTTGGAAGTCATAATAAGTGTTGCTCACAGGATATTTTAAAGTTATATGAGATTGTAGATAAAATACTGAACTCCTGTACTTGTCATTTTAATAGCTGACATTTAGTCCACTGTTATCTTAGGTTATAGTGAAAATAACAAGAGAAACAAAAAGATGAAGGCTGAGCAGTTATATTTTAAGTAAATCATAAAATGTTAAATAAGTAAAAATATTAACTAACTAGGTTAATATGTAAAATTATTAACCAGCTGGGAAAACACAAAGGACATAATTTCTAAGCCCATGTGATATACTGTGCTCTAGAATAGATAATATTAGCACATGTAACCCAAGTAAACTGATTTGTAACAAAACGAGAAATTTCCATGTTACACATAAGGATTCCCAATTTATACCATTTCTTGATTATTACTTCCAGGAATCCTTGAAGGCATCTGTGAACACTCTTTTCCATCTTTTTTCAAACTTAATCTTGCTTTGAATTATGTGTTAAAAGGAGATACTGATTTACTTCTAGGTATTTTGGTTAATTATCCTGTAATGTATTGGCTAATATCACTTTATAAATTCAAAATAATTATATTTATCAAAAAACAACAGAAATATGATCAGACATATCATGTGACTAGGGCTATTCTTCAGAGTTGAGTTTAGAGCTAAGTTTAAAGCAGAATAGATAATGCTACTTTATTCTATTCAACTACTCAGTTTTTGTTTGTTTATATTGGGAATAAGTCTATGTGTGAGACCAAGGACTTGGCAAAAAACAAAAAAACAAACAAGATAAAAAAGAGGAAGAGACAAAGAAAATGCTGCTCAGCTGCTGATAAGTGAGCCTTCTAGAATGCTCGTGCAAATTATCATAACTATAAAAAAATTGAGTTAACTAAAGATCTAGGCCAGGGATATAAACTCAGATGGTTTCACAATTCAGGCAACTAACAAACACTGGGCTAGAAGAGAAAATATGTTGCCAAATGGAAATGGTATGCTCCCAAGAAGACAGAAATAATTTATTTTTGCCCTATCTCTTCATTTTCCAAATTTAACTAATTCAAGAGTTTAGCAAGTTGTTTGTGGTAGCCAGTTTCAAGATGGTCCTTAATGATTCCCACTCCCACCTCCTGGTTTCCAGTGTTGTGTAGTCCCTTCCACATTGTATGAAGGGTGGAATGTGTGATTTAATAATAACATACTGCAGAAGTGTATGTCACTTCCAAGATTAGGTTATAAAAGAATATGGTTTCTACCCTGGATACTCTGAACACTGGTGTTCGCTGTGACCCCCACCCACACTATTCTGTCCTCTTGCTCTCTCATCACTCACTCTGGAGAAAGCTGTACTGTGAGCGGCACTGAGGAGGCTCACAAGGAGAGGAACTGAAGTCTCCTGCAAACAGCCAAATGACTGAACTGGGAAGAAGATGCTCAAGACCAATCAACTCCCAAATGACTGAAAAGGAAAACAACACAGCAAAAGTTATGTGATGAAGCTAAAGCAGTGCTTAGAGAACAATTTATAGCAATAAACACATATATTAAAAAAAAATTCAACCCAATAACCTAACCTTCCTCCTTAAGAGAAAACAAATCAAAAATTAAACCCAAAGCAAGCACAGAGAAAAAAATAAATAAAAAGGGCAGAAAAAAATAAAATAGAGCATAGAAAGACAACAGAGAAGAGCAGTAAAACCAAAAGTTGGTTCTTTGAAAAGATCAAAAATTTGACCAAGAATAAAAACCAGAATAGACTTGTTTGTAAAATCAGAAATGAAGGAAGCAATATCACCATTAACATTAAAGGTAATCAAGAAATACTACAAAAAAAAGAAAAAAGCTATACATCAACACATTAGGTATCCTACATGAAATGGCCAAATTCTTAGAAAGACACAAACTATCAAACTCACTCAAGAAGTAACAGTAAAACCTGGACCTGCAAGTAAAAAGACTGAATTAGTAACCAAAAATCTTGCCACAAAGAAAAGCCCAGGGAGACAGATTTACTGGTGAATTCTATTAGACATTTAAAGAGGAATTAAAACCAATCCTTCACAAACTCCAAAACAAGAGATGAGGAAGGAACACTTCCCAACACATTCTATGAGGGCAACATTAGCCTGATACCAAAACTGGACAAAGAAATCACATGAAAAGAAAACTACTAAACGAAATGAAAACTATCCATTATGAATAGACAAAAATCCAGTTGACTCTTGAGCTACATGGGTTAGAGCTGTGCGGATCCACTTATATGTGGATTTCTTCAATAGTAAATACTACAGTACTACACAATCTGTGACTGGTTGAATCTGTGGATGTGGAAATGCAAATACAGAGGGCTGACCATAAGTCATAAACAGATTTTCAACTGCATGAAGGGCCAGCCCCTATCCGCCACACTGTTCAAGGGCCAACTCTCCAAGAACACAGAAACAGGCAACACATAAAAAGGATTATACAACAAGACAAGGTTGTCCACGCTCACCACTATTATTCAACATAGTTTTGGAAGTTTTAGCCACAGCAATCAGAGTAGAAAAAGAAATAAAAGGAATCCAAATCGGAAAAGAAGTAAAGCGGTCACTGTTTGTAGATGACATGATACGATACATAGAGAATCCTAAAGATGCTATCAGAAAACTACTAGAGCTAATCAATGAATTTGGTAAAGTAGCAGGGTACAAAATTTATGCACAGAAACAAAATTAATGCAAAGAAATTTCTGGCATTCCTACACACTAATGATGAAAAATCTGAAAGAGAAATTAAGGAAACACTCCCATTTACCACTGCAACAAAAAGAATAAAATACCTAGGAATAAACTTACCTAAGGAGACAAAAGACCTGTATGCAGAAAACTGTAAGACACTGATGAAAGAAATTAAAGATGAGACAAACAGATGGAGAGATATACCATGTTCTTGGATTGGAAGAATCAACACTGTGAAAATGACTCTACTCCCCAAAGCAACCTACAGATTCAGTGCAATCCCTACCAAACTACCACCGGCATTTTTCACAGAACTAAAACAAAAAATTTCACAATTTTTATGGAAACACAAAAGACCCCGAATAGCCAAAGCAGTCTTGAGAAAGAAAAACGGAGCTGGTGGAATCAAGCTCCCTGACTTCAGACTATACTACAAAGCTACAGTAACCAAGACAGTATGGTACTGTCACAAAAACAGAAATATAGATCAATGGAACAGGATAGAAAGCCCAGAGGTAAACCCATGAACCTATGGTCACCTTATCTTTGATAAAGGAGGCAAGAATATACAGTGGAGAAAAGACAGCCTCTTCAATAAGTGGTGCTGGGAAAACTGGACAGCTACATGTAAAAGAATGAAATTAGAACACTCCCCAACACCATACACAAAAATAAACTCAAAATGAATTAAAGACCTAAATGTAAGGCCAGACACTATCAAACTCTTAGAGGAAAACATAGGCAGAACACTCCATGACATAAATCACAGCAAGATCCCTTTTCACCCACCTCCTAGAGAAATGGAAATAAAAACAAAAATAAACAAATGGGACCTAATGAAACTTAAAAGCTTTTGCACAGCAAAGGAAACTGTAAACAAGATGAAAAGACAACCCTCAGAATGGGAGAAAATATTTGCAAATGAAGCAACTGACAAAGGATTAATCTCCAAAATTTACAAGCAGCTTGTACAGCTCAATATCAAAAAAACAAACAACCCAATCCAAAAATGGGCAGAAGACCTAAATAGATATTTCTCCAAAGAAGATATACAAATTGCCAACAAACACATGAAAGGATGCTCAACATCACTAATCATTAGAGAAATGCAAATCAAAACTACAATGACATATCATCCCACACCAGTCAGAATGGTCATCATCAAAAAATCTAGAAACAATAAATACTGAAGAGGGTGTGGAGAAAAGGGACCACTCTTGCATTGTTGGTGGGAATGTAAATTGATACAGCCACTTTGGAGAACAGTATGGAGGTTCCTTAAAAACCTAAAAATAGAACTACCATACGACCCAGCAATCTTACTACTGGGTATGTACCCTGAGAAAACCATAATTCAAAAAGAGTTATGTACCAATATGTTCATTGTAGCTCTATTTACAATAGCCAGGACATGGAAACAACCTAAGTGTCCATCGACAAATGAATGGATAAAGAAGATGTGGCATATATACACATTGGAGTATTACTCAGCCATAAAAAGAAACTAAACTGAGTTATTTGTAGCAAGACAGATGGACCTAGAGTCTGTCACACAGAGTGAAGTAAGTCAGAAAGAGAAAAATAAATACCGTATGCTAACACATTACGTGGAGTCTGAAAAGAAAAAAAAAAATGTTCCTGAAGAACCTAGGGGCAGGACAGGAATAAAGACGTAGATGTAGAGAATGGACTTGAGGACACCGGGAGGGGGAAGAGTAAGCTGGGACGAACTGAGAGAGTGGCATGGACTTATATACACTACCAAATGTAAAACAGATAGCTAGTGGGAAGCAGCTGCATAGCACAGGGAGATCAGCTCCGTGCTTTGTGACCATCTAGAGGGGTAGGATAGGGAGGGTGGGAGAGAGATGCAAGAAGGAGGAGATATGGGGTTATATGTATATGTATAGCTGATTCACTTTGTTATAAAGCAGAAACTAACACACCATTGTAAAGCAATTATACTACAAAAAAGATGTTAAAAAAAAAAGGATTATACATCAAGACCAAGAATACAAGGTTAGTTCAACATATGAAAACCAATCAGGCAATGTAATATAACGTATTAATAAAGAACAAATGCCACATAATAATCTCCATAGATGTAGAAAAGCACTTGATACCTTTTCATGATAAAAACAATGTACAAACTAGGAATAGAAGGAAACTACCTTAATCTACAAAAGAGTATCTATGAAAAATCTACAGATAACATCACACTTAATGGTGAAGATTGAAAGTTTCCCCCATAATATCAGAACAAGAGAAGGACATATGCTCTCACTACTTCTATTCAACATGTACTGGAGGTTCTAGCCAGTGCAATTAGGCAGGAAAAAGAAATAAAAGTAATTTGGACTGAAAAAGTAGAAGTAAAACTCTCTTTATAGATAACATAATGTTGTATATACAAATTTGTAAGGAATCCACACATAAAAAATTTTAGAACTAGTACGTTCACCAAGGTTACAGGATGCCATATCAATATATAAAAATCAATTTTACTTCTATACAATGGCACTAAACAATTCTAAAAGGAAATAATTAAGAAAATAATTCCATTTACAACAGTATTACGACTTACAGGAATACAACAGTAATACAGTAATACAACAGTATTACGACTTACAGGAATAAGTTTGACAAAACATAAATAAACAGAAATACATCCTGTGTTCATGAACTGGAAAACTTAATATTGTTAACATGATAATAACTCCTCAAATTGATCAACAAATTCAACACAATCCCTATCAAAACCCTAGCTGGCATTTTTGTATAAACTGACAAGCTGATTCTAAAAAGCATATTGAAATGCAAAGGATCCAGAATAGCCAAAATAATCTTGAAAAAGAACTAAACTGGAGGATTAGCAATTCCTGATTTCAAAACTTACTATAAAGTATAATAATCAAGCCTAGGTGTTAATTTCCTAAGGACAGACATACAGATCAATAGAGTAGAATTGAGCCCCAAGAGAAACCATTAATCTATCTTTGATAAGAGTACCAAGACAATTCAGTGGGGGAAATCATTGTCTTTTCAACAAACTGTGCTAGGACAACTGGATATTTACATGCAAAATAATGAAACTGGACCTCCACCTCATACCGTATAGAATAATTAACTCAATGCATCAATGACCTAAATATAGGAGTTAAAACTATAAAAATCTGAAAGAAAACATAAGTGTAAATCTTCATGACCTTAGATTAAGGCAATGATTCCTTAGATTTGACACTAAAACACAAGCAACAAGAGAAAAAAATAGATATAATGAACTTGATTAAAATTTAAAACTTTTGTACATCAAAGGACACTAAGTGAAGAGAGTCCACAGAATAGGAGTAAATATTTACAAATCACATGTCTGATAAGGGTCTACTGTCCAAGTATATAAAGAACTCTTATAACCCAACAATAAAAAGACAAATGCCCAAATAAAAAAACAGCAAATGATTTGAGTAGACATTTCTCCAAAGAAGATATTACTATTGACCAGTAAACACATGACAAGATGATTAACATTAGTTTTTAGGGAAATGCAAATCAAAAGCACAATGAGATACCATTTCACACCGTGAAGGAGAATTATAATAAAAAATGCAGATAACATGTGTGAGTGAGAATGTGGAGAAATTTGAGTCCTCATACATGGTGGGTGGGAATGAAAAATGGTGCAGTCATTTTGGAAAATAATTTTGAAAACACATTAAAAAATGTAAACATAGAATTACCATATGACCCACCAAATTCCACCCCTAGGTAAATAACTAAGAAAACCGAAAACATATGTTCAATCAAAAGTATGTATGAATGTTCACAGCAGCATTATTCACAACAGCCAAAAAGTAGAAACAACCCAAATGAATGTCAACTGGTGAATGTATAAATAAAATGTGGTATATCCATACAATAATTATTCAATCATAAAAAGAAATGAACTGATGCATGTTACAACAAGAATGAACCTCAAAACATGCTAAATGAAGGCTGCACATAGTGCAATTTCATTTATATGAAATGTTTAAAACAGGCAAATCTACAAAGAGAAATCTATTAGATTAGTGGTTGCCAGAGATTGGAGAAGAGTAAAAGAATGATGAGTGAGTGTTCATCTAGTAATGGGTTTCTTTTTTAGGGTGAAGAAAATGTTCTGGAATCAGATAGCAGTGATGGTTCTAAAACTTTGTTAATGAGTGTATTAAAAACCACTGAATTTTATACTTTAAAAAAGTGAATTTTATAGTATGTGAATTATATCTCAATTAAAAAAATAGGAAGAAAGGATAAATTAGAAAGTGGAACTTAGAGCCCAGAGGGCAGATTCAAGAGCCAGAAAGAATTTTTCCTTAAGATCTAATCAAATAACTTCCAACATTTGCCCAGCTGGATTTCAGGATTGCTATGGAACAGTGACCCCTGCGTGCACCCCATTTCGCTATTTTTGAACAAGAGTGTTTACAGTGGTTATCCTATGCCTGTCCTAACATTGTATGTTGGGTGTGTGTGGGCAAGTAATTTGCCTTTTTTTTTTTTTTTTTTTTTTTTTGCGGTACGCGGGCCTCTCACTGCTGCTGCCTCTCCCGTTGCGGAGCACAGGCTCCGGATGCGCAGGCCCAGCGCCCATGGCTCATGGGCCCAGCCGCTCCGCGGCATGTGGGATCTTCCCAGACCAGGGCACGAACCCACGTCCCATGCATCGGCAGGCGGACTCTCAACCACTGCGCCACCAGGGAAGCCCGTAATTTGCCTTTTTACTTTTAAAGGTCTACCGATCAAGAGAAACTATATTTGAAGTGCTATACCAAAGGAACTACACTCAAGGAACTTCATTTGTATCTGAAACTGAACTAGATAACAAGAGTGTGGTCTCTGAGATGATGCTGTAGTAAGATAAGACTTTTGGAGGTCTTGGGCAGGGGTGAGTGTATTTTACACATGGGAGAGATGTGAGTCACCAGAACCAACTGATTCCAACTTCCTTGTATTCACTCCTTTGTTTAGTATTCTTCCACACTCATAGGTAGCATATAATGCTACTATTTACCTAGAGAGAGAGTTGCTCTTAGGACCAATCTAAGAATATCTGTGTAGGCTGTCTCAATTATAAGACTGTCAAAGTGGATAATGTTGGTCACTAATCCAACAAAAATTTTAAAGACCAGGATGATGGTATTTTTCTTATCTTCTCTTTCTCCAAAATCCATTTCCCTTCTCTCCATGTGTGATATGTATTAACAATTAATACTTATACAGCACTTTATTTAACATGAAGAACTCTGACACATACTGGTATCATTTAATGACAAATATCATATCAGTGCAGATAATGATATAATGAAAGGTAAGAAGGAAAGCAAAGTTCTACAGAACCACTTATGGTGTACAGTTCTTGCCCTTGCCTTCTATTCTTCCCCAAATATTTTTTTTCTAAAAATTTCAATCTACAGAGAAGTTGAAGAGTACAATGTACTTCGACAAAATTTTACCTCTATAGATTCAACAACTATTGACATTTTGCGTCATTGGATTTACATATAAACTCACACACACAGGTTATTTATGGGTGAAGCATTTGAAAGTTGCAGATATCATGAAGCTTTAACTCTACTTGAGAAATAAAGAACAAGAACATTATGATACATAACTATAACGCCATCATCCCTTTCAAAAAATTTAACACAAAAAATATAGTCCCCAACTTTCCTCATTATCTCCTTTACAGCTTTTTCCTCCCCAATCTCAGGTTGCAATCCAGGATTACACATTATATATTTTTTAACATCTTTATTGGAGTATAATTGCTTTACAATGGAGTGTTAGCTTCTGCTTCATAACAAAGTGAATCAGTTATACATATACATATGTCCCCAGATCTCTTCCCTCTGGCATCTCGCTCCCTCCCACCCTCTCTAGCCCACCCCTCTAGGTGGTCACAAACCACCTAGCTGATCTCCTTGGGCTATGTGGCTGCTTCCCACTAGCTATCTATTTTACTTTTCCCAGCTTACCCTTTCCCCTCCCCGTATCCTCAAGTCCATTCTCTAGTAGGTCTGCATCTTTATTCTCATCTTGCCCCTAGGTTCTTCATGACCTTTTTTTTTTTTTTGGATTCCATATATATGTGTTAGCATACGGTATTTGTTTTTCACTTTCTGACTTACTTCACTCTGTGTGACAGACTCTAGGTCCACCCACCTCACTACAAAAAACTCAATTTCGTTTCTTTTTATGGTGGAGTAATATTCCATTTTATGTATGTGCCACATCTTCTTTATCCATTCATCTGTTGATGGACACTTAGGTTGCTTCCATGTCCTGGCTATTGTAAATAGAGCTGCAATGAACACTTTGGTACATGACTCTTTTTGAATTATGGTTTTCTCAGGGTATATGCCCAGTAGTGGGATTGCTGAGTCATATGGTAGTTCTATTTTTAGGTTTTTAAGGAACCTCCATACTGTTCTCCATAGTGGATGGATCAATTTGCATTCCCACCAACAGTGCAAGAGTGTTCCCTTTTCTCCACTCCCTCTTGAGCATTTATTGTTTGTAGATTTTTTGATGATGGCCATTCTGACTGGTGTGAGATGATATCTCATTGCAGTTTTGATTTGCATTTCCCTAATGATTAATGACGTTGAGCATTCTTTCATGTGTTTGTTGGCAATCTGTACATCTTCTTTGGAGAAATATCTATTTAGGTCTTCTGCCCATTTTTGGATTGGGTTGTTTGTTTTTTGATATTGAGCTGCATGAGCTGCTTGTAAATTTTGGAGATTAATCCTTTGTCAGTTGCTTCATTTGCAAATATTTTCTCCCATTCTGAGGGTTGTCTTTTCATCTTGTTTACAGTTTCCTTTGCTGTGCAAAAGCTTTTAAGTTTCATTAGGTCTCATTTATTTTTGTTTTTATTTCCATTTCTCTTGGAGGTGGGTCAAAAAGGATCTTGCTGTGATTTATGTCATAGAGTGTTCTGCCTATGTTTTCCTCTAAGAGTTTGATAGTGTCTGGCCTTACATTTAGGTCTTTGATCCATTTTGAGTTTATTTTTGTGTATGGTGTTAGGGCATGTTCTAATTTCATTCTTTTACAGGTAGTTGTCCAGTTTTCCCAGCACCACTTATTGAAGAGGCTGTCTTTTCTCCACTGTATATTCTTGCCTCCTTTATCAAAGATAAGGTGACCATATGTGTGTGGGTTTATCTCTGGGCCCTCTGTCCTGTTCCATTGATCTATATTTCTGTTTTTGTGACAGTAGCATACTGTCTTGATTACTGTGGCTTTGTAGTATAGTCTGAAGTCAGGGAGCCTGATTCCTCCAGCTCTGTTTTTCTTTCTCAAGATTGCTTGGGCTATTCGGGGTCTTTTGTGTTTCCATAAAAATTGTGAATTTTTTTGTTCTAGTTCTGTGAAAAATGCCAGTGGTAGTTTGGTAGGGATTGCATTGAATCTGTAGATTGCCCTGGGTAGTATAGTCATTTTCACAATGTTGATTCTTCCAATCCAAAAACATGGTATATCTCTCCATCTGTTGGTATCATCTTTAATTTCTTTCATCGGTGTCTTATAGTTTTCTGCATACAGGTCTTTTGTCTCCTTAGGTAGGTTTATTCCTAGATATTTTATTCTTTTTGCTGCAATGGTAAATGGGAGTGTTTTTTAAATTTCACTTTCAGAGTTTTCATCATTAGTGTATAGGAATGCTAGAGATTTCTGTGCATTAATTTTGTATCCTGCTACTTTACCAAATTCATTGATTAGCTCTAGTAGTTTCCTGGTAGCATCTTTAGGATTCTCTATGTATATTATCATGTCATCTGCAAACAGTGACAGCTTTACTTCTTCTTTTCCGATTTGGATTCCTTTTATTTCTTTTTCTTCTCTGATTGCTGTGGCTAAGACTTCCAAAACTATGTTGAATAACAATGGTGAGATACACATTGTATTTGATTGTCATGTCTCCCTAGTCTTTCCTCCTGCTTTTTTTTTCTTTTTTTAAAATTTCCATGCCATGTATCTTGTAGCATGTCCCTAAATTTGGATTAGGTTGCTTATGATTTAGGTTCAGGTTAATAATTTTTGACAGGAATAGTACATCAGTGATATGCCTTTTGGTTTATCATACCAGTTGATCCCAGTGTTAGTGATGTTGTTGATCACTAGCTGTAAGGTGGTATCCAACAGATATTTCCATTTTAGAGTTACCTTTTCTCCTTTGTAATTAGTAATCTATGGAGTAATACTTTAATGTGATTATCCTCTTCCCCAACAATCTTATACTTACCCAATGTTTTCAGTATCTATTGATAATTCTTGCCAGAATCAACTGGTACACTACTGGTTACAAAAAATTAATTTTCTTAATTCCATTATTCATTTTCTATTTTTCTGTAATATTCTTTAAAAAAAAGAAATGCCTTCTCTTCTGTGACCCTTACCTTTTATTTTTTGTTATTAACACTATGAACTCATAGACTGTCTCTTGTTATCCAATATGTTATCTACGACTTCATTATTCATTTTAATGCACAAATTATTCCAAATTTGCCCAGTGGAAATCCCTTCATGCTGGTCCTTATATCCTTTTGATATACCTTCTGTTTTTGAGGACTTCCTTTTTTTTTTCTGTTTTCTTTTAGCATATAAAAAATAGTCCATGTCTACTTCTACTTTTCCTGTCCCTGACTTGGAATCAACCAATATTCCAAATACCCTATTTCTCCTACTTGTGGTAGGAACTGGTATTTAGGCATCAAGGTCTGATGATAAGTGTGGTCATTGCTACTATGGTGTCATTGTTTCTAAAATCTTACAGTAGGAAAAGTTAATAAATGCTAACTATATACATACTTAAATCATGAGTTCATACTGGGACCTCTATTACCATGGAGTTCTTCTTTTTCTTCCCCCGTTCCATATTTTTATTCCCTTCTCTTACAGTAAAAACTCACAAAATTACTAAACCAATACAACTATTGAAAAATGTTTATCCTTAAAATAACCCCACTGAGAGTACAGAGCACTATATTAGTTATTTGAATTAATTTTTCCTGAGTTTTGTATTATTGATATGATATAGTTAGGTTTATTTGCTTTTTTTGTTTGACCCAATCACAGGGCTTCCTCCCCCATCCTTGTTGATTTAATTTTATTTAAAAAATGCACAAAATTAACATGTCTCAAAACTCAAAACTATACAAGACTCAAAGAAGGTTCACTTATTTTATTTTCCACTACTCCCAAAATAACCAAATTTTATTAGTTTCTGATTTATGCTTTTGTGTTTTTTTGTATAAAAATAAGAAAATAGATTCATATATTCTTTCCTCTTCTTTCTTAAAAGTTAACACAGTATATATCCCATTTTCTTCCTCTTGCTTTTTTCACTTAAAAGTATATACCAAGTTAATCCTTATCAGTTCATAGAGATGTTCTTAAAAAAATTTTTTTAACTGAAGTACAGTTGATGTACAATATCAAATAATTTTCAGGTGTACAACAGGGATTTACAATTTTTAAAAATTATATTCCATTTATAGTTACTATAAAATACTGGCTATATTCCTTGTATTGTACAATACATCCTTGTAGCTTATTTATTTTATACAGAATAGTTTGTACCTCTTAATCCCCAACCCCTATCTTGCTCTTCCCCCCTTCCCTCTCCACACTGATAACCACTAGTTTGTTCTCTATATCTGTGAGTCTGTTTTTTGTTATATTCACTAGTTTACTTTTTTAGATTTCACATTTAGAAGATATCATACAGTATTTGTTTTTCTCTAACTTATTTCATAAGCATTATACCCTCCAAGTCCATCCATGTTGTTGCAAATTTCATTCTTTTTTATGGTTTTGTATTCCATTGTACATATATGCAATATCTTCTTTATCCATTCATCTGTTGATGGACATTTAGGTCACTTTATTCTATTCTACAGCTCCATGGTAAGCCATTGTTTCTACCACGTGGTCAACCTGTCTCCTATGGGTGGGCATGTGATTTCAAACATTTTGCTATTATAAATAATGCTGCAATAAATAATTTTGTGCATTTCTATTCTCATGTTGTTAAACAAGTACCAACAGGTAAATTCTAAAATGTGGGATTATTGTAAATACATATGTAGTTTTAATAGATATTGCTTAATACTTCTTTGTCAGGACTGTACATTTTGTACTTACCACTGCAATTAATGAAAGTGACTGCTACCTCATAGGTACCCTAACTGAGTGCTGTCAGGCTTTTGAATTTTTGCTAATCTAATAGAAGAGAAATGGTAACTCAGTATTGTTTTAATTTGTAGCTTTAGTATAAATTTAAGGGTCATTTAAATATCTTATTTTTCTGTGTGTAACACTCTGCTAACACCTTTTGTCCATTTTTCTATTAAGTGGTTGGTCCTATTTTTTCCCTTATTAATTAAAAAAAATTCCTTATATACTAGGAGATTAACTATTGTAATATACAATGCAAGTATGTTTTCCCAGTTTGCCTTTGTCTTTTAACTTTGACTATTGGACTTTCTTGCTAGACAAATTTCTATTTAATATAAATAAACTCTTTAAATGTAGTCAATATTCTATTTTATTGCATCTGGACTTTAAGTCATACAGAAAGCCTTTGCCCCCTATTCCAGGTTACAACAGAATTCACTCATATTATCTCCTAGTATGTACATGGTTACATTATTTTGTGTTATATTGAAATCTCTTACCCAATTTGAAATTTATTCCAGTGTACATGAGATATGGATCTAATTTTACCTTTTTCTGATTAGTTTTCCAATTATCCTAAAATCAGTTATTATCCTAAAATCAGTCCATCATTTTCCCTGTGATTTGAAATGCCACCTACATCATATATCTATTTCCCTGGGTGTGTGGGTCTATTTCTCAATGAGTTTGTTTGCCCATTCAGGTAACAGTACTGCCATTTTAATTAGAGAGGTTTTAATAACTGGAAGAGCCAGTACTAGATCTTTTTAAAAACCTATTCTTGCATATCTGTATTTCCATATGGTAGCTCCAAAGGGGTGGATGAGATTTCCTAAAGGAATCATATTAAATTTATATATTTATTTAGGGAAACCAAAATTGCTTGTTTATTCCAAAGTATTTGTCTTTTTTTAACTACTGTAAATAGAATTATATCATCTGACTATGTGTACATGAAAGACACTGTTGCTTTAAATTTTGACATTGTACTTATTTTTTTTTTTTTTTGCTGCATTGGGTCTTTATTGCTGTGTGCGGGCTTTCTCTAGTTGCGGGGTGTGGGGGTCTTTATTGTGGTGTGCAGACTTCTCATTACAGTGGCTTCTCTTGTTGCGGAGCAGTGGCTCTAGGTGCATGGGCTTCAGTAGTTGCAGCACGTGGGCTCAGTAGTTGCAGCACACGGGCTCAGTAGTTGCAATATGCAGGCCCTGAAGTGCACGGGCTTCAGTAGTTGTGGCACATGGGCTCAGTAGTTGCGACATGTAGGCCCTAAAGTGCAGTGGCTTCAGTAGTTGTGGCACATGGGCTCAGTAGTTGCAGCACACGGGCTCTGGGGCATGTGGGCTTCAGTAGTTGTGGCTCAAGGGCTCTAGAATGCAGACTCATTAGTTCTGGTGCATGGCCTTAGTTGTTCTGCGGCATGTGGGATCTTCCCGGACCAAGGATTGAACCCGTGTCACCTGCACTGGCACACGGGTTCTTTTTTTTTTTTTAATATAAATTTATTTATTTTTAGCTGCATTGGGTCTTCTTTGCAGTGCGCGGGCTTCTCATTGCAGTGGCTTCTCCTGTTGCGGAGCACAGGCTCTAGGCGTGCGGGCTTCAGTAGTTGTGGCTCACGGGCTCTAGAGTGCAGGCTCAGTATTTGTGGTGCACGGGCTTAGTTGCTCCACGGCATGTGGGATCTTCCCGGACGAGGGATCAAACCCATGTCCCCTGCATTGGCAGGCAGATTCTTAACCACTGCACCACCAGGGAAATCCCTGTGCTAAATTCCTTTACTGTTTGAGTTAGTTTTATTATCAATGTTCTTGGTGTTCTAATATCATTTGCAAACAGAACTAGTTGTATTTCTTCTTCCAATTCTTATGAATCTAAAACAGTTTTCTCTTATCTAATTGCACAAACCCAAACCTCCAACAAGATGCTGAATAGTGGGGACACAGGACAATCCTATCTTGTTCCAGTTTTAGTAGGAATGCTGTCAGTAGTTTCCACATTTTAAGCTGTATTTTAAAAACAGGAGTATATGTGTTTTATCAGGTTGAAAATACATGCATAAATTCCTTTTTTTTTACCAAATATATTTAGCAGGAACATGCTGAATTTTTCCAAAGACCTTTCGAACATCAGTAGAGATGAAGTACACTTTTTGTTCTTCCTTAGAGTAACAGGTGATTTATGTTAATGGATTTCCTAAGACAGAACCATTGATCAATGGAACACTTGATCAATGATGTATTATTTTACTACAACACTGTAGAATTTTGTTTGATATTTTTGTATTGATATAAATGAGATTATTCTGTAGTCGTGTGTGTGTATGTGTGTGAACTATATGAGATTTTTATCTAGATCAACATCATAGTCATTTAAAAAATAATTTGGGAACTTACTTTTTATGTTCTGAAAGATTTTATGAAACATAGAGATTAGCTGATCTTAGAAATTTTGGTAAAATATAACTTTTAAACCTCCCAGCTTGGTGTTTTTGTTGGTTTCTTGATACATTTTTCTATTGCTTAAAAAAAAACACATAAAAACGAATAACTTGTTTAAGTCTTCTAGCTCTTTGGAGACAATTTTGGTAAACTGGATTTTCCTATTAATTTTATCCATTTCACCTAAGTTGTATAAAACAGAATCTATGACTTTTTAAATTTTCTGCTTCAATGATTATTTCCCCCTTATCATGTCTTCTACATCCCTGCTTTCTCCCTCTGTGCTAACCTCTCCCCTGTTCCCTGGCCAATTGGTTAACTAGTACTTTATTTCATGGCCTTTTCCAAAGAAAAAACTTCTTTTTCTATTTATTTTTTAGTCTTAATGTTTTTCTGTCTTCCACCTTAATAATTTTTGCTTTTATCTTTATTATTTCCTTCCTTGTTCATTATTCTGATTTACTTTGAGTTTTTTTTTTTTTTTCAGGAGCGCCTTGTGGCTTGTGGGATCTTAGTTCCCTGACCAGGGATTGAACCCGTGGCTCCCTGCAGTGGAAGCAGAGAGTCCTTATCACTGGATTGCCAGGGAATTCCTATTTTGTGATTTTTTTCCCTAGCTTTTTTTGATGGGAATTTAACTTATTCTCATTCTGTAGTTTTTACTGATAAAAATATTAAAGGCCAAATCTTTTCCTAATCACTGTTTTAATTATATCCCCTAGATTCTTACATGTATTTTTTCATTATTAGTATATTTTAAAGAGATCCTATACTTTTTTTCTTCCCTTTCACACTAAAGTTGTTTAAAAGAATGTTTACATTGTAGGTGCATAGGACTTAATTTTTTGCTGTTGTTATTCATTTCTATCTTTATGGCATTATGATTTAAAAAAAGCTTTTTTTTGGTACTGTTTCTACTTTATGAACTTCTCAGGATTTCTTTTTGACTTTGTATATAAATTTTTTGTGAATGTTCTATGTACACTTGAGAAAAAAGAATAGTTCATATTACCTGAGGATAGAGTTATACCCATAAACTACCCCTTACTATTATTTTAGGGTTTCTACTATATATCCTTACTTATTTTATTTATTTATTTTATTTGAAATACAACTTTATTCTAACTGAAAAGAAATGGGAATGACCGTAACAAACAAGATTCCACCACTGAATACTGTGATGTGACTGTAGCAGTCTTATATTTGAAACTCAAGGAGGAAACAACTGTGTTCCAAAACACCTAAATATGCAGGTCCAAAAAAAATGAAGGTTTTTCTTTTTTAACTGCCACATTCACTCTGAAGCTCATTCATCTCCTTCAGCATCCCAAAGATTAAGCACATGTTCTGCTTAGCTATATAATAAAGTGGCAAACATGCTGCACCACTGACATCACAGGACAGTTGCCTATAAAACTAGACTTCTGACACTGGGCTCCAGCTTCACTTTCTCACAGGTCATCATCTTCATCCGGGAGGGCAGTTGTCTGAGTAGCCTCTAGATCGTGCTCATACTGTGCTGCCAACGCTGGGTCCATGACCACCTCTGGCAGGGCGAGAGCAGGCATGGCGACGAACTCCAAGTTAGAGTCTCCGATCAGTTTTCTAGCAAGCCAGAGGAAGGGCTTTGCAAAGCTGTAGTTACTTTTGGCAGAAATGTCATAGTACTGAAGATTCTTCTTTCGGTGTAAGACAATTGACTTTGCCTTAACCCTTCTGTTCTTAATACCCACTTTGTTGCCACACAACACGATGGGGATGTTCTCACACACTTGTACTAGATCTCTATGCACGTTCTTGTAAGTAACTCTCGATGTTACATCAAACATTATAATGGCACACTGAGCTTGGATATAATAGCCATCTCTCAGTCCACCAAATTTCTCCTGACCAGCTGTATCCCATACATTGAACTGAATAGGTCCTCTGCTGGTATGGAACACAAAGGGATGGACCTCAACACCCAAGGTAGCTACATACTTCTTCTCAAATTCACCACTCGGATGACGTTTCACAAATGTAGTTTTACCAGTACCACCATCACCAACCAATACAAGTTTGAACTGAACTTGGGGTTCTCCTTGGGCAGTCATTGTTATGTTACTCCTCCCGGCTGCCTCCCGCTGCCACCGCCGGGACGTCCCGATCCCCGGCCCCGCGGCCCCTGCCTTGGCCTCCTCCTTACTTATTTTAGATCCACTTTACCGATCTAGGACTGAAAGTAACATGTTAATACTCCTGAGGTGCTTGTCCTTTACTCTGAATTCTCTCAAGTTTCTGCTTTATGAAGTTCACTGCTATATTATTTGACACAAATATTAATAAATATTATTTATGAGTTAAGGCCCTTAACAAAGTTTTTTGTCCTCAAGACAACCAATGTAATTTGGTATGCAAGAGAAATATTTTGAGTATTTCACATTTAATTGTACAGACTATTTTTTAAAATGTCTAACCCAAGGGTTAAATTTTCATAAATTAAAACAATTTTATTCCTTCATCAAGGGCATTCTTAAGTGTAACAGACCTTTCTTTTTACTACAATGTGTGCGGTGCTGAAGAACACAAGGACTACCAGGTATAGTTTAGTGCCACTGGTTTGACTCATGCTGGGGTACCAGTAATTTTAACCAACATTGCTCTTGCACCATCAGTTTTAAGGTCAACACAGCAAAAGTGGCAAGTAACATCTTAGAATCATATTTTATAAAGTTTTGACCTTGCAGATTCCTTCAATGAGTCTTAGAGACCCAAGAGTTCCATGTACAACACTTGGAGAACCACCAAACTTAGTATATTTTTAACCCATAATAAATAGTACACTGGAAGGCAATATAGAAGAATGGTTGGAAATACATCATTGTAGTCAGATACACCTGGAATCAAATTTCAGCTCTGCTGATTACAAGCTGTATAACATTGTGTAAGTTACTTTATAAGCTATAATTTATCTGTAAAGCAGTTTTACTAATAGTGTCTAAAGGAGTTGCTTCAAGGATTAAATGAACTAATGTATAGAGAGTGCTTACCCAGTGCTTATCACATATTCCTCAAAAAGCAGTAGCCTAATTACATAATTTTTATATAAGGCAACTATTTTCTAACAATCCCTATCAGGAGAAAAAAATCAAAGACAATAATTTGGGAAATCTCCCTAGACCAAAAACTTTAAAAATGAGCAAAATACTTGAAGCATTAAATTCCTAGAATTTCAGGATGTAGAATTTCAGATGCCAGCAAATTTTGACATTTTCACTTTAATAGCCTTTTTAAAAAAATTGACTTTTTAACTTTATCTTTTCTATTTTATCTTTGCCTATTATTTCACAAGTTTTGTTGATATCTTCTGTGTCTGCCTTTCTCCTAATTATTTAGGGTCACTTTATTTTATTTTTTATTTTATTTATTTTTGGCTGTGTTGGGTCTTCATTGCTGTGCGTGGGCTTTCTCTAGTTGCGGTGAGCAGGAGTTACTCTTTGATGCGGTGTACAGGCTTCTTATTGCGGTGGCTTCTCTTGCTGTGGAGCACGGGCTCTAGGTGCGTGGGCTTCAGTAGCTGCAGCACACGGGCTCAGTAGTTGTGGTTCGCGGGCTCTAGAGCGCAGGCTCAGTAGTTGTGGCACACGGGCTTAGTTACTCCGCAGAATGTGGGATCTTCCCAGACCAGGGCACGAACCCGTGTCCCCTGCACTGGCAGGTGGATTCTTAACCACTGCACCACCAGGGAAGTCCCTTAGGGTTACTTAAAAAAAAAAAAAACTCCTTCACTTAGATGCTCCGCTGACTTATTAAATTTCAAATCTTTTTCTTAATATAAAAATTTAAGGCTATAAATCTCCTTCTACCAAATCTTATAAGGCTTATATAAGAGCTTTAAAATGTATTTTTAATATTATTTAGTGCCAAATATATCCTGATAGCCATTAGGATTCCTTCTTTATCCCATAAATTACTTAAAAATATCATAATATTTCCATATACATAAACTTATTCCATTAAAGTTATCTTTTTTGTTACTGATTGCCATCTTAACTGAACTGTATCAAGAAATATGGTCTGTGTGATATCAGTTTTTACTTGTTGATAACTTCTTGGGCTTCCCTGGTGGCGCAGTGGTTGGGGGTCCGCCTGCCGATGCAGGGGACGTGGGTTCGTGCCCCGGTCTGGGAGGATCCCACGTGCCGCGGAGCAGCTGGGCCTGTGAGCCATGGCCGCTGAGCCTGCACGTCTGGAGCCTGTGCTCCACAACGGGAGAGGCCACTGCAGTGAGAGGCCCGAGTAATGCAAAGGGAAAAAAAAGAAAAAAAAAAGTTTAAGATAACTTTTTAATGGCACAAAATGCAGTCAGTTTTTATAAAACTTTGAGTATACTTGAAAACATGTTTACAAGGTTTCGAAATTTGCAATGATTAGGTTTGGGGCTCTATGTATGTCCATTACCTCAAACTTATTAACTATGTTCTTCAAATCTTCTTTCTTCTCATTAACATTAGGTCTGTTGGACTTAACAAGATTTTAAACTCCCTATGACGTTCTCCTTGTACTTTTGATAATTTTTGCATCATATTTTCAGGCTGTGTTATTCTGACACACATATTCACAATTGTCATGGTTTTCTGGTGAAACAGTACCTTTTATCATAATATAAAAATCCAATTAATTTTTAATACTTCTCTCTGTCTTTATAAGTCATTACGTTTGATGTTATACATTGTTATGCATATTTGGTCAGGCTTTTACTACTGTGTATTCTTTTATAAAGAACATATAGGTGGATTTGAATTTTTAATCTATCTAATAATCAATGTCTTAATTGGAGAACTCGTACTACATCTATTTAAATAACTAGTATTTCTATTTATTCCTTTTTTTTTTTTTTTTTTTTGCGGTACGCGGGCCTCTCACTACTGTGGCCTCTCCCGCCGTGGAGCACAGGTTCCAGATGCGCAGGCCCAGCAGCCATGACCCACGGGCCCAGCCGCTCCGTGGCATGCGGGATCCTCCCAGACCGGGGCACGAACCCGTGTCCCCTGCATTGGCAGGCAGACTCCCAACCACTGCGCCACCAGGGAAGCCCTAGTATTTCTATTTATCCCTATTTTTTGCTTTTATAGGTCCTAATTTTTCTTTTGAAAGAATTTTTCCATGTATTTTCCCTCTTCTACTGGTTTGAAACTAGTATCTCTAGAGCTATTCTTTCATTACTTAGCCCCCAAAATTTCAGATGCATTATTTTTCCTTGTCAAGGAGAGTCTGAAGTTAATAAATATACTTGCTCTATTAAAAAGGGCTGTACAGTGCTTTAATTCCACTCATACCACTCTAGATTTACATGCTCTTGTTTTCAGGTAATGGGATTTATTAATCCCACAAGTAGCTATTATTTTTATTATCTTATGCAATCAGTTTTTCTTTAGATTTACTTCAATGTTTACCAATTCGTACTTTCACTCCTCCTTACATTTCAGACTTTCTTTTCAAGATTGTTTTAGTTTTTCCTCAAGTATAACCCTCAAAGGGTTTTTTGGTTGTGGTTTTGTTTTAAGTCTATTGGAGGTAAAGTTTCTGTTTTCCGTTTTTTGGGTTTTTTTTGTGGTATGCAGGCCTCTCACTGTTGTGGACTCTCCCGTTGAGGAGCACAGGCTCCGGACGTGCAGGCTCAGCGGCCATGGCTCACAGGCCTAGCCGCTCCGTGGCATGTGGGATCTTCCCGGACTGGGCACAAACCCGTGTCCCCTGCATTGGCAGGTGGACTCTCAACCACTGCGCCACCAGGGAAACCCCTGTTTTCCATTTTTTTAACGTGCAAACAAATTTGTTTCTTGAAAGAGCTTTTACCAGATCCTAAGTTGATAGTCAGTTTCTTTTGTAGGAGTCCATTTCTGCTTAGAAAGCAGCTGTCAGTCTGTTATTCAACTGTAAGTAATCAGTCCTGTACTTCTGGCTGTTATCAACATTTTCTCTTGCTCTGCAGTCTTCAACTAAGTCTGATGTGAATTTATTTTCACTCATCCTGTTAGGTAACACTAGGATCCCTGAATATGATTCATGTCTTTCATAAATTCTAGAAAATTCTCTGGTAGTATCTCTTTAAATATTGCCTCTCTTAAATTCTATTTATAATCCCCACCTTAAATTCTGATTAGGGCTCCCCTGGTGGCGCAGTGGTTGAGAGTCCGCCTGCCGATGCAGGGGACATGGGTTTGTGCCCCAGTCCGGGAAGATCCCACATGCCGCGGAGCGGCTGGGCCCCTGAGCCATGGCCACTGAGTCTGCGCATCCAGAGCTCCACAGTGGATTTTTTTATTTTATTTTTTATACATGTTGGGTAGTTTATGATAGTCTCTAGCTTTTACTCATGCTTTTAATTTTAAACTTCATATTTCTTTAAATAGATTAAAACATACCCTTTTTATATCCTTATCTTTTAATTACAAAATCCAGTCTTTGAAGGTTGGTTCTGATTCTTTATTATTTCTGCCAACAATTATAAACTGTTTGCTTATGTGTTTTATGATTTATTTTATTTTGGGGGGAATGAATTCATTTTTTAAAGAACTATATTTGGGACTATTTTGAAAACAAAGATGATTAAAAAAAAATTTTTATTGTGGTAAAATACACATAATGTAAAATTTACCATCTTAACCATTTTAAGTGTATAGTTTAGTTCAGTGGTATTATATACATTTATAATGTTGTACAACCTTCACCACAATCCATCTCCATAATTTTTCATCTTATAAAACTGAAACTATACCCATTAAACAATAATCTCTCATCCTCCTCCACTCACAGCAACCGCAATTCTACTTTCTGTCTCTATGATTTTGACTACTCCAACTACCTCATATATAAGTGGAATCACACAGTATTTGTCATTTTGTGACTGGTTTATTTCACTTAGTGTAATATCCTCCTCAAGGTTCCACCATGTTTAAGTATATGTCAGAATTTTCCCCCTTTTAAGGGTGACTAATATTCCATTGTATATATACACTACATTTTGCTTATCCATTCTTCTGTCCATGGACAACTGGGTTGCTTCCAATGCAAGATGGTTTTAAATTAAATTCTAGATTTTTGAATTAGTTTGAATTCAGATTCTTAAACCCTGTGGCAATTAGTCAATGGCTAAAAATTACCAGGGGAGATTTTCTCCTTTTGGATACAGGTATATATTCTTGCTCTCTATTTTAAGTTTTGATTTTTAATCTAGGATTTTTCATTGTTTCTTTAATGAGAGTTTCATATTTCTAATCGTCTATATTTCCAGAATCAAGAAACCAAATCTTCCTTGGTTATAAAATTCCTTGTCATTTCAAAAATAAATACTTCTTTAACAATTCATTTAAAAAACAAGTTATTCATATGCCTTACGTTTAAAAGATATAATTCACGTAAACATACAGAATTATCTCTTTAGATAGTTTAAATATACTAAGGTGATTTATGTTATCTACCTTAAATAACCTTTGAAGCTTAATGATGTAGTGAGGCATGTAAACTTCCTAGGGGAACATTCTGAGCAGCTCTAACCCTGTGGAAAAATTTTAAGTCTAAATGTAGAATAATAAGCAAAAGAGCAAATTATTTTTCAATGTTGTCATATCTCATGACAATTCCTGGAGATTTAGTGTTGAATTCTCATAGTAAAGGGTAGAGTTGGTTAAATCCCCACAGTAAAACTCTCCTTGGGGCCGAGTTACTCATCCTGACAAAAAGCACTCTTTGCTATCTTTTTGATATGCCTCTATGTTTCAACATTAAGTAAGATCTGAAAAGCCTATGGGAACCAGAAAGTAAAAATCAGATTAAGGGAAAAAAATCTATGATATGCTTTCAGAATCTTTCCTTCCTTAAGAAAACTAAAAAGCAGATGATATTAGAGAACTTTCAGAATAAAGAATCCAGTATATATAGTCTATGCCTTCTTAAAAACTAAGATCACCTGTTTCTTTGAAAACGTCGTTAAAATTGATAACCTCTAACCAGGATGCCAAGAAAGAGTGGCAAGACACAAGTTACAAAAACAGAAATGAAAAAAAAGCCATCAAAATTGATCTCATGAATATTAAAAGGATGATAAATAAACATTATGAACAACTTCATACCCACAAATATGATAACTTACACGAAACAGACCAATTATTTGAAAGACACAATCTGGCAAAACACACACAAAGAAATACATAACATGGGTAAGCTTATATCTGTTAAAAATGAATGAATAATCACCTTTCAAAGCAGAAAGCACCAACCCAGATGGTTTCACTGGTGAATTCTATCAAGTATTAGGGAAGAAATTACACCAATACCCTACCACCTCTTCCAGAGAATAGAAGAGGTGGGAGTACTTACCAATTCATTCTAAGGTCAGCATTATAGTAATACAAAAGAAAGATAAAGCAACAGAGCAATATCTCTCATGAAAATAAATTTAAAAATCTTGCTAAATACTAGCAAATCGAATCCAACAATGTACAAATGGAATTGTACACAATGACCAAGTGGAATTTATTTCAGGTATACAAAGCAGATTCAACATTTGAAAACCAATTAATGTAATCGAGTACATCAACAGGCTAAGAAGAAAAATCATATGATCACCTCAACTGATGCAGAAAAAGCATCTGACAAAACCTAACACTCATTCATAATAAAAACTCAGCAAACCAGGAACAGAGAACTTCTTCAACTTGATAAATAACATCTACAAAAACCTAAAACTAACATCATACTTAATGGTGAAAAACTAGATATCTTCCCCCCTAAGATCAGGAACAAGGTAAGGATGCCCCCTCTTATCACACCTATTCAGCATCATAATGGAAGCTCTAGGTAACATAATAAAAAGCTCTAGGTAACAAGAAAAAACAACAAGACATATACATACGGGGAATAAAGAAATAAAACTGTTCACAGATAACATGATTGTCTATATGAAAGAATCAACAAAAAAATTCCTGGATATGAATACAGTGAGAAGTTTGACAAAGAGTTACAAGATATAAAGAAGAACCAAACAGAGATGAAAAATACAATTTAACTGAAATGAAAATTACACTACTAGAAGAAAACAACAGTACATTAATGATACAAAGGAACAGATTAGTGAGCTGAAAGACAAAAGCAGTGGAAATCACTGAAGCTGAACCGAAGAAAGAAAAGAAATGAGGGCAGTTTAAAAGACCCCTGGCACAACATCAAGTGTACGTACAGTCCCACTAGAGGGGTCCCAGAGGAGATGAGAGAGAAAAAGGGGCAGAAGACATAATAGCTAAAAAATTCATTAATATGGGAAAGGTCCAGGAAGCAGAGAGTCCCATACAGGATCAACCCAAAGAGGACCACACCAAGACACATTGTAATTATAATGGCAAAAATTAAAAATAAAGAGAGAATATTAAAAGCAGCAAGGGAAAAGCAACAAATTATATAAGGGAACATTCATTCAGCTACCAGCTGACTTTTCAGCAGAAACTCTACAGGCCAGAAGGGAGTGGCATGATATATTTAGAGTAATGAAAGGGAAAAACCTACAACCAAGAATACTCTACACAGCAAGGCTTTCATTCATATTTGATGGAGAGATTAAAAGTTTTAGAGACAAACAAAAGCTAAGAGTTCAGCTTCACCAAATCAGCTTTATAAGAAATGTTAAAGGCACTTCTCTAAATGAAAAAGAGGCCACAGCTGGAAACATGAAAATTATGAAAGGAAAATCTCACTAGTAAACGCAAATATACAGTAAAAGTAGTAAATCAACCATGTACAAAGCTAGTAGGAAGGTTAAAAGACAAAAATCATCTATACCCCTAATTAGTAATTAAGGGTACACGAATAGAAAGATGTAAAATATGATTCAAAAACTAACCATGGGGGGAGGGGAGTAAAAATACTGGGGTATTAAAAATGAGTTTGAAATTAAGAGATCAGCAACTTAAAACAAATAATACACACACACACACACACACACACACACACACACACACACACACACCTACCTCATGGTAATCACAAATCAAAATAGATACACAGACGAAAAAGAGAAAGGAATCCAAACATAACACTAAAGACAGTCATCACATCACAAAGAAGAGAAAAAAAGGAACAAAAAAGAACTATAAAACCAACCCCAAAACAGCTAACAAAATGGCAATAAATACATACTTATCAATAATTACTTGACACACACTGACTGAAAGTGCGAGGATGGAAAAAGGTATTCCATGAAAACAGAAATCAAAAGAAAGCTGGAGCAGCAATACTTGTATCAGACAAAATAGATTTTAAAACAAAGACTGTAGCAAGAGACAAAGAAGGACATCACACAATAATCAATGGATCAATCCAAGAAGAAGATATAACAATTATAAACATATATGCACCCAACAGAGGAACAACTAAATACATAAAGCAAATATTAACAGTCATAAAGGGAGAAATTGACGGTAACACAGTAACAGTAGGGACTTTAACACCCCACTTACATCAATAGACAGATCATCCAGACAGAGAATCAACAAGGAAACTGGCCTTAAATGACACATTAGATCAAGTGAACTTAACAGATATATATATATAGAACTTCCCATCCAAAAGCAACAATATATACTCTTTTCAAGTGCACATGGCATTCTGCAGGATAGATCACATGCTAGGCCACAAAACAAACCTTGGTAAACATAAGAAAACTGAAATCATATCAAACATCTTTTCCAACCACAATGCTATGACACTAGAAATCAACTACAAGAAAAAAAACTGCAAGAAACACAAACATGTGGAAGCTAAACAATGTGCTAGTAAACAACCAATGAATCACTGAAGAAATCAAAGAACAACAAAAAATACATAGAGACAAATGAAAATGAAAACACAATGATCCAAAATCTATGGGATGCAGCAAAAGCAATTCTAAGAGGGAAGTAAGTGATACAAGTGTAACTCAGGAACCAAGAAAAAAAAATCTCAAATAACAATCTAACCTCACATCTAAAGGAACCAGAAAAAGGAGAACAAACAAATCCTATAAACAGAAGACAAGAAATCATAAAGATGAGAGCAGAAATAAATGAAATAGAAACTTAAAAAACAATAGAAAAGATCAATGAAAATAAGAGCAGGTTCTTTGAAAAAATAAACAAAATTGATAAACCTTTACTCAGACACATAAGAAAAAAGGAGAGCAGGCCCAAATCAATAAAATAAGAGCTGAAAAAGGAGAAGTAACAACCAACACCACAGAAGTACAAAGGATCATAACAGATTCCTATGAAAAACTATATGCCAGTAAAATGGACAACCTAGAAGAAATGGACAAACTCATAGAAATGTACAATCTCCCTATACTGAACCAGGAAGAAACAGAAAATATGAACAGACCAGTAATGAAATTGGATCAGTAATAAAAAAAAACTTCCAACAATGCTGTTCATAGCAGCAACAATGCTGTTTAATAGCCAAGATTTGGAAGTCACCCAAGTGTCCACCAACAGATGAGTGGATAAATAAGATGTGGTATATATATATAATGGAATACACTCAGCCATAAAAGAAGAATGAAATTTTGCTACTTCCAACAATGTGGATGGACCTGGAAGGTATTATGCTTAGCGAAATGAGACAGAGAAAGAGAAATACTGTATGCTATTACTTATATGTCGAATCTAAAAAATAAAACAAATGAATGAATATAACAAATCAGAAACAGACTCACAGATATAGAGAACAAACTAGTGATTATTAATGGGGAGAGGGAAGGGGGTGGGGCAGGGTAGGGATTAAGAGGTACAAACTACTATGTATGAAATAAATAAGCTACAATGATATATTGTTCAATGTAGGGAATATAGCCAATATGCTTTAAGTTGAAATGGAGTATAATCTATAAAAATTTTGCATCATTATGTTGTATAACTGAAACTAATACAGTATTATAAATCAACTACACCTCAATAAAAATAAAAGAAAAAAGTCTATTAGGGTGAACATAAGATTATTCTCATTTTAACTTATTGATTTGAGGAATCAAGCCAATAATAAGGTTACTAGGTCATGGATTATTATTTAGATTATTATTCTTTCAGTATACTTTTGGATTCAATAGATTAATACAGCATTTAGAACTGTTGTCTATATATTCATTAGAGGATGATAATTTTTCAGATTTTGAACCAGTTACTTTTATTCTGAAAATGCACTGACAATGTTCATATTATTCTGTACTCTAAAAAAAAAAATTACATATAACATTGTTTGGAAAAATTAAAAAACAAAAAATCCTGGAACTAATAATAGCAAGGTTGCAGGATACAAGGTGAATATACAAAAGTCAATTATCTTCCTATACACCACCAATGAACAAGTGGAATTTGAAACATAATGCAATTTACATTAGCGCCCTTTTAATGAAGTACTTAGGTATAAAGCTAAGAAAATATATACAAGATCTATATAAGGAAAACCACAAACAGATGAAAGAAATCAAAGAACTGAATAAATGGAGAGACATCCCATGTTCACAGATAGAAACTCAATATTGTTAAGATGTCAGTTCTCCCCAACTTTATAGATTCAATGTAATCCTAATCAAAATCCCACAATACTTTGTGGGTATTGACAAACTGATTCTTAAGTTTATATAGAAAGGTGAAGGACACAGATTAGCCAACACAATAGCAAAAAAGAGCCAAATTGGAGAACTACCAACCTCAAGACTTATTATAAAGCTACAGTAATCAAGACAGTATGATAATGAGCTCAAACAGAGAAATAGATCAGTGAAACAGAATAGAGCGCCCAGAAATAGACCCACACAAACAAGAGTCAACTGATCTTTGATAAAGGAGCAACAGTAATCAAATGGAGAAAGGTCTGTCTCTAAGAAATGATGGTGGAACAACCAAACAACCACAGGCAAAGAAAGAACCTAGACAAAGACCTTGTATTTTTCACAAAAATGAACTCAAAATAGGTCATACACCTAAATGTAAAACACAGAACTATAAAACCACAAGAAGACAACATAGGAAAAACTCTTGGTGTCTTTGGGTTTGGCAAAGACTTTTTAGATAAAACAACAAAAGCATGATGCATGAAAAAATTTGATAAAGTAGACTTTTAAAATTAAAGGTTTTTAATCTGTGAAAGACTCAACTTAAGAGAATGGAAAGACAAGCCACAGACTGAAAGAAAATATTTATAAAACAGTTACCTGATAAAGGGCTTTTATGTCCAAAATATATAAACTCAACAATGAGAAAATGAAAAACTGATTAAAAAATGGGCAAAAGATCTGAACAGATTATCTCACCCAAGAAGATATGCAGATAGCAAATAAGTATATAAAAAGAACTGTAAATTAAAGAACTGTAAATTAAAACAATAAAAAGATACCACCACACACCTATTAGAATGTCTAAAATCCAAAACACTGACAACAGCAAATGCTGGTGAGGATGTGGAGCAAAAGGAATTCTCATTCATTCCAGATGGAAATGCAAATTGGTATAGCCACACTGGAAGATAGTTTGGCAGCTTCTTAACAAAGCTAAAGTCTTACCACAGGATCCAGGAATTGCGCTCCTATGTATTTACCCAAATGAGCTGAAAACTTATGTCTGCATATAAACTAGTGAATGTTTATAGCAGCTTTATTTATAATTGCTAAAAATTGGAAGCAAACAAAATGTCCTTCAACAGGTTAATAGATAAACAAAACTGTGGTATATCCACAGCATGGAACATCATTCAGTAATAAAAAGAAATGAGCTATCTACCAAGCTACGAAAAGACAAAGAGGAACTTTAAATGCACATTACTAAGTGAAAGAAGCCAATCTAAAAAGGCTATATACTGTATGATTCCAACTATATATGACATTCTGGAAAAGGCAAAACTATGGAGACAGTGTTTGACACAAGTTGGGGCATGGGGTAGAAGGATGAATAAGTGGAGTACAGAGGATTTTCACAGTAGTGAAACTACTGTGTATAATGCTGTAATGGTGGACACATGAAATTGTACATTTATTAAAACCCACACAACTGTACAGCATACAAAAAAGTGAACCTAATGTAAACTATGGGCCTTATTTAATAATAATTTATCAACACTGATTCATCAATTGTAACAAATGTACAACCAGCAATGAAGGATGCTGATAATAGGAGAAACTGAGTGGGGAAAGTATATGGACACACTCTGTACTTTCTGTTCAACTTTTCTGTAAACTCAAAACTGCTCTAAAAAATGAAGTTTATTAATTTACCAAACAAAACAAAAAATTGGATTAAGTAAAAAATCCATTTGATTTCATGTACTTTTCTTCCTGCAAAAAAACTATTCAGTAGGTGGCACCAGAGACCCTTTAGAATAAGGAATTACAGCCGTACTATTCATAATGCTTAGTTTTGATGTTGATACATGCGTTGAGATTGTATTTATTCACTAATGAATAATATGATTGATGCTCTTGAAAAAATGCGTTATAGACAACTAAATTTAGATGCAAATTTTATTATTCCGTAAGTAGGTAAATAATCATGAAAATCTAGGAATGCAGATCTGATGAATTATGGAACAATAGTAATCTTATGTTATGGGTAAATAAAAAAGGTGCTATATTAAGCCATTTAAAAACCAAATTCCAATGCACATTTTGACAACTACATAGCACATCCATTTGACACTTCTAGACTACTAGTGAGCAAGCATCTCATTAATAAATTGTTTTTCTCCACAGACTAAAAGCAGTCACCAAATGTGGCATCAAGGCATTTTAAAATTCATTTTCTCTTCAAGCTGGGACAGAAAAAGTATTATGCCTTTCTTTTTTTTTTTTTTTTGTGGTACACGGGCCTCTCACTGTTGCGGAGCACAGGCTCCGGACGCGTAGGCTCAGCGACCATGGCTCACGGGCCCAGCCGCTCTGCGGAATGTGGGATCTTCCCAGACCGGGGCACGAACCCATGTCCCCTGCATCGGCAGGTGGACTCTCGTATTATGCCTTTCTAAAATGCAGACGATGAAACATGTTAACTACCCACCAAGCAACTACTGCCTGTCCACCCACTGGGATTCAATCTAACATACTCAATACGCAGTTTTACAGAGAACAAATGAAGTAGACCTGACTTATAAAAAATAATCTCTTCCCCATCTTCTTAATTTATATCACTTTAAAGTGATCTTATTCAGATGCTCAGGAATTATGTATTTTACCCATTAATGGAGACCGAATACCATATACTGCCACTTTGGTAGAGATAGGAGAGAAGGGGTAGAAGAAAGGAGGGAATCAAAGAGGTATCTGGAGAGAAGAGTAAAACATATTCTTATTTTTCCAAATTTAGAATTCAATTCTCGAAAAGAAATGATCAACAAGGCAGCATGTGGCTGAAATATAAAAACAAGTATATTAACCTTTAATTATCATTATAGAGTTCTGTACAATAGAGAATTGTTATTTAACATTTGTTTCCAATAAAAAATACTATTCAGTGCCCTAAAACGAATTAATCCACATTTTAGAACACAGTTTAGCTGTAGTTGCAGAACAACAGAAGTGGAGTGGAATTAAGTCTAGGAACACAGTAATTGAAAACGAATCTTGGAAGGGAATCCCCCGAAAGTCTACTACGCATGACTAGGTAATACAAAAACATGGCCACTGATGAATCTCTGATTTGTCCATAAATACATGTATTAATCTTAATTTGTAAGAGTAAACTATGGTCACTTACACCTTGGGAAACACTGGACGATATATAGCACAGTGATTTCCAATCTTTCATAATTTAATTTCCTATTTACTTTAATGAAAAGACATGCCATAAGAGGTAAGTTGTTTTGTCTGGCAAATTTTATGAAGAAAAAGTAATATCAATTTGAACCAAATATAAAGAAAATTTTTTTTGTTTGGTTTACAGTCTTATTGCAAGTAAATATATGACTTTTTTCTGGCTTTTTAAAATGTCAAAAATAGCTTCTGTACTTTTTACCAACTTTGAGGACTACTGGACTTCAGGATCTACCAGGTGAGACAAAATCTAATCCAACCTCATAATTTTACAGAGAAGGTAGCAAAAATTTTACATTATTTTGTAATCTTTCATAATTCATTACATAAATTTTATAATAGCTCATAATTTACATATAGGGTTAAGAATATATAAAATGACACATACTGTATGCCCTTTTAATCCCCCTGAACAATTTAGGGTATTCATCCTCCTTTTACACTAGGTCTCCATTCCCTGCACCTATTCCTCAGTGCCAAACTAACATTGTTCTGGGATAATATTCTAATCATTTTAAAGTTTTCAGACAAATTTTGCCAACACTCTATTGCAACTGTTTCTAGCATGCTATAATACATCGCCACTGCTAGATATATTTCAACAAAACAAGCTCTAGCATCCATACTGTACAAACAATTGGAAAAAATATTTTTAAATAGGGGTCTATTAATAAAGAAATGTTGGGACTTCCCTGGTGGTCCAGTGGGTAAGACTCCACGCTCTCAATGCAGGGGGCCCAGGTTCGATCCCTGGTCTGGGAACTAGATCCTGCATGCTGCAACTAAGAGTTTGCATGCCACAATTAAGAAGTCCACATGTTGGAACGAAGATCCCACATGCCACAACTAAGACCTAGCCAATAAATAAATAAATATTTTAAAATAAATAAATAAATAAGTAAATGTTATCTTCTGCAATCACTGAACTATATTACCAGGAAAAGAAAATTCCTCAATATAAAGAGTAGTATTAATATATCTAA
Organism: Hyperoodon ampullatus; assembly: GCF_949752795.1. NCBI lineage: Eukaryota > Metazoa > Chordata > Mammalia > Artiodactyla > Ziphiidae > Hyperoodon > Hyperoodon ampullatus. The sequence continues at coordinate 170,218,869 of NC_136914.1, forward strand.
CTTTTTAAAGCATTTGTAAGAAAAGAATGTAAGAAGAACATGGGCTAACTGAATCTCTCAAATTTAAAACACCTGATTTTCATTAATAATTTCATCCTTACTTTACTGAAAATCTCTTGTGATTGAGGCAATAAATGGAAAACCTTACAGACTTGGATTCTTCTCCTTTTCCTCATCATTCTCTAGAGAAAGATATGAGCAAGTATGACACTTAGCACACCAGAGGCCAAATGGCAGCACACTCTCCTGCCTCCACAATTAAGAGGTACAGCTAAACCATATAAAAAGAAAATTCCTAAGTCATTATATTAACTATCAATTTATCAACTGATAAGACTAGTTACATTTTTCTCAAAAAGAGGAACTAAACCGTGTAGAAGTGGAACAAAGTCTGCTCTGTCTAGTTTTACCTAGCATATAAGCAGCCAGGAGAGTCATTTGACCTGGGCCTCACATTTTCAAATTTGCTACATATTTAGATTTTAGTATCATCTTCAAGTGAGGTTATATACTTACATGTGGCATGACTAAAAAAAAAAAAAAAAGGCCTACAACTTCAAATTTCCATCCCTCTACTGGACTTCCTGGATATTACAAATTAATACCTTTTGTAGATCTAATAATGATCTTGTAAATACAATTTTATTTCATGTTTTAAATGTGTTTAAAGCTTAACCTGTTAGACAAAAAATTTAAAATATACAACAGTTTGTAAAGCCCACTTCAAAAAGGTAAAGTTGCCAAGCCTCTTTCAAGTTTTCAGAGATCCCCTTTTAATATTTGTAGTTTTCTTCATCCTGGCTTAGTTTCATCTTATGTGTCTAGTTAATTTAGCTACCACATGGAGGATATCAAAACTATGTCTTCTACCTCACAAGGCTGAACAAATTAGGAGGTATAAAGGCACTTCAACAAGGTTAAATCCCTATTCAACAAACACAAAACATTACTAATCATCTTATAAAAGACTTGTATCCAGAATTTATAAAGAATACATAAATCAACAGTAGACAGTAAACAACCCTACTAAAAATGGGCAAACGAATTGAACAGATCTCTAAAAAAGAAGATCTACAAACTGCCTATGAGAACTTGAAAAAGCACTCAACATTATTAGTTATGAGGAAAATACAATTTAAAACAAAATGAGATACCATTTCACACCTACCAGAATAGCTAGTAACAAAGATGGATAACAGTAGTTACTGACAGGGATCTGGAGCAACTAGAACTCTCATGCATTTCTAATGAGTCTGTGAAATGATAAATTTGGGAGAATGATCTGTCAGTTTCTAATATATTTTAAATATACATTGATGCTATGACCCAGCAATTCTACTCTTATGGATTTTCCCAAGAGAAATGAAACAGATGTCCAAAAGGCATAAGAATGTTCATAGCAGCCTTATTAATAATCCCTAGTGACTTATTAATAATCGCTTTCAGAGGAGGTTGTAAGAAAGAACAAAGAATCAAAAGTGATTCTTGTATTTTAATACTGAGTGAGTGGGAAGGTGTCAATGGCACTAATTAATGGGGAACATAAGAAAATGAACAGGCTTAAAAAGGGAAATAAGTTTAGATTCACTGAGCTTAAAATTCTTCCATAATATATATGTGGAGATGTCTAGAAAACAGCATGGAACTTGGAGACTGTGGCTCATCAAAACAGAGGTTAAGAGTGGAAGCCAGGAGAGTAGATGAGGTTTTTTGGGGGGGCCACAGTCAAGGAAATACATGTATGTACATAAATATACATATGAATGTATATATAACTCTAAGGACACAGTCCTTAAGGTATAACATTCTGGGGACAGCATGAAGATCAAATAGTAAAGGAGGCAGACAGGATTCTTAACCCTTTTTGTGCAAGAATTCCTTTGGCAGTGTGGTGAAGACTATGGTGGTCTCCTTCTCAGAATCATGTTTTAAATGCACAAATTTGTAGGATTACAAAAGAAACCAACTATACTGAAATACAATTTTAAAAAGTTTTAAGTTGAGATATAGTAATAGATTGCTTTTTCTTAATGCATTAAAATATAAGATCTAGTAGTAAGTCTAATATCTACCATAATTTCAAAGTAGTGAGAATATAAACAATAATTATGTGATATGAAAATATTTATGATTTTTATTGCTAGAACAGGTATTATTAATACTACTTTTGTTTGTTATCAGCATTTATATTTGAAGGAAATCTTAAACTTCAGCTAGGGGTTAGTGAAAATAAAGACATCATTTTTTTCCCCCATTCAAGTTCATGAACCCATGAAATCCTGTCCATGAACTTTTTGGGGAATATCCCCGGTTAAGAACAGTTGAACTGGGCTTCCCTGGTGGCGCAGTGGTTGAGAGTCCGCCTGCCGATGCAGGGGACATGGGTTCGTGCCCTGGTCCGGGAAGATCCCATGTGCCGCGGAGCGGCTGGGCCCGTGAGCCATGGCCGCTGGACCTGCGCATCCGGAGCCTGTGCTCCGCAACAGGAGAGGCCACAACAGTGAGAGGCCCGCGTACAGCAAAAAAATAAATAAATAAATAAAATAAAAAAAAAGAACAGTTGAACTAGAAAGTAAAATTAAAGAGACATAAAAACTTGATAAAACAATATCATGGAAATTACAGCAGCAAAACAGCATATGTTAATTTTAAACTGCAATGATAAAATACTATATCCCCTGCTTCATTTCTTAAAATTGGCAAGTAGAATAAGATACAAAGGCCAGAGAACAGCATGTTAAGCAAAGTAAGGTGGAAAAGATTCAGAGGTTTCTGAATATTTTCAGAGAAAGAAAAGAAATCACAACTGTATTTAAACTAATTTTTAAAAATTTATCCCCATTAGGAATCACTTGATAACCACTATAACCATAGACTGCCAATACTATGATCATTCTATGTCTCACACATTCCACTCCCAACCTGCTTCATCCAGCCTCTACTTCTTATATGATCTACTGATACACTCTGCCATGCAAGCCAGGGTCAGAACAGATGAATAATAAGGGCACAAGTCCTTCAGTTGGCCTAACTGCTACCCTAGAGATACAAAACAATTCATTATACTGAACAGGAGGGGTAAACCATTTTCCTCTTAGAGAGACGCAGTCAGGCAAGTTACGCTAGATACATTATCTCAATGCTTATGTCTCTCTACACAATAGTCTGTGTTGTAGTGAAAATTTGACTAGAAATTATTTGGAATGCTGAGTCATCTCCCATGACAAACTATCTCTTTTTCTGCCTCCTCAGCAGCTATGGCACTTGCTATTAAGTACTATCAATCTCTGACCCAACAAAGTAGTTGTTTAGACAATGCCTTATTCCTATCAAAGTCACCGTCAACAGAGCTTAGAAGTTACTGTCCAGAGGCTATTATTACAGGGGAATTATGGCTGAGCGTGCCACAGTGTTTGTAGAACATACCCACTTGTAGATATACTACCCACTATAACCAATGTGGCACTCAGAGAGATACAAACATCTCCAGAGAAGATTTTAGGTCTGCCAAAGCTGGGGCATTCCTGAGAACAAACAGAAAACAAAATAAAGGTGTTAAAAACCAGACTCCCTACCAAAGAAAATCTAATACTTTAACAATATAGCAAAGCCCAAATAAGGCTGTAAAAATTCTATTCTAAATGAGTTAAGTTTGATAAGGACTACAGCAGGATCAAGATCATGGAGAATATCATCTTGCTACAGTAACAGGCAGAAAGGTAAACTGAGGAATGAGGGCTTAATATTCAACTCGCAAGGCTAATACTGTTGCTCTGTCTTGCCTACTGAATATGAGCCATAAAAGCTCCTCCCAAGTGTTGCTTTCTTACTTTATTACTTTTAATTTTAAATGGAATGAGTGTCTAAACAAAATGCTAATAAATTACTAATAACAAGCATTAAATTTTTTTTATCTAGAAAATAACAGGATAGCTACAGAGGCACAGAGCTATCTTTTAACTAAAGATCTCCCTTCATTGTTATAACTAAAGTTATTAAAAATCATTTACCAAGACTCTAAAATAACTATGATACTTGCTCAGGGTAATAAAAGAGACACTAAGGGAAAATACATAGTTTCTGCTCTCTGAGTTAGCAATCTAGTATGGAAGGATAAAATGTAAAGATTGTATATTTCTTAGAGGAGTATCTTGAGGCTCATTTGGTCTTCAATTTCAACATTCCTGAGTAGGGTACACGAGGTTTAAGACAACAAGAGAATCAAGAGCACATGAATTACTCTCTCTATTCTATCTCTACTGTGTCCTATTATTAACATGCCAGTGTCCTCCTTGCGACTAAGCACTATATCTTACTCATTTACCTACTCAGGGATCTACAATGGTACCACGACAAGATAACTCAATAAATTTCATAAACGATGCTTCACACTTCAAAGGGAATAAAGGGCAGCATTAACAGCTGAGCAATAAGTTAACCTTTTTTGGTTTTGGTTTTCTTTTTTTTTTTTTTTTACAGGGCATAGAAAAACAAGAATGAGAAGACATCCCTTTACTCTCTCATACTTTACACAAAAGGTTTCTGAACAGTCACTGAAAGGAATTATTAGAGAAAAATGATTTTTTTTTCCTGCAAGTCTTATGAGCTAGTTGGTTCAAAGGCAGAAAAGAATGTAGACTTAGACACTGCTTATGTTGCTTTCACTTTGGTTTACTATGTCACTACTGAACACGCACTGCAAAGGATAAATATAAAATCAAGGATCAAATGAGTGGACATGAACTTCCTGAAGCTCCTTTTTATTCCACAGATTTGACTGTCTCAACTGCCCATGTAAAATGAGGAATCTGCCAGACGAGAGGAACATGGAGAACACATAACCATAGGATCTCTGCCTTTTATAACATTTTAGGGGTTTTTTTTGGGGGGGGGGAGCTAAGGGATAGCTGCACCCCAGTTATACTTCCAAGTTTCATTTCTTAAAGCCTACCTGAGGCCTTACCTAAAGTCACGGTCTACCACAGCTTAATGCAGCTATTTAATCCTTTTGCCCCTCCTTACCCTTCCTGCTTCTCCTGTTTTTTTGCCTCTTTAAAGCCATGATCTGACCATGGTATTTGTGAATCTCCTAGCCTTGTTAAAGCCAAAGTCCAACTCCCCTGTGACTACAACTTTCCCTGTTAGGCTTTTTAGCAATTAAATGCTCTTTCTAAGTTCAGCTCATCAATTTTGGACTTTGGAATAATCAGTCTCTAAAGTATGCCTTTAGAGCAGAGTTCTTCAAATTCTGTTGGATATTCACTCATCAACTAACAAAACTGAGAATGCTGCACGTTAAAAATAGGTGTATTTTTCATTTTTATTATCTATTTTTATTTTATCTATTGTATCTATTTTTTATTATCTATTTCATTTGTATTATCTATTTTTCAGACTTAATTCAGATAACACTACATAGTAGAATATGTATATCCATTTAACTGGCCATATAAACTATAATATATCACAACACTCAGAATGCAAAAACCAAAGAATAAGGGCTCCATTATCAATCCCTCTTTGTCTGAGGGACTGAACTCTCACTCTTCTCCCAAAACACTAGGTCTCCTTTATATGACAAGGGACTTCAGATATAAAGCCCAAGTAAGGGTGCCACTGTTAGTCCATCTGTCAAAGATTAGTAACAGTTAATTTATTTATTTTTATTATGTTTTAAAAAATATTTTAAATTTTAAAGTAATTTTAGATTACAGAAAAGTTTCAAACGCAGTACAAAGATTTCCTGTATTTTCTTTTCCCAGTTTTTTCTTAATGTTAACTTCCTATATAACCAATTATCAAAACCCAGAAATTAACATCAGTACAATACTATTAACTAAACTGTAGATTTTATTTGGAATTTAACAGTTTTCCCACTAATGTCATTTTTCTGTTCTAAAATCCAATCCAGGATCTCACATTGCATTTAATTGTCATGTTTCTCCTTAGTCTCATCTAATCAATGAAAGTTCCTCAGTCTTTCCTTTCATTAGATATTAGATGATATTAGATGATATTAGACATTTTGGATGAGTACCAAACAGTTATTTGGGAGAATGTTCCTCAGTATATCTGATGCTTTCTCATGATTAGTTCAAAGTTATGCATTTTGGGCGAGAATACTACAGAAGTGATGTGCATTTCTCAGTGCACCATATCAGTGTACCAATAAGACTGGATATTTGTTACTACTGGTGATGCTACCCTGGATCACTTGGTTAAGTTGGTGTCTGCTCAGTTTCTCGACTGCAGAGCTACTCTTCCTCCTTTGTAATTAATATACTGGGGAAGATACTTTTGGAATATGCACATACTCTGATTCTCATCAAACTTTTGCCCACTGATTTAAGCACTCATTGCTGGACGTAATAATTGTGACTGTGGTGTTCTAAAGGTGATTTTCATTTCTTGCATTCCTTCTACATTTTAAAATTGGAATTCTTCTGTAAGATAGAGCTGTCCCTTCTTCCTTATTTATTTATTTACATCAATATGAAAAAATGGATATTGATTTTATTCTATGGGTTATCTTATTTATTTTTTTGCTCATATTGTTCCAGCTTTGGCCATCAGCAGTTCTTTCAGGTTGGCACCTGCGTCCTACCAATCTACCTTTTTTTTGAGACTTCCTTACTTTCTGGAACCACAAAGTGCTCCAAATTCATTTTATACTTTCCCAGCCCCAGCCACGGAAGCAACCACTTCTCCAAGGAGCCTTGGTTCCCTTTATTGGAGAAGTCTTATTTTATCAAGGATGTACATCAATGTAAATAGAATTCCTGCACTCCAGTGGATCACCTTACTTAATCCCTGACTACATGCACACGTGATTTTGGACAGCACCATTTTACAGCACTGGCTCCATGATGGTAATTTTGTTTTTCTTTTTTTTTTGGTCCAACAAAATATTCAACAACAATGAAGGAATGTTCTTTATTAATAGTCTAAAACATTTTCAGGGTTAACAAGGATTAAGTTAAAGAAATGCATGTAACAGGAAGAATCACAGACTTGTCAATATTATCCATAGTTTTATCTCTATAACCTTCTAGACACATGTAAGGCCTGCAACTCTGGAACTCCAGTAACTCCAACAAACGACAATGCCCAAGGTACATAAACATACCCTAATCTAGGTAGGCAGTGACCATTACTCCACCAAAGAGTGAGTGCTTCTTTTACAAACAAACCTCAACAACATCAACCAGTACTGCCAGAACAATGAGTGTGCTTTTTAGAAAAACAAAAATGGATAAAAACTCCCATGAAAAAAATTGCCATCATGTAACATGAGCTCACAGATGGTTTTTTAGAACTCTAGAGTATTTTAAGTTGAAAACTGAAGTATGTGCAAAGTAAATCAGGAGCCACTAGGCCATAACATACCCAAAAGGCTTTGGAGTTCAACTAATACCAGAATATTAGAGCATATGATCAGACTCACTAGAATATTTGGCTAGTATCATGGTTCCAGTTGCTCATTAGAAACACTGGTAGCCTAACTTAGTGTATTTAAGACAGAAGCAACCCTAAGGCAGGTCATTTTAACATGTTGCTGGCTTAAATAAAAAATAAATTTTCTTAAATACATATAAAAGTATTTAAACATTTCTAGTTACTATAATGTATACTCTTCATTACCCATATCTAAAGAAGCAAAAAGTAATCTAAAATAATAAATAGTTCCCAAATAATCTATATTTTGCTTTAGAAAATGTGACCTTTCATTACACAAATATATTCATACAAGATTTTCACTCTGTTATTAGTTAATATTTTAAAATTAGCTTTGGTTCTCTGATTAATCAGAACATGAAGGGAATACGAAAAATGGCTAGCAGGATTAGCTAACTTTTCAAACTATCCATGCTGAAATTTTACTTCAAAGTGTCTCACATGATTATTGAAGGGTGACTGGTGTATATGCCTGTATAATAATTTTTTTCAAATATTCCTTTACTTTTGTTTCACTTCCTTAATGCTACATCGACTAACAATATATCAACACACTTTAGCAAAAATTTTCCCATTTCATCAACTAAGAAACCAAAGCAAAAAAGTGACTTTTTATTTGTATAAAATAAACACAAAGAACGTTATAATCTGTATTCTGTTTACCTGACAATTCTACTCCCCCAAAGTACCCGAAGAGTACTATTGATATATTTACTGCTGACAGTTCTGAAGTATTACTACTCACTTTTGAGACTGTATGATGCCTTACACTCTGATGTTAGTTATTAATTCATGGGCTCCTAAGGACAATCTTCTTAATGATTACAAGACTTAACTTGAGAACTAAACCCTATGTGATCTTCCTTTTTTGATTTAGTGTGATTCCAAGTAACTGATGATAATGATAATAACAGTAGCAGCAGTTTTAGATTACTGAGTACTTACATTATCTCTTCTTCCGACCCCTACCCAACTTTATTGAGGTATAATTGGTACACAAGAAAAACTGCACATAAATAATGTATACAATTTGGTCAGTTTGGATGCATTATCTCTTCTAATCATCACAATAATCCTCTTAAAAATGCCACAATTATTCCCATTATATAGAAATGGAAACTAGTCTTAAGGAGGTTAAAAAGTTTGCCTAAGGTCATGCAAGGCTGAGTAAGTAGTAGAACCAGGACTAGAACCCAGGTCTAATCCAAAATCTGACCTCTTAACTACTATGACATACTATGAGTAGAGCAAGTCATTTATATGCTGGTACCTAGATTTCTCGTACACTCAAAAGCAAAAAAAAAATAGTGTAATCCACCATAGGGCTACTCTTCACTGGATGCCTAGTATACATATGGCACTAAGCTGCATGTTTCATTTATATTATATTGATCTTCAAAATAATATCACCAAGTTAAGTATCTTGCCCAATATCACAGCTTTTTAATTAAAAAACAAACAAACAAAACAGCAAGCAACCCATCTAGGTTTGACTCCATAGCCCATATTCTTTTTTCCACCAGAAGCTACTACTGAACACACAGCATACCTATCAAACTAAAATCTAAACTAGTACCTTTTGTTTTAATAAAACTATTTTTTGGTGGGTGAGGGTAGACAACAGAGTATAAGCACCCACAATTATTATGCCTCTTGCACATATGAGAAAACTAAGTCACATAAAAGGGTAAGTAGTTTATCAGAACTATATAACTAATGTATGGGCAAGATTTGAATCCATATATGTTTCATGGTAAAACTTATGCTTTGCCTTTTCTACTGAAGATAGAAACATTTTAGAAGACTTCATTCAAAACACTTTAAGGGGGGCCTCCCTGGTGGCGCAGTGGTTGAGAGTCCGCCTGCCGATGCAGGGGATACGGGTTCGTGCCCCGGTCCGGGAGGATCCCATATGCCGCGGAGCGGCTGGGCCCGTGAGCCATGGCCGCTGAGCCTGCGCATCCGGAGCCTGTGCTCCGCAACGGGAGAGGCCACAACAGTGAGAGGCCCGCATACCGCAAAAAAAAAAACAAAAAAAAACAAACAAAAAAAACACTTTAAGGGGAAAAACACATAAAACAGTCTGAGCAGGCTGTGAATATAATGGACAACTAGCCAACAGCAAATAGTAAACTGTAACTGACAGTTCATAATTACATGTAAATTTAAAATGGTGAGATGGTAATTTATAAAACTAATTTATCACATTTCACAAGTACAGTATTTGATCAAACCCTCTGCTAGAATCCTAGACTCCTTATATCTTTATAAGAGAAATTCAGAAAGAATTAATCAGCCACTGAGGTTCCAAAGTGCCAGAAAGAATAAGTAATTATTCAAAAGAGAATTATAACTATATCATATTAAATGAGATAGAGAGGAGAGTTCATGTGTTAGAGCATATTTAACAAAGTGCTATTTCTACAAAAATTGCACTAAAAAAAGATCTTTATGTGAGATTAAGAAACTGAAAATACAGACTCAAAATTATGGCAAGACAGAACTTGAACCTTTTATTAAAAAGTTGAGGTGGTAGATTGATTCAGTGGCTGGCTTATAACTCAGGTGTTTTTTACACTATAGTTTATCATCCACAAAACCACAGTATATGAAGAAAATTGTCTGGAAAAAACAAAACAAAACAGCTGACTAGTAACATACTTCTCCCTCTCCCTTATTATTTCAGTTTAGGACACATGAACTATTTCAGTCTTTAGCTAATGTTCTTGGCCATTAAGTTTTCTTTCTTTCCTCAAAAGGTCCTGATCTTGAGATTCTAATACCACCCAATTCAGTATATTGGGCTGTCTTAAATTTGCAGGCAGACTACAATCAGGTTTAAAGTTTTACAGCTAAAATACCAAGAGGAAACATACTTTCAAGAATTCTGGGTTAGAGTTTTTAGAAGTATTATTTACAATGACAATGAAAACTTTCTATATGCATGCTTTAAAAGTACATCTTAAAAAGAAACTAAGCAAAAGAATAGTCAGAGTAGTTTTTACTCTAAAGTCATCTAACAACCTGCTGTTTTTAGGTATATAATAAGACATAACCACTGTTTTAAAAGCATACAGACTAGGGCTTCCCTGGTGGTGCAGTGGTTGAGAGTCCGCCTGCCGATGCAGGGGACACGGGTTCGTGCCCCGGTCCGGGAGGATCCCACATGCTGTGGAGCGGCTGGGCCCGTGAGCCATGGCCGCTGAGGCTGCACGTCCGGAGCCTGTGCTCCGCAACGGGAGAGGCCACAACAGTGAGAGGCCCGCGTACCGCAAAAAAAAAAAAAAAAAAAGCATACAAACTAACAAATATTGTGGTTTAATTTAAAAAATTTAAAATAACATGAAGAAATTGAAACTTAGTGACAAAATTTAAAAAGAAAAAATCAGAGAAAAGCAGACCTCTAAGAAATGTAGGCTTTCCAAGACGTTTTTAAAAAACACAAACCCTTATTTTCACAGCATCGAACAAACACACACAACTTGCGGCAGGAGGACTGAATGAAACATATAAACCATCAATTCTCATAAAAAAAACAAACAAAAATACCCCTCATCTTAGAAACATAGTATTTCATAGAGCAAAATTTTAAGACACCTGAATATATGGCAACTGAAAGCAGGAACCTGTTTTTGCCTTGTCTTTTGAGCAGGCTTCTCCTGTGTTTGCTTGGCCCCTTGCCAACACCCCTGAACCACACTGCTGTATGGTACCCTAAAATTTGTTCAGCAGCTGAGCCATGTTATTCCACCACACACACATGTAGGCAGTGTTCTCACTTTAACCCTAAAATGCATAATTATATATAAATTGAGCAGCAAATACATATTACATATATATTACATGTTGAAGAGTATCTTCTATGATTTTGATTTACATCTTTGACCAAAACTCTATTCAAAAAACAAAGAAATGTTTATAAGGAATTGGAAAGATAAAAATTATTAAGATAGTCTTTGCCTCCAAGGAGTTCAAAATCTACTAAAATCAATACTCTTAGAGGGATATGATGGAATAATACTTAAAATTGACAAAGAAGGTAGAAATCATTTCACAGAATCAAAATTATCCTTAAAAATCTCTTAAATAGCCCACCAGTACAGTGTATACTTATGGTCTGCAGCCTCATACAACATATGTATTATGAAACACACATTTTTTAACATGAGAATCATGCTCTATTTGCAGAGGTGCTTTAAAGGTGTGTAGAAACTGAAAGCTATTAAAAAAACAGAATATTTGCTTATCTCCCATCTCATGGCCCCTATGGGGGAACCAAGGGACGCCACAGGTATTCTGACAAAGTAGAACAGTGGACAGATATCCACATGACACAGATTTTTATTTTTCACACTTGGCATGAAATATCTGCTGTGGGATGCTGATGCATTTGACACTTCTAGAAGTAGGACTTATGAAAGTGTTTTGATAAAAAGATACTCTCAGTCAATCAGGCTTGGGAAAAAGTATCACAATAAACAATGAATGGAGTATGAACAAACCTAGCATATTCTTCTGTTAACTTCAAGGAGTTAAAAGAAATGTTGACTGTAAAGCAAAAAGTCTTACATCTTGCTAAGGAGGCTGGGTTTAATGAAGTGGACCATGGAAATGTAAACTGTTAACATCACACAGTGAAGAGTTTATTAGAAAATCCTTCAACTTGATGCTCATCATTTGTCAGGCAAAGATAAAGGAGTCGCAAATACTTGACACCAAATCTTTAAAAAAAATTTTAGATCATGCAGATAAAATGTTTGTTCACACAAGTCAGTCTGATCATGATATGAGAAGACTCCACACATTAAAGGGTAACCAGGAGCTGAAAAACCACAAGTGACGGGAACTTAAATAGTTCATCCATTTTTAAAAGAAGTTTTTAAAAAAATCCCAGTGCCTGTTCTGTAGCTTCAGCTGATGGTTCAGATAAGCTAGTTCCATGGATTCAGACACGGATGAACCTTAGGCATTTAATTCACCTGTTCAATACTTCACCAGCTCACTCTGACTTAATACTACTCATCACCAAACAGCAACAGGAACTAAGCCTCCATTTCTTTTATTACCATCAAACTTCATGCAGGCAACTCTTTAATCCATTAAACATTTTAAAAACGCTTTTCTGGGCTTCCCCGGTGGCGCAGTGGTTGAGAGTCCGCCTGCCGATGCAGGGGACGCCGGATCGTGCCCTGGTCCGGAGGATCCCACGTGCCGCGGAGCGGCTGGGCCTGTGGGCCATGGCCGCTGGGCCTGCGTGTCTGGAGCCTGTGCTCCGCAGCAGGAGAGGCCACAGCAGTGAGAGGCCCGCATACCGCAAAAAAAAAAAAAAAAAATGCTTTTTTGATTATTTTACTAAGTACTATTAATAATCATTAACTATCTTACATTATTTAATCAGTTGTTTACATTATAGTACATGTTGCTTGGTCAAGTTATTTAACTGTTACTTCTTTGTATGTAAGTAAAGGAACAGAGTTAAATAATCTCCAAATCCCCTATCTGCTTTTAAATGCTATAATTTTAGCTTGGTCTTAAAAGGAAAATAATCTGGGGCTTCCCTGGTGGCGCAGTGGTTGAGAGTCCGCCTGCCGATGCAGGGGACGCGGGTTTGTGCCCCGGTCCGGGAGGATCCCACATGCCGCGGAGTGGCTGGGCCCGTGAGCCGTGGCCGCTGGGCCTGCGCGTCCGGAGCCTGTGCTCTGCAACGGGGGAGGCCACAACAGTGAGAGGCCCGCGTATCGCAAAAAAAAAAAAAAAAAAAAGGAAAATAATCTGTAAAACTGAGGAATGGGAGTGGCGATCACCTCCTACATGCCTGATGTATAATTTTTCAAAACTGATATTAGCTTTAACTCCTGAAATGTATTTCCCCCAGGTTATCTGTAGTTTGAGTTTGATACCCTATTTTTTTCTTTTTAGCATTTGCTCAAATGTTATTTGACTACCCTTTATAAGACTGCAATTCCCACCTCTACCCTGGCATTCCCTAAGCTCCTTTCCCTGCTTTGCCTCCACAGCACCTACATATATATTTATATCCAGCATATGTGTAAGGTGTGTGTGTCTGTGTGTGCGCGTGCACACATTCACATTCAACCACAAACAGAATTTACTTGCTTACTGTCTGCTTCCCCTCACTAGCACACAGAAGACAGGGATGTTTTCTGCCTTTTTTCCACTAGTATGGTACCTGGCATATAGAAGGAAACTTAGTGGAACTTTGTTGAATGAATTAACTTCTCTAACCATGGATGAGAAATATGTTTTATAAAGGCCAACATGCTAGTCTTGCTCTGGGGAAAGTCATACTCAGGGAAAGAAAGAAGTAAATTAGCAGGATTTTATGAAAGAACACATAGGTGATGACACAGCTGGTGAATTCATGAGTTACTCAAGAAAATCAGAAAAATATTCTAAAAAGATTTTTAAATGATAAATTAATATGAAACAGTTAAATAGCACGTAGTAACTGTCTATTACTTCCACACAAAAAAGTGCTTTTTCCAATTCAGTACTCATTATTTTGAACAGCATATATAGATTACTACATTCATTCACATACAGGCTAATTTCACTACCTGCTGTATTAGAGACAGAACACAGGGAAGAAATACTACCCAGGGACAGATGGTAATTCAAAAAATAGGGCCCCAAATAGAATTATATCTCTTCTGAGAATTAGGTCTTCCCTCTCACCTAACAGACTACACTTTCTCAACTGAATTAGAATATGCAAAGAAATAATTTAGACAAACTTCTAAAGAATTATATAAAGATAAATGAAAGAACCACTGCTTCTCCAAAATTTAAAGTATGTCCTCAAAATGTTATCAGAGTTGTGTAAAACCATTGAAAGAATAATTCAATGACTAAACATTTCTGAAAGGAATTTAGAATCACTTATATTTTCATTATTTGGGCTGATTCCTAGAACATCTTAGAATATTGGAACTTTCTTATCACATGCAAGGACTCATTAAAAACTTTGCTAAAAGATCTAGCATACTCCAGCTGTAAGTAACATTTTTAAAAAACTGGATAGACAATCATGATTTTTTTTTTTTTTTTTTGCGGTATGTGGGCCTCTCACTTCTGTGGCCTCTCCCGCTGTGGCGCACAGGCTCCGGACGCACAGGCTCAATGGCCACGGCCCACGGGCCCAGCCGCTCCGCGGCACGCGGGATCCTCCCAGACCGGGGCACGAACCAGCGCCCCCCGCATCGGCAGGTGGACTCTCAACCACTGCGCCACCAGGGAAGCCCGACAATCATGATTTTAAAGCATTACTGTTGATCTTTAAAATATTCCTCTTCTACATGCACTCAATTAAGTTATTGAGTTTTAACTGTACCGGGTATAATTCTAGGTGCTGAGGAGATATAGCAAAATAGACAAAATCCCTGTCTTATTGTTCTTATATTCTAGAAGTGGCAGATAACAAACAGATATTAAAAGAGGAGTCAGGAAAACAAACAAACACACAAATGAAAAGGAGAATGATGGGAAAGAGACTGACTGAAAGAATTATCATAAATGGGGTGGTTGGGGCAATGAGTGGTCAGGCCAGGGTAATGTTTGGTAATATGAAGGAGTGCAATGCTCAGGTGCAAAACAAGGATTCCAGACAGAGGTAACAGCAACAGCAAGTAGGAAGACCCTGAGATGGGAATAAGGTTAGCACATCTGAGGGAAAGCAAAAAGCCAGAGTCTGCAAAAGAATAAACAATAAGAGATGTGGCTAAAGAGGAGGCAGAAGTAGGACATGTAGATTGAATTTTTAATAGATTTTACTCTCAGTGACATGCAAAGCCATTGGAAGCTTTTGGGCAGAGGAATAATGTCCTGGTTTAGGCTTCAGAAATATCATTTTGCCTTCTGTGTAGAAAAAATGAATTGGTAGAGAAGAGAAAAGTAGAAGAGACACCAGTTAGGAGGCTCTTTAAGTAGTATATGCCAGAGATGAAGTGCCTTGGATTAGGATGGCAGCTATGGAAATGGTTTGAAGGTAGAACCAATGGGAGTTGATGATAGGTTGAATGTGGGTATAGAGGATACTGAGGAATCAAGAAAAGCTCCTAGCTTGGGGGCTGACCAACTGGGGTCAAGGGTGATACTTTTTACTAAGATAGGAAAGGCTGAGGCAGGGGAAGGTTCGGGGAGAGTAAAATCATGTGTTCTGTTTTAGATAGGTCATTCTGAGATGCCTATTGAATATTCTACTGAAGAATACCAAGTGGACAGATATAAGAGAATAAAACTAGAGAAAAGATTAGGATTAGATATAATCCTATAATATTCAGGTGTCATCAACACATACATTGTAATTAAACCCACTGGATGAAATGATGCCATCAAGTAAGAGAAGGCATATTGAGAAGAAAAGACAACTGAGGACTAACTCCTAGGCTCTTCAATATTTAAAGGTAAAAAAAAGACAAAAAGCAGCAAGGAGCATGTGAAAGAAGTAATCTGCAAGATGGGGGAAAATTAAAACAATATGATTTCCTAGAAACCAGGATTAAGGAAGTGATCATCCCTATCAAATGATGTTGAAAAGCTGAATAAGGAGAACTGATAACTTTCCTCTGAATAGTACAAGATGGAATTACCAATGAAACTGATAAAACAATTTCAGTGGAGTAGTAGAAAAGAAAGTCTAATTGGGATGGGTTGAAAAGAAAAGGGGAGTTGAGAAGTGAAGGTGGTAAAAGTACAGAAAATAAATATCTACTACGTGTCAGATGCTTGAGATATCTCAGCAAGCAAAAATACAAAAATCTAATTCTTCATAGTGCTTATATTCTAGCAAAAGGAATAAGACAATGAACAATAAAAAAGAAATAAGTAAATTATATAATATGTTAGAAGGTGATTGTGCTACAAAAAGGAAGCATAATTTTTTGTTGTGAACTTTTGAGAAGGATATAAAATAACCACCTGTAACAGAGGAAAGGGACTAGGTGAGACTTAGAAAGTCAGCATAATATGGTGTTTTATTCTAGTCAAGTTCAGCTGTTCCAGGGTAAGTGTGTAAGATATTGAGAATAGGGTTAAAACACAGATAAGGCTCTGACAAGCAAATATGACAAAGGAAAAGAGAAGCAAGGGAATTAAATTTTTACAGAAAGATGATTACAGCGATTGAGCACAGTATCTGAGCTGAGTAAGGAGAGACGTGAAGTCGTAAGACAATAACAGTGAGAAGTGGTATGGTCAATAGATTGGGGGTTGCAAGGAGGTTAAAAAAAATACTGGGATGACTACTGAAATAAAATGATAGTAGAAATAGAGATGGTTGAAATTATATTTGTGAGGTGGCAAAGGTCTAGGGATGATCATGGGAAAGGTGGTTGGAGTGGGATGGAGGAAAAGATCATTGGAAATGAAGAGGTCAAGTAACTGAGAGGCCAGAATGTAGAACGTAACAGCTACATAGAACTTGAAGTCACCAAGAACTAAGATGGGAGGAAGAAAGTGAAAAGGCTGGTAGAGGTGTGCAACATGATAATATGGATGGAATATTTAGATATTCCAAACAAGCTCAGGGTTTGGAGTGAGGATGGCAAATAAATGATTGGAAAGCAGCTATAAAGATCTCAGAAGTTGCTTGTTAATTTTATCACCCCCATATTACATAAAGCAAGGAATTAAAAACATCCAGCAAGGGAAAGGTCTACAAAAGCATCTTTTATGAATATATAGGTTTCACTTAAAGCAATAAAGTAAAGGGAACATTAAGAGAAAAGACTGAGGATATAGGGGATTGCTGATGAAAGACCACAAGTTCCAGAAGACACAGTGGAAAAAATTGGGGTGCTTGTAAAGGTGTAAATGACTGGGTCAAATTAGAGATTAAAAAAGACAAAAGGAGATAAGAATCCATGTGACAATGAATGAATGACCTGATAGTCGGCCTTTAATTCCTGCTATGGATGGTGTTGCAGGCAGAAAGGTGATTTTAACAGAAATGCTTAAAATCTTAAATACAGTTATAATTTTAAGTGTGTTCTTAGAATTTTATTCATATCCTCTACATGGCAAAATAAGAAAAATCTTTTCAAGAACACCTCTGGATTGTGGCTCATAATGGTATGTGGATTATTTTATGACACTAACATACAGTTCCCTGAGAGTTCTAAAAAGGCAGCCCACATATAAAGAGAAAGTCAATGTATGACCACGTGTTACCACAAAGGCACATTTGTATAAGAAACGCTTAGGGCCTGAATGAATCAGGTCAAATTTACATAGTCACTCAAGGATACCTGCATTTAGAGAAAAGCAATCTAAAAGATTAACACTCCTGTTTCTAAGAAGTCAAATGTTTTAGTATCAGTCATAATCCAATTAATTAATAAGCAGTATTAGTATTTATTTCATGCAATATTATAGAGCTTAAAAATTAAAAGTTTAAAAGGAAAAGGATCTGTGTTCAAAAAAGGCATGAAAAACTTTATATAAAACCTAGCTAACAATTAATTTAAGGGGGAAAGGTTGGTTAATAGCAGCTTTCAACTATGTAGCAAGAAGGTCTTCGAAAAGAAAAGGCCAGAATAGTAGTTACATGAATGCTCAATGTGTGTGGGGGGTAAAAGATAAAGTAGGAAAAACATTATATTTTGATGAAGGAAGGCTTTATTTTGTTATATACACTTAGCAGTATGATTCATTCAGCTACAATGTGCATACTATCTGTCCAATTTAGTCAAATAGCCTTCTTTAACTGAAAAATAAAAGATGAGATATCTTCCTGAATCGTAAGCCAGTGATTTAAACTGCTTCAGGCGATCAGAGGATGTGAAGCCAAAGTCAAAATAGTTTAGTTCATATCCTATGGGGACATCTTCAGAAAAGGCATTTTATATCTATATGCCTATGTTTACCCACATTTCAAAACAAACAAACTGACTGATATTCAGGCTATACACAGTAATAAACTTAAGTACAAAGTAGGAAAAGATAAACAATATATACACACTAAATAATTTTCTTCTTCAAATAAAACAAATAAGTACTAATACCACTGAATATGTAGAGAAACTGGAAGAGATATGGACAGTTTATCTTAGTACTCATTCATTCATTCATTCAAAAATATTTATTGAAGATCTAAGATGTGACAAGGACTACTCCAGATACTGAAGATTCTGCAATTAACAAAACAGAAGCCCCTACTATCATGGAGGTTTCATTCTACTCTAGCACTCTAGACAATTGTCTAGGTTAACCTCTAGAAGGAACTCAATTTTGAAACATTTCTAAAGTAAAGAATATACAAAATTAGTTAAAAGTTCACCTCTGCACTAAAATATCCACTCCCCTGACTGTACTTACTCAACCCTACAAGAGTATTTTTGACTGGCTTCTAATTATAAGGGATAGTCCAAACTATATTTAGATTAAGTAATAAGTTTTCTCCAATTATTAAATACTATAAGGGAACTAATCACTAAAGCTGTTCATGTTCATATAAAGCAAAGATGGAATGCTCTGTATGTCTCATAGGTCCTCTCTAGCCTGCCTAATTCAATTAAAATAATCCTAATTCTAGGCTGCTAAGTAGTAGAGAACAGGAACGATTTTCTACTTAATACTTAGAATCTAAGTGTTCCTCACATAGAACATCTTTGACCTTTTAAAATTTCTTCCAAGGATTCAAACGTTCACAACACAAAACTTCTCTGAGCTTCATTATCTCTGTCTGTTAAAATGATAACAAGAGTACCTATCTCTTAACAGTGTTTTGGGATTAAATGAGGTAAGTCACAAAACGGGCTTAGTGTTCAATCATAATTGATGACATCAACCATCTTAATTATCCTAAGTGTGAGTTCTCAATAATAGCAGCTTACATCATCAACTTCCATAAAACTATAGTTAAGAAAGATAATAAACAAGCTACAATAGGGATATTAAAAGATTTCTCTATGTTTTGGCAAGATGATCACATGCTTATGCTCCTCAAGCTAAGCAGATTTAAAGTATCAGTAATACTAATGTTATTAATATGCAGCATTCCTAAAAATGACCGAGTTTGAGAAATTTTCAGGAATCAAATAAAAACTTCACTAACAAGATGCTTTATTAGCATTTTATTTGCTTCCGAAGACTCAGAAGTATTTCCTATCTTTAAAAACACATTTTTTGCCTTTTATTTCAAAGTAAAGTTAAAAGAACTTACTAAATAAATAAACAAATATACAAACAAAGGAGTTAAGACCATTTAAAAGATACTGTTATTATCTTCTAGTCTCATCCTGGTCAGACCATATTGGAAATCTCGAAAATGATTTCATTCAAAGAAATTAAAAACAAACAACAGAAACAAACCCAAGTAAACAAGTAGAAAAGTCCTTATGTTTAATTAAATCTGGAAAGTGATGATGGACTACAAATAAAGAAATTAACAAAGACAAAAATACTGAAGACCTGAAGTAAAGCAAAAATACTACTAATAAGAACCTTTCATTTAAAAACTCTGTGATCCTTCAAAGATCTTGAAGAAAACCAAAAAAATCCTCAAATGGAGAGGTCACTAAATATCCATGAACACTCACCCAACCATTGGTAGGAGACCTCTTGGAGACCCAGATGCTTGAATCAGCTGAAATAGTACCAAGTTTTTACTGATTACTCTTAACAGGGCAATGGAGCACAGGCTAACTCCATACTATCAAATACTAAAAGTCATTATTATTGATTAATTTCTACCTACTACCATTACAAATTATTCAAAGGAGGAGGCGACTGAGTAAGTTCTAAGGTGAGTGAAACTTACTGCATGCATGGGTGTAAATGCATACATTTTCTCCAGCTCTCTTCGTGATGTAAGTCTGATAACATAATTCTTATAAATGTAAATGTACAGGCAGAATAAAATTTTCTAAGTTAATATAAAATTCTTAAGGAAATCATGTAAATAATTTTTATATTGGTTCATAAAGAAAATTTTAAGAAAACAATTTGTTTTTTAAAGATACTGCAAAATTTCTCAATTCTAAGTACTTTGGTAACACACAGGAAAAGATTTTCAGTCCCCTGCACTTAAAAAAATATATAGTTCTTAACTTTAGGCCTTTTAATATACTAATGGTTCTTCTCATCAGAGGATTTTCATATTTCAACAAATAAAAGAACTCGTAACAGTAAGACTAAACAAAAGCTTCCTTTCTCAAAGGTGAGGACTATATTCAACATTATAGATTAAAACCTGTAAGTTATCTATTTAACAGAAAATATCTGATGTTACCTAATTCAAAAGAGGAGTAAAAGCACTATCAATACTTAGATGAAAATACAATAATGTTTTCCTCAATCTCAGGAAGCTGGGAGGTACAATGATCCTCCCACCACCACCCTTCATTCCCCCGCACCATGACTTATTCCAAAGGTCTATGTGATAAAAATTAAGACACTCTACTATTGCACAAATGGCCAAGAACAAAAAATGGAAGGGTCTATATTTCTGTATTTTTCTCAAGTAACTTAAGATATAAAAATAACTTCTGCCTGATACATGTGTATCAAGCAAGAAAACAAGTGAAAACAGCCCTCATTTGGATTAAATGTTTAGATAGACAGGAAGCAAAGAACAACACTGACATTGTAATGTCAAGTAAGCACATTCAAGCTATCAAAGAAACACTGAAATCTCAAGCCAGCAAATATACTACCAACCTGGCTGATAAATGATTTAACTGTTACATTTCTAAAAACAGCTTTGCAATATATTATATCTATCACTTATTGAATACAAAAGAACTTTTGAAGTCAGAAACAAAATAAGGAAGACCAGAAGTATATAAAATTTTCTTCTGCCTATTGTAGATTAAGAAAATAAGTCAGGGAGAGATTTGAGAATAGAATGGTGAAAAGGAAAGCCTAATAGAAGACTAGCTCTACAGTGATTGCAGATCCTAATGTCCCTAAGAATATGAAGAAGAACTAAGGACAAAGAAGGAAATAATCAAGAATGGAGTAGAGACTGACATATTAAAAACTTGTGTGAGAGAAAAATTCAAACATTTTAGATGTCTATTGCAAATTTTAAATGACAAAGTGTATCAATATTACCTTTCTTTCGAAAGAGTGCATTTAGGTAATTTTCTGCTTGGCATTCAATCTTTTCAGTGTTGGACTGGCCCTGAGATGATAGTTCCTCTGTTGGTGTCGACTGTGAAGAATCAAGAGATGGTATACAATCCTAAAATTAGAAGAAAACAACATAAAAAAAATCACTTTTTATTTAAACATGGGACTCCATTTAAAATGGCAAAAAAATTCTCTAAATGTTTATTTTTTTATCTTTTAAATATATCAAATTATATACAGAACATAAAATTTGAGAAAGGAGTCAGGAAAAAAGAAATTTATCTTTGACAGAGGGACAAACTAGCCTTATTCCTTAGCAAAACTATTGTCAAAAAGGGGGTGGGGGGCAGGTAAAATATATTGTTAAATAAATTCACTATATAGCATGCCAGTAATGAGAGTTTTAAGAACAAAGCAAATATGTTTATCCACTAATCTGACCAAAATGGGTGCAAGTTCTCAAATTCCCATTTCTTCTCAGCCCTTCCCACAACAGTACATAAAGAATTAGGACTTCCCACCATGCAAGAAGATGCTGCTTGTCTAGTTTATGCCCTGTTGACAGTAGAAACTAATAATTAATCATTTCACAGGAGATAATTATGATATCCAAAAGACTTCATGAGAAAGTAAAAGGCTAAAACGTAGTACTACATTATCCTCCAACCACTGATTCCTAAGAAATCAGACTACAGGGTGGTCTCAGACCAAACTAGGCTCACCCGTGTCTACCTAAATACAAAACAGATCTGAACTGAACTTTATGAGTCAAAGAGCTTTAAGAAAGAAATGTGAAATAAGCAAAAAAGATGAGAATGTTGGGATTTTTACCTGCAAGTTAAGCTAAATGTTAGACTTCTAACATAAGACTTTAAATTATTCTTCTCATTACCAAAATCAAGTATTTAAATTTCACTGTAAGTCACAAATTTTCAGAACAAATTAAGTTTAAAAAACTGTGTTACAATTGTGCAATTAGTTTAGAAATAATTTCACAGCACTAAAACTTACACTGACTGCTTCTCTCTGTAGGTTACAAAATGAACATTTTTCATCCATAGACCAGTCAGTCAGCTCTTCTGGTTCACAGTCTTCAAAAGAGGGAAAAATATTGATTAAATACACTAACTTTATTAAAACAAATAAAATTACCACTTGCCATAGCAATGGCTCATATAAAAAAGCTAGCTACCAATGTAAGGGGAAAAGGCCCCCCCAAAATTAAACTGGTGACATCTAGAAAGAAATACGGAGAGTAATTTTGCACTATTATCGGACAAAGTAGCAAGAACAATGAGCTGGTTATAAATTAATTTTCCAACAGTAGAATTTTAAGTATCATCTAGCCTTCTGAAAGATTCAATTTATCACTGTCTATTAATTTTTATTTTCACTATGAAAGAAGTCAGAAAAAACAGGGAGATACGGGGATAAAGGAATAAATTTTGCACATCATGAAAGACAACATAAAACAGAGAAATGGAACAAAGCACCAGAAAAGCCTACAGATTTGAGAATATGGAATGCTATCCAAGAAAAAAGTAGAAATCCACTGCTAAGAAGTCAGATCAGATTTTCATTACATGCTAAAGGCTTTGTTGCAACAGTTAGAGCAAAAAGCAAGTAAACAAGTTATATTATTCAATACCAAACATGGATTTTTTTCACAAGAATGTTCCTTATAATTCAACTGTTGTAATATATTAGCAAGTTCGTGGAAAACATTTTCTAATGAAGGAATTTTATGAAGATATAATAATATTGCCATCCTAACTGTACTTGGTATAGACAGTGATTTTTCAAACTTACTCCTTGCAACAGAAATTCCCTCCAATTTCTTTCCCCAAATAAATTCATACACAGAACCTCAAATACATAAACCATTATCATCTGAGGCAGCTACATTGGAACTAATTTGAAAAGCACTGGTATACCACAGTAATTTCTCTTATACTTTTGAAATACATAATGAAATTGAATACATGTTTTCTGCTAAACTACACAGGAAATAAACTCATCCTTCTGGAATGATAATGAATAAATACTACTTAGGTTTAGTCCCTGGGATACTCTTGCATTAATCCAGATATATAGGTCAGAATAGAAGATAATATAATTTGCTGGAATATAAAGAGTATAGTGATAGCTTCCTTTGATTTTGGCAGTGCTCCAGAAATATTCCTTTTATTTATTTAAGCTTGGAAAGAGGAGGGAATGGGAATATAAGATCCAGTATGGAGTAATGGAAAGATGATTGGATTTGAAGTCTCCAAAAATCTGGAATGGAACTTATTATTTGTAGCCTTGCCAAACCACAAAGGTTTTGTTTTAATTTCCACATCTGTAAAATAAGGATCCCATCACCTAACTTATTCGTGATCAAATTTTAAAAATATGAAAATACTTTATAAACTACAAAACATCATGCAGAGGTGAATTATTAACGAGGTAGAGTCGCTAGTCATTATTTTTTAAATCCTGTACTATCACACATATATTTAATAAGGTTAGCTTGCAGAAGACAAATTTTAATTGAATATCTGCTTAAGAAAACTGATCACTTTTTGTAAACAACCTGACAAATGAAAAGGTTTACATAACCTATACAGTTAAAAACCCAGAATTGTAGTTATGCAGGTTCATAATTTTCTCCAACCTTTCACCCAGTCAGTACAACAGAAGCATAGATTCACACTCTTGAATACAGGACTGTGCAGTGTCTCTTACAGAGAGCGAGGCACAGCTTTCTGACCAATGAAATTAATATAGAAGAAGTGACAGTATACCATTCTAAGCAGAGGCTTTTAAAGGCATGGCAAATTTCCCCAGTTCTCTTGAATTTCCACCATCCAACATCAGAAGAACTTGGCCCGTAAAGCCATTAATCCTTCAGTCTGGAACATGGAGTCATGAGGAGATGTTATCCTCATCCACAGCCTAGATTCTAGTGAATAAGGTCACCCATAAACATGCAACAGATTTTGGAACTGTTTGTTATGTAGCATTACTGTAGCAAAAACTTGACTCATATGCCAAGCATAACATAATTTTGATAGATCAAGGAAATCTTACTGCTTTTAAAAATTATCGCCTCATGAATAGGGACTATGAAAGGAATCCAGCATTGGGATTTTTGAAAAATAGCTGGTAGGTCTGGAAAAGGTATTTCTGACAAATCATTGAAAGGTTTCATTAAGTTTCAGTGATAAATATATTGACTCAAGGGACAACAACTTTGGGTTAATTAAGACAATTACCAGTTGTAAAATAAAATTGGGCATGCTGAGATTATCCTCATTTATTTTAGTTATTTTAGGTGAAGTTCTTCAAGGAAATTCAATTAAAATAAATGCCTACATAGTTAAACAAATGGCAGTGAATAATCAATGATTACATAAATGCCATTAAATGTTACTGGGTTCAGAAATCTATGAATTTACTTAAAAATATTTAGTAATTATTCTTTATATAGCAACTTTTAATTTTCAGTCCAAATAAATGATGATGGTATACATTTTTTTATATATAGGAAAAGCGATTTTGAAAAATCACCTGGAGGCCAGACTTCTCCCTCTGTCCAGGTTGTCCTTTCAGGTCAAAAAAATTAAATAAGCACTACAACAAAACACATTCATTTTATCTCTCAAACAAAATTTGACAATGATTCAGATATTCATCTCTAAAATAAGCTGTCTCTCATTTTGAAACTTTAATACATGAAGGTATAAGCTCAAAAAGGGTCAAAATATGTACCTTATACAACTAGCCTTATTAATAAAAGGCAATGTCATATATGAAACTGATAGTAAATGAATGATAAAAATCAACCTTTCTACCATATATACATATTCTTGTGGTCAAAGTCTGGCTCCAATCATTCACCTGATTTATCTGGGAAAGATAACAGTCTTTGAAATTAGAGAGCCTTGTAGTGAACCTTGGTCTTTCCACATACTATTGATAGATGTGGCCTTGGGCAAGTCACTTTCTCTGAGCTTCAATTTCCTCACTGTACAATGAGGATAATAATAATTGCATCTTAAGGCTGTAGTAAAAATTAAATAAGAACATACGCAAAACACAGAAGTCCAGTAGATGTTACTTTCATTTTCTTTTAACTAATCACACTTCTTTTGAATGTTTTTATTCTCTTCAGTACCCTCAAGCCATAGAAAATAAATTTGGAGTTCCTAAAGTTCAATGAAAAGTGAAAAAGAATACTGAAACTAGATTTTTCATTAAGGTCATAAAAAACTGATTATAACTTTGTTAAAAGATACATAACAGCAGGCAATATAATTAAAAAATAATTTTTCATTATGAAACTACATATTAACTATACTGAAAGTACAAAGGAGAAAAGAAAAACTATTCATAATCCCATCATCCAGAGATAACGATTAATAGTTTGCAATATCTCCTTCCAGTTTATATTCTATACCTTTTAAAAAATAATGATAAACCTCTAGCCTGGGGCTTCCCTGGTGGCGCAGTGGTTGAGAGTCCGCCTGCCGATGCAGGGGACACGGGTTCGTGCCCCGGTCTGGGAGGATCCCACATGCCGCGGAGTGGCTGGGCCCGTAAGCCATGGCCGCTGAGCCTGCGCGTCCGGAGCCTGTGCTCCGCAAGGGGAGAGGCCACAACAGTGAGAGGCCTGCCTACCGCAAAAAAAAAAAAAAAAACCTCTAGCCTGGCTAACGAAGGAAAAAAAGAGAAAATATCAGAAATGAAAGATGGGCCATCACTACTGATCCTATGAACATTAAAAGAGTAACAAAGGAATATTATGGACAACATTAGTTTCCCACAGATTTGGATAAAACGGACAAATTTCTTGAAAGACACAATCTACCAAATCTCACACACACAAAAATATGTAACCTCAATAGGCATTTATCAAAGAAATTAAATCAATAATTAATAGCCTTCCAAAACAGAAAGCACCAGCCCAAATGGTTTCTCTATAATCTGTTCCAGAAAACAGAAGCAAAGGAAATATTTCCTAACTCATTCTTGACTCCAAAACCTGTCTGAACAGACACCTCACCCAAGATGATATGCAGATAGTAAACAGGCATATGAAAAGGTGCTCAACATTACATGCCATCAGAGAAATGCAAATTACGACAAGATACCACTACACATCTATTAAAATGGTTAAAGTCCAGAACACTGACAACATGAAATGCTGGTGAGGATGTAGAGCAAAAGGAACCTAACTTCACTGCTGGTGGGAACACAAAATAGTACAGCCGCTCTTGAAGATAGTCTGCTTCTTACAAAGCTAAACAGAGTCTTTCCTTTCAAAGGATCCAGCAATGGTGCTCCTAGGTATTTAACCAAATGAGTTGAAAATGTATGTTCACACAAAAACTTGCACACATATGTTTATAGCAGGTTTATTCATAATTGCCAAACCTAGGAAGTGACCAGGTCTTTCAAATAGGTGAACAAACTGTAGTCCAACCATATAAGACAGTTTTATTGTTTTATTGAACTTTGCTTTACTGCACTGTGCAGATATTGCATTTTTTTATAAATTGAAGGGTTGTGGCAACACTGTGCTGAGCAAGTCTATCAATGCCATTTTTCCAACAGCGTTTATTCACTTTGTGTCTCTGTGTCACATTTTGGTAATTCTCACAACATTTCAAACTTTTTCATTATTATATTTGCTATGGTGATCTGTGATCAGTGATCTTTGACATTACTATTATAACTGCTTTGGGGTCCAAGAACTGTGCCGATATAAGTTGTCAAACTTAATCAATCAATGTTTTATGTGTGTTCTTTTTTTTATTGAAGTAGAGTTGATTTACAATGTTGTGTCAATTTCTGCTGTACAGCAAAGTGGTTCAGTTATACGTATCTATATTCTTTTTAAGATTCTTTTCCATTATGGTTTATCACAAGATACTGAATATAGTTCCCTGGGCTACACAATAGGACCTTGTTGTTTATCCATTCTATATATAGTGGTTTGCATCTGCTAACCCCAAACTCCCAATCCATCCCTCCCCCGCCCACTCCCTCTTGGCAACCACAAGTCTGTTCCCTATGTCTGTAAGTCTGTTTCTATTTCATAGATAAGTTCATTT
Source organism: Hyperoodon ampullatus (assembly GCF_949752795.1). NCBI lineage: Eukaryota > Metazoa > Chordata > Mammalia > Artiodactyla > Ziphiidae > Hyperoodon > Hyperoodon ampullatus. Next base: position 170,246,513 of record NC_136914.1, read on the forward strand.
GTGTCATATTTTAGATTCCACATATAAGTGAGATCATATGGTATTTGTCTTTCTCTTTCTGACTTCACTTAGTATGATAATCTCTAAGTCCATCCATGTTGCTGCAAATAGTATTATTTCATTCCTTTTTATGGTTGAGTAATATTCCATTGTGTATATATACCACATCTTCTTTATCCATTTATCTGTCAATGGACATTTAGGTTGCTTCCATGTCTTGGCTATTGTGAATAGTGCTGGTATGAACATTAGGGACGCATGTGCCTTTTTGAATTATAGTTTTGTCTGGATGTATGCCGAGGAGTAGGACTGCAGAATCATATGGCAACTCTATTTTTAGTTTTTAGAGGAACCTCCATACTGTTTTCCATAGTGGCTGTACCAACTTACATCCCCAGCAACAGTACAGGAAGGTTCCCCTTTCTCCACACCCTCTCCAGCCATTTGTTAATTGTAGACTTTTTAATAATGGCCATTCTGACCAGTCTGAGGTGGTGCATAATTATAGTTTTGATTTGTATTTCTCTAATAATTAGTGATGCTGAGCATCTTATCATGTGCCTGTTGGCCATCTGTACGTCTTCTTTGGAGAAATATCTATTTAGGTGTTCTACCCAGTTTTCAACTGGGTTTTTTGTTTTTTTGTTGTTGAGGTATATGTTTGTGTATTGTGGAAATTAAGCCCTTGTCGGTCACATCATTTGCGAATATTTTCTCCCACTCTGTAAGTCGTCTTTTCATTTTGCTTATGGTTCCCTTTGCTGTACAAAAGCTTTTAAGTTTGATTAGGTCTCATTTGCTTATTTTTGCTTTTATTCCTATTGTCTTGGGAGACTGACCTAAGAAAACACTGGTAGAATTTAAGTCAGAGAATGTTTTGCCTATATTCTCTTCTAGGAATTTTATGGTGTCATTTCTTATATTTAAGTATTTAAGCCATTTTGAGTTATTTTTGTGTATAGTGTGAGGACGTGTTCTAACTTCATTAATTTGCATGCGGCTGTCCAACGTTCCCAGTACCACTTGCTGAAGAGACAGTCTTTTTTCCATTGTATATTCTTTGTGTGTGTGTTCTGACTGCTCCACCAACTGGCCTGTCCCCAGCATCTCTCCCTCTTGCTGGGCCTCCCTATTCCCTGAAACACAATATTGATATTAGGCCAATTAATAACCCTACAGTGGCCTCTAAGTGTTCAAGTGAAAGGAGTAGCAGCAAGTCTCTTGCTTTAAATCAAAAGCTAGAAATGATTAAGCTTAGTGAGGAAAGCATATCAAAAGCTGAGACAGGCTGAAAGCTAGGCCACTTGTGCCAAACAGTCAAGCTGTGAATGCAAAGGAAAAGTTCTTAAAGGAAATTAAAAATGAACATATGAATGATAAGAAAGTTTTAGTGGTCTGGATAGCCAGCCACAACATTCCCTTAAGCCACAGCCTAATCCAGAGCAAGGCCCTAATTCTCTTCAATTCAGTGAAAGCTGAGAGAGATGAAGAAGCTGCAGGAGAAAAGTTTGGAGCTAGCAGAGATTGGTTCATGACATTTAAGGAGGGAAGCCATCTCCATAACATAAAAGTGCAAGGTAAAGCAACAGTGCTGATGTAGAAGCTGCAGCAAGTTATCCAGAAGATCTACCTAAGATAATCAGTGAAGATGGTCACACTAAACAACAGATTTAAAATTTAGACAAATCAGCTTCATATTGGAAGAAGATGCCATCTGGGACTTCCATAGCTAAAGAGGAGAAGTCAATGACTGGCTTCAGAGCTTCAAAGGACAGACTGACTCTCTTGTTAGGGGCTAATGCAGCTGATAACTTGAAGTTGAAGCCAATGCTCATCTACCATTCCAAAAGTCTTCATTTACCACATTACCTGTGCTCTATAAATGAGACAACAAAGCCTAGATGACAGCACATCTGTTGACAACATGGTTTACTGAATATTTTAAGCTCACTGTTGAGACCTACTGCTCAGAAAAAAAAAAAAAATTCCTTTCAAATGTGAATGTGACTGCTCATTGATAGTGCACCTGATCACCTAAGAGCTCTCATGGAGATGTACAACAAGATTCATGTTGTTTTCATGCCTGCCAACACAACATCCACTCTGTAGCCCACTGACCAGGAATCATTAAGAAAAACATTTCATAAGGTTACAGTTGCCATACATAGTGATTCCTCTGATGGATCTGGGCAAAGTAAACTGAAAACCTTCTGGAAAGGATTCACCATTCTAGATGCCATGAAGAACATCCATGATTCATGGGAAGATGTCAAAATACCAACATTAACAGGAGTTTTGAAGCAGTTGATTCCAACCCTCATGGATGACTTTGAAGGGCTCCGGACTTCAGTGGAGGAGGTAACTGCAGATGTGATGGAAATAGCAAGAGAACTGGAATTAGAAGTGGAGTCTGAAAATGTGACTGAATCATTACAAACTCATGATAAAACTTCAAAGGATGAGGAGCTGCTTCTTATGGATGAGCAAAGAAAGTGGTTTCCTGAGATGGAATCTACTCCTGGTAAGATGCTGGGAAGATTGTTGAAATGACAACAAAGGATTTAGAATATCACATAAAATTAGTTGATAAAGCAATGGCAGGTTTTGAGAGGACTGACTCCAATTGTGAAAGAAGTTCTACTGTGGGTAATATGCTATCAAATAGCACTGAATGCTACAAATTGTTTGTGAAAGGAAGAGTCAATCAGTGTGGCAGACTTCATTGTTGTCTTATTTTAAGAAATCACCACAGCCATCCTAACCTTCAGCAACCAACACCCTGATGAGTCAGCAGCCATCAACATCAATGCAAGACCCTCCACCAGCAAAACAATTACAACTTGCCAAAGGCTCAAGTGATGGTTAGCATTTTTTAGCAATAAAGCCTTTTTTAACTAAGGTACATACATTGTTTTTTAGCATAATGCTATTATTGCACACTTAATAGACTACGGTATAGTGTAAACATAACTGTAGAAACCAAAAAATTTATATGCACTGGGAAACCAAAAATTCATGTGACTCACTCTATTGCGTTATTCTCTTTATTGCAGTGTTCTGGAACTGAACCGCAATACCTCTGAGCTATGCCTGTACACTTGGATAAGTCTCTGTGTACACATTGAGGAAAGCTAATATAACTTATATAACTAACTATAAAATAGTATTAGATTCTCTGGTTTTAATATAAATAATCATCAATTCACTTTAGAAAGCTACTCATTTTTTAGTTAATACTAGGGTATGGGTTCCTAGTAGGAAGAGATACTACCTATTCATTTTTCTTTCCTCATTGCTCATCACAGTTCCTAACACAAAATACGCATTCAAAATATGTCATCGAATAAATCTTATTAAAAAGTAGTTTTGTTTGCTCCATCATCATAGTGTTAACAGTTGGGGGAAAAAAAGGATATTAAGCCAAAAATATTAAATGTTGGTCAGTGGTATAAGTCAGGGATTAGCAACCCTTTACTATAATATAAACAGCCAGAGCGCAAATATTTTAGGTTTTGCAGGATATATGGTCTCTGTCACAACCATTCAACTCTACTGTTGAAGGACAAAAGTAGCCATAGACAATATGTCAACAAATGAGAGGGGCTGTTTCCAATAAAACTGTACTAATCGGGCATTAAATATGGACTTCATATAGTTTTCACATGCCACAAAATATTATATCTTCTTTTGATTTTTTTCAACTATTTAAAAACATAAAAACCATTCTTAGCTCACAGGCCATTCAAAAACAGTCAGTGAGCTGGATTTGGCCACAATGCGATCGCTTGCATACCTCTGATATAATTTCTCTTTGAAATGTGGACAGAGCTAGGGAAAAACCAATAAGGATCTATCAGCCACTTTACACCTGCCTACTGTATTCTTTTCATATTTTGTAAATATCCATAGTCAGGGCAAGTAAATCAGACGATCGTAGAAATGAAAGAAACTGGTTCCCCAATAAGACATGAGAAAGGATTGACTAAAGCAGAAAACAAGAGTGAATTTCTGCTTAAAAGTCATGTGACAGCAGGAAAAGTGAATTCTGGGTTGGTAGAAGAGAGGCATAGAGTATGGGGAACTTTTCAGGGAGGACATAAAAATTGATGACATTCAAAGTTTCTTTGGAGACTTTACTCCAAAAAGAAATAATAGTTATGTTTTCCTCAAAAGGACAAAAAGTCCCAAGAACAGATCAAAGGAGACAGAAAGCTTTTGTTTCCAACATATTAAAAATTAGCAACACTCAAAAGCTTTCGAAACCATTCAATCTGGAGGTGACTCTGAATAGATTTCAAGAATTAAAATATAAACTTCTCAAAACACTAATACAGATGATAAAAAGCCTTAAAATTAAAAACACACTGTATGCCAGAGTTGACTTTCAAGGTAGCACTATGAAGTTTAGAGTACATTTTTCCACAGAAACAGTAGCAGATTGGCAATGCAGTCTATTTAACTTAAATGTTTTATAAAATAAAAATACTATGCATTTAATTTTATAATAAAAATAATTTAGAGTAATATACAAGGATCCCTTGGCTAGCCAATTCATCTAGTTCCTGAGTTTTGGAAAGTGAGTAACAAGGGTTCAGATTTCCAATGACTTATCTAAAAACATACACTCACCTATGTGATTCCTGCATACAGATTTGTATAATGAGAAATACCTATCCCTGGTAGTCCTAACATCTAAATATTAAACCATTTTAAACAATGATAACAACAAAGAAAGCACATTTATTTAAGAAGAGGATAAGAAAAAAGCTGGAGATGTCTATAATGGATAGCTTCTACATGCCTTTTCAAAGGCTCTACACTTTGATAGCTCTGTTGTAACCTTCCTTCAAAATGTATGGCTGTCTTTATCTTTGCACAGATACAGATTTATTACTACAATTAATATTATCCCTCTTAAGCCTGAAACTTTGATTAGAAACCTTTTTTTTTTTAATTCAAAAAAGCAAAGAAAAGGAGGAAGAATTTACCTAAGAAACCTGGAGAAAAGTTAGAACATCTGGGGTGAAAAAGGGCAACATCAGTATGTGCCTATGTGTGAGAAGAAGATTGAGTTCCAAAGCTTAGCTAATTTTGTAAATCCTCCCACCAAAAAAAGCACAAAAGAGGATATAAGGTACAAGATCTATCAGAATTAAAAGACTAAGTGGAATGAGGTATAAGCAACAGGGTATTAAATTAATTACCATAGATCTACAATGTAATACTGTGCTGCCATTAAGAATGATGATCCAGAACTTTATATACCCAAATGATACACTAGTGAACCAAATCAGTAGGCACAAAAAACTATATACACTGTATATACAGTATGTACTACTTTAATAAAAGAATAAATACATCTAAACATATATTTTAAATTTATATAAAAATGGTGAAGGTTATCTGTGGGTTGTGGAACTAGGAGTAATTTTTTTCTTTCTGATTTATTTGTATTCTCTCATTTTCAAAAATGAACATGTGTTACTTGTATGCTAAGGAAATACTAGTCTAAATATAAAATACAAGAATTTATTTCATTAGGACATTCTGCCCTTTATGTAATAAACTAATTTCCGAAGACATAAATATATGCACACATAACTATATATATAAATAAATGACAGTGAGGGAAGCAAGATGCTTAGAGTTACAAGTTGCAACTTGGGTTATCAGAAGGCAATTAAGTATAATGCTGACTTCTGATCTGAATGAGGACAACAGGTTTAAAAAGAAAGGTTGAAGAAATATCAAGCACAGGTTAAATTCTTGTTTCTTCGGATTTTTCCTTTCTTCATTTACATGCTCAGAAAAATAGGTGAAAGTACAATTAGTAGTGTTTATAAATATATCAGGTAAAAATATTTAATGCAGTGTTAAACGATGATAAAACGAGAAATGAGTACAGTTAAGAGATAAAAGAAAAAGCTCTTAGCCATAAGAATGATAATACACTAGAATAAGGCACGTTTTGGAGTCTCCATCCTAAAAGTCATGTTCTGCATGGATATCATTCATCTGACTGAACATGGGTGGTTGGTACAAATGATCTTTCATAGATACCAGATCTATGGTTCATAACTCAATTATCCTGCTCAACATTAATTTAAAAAAAAAAGAATAAGTAGAAAACTTTTGATTGCCTCAACTCAAAAGATTTATTTATACAAGATACCTTGGGTCTTTGTAGAATGGAAAGGACCAGAGAAAAATAGAAGCTAACAGAGTTATTAGCATATAAAACTGAACAGGTATGAGATTCAGAAATAACTGTACCAAAATCAAGGTAGAAAATCTATACTTGCACTGCCCATTTTGTGAATGAGCTGTACTATAAAATTTCAAATGTCTACAAAAATGTTCTCTCCTAGTGCTCTACATTTCCAAGCAAGTAATAAAAAAACTAAACTATATTACAGCAGTTACGGCATAGATCAAAATCTTCCACCAGGATTTATGCTAGAGTGTTTGGAAGAGGAGGCTATAAGAAATAACAAATAGTATTAAAACTCTGAACACACATGGCAGGGTATCTCAGAATGACAATCTGAGTTCCAGGCTGCCTATATCATAAGCAACAGGAGATATTTATTTAACTGAACCCTTTTAAGTCCTCGTTAAGAATAAGTCAGGGCACATAATGTTTAAAATAACAAAAATTAAATTTTACCATTAAGCCAAAAACAAGCTTTGTTTTCTACTTTGATCAATGTACTAAAAGTTTTTAAAAGGTTATATAATAATGTAATAATAGAAATTTTGTTTTAAATTTTGTAATTATCATTATTACATTATATAATAGAAATAATATTTAGATCATTTTATTTACTTATTTAAAAATATTTTCCAATTAAATGAGATCACAAATTCATTTTAATACAAAGTTAGTATAGAACAACCATTTTTCATTTGTAAAATGGACAGATTAAAATTTTTAAATAAAATTTAAAGAAACATTACCTTCAAATAAACTGAGGTCTCTTCGTAGCCGTGGTCCATAAAGCCCTTCTAAAATACTCTCAAAACCTGTGTTATTAAAGAGAGAAAAGTATATTAACTACTAAAAAAGCTTAACTTTACAATAATCAAAAACCATAAATTCTATATGAATCAGATAATTATATATTTAACATACTATGAGGTGTCATTTTTTCCTTTAGATGAATTAAGTTGAACTAGGCAATATATACAACACAGCAAGAAGTCACACAATGACTACCAGGAATTACATGATTGTAAAAAAAAAAATGTAAATATTCAAATGTAAATATTCACTTCTAAAACAAGTAAACACCTTTGTCATTTAGAAATAGTCCCAGGTTAAAATAATGAGCAGATTTGTTTTGCAATGATTTGTAGAGATGAAAAGAATAATTAGAAGAGACATGTATTACAATCCTGTTTATACTGGTTACAAAAAATGTTAACTTTAAAAAAAGTAGCATCTTTAACCTCAATTTTAAAAACGAGTAAATAAGTGTCAATGGGGAGAAATTTTTGCTGTGAAAAGTATGATATATAAAATTTAAACCTACTTGTAAAAATTAAAACACAACAATTTTGCCTTGTTTTAAGGAAAAAAATTACTGAAAATCTTATTAAGTTAACAAGACTCCAGTTAATGAACTCAGAGTATCCTACTTTGTGGATAAACTAATATTAAGATTTTACAATTTTCTTATTGAAGTCTGCATCATATTCAGTATTAAGCAAGTTACTGATAAACTACAAGGCATCCTGGAAAATGACCAAGATGGCAAAATAAATGGAAAACCAAGAAAAGGAACTAATTTAGGGATGCTTAAATTATGAAGGAAAAAAACTAAAGGAAGCATGATAGACCTGGAAAATAAAAGACAGATTTTCTCAGTAATATTTATAAACTGTAAAACAGGAGAAATACTTCTGTAGAAATGTTTTATAAATCATAAACTGCTTTTAAAAACATTAAAAAACCTCTATACTCAAGATGCATGTTAAAATCAATGGTGTGTCAGTCGAAAAGTGACTTTTTTATTTAGTAGAACATGAAGAAATGATGTATCTTACAACTGATGATGTCTTAAATCTGACAAAGTAAGGTAGCTCTCATGGTACTTGGTAAATATGTACTTTAAAAAATCTTTGTGAAATGATTCAGTACTAGTTCCCATGAGTGGAAATTTCAGGCAGAAGAGTGAATGAACTCCCACCAGAGGATGCTTTCAAGAATGCTACAGAAAAGACTTACTATTAGATAAAGACTCAGACTGAACAAGCACCAAATCTGTATTACCAAGATATTCTATTTTGATGTGATCAATTTACTCCAAAAATAATATTGCAAACAACTATTTTAGGATGTTATTCTGTGGTATTTTGGACAAAATGTATAGCGCCCCCCACCCCGGGGTAAGCATACTGAATTTAAACAGTGTATATTTCCTAGATTTAAGCCTGAAAAGAAAGCAAACAGGGACTTACATTTTTCTACTGGGTTCCTCAACTGTTCACTAGATAAGACCAAGGTCTTACATACAGCCTGTTGAGATTTATTCATATTGCATAGTGTTGGTGCTATTGTAAATGATATCCTTAGTTAAAAGTTTTGTTTCTTGGGCTTCCCTGGTGGCGCAGTGGTTGCGAGTCCGCCTGCCGAGGCAGGGGACACGGGTTCGTGCCCTGGTCTGGGAAGATCCCACATGCCGCGGAGCGGCTGGGCCTGTGAGCCATGGCCACTGGGCCTGCGCGTCCGGAGCCTGTGCTCTGCAACGGGAGAGGCCACAACAGTGAGAGGCCCGCGTACCGCAAAAAAAAAAAAAAAAAAGTTTTGTTTCTTGTAGGCTTATAGAAACACAATTGATGTTTGTATATTGACTTTGTTATCTAACAACATCGCTAAACTTTGTAATTATAATAATTTATCTGGAAATGCTCTACATATACAAATATATCATCTATAGATAATGGTAGTTTTGTTCCTTTCTAATCCTTATTGCTTTCTTTTTTCTTGCTCTTGCCTTATTGGATTAGCTAGGACCTCAATTATGATGTTGAAAATTGGTGGTTAGAGTGAGCATCCTTGACATACCCAATCTAAATGGGAACACATTCCGAGTTTCATCATTAAATATGTTTGCTGTATTCTTTAAGAGAAATACTGCTTATCACATTAAGGAAGTTCATTCTATGTTTAGCTTGTTAGGGGAGTTTTCCTGCCATGCAAAGATATTGAATTTTGCCAAATCAATCAGTTTATTTATATTTGATTTACAAAATTGCATTTCAGGTGTACAACACAGTAATTCAATATTTTTATAGACTATACTCCATACAAAGCTATTATTAAATATTGACTATATTTCCTGTGGTGTAGATTACAACCTTGTAGCTTATTTCATACCTAGTAGTTTGTAAATCTCAATCCCCTTCACACATTTTGCCCATCCTCCCACCCATCTTCCCTCTGGTAACTACTAGTTTGTTCTCTATAAGTCTGTTTCTGTTTTGTTGTATTCATTTATTTTATTTTTTAGATTTTATTTATAAGTGAAAACATACAGTATTTGTCTTTCTCTGTCTGACTTACTTCACGAAGCATAATACCTTCCAGGTCCATCCACATTGTCACAAACGGCAACATTTCTTCCTTTCTTTTTTTTTTAAGGCTGAGTACCAAATTTATTTTGAATTTATTGAAATAACTATGTCATTTTTCTTTCTTAAATCTCTGAATATAGTGATACAGTGAATTACATTGAATATTAAACCAAACCTCTTCCATTCCTGGGAAAACCCAACATTATCATGAGACATATTTGCTGGGTTCCTTATCTTGATTAGTCCTTTCAAATTTCGGCATCTATGTTCACTAATGAGACTGGTCTGTAAATTTCCTTTGTACTTGATCAAGTTTTTATATCAATGTTATTATGCTACCCTCATAAAATGAGTGGCAATGTCCTTTCCTTTTCTATTCTCTGGGAAAATATTAGGAAATGTAGGATGCCTTGCTTGGCCATTTTAAAAGAACATGCCAGGGATGCCAAATGGAAATAAAGTCTTTCTGAAGTGCCTATTACTGATTAAATTTATTTAACTGTTAAAGGATTATTCATGTATTCTATTTCTTATGTTAGTCACAGTTTTCTGGGAACTTGCCCATTTCAACTATATTTTCTAATTTATTTGCATAAAACATTTCCTTGTATGTTTTTATCTATCTAATGTCAACAATATCAGAGGTCATGTCCTTTTTGCTTTTCATTCCATACTTCAGGTGTTTATGATTTCTCTTTTTTCTCAGTCGAGCCATTTAAAGTTTCTCTCCCTCTCTTTTTTCTTAGATTTAAAAAGAATTCTTTTTTGATTCCTTGATCTTCTCTATTGTATGTCTGTTTTCTTATCCATTAATTCCTGTCCCTGCTTTTATTTCTTCCTGCCCTCTATTTTATTCTGCTCTTATTTTTTCTTCCTGAAATGGAAGAGCTCATTAACTTTCAGCCTTTCTTCTTTTCTAATATATGCATTTAAAGTTACTGATTGCCATCTAATAAGCTGCATTCCAGTCATATTTTCTCATCATTCAGTCGAAATATTCCCTAATTTTCATTATGTCTTCTTTTCAGGTTCACAGTTTTTAGAAGTGTAGTTCTTAATTTCCAAATATATATGGATAGTCTATCCTTTTAATAGATTTCTAACTTAATTACACTGTAGTAAAAGTAAATACCCAACATGATTTCAATCTTGAAATTTTCTGAGACTGTCTTTATGGTCAATACACAATTTTTGAAAATTCTCTGCATATGCTTGGGAAGAGTACATACTCTGAAATTGTTGGATGCAATTTTACAGTTTTGGTTTTTCAATGCCTGTTTTTTCTATCAATTGTTGAGAAAAGTAAGCAAAATCTTCTATGAAATTGTGGCTTTGTCTATTTCTCTTTTTTACTTCTTTGAAATTTTGCTTTATGTTTTTGAAGCTACGTTATTAAGTGCTTATAATTTTATAATTGTTATATCATCCTGGTGAATAGAACTCCATATAATTACAAAGTGAACCTTTTTATTTCTAGCAATGATTTTTGCATTCGACTCTATGGTCTTTTGTTACACACCTATAAAACACTTTTTGTTATTGTTTCCATAATGTCTTTTTCAATTATTTCTTTACAACCTTTCTGTATTATTAAATAATATGGAATTTCTTTTTCTAAAACACTACAACATTTTGTCAAAATTTAGTAATTTAAATTTAAGAGTTTATATTTGGGTTTAAATTCCTTATCTGTTTTTGTTCTATTTGTATCAAGCTTCTATTTTTCGCCTTTCTTGCAAACTTTGGAATTCACTGAATATTTAATGTTTAATTTTGTTTTTCCTCTTTCAATATGATAATTATGCCCTCTATTTCTATTCTTTTTGAGGTTATCCCAGAAATTAGGATATAGGTCTAACATTAATCAAAATCTTTACCCATCCTTCTAGGACTTAGACCTCCTTCCTATTTATGCTATTGCTCTATATACTTCACTAAACACTATGTTGTTTTATGTTTGCACACATATTTACCACTGTCTCTGCTCTTCATTACTTATATCTCAGAGCATTCATCTAGGAATACTTTGCTTCTGCCTGAAGTACCTCCTTTAGTGAATATGTATTGCTGTTAACACCCTTCCTAAGACTCTGATCAAAAGTACTTAAGTTGTTCTCATAATATACTTCATGCTGCCCTCTCTCTCTCTCCTATATTTTACATTTCTTTCTCTTTCCTTAACTGCATTTAATTTCTTCTACCATATATATTCCACTTCACAAATTCCCTCTATTGCACAATCAGCTGACAAACACATCCTCTGATTTTTTAAGTCAATTTTATAGAGATAAAATTGTCATGTAATACTATGTACCCATTTAAAAAATAAAGTTCAATAAATTTTGACAAATGCATATTTTCATTTAACTAAGAACATAATCAAGCACAGAATACTTCTGTCAACTCAAATAGTATGTTTGTGCCATATGAGTAAATTTTCTGGAACAACCCAAAGCCCAAAGAAACACTAATCTATTTTCTGTCATTATAAATTAGACTTATCTTTTCTATAGTTGCATATAAATGGAATCAGAGCATATATTGTTTTGTGTCTAGCTTCTTTTGCTCAGCCACCTGTTAATGAGATTTATCCATGCTGTTGCATGTATCAACAGTGCTTTCAACTTCTGAGGTGTATTCCCTTATATGGATATAGGGCAAGTTGTTTATTAAGTCTCATGTTGATGGACATTTGAGTTGTTTAAAAGTCTTTGTGAATATATGTTACCATTTCTCTTGAATAAATAAGAGTGTTATTGCTGGGCTGAGTAGTAAGATTGTTCTGGTTTGTCATTAATATTTTAAGGAATTGTACAGCGGTTCTGCAAAATGGCTGTACTCTTTTACATTCCCACCAGTAAAATATGAGAGATTCAGTTGCACCACATCCTTACCAACATATAGCACTGTCAATCTTTCTAACTTTAGCCACTGTAAGGAACATGTATGGGTATTGTAATTTGCAATTTCTTGATGACTAATGATTTTAAGCATCCTTTCTATTGAAATGTCCATTTTGTTATGGTAACAGGGTTATGCTATGCAATTTGTATCTTATAAGTTATAGTATTTATTTGCATAAAGTTGTTCAAAAGATTTCCTACTACCCTTTTAATGTCTACACAATCTGCAGTGATATCCCTCTTTCATTCTCAATATCAGTTTAATTATCTCCTCTACTTTTTTATTGATCTCTCTGGCCAAAGTTTTAGCAATTTTATTGATCTTTTCAAAATACCACTTGTGGTTTCAATAATTTTATTGTTCATCCTTTTCTATGGTTTTTATATCTGTCCTACCTTTATTATATTCTTCTTTATAATTATTTTTTGTTTCATTTGCACTTATTATGTGACCTTTGTCCTTTTCTAGTAAAAGCATTTAAAGCTATAAATTTCTCCCTATTCACTACTTTAGCTCCATCTCATAAATTCTGATAAATTGTCTTTTCATTTTTATTCAGTTCAAAATGTTTGTAATTTTCCTTATGATGCATTGTTATGCGCCCAGGTTATAAATGTGTTTATCTTCCAAATATTTGGGAATTTTCCAGAAGTCTGTTACTGAATCCCAACTGAATTCCTTGTGATCATAAAACATGTTAGATTACAATCACCTGAAATTTATTGAGATTTGATTTACAGGTGGCACATGATGTACTATGTTGGTGAATATTCCATGTACACTTGAAAAGAATGTGTATTTGCAGTTATTGGGTGGAGTGTACTATAAACGTCATTTAGGCCTAGCTGACAAAGTGTTAAGTCTTCTATATTTCTATTGGTTTTCTGTGTTATCTTTCTCCTTTAAGTTCTGTCAGTTTTTGCTTCATGTATTTTGAATTTATGATATTAGGTGCATATATATTTTTTATATTGTCTCCTTTGTGAATTGATTTCATCATCATTAAAAAATGTACCCCTTTATCCCTGTTCTAAAGTCTTATCCTTTGGCCTGAAGTCTACTGTGTCTGATGTTACATCAGACACAGCAACTTTCTTATGATTAGCATTTTTTTTTTATACAGTTGACCTCTGATGAACATGGGTTTGAACTGTGTGGATTCACTCACACGTGGATTTTTTCCAATAGTTAATACTATAGTGCTACACAATCTGAGGGTGGTTAAACCCACAGATGCAGACCACAGATATAGAGGAACCACAAATATGGAAGGCCGACTACAAGTTATAGGCAGATTTTCAACTGTGTGGAGGGATGACATCCCTAACCCGCTTGTTGTTCAAGGGTCAACTATATATCTTTTTCCATCCTTTAATTTTTAACGTATGTCTTTATATTTACATTGAGTTTCTTGTGGAAAACATAGAGTTGATATTTCAATACAGTGTAAATATCTGCTTTTTAATTGAAGTGTTTAGATGATTAATATCTAATGTAGTTATCAATACGGTTGGGTTTATATCTGCCATCTTGTTATTTGTTTTCTATTTATTCCATCTGTTATATGTTACTTCCCCAACTCTCACCTCCCGCAATATTCTTTTGGATTGAATAAGGATTTTTTTAATACTCTATTTTATTTCCACTATTTGCTATTATTAGCTCGACCTCTTTTTAGTTTTTTAGTGCTTGCTACTATAGGATTTATAATGTTCATTTTAACTTTTCAGTCTACCTTCAAATATTATAATATGACTTAATAGACAATGTTAGGAGCAGTATATATCCATGCTCCACCCCCATTCTCGGTGCCACGGTTATATATTTTACATCCACGTCTGTTATAAATCCCACCATACATTACTTTTACTTTAAAAGATAAATTATTTTAAAGAAATTTTAAACAGGAGAATGTCTCTCCTACATTTACGCACATATTTACAATCTCTATAATCTTTTTTTCCTTTGTGTAGACCTTATGTCTAAAGAACTTCCTTCAATATTTATTGCACTAAAAGTTTGCTAGCAATGAATTCTTTCAGCTATTGTTTTTCTGGAAAAAAAATCATTCTGTCTTCACTTAAAAAAAACCATTTTGTTAGGTACAGAATTCTAGGTTGACAGATTTTGATGCCAGCACTTTAAAGATATCCTTCCATTGTCTAATGGTTTGCAAAGTTCCTGACTGTCTGCAATCCTTCTCGTCTTCGTTCCTCTGTAGTAATGTGTCTTTTTTTCCGGCTGCTTTCAAAATTTCCTCTTTATCACTGACTTTGCGCAATTTGATTATTATGTGCTCTGGGTGGCTTTCTATGTGTATATTCTACTTGGGATAAATAAGTTGAGCTACCTGGATCTGTGCAGGGTTATAGTTGTTATCAAATTTGGAAAACTCATGGCAATTATTTCTCCCAATATTTTTTGTATGGCCTCCTTTTGTTCTGGATTCCAATTCAGTATTGTTAGACCACTTGATATTGTTCCAATAATCACTAATGCACAGTTTACTTTTTTCCCTAGTTCTTTTTCTACCTGTTCTGTATTTTGGGTATTTTCTGTTGCTAGGTTTCAATTCACTGATCTTTTCTTCTGCAGTGCCTAGTTTGCAATACGAAACCAGATATTTAAAATATATAATTTGAAGAGTTCTGACATATGCATATGCCCATAAAACCATTACCACAATCAAAAAAACTAACACTTGCAACACTTCCAAACACACGCTCACTTTTTTTTAAAATAAATTTATTTATATATATATTTGGCTGCGTTGGGTCTTCGTTCCTGCGTGCAGGCTTTCTCTAGTTGCGGTGAGTAGGGTCTACTCTTTGTTGCAGCACGTGGGCTTCTCATTGTGGTGGCTTCTCTTGTTGCAGAGCATGGGTTCTA
Source organism: Hyperoodon ampullatus (assembly GCF_949752795.1). Taxonomy (NCBI): domain Eukaryota; kingdom Metazoa; phylum Chordata; class Mammalia; order Artiodactyla; family Ziphiidae; genus Hyperoodon; species Hyperoodon ampullatus. The sequence continues at coordinate 170,261,882 of NC_136914.1, forward strand.
GGCACGCGGGCTTCAGTAGTTGTGGCACACAGGTTCAGCAGTTGTGGCTTGCGGGCTCTAGAGTACAGGCTCAGTAGTTGTGGTGCACGGGCTTAGTTACTCCATGGCATGTGGGATCTTCCTGGATCAGGGCTCGAACCCGTGTCACCTGCATTGGCAGGTGGATTCTTAACCACTGTGCCACCAGGGAAGCCCCCTGCTCACTTGTTTTTAATCCATCTATCCCTCTACTCAGAACCCTAGGCGAACACTATAGATTAGTTAACATTTTCTAGAATTTTACAATAGAAACTTACAGTACAGACTCCATTTTTTTTTTTTTTTTTGCCTGACCCGTTTCACTCAGCAGAATGATTTTGAGTTTTATCCATACTGTCACCTGTATCATTACTTTGTTATTTTATTTTCTAGTATACTCTATCGTATGGAATTATCCAGTCAGATGTCGGTGGATATTTTCATTTTTCTTGCATATATAATTAATAGTGAAATGGCTGGGTTATATGGTAGGTTTATGTTTACTTTTTTCAAATTAATTTATTTTTTAAATTGAAGTACAGTTGATTTACAGAGTTGTGTTAATTTCTGCTGTACAGCAAAGTGTCTCCATTATACAGATATATACATTCTTCTTTATATTCTTTTCCATTATCGTTTATTCCAGGATATTGAATATATAGTTCCCTGTGCTATACAGTAGGACCTTGTTGTTTATCCATTCTATATGTAATCACTTGCATCTACTAACCCCAAACTCCCAGTCCATCCCTCCCCCACCACCCTACCCCTTGGCAACCCCAGGTTGTTTAGCTTTTTAAGAAATCAAAATGTTTTCATAAGTTATTATATCATTTTATGCAAAAATCCTTAACAAAATATTAGCAAGCCAAATCCAACAACACATGAAAAAGATCATACACCACAATCAAGTGGGATTCATCCCAGGGCCACAGGGATGGTTCAACATATGCAAATCAGTCAGTGTGACAGACCACCTCAATAAGAGACAAAAACCACATGATCATCTCAAGAGATGCAGGAAAACCATTTGATAAAATTCAACATCTATTCATGATAAAAACTCTTACCAAAGTGGGTGTAGAGGGAACATATCTCAACATATTGAAAGCTATTTATGACAAACCCACAGGCAACATAATACTCAATGGCGAAAAGCTGAAAGCCTTCCCACTAAAATCTGGAACAAGACAAGGATGCTCACTCTTCTCACCACTTCTATTCAACATAGTATTGGAAGTCCTAACCACAGCAATCAGACAAGAAAAAGAAATAAAAGGTATCCAAATTTTAAGGGGTAAAATTGTCATTATATGCAGATGACATTATACTATATATAGAAAACCCTAAGGACTCCACATAAAAACTACTAGAATTGATAAAGGAATTCAGCAAGGTAGCAGGATACAAGATTAACATACAGAAATCTGTTGCATTTCTTTACACTAATAATGAAATATCAGAAAGGGAAAGTAAAAAAAAAAATCCCTTTTAAAATCACATAAAAAAAATAAAGTACTTAGGAATAAACCTGATCAAAGAGGTGAAACACTTATATGCTGAAAACTATAAAGTACTGATAAAGGAAACTAAAGATTCAAGGAAATGGAAAGATATCCCATGCTTTGGGATTAGAAGAATTAGAATAGTTTAAACGGCCATACTACCTATCCAAAACAACCTACAGATTTAATGTGATCCCTACCAAATTATGCATGATATTTTTCACAGATTTAAAACAAAGAATCCTAAAATTTATATGGAACCATAAAAGACCCAGAATTGCCAAAGCAATTCTGAGGGAAAAGGACAGAGCTTGGAGGCATAACCCTCCCAGACTTCATACAATGCTACAAAGCTACAGTAATCAAAACAGCATGGTACTGGCACAAAACAGACATATAGGTCAATGGAACAGAATAGACAGCCCAGAAATAAAACCATACACCTGTGGTCAATTAATCTTCGACAAAGGAGGCAAGAATATACAATGGAGAAAAGACAGTCTCTTCAGCAAGGGGTGCTGGGAACGCAGGACAGCTGCATGTAAATCAGTGAAGTTAGAACACTCCCTCACACCATACACAAAAATAAACCCCAAATGGTTTGCAGAGTTAAATGTTAAGACATGACACCATAAACCTCCTAGAAGAGAACATAGGCAAAACATTTCTGACGTTAAGTTATAGCAGTGTTTTTCCTAGGTCATTCTCCCAAGGCAACAGAAAAATAAAAAGCAAAAATAAACAAATGGGACCTAGAAAAAAACCTTATAAGCTTTTGCACAGCAAAGAAAACCATAAAATGAAAAGACAACTTATGGAGTGGGAGAAAATATTTGCAAATGATGAGACCAACAAGGGCTTAATTTCCAAAATATAAATACAGCTCAGGGCTTCCCCGGTGGTGCAGTGGTTAAGAATCCACCTGCCAATGCAGGGGACACAGGTTCGAGCCCTGGTCCGGGAAGATCCCACATGACGTGGAGCAACTAAGCCCATGCATCACAACTACTGAGCCTGTGAGCCACAACTACTGAGCCTGTGTGCCACAGCTACTGAAGCCCACGCGCCTACAGCCCGTGCTCCACAACAAGAGAAGCCACCGCAATGAGAAGCCCACGCACCTCAACGAAGAGTAGCCCTCACTCACCGCAACTACAGAAAGCTCACGCGCAACAACGAAGACCCAATACAACCTTAAATAAATAAATAAATAGATAGATAGATAGATAGACAGATAGATAGATAGACTCAACTCAAGGGCTACTTAAATAAAAACAAAAAACAAAAACAAAAAAATAGCTCATACAACTCAATTACAAAAAAACAAACAACCCAATCAAAAACTGGGCAGAAGAACTAAATAGACATTTCTCCAATGAAGATATGCAGATGGCCAACAGGCATATGAAAAGATGCTCAACATCACTAATTATTAGAGAACTGCAAATCAAAACTACCCTGAGGTATCACCTCATACCAGTCAGAATGGTCATTACCAAAAAGTCCACAAATAAATGCTGGAGAGAGTGTGAAGAAAAGGAAACCTTCCTACACTGTTGGTGGAAATGTAAGTTGGTACAACCACTACGGAAAACAGTATGGAGGTTCCTTAAAAAACTAAACATAGAGCTACCATATGATCAGCAATCCCACTCCTGGGCATATATCCAGAAAAGATGAAAACTCTAATTCGAAAAGATACACGCACCACTATGTTTATTGTAGCACTATTCACAATAGCCAAGGAATGGAAGCAACCTAAGTACCCATTAACAGATGAATGGATAAAGAAGATGCATATATATGCAGTGGAATGTCACTCAGCCATAAAAAGAATGAAATATTGCCATTTGCAGCACATGGATGGATCTAGAGTTTATCACACTAAGTCAACTAAGTCATACAAGGGAAAGACAAATATCCTATGATATCACTCATATACAGAACCTAAAGAATAATACAAATGAACTATTTACAAAACAGAAACAGATTCACAAACATAGGAAACAAATTTACGGTTACCAAAGGGGAAAGGGGGGGAGGGATAAATTAGGAGTTTGGGATTAGCAGATACAAACTACTATATATTAAATAAACAACAAGGTCCTACTGTATAGCACAGGGAACTATGTTCAACATCTTGTAATAAACTATAATGGAAAAGAATATGAAAAACAACATATATGTATAACTGAATCATTTTGCTATACACCAGAAACTAATACAATGTTGTAAATTAACTATACTTCAATTCAAAAAAAGTTATTGTATCGTTTTACATTCTCACCAGCCATGTACAAATGTTACATTATGGCTTCTCAACCCCAACATCACTTGGTATGGTCTACTGTGTGTTTTTCTTTTGTTTACTTTTTTTTTTTCTTTTCAACCATTCAAATGACTTAAAACCTTCCTAATGTCATGATATCTCATTGTGATTTTTATTTGCATTTCTCTAATGATTAGTGATGTTGATCATCTTTTCACATGCTTACTGCCATTCATATGTCTCTATTAAAATATTTTGCAAAATTTTTAATTGGGTTGTTTGACCTCTTATCATTGAGTGGTAAGAGCGTTTTTGTTTGTTTTTAAATATATTCTGGATACTATCCTTTTGTCTGATATATATGTTGTCGCTGTTTCCTCCCAGCTTCTGGCCTTCCTTTCTGTTTTCTTAATGGTGTCTTCCAAGGAATAAAAGTTAATTTTGATGAAGATCAATTCATCCATTTTTTTCCTTTACGGTTGTTGTTTTTGTGCTCTAAGAAACTTTCTCTACACCAAGGCTGCAAAGCTCTTCTCTGAAAACTTATAGAAATTTAAGTTTTACATTTAGGGCTATGGTCCATTTTGATTATTTTTTGTGAATGGTGTGATAGAGCTGATGTTCTTCTTTTCTATATTGATATCTATTTGACCCAGCACCATTTGTTGAACCATTTCTTTCCTTTTTAAATTCTCCATTTTCCTCTTCATTATGTTCATGCTATCCTTTTAATTCTTGAGTATACTTAGGAAATTTTAATAGTTTTCACATCCTTATCTACTAATTCTATTATCTGTTAATTCTGGTTCTAATTCTATTGACTGATATTTTTCCTGATTATGAGCTAAATTTTCCTGCTTTTTTGCATGTCAAGTAATTTTATTCAGATGCCAGACATTATGAATTTTTATATTGTGAGTCCTTTTTTTTTTTCCCCTTGAAGAGTGTCACATTTCATTCATTCAGGAAGTTAACTTACTTGAAGATCATTTTGAGGCTGTGAAAAAGGCTTTAAGGAAAGAAGCAGAAAAGCCTTTCCACTACTACCTTTAGTTTTCTTGGATCTCCACTGAATACCTCTTGTATTCCATGACTGTACTTATTCTGGTTGGTGGGAAACTAAATGGTTCCCAGCCCTGTGTAAGTTCTGAAAATTGTTCAAATTATAGCTCACTGGCACTTGTCCTTTCCTAAAGGTGTTGTTTATCAGGCCTTGTAGAATGTCATCCTACATATGCATGAAGTGGTTTTCAGCCAAAGATTCAAGGGTACCCTATGCTGGTTTCTTGAGCTCTTTCTCCATGTAGCTCTCTCCTTTCCAGTATTATGCTCCACAAGTTCCAGCCACTCACATACACCACCCTAAAGGCTGACTGACCTTTGTCTTCTCCAGTCAGCAAGACCACTTTTTGGGCCAATCCTACCTATGCTACAGTCTGGAAACTACCTCTGGGCAAAAAGCTGGAGTGATCATTAGTTTCCTTTTCCTCAGGGACCACAGTTCTGTGCTGCCTGTTTTCCAATGTCTGAAACAAATTTCTTTTAAATATACAGTCCAGTTTCCTAGCTGTCTATAGTGGAGGATAAGTCCAAACCCTCTTACTTCCTCATGGTCAGAGGTGGAAGTCCATTCTCTGACTTGCTGATTTCAGTAATTTTAATTAAACAAGTTTTATAATGTTCTTTTTCAAATATTTAACATCTTATTTACAGTTCCCCATTTCTTGCAGATATTTAGGTCTGTCACTTCTTTAAATATGGTAAGCACAGTGATTTAAAAAATTAGTATCTGATCATATAGTGTATATATATGTATATATATATATAGTCTTTTATGGGTTGGTTCTGCTGTCTGATGGGTCTTGCTCATCTTGCCTTGTTTCTTTGTGCACTTAATTCAGTACTTACTGGCTTTTACCATCAAAAGATTAAAAATTCCCTAAGGCCTAGGATGGATGTGCCCTCCTCCAGAGATGCTTATCATTTGTTTCCAGAAAGCATCTAAGGGCACCGTCAGCTAGAAACCACCTTGTGGTAAACAGAATAATTAATGGCTCCACAGAGAAATCCATGTTCCAATACCCAGCACCCATGAATAAATTATGTTACATGGCAGAGAGGAATTAAGATTGCAAATGTTATTAAGGTTCCTAATCGCTCACCTTAAAATGAGATTAATATGGTGGACACAGTATAATCACAAGGATCTTTAAACTTGGAGGAAGGAGGCAGAACAATCAGAATGAAAGACGGCATTATGAGAATGACTCAACTGATCACTGCTGGCTTTGAAGATGGAAGGGGACCACAAGGCATGGAATGCTGGCAACCTTTAAAAGTTAGAAAATGCAAGAAAATGGATTCTGCCCCTAAAGCCTTCATAAGGAAACACAGCCCTGCCAACAGCATGATTTTAGCCCACCGAAGCCCATCTCAGGTTTCTGACCTCCAGAACCGTAAGATAAATTAATGTTGTCTTAAACCACAGAATCTGTGTTAATGTATTACAACAGCGATAGAAAACTAATATACACTTGTCTTAGTCCATTCAGGCTGTTGTAACCAAATACCAGAGACTGGGTGGCTTATAAACAGCAGTAAGATAATAAATTAATGTTGTCTTAAATCAAAGAATCTGTGTTAATGTATTACAACAGCAATAGGAAACTAATATACACTTGTCTTAGTCCATTCAGGCTGTTGTAACAAAATACCAGAGACTGGGTGGCTTATAAACAGCAAACATTTATTCCTCACAGTCCTGGAGGCTGAAAGTCCAAGATCAGGGTGCAAGCACAGTCAGATTCTGGTAAAGGCTCTCTTCCAGGTTACAGAATGCCAACTTCTCCCTGTGTCCTCACACAGTGGAAGGGGCAAGCTAGCTCTCTGGGGCCTCCTTTATAAGGGCAGTAATCCCAATCATGAGGGCTCCACCCTTAGGACCTAATCACTTCCTGAAGGTCCCACCTCCTAATACCATCACTTTGGCCCTCAGGTTTTCCACCTAGGAATTCTGGAGAGACACAAAACATTCAGACCACAGCAACACTTCAACCAATTTCATGGTCTGAAGTTCCTTGATTGACTCAGGGTACAGGTCTGTTAGAAGGCCAGTCTGTGACAAGTTCAATCTCAGATATTTTCCTTCCTTTACGTTTTCCTTTTCCTGCTTTGATCATCAGGCAACCTCCTGGGTCTGCAGGGAAAAAAGATGATATAGGTCTGGTTGCATTTACCCTGAAGGCAAGGTCCTCTAAAGTCCCAGCTTAATTTGGATAGGAATATAAGGATATCTACCTTGAACAAGTTACAGGACTTGAATTCTGATCCTCTTGCCTAGTCAGCCAGGAAAGAACAAATAAAACAAATGACTTCACGCTTAAGCAGTTTTTTACCCCTTATTTTCTTCTTACTTCTAACATTAGCCTGTGTATTCCCAAGTATCTTCTCAGCTCTTAAAAAAAATTTTTTTAACCCAGCATTTTCCATTGTTTTCAGCAGAAGGATTGATCTAGATAACTTAGATCACCCTTACCAAAAGCCAAAATTCCTAGTTCATTTTGTTTGACTATAGAGTTCATTTATATAAGTACATGCAGTTTATCCATTTCTCTGTTGAGAACTGTGTGACCTTTCACTTTTTTTGTTATTACAAACAGAACTGCATTAAAAATCTTCATAAATGTGTGATCCTGTCCAAGTGTTAGAGTTTTTTAGGGTAGAAATCTATAAGTGGAAGAAGCACTTGGCTCTCAAGTATGAACATTTTCAACTTTACTAGATACTGCACTATATGGTTGAATCATCCTACAGTTCTAACAGTAATGTTTAAGAGTTCCTGTTTCCCACAAATACTCGCCAAAACTTGGTATTACCAGGCTTTATATTTGTCACACATATGAAAATAAAATCACTTATTTTAATTTGCAGTTACCTAATTATTACTAAAATTTAGCGTATTTTGAAATGTTGTATTTTCATATTGTCCTTTTGCCACTTTTCAACTGAACCACTGGCTTTTCAAAAATTCAGTCAGTTTTAGTATTCTGGGTAATAATTAGCAATTTCATGAACTGTACCCTTCCCCACCCCCCCAGTTATGGCTTGATTTTTCATTTTGTTCTCTTATACCAGAAGTTTTGCAGGGGGCTTTTTGAGGTATAGCTGATTTTAATATTTTTTTCAGAGGTTTTTTTTGGGGGGGGGTTGTTTTGTTGTAATGTAGCATAAACAAACTTTTTTTTGTATCTTGTATTATGGTTTGTACATTTTTTCTTGTATAAGAAAAAAATTTTTAAGTCATAGGTAATTATTCTATGTGTATGTATACAATTTTGAAGTTTTGCTTTACAAATGTAGTTCTTTAATCCATCAGAATTCATTTTTATGAAGAGTCTAATATAGAAATCTAATTTTATCCCAAGCGCCATTCCATCTCAATTGATTAGTAAGGCTATCTTTATGTCCTAAGCAATCCCAAAATGCAAATCTGGATTTTTTTTTTTTTTTTGCTGTACACAGGCCTCTCACTGCTGTGGCCCCTCCCGTTGCAGAGCACAGGCTCTGGACGCGCAGGCTCAGCGGCCATGGCTCACGGGCCCAGCCGCTCCGCGGCATGTGGGATCTTCCCGGTCCGGGGCACGAACCCGTGTCCCCTGCATCGGCAGGCGGACTCTCAACCACTGCGCCACCAGGGAAGCCCTGGATTTTTTTTATTAATACTTTACTGAGATATAATTTCCTACCATAAAATTCACTCATTGTAAGTATACAATTCAATGATTTTAATATATATACAAAGATGCACAATCATCACCACAATCTAATTTTAGAACATTCCATCACCTCCAAAAGAAACCTTCTGCCCATCTAGTCTCCTCATTCCTACAACCAACCCCAGGTACTGATTAATCCACTTTCTGTCTCTATAAATTTGCCTTTTCTGGATATTTCAAATAAATAAAATCATGTAATATGTGCACTTTTCTGTCTGGCTTCTTTCACTGAGTATAATGTCTGATGTTCATCTATGTTGTAGCACATATTAGTACTTCACCACATTTGTATATCCATTTGACAGCTGATGGAACTTTGGGTTGTTTCTACTTTTTGTCTTATTGTCAATAATGCTGCTATGGGCATTTGTGGACGTATATTATCATTTCTATTGGGTAAGTACACATAGAAATGAAATCTTTGGGTCATATAGTATTTTTATGTTTAAGATTTTAGGAAACTGCCAAACTGTCTTCCAAAGTAGCTAGACCATTTTATATTCCCACTAGCAATTTCTCCACAGTTTACCAACACTTGTCTTTTCAATTACAGCCATTTTAGTGAGTATGAAGTGATATCTCATTTTCCTAGTGATTAATGATATTGAACATCTTATTATGTGCTACTGGTAATTCACATATGTTCTTCAGTGAAACGTCTATTCAAATCCTTTGCTTATTTTTTAGTTGGGGTCATTTGTCTTCTCATTATTGAGCTATAAAAGTTCATATGGATATAGGTCCCTTATCAGATATATGATCTACCTGCAAATATTTTCTACAAGTCTGTGCGTTGTCTTTTCACATTCTCGATGATGTCTTTTGAAGCACAAAGGTTTGTAATTTTGATTAAGCCCAACTTATCAACCTTTTTTTGTGGATCTGTTTTTAGGCTCTCCATTGATCTGTTTGTCTACTCCTAAGTGCATACCACAATGTGTTAAAGATTACTATTTTATAATTTGAAAAAATATTCTTAATACCATTCAATGATTTTCTTAACAAAGGTCAAACATATCATTTATTGGAGTTATTCTTGCTTATAGTTCTTATGGCCAACTAAAAATGTTAACTTCTAAAAAAAACTTGTTTCTTTTTGGTATACATGGATGTGGCCAATTTATATTCAGTAAACTTGCTAAACTCTTCTAGTAGTTTTAATAACATATCTATAGATTCTCTTACATTTTTATACAAACACCTGTGGAAAACAACAACTGTAATTTCTCTTTCAAATCACTGTGCTTCCCCCCCACCTCCTTCATTTAATTGTTTTGGCTAAGGCCTCCAGTTAATGTTAAACAGAACTGGTAATACCCTAAAATACATACACAAGAAATAGGTGAGAATGACAGCACACTTCACATCCGAAACTATGCAATCTACAAGATAACAGAATGATACCTTTAAAGTGTTGAAAGAAACTATCAACCCAGAATTGTATACTCAACAAAAGCACCTTTCAAAGATGAAGGTGAAATAAAGACATTTCAGACAGACAAAAACTGAAAGACTAATTATGAGAAGATCTGCACTACAAGAAATGTGAAAGGAAATTCTTCAGGCAGAAGAAAATGTTACCACCCAAACATTTGGATTTATGGAAAGAAGTTAAGATTCCCCCAAAATGGTTAAGATGAAAGGAAATATAAAAGAAAATTTCCCATTTTGGGGGATCTAATCAAACTTGAAAGCTTTTGCACAGCCAAACACAATCAAAATGAAAGGACAACCTACAGAGTGGGAGAAAATATTTGCAAATGATGTGACCGACAAGGGCTTTATTTCCAAGATATAAAAACAACTCATACAACTTAATAATAAAAATACAAACAAGCCAATCAAAAAATGGGCAGAAGACCTAAACAGACAATTCTCCAAAGAAGACATACAAATGGCCAACACAACCTGGAAAGCTGTGCATGCTGCATCTTGACAGGTACTTTAGCACCCTCAGAAGTCAATTTTTCTAGGCTGATTCAGTGAGGTACATAAATATATTGTTTTGTTTTTGTTTATAGTTCCAAGTCAACTGATTTTCCTGATTAGTGATGAGATAGAGGAATACTGATATAAAAAGAATTTTGCTAGGAAATAGATCTAGTAAAGACACTAATATTTCCATAATCCAAACTCCAACAAACAAACAAACAAACAAACAAAAAAAACAAGGAAAACAGTATGGAGGATCCTTAAAAAACTAAAAATAGAGCTACCATATGATCCAGCAATCCCACTCCTGGGTATGTACCCAGAAAAGATGAAAACTCTAATTTGAAAAGATACATGCACCCCAATGTTCACAGCAGCACTATTTACAACAGCCAAAGTGTCCATCAGCAGATGAAAGGATAAAGAAGATGTGGTATACACACACACACAGAGAGACACACACACAGACACACACACAGAGGAATATTACTCAGCAATAAAAAAGAATGAAACATTGCCATTTGCAGCACATGGATGGACCTAGAGACTATCATAAATAAGTCAGACACAGAACGACAAATACCACATGGCATCACTCATGTGGAATCTAATAAATAATACAAATGAATTTATTTACAAAACAGAAACAGACTCAAAGACATCGAAAACAAACTTATGGTAAGGGGGAAGAGGGAAGGATAAATTAGAAGTATGGGATTAACAGATACACACTACTATATATAAAATAAACAACAAGGATTTACTGCATAGGAAAGGGAACTATATTCAACATCTTGTAATAATCTATAATGGAAAATAATCTGAATATATACTTACATATATATACATATATATATATACATACATATATCTGAATTACTTTGCTGTACACCTGAAACTAACACAATATTGTAAACCTACTATACTTCAATTACAAAAAAAAAAAGAGACATTTTCCCAGTTTTAACTGCTCTAAAAGATAACTGACTAAACTAAAAGTAGTAGTAATACTGGTTAATAGCATATGTAAAATTTTTGCAAATAATATATTTAATGAAGAACTTATATCCAGAAACTCAAGAAACCAAACCACTGAAAAAAAGGGCGAGGGTAACAGATTTGAACAGACACATCACAGAAAACAAACTGATGGCAAATTAGCATACAAAAACGTACTCCACATCATTTATCATTGATATGCAAATTAAAATCCCAACAAAATATTACACACCTATTTGAATGGCTAAAAAGAAACTGCTAATACCACATGCTTCTAAGGATGCACAACAACTGGATTTCTCATAAATTATAGGAAGGAATGCCAAATGGCACAACTTCGGAAAACAATTTGATAATTTCTAACAAGCTATACACACATCACCACGTGATCCAACAATCCCACTCTTATTTAACCAACAGAATGAAAACTACATTTATACAAATACCTGTACACAAGTGTTTGTAGAGTTTCATTCACAATTACCCAATGTCCTTCAACTGTTGAATGCATAAACAGTGATACAAGAGACTACTACACAGCAAAAGGAATAAACTATTGATACATGCAACAACATGGATATATCTGAAATGCATACTGTTAAGTGAAGGAAGCCAGACTCAAAAGTACATACTGTATGATTCCATTCATATAACACTATAGGGTCAAAATCAGATCAATGGTTGTTAGTGCTTGGGTATGGGTAAGGAGATGACTACCAAAGAGTAAAAAAGAACTTTTGGGGATGGTCAAACTGTTCTATATCTTGAATGCTGAGGAGTTGGTTATCCAACTGTTAGTGTGTGAGAATTCACAGAACTATACTTTGTAAATTATACCTCAATAAACCTCACCAATGGGACTTCCCTGGCAGTCCAGTGGTTAGGACTCTGCACTTCCACTGAAAAGGGGCACGGGTTTGATCCCTGGTCAGGGTATTAAGATCCCGTAAGCCATGTGGCGCAGCCCAAAAAAAACCTTGCCAAAAATTTTAAATACGGCATAACATGATTTTTGAAGCAGAGAAAAGTGAAAGTCATTATTGAGAACTATATGAACTGTGAAGTTTAGGCAACTTGATAGGTTATCCTTATAAAAAATAAAGTCAACATAAATGACGTCAGGGTTGAGAGTAAAGATGGAAGAATGAAAATTAGATGGCACAGTCATCAATGAGTGTGCAAAGGTAACAGCTTTCTGCACGCTCATGGCATACTAAAAATCTCATGATCTTCAAAAATAAAGACCCTTTTGAACCAAAGTAGAACAATGATTTAAAAGCAAAAGTATGATACAAGTACACATAGAAAAACTATTTTCAAAAAAAGCTTTTGAGACTAAAAGGATGAGAAGGCAAATATAAGGACGATGTGATATGTTCATATGAATGAGATTTTATAGGAGAGCTCATGAGATGAATCTAATCCGTCCCCGATAGGTGAAATCAATGTCTTTATGTATAGTCAACCCTCTGTTCTGGTCAGGTGTTCTTAACCTGTCTCAACTCTATTCATCAAACACTCTATTCATTCCTTTTTCGTTTCCTCTATAGGCCTCTACTTGTTCTTCTCCATTCCACCTTTTGTCTACTAAAGCCCAGGTCTTCTAAGAAAGCATCCCTAATTAAACCATTCCTCATTAATATCTGTTTGTCTTTAAATGCCTGTTGTATATTTTTTGTGCCACACAATTTAAATATCTAAGCTATATCAATGAAGCCTTTCCAAACCCAAGTGTAACTAAACTCAACTGAATTCAGGAAACTGGGGTTCTGGTAGTTATACCTTTTAAATTTGAATATGAGTTCAGAAATATCTTGAGAAATCTACTGTTCCATAAGCCATAAAGAGGCATTCTAATATTTGGCATCTAAACCTATCCCATGATAGCCTCATATTTCTAGATAGATTAACAAAACCCAAAGCAAACAGAAACCAAAACAAAAAACCCACCTCTCTTTAGAAGATGCATCCAGATCTTTGGTTTGGAAAATACAGTCGCCAAATCTACTACAAATAAGAAGAAGAACGGGTCTTTTTTCCCTTTCCTAGAACAAAAGACAAGCCCTGGGCAAAAATTTGAAGTCTTCTCCCCCCTCACCCAAAAACTCACATTTTCCTTTCTTAAGTTCTCTTTGGCTCACTAATACCATTTCTGAAGGTCTAAAATTATGCTGAAATGAATCTTTCCTCATCTTGGTCAAACAGAGATATATCTGAACTAATGATTACAGAAGTGAAATATACCAAGTGATGGTGAGATATGGGGAGTAGTGGGTAACTAAAGTAGAGCAGTAGTAAAACTTGCTGACGATAAGCAACAATATTATAAACTTGAGTGAGGGTAGGTACCCATACTGATGCTTTCTGCACTCCCCACTCTGCTTATAATAATGCTAATACTAAAGTTGACCTGATACTTACAAATTTAATACTGTATTTTTGTAATGAAAATACATCTGCTACAATGCTTTTCTATTCGTAAATTTACCTTCAGACAAATTCTTGAGTTGCTAGATTCAATTCTGTGTTTTAAAATCTAATTAGATGTATGTAATTATCATTCAAGTAGCAAATGTGAAAAACTGTGACCTATGTAACATACAAACTATCTTTTCCTAAGGTCACAATTATTTAATGAAGTGCTTCTTCAGTAAGTACTCAGATGATAAATCTATTTAAGTGTATCTTCACTTCCATGGTGGCAAATCCATACCACACTCAGTATAAAACTATATTGACTAAAACTATAATTTATACAAAATTTCAATACTTTGTATCTGCTGGAATTCTTCTTTCAAACACTGACTCCTGAACTTAAATGCAATAAACATTAAGGCAAAAGGCAAGAATTCAGACTTTGGAGTTGGAAGAGACAAGAAAAGGTGGTATCTGGGAAGGTTTTCCAGAAATCAGGACATCCAAACTGAGTCTTAATGGAAGAATGAGAATTAGCGAGGCAAAACAAGGAAGGGCACATTACACATTTAGCAAAGGAGAGCAGCATGCGTAAAGAGATAGGGGAAAAAAAGCTTAATATGCTTAAATGTAGCACTACCCAACAGAACTCTGTGTAATGATAGAAATGTTCTGTACTTGGGCTCTCCAGTACAGGTGATGAAGAACTGATTTTTAAACTTTAAGTTTCAACTAATTTAAGCAGCACGTCTAGAAGCTGAAAAAGTATGGTAAAAGAAAGAAGGGCAAGATAAAAGGCTGGAGAGATGCATACGACAGGGATCCGGAAGAGCCTAGCACATTTTGCCAAGTAGTTAATATTTACCCTTAGAGCCAGAATGAGCTATGGTAGGCATTTAAGTAGTCAAGAGACAGGATTAGCTTTGCATTCAGAAAAGATCACTCACGCAGGAAGTGGCACACAGACACATTAAGGGGAAAGATGAATAAAGCTAGAATGGTTAGAAAACCAGCAGAAATACAGCAGAGAGAAAACAAGAACATAAATTTAGGCAGAAGTATACCTAAGAAAAAGAGAATGGCTTTAAGCCATATAATACAATTAAATGGAAAAAAAATTAAATGGTGATATAGTTTCATTATTTTCAGGTGGGAGTGAGAGGGGTAAAGATTTCTGGCTTGACACATAGCACAGGGAGATCAGCTGGGTGCTTTGTGACCTCTTAGAGGGGTGGGATACGGAGGGTGGGAGGGAGACGCAAGAGGGAAGAGATATGGGGATATATGCATACGTATTAGCTGATTCACTTTGTTATAAAGCAGAAACTAACACACCACTGTAAAGCAATTATACTCCAATAAAGATGTTAAAAAAAATATTAGTGATCGTAAGATTAATGAAATTGTAAGATTTATCTAGTTCTTGTGTAAAAATAGTCCAGTGCCATTGGCTATGCATACTCTTCTTGATTTTTATTGTAGATTTGTTAGCATGTAAACAAATATTTTTCTGGAATAAATAAGACTATGTTCTTCATCCCTGTAAGAACAACTCAGAGTAAATTCTCACATGGCTAATTTAAAGGCTTTCCATCAAACTCAGCACCATGAATAGGATGGTAGTGCTAACCAGCAGGACAGTTACTTCCATGGATGATGCCATAAAGAGATATTCATGGTTTCAAAAGAAATCACCTCTAGTTCATAAGTCAGGGAACATATTATGACATACAGGACGTGGGGGAGAAAGTAAACAAAGAGATTTATTAAAGCATTAATTGTGATAAAGATGCAATTTCCAAAGGTAAATTGATTCTGCATATATATTGAGTTTTTCATACTTTTCATACATATGATAGTCTAGTAGAATATTCTCTATGGTATTTCCACATCATACATTTAGAAAATATTTTTGTGGGGAAAAACTTTTATATTTGAATAAAGATCTGTTTTACTAACAACAACAACAAAAAAGATGTTAAAAAAAGATTTCTGGCTTGAGAAATTGAGAAACATTCACTGAGACAGAAAATCCATGAAATTTTTTTTTTTTTGTCTTATATGACTGGTAGATATAAAAGGAGTTCACTTTTGGATATGCTAACTTGGCTATGGGCATCAATTAAAACAAAAACATCTGGAGGTAGAAACACAGACTCAGAGATCATCAGTACACAGATGGAAGATGGAGTCTCATTTTCTAATTAATTAAAACAAGTTTTCATCAAGTATCAGAATCAAAATATTTTTAAACTACCATTTAAAAGTTTTTTTCTATTTTAGTTGCTAATATTGTAATGACATAATTGTTTTTACTACAAATGTTCAGTATTTCAGTACATAATTGAAGAAAAGTTAGTATGTCTTCTGGTATCATGCTACCCACAAGCCCCCACCCCAAGCCTGCCAACACTCAAACCCTAAAAAAAGCCACACTGTATCCCAACTCAGGCATTCACATAAAGTTGTTCCTTCAGCCTACAGTGCATTCCAACCCCCATTCTTACTCCTAAAACATGTCTAGATAACTCCTACTCATTCTTAAAATCTTGGTTTTAAAAATCACTGAAATCCTAAAATTCCTAGAAGAAAACATAGGGGAAAAGCTCCTTTATACTGGTCTTGGTGATAATTTTTTTACACATAATGCCAAAAGTACAAACAACAAATGTAAAAATAAACATGCGGGATACATCAAACTAAGAAGCTTCTGCACAGAAACCAACAATGAATAGGCAACCTATAAAAATATTTGCAAACAATGCATCTGATAAAAGGTTAACATCCAAAATATATAGGGACTCACACAACTCAATGGCAAAAAACAATCTGAATAAAAAATGAACAGAGGAACTGAACAGACATTTCTCCAAAGAAGATATACAAACAGCTACAGGTTTATGAAAAGATGCTCAACATCACTAATCACCGGGGAAACGTAAATCAAAAGCACAATAATATCACCTCACGCCTGTTAGGATGGCTGTTAAACTCCCACCAACACCCTTGAGTACTGTTGGTGGGAATGTAAATTGGTGCAGCCACTATGGAAAACAGTATGGGAGGTCCTCAAAAAATTAAAAATAGAACTAACACATGATCCAGAAATTCCACTTCTGGGTATATATCCGAAGGAAACAAAATCACTATCTCAAAGAAATATCTGCACCCATGTGTTCATCGCAGCAATATTTACAATAGCCAAGTGTACTAAGGAAACAATCTAAGTGTCCATTAGTGGATGAACGGATAAAGAAGATGTGATGTGTATCAACAATGGAATATTATTCAGGCATAAGAAAGAAGGAAATTCTGCCATTTGCAACAACATGGATGAATCTAAGGACATTATGCTAAGCGAAGTTAACCAGACAAAAACAAGTACTGTATGATCTCACTTATATGTGGAATCTGGAAAAAAAAAAAAGTCAAACTCAGTGGTGGTTACCAGGGACTGGAGTGTTAGGGGAGATGGAGCAATGCTAGTCAGAGTATTAAGCCTTCTGCTATAAGACAAATAAGCTCTGGGAATCTAATGTACGGCATGCTGACTAGAGTTAGTAATATTGTGTTGTGTACTTGAAATTTGCTAAGAAAGCAGATTTTAAGCTTTCTCATCACACACACCAAAGAAGTTAACTATGTGAGGTGACAGACATGTTAGTTAACCTGATTGTGGTAATCACTGCACAAAGTATACATATGTCAAATCATCACATTGTATACTTTAAATATATACAATTTTATTTGTCAATTATACCTCAATAAAGCTGGGGAAAAAGAATCACTGCTTAAAATTAAAGCTTCATATAATCTAATCTAGCTTTAGACTAGGTTAGACCCATTGTTACATGCTTTATATTATATAATACCCCCTTTGGAGCACCTATCACAATTCTGGTTAGTCATGTATAATTTTTTAATGTCTCTTCCCAACTAATCAATTACTCATTTAACAAATATTTGTATGTCTACCAGGTGTTCTAGAAGCTGGGGATATATCAGTGAGAAGAAGAGACAAGAATTCTGCTCTCAAACGTGGGAAAGAAGAGTGATAGAGAAAAAAATCACATAAATAAATCTTTGATATTTTTATTTGATAAATGCCACAAAATTGTATAAGCTCCAAAAAAGGAAGGGACAATGTCATCTTGCTTGCTACGATAGTCCTAGCATCTGGCCCATGTAAGGCATTCAAATATTTGTTGAATACGTGTTTGAGAGAAAAATTTCACTGAGACCAAAGACATTCATTCTCAAAACAATTTTTAAAACACAACCCAATCTGTAAATTAAAATCTTAATAATTATCTTTCCCCCATCAAGTATCTTTCTGAAATTCACAACCATTTATTTATTTACACCCTACCTTGTTCTAAGACGAACCCATATTTGTATCTTGCTTAGTTTAGTGCTTTTTCTATTTCTTGGATGCTACAACACTTTAGCTTCAATGTAACCACTGCCTCTTTCTTAAGTAGTTTCTTGACTGTGTTCTTTCTGTAAGCATATGTCAAATATACATTCTACTCTGACTTAAGGACTGCAGTGCCTCTATTAATAAAAGTGTCTCTATTACAAGACCCTGAAGTCTCCCTAATCCCCAAACATGAGGATATAAATGCAACTACTGGTATCTACTGGTACTAAGGATGCTGCTAAACACCCTACAATGCACAGGACAACTCCCCACAATAAAAATTTTTCCAGCCCCAAAATAGAGCCAAGGCTGATTTGAAACTCAGCATTAAAGGAACTGAGTTCAACATGTCTGAATAGACACTAGCAGAGAAAAACTCAAAGAATACCTTAATTATCCACCTCTTTCTCTAATTTACATTTATGCAACAAATGGAAACCAAACTAGTCATAAGGAATTACTGAGGAATAAGCACATGTATAAGACAGTTACCCTGTTCAAGACTTAAACATAGTTGATTTGACACCAGAATAATTATTTTACTGTATTTAGATGCTTCTTAGTTATTGATGGGAAAAATAGTCTCATCCTCTCATTAAGAGCTATTAGCATTCCCTGATTTTTATACCTAGTATGAATCTGTTTTGTCCTCTCATAAAATATAGAATGATAATAGATATGGAGTCAAGATCCATGCTGGAGTCTCAAATTTCCCACCATACCAGCCATGTGATCTTGGACATATGACATAACCTCTCTGAATCACTAATCCTTCTTCTATAAGACTTGGAGTATCATCAACAATTCATATGTTGAAGATTCAATTATTGTTTTCAAACATTTAATAAAACACATATATTCCAGGTAGAAAGTTAATTTGTATGGAATTTCTTAATAAAATGTAATAACTCAATAAATAAATGCTAAACTTTACCAGAAACTAGAAATACACAATTCAGGTATCTGAACTAGATTTTACTCCTACCTGAGTACACAGGCAAAAATTCAGGAAACACATTCTGACCAGGCTGTGTCCATATTATTTCCCTTTACCTCTTACTAAGTTTGTAAGTTACTCTTATAAAGTTATAATACTAGAATATTCATATTTTATAGCACTGATAATGTCTCATTTCAAGCAAACCTAATAGGTAAAACAACTAGGTCTACATAAAAATGAAAAGAAAATATGGGATGACAATATGCTTTAGGAAGAAACGATAATTTAAAGAGAAGGTTTGCTGGGCATTTAAAACAGACGCAAAAACTGTGCAATTTTTATGAAAGACGCCTAGTACATAAAGCATATCTGTCTCTTACACTGAAATAACTTATAGAAAGTAGACTATGAAGGCTTTGTAGAAGACTGACAGCAAGAGAAAAATACATACCTCCAGGATGGAGGAAAAGGAATGGGACTGGTAAAAGATAGATGAGAATTTCAACTTCATCTGTCATGTTTTATTTCTTAAGATAGAAGGTACTTGAATATATACTGTATTACTCTGAAAAATTTTTGGAGGTCTGATACAGTTCATAAGTTGAAAAAAGTTTTATGGTTTCAAACAGTAAATGTGTTACCTTAAAGATTCACCTCTACTGAACATTATTCGTAGCAGAACAGAAAATGTGAAGTTTACTGGAATGTCTCTGATTACCAAGGCTCTTATAATGGATATTGAAATCACTGTTCTATTCAACTTTCACCATTTAAAAGAACAGCCAACTATACTAATTTTCCTTAAAACTCTTCAATGGGTCTCTACTGATGAATTATAAATATTCTAGGATAGCATATATGGCCTTCCCTGATCTAGCCCCTGCCTATTCGCCAACCTCATTTTATACAACTCCATTATAATTAATATGCCACTTACAAGAAACAACTAACCTTTTACGTTATTTACAAATCTGAGCTTTTGCACCTGTTGTCTATCTGAAATGCTTTTTCCCCATCTTTGTTCATCTATCAAGTGTCCTGTCTTCCAAACTAACCTAAAACATTTTCTTCCAACTTTATAACTAGCTGAGTAATTAATCATATTAAGCAGCAGTTTGTTCACATGCAAAATAAAAGGTCTCTGGGACTTCCCTGGTGGCAGGGGACACAGGTTTGAGCCTTGGTCCGGGAAGATCCCACATGCCGCGGAGTAACTAAGTCCGTGCGCCACAACTACTGAGCCTGTGCTCTAGAGCCCACAAGCCACAACTAATGAGCCTACGCATCGCAACCACTGAAGCCCACGCACCTAGAGCCCACGCTCCGCAACAAGAGAAGCCACCGCAATGAGAAGCCTGCACACTGCAACAGAGTAGTCCCGCTCGCTACAACTAGAGAAAGTCCGCGCACAGCAACAAAGACCCAACACAGCCAAAAATAAATAAATAAAATAAATAAGTTTATAAACAAATAAATAAAATAAAAGGTCTGGCATACAACAAATACTGTCCAAATGGTATCACAAAGACTTTTCCAACCTTACTTGTCAGAATTCACTGTTACCAGCACCACATTCTCCCAAGTACGTTCACATCCTAACTTGAGACTTTTTTTTTTTGATTGAGAAAGGTAGCTAGAATGTTTAACAACTTGACAACAGGGACAACATTACTGCCTTTCTATTAACCCTAGGATCTATCACAGTGATTCACCTAATAAATGTAGTTGAATTCGCCTAAAATGCAGCTGACAGAGGATTTGGCTGAAGAGAGAGAGGGACCATCTACACTTAGTAACACAATGATTTTTCAAGAAAGAAGTAGAGAGTTTTTAAATAATAAGAAAGATTACTACTGTAAAAATGAGCATTTGTAGCAAATACAGTGTTTTAGAGAAGACTAAAACAGGTGATAAAGTCTTCATAGAGTCAACATTTTTGTTACACTCCTAATAAACACCTGCCTTAAGGTCATAGTTTAATGGGGAAGAAAAACAAAAGGCAGACAAGCTCAATAAACATTACATAGAATCCCTGTGATGAGCAAGAAAAGAGTGCTAAAGCCAAACAGAAAGTGAGAGAAATAAGATGGTAGAAGGTACATTATCTTTAGTATTTAATCTGGGGGGTTGGGTGTTAGTAATGGCATGGTGGTTAAAGCAAAGATCAAAATTTTGATTTCTGAGAAGACAAATTCAAGATGAAAACGTCTAAAAATGAAAAAGAAAACACTTACAAATTAAGGAAATAATACTCAAGTATAAATTAAGTACAAGGTAAGTAAACTGCAAAATAATCAGCTTTTAAGGCACAAGAAACTTAGAAGCAAAATATACTATAAACTCTGGCTTATCTCAATGACTTAACTCTATCTGAATTCAGTGACTTAATTCTGTAAAAAGAAATAGTTTTCAAAGCCACAAGGGGATGAGGGTAGCAGAGAGTCTATGTTCCTTGAAATCTCAACTCACTTTTGATACAGTGTATCATTCATAAAATTACTGTCATAGCTCCAAATGTCTTTTGGCTATGTCCAAAACAACACAAACTTCAAAGGGCAAATAATATCATTCGCCACAAATAAGGTTATTAAATGTGTCACAAATTATAAAGAAAATTTCCAAAGATACTTTGCAGGACAGCTGTATGGTAGAACGGAAGCAGAAAAGGGAGTACGTAAATACAGGACAAATTTAAAAATTTCAATATAACTTGATAATAATCAATTTTAAGGTAAATCTATATATTTAACTGAAGAGAATAAAACAAAGGCAGAGAATAAGTATATTACCCAATTTCCATTAAATTTATGCTTGTTTATTTTTTAGCAATGCAGGGTAAATGTAATGAAAAAAACTTCATTCACTTGACAATTATTTAAGGACTCAGTGGGTGCCAAGAAAGGGAAGGAAAAAACATGTTTTTTCCTTTACCCATACCACACACACACACACACACACACACTTTTTACTTAGTGGGAAATACAGCATAAATGTTATATGACAGAGAAAGGAGACAGTGATTATCAGTGCATACACAAGGGTACCAAATACAAACTTGGAAAGGCTAAGAAAAGCTGAAAAAATGAAGTCTAATTAGCTAAAATGCGACAGAAAAATAATCCAGGAGTTGAATCAAAATTAAATACGTATAATATATAAGAATGTCAACTGTATTGTCTGTAATAATGTAAACTGGAAACAGCCCAAAATCCTTCAAAACAGAATAGATGAATAAGTTATCACATATATACATATTAGAATATTATTAGAGCAATGAAAATGAATAATCTACGGGAGACTACATGAAGGAATCTCACAACCATAATATGTTAAAGAAGCTATACACAAAGAATAAATGCTATATAATTCTATTCAAACAAAGTTTCCCAAAATAGGCAAAAAATAATTTATGATGTTAAGAAGTCAGAATACTATTCACGTTTGACGGGGGAGAGATTAGTGACTGGGAGGGATTATGAGGTGACTTCTGGGGGGTTCTATTTCTTAATCTGGTGGTGGTTACAAGAGTATGTTCACTTTGTTCCCTTAAGTGTAAGTTTATAATCCATATACTTTTCCCTATGTAGTTATACTTTTTAAAAATGTTTACAAAAAGAAGAAATGGATAGCAGCTACTGGTAATCCAGAAGGGAAAAAAAATGCAAAAGCCTAAAGACACAGTTCTTGATGATCCAAAAAGGGTTTAGCATGGCTCCTCTGTAAAATGCTAACTATGATACCTATACTCAGGGTTACTATAGGATTAAAGGACAGAATATGAGTAAAGCACATATCTGGCACAAATATTTATAGGTGTTTAATAAATGTTAGCTGTTATTATTACTATACTACTATTACTGTGCTACTGATGCGGCTCCTTGATGGTAGTGCTCAAGGTAGAATGACAAACAAAAAGGCTAAAAGAAGAGAGGCAGCAGGTGATGGGCTTTTCTAAAATATATTATGAATTTAGACTTTATCCCAAGGTGGTGGGGAAGCAATGAAGAATTTTACACAGATGGTAATATGATCACATTTGAGTTTAGGAAATTTGTCAAAGGAAAGAAAATGTGAAGCTTAAAAAAGGATGTTAAGAAGAGGTTATCAGCAAATCATACAGAGAGGTCCAGTAAAGAGAAAGAAAGAAGGAAAAAAAGAGCTGACTTGAAAATCAATACCTAACAACTTTGAGAGAATAGCTTATGATTTTCTAAAGGTTGCAAAGTTAATAAGTGATACTTAGAATTAAAGGTACTCTAAATTCATAATTTATTACAAAAATCTCAATTTAATACTTTTTATATAATTGTAACTTTAAGCACACAAATGTCAACAGGACATTCTCTTCAACTGTTCATTAAAATTAAACTAAAAATACTTTTAAAAAAAGTCTCTTGGGGGCTTCCCTGGTGGCGCAGTGGTTAAGAATCTGTCTGCCAATGCAGGGGACACGAGTTCAAGCCCTGGTCCAGGAAGATCCCACATGCTGCAGAGCAACTGAGCCTGTGCGCCACAACTACTGAGCCTGTGCTCTAGAGCCCGTGAGCCACAACTACTGAGCCCATGTGCCACAACTACTGAAGCCCGGGCACCTAGAGCCCATGCTCCGCTACAAGACCAGGCCCTGCAATGAGAAGCCCACGCACCGCAACGAAAAGTAGCCCCGGCTTGCCACAACTAGAGAAAGCCCGCACAGAGCAACGAAGACCAATGCAGCCAAAAATAAATAAAATTTTTTTTAAAAGTCTCCTAGAATCATCACAATTGTTATTACTAATGATAAATTATACATATATGTGTATAGATGGATACCTATATATACTTCTATGTCTCTATATATCTCTGTCTATCCATATCTCTTAAAATTCAGACTTTCCAAGTCATAAATTAATTTGATGTGGATCTGAATAAACACCAAGACCAAACTGTAAGTACCAAATTATCATGAGTGCTAGCAAATATTGTAAAACTAACGTGAAAACATTTTTAGTGAGTTATTGTTATTTCAGCAACAACCAAATAAGAGGAATGCTCTGAGACACTTTGACACATTAGCTATATCTCTGTTGATTCAATGGCTCTACAAGATGAAAAACAATGAACTGCTCTTCAACATACACAATGAATCTATTAATAAGCAGTACCTTCTTTGATTTGCTTGATGAACATAAAATGTCAGATAGATCCAAGACATAAGCAGCAATGGTTTATTGGTTTTACAGCCATTCAAAAAGCAGAACAAAAAGATGGGAGGGGGAAGGGAGGGGAGGAGCAGGGAGGGGAAGGGAGGAAAGGGAAGAAAAGAGTAAGCTTCTGGGGTCCAGAGCTCAACTTTTCTGGCTCATAAACAAACCATAAAGAACCAAAAATAGTTTATATTAAGCCTAAAAGCAAGCAGTAAGATATCATAAATGTCATGATGTTTTTCACAACTCTAGCATAAATCCACAACTACCACAAAAAACGTGTAATCTGGCTATGTTCACATTAGAACATGGAATGGATTGATAGCTGCATTCAGACAACCAACATATAAAATGCTTTGTTTAATAAAAATTCTACTATTAAAAATTAGTCCAGAACCTACAACACTATTGTTAAAGCTGGGTCACAGAAATATGGAGATTCATTATGCTTTCTTCTTCTTTTTTGTATATTTAAAATTTCCCATAATGATTTTTATAAATTATGACCAAGCTTTCAAATATTCTCCTGGGAAAGCTACTTTTGATTTCCCCAGAGAAAGTAATCAGTGTTTGCAGAGGACTGGTATAAAACATAACTGCAACAGTAAATTCACTGAATAGAATGTGGAAAGTGGCATTCCTGTGAACTTCACCACTTAAAAGCAAACTAACAAAAATGTCAATTGACACCCAATTAAATATCAGAATAAGGACTAATTCCTTAGTGGGGGAAAAACATTCATAGTCTGGCTTCAAGTCAATTTTTGTACTCTCATGGTTCCTGCCACATTGCAACTCTTGGGCATGCTTTAATAATTTTCCAAAAAACAGTATCTCAGACTTCCATGCTTTTGCCTCTGGTGCAAAAGGAAGTCATTGTTGGGTTGAGAATAGAGCAAAAACTTCATCAGATTGTTGCTGTAGGACACAAGATTAAACTAAAAAGAATCAGAGCAGAAGAGGGGAAACTATTAAGAATCTGTGCAGTAGTCCAGGCAAAAAAGTAAGGTTTACTTAGACTGGAGTGGAAATGGAGGGAAAAGAATGGACTTAAGATATATTTGGCTGAGTAATGTTCCATTGTATATATGTACCACATCTTCTTTACCCATTCGTCGGTCGATGGGCATTTAGGTTGCTTCCATAACCTGGCTATTGTAAATAGTGCTGCAGTGAACATTGGGGTGCATGTGTCCTTTTGAATTATGGTTTTCTCTGGGTATATGTCCAATAGTGGGATTGCTGGGTCATATGATAATTCTATTTTTAGTTTTTTAAGGAACCTCCATACTGTTCTCCATAGTGGCTGTACCAATTTACACTCCCACCAGCAGTGCAAGAGGGTTCCCTTTCCTCCACACCCTCTCCAGCATTTGTTGTTTGTAGATTTTCTGGTGATGCCCATTCTAACCACTGTGAGGTGATACCTCATTGTAGGTTTTTTTTTTCTATAAATGTATTTATTTCTTTGTTTTTATTTTTGGCTGTGTTGGGTCGTCGTTTCTGCACGTGGGCTTTCACTAGTTGCGGTGAGCAGGGGCTACTTTTTCGTTGCAGTGCACGGGCTTCTCATTGCAGTGGCTTCTCTTGTTGCGGAGCACGGGCTCTAGGCACTCAGGCTTCAGTAGTTGTGGCATGTGGGCTCAGTAGTTGTGGCTCACGGGCTCTTGAGTGCAGGCTCAGTAGTTGTGGCACACGGGCTTAGTTGCTCTGCGGCATGTGGGATCTTCCCGGGCCAGGGTTCAAACCCGTGTCCCTTGCATTGGCAGGCAGATTCTTAACCACTGTGCCACCAGGGAAGCCCCCTCATTGTAGTTTTGATTTGCATTTCTCTAATAATTAGTGAGGTTGAGCAGCTTTTCATGTGCCTCTTGGCCATCTGTTGGAACGAAACTGGGTCATTTGTAGAGACATGGATGGACCTATAGACTGTCATACAGAGTGAAGTAAGTCAGAAAGAGAAAAACAAATATCTTACATTAACGCATATATATGGAATCTAGAAAAATGGTACAGATGAACCGGTTTGCGAGGCATAAATAGAGACACAGATGTAGAGAACAAACGTATGGACACCAAGGGGGGGAAAGCGGGAGGGTGGGTGGTGGTGGGATGAATCAGGAGATTGGGATTGACATATATACACTAATATGTATAAAACAGATAACGAATAAGAACCTGCTGTATAAAAATAAACAAAATAAAATTCAAATAAAAAAATATATTTGGAAGCATAATAAATAATCATCAGTGAACTGGGTATAGGAGAGGAGATGGACAGTAAGTGAAAGATGACTTCCAGGTCTGTGACTTGTGAAACTAGGTATAATGAGATGAAGAAAACCAGAGGAACAGATTTGGTATTTGGTAGAGGGAGATCAAGAGTTCAGTTTTAGATGTTATATTTAGGGTACCTGAAAGACATACAAGTGGAGAGAGATCAAGTAAATCAAATATTGAGATAGGCTAATAAATGGGAGGAGACAGAGAAAATGAGGGTCACAAGGAAACGTTTAGGGTTTTGTTTAAAGAAGTAATCATTATATGTCAAAGCTATGGAAGTCTAAAACCTACAGTGAACCATGTTACATTCACTCTACTAACTTCAACACAATTTGTGAAAACTGACTTCAGGTAGTCTTTCCAAATTACTTATAATAATTATAAAGTTATTCACATACTAAACAAAAAAATACAACATAAAATTACTAAGTCTATCTAGGCTGTATTTTCCTGACAGATAATAAGGGATAAAACTTGTGGGGGGGGGCGGGGAGGGAAACAAAACACCACACATGATAATAATCAAGGTCCAAAGCTTCCCCTGACCTACAAATGTTAAGAATTCAAGAATGCAGAGGTGCCACATCATTCCTGCAGCAAAATTTCTGAGTTAAGAAAGCTCAGAATTTATACTCTACTATATTCCACTGTATGATTGGTTTCCTTAGCGGTCTTGCTGTACATATTCTTGCAACAACTGGCTTACAGCAAACTAGCACACCCTAATGGTTGATCCTAGATATTGATATGCCTATATATTGACACTACTATCTCAAATATGAAAACCGCTCTATGTCCTATCCTGGATAATGGTCCCACAATCCAACAGGCCTCTTAAACAGAAGCCTGGAAATGATTCTCTACTTTCTCCTTTTTCTGTATGCCCACAGCTCATCTACGACTAAAATCTGTTGATTGTAATGACATATCTCTTGAATTCTTCCCCCTCCTCCATTTCTACCACTACTCTTATTTCAGAGCCTCATAATTTCTTGGTTGTGCTATCCTGACATTCCCGATTGATTTGCCTGTCCTATTCTCCTATTACTCTACTGGCCAAGTAATCTTATAAAACCACAAATTAAATTATGTCACTCCCATGCTTTAAAATCCTTCAATGGTTTTCCACTACCTGTGAGTTACTTAACTTCCTTATCTGTAAAGTGGGGATGATAAAAATAGTTTCTACTTATGTGACTGTTTTGAAAATCAAATGAATTCTAGTGTAATTAAGCACTTAATGCCTAATGAACAGTAAAATAAAATAATTTAAAATAATAATAATTATTGTTATATTCTGCTTAGATGTTTCTCCATGATTCAGCTTCTATTTCTCTTTTCTCTTCTCATGTCCCACAGTCATTCCTGGACCCATACAAAGAAACCTGATCACTTTTTTCTATACCACAACTTTAATACTGTATGTGCTTCTATTATACCATTTACCATACTTCAGAGTAGGAGAGGCTTGTCTTCACTACAAGACGATGCTTCACAAAGACAATCTAATGCATCTGAGTCACCTAGCACAATGCCTGGCCCATAAATATTTACTGAAAAAATTATGAAGAGAAAAGAGATGTATGAAAGGATTATAGCAGATGGCCATGCTTCCTTCCACACTGAAAATCCCATTATTCTTGATTAAAAAAAAAAAAAAAGAGCAATTTCAGAATAGGTCTAAAGAATGAGAGAGTCAGAAAAAACTCACTGTGACAGAGGATGAAAGCATCTATGGGTTCAGACTGAGGAGAAGAATGAAGATAAATTAGTTAACTAAGATAACTTAGGTAGTAAGCTAATCTGTAGTCATATAGGGAAATTTTACTTCATTTATGAGTTGTACATATCTGTGCTAGAATAGAAATATTAAAAGGTCAAATAATAAGGCAAAGGAGAAAAAACAGGTAAAGATTAAGCTGATGCCATAATATTAGTATTAAAAAAAACAAAACCCAACACATATTTTACCAGGGCACTACTTTCCTATACTACGCTAAATGGGTAAAGGGGAGCATAGGCAAAGGATAGCTAAAATGAAACAATAAATTGTCATCAGCTATTTCTATTTGATCACTTGCCATTCTTGGGAAAAGTTCAAAAGAGTTGGAAAGGGGATGGCCATCATTCTTGGAATTGGGATAGAGTGTTAACTGTATATCTTTACATCAAGACTAAAACTTGGGCTTCCCTGGTGTCGCAGTGGTTGAGAACCTGCCTGCCAATGCAGGGGACACAGGTTCGAGCCCTGGTCTGGGAAGGTCCCACATGCCGCGGAGCAACTAAGCCCGTGCGCCACAACTACTGAGCCTGCGCTCTAGAGCCCGCGAGCCACAACTACTGAGCCTGTGCGCTGCAACTACTGAAGCCTGCGCACCTAGAGCCCATGCTCCTCAACAAGAGAAGCCACCGCAATGAGAAGCCCGCGCACCGCAACGAAGGGTAGCCCCCGCTCGTTGCCAACTAGAGAGAGCCCACATGCAGCAACGAAGACCCAATGCAGCCAAAAATAAATAAATAAATTTATATTTTTTAAAAAAGACTAAAACTTATCATTGACAATCTATGCTGGGGAAATCCCTTGCCCCACTAACTCTATGTTCTTACCTCCCCCCGTTCCCAATGTTAAGACCAAGAAAGAAATTTGGGGATATTATTCCCTGACTAACCCATCTCAAGGGAACACTTAACTCTAATATGTGCATTCAAATACAGAAGCCCCTGGTTCTCTCTTATTCCAGGGCCAGGAACAAAAGGCCAAGGAGGTCTAGACCCAGAATACTTCTCCCTACTCCTGAATTCAAAGTTCTGAAATAAAACAGAGAACAGCTCTGGTACTAAAGTTTTAAATGCAACTATCTGATCAGAAAGCAGGAAGGATCAGACTTGCTAATTTTTAAACTAGGTTTCACCAAAAGAGTAATATAGACTTATATGTTAATTCTATCTTCATATTTTCTAGATGAAAAGTCTTGGGCAAGTCAGCTTCTCTAAGCCTTGGTTTTTTCATCTGTAAAATGAAGATAAAAATTGTACTATTTCACATGTAAAAATTAAATGTGATTAATACAAATAAAAGCTTATTAGCACAGTGTCTAACACACGATGGTAAGCATTCAATAGACATTAGCTATCATTATTTCAAAGGGCAATTCTTAGTGTTGAAAAGTGTCAGTTTATATATTACCAACTATGAGATTTTAAGAGCTGAAAGGGATTAAGAGAATGTAATATTTAGACTAATGACATTGCTTTTACGTATTTATTTTTACTTTATATCAATGTTAAATTTACAGAAAATGTTTTAAGTATGGTAAGAACTTTTACTTTTCCAGCTATTTGAGAGTAAATGGCCTTACATGATAACCCGTCACCCCTGAATTCTTTAATAAGGGTTTCCTACAAAGGCATTCTCTTACAAATATGACCATTAAAATCAGGAAATTAACAATGAAGCATCATGCTCACTGCTATTGGGGTGTCACTGCTCCTAGGTGCCTTCTCAGTGAACAGTTTAGGGCATAAGTATATATTTCTATATTCTACATCTATATATAAGAAAAATCATGAATTCACATACCAATATCTCTTTTCCGATCCAACACTACAGAAAGCACTCTAGTTTTTTCCACTTCCATAATGGTAACTCCCTTCTCAGACAGTGACAGGCTGGTTCCCATTATCCTTAAGGTTATTTATTTGACTAGTCTCCCATATGTTACCAGCCTCCCATTGTGGCTGCTTCCCCATCCCCACATGGACGCTCTCTTTACCCCTCTCTGCCCCAACGCCCATATACTTCCTCCATGGGTATAACCTCCCCTATTCCTCGTGCCTGGCACTCCTCCTACAAGAATATCCTCCTCATCTTGCTTAGGCACTAACATCCTATATTGAGCTGATCCTCCACTGGAATGTCTTCCTCTCCCCACCCTCAGGTTCTGATCTTGCACTGGGATGCCTCCAACCATGGACTCCCACCATATCCAACTTGAGGCTGAATACACCCAAACCAGGCTACCCTCCTACACAGATGACTTCTGCTGCCACCCCTGGTAGCCATCACCTCCTAGTAGATGCCCTCTTATCCCTCTTACTCTGTACCAGGCTACTCACCTTCACAAATACCGATCTGACCCTGCTTGGCTCCAACACCTTACACTAGTGTGCCCCTCCTATTCAGACTGCTCCTCATACCTCCAGCTCTATCAACCCACATGGGGACCCTCCTCAACCCTGCCAGGCTCTGACATACCCACTCCTTCAAGAGGACATGTCCCCTCCCCCCATATACCCTAACCAGTGTGGACACTTTGTTTGGTCCCACCTGATGGTTTCAGTACTGAAACGTTCCGAAAGGAAAGACGAAGGGAATAAGGAAGAACAACTGATGACATCTAAAAAATAAAATAAAAAAGAGAGATACCAGTGAATAAACTGCATAAGCACCCATAATCCAAGCTAATTAAAAGGTTAATCTATTTGTCAAAGTATCTGCTTTTTCCACTTAAAGAAACAGTGGTCAATTCTTTTATATTAATTCCTTCTAAATTTAAAAAGTCAATTGAAAATTGCTAAAGAAGGAAGTCTTGTCTTTCTTTTCTAGCCAAATATGCATTTAAGTATCTTACATAGGCCTGTAGAAAAATCTAGTTCATCAAAAACACAAGACTACCAATTTTATTTTGAGAGTTTAAAAAATATGAGTGTTTCAAACCCTAGAATTAAATATTTAAAAAAATATTTAGAATATGTAAGTTTGAGTTGT
Organism: Hyperoodon ampullatus; assembly: GCF_949752795.1. Classification (NCBI taxonomy): domain Eukaryota; kingdom Metazoa; phylum Chordata; class Mammalia; order Artiodactyla; family Ziphiidae; genus Hyperoodon; species Hyperoodon ampullatus. Next base: position 170,293,392 of record NC_136914.1, read on the forward strand.
TTTCAGTAAAATGACAATTGTATTGTTTCCAGTACACTTATGCCCAGATACAACTCGGCAAAAATTAGCCTTGATTGTTACAGGAGTAACACCTTTTCCTTGCTCCCTGTTTCCATGAGGAAGGATGCGTCATAAGCACAATCTGAGCCTCTCTTCACTCCTACGGAAGCGAAGTGACTGATCTGATTGGTGATTTTGTAAAGAATAGTTGGGTAGACCCTTGGGAGTAGCTATCGGGAGAACATACTCACAGAGAGCTCATACTCCGCTCTGCTTCCCTAGTATGCCTAGCACTGGGTGGATAAATTGGCTTATGCCAGAACACTTGACTCCTTCACCAATCTATTTCTCTAGCCTGTCCTCTATTAGTAATAAAAGTAATATTCTGCTTCCATCTTTCTCCTTGTTTTAATTTTCAAGTTGTTCAGAACCCAAGCAAAAAAGAAGGGTGCCATCTGAGAGTACTTCAGCAATCCAATATCTTAATTAATTTATTGAAGTGGAGATTGCTCATTTTCCCAGTTTTGACTTAAAAGGGCTGCTTCAATTTGAGCTTCTTAAAACTATTAGAAATAAAAAAAACCTCGAACCTGAACCAACAGCAGATGTTCAAAATGAAAATAAGCCGACTTATCTGATCACGCTTATTACCCATTAAAAAAAAAACTTCAAAGGCTTATAATTTCCTCCTTATAGATGCCATAATTTATACTTTCAGTCCTACTTCCTACTCCCACCCTATACTCCAGTGACACTAGAGTGCTGAATATTTTCATAATACACATTACTTAGACTTCTATACCTTTGTTTACACTATCCTTCAACCTGTTCCTTCCAACCTACTTTTCTGCTGGATCATTTAACTTAGGGATCAGCAAACCATGTCCAGTAGACCAAATCTGCCTATTTTTGTAAATAATTTTGTTATTGGAACACAGCCATATTCATTCATTTATAGATTGCTTTTGTGCTACAACAGCAGAGTTGAGTACTTGCAATAAAGACCATATGGCCCACAGAGCCTAAAATATTTACGTCCAGCCCTTTACAAAAAAAGTCTGCCAACCCCAGCTTTCAGTCAATCCTTTGAAGCCTAGTCATTTCAGATTCTTCAAATCAAAATTAATTGCTGTCTCCTAAGCCTTTCCATTATATTATGCCATCTCTAATACTTAACATCCCTGATAACTGTGAGCTCTTTAAAAGCAAAGAATTCCTAGCGTAGGAATTAGCTTTTTTACCCAACTCACAGTTCCCACCTCTCCTAATTCTTATCACGTTTTTAGGGGAAGTATTCTGGAAGAAGCTTCTGCCCTTTTCTCTACCCCTTATTCATCCTACCAAAGGAGAGAGGAATAACTAGTATTGGCAACATGCTGATAGTTGCTCCTAGTGGAATGGATTAATGTTTTAAAGGTCATTTTTCATGCATGGTCAAGCCTACCGTTCATTCTGCCTAGATGGTCCTACCTACCTATAAGCAAACCACATGGGGTAGAGCTTCCTTGTATTTTAGAAGAGGCATGCAGCTCTAGCTGCTCTGTCTTTGATAGGTTGGTAAGTTCAATTCAGGATGATATTGCCTTAATTCTGGCCTCAGCTACAAGCCAGGTTCTTCAATACAACCTTACCATCTAAAAAGCTAACATTTTGATCCCTGATTCCTAAGCCTATTTCTAGTTCAGAACCTGGTTAAGGAAGAAACATAGAATTACACTCCCATCAACTAGCACACAGTAGGACTCAAGATATTTGATGACTGACTGACAACAGTAAATTAACTGGAAAAAATCCATCTTTTAAACTGTGTAACACCCTAATGTCACAAACCATATCTTACTTGATGAACTTAATTAGGAAAATATGTTTTGAAGGGAAAACGAAACAATTTTAGAGTTCACATTCAGTGATTCAAACCAAGCCCATCCTGTTTATCTAATTTATCTCTCAATATTTTGTTGCTATCAAGTCTCAGTTAATTAACATATAAAGTAATCATGGATATTATCAATTCAAAAAAGTATTCTCCATCTTATTATCCATGTATAAAACAAACATCCCTAGATCCCACACCCTTCCAATTACTGCTCTATACATCTGTTCTTCCTCAAAATGTAGCTTCTCAAATGGTTTCTCCTCTTCCACGCATCTTAAATACTTTCTAACCTATTACAATATAGCTTTCATCCCTACCACTCTGCTGAAATTCATCCAGTCAAGGTCACTAAGAACTTCCATGCTGCCAAAAACAATGCACATTTTCCTGTTTAACGGCACTTGACATCTCATCAACATATAACAATCCCTCCTTATTTTAACACTCTTCTCTTAGATTTGGTAATACCATCTCTCCTGGTTTTCCGACATAGCCAATGGCCTAACTTTTCAGTGTGAAAGTCCAGTGGCTTTCCTTTGAGGCTCCTCTTCCTCCATCCAAGGAATGCTAAGATTCCTTAAGACATGGTACTGAGTACTCCTCTCTTGTTATACTATCCCTTACCCTTAGGTGGTCTCATCCATTTCAAGGATTTAAATATCATCTCTATGCTGGTAATTCCTTAATTTATATTTTTAGCCCAGAAACCACTACTATATAAGTATTATAGCACCTTTCATAAAAACAAAAGCTAGTGAACATTTAAGGACAGCTATAAATCTATTATCCATAGATTTCCATCTATGAAAAGTGAAATGACTCGGGCCTAAGGTTATAATAGAGGCTAAAAAGGAACTATGTTCTTTCAATTCTTAATCCTTTTTACCATTTGTGAAGACTTAGCCCCTTGTCCCTAAACTGTTTACTAAATAGTTTATTATTTAAATATGAAGACTACTGGACAAAGTTTTTTCCCTACATACACACCTTACACACAGCCATCAGAAAAGAACTGGCCAATCTGAATTAACAGAGAAAGTCTCAAACTAGTTTTTCAAGAAATATTTTAGAAAAGACTCTAGGATACAAGTGAATTTTAAAGGAGACTGAGGATGCAGGCAGGGTAGCTGTTATGATTAATAAGATACTCAAGAATTTGGAGCAATGTGCACAAAACAGAAGTAAAGGCAGATGAAAGTGGTTGGGCTGTCTAAAGAAGAAACTAGGCAAATGAGCAGGGAAGAAGCCTGGTGGACTATGATCAACTAACTGGATATGGTTAGGAGCTTTTATTTGATGAAAAAAGACAAATGGGAGATACTACTGCTTTGTAAAGTACAAAATCAGAGTAGCTATTCCAAATAATGATTTAATATAGGTTATAAGCTAGACTGAAGGACAGTAAAATCAATGATGCAGATACTGATATAAACTAGAGTCTTACCTAAATCGGCCCAAGTGCTTAACACTTCATCAGAAAAACTGAATCCAAGAGACATTGTAAAGAAAATAATAATAACTTGGTAATAGATCAAGGTAAACAGAAAAGAAAAACAAAGAAGCAAAATAAGTAAGCAGGGTTGTTGCCAATTAATGGGAAAACTATATAAAAGGAAAGGAGATACAGAAAAGTGATTCTTCATTGTAAGTTGTTTTCTAGAAAACATAAAAATCCTCAAAACAAATTTTTATTTAGCTTTATTAAGAGCAAAGTGCCATTCTTCAAATACAAATATGGCATTGTTACCTTAATTAGTTTCCTAATGGTAGCAGTAGGTTGGTCTGGGCCTAGTTACAGCCTCTTATCTATATTCTGTGGTGAATAAAATATACACACACACACCCAAAAAAGAAGGAGTATTATCAAAAAAGAAAAAGATAGAAACTCTAAACCTCAATAACGTATGATACTATAATTGAAAAACTGGATTTACCAAGAAGGAAGAAAAAATTGCATATACAAAAATCTACATGCCTCTGTTGCTCCTCCCAAGACTGCACAGTGGAAGAAGAATTAAACACCAGGATTGAAAGATAAACCAGGGGAGCATGGAGGATATATAATAGCTACTTCTGGTGACATAACAGGAACTTATCACAGTACCCAGCCAAACAGGGAGGGATACACACATGTAACCAGCCAAGGGAAGTAGCATGGACAGGAAGAGACAGCACCACACAGAAAGGAGAATACATGTGATATGCTCAGACCAGCATACAGCCTGTTTCTAACATATGCAAATATACAAAATTCATATACTGCTTGAACCCAAGGATGACAGAACTTCCAAGTATACAATAATCCAAGAGTACACAGAATTTCAAATTTTACATGCAAAATTCACAATGCGCCTATTTTACAGAGAAATTTGGATATGTGTCTTTACCACCCAACTCCTCATGATCATCAGATTCCCTTTGCCTGATACACATTATTAGATAGTGCTTTAATTCACATCTTTTTTTAATGGATAAAAAATTTGCTAGTGCCTGAAAAGACAGTTGTGCAAAGTTTTTGGGTAGTTGACCCATTCATACCAGTTCTCAGCAAATCCAGATTTCTAAGTAAATCTACTCTCCAGAATTTACATAGCAATAGTGACAAGATGAGGTAGAAGTTGGTGGAAAAATAAAAGAGTAGGAGGCAAGAAGCAGCCGGAAAGAAGTGTCAAGTTGATTATCTAGAACTTTATTTACCTGGACTATCCCATCTTTAAGTGTTATAGCTCTATGAAGTGCTCCCGTAACTTCTTCAGAGGTTAAAAAAGAGAGGAAGAGAATATCCTCTGCCCCTGATACTGCTGATTATCAGTGGGGCAGGTAGTTTGGAAAAGTCTACTCTGCAAACACCTGCAGAGTGTAGAACTCTAAGACAGTGATGTGGTTAACAGGAAGAGTACAGAGAGTAGGTACCAACAAACAGTAGGTTCAAGATGATATAATATGATACAGATTTCTTTTAATGAATTTAATCGAATTTCTTGTATTCAGCTACTACAAAGCCAAAACATTCCTTGCAACGTAGGACGGCATCAAATGTCTTTTGCTTTCTTATACATAAAAAGCGAAGATCAAGCTAAGCGATTATACTGTGATTCTTAAACTCCATGACTCTATGGCTCAAGAATACCCTAGAATATAGATCTTTCAAGGCCTTACTATCTTTTTCTCTAACATGCCTCATGATGTCTTCATTGTTCATCAGCATTCCCACCAGAAAGAATCTACTGGCAAAAACATAAAGCTCAAAGCTTTTAATAACCTGTATAAATAATAATAACAGCAAATGTTTATGGAATGTTTTCTATATGGTAGACACATATTAACATATATCAACACAATTAATTTTCGAACAACCTCATTATCTTCAATTTACAGGTAAGAAACTGAAGTACAGAGAGGTTAAGTAACTTGTCCAACCTGGTAGGTGGTAACAGCTAGAGAGCTAGAGTTCAAACACAGGTAGTCTAGCTTCAGTGCCTATATTCCCATTCACTATATTACGTTATTCAAATAAAAGATTTGGGGAATAAAAGATTTGGGAAAAGCTATCAGTTTGGTTAGTATCAACAGATTTGAAATAAGTGGTACCAAGGTAATCAAGCCTTGGCTGGAGTCACTACACTGTAAAACTGTGCTGTCCAATGTGGTAGCCATTTGCCACATGAGGCTACTAAGCACCTGAAATGTAGCTAGTCCAAACTGAGATATGCTATAATAACTGATTTCAAAGACTTAATGTTTTAAAAAGAATGTAAACTAACTCAACAATTTTATATGGATTAATGTTAAAATATTTTTAATATATTGGGCTAAATCAAACATGCTTTTTTAATGTGGCTACTAGAAAATTTTAAATAATATATTTGGCACCCATTTTATTTCTACTGGACAACAATGGTATGTTGGAGTTTATAAAATGATTCTAATCAAATCTCCATTGTTTTATTGTTGTAATCGTAGGCAAATCAGTTACACTGGTTACAATGATCATTAACTTCTGTATCAGAAAAACAGGGCTTAAAAACAGTCCTGACACCTCTTGTTCAGATTTTGGTATCTAAATCTATTTTCCACTAAAAAGAATGGAGGGCTCCTTGGAAAAATGGCTGATGTCAGGGCTGGGACATGTGAAGTACAAGATGAACCTGGAATATCTTGTTTGGGCAGGAAGGAAGTGCTCAAAAATAATCATTGGGCAGGGAGGGGTTGGGGAGACATGTGATTTGTCAAAAAACACTGGAACAGCTTGATGAGGCTCCCACTGGCCAGACCTGGGACAATTTGGAAATCAAAATAATGACAGTAATGGATTTAACCACTGAATAAAATAAGAACCTATGAGTTCATACGGATGAAAATAACTAACAAAATAAATAAAGGAGAAGATGGGATAGACTGCTTTATGACAGAATATCAACTACTAGTTACAGAATGATGAAGCTAGAAAAATCATGAATGGATGTTAAAACTTGTGGGTAAAGTTTTGATGAGACTATGTAAATATCCTGTTCCTCAAAAGTATTTTCCCACAAATTACATATTAATTACAAAAGGACAAATAGTAACTTTCAGGGAGAAATATGGAAAATACCACATTAACCAAATTTTCAAAGCTACCATCACCAACACTGGGACAAAACAACATTATGAATCTCAAGATATGATGTATTAAGAAGGACAGAACATCTCTTCAGAGGTATTCCTGCCAAAAATGCATAACCAATCTAATCATGAGGAAACAACAGACAAATTCAAATTGAGGGACATTCTACAAAATAACTCTCCTGTACTTTTCAAAAAATGTCAAGGTCAAGAAATACAAGAAAGGCTGAGAAAGTGTTTCAGATTTAAAGAGACTAAAAAGAGATATGACAACCAAATGCAATGTATGATCCTAGCTGGGGGGGGAAAGCTTATAAAGTAAAATGGATAAAATCTGAATATGGATTATGAATTCAATAATAGTATCATTAATAGTATGTCAATGTTATATTTCCTGGTTTTAATAACTATACTGTAGTCAGGTAAGCCAATGTCCTTGGCTTTAGGAAATATAACTGAAGAATTTAGGTGTAAAGAGGCATCATGTCTCCAAATTACCCTCAAATGGTTCAGAAAAAAAAAAAAAAGATATAGATATAAGACAAGAATGATAAAGCAAATACTGCAAAATGTAATACAATTGGTGAATGTGGGTAAGGCTATAGAGGAGTTCCTGGTACTATTCTTCCAACTTTTCTTGTAAGTTCGAAATTATATCAAAATGAAAAGTTAAAACAAAACAGAAAACTTAATCCCCAGATCAAATATCCTAATAGACTACACAAGTCCTGATAATGTTTAAAAATATACTAATGCATTTCCTTTATCCTGGACTTGACTTTGCTTTAAATTATATGATTTATCAGATACTAATTATATATTCCATATATAATTCCATAAGATCCAGGACTCTATCTGTTATCACTCAACATGCTGAGTACTAGGATACTATTTATTATATCCAATAAACACTCAAACATTTGTTAGATGAACATATTCAAAAGTATAGCACAGTACAGGATGATTACAGAGAAAAATCAAATTGTAAAAAGCACCACATTGTAAATAAAGCTATTAACTGGGACACACAGCTTACAGGACAACTCTTCAATTATAAAAAAAGAAAAACCAGGATTAAATCACAGAGTAGCCATAAACCTAACCTAAAGAGATGAGTTCCACAAATAGAGAAAGGTAAATATAATTTTCCGTATCAAGAGTTAAACATCTTAGCTAACTACAAGCAGTCATGGCAAGGAAAATGAACTTTTTGCTCATAAAATTAGAATATTTATATGTTATTTTAAAAATGAATGAGATTACTTTAAAGATTTAGGTTAAAAACTGAGATTTTAAAACTTCACTACTGGCTCAATACTAATTTGCTGTAAGGCCCTGAGAAACTGCTTACAATTTCCATATTTCATTTAAAAATAAGACTTGTGGATCATTTTCCTCCCCAAAGGCAGAAAGAATATTTTATAAAAATAATTTCAACCAATAAGAGCAATGAATATTCAATACAGAAGTACATATACACATATATATTCACACACATACACACATGCAAAGTAAAAAGAACACAGCTTTTTTCAAATATATTTACAAAGTAATAGCAAAAGGTAACTTAAAATAGTTACACAAAATACACTTAAGCCCAATTCATACTGTGAGTAGGTGCTTCACATATAGACTACTGAAAAAAACCCAATCAACTAGTGTATATCCTGCTTAAGAGAGTTTTATTGTTTATTTAAAAAACAACCATGATAAAAACAAACTATAAGATGGATCTTCCTAGGTCTCCCGACTAGGACTGGGACTGTGGGAAATAATTCTCAAATATAGTTAGAGCTCAGGAAAAAATTTTCTTTCAAATACCGTACAAGTATATACTACATTAAAAATGTAATATAAAGACTGCATATTAGACACACAGCATTAACACAATCTTCAATGTCTTCCAATCCGACTTGAATATCCAAGTAGGTAAGACAGAAAGTATCCTATTTCCCTTTTTCCATCATATCCAATTAATTTTGTGTTTAATTAAAATTCGACTATTTTTCAAAAGCACATATATTTTTGTGAGACAAAGCCATACTTAATGCATCTAAACAAGCAAGATGAGAAAAAAGAAAAAGCCAAGGTATTCTAAAATATAAAAATTGTCCAAAGACACCATCAAATAACTGTGCCTCGGCAAAACTTAACACAATAGTATCTCGAGCCAGTGTTACAATGCTATCATCCTGCCTGATTCTAACTGAACGAACTCAACAATTTTCAAACAGGTTGTCAGTGGAAGAGATCTTTACATAAGCAATTATAAAAACAGGGTCCATTTTGTATTCGGGAGGCACCAGCAACCCTTGGCTTAAAATTTTTATATAAGAATACCGTGAGGGTTTTTTTTACACTTTTTAAAAAGAGATAAAATCACTTATGAATACCTGACTAAAGCTATTTCCTAGAACATATTCTTAGATAAGAACAAAACATATTTTAAAGGGTAAAACAGTGAATTGCTTGAACATAACTTAAATGCCCCTACTCAGAGCAAACTTCCTTCTCGTACGTTTTCCTATATCCACCGTACTCTGAAGTGCACATTTCTGATTTGAAGTTGTACTAGTTTATCTTACCACGATCTCCTTTTCACTAGTGAAAAACAAGAAAGATCTTCAGGCGCTAACCAAACAAATCTGAGGGGGCTTGGGGAAAAGGGGCGCGAGGTGGCGCAAGAACAGATGGAAACAGGGTAAGAGAGTTGTTTTCTTAGGGCACTAAGGTTACTCCTCAACTCCAAATGCCAAGATTTAACTGCCAGTCGAGAAAGCTGCTGCCCCTATCCACTCCTTAGACAATGCAACCTTCCCTCTACCTCTTCTCCTACTTTCCCACCCATCAACCCTTTCCAAAACAAACACAACACACCTCATCCCATAAACCGCGTTATCCCCTCGGCGCCCACTCGCTGTTATCCAACCTGCTGGATAACAGCTCCACGCACACGTCTTACTCAAACAAAACAGCGACGGCGGCAAGGTGGGGAGGTCCCACCACCTCCCGCCACCCCTGAGCAACCCGCAGAATGACAGCCCGGAGCCCAGAAGTTTGAAGGAGAAAGATTCCGATCCAACCAAAAGGGAAGACGGAATTGCAGAACGGGGATGGGAGTTGGAGAGGGCGATGTGCGTGTCTGTGCAAGGAAGGGTCCATCACATGACAGTAAAAGAGGACCCGAGTCTTCGGGGCGTCAGCGAGGAGAACGGGGGGGTTGCCGTCGCCATGGCAACACCCCCCCCCTCCGTCCAGACTTCCAAAGAGGGAGGAAGAACTTCAAATCCCAACCGTCAGCGCTCGAGCGGCTCCTTCTTAAAGGAGTACACACGGCGCCGCCGCCGCCGAGCGCGAGAGGGCAGAGTTGGGCGCCCCCGCCCCTCGGGCGACGCCCCCGCCGCCCCTCGCCCCCAGCCGGCTCACCCGCGGCCCCCGCCCCGCGAGCTCCCGGGGGTCGTTCAGGTCCCCGTCCCCGGGAACCCGGTCGCGTCGGCCCGCCCGGACCCCGGCGGCAGAAGGGGGTGTGTGTGCGCCTGGCGGGGGCGCGGACCAGCCCGCCTTCCTCCCGCCGGCTCTGCCCGCGGGCTCCTCTCCGGCCGGGCGCCGACCCACCGGCCCGCTTCCTCCCTCTTGACAGGGTGGACGGCGAGCGGCCAGCGGCGCCGAGGAGTTTCGGGGAGAGCGCAAGCGAGCCGTTTCCTCGGGGGCTCGGCGAGCGGGTCCGAACTAACAGTTCCCGGGGAGCCAAAGAGCTGAGGAGGGAAAAGGAGCGCGGACCGCGCCGGGCAAGGAGCCCCCAGACAAAAGGCGAGCGCCGGATCCGCCGCGCCGCCGCCGCTCCCATCTCGCTCCCCCAATGAACTGACCCGAACGGGAGATTCAACTAAACCCCTCTGCCACAAACTCCTCGGGCTGCGGCAGCCGTCGCCGAGCGGAGCCGGGGCCCCGGCCCGTGTCTCTCTTACCTACACAGTGCATGAGGCGGTGGCGCCAAGAGTCGAGTTCCCGCCGGAATCCTCTCCTCTCCGCCGCGCACCGAGGGCTCCGGCACTGAGCGGCGGCGGCGGCGGCGGCGGCGGCAGCAGCGGCGGCGGCGGCAGCGGCCATTCTCTCTCTTCCCTTGTCCATCTGCGTCCCGCGTCACGCGCCCTCATTTACATACGAGCGGCGCAGGCACGAGGCAGGGGCGCGAGCCCTCGGCGCGAGCCCCGGAGCGCGCGCCCCCCGGAGGGGGGTTGATTGACACGTGTCACACTACCTTCCCTCTGCCCTTCCCTCCCCCTCCCACCGCTCCCTCTGGGAGAGGCGGGGAGGGAGCGTGAGGAGAAGGAAGCAACCTGCCGCTTCCGCTGACCCCGCCTCCCCATCTACTCCCCTCTCTCCCCTCCCCCCGGAGTTTACTCAAGCGAGCCATACCGCTCCTGCCGCCCGCGAAAACCCTGAGCAGGAGCCAGAGGCTCGGAGCCCCGCCAGGAACCGGCATGCTAATGGAGCGGACTAGCAACGCTTCCTTTCTGTCTTCGCGACGCGACTCCGGACTCCCGGAGACTTCACTTCCCAGGTCTCCTTGCGCTGGGGTCCCGAAGCGGAGCTTGCTGCCGCGGTGCGGTGCATGCCGGTCCTTGTAGTCCACCAGGGATGGGCACGTTTCCGTACCCTTCGCACACTTGGGCTTGCAGCCTGGCCTTCGGCTTCTCAGCTCTGTGCGGCTTGTGGGTTTAGCGCTCAGAACAGTGCGCTGCGCGCGTTGCGGGGTCAGACCCAGCCACCTTAACTTCCTTAGGATCCACGATAGAAAGGCGGTGGAAGCCGCTAGAGTTGTCGGTATCTTGAAGGTTCGGGCTGCGCTTTGTGCTTTAAGTGCTGTAAACTTTTGGGGGTCACTGTGATCTCGTCGCTGCTGGGAAGGAGCAAGCCGGTCATTCGGCTGCATCCGAAATAACTGCCAAACGTCCAGAGGGAGAACCCACAGTAACTTCAGTTTCCAGGGCGATGACATCTCGGAAAGCGAGAATATTTGTAAAGATTAGGGGAAAATTGCGGGGCTTTTCACCGGAAATCGTTTACGGGGGGCTTGGACGTGACTGGGTGAAAACTCCAAAATGGGGCACTTTTATGCTCCGCAAAAAGTAAACTCCTGGAGGACAGGAGTTTAAGTTTGAGTCTTGTGTACTGTGTCGTCTTTCACTTGGCTAACCCTAGTACAGTGCGCAGCACGGGATTTAGCACTTAAATGTTGTGGAATGAATTCTGCGCTGAGCTAGAGAAAATATTTCTTCAGAGAGAGAGAAAGCTTTTGATTAGATATAAACTCCAATGACATTTTTAACTTTTGCACCACAGTGATTGTGCATACATTTCTGTATACGTGCAGGGGGCCGAACCGAAGCTATGACACACACAGTTTGCTGAGAAGTACTGTGGATTACTGGGAATTTATGCACAAGTCTGTGGGAAATATGTTTGAATTCTTCTTGGAAACTTCTGTGAGTTCTGAATTCAGTTCCATCCTCCCTGTTTTGTGGCTTATCCTTCCTTATCCACCTCCACCTTTTTTTTTTTTTTTTTTTTTGCTTCCTAGGAAAAAGTAGTCCTTGCTCATCGTTACCTCCTCAATACTGAATAAGTAGTTTTAAATTTTCAAAAATTAAAAAAAAAAAAAATGAAGTTTGAAATCTCATAATCATCTTTTTTAGAATGGACACAATTGGAGAAGCAAGTGAAATCACTAGTGAAGGTGCTTTTGGAGTTACCAGTGGATGGTTTCAGTTGTGGATTCTACTCGTGTTGTAATTGCTAAGATGATCAGCCTCTGTAGCTTTTCTATCTCAGTACTCTACATTGGTTAGGATGGGCTAGGTTATGGTGCAGTAACAAAGCATCCAAGAGTTTTAGTGGCTTAAAAACAACAAAAAAAAGTTATTTCCTGCTCATCTGTATGTTCATCTCTGGTAGAAGGAAGGGAGAGGGTGGGGAGAGCGTCACTCCATGAGATTCTCATCAAGCAACCAAATGGCTTAGGGAGGCTCCAACCAATCTCTGGAACTTCCTCACTTACATGATAGGCAAAAGAAAGATGAATGGCAAACAGGTTCTTTCTGAAAGGGATACAAGTCAATCTCACTCACATTTCATTGACAAAAGCAAATCATATGGGCATGCTATCTTCAAGGGAGCAGGAAAGTGTAATCCTACCATTTGCCCAGAAGAAAAATTAACCCAAATTTACTGGTGAACAGCACCAGGGATTACTACGATCCATCCTTCTAGTCACCAATATACATATCACTCTCCTTACACTACAATATACATTCATTCCTATCACAAGTGAAACAATCCAAAAGTTCTATTCAGTAACGGCATTAATCTCAAAGTCCAGCATCTCTGGGTGATGCTTGGTAGTCCCTGTATTAGAACAGGAGAAAAACTTCTGTTATTATAAAGATCTGAAAAGACAAAATATCTATACTCCCTGGTTACACACACACACACAGAGACACGTGCGCTCAACAAACAAACACTGGTGGGACAGGAACAGAACAACCGTGGTAAACATTTCTGTTTAGAAAGGGGAAGAATGGGAGGCATGCGTGAATAGCTTTAACAAATATTATACCACAGCTAGCGTGGATTGCAAACTTTCCAGCCTCTAACAACACTTTCCTCGCCACCACCCACTGAGTTTCTAAGTCATAGCTAAATATTTTAGATTTTCTATCATAACTGTACTTCCTTCTGGGTACCAAATTCTATGTTAGTCAGAATGGGCTCGGTTATGCTCCAGTAACAGAAACCCAAAATCTCAGAGGTTTAATACAGAGATTTATTTCTTACTTAAACTATATGTTCACCAAAACTCAGTACTGTGGGGGTGAGGAAGAACTGTTCTATGTCCACTCAGGGACCCATATTTACGGGGCCCCACCATCTGAAAGTTCTGCCGTCAGCATGACAAGAGAAAGAAGATGCCAAAGCACAGTCCAGCTCTTAAAGACCTGCCAGAAGTGAAATATTTCACTGGGTGAAGCAAATCATATGGCTATGCCTAACTTCAAAGGAGTGATATATCAGATAGCTTTGAGGACATAACAAACCACCTCAGAACTTAAAAGCTTATAACATCAACTATTTATTTAGTTCATGATTCTGTGGAATAGCAATTTGTGTTAGGCTCAGCCAGACAGTTCTTCTGGCCTGGGCTGGGCTCACTCAGGTGTTTGTGAATAGCTGCCTGTCAGCAAGGCAGCCCTGTTTCTGAGGGCGAGCCGTCAGCTGGGACAACAGAGCAATCAATCCAGGTGTCCCTCATCATCAGGAGGCTAGCCTTGGCTTGTTCACATGGTGGCAGTCACAGGGTTCAAAAAGAGCAAGCCCCAATGCACAAGCGCTTTTTATTTTTTAACATCTTTATTGAAGTATAATTGCTTTACAATGGTGTGTTAGTTTCTGCTGTATAACAAAGTGAATCAACTATACATATACATATATCCCCACATCTCTTCCCTCTTGCATCTCCCTCCCTCCCACCTATCCTGCCCCTCTAGGTGGACACAAAGCACCTAGCTGATCTCCCTGTGCTATGGGGCTGCTTCCCACTAGCTACCTATTTTACATTTGGTAGGGTATATATGTCCATGCCACTCTCTCACTTCGTCCCAGCTTACCCTTTTCCCTCCGCATGTCCTCAAGTCCATTCTCTATGTCTGCGTCTTTATTCTTGTCCTGCCCCTAGGTTCTTCAGAACCATTTTTTTTTTAGATTCCATATATATGTGTTGGCATACGGTATTTGTTTTTCTCTTTCTGACTTCCTTCACTCTGTATGACAGTTTCTAGGTCCATCCACTCGCTACAAATAACTCAATTTCGTTTCTTTTTATGGCTGAGTAACATTCCATTGTATATATATGTGCCACATCTTCTTTAGCCAGTTATCTGTCGATGGACATTTAGGTTGCTTCCATGTCCTGGCTATTGTAAATAGAGCTGCAATTAAAGCGTTTTTTAAGTTTTGGCTTGCGCTACATTTGCTCCAGGCCCATTGGCTAAAGCAAATCATATGGCCAAGCCCAGTGACAATATGGGGAAATAGATCCTACCTCTTAACAGGAAGAGCTGCAAGACACATTGCAAAGGGGTATGGAAAGAGGGAAAGAAATAATTTGTGCCCACTTTTCAACCTACTGCATGAGGAAAGTGCAATGCTACCATGTTCCCACAAAGCAGGGGAAATAGAAGTATTAACGAACAGAACTAATGAATATCATATCTATAGAATTTCTGGGAGAAGGGGAAGATCATGGCCAGATACAATGAAATACACAAATAGAGTTAACTTTGGAATTCAGTTTGACTTTGAAGAGCAAAGACTTTTCCATGGCAAGTATCACAGAGTATGTTGTAATAATCCAAAAACTCGATGTTCGTGTGAGCTCAGTGAACATAATGATAGAAGTCTGGCTGATTCACCTTTGTATTTTCAACATCTAGCACTGTTCTAGGCACTTAGTTGATGCCTAATGTTTATTGATTGATTTGACAAATGTTAGGGATATCTATAAAGACAAGTATAGAGAGGAGGTCATATCCAAGATTGCCTCCTGCACTGAAAATCTAGTTATTCACAAAGGAGTTTTAACATAACAACAGATATATGATAAGAAAATGTTAATGTTCTTTGGAAAGATGTTTTTGCTCTGTTGTCTTTTTCCAATATATATTGTATCATTGGTTTATTGCTGTGTAAAAAGTCTATAACTTAGTAGCTTAAAAGAACAACCATTTGTTATCACTCAAAAGTCTATGGGTCAAATGGGCAGTTCTGCTCAGTTGGTGAGGCTCTGCTGGTTTTGACTGGGATTTCTAATGCTGGAAGCTGCTTGATCTAGTATGGCCTCACTCTGGTCTGGAGTTTGGCTCCCTGTTTGCTAGGTAAAAGGAATGACTGAGCCATGCATCTCATTATCCAGAGACTAGCTAGAGCTTATTTATTTAGTGACAGCATATAAAGCATATAAAGAGGGTAAGCACTAATGTGTAAGTGCTTTTCAAGTCTTTGCTTGCATTTGTTTGCTTGCTACTCTCCTATTAAACAAGGCCACTCATACGATCAGGCCCAAAATCTGAGAGGGAGAATACTAACTAATGGCATGGATACAGAAAGGTATCACTAAATTAGGGTCATTACTTCAATCAAACCACCATAAATATCCATCCAGGTTCACTATTATCCACTAAAGCTTATAAGCACCTCTATAGAGTATCAAGTATACATATAAACAGCTGGGAAAATTACATTTCTTGATTTATGAGATCATTTGGCAGTCAATTCCCAATCTGGGGTACATTTTAGGAGAATATGATATAAACATACAAATAAATTGGAGTAGTTTGAAATACACATGTTTCCATAGTAAAGAAATATAAAATCACAGAAGTACATGACAAGAGATGTTTTTTTGAGATACTAACCAAAAATGAAAGCTATTCTTTTACTTTGCCACAAAAATAAACAACCCGGTATACTAATAAAATTGTAAAATACCTATTCAATTATGAATTATCAACATGTAACATAAAAATAATATACATTTTATAATTTAATAAAATATAAACATTTTTGTATGAATTAGATATTTGGAAGTATAAGGCATAGCCATTAGATGCCTTAATTAACTATAAATCATATTTCTGAGAAGCCATTTTTTGAGTAAACTTTATTAGCTGCTTTAAAAATATCACACTTTACTATATTTCCATTAGTTCTGAGCTATAATGCACTGCACTGATCAGAGATATAAAAATCAAAGACAAATTTGATCAACCAATTATTAGGACATGGAACATAGCCCTTTCCAGAAAATTTCTAATCAGCCATATAATCATATTATGCTAAATTTTATGCAAACATCTTAGATTCATCCATGTTTATGAGCCAAAGATTTTTCAGTACTTTTTTTTCTTGTGGGAGTTTGGACTCTAAGGACACTGTTACCTCAGATATACATGCTGATGCATTTAATTTCAACACTGTAGTTAAATAATTAGTTAAATAGATGAGCGATTTTGTCTTCTTGATACATTTCCAAATATTATCAACATCTTTTTTGTACATTTTATAGGGAACAATTATAAGATTTCAAAGGAGGGAATAAAAATTGAAGAAGCAGAAATATAATGATGATGCACTTCATTTCTTCTACTGTAATGTCTATTTCCTATTCCCAGGCTGTCCTTAGTGTACATAAAAATGGACATGATAGTTGATTCAATATGGTCACTCATCTCAGGGGCATATCTTAGATTTTTGTTCTCCATGTTCTTTGTTTAGTTCAACCATTGGATATTTTTAAATACATTTTTAAAACATTACTATTATACCCTGTAACCTCTTCATATTAAACATCTTATAGTTGGATACAATTTTCCCTGTATTAGGAAGACTCAGGCCCTAAACTGTCAGGATAACCAATTCTGAAATTAGGGTGAGCATGTTTTTTTTTCTTTTTTTCTTACAAAATCATACATCTTTGAGCTTGGCATCTGAATTGAATAAATTTACCATGTATTTTCTCTTACATCCAGGTGGATGTTAATAGGATCTGATCTATCACTACTCTTTTTGTGTGCACTTGAAATTACTTCTGCAGCCTAACTCATTATTATCACTTTCATTTTCATCCTTTTAATAAAATTTCAATGTATTATATGCTTAATGATGGCAATTTAATCCAATTTAATCCAATTGCATAGTTCAGTATCAAAGTTAAATAAAAATGTCATCTACAGCACCTAGTCTATTACAGTTTAGGAAGAGTACGTGTTGTCTAGGTCAATCCCCTACTTTTTCAGACAGGGATACTGAGGCCCAGACAGAATAAGCAATTTATGTAGGTTACACAGCTTACAAGCAGTAGTACCCAAACTAAAGATCAGATTTCCTGATTCCTAATATTGAATTTTTTTGCTATAATAATAGCCATGATTTGTTGAGCATGTACATATGTTATTAATTCATTTAACCTTTCCCATAACCCTATGCAATAAGTACTGTTACTAATATCCACATATCACAGAGAAGGGATTATGAATTGGCCCAGAGAAGTTAACTTGTCCAACTTCACTCAGCTAGTTAGTGATAGAACTGGAATTTGAATCTGTCTTTCCAAATTTAATGACTGCTTTACACTGGGAAGCAGAAAAGAAGTTAATAATGTTGCCTTGTTAAAAGTCAGAAATTGAGGAACCTGGACTTTATATGATTTTCATGAGGGGCTCCTCATTATTTGAGTGAAGATAGTGACACAAACACAAAAGTACAGTCCCCCAGTATTTAATATATCATTCAGCCAAACTGGGGTTTTTGCCGCCCACTTTCTGATATTTCCATGCTGTCTACTGTCATGGAGCTCGTCTAATACTCCTTTCTGTGCTCTTAAAGCATGTTTTTTATACTTTTTCTCATGGGTTTTTATCATATTCTTCCATATATTATAGTTATTTGTGGATGTATCTTTTTATTCCACTCTATCACCTTGTTGATTGTGAAGTCAAGGCCTGGGTATTCATCATTTCTTTATACCTGTATTCTACACTTTGCTGGTACCAAAGAGACTTTTGTTAAGTTGAAATAAAAGGGTAGCAAATTGGGATTTTTAAAAGAAAACATGAAAGATATAGGACTTTTTTCACCCCCACCAACATTCTCAAGACCTACTCATAAATCCAAACTTATTTTTCACCCCTGATGTCAAGACAATGACAAAAGGAGGTGGCATGTTTGCATTTTACAGAGGTTATATTTCAAACCCAGAAATAATCATTTGGCCTTTCAGTGTGTTGAAATTCCTCATACAAAATAAACCACAATGTCTTGTATGAATAAAGCAAATCACTTTACCTACTAAAATGTCTTAGGGAGCAGAAATAACGAACAATTTATGAATTTGAAAAATCTTTTCCATGCTGATGACAATAGCTAGGATTGAGTCCTCAGTTTCAAATATAGAAAATATTTATGTATTTTGATATAAAAACAGTACAAAATACTAAAATTTCATGGTAAACAGGTCCAGCAATAAAGCTCTGAAGTAAAATCCAGTGGACTGAAGAAGTTTATCTTAAAATATTACCATAAAGAAGGTTTATTTAACCAGAGAAATATGGTAGTAGTGCATATTAATATCCACCTAGAGAATAGATGTGAAATAAAGATAGAAAAGAAAGAAGCAATTAAATTATACTGTAATTTACCCTTATAAAGAAGAGATATGAATTAAAATATGAAGTTGATAAAACTTTAGTACCTTTTAACTTAGTAGTCAATATGTCAAAATTATATAACATTTGATGATTTAAATTATAATTAATAATCACTTATGCAACAGTAGAAGGTAAAAAATAGTCTAATATGATTCTATTGTAGACTTTCAAATTTAATAGGTAAAAATCACCTGATCTTATTAATATACACTGAAGTTATTAAGCTCTAAACCAGAAACTTGAAAGAAAAAGAAATCTAAATATAAAACTCAGAAACTCTTTTGAATACCATTGGTCTCCCCCAGTCTCTGTTTCTCCATTGTTCTCAGGAAATAGGAGAATCGCAAGACAGAAGGTAGAAGTGAGAAGGTGGCTAAAAAGCCTGGGAATTGGTTGAAAGATTGTGTAAGGAGTGCTGAGAATTACCTCCTCCTCTAGACTCCTTCTTGACATGTATGTGCAGCCAGGCCTTTTTATCCCAACTCCTAGAAGAGATTGGACATTCACTCTTTGGAGAAATTGGACTAGAGAGATTATGGATGTGAGGACGCCAAGTTTAGTAGAGGGAGGGGCTAAAGTTGCAGACTGAACACAGATTATTAAGTAAAAGTTTGCTAAGTTTCCCCCCAACTTGCTCCTAGAACACCCATAACCAGAGTTACACCTTTTAGCAGGAAATTGGAGCTCTTTCTCAAGAGAAACTCAAAAGTCTCACAAAAAAGAATTGTAGATGCTGACGTTTGAATATCTTCGTAATGAAAAGCTTATCTTCTGCTTGATCACACTTCAGTAAAACCCACCAGTCATAAGGCTCACCCATTTACACAGAGCATCCAAAAAATGTTTAAGGGTTTCACTCATAAATGTGCATTGACAGCTAAGAGTCCTTAAACATTTGAGGCAAAAATCCAAAAGACAGAGACCAAAACAAGCGGATAAAAGGAATTCAAAATAAAACAGAGGCAATGCAGGGAATATAAGAAAGCTTCCAAGTAATTATAATTAGCATCCTCAAAGAGATAAGAGAAGATATTGCATTATTAAAACAAGAATTACTTTGAAACAAGATGCTGTGGGAACAGAGAACAACAAGGAATCAAGAAAGAGTTCTTGGAAATTAAAAATATTTCAGATGAAATTAAGACAAAATTCCATAGAAGTGTTGAGAGGTGAAGATGGAAAATTTCTTAAAGGTAGGATCAAAAAAACAATGTAGAGACAGACGGTAGAAGATGTGAAAATTTCAAGATCAGTCTGGGAAGTCCAACATCTGACCAACCTGAGTTCAAGAAAGAGCCTATAGACAAACTGAGAGGAGGGTATTATCAAAGAAATAATAAAAGTTCCCAGAACTGAGGGAAATGAGCCTCTAGATTAAATGGCTTCATTCCAAGACAAATAATTATGAAATCTCACGATCTCAGGAATAATGAGACAATTCTAAAAACTTCTAGAGAGAAAATGTAGACCATGTACAATGAATAAGGAATCGGAATAGTATCACACTTCTCAGCAAATAACAATGGACAGCATTTTCAAAATTGTAACTAAAAATTATCTCCAATCTAGAATTCTAAAATCTGTCAAACGACCAGTCAGTTATGTGAATAAGGTAGATATGGCTTGCAAGGTCTCAAAGCATTTACTTCCCATGTATTCCTTTTCAGGATGCTACTGGGGGGTGTGATTTCTTATAATTAAGGAGATAAGTAATCATAGATACAGGGAATCTGACATAAAAAAGAGGTCAAAGGAATTCCTAAAGTGAGGAAGGACAGTTATAAATGAGAGCTGGCAGAAGACCCCAAAAGGAAGTCCAAATGCAGGATGGATTTGCTTTTGGATGTAGGATGATGGAGAGATCCAAGAAAGAATTTCCTGGGACAAAATGGAGCAGAAATTGTATAACTGGTTTGACTTGTGGAAAAATAAAAATTGGAAGGATGTTGGGGAGAGCAAAAAGAACTAGTAATAGGCAGATAAGTAACTTAGAAAATGAAAGATCCTCAATGTATGTGACTTTGAATTTTTTTTTAATTATTTATTTATTCATTTATTTCTTTTTGGCTGTGTTGGGTCTTCGTTTCTGTGCAAGGGCTTTCTCTAGTTGCGGTGAGCGGGGTCCACTCCTCATCGCGGTACGCAGGCCTCTCACTGTCGCGGCCTCTCCCGTTGCGGAGAACAGGCTCCGGATGCGCAGGCTCAGCGGCCATGGCCCACGGGCCCAGCCGCTTCGCGGCATGTGGGATCTTCCTGGATCGGGGCACGAACCCGTGTCCCCTGCATCGGCAGGCGGACTCTCAACCACTGCGCCACCAGGGAAGCCCGTGACTTTGAATTTTTATCTTTGCTTCTGCAGTGTCTATGATAGTGCCTGGCATGGAAGAGGATCTCAGTGAGTGCTTACTGTATGGATAGATGGATGGATGAATGAATGGATGAATTAATAATGTAATAATAACAATAATAGTAATAATAATAATAAAATAATAATGACTTTGTGCCTTCTTCCACCTGACAGTTCCTTGAACATAGACAAACATCTGTGAATGTTTATTGAATTTTGTTAATGCATATTGTTTATTTAATCATTTCTTAATCCCTTTAGTCAGATTTCTTAGTTTTGAAAAACAAATTAAACTTAAATTTGTTTGATTAAAGTAGGCTATTTATTAAGATTCTGAAAAATTCCAGGTGGTACCTTTAGTCACAGAATGAATCCAGGTACTCAAAAATAATCTGTTTCTCTCCGTCTTTTACTATTGCTTTCTTCTTTGTTGTTTCCGTTCTTAGGTCATATCTCCCAATGTGCTTGGCTAAGGTAACCACTAGTAGTTGCAGCTTAATCCCCCAGATTAGCAACACTTCTTTTTTATTAGTTACTCCAAAATACACAGCTTATTCAAAGTTGACCAACTTTTATCGACTTCTTGAGCCAATTATCGCAGCTAGGGGAATAGAATATTCTGATTAGTTAGGCCTGGGTCACATGACCAACTCTAGAACCATGGGTCAGCCTCATCCAAACCACATGGGCTCAAAATCAGGGAGAGAGAGTTCCTCAAAGGTCACTATTACCAGAAAAAGGGAATGTAGATATCCAGACAGGCAAAACCAAATAGCTACTTTATTGAAAAAAATTCACCTACTTTACCCTGACCTCTATTACAGAGATGAATATTCCTCCAAACAAGCCTTTCAAAACAGAAAATAGCATTTGAGATTGCTTGTTAAATATGACTTTGTATCTCTTTATATCTCATCTTTGACCTTTCTAACTTCTTGGCATGTAAATTGTAGACCAGCTCTGTTCAATAGAAACATGATGTGAGACATAAATGTAAGCCACATGTACAATTTTAAATTTTCTAGTGGCCATATTTAAAAAGTAAAAGTCATTTAAAAAATATATTTTATTTAGTCCAATACATCTAAAACATTACCACTTCAACATATAATCAATATAAAAGTTTTAATGAGATATTTTACATTCTTTTTTCTGTACTCTTTGAAATTCTATGTGTATTTTACACTTGCAGCACATTTCAATTCAGATTAGCCACATGTGGATGAAGGCTACCATTTTGGACAAAGCATTTCTGGACTGTGAAAGCTTTTATATTCTATCAAGTAAAGTCTTTATTCTTTCTCTCCGCCAACCAATTTCCTCTCTTAAAAACCATCTCTTTCCATTCTAATCATCTTTCTCCCTCCAATCAAATAGTACAATGCATCAAATTGGACAATGTTAATGAGGTCACAGTCTTATGATTTTGAAAAGGGAATAGAAAGAAGTGTTCACATATTTTCTACTTTTCAGGAATGAGAACTGAAATAAAATGGCAAATCACCTTGGTGCTTTCATTCAGCATGAGTTAAAGCAATGTGAAACAGATGATCACATCTTGATGACAATTACGGTACTACTTGGCAGGAAGAAGTGAAGAAGAAATTTGTCCTGGTACTATTAAATAGCTGCCCAGATAGGTTCTACAAGGAATAGAAAGAGTGAGAAGAATCAAATTACCCACATGCAGCTAATGAATTAGTTGCATCATGTTGTTGGGGGAATCTCAATTGCTAAGATAGAATGTCTGTTAGCACACCTTTATTCCTCAAAGAAGTCTGATTTGCACATACTCACTTTTGAGGATAAATCTTCAGATGTGCTTTTTTGTATGTTTAAAAAGCAGGCTCTTTTTTCTACTATGAATCCCTTGATCCAAGGGTTTATTTTGGCACCTTGAGGATTATGTAAAACTTATTGCCGAAGCAGCATTTTCTTTTAAAGCATCGGTTTCCAAGCAGTCTCTGAGAAAGATAAAAAAGAAAAGAAAATAAAAAGCCCTCCAAAATGTCAACTACTTTGGGATGGATTTTACATGATTTTCTCAGTTCAAACAAAACTGTAGTATATATAAAAAATGTGACAGAATTTTATTTTGCAAATTTAGTATGATTAGAATTTACATGCAGTTATAAAATACTGTTCATTTTTCACAGAAATATCTTAAACAACTTGCATTTGTATACACTGGGTGATTTAATTTAAAAATATCAACACTTAAAATATATACCTTATCATAAAATATATCTTTTAGTCAGAAATCAATACCCCACACATAAAAATTCAATAAACATTTTGGACATCTAATGCTTTTCAAGTGCAACACTAGGCTCTGGGCTTCAAGGATAAGTCACAGAATTTACTCTCATGATCATGACATATATCTATAGTGTTTGTTGCACACTATTTGTAGACCTTCCTTTTAGAAATCAGATCTTAATTTTCCCCTGAAGACGATTCCCTCTCCTATCCTCAGTTTATCTGCTTCTTATGGAATTGATACTACTCCTGACTGCAGACTAGAGCAGGTGAGTCAGGACTGGCCAATCAGCACACTGTATTACCCTGTATAGTGATTGGCTCAAGGATAGACACATTACCTAGTCAGGGCCAATGAAACACAGTGAACTCTGGGAGAGACCTTTGTTCTTTTCCACTAAATGTGCTACAACCATTTTGCAACTAAATACATGGTGTTTGAGAATGAAGCCACCACCAAAGAACAGAGCTCACAAAAGGAGAGAAGAAAACCAAGTCCTGTAATGAGCTCTGTCTAAAGCCAATAACCTTGGACAAAAAGATATTATAAGCCTAAAGGCAGCTACAGCATGATGAAAGGGGAAACAGTTTGTTTTGAGAGGACATAAAATGACAATAATAGAGTGATCAGAGAAGAGACTAGGAAGGCAAGGGACAGATCACGGAAGATCACATCCTCCAAGTTAAGGACAATCACACAGAGGATGGCAGGATCACTGACACATTTTAAACAGGGGAGTGACATGGTCATATTTATTTTGTAAAAATCATTTAAAAATTGCTTTATTTAAGCAAGCACTTAATGAATTTGAACAAAAGCTGCAGTAAGAAGTAGATTATGTGGGGACACATTTTAACAAGTATTAGATTGTGAACTCATGGAAGACAAAGTCATTTTCATCATATCAAGTTCAATCTCTGATCTATTGTATTGAATCTATGAAATTACTGATATTTGAGTGTGTCTAACTTATAAAAAAAGCAATTACATATGGTTCAATCCAATAGAAGTATATTATGTTTTTATATGATAATGGCCAGAAAAGAGCATTTCTAGATTTTTTTTCTCCCATATAGTTGATTTCGTCGATTTAGAATCAGTTTTTTTTAGGGGACTTTTTTTTTTTTTTTTTTTGCGGTACGTGGGCCTCTCACTGTTGTGGCCTCTCCCGTTGTGGAGCACAGGCTCCGGACGCACAGGCTCAGCGGCCTTGGCTCACGGGCCCAGACGCTCCGCGGCATGTGGGATCTTCCCGCACCGGGGCACGAACCCGTGTCCCCTGCATCAGCAGGCAGACTCTCAACAACTGCGCCACCAGGGAAGCCCTAGGAGACGTTTTTATTTGAGACAGAACCCTCTAGAGGTATTGCAGGATGGGTTGGAGGATAGTAGAGGCAAGGAAAACATTAAAAAGACTTTACCATAGTCCATTCAAGAGCTAATAAGGTCTGGAAACAAGGCAGTGGTGGGGCGAAGGCAAAGATGAAATGAAATGTTTATTTATTTATTTATTGAAGCTAAATTTTTTTGGAATCAAACTAATATGTACACGTGATTTAAGAATAAACTAGTATTGAGTGGTTTTTAATGAAAAAAACAAGTCCGCCTTGCCCTTCCTCATTTCCAGTCCAGTTCTCCACAGCTAACTACTTTCAACTTTTTAACTGTTTATGTTAATCGTTTCTCCTGTGGTCAGTCAGGACCTCCATATTCAATTGTACCCTGTACAACTTGCACAACTGTACATGGAAGCCCTCAAATAGCTCCATATCTCTAAATAGTATGTGTTTACCACTAGTTCTTGACTTCAATTTTTGACATTGTCAAACTATTTTCCCTTCTTCCTACCTTTCAATATAGTTATATCACTATTTGAATACACGTTTTTAAACACATGGGTGCTTGTTATAGGCAGAAAGATGTTCTCCGAAAATTCATATGTTAAAGCCCTAACCCACACAACTTCAGACGGTGACAGCATTTGGAGACAGGGCCCTGAAAGAGGTGATTAAGTTAAAATGAGCCCATGAGGTCAGTCCCTAATTCAATCTCACCGGTGTGCTTATAAGAAGAGGAAATTTGGACACAAAGAGACACCAGGAATGTGTGCACAGAGAAAAGATCATGTGAGGACCCAGTGAGAGGGCAGCTATCCTCAAGGCAAGGAGAGAGGGCTCAGAATGAGATCAACTCTGCTGACACCTTGATCTTAGACTTCCAGCCTCCAGAAATATAAGAAAACAAATCTGTTGTCTAAGCCACCCAGTCTGTAGTATTTTGTTAGGGCAGTCCTAGCAAACTAATACAGTGATTAAATTTTTTTTAAATCTAATATACTTTTATTCATCAACCGTAGCCAATGTATTTGATTCTCCATTTCTCCAGATGAAGGTTTTTAGCATCCTTACCTTTCCATTTGTTCTTTCTTTCCCTTTCAGCTTTCACTTTTCATCATCTACATTTTGCATCATTTGATAACATTTACAATCTACTCTGCAACCATATTTAAATATGTGCTTTATCTATAGGTTGATCCTAAAAATTGGTCATCAGTAAATGTTGTCTACATATTATGACTATGTTCACTGAATAGCCAAGCAGTTTAATTTTTATTTTCCGAAGTGCTTTTCTCTCTCCCTCCCTCAATTTGATGAGCCTGTGGGTTTTCTGGGTTCGGGTAGGCTTAGCTCCAAGTTGCAGGTTGGGTTCATGTGCACGTGCCTCATTCTGGGATCCATGGCTACTTGGGGCATGCTCTTGTCATGAAGATGACAGATAGGCACAAGGGCAAGCAAGACAACATGAAACATTTAAAGCCTCTCCTTATATCACTAATATTGGCTAATATTCCATTCGTCAAATCGAATCACACAGTCAAGTCCAAAGTCAATGGAGGAGATGGTATATTCTGCACACAATGAACCACGGCAAGATTGTGGGAAAGGGAAGGATGAATTGTGAGCCAATCATACTATCTACCACAGGTACCAATGGCTATCGAAAACCACTATACTTTTCCCTAAATTATTTGCTTAATTCCTTTAGAGAGGAAACCTACTTTTTTTGTTTTCTCAAGCAAATACCTGACTTTTGTTAAAGATTACTTACATTTAAGAAAAAAGCCCATGTAATAGAATAATAAAGCAATAGTATCTAGTAATGCCTTATATGAAGCAAGCACTCAGTAAATATTTGAATGAATAAGCAAATGAATGAATAAAAAGAAACTAGTTTTTTAAAAGGGAGCACTCAGATCAGAAAGTTTTAAAAATATTTCTTTTTTTTCTTCCAGATAATTGAGACAGTTTCAGGGTTATACATGAAAATGTACCTTATCTGTCCTGTATTCTTCGTTCTCCTGTTAACTGAAGTTGTTCGGTGAATATATTTAATTTTCATCCTTAAAATACATACAAGGCTAATTTAAAATTGTTTGCTGCATTAAAAATATATACCATGAAGGATAATTTACTTGAAAGATTTAGGATTTCATAGTATAGCTGCTTTAGAATTTAAATGGAAAATATTTCATATTGGTAAGTTTCTAAAAACAAATCTTTATCAACTATCTCACTTTAAAAGAAAGAGGACTGGCCTGAAATGTATGAAAGAATTCAGCCACAGAGGTGACTTTTTCCAGTCTTTGTGGGACTACATCTAGCGTAAATTTAAGCCTGGATTTGCAAACATTCTTAAATTAGAAAGTATTTTCACAATGATTTTCTTTTCTAAACAGTTTTAAAATAATTATTATTAAGTAGTAAATTTTTTTTTTTTTTTTTTTTTTTTTTTTTTTTTTTTTTGTGGTACGCGGGCCTCTCACTGTTGTGGCCTCTCCCGTTGCAGAGCACAGGCTCCGGATGCACAGGCTCAGCAGCCATGGCTCACGGGCCCAGCCGCTCCGCGGCATATGGGATCCTCCCAGACCGGGGCACGAACCCGTATCCCCTGCATCGGCAGGCGGACTCTCAACCACTGCGCCACCAGGGAGGCCCTAAGTAGTAAATTTTGTTTAAAAAATTTATTTAATTAAGCTCTTTGGCAAAGATTAAAAATAAAAAAACCATTTGGGCCAGCACCATGGATTCCATTCATGAAATGAGGCCAACTGAACAGCTGCTTTGGTAACCTTGGTTTGATTTCTCTCTGAAAATGGTGAATTTGGTAATTGAGTAACCTCTGTAATGTTAATGGAATGCAAGTTTGTACTGGGAGTAGAATATCTATTCTAAAGTGCATGGTTTGGCTCTACCATCTTTTTTATTTATTTAAAAACTTTGCTCTGTCTGCAGACAGAAGACTATTATTGGAGACTATTAATGAGATCTATATTCACATCTTGGTCTGAATATACCTCATTGTCCCCTTGGCCATTAATATCTTTGTATTTCAACCAGTTATTTTTTCTCTCAGAGTGCATATGATAGAGATATGGAAGATCATACAGACAGGTGAAGGAAGTTTCTGTTGTCATGGAATGTTTCAGGTTTAAAAAGCTTCTATTCTTGAGAGTTTAGATCTCAGGAATAAGCTTACTATTCATAGCTTGCCAAAGCATGTTTGTGACAGCTATTAGTGTCTAATCTCTGGATTTATTTTGAAAAGGTAGGTCTATGGAGTAAGCAGCAAGGGAACTTTGCATGAAGTCAAATTTCTAAGCTTAAAAAAATTATTCCACATCTGTGATTTTTTTGTTCAAGCTCAGGTGCCAAATCAGCTATCGCTGGTTGTGTAAAGACAACCTCCTTAAATTCTCTACAGCTTCTGCCTCAGAAGAATAGACTTCCAGCTAGCGAGGGATAAAAAAGGATGAAACAGGGAAAAGTACCTGCTATGTTGACAGTAGGCAGGGTATTTATTTGGGGGCGGGGGCGGGGTGTGTGTGTCCTGTGTTTAATCAGCCTCATCTGACAAAGTGAAAAGATACTAGGGATGTATATTGGTTTCCTAGGGCTATTGTAAAAAGCACCACAAACTGGGTGGCTCGAAACAATATAAATGTATTATCACACAGTTCCGGAGGCCAGGAGTCAGAAATCAAGGTGCTGACAGGGCCGTTCTTTCTGTGAAACCTGTAGGAGAATTTTCCCTTGCCTCTTCCCAGCTTCTGGTGGTTTGTTGGACATCTTTGGAGATTCTTGCTTGCAGCTGCATCACTCCAATCTCTGCCTTTATTGTCACATGGTATTCTCCCTGTGTGTCTCTGTCTTCACATGGCTGCCTTATAAGGACACCAGTCATTTTGGATTACGGGCCCACTCTACTGCAGTACGACTTCACTTTAACTTAACTATTTACATCTGCAATGAACCTAGTTCCAAATATGGTCACATTCTGAAGTAATTGAGGGTTAGGACTTCAGCATATTTTTTTTGTGGGGAACACAAATCAACCCATAACAGAGTATAAAACAGAGAGAGAACTCAAGCTCCGAAGTGAGTCTAGTCTGAAAAGGACCTCTGTTAGCCTGTAATGGAGACTGTGTGAATTAGGAAAGGTGGTCCCTCTGGGTGGACGCAGTCACCATGCCAGGGCTCACAGCTGGAGAGAGAGCACAAGCTGGATTTCAGCCCCCTTTATCCCCTCAGCATAGTGTCTTTATGCAGTGCACAAACAGCCCAAACTAACAGTGGTCCTGAGACTGGAAGTAGATAATGATAACGTGTGGGCAGTAATAATGTTGGCAAGAACAAGTTGATGGAAATGGAGTATTTTGATGGAGATGGAGCAGAGTAGGGAGAGTGGATGGCATTCATTGTCTCATCTCACCAGTATTTACTGAGTATCTACTACATACTAGGTGCTCTGATGGTGCCTGATATACAGCACAGAACAGAATGGAGTAGTCCTCTTCTCTGTCCTTAAGAATTTACATTATCTGTCTAGTGTAGACAAATAATGAATAAGTTGACAGCAAACACTAAATCATGGAAAGTGTTCTGAAAGAAATAAACAGAATATAATGAGAGAAGAAAATAGGGGAATAGATAACTTTTTTTGGATGGAGTGATCAGGAAACATCACCTTAAAGTGATATTTAAATATAGACCTAATGGTTAAGACTTAGGGGTGACAATTCGTTAAAGCTGCACCTAATATATACTACCAAATGTAAAATAGATATCTAGTGGGAAGTAGCCGCATAGTACAGGGAGATCAGCTCGGTGCTTTGTGACCACCTAGAGGGTTGGGATAAGGAGGGTGGGAGAGAGATGCAAGAGGGAGGAGATATGGGGATATATGTATAAGTATAGCTGATTCACTTTGTTATACAGCAGAAACTAACACACCATTGTAAAGCAATTATACTCCAATAAAGCTGTTAAAAAAAACCCAAAAGCTGGATCTAGTGGGGTGGGACATAAAAGATACCTAACCTAAAAATTCTTTGGCTCATTGATTTAGATCTTTGTATCTTTTTCAATTTAGCTTTTTAATACTACTTTTCTTTTCTATAATTAATAGAATTCATTATTTTGTTGAGAGTTTTTAGTACTCTCCCATTGGAAATAATTTCATAAGTACAATACAATTTAATTTTTTCAGTTCAAAATTTGCAGTAATTGGGAAATGTACATATTATTATACAAGAATTTTATTTCCTCAGAGAACTGGAGCCATCCAGGTTTCCTATGAGGCCTACTGATTCTCCCAGAACAGGGATCAGTTGCCAAAATATCTGGAAGCAAAACTGAAGATGGATTTGTGCTTGAAATGTTCAAACAAAGTTCCCCACATCTTGGGCATCCAGACTGGTCTCAGTCATTCTAGGCAAGATATTGGGTACCAAAATAGTTAAAATGAAATTGCATTTTCTGATCACCAGTTCCTTCCAGTTCTGAGGTTTAAGATGCAACAAGGAAAATTGACTTCTTTTAAAATAGGCAGGGTGAACTAGCTACAAGCTTTTCATATTCAGATGTTTTTTCTGTGCTCAAATACTACTTGCAAAAAAATTGGATTTGAAGTATCAGTGATACAAAAATAAGGAATAAACTTTGGTTGTTTATGGCCAAAGGGAATTCTATGGCTGAGAAACGCATACGGTACTCTAAGTGGGTCCTTCCCACTATGTAGACTTCACTTGGTGTCACTTCCCCAGACCCCTGGGAATCACTGAGTACTCTGTCATCCCAATCACTCTCCTGTTTTCTTTTCTTCATAGCACTTATCAATATCTAAAGTCACTACATTATTTATTTGCTTATTGCCTGATTTCATATAGTAAAACTCCAGCTAGACCTTGTCTTCTTCAGAGCTGTATCCATAGCACTTAGAACATAGCACACAGTAAATGCTCAATAAATATTTGAGAATGATTGTAAGAATGAATGAAATTCAGGAATAGAGAAACATTCCTACTGACAAGAGCACTAAAAACTTATTTACTCAAAGGTGGTCAAATGTTTTTAACATTAAATGATTCTTCTACAAAAGCTATTTTATCATGTAAGTCACTTATATTTAACTAATTCATTAAAAATATTGTTGGGTACAAATTCACACGACTAAACCATTAAGGAGACCATGACTCTACTTCTCTTGAGTTCAAACTATAATTTATAGGTTGTTTATTCATGAGGGTAGAAATTCCTTCTAACATTCAGTTGGCACTCCTTTGTAGTATGTATCACATTGCTTTGCACATTGCACATAATAAGAATAGTAATAGTAAAAATAAGAATGGCTAATATTTATTGAGCACTTACTACATGACACTGTTTTAAGTGTTTTTATAGATATTTTATGTATATCTCAGAATAACCCTATAACTTTCTCACAGTTACACAATAAGTGACAGAACCAGAATTTGAACCAAGGAAATCTAATTTCTGAACCTATCTTCTTAATCTCAATCATATACTAACTCTACAGTGAAAAGTTGTTACTGTAAAACAGTTAAGCCAATTATTTAAAATATGAGTATTCAGTGAGTGTTCTTCAAATCCTCACTTTTGTAAAGTTATGTATCTTTGAAAGACTTTTGGTTGTTAAAATTTTTTTAAAGATTAAGATATGTCATCAAATGAAAGATCGTGATCAAAGCTCAGAAGGCAGTTCTACAGCAATTATCTCAAAAATATCTTACATAATCGAAGACTGATTAGAAAGAGATGTAGTTTCTTTACTTAGAGTTTATTTGCAAGTAGCAGAAACCCACACAAAACAGCTTAACATAGGGGGCAATTCATTTGAAGTAAACAAGGATACCCTGGAGAAATCCAAGTACAAGAAATAGTACTGTGTTTTGTAAATCTAGAAGTGGGATTTGACAAGTAATCAAAATCTACTTTCTCTCTCTCTTTCTCCCTCTGGAGCCACAAAGTCCATGTAATTTTCATATCTGCATCATTAATTATCATTCTCCCTCCCTCTGATGGGGAGGAGGGGAGAAGATGGCTGATCAAAAAATGACGTTTCAGCCCTTATACTCAAGCTCAGCACCTGCAGATAACTGAAGTGTATTCTTTATCTCAGGTTCTCAATTACAAATTCCCAGTGGAGAGAGCTCAGTAGTCCAACTTATCTCAGTGTCTATTTGACTGTCGTTGGGCAACAGAGCTGACCCAGTACAAAGGCTCAATACCTTGGGTGAAGTGGTATGGGTTTGGGAGAAGTCCTCAGAGGAGGAGAGCAGGAACTGGGCATATGTCCCAGAGGTGTTTTCCATAACTTTCAAGATGACAACCTTGAGGGAGATGGTCACTTATTTAAAAGTATAAGTTCTTGAGTGTTTGCTTTAGAAAGTAAGTTTAATTTCTTTATAGTCCCCTGACCTTTACAATTTGCAGAATTTTGACAGATGGAATGGCAAGTGATGGAAGGACTACTTTAGTGTGGAATTCAGGAAAGGCCTCTCTGATGAGAAAATATTTAAGCTGAAACCAAAATAATAGTTGGTTTATGTATTAAACAGACACTTTGACCTTATGTTAGATCCTGTTTAATATGATTTACAAATATTAACAGTTAGTTTGCACTGGCTTTCTTTTACCAGCAATGGGAAGAGTTCAGATTAATACATATGTCAATTTTTCTCAAATACAGTTCCAATCAAATTTCCAGTTTTGTCAAATTTAATTTCCAAAGTCTATAAAATATGTAATTACAATAAAAATTCCAAAGGAATTATTTATTTATCTTTATTTTTTTTTAATTTGGGGTAACATGAAATATAAAACCAGCCAAAAATATGGAAAAGAACAAGTAATGGGGGGAAACTTGCCATGTAAAATATTAAAATACACTAGAAATATTATAATTAAAAATTATTGCATGGGGATGCCATAAGAATAGATAAACTAATCAACATTAAAGTATAAATAACCTGGAAACGGGATCTTGGCATATATATATATATATATATATATATATATATATATATATATATGAACATATATAATATGATGAAGGTGGCATAAAAGACTAACTGGCAAGGGGAGGAATTATGAAATCAATTAAGCTTGATAACTAGCTAAAAGTGATAAGCAGGATTCTAACATGACTCCCAAGATTTGTGGCCTCTGATGCAAACGCATACTCTTCTAGTTATTCAGTCAAGTACTAATGTAGGTATTTCTGTGAAGGAGTTTTGCAGATGTAACTAAGGTCCCAAATCATTTAGCCTTAAAAATAGGGAGAGGATCCTGATGGGCCTGACCTTATCAGATGAGCCCTTAAAAGGGATAAGCTCCTTCTGGAAGGAGATTTGAAGTGTGAGAAGGATTCCACGTGAGAAAGAGTCTCCCTTGATGACTTTGAATACGTGGGAAGCCTCCAGGAGCTAAGACCCCTGACAGACAATATGGACTTCAGTCCTACAACCACAAGGGCTGCAATTCAGCCAATAATCTGAATGAGCTTGGAAGCAGATTCTTCACTATACTATCCAGCAAGAAAGACAGCTCAGCCAAAACCTTGATTTCAGCTCTGCGAGACCTTGTGCAGAGAACTCAGTCACATCATGATTGGACTTCTGGCCTACAGGACTATGAGCTAATAGATTGATGTTGTTTTAGGCTGCTCAGTTAGTGGTAATGTGTTATACATCAATACAAAACTAATATATTAACTTTGGGGTGGGGGGAGTAAACATAGAGAAACACCTCTTTGTAATACATCACAATAAACCCCATAAGTACTAATGCTTTCAATGAAAGGAATGAAACCATAATACAACCTATCTCATCAAAAATGTGACATATTCCTTAATTTTTTATTATGTAATATTAGGTGCAAAAAAAGGATGCATGCACTATATATGTAAGATTTGATGCATAATCCCAGATTGAACACCTTTGAGCCTACCATTCAATTTAAAAATAGAATATTACCAATGCTGTTGAAGCTATCTGTGTTCTTTTAGGATTCTTCCCTTCTTTTTCTGGGCCTCCCCTTCCTATTCCAACCAGATAAACTCTATCTGGAAATTTATGTTTATCTTTCCTTTGCTTGTATTTGTATTAGCAATAAATTTAATATATGTATGTATCTTTAGATAGCATATTGTTCAGTTTCACTTGTTTATGAGCTTTATAAAAAATTGTACTCAACGTAGCCCTTTATGGTCTGCCTTTTTTCCACTCAAGGTTATGTTTTTAACATTTTATACCTTGTTGTATATAGTATTGGTTCATTCAATTTTACTGCTATATAATAACCCAATGTATCAACATATTATAATTTATCCAACCTCCTGTTATTGGACATTTTTGTTATATTCATTATTTTTGCTATTAGAAGCAACACTTCCATGACTATTCTTTAACATGTTTCCTGGTTTCTCTAAGATGTATACTTATGAGTTAAATT
The DNA here is from genome assembly GCF_949752795.1 of Hyperoodon ampullatus. Classification (NCBI taxonomy): domain Eukaryota; kingdom Metazoa; phylum Chordata; class Mammalia; order Artiodactyla; family Ziphiidae; genus Hyperoodon; species Hyperoodon ampullatus. The sequence continues at coordinate 170,327,555 of NC_136914.1, forward strand.
GTTGGATTTTAGGTATGGGCATTCTCAACTTTACAGGTTAATGCCAAATTCTTTTCTAAAGTAATTGTATCAAACTGTAATCTCACTAGCAGCAGTCTTGTCAATATTTATTATTGTTATATTTCCTAATTTCTGCCAATCTAGTGGCTATATTATGTGCTTCATTGTGTCTTAGTTTACATATCTATGTTATTAATGGAATTGAGGGCATTTTCATGTTTATTGGGCTGTTAGCTTTCTTTTGTAATGTAATTATTGTCCACATCTTTTGGGCATTTTCCTACTGAGTTATCTGACTTCTTCTTATTGATTCACAGAAGTTTTTGGTGTATTCTGGAAACTAATTCTTTGTCAGCTTTTTGTGTTGCAGTTTCTCTCAATAGTTTCTGGTTTGTCTTTTCATTTTCTTTATGGTATTTTTTGATGAAAAGAAGTTCTTAATCTTATTATAATAGAATTTATAAGTCTTTTCCTTAATAGTTTGTATCTCATTTAAGGAATAATTTGCTATCCCAAGACAATAGTATACTCTCCTAGATTTTGTTCTGAAAGTTTTAAAGTTACCATCACATTTTGTTTGTAATGCATTAGAATTTGATTTTTATATATGACATAAGGTATGGTTTCAGTTTATTTTTATTTTTTCCATGTGGATAATTAGTTGTTTCAGCATTGTTAAAAAAACATTGATTTTCTTCTAATTACCTCTAGAGTAGTCTCTGCCAGATATCAAGATGCCATAAATACATAATTCTCTTTTTTGGCACTGCAGTTGGTCAATTTCTTTATCTCTGTGCTTATAAGACACTATCTTTTTTTTTTTTTTTGTGGTACGCGGGCCTCTCACTGTTGTGGCCTCTCCCGTTGCAGAGCACAGGCTCCGGACACGCAGGCTCAGCGGCCATGGCTCACGGGCCCAGCCGCTCCACGGCATGTGGGATCCTCCCGGACTGGGGCACGAACCCATATCCCCTGCATCGGCAGGCGGATTCTTAACCATTGCACCACCAGGGAAGCCCCCGACACTATCTTAATTAAAATAAATTCATAATAAATCTTTGATATTTGATAGGGCAATTTCCCACGTTTTATTTTATTTTCCAGGTTGTTTAGGTCTTTTTTTGGCCATATAAACTTTTTTTTTTTTTTATTAGTTTCTGCTTTATAACAAAGTGAATCAGTCATACATATACATCTGTTCCCACATCCCCTCCCTCATGCATCTCCCTCCCTCCCACCCTCCCCATCCCACCCCTCCAGGCGGTCACAAAGCACCGAGCTGATCTCCCTGTGCTCTGCGGCTGCTTCCCACTATCTATCTACCTTACGTTTGGTAGTGTATATATGTCCATGCCTCTCTTTCCCTTTGTCACAGCTTACCCTTCCCCCTCCCCATATCCTCAAGTCCATTCTCAAGTAGGTCTGTGTCTTTATTCCCGTTTTACCCCTAGGTTCTTCATGGCATTTTTTTTTTTTAAATTCCATATATATGTGTTAGCATACGGTATTTGTCTTTCTCTTTCTGACTTACTTCACTCTGTATGACAGACTCTAGGTCTATCCACCTCATTACAAATAGCTCAGTTTCGTTTCTTTTTATGGCTGAGTAATATTCCATTGTATATATGTGCCACATCTTCTTTATCCATTCATCCGATGATGGACACTTAGGTTGTTTCCAGCTCCGGGCTATTGTGAATAGAGCTGCAATGAACATTTTGGTACATGTCTCTTTTTGAATTATGGTTTTCTCAGGGTATATGCCTAGTAGTGGGATTGCTGGGTCATATGGTAGTTCTATTTTTAGTTTTTTAAGGAACCTCCATACTGTTCTCCATAGTGGCTGTACCAATTCACATTCCCACCAGCAGTGCAAGAGTGTTCCCTTTTCTCCACACCCTCTCCAGCATTTATTGTTTCTAGATTTCTTGCTGATGGCCATTCTGACTGGTGTGAGATGATATCTCATTGTAGTTTTGATTTGCATTTCTCTAATGATTAATGATGTTGAGCATTCTTTCATGTGTTTGTTGGCAGTCTGTATATCTTCTTTGGAGAAATGCCTATTTAAGTCTTCTGCCCATTTTTGGATTGGGTTGTTTGTTTTTTTGCTATTGAGCTGCATGAGCTGTTTATAAATTTTGGAGATTAATCCTTTGTCAGTTGCTTCATTTGCAAATATTTTCTCCCATTCTGAGGGTTGTCTTTTGGTCTTGTTTATGGTTTCCTTTGCTGTGCAAAAGCTTTGAAGTTTCATTAGGTCCCATTTGTTTATCTTTGTTTTTATTTCCATTTCTCTAGGAGGTGGGTCCAAAAGGATCTTGCTGTGATTTATGTCATAGAGTGTTCTACCTATGTTTTCCTCTAAGAGTTTGATAGTTTCTGGCCTTACATTTAGGTCTTTAACCCATTTTGAGCTTATTTTTGTGTATGGTGTTAGGGAATGATCTAATCTCATACTTTTACATGTCCCTGTCCAGTTTTCCCAGCACCACTTATTGAAGAGGCTGTCCTTTCTCCACTGTACATTCCTGCCTCCTTTATCAAAGATAAGTTGGCCATATGTGCGTGGGTTTATCTCTGGGCTTTCTATCCTGATCCACTGATCTATCTTTCTGTTTTTATGCCAGTACCACACTGTCTTAATTACTGTAGCTTTGTAGTATAGTCTGAAGTCAGGCAGCCTGATTCCTCCAGCTCCGTTTTTCGTTCTCAAGATTGCTTTGGCTATTCGGGGTCTTTTGTTTTTCCAAACAAATTTTGAAATTTTTTGTTCTACTTCTGTGAAAAATGCCAGTGGTAGTTTGATAGGGATTGCATTGAATCTGTAGATTGCTTTGGGTAGTAGAGTCATTTTCACAATATTGATTCTTCCAATCCAGGAGCATGGTATATCTCTCCATCTATTTATATCATCTTTAATTTCTTTCATCAGTGTCTTATAATTTTCTGCATACAGGTCTTTTGTCTCCTTAGGTAGGTTTATTCCTAGATATTTTATTCTTTTTGTTGCAATGGTAAATGGGAGTGTTTTCTTGATTTCATTTTCAGATTTTTCATCATTAGTGTACAGGAATGCCAGAGATTTCTGTACATTAATTTTGTATCCTGCTACTTTACCAAATTCATTGATTAGCTCTAGTAGTTTTTCGGTAGCATCTTTAGGATTCTCTATGTATAGTATCATGTCATCTGCAAACAGTGACAGCTTTACTTCTTCTTTTCCAATTTGGATTCCTTTTATTTCCTTTTCTTCTCTGATTGCTGTGGCTAAAACTTCCAAAACTATGTTGAATAAGAGTGGTGAGAGTGGGCAGCCTTGTCTTGTTCCTGATCTTAGTGGAAATGGTTTCAGTTTTTCACCATTGAGGACGATGCTGGCTGTGGGTTTGTCATATATGGCCTTTATTATGTTGAGGAAAGTTCCCTCTATGCCTACTTTCTGCAGGGTTTTTATCATAAATGGGTGTTGAATTTTGTCGAAAGCTTTCTCTGCATCTATTGAGATGATCATATGGTTTTTCTCCTTCAACTTGTTAATATGGTGTATCACATTGATTGATTTGCGTATATTGAAGAATCCTTGCATTCCTGGAATAAACCCCACTTGATCATGGTGTATGATCCTTTTAATGTGCTGTTGGATTCTGTTTGCTAGTATTTTGTTGAGGATTTTTGCATCTATGTTCATCAGTGATATTGGCCTGTAGTTTTCTTTCTTTGTGACATCCTTGCCTGGTTTTGGTATCAAGGTGATGGTGGCCTCGTAGAATGAGTTTGGGAGTGTTCCTTCCTCTGATATTGTTTGGAAGAGTTTGAGAAGGATGGGTGTTAGCTCTTCTCTAAATGTTTGATAGAATTCGCCTGTGAAGCCATCTGGTCCTGGGCTTTTGTTTGATGGAAGATTTTTAATCACAGTTTCAATTTCAGTGCTTGTGATTGGTCTATTCATATTTTCGATTTCTTCCTGAGTCAGTCTTGGTAGGTTGTGCATTTCTAAGAATTTGTCCATTTCTTCCAGGTTGTCCATTTTATTGGCATAGAGTTGCTTATAGTAATCTCTCATGATCTTTTGTATTTCTGCAGTGTCAGTTGTTACTTCTCCTTTTTCGTTTCTAATTCTACTGATTTGAGTCTTCTCCCTTCTTTTCTTGATGAGTCTGGCTAATGGTTTGTCAATTTTGTTTATCTTCTCAAAGAACCAGCTTTTAGTTTGGTTGATCTTTGCTATCGTTTCCTTCATTTCTTTTTCATTTATTTCTGATCTGATCTTTATGATTTCTTTCCTTCTGCTAACTTTGGGGGTTTTTTGTTCTTCTTTCTCTAATTGCTTTAGGTGCAGGGTCAGGTTGTTTACTCGAGATGTTTCCTGTTTCTTAAGGTGGGATTGTATTGCTATAAACTTCCCCCTTAGAACTGCTTTTGCTGCGTCCCATAGGTTTTGGGTCGTCGTGTCTCCATTGTCATTTGTTTCTAAGTATTTCTTAATTTCCTCTTTGATTTCTTCAGTGATCACTTCATTATTGAGTAGTGTATTGTTTAGCCTCCATGTGTTTGTATTTTTTACAGATCTTTTCCTGTAATTGATGTCTAGTCTCATAGCATTGTGGTCAGAAAAGATACTTGATACAATTTCAATTTTCTTAAATTTACCAAGGCTTGATTTGTGACCCAAGATATGATCTATCCTGGAGAATGTTCCATGAGCACTTGAGAAAAATGTGTATTCTGTTGTTTTTGGGTGGAATGTCCTATAAATATCAATTAAGTCCATCTTGTTTAATGTATCATTTAAAGCTTGTGTTTCCTTATTTATTTTCATTTTGGATGATCTGTCCATTGGTGAAAGTGGGGTGTTAAAGTCCCCTACTATGATTGTGTTACTGTCGATTTCCCCTTTTATGGATGTTAGTATTTGCCTTATGTATTGAGGTGCTCCTATGTTGGGTGCATAAATATTTACAATTGTTATATCTTCTTCTTGGATCGATCTCTTTATCGTTATGTAGTGTCCTTCTTTGTCTCTTCTAATAGTCTTTATTTTAAAGTCTATTTTGTCTGATATAAGAATTGCTACTCCAGCTTTCTTTTGATTTCCATTTGCATGGAATATCTTTTTCCATCCCCTTACTTTCAATCTGTATGTGTCTCTAGGTCTGAAGTGGGTCTCTTGTAGACAGCATATATATGGGTCTTGTTTTTGTATCCATTCAGCCACTCTGTGTCTTTTGGTGGGAGCATTTAGTCCATTTACATTTAAGGTAATTATTGATATGTATGTTGCTATTCCCATTTCCTTAATGGCTTTGGGTTCGTTATTGTAGGTATAGTCCTTCTGTTGTGTTTCTTGCCTAGAGAAGTTCCTTTAGCATTTGTTGTAAAGCTGGTTTGGTGGTGCTGAACTCTCTCAGCTTTTGCTTGTCTGTAAAGGTTTTAATTTCTCCATCAAATCTGAATGAGATCCTTGCTGGGTAGAGTAATCTTGGTTGCAGGTTTCTCTCCTTCATCACTTTAAATATGTCCTGCCACTCCCTTCTGGCTTGTAGAGTTTCTGCTGAGAGATCAGCTCTTAACCTGATGGGGATTCCCTTGTGTGTTATTTGTTGTTTTTCCCTTGCTGCTTTTAATATGATTTCTTTGTGTTTAATTTTTGACAGTTTGATTAATATGTGTCTTGGCATATTTCTCCTTGGATTTATTCTGTATGGGACTCTCTGTGCCTCCTGGACTTGATTAACTATTTCCTTTCCCATATTAGGGAAGTTTTCAACTATAATCTCTTCAAATATTTTCTCAGTCCCTTTCTTTTTCTCTTCTTCTTCTGGAACCCCTATAATTCGAATGTTGGTGCGTTTAATGTTGTCCCAGAGGTCTCTGAGACTGTCCTCTGTTCTTTTCATTCTTTTTTCTTTATTTTTCTCTGCATCAGTTATTTCCACTCTTTTATCTTCCACCTCACTTATCCGTTCTTCTGCCTCAGTTATTCTGCTATTGATCCCATCTAGAGTATTTTTCATTTCATTTATTGTGTTTTTAATCGATGCTTGATTCATCTTTAGTTCTTCTAGGTCCTTGTTAACTGTTTCTTGCATATTGTCTATTCTATTTCCAAGATTTTGGATCTGGGAAATAGAATCTTGGATCAGCTTTACTATCATTATTCTGAATTCTTTTTCAGGTAGACTGCCTATTACCTCTTCATTTGTTAGGTCTGGTAGGTTTTTATCTTGCTCCTTCACCTGCTGTGTGTTTTTCTGCTTTCTCATTTTGCTTATGTTACTGTGTTTGGGGTCTCCTTTTTGCAGGCTGCAGATTCGTAGTTCCCGTTGTTTTTGGTGTCTGTCCCCCGTGGCTAAGGTTGTTTCAGTAGGTTGTGTAGGCTTCCTGGTGGGGGGGACTAATGCCTGTGTTCTGGTGGTTGAAGCTCGATCTTGTCTTTCTGGTGGACAGGTCCACGTCTGGTGGTGTGTTTTGGGGTGCCTGTGGCCTTATTATGTTTTTAGGTATCCTCTCTGCTAATGGGTGGGGTTGTGTTCCTGCCTTGCTAGTTGCTTGGCATAGGGTGACCAGCACTGTAGCTTGCTGGTTGTTGACTGAAGCTGGGTGCTGGTGTTGAGATGGAGATCCCTGGGAGATTTTCGCTGCTTGATATTATGTGGAGCTGGGAGGTCTCTTGTGGACCCGTGTCCTGAAGTTGGCTCTCCCACTTCAGAGGCACAGCACTAACTCCTGGCTGCAGCACCAAGAGCCTTTCATCCACCCGGCTCAGAATAACAGTGAGAAAAAGTAGAAAGAAATAATTAGTAGAAGAAAGAAAGAGAGATTGAAAGAAAGGAAGAAGGGAAGTAAGGAAGGAAGGAAGGAAGAAAGAAAGAAAGGAGGGAGGGAGGAAGGATGGAAAGAAAGGAGGGAGGGAGGGAGGAATGAAAGCAAAAGGAAGAGTGAATGGAAGAAGAGAGGGAGGGAGGGAGGAAGGAAAGAAAGAAAGAAAGACAGAAGGGAGGGAGGGAGGGAGGAAGGAAAGAAAAAGAAAGTGGAAAGAAGAAGGGTGGGAGGGAGGGAGGGATGGAGGAAAGAAAAAGAAAGAAGGAAAGGAGGAGCGGAGGGAGGGAGGGAGGAAGGGAAGGGAGGAAAAAAAGAAAGAGCAGGTAAAGTAAAATAGAATAAAGTATGAAATATAGTTGCGTTATTAAAATTAAAAAGTAATTATTGAAAAAAAACACGGACCGAAAGAACCCTGGGACATATGGTGGAAGCAAAGCTATACAGAGAGAATCTTACACAGAAGATTACACATACACATTCACAAAAAGAGAGCAGGGGGAAAAATCAAAAATCTTGCTCTCCAAGTCCACCTCCTCGATTTGGGATAATTCGTTGTAAAAAGAGGAAAAGGGCGAAAAGTCTGAAATCTTGCTAAGTCCACCTCCTTAATTTGAGATAATTCGTTGTAAAAAGAGGAAAAAAAAGGGGGGGGAAAGTCTTAAATCTTGTCCTCAAGGTCCACTTCCTCAATTTGGGATGATTCGCTGTCCATTCATGCACTCCACAGACGCAGGGCACATCAAATGGACCGTGGAGCTTTAATCCGCTGCCTCGGAGGCTGCACAAGAGAGGTTTCCCTGTCTCTGCTCTCACAGCTCCCGGGTCTCAGCCTTGGACCTGGCCCCGCCTCTGCGCGTAGGTCGCCGGAGGGCGTCCGTTCTTCGCTCAGACAGGACGGGTTTAAAGGAGCCGCTGATTCGGGGGCTCTGGCTCACTCAGGCAGAGGGGAGGGAGGGGAATGCCCTCTCCTCGCGCACCAGGCAACAAAAGGGAAAAAAGTCTCTTGCCTCTCCGGTAGCTCCAGACCCTTTCCCCGGACTCCCTCCGGGCTAGCACTAACCCCTTCAGGGTCTCTTCCTGCCGCCAGCCCCAGACCTCTCCCTGCGCTCCGACTGAAAGCCGATACCGGAGCCTCAGCTCCCAGCCCCGCCCGCCCCGGCGGCGAGCAGACAAGCCTCTCGGGCTGGTGTGTGCCTGAGGGCACCAATCCTCTGTGCCAAAATCTCTCCGCTTTGCCCTCCGCACCCCTGTTGCTGTGCTCTCCTCCGCTACTCCGAAGCTTTCCCCCTCCGCCACCTGCAGTCTCCGCCCGCGAAGGGGCTTGTAGTGTGTAGAAACCTTCCCTCCTTCACGGCTCCCTCCCACTGGTGCAGGTCCCGTCCATATCCTATTGTCTCTGTTTATTCTTTTTTTCTTTTGACCTACCCAGGTATGTGGGGAGTTTCTTGCCTTTTGGGGGGTCTGAGGTCTTCTGTCAGCGTTCAGTAGGTGTTCTGTTGGAGTTGTTCCACGTGTAGATGAATTTCTGATGTATCTGTGGGGGAGGAAGGTGATCTCCGCGTCTTACTCTTCCGCCATCTTCCTCCGGCTCCTCCATATAAACTTTAGAATCAGCTTGTTAACTTCCTAGAAGAAATCTGTTGGGATTTAGAAAAAACTTTTTTCACAAAAAATTACAAGTGTACATAAAAATAAGGAGAATGGTATAATGATTCTTTATTTTATGAGAGAAAATTAGTTTTGTAAGGGAGTATGGGGGTTTAATCCAGAAAGATGGTGTATTAGTTTGCTAGGGTTGTCAAAATAAAGTACCACAAACTTGGGTGGCTTAAACAATAGAAATATATTGCCACAAAGTTCTCTGGAGGCTAGGTGTCTGAGATCAAGGTGTTTGCAGGGTTGGTTTCTTCTGAAGGAAGTTGGCTCCATGCCTTTCTCCTAGCTTCTGTTTGCTGGCAATCTTTGGCATTCATTGTAGATGGCATTGTCCCTGTGTCTTCATATGGTTTGCCCTTTGTACATGTCTCTCTTCACATGAGGTTCTTTTTATAAGGACAATCTTAGATTAGGGGACTACCTTACTCCAGTATAAACTCATCTTAACTAGTTACATCACAATGACCCTATTTCCAAATAAGGTCACATTCTGAGGTACTGGGAGGTGGTTAGGACTTCAACATATAAATTTTCGGGGGGACACAATTCAACCCATAATGGATAGTTTGAGGTCACAGTGTGGAAGGTCTTGGAGAGCATTTGAAAGGGTTTCATATTTGTCCTGTGGGAAGCTTTTGAAAGTTTTTGAACAGAGTAGTGCTTTGATTAAAAGATATTTCTGAAAAACTGATTTGACAGCAGTGTTTTATCAGAGTTATGGTTAAAACATAACATAAGCTCAAAAGTAAATTTTTTGGGGGGCAATATATGGGAATTCACAGATGGGAAATAGAGGATCAGACTTGGAAAAACATAGGACCAAATATACTCTAAGGGTCAAGTTAGAATGGTCAGATTGTTAGATCTGACCATTTTCAGTCTTTGTATTACATCTGGTCAATATTGCTATTCTAAGAGGCAGTATGTGATGATTTACCTTGGGTCATAGATCTGCTATTAGGTTTGTAGGTCAAGTCACCTTGATTAACAGTCCAGATGCAGTGGAGGAGAGGTAGTTATCCAAAAGAAAATTGTAGCACTGTAACTAAAGAGCAAATGTCTACAACAAATGTGTAAGGGAAGAACCTAGAGGCAGGGAGCCAGTGAAAAGATCATTTCAAAAGCACAATATGAGGTGATGAGATAATGGACCAGGGTGAAGGAGGTACTATAAGGGAAATTTGATGGTACCCCAAAACTGATTGATAATGAGGTGGGGTTTGCACAGAGTGATTTGAGGGTGATGACAAAAGCAGTGTGGTCAAGAGGGCAAGCTGGTTTTACCGGAAGGTGTAGAAACACTTCTACTTTTTGGTTGTGTAGCATCTAAACATTCTTCATATTTTGGAAAGATTCCAAAACAAGAAGGTAGGGTCCTACCTTCTACCATGGGAGACAAAAGTATGTGTTCAGGAGCAGATAATCTCCCTCCAATCTTCTTCATACAGTAGCTGAAGTGTAGGTGATGTCACCTAGGCTGGACACAACAGATACACCCATGTGGAGCTTTAGTTCTTGTGGGAGTGATGGAAGAGGGCAGTGGATGGTCAGAGGTTATTTTTTGTGTGTGGCAGAGTTGTGAATCCAGTAGCATAAGAGTAATTGTTTAGTGGTGATGACATCCTCAGCAGCCTGTGACTGCGGTGGGGTGTGGCTGTGTCTTGGTTTCTGTTTATTTTCGAGGCTGGTTTTCCAGCCCTCCCATCAATCCTGTGAGCTAGCCTCTATAGACTTCCAAACAATTCATTTCTACTTAAGTGGAGAGTTTGTTCCTTTTGTTTGGAAAGATGGATGATGATGTACAGAGGCCACCGCAGGGTCGACAGTGACTGGCATTTTAGTCATGATGAGTGAAAGCAAAGAGCGTGACAGTCACACAGAAATGTTCAGAGTCAGCTGGATAAGGGCAAGTAGTGCATTCAAGGAGTCAGTAGTGGAGGTAGTTTGTTGGTATCTACCTAAATGTGGTTAAGACTGTTATGACAGTGGATGAATTTGCTGGGGAGAGAGAGTAAGAAGAGAGAGAATGCCTAGGGCTAATCTTCGGACTATATCACAGTGAGAGAATAGAAGAAAAAAATAAACAACAGCAATCACAGAGGTGGGCAGAAAGACAATACAGTTCAGTCAGGTACATCAAGGAAGCGGAGAAGTTCAAGGAGAAGCTGAAGAGTCAAATGGGCCATGAAGTGTTCAAAGAGAAGGGGCAATAAGTGTTCAAAGAGAATGAGAACTAAGTATAATTTATTCAGTTTGTCATGGGTAGCATTTAAAAAATTATGGATATCGAAGCAAAATATAACCTATGTGGTGCTAACACTCATTTGAATGTGGCAGGTCCTGTGATAAGCACTGTGTATTATTGTACGGGAAATAGATAATATTATTTTCTGCCTTATGTACGTAAAGAAACTGAAACTTAGTGAAATGAAGTAATATGCCTGTGTTCACATGGCCAATAAGTTGCAGATCTGGGATAGAAACAGGTTTGTAGGATTCCAGCGGCCATGCTCTTAACCACTCCACTGTAGTAGTTAGTTAGTTCACAAGCATGGCAATACAAATGTATTTTAATATACAACTTAAAGCTGAGTTTGCCAGTCCTGTTAAACTTCTTGCTACAACCCAGCAATCTCTCATCCCCTTTCCTGTTGATTCATTTGCACCTTGCACCATTTTATAGTTTCATTCTATTGGATCTTTGCCACTTATATATGCAATCACATATGGCCCAATTTTTAAAATGAACTGTGGTTATGTGTGTAATCTTTGGATTTGAATGATTCTTAGTACCAGAAAGTATACTGAACTTTTGTAAAACATAGAAGCCTCTCCTCTCATAGTTTGGTTGTTTTGACTTAAGAAAAACAAATGTACATTATCTTCAATAGTTTCCTTAAAATTCACCAGAACATTGATAAAAATAATGTATGCAATGATTTACATGAATGTATATATGTATATGTAAATATATCTAAAATATATCTTTATCTTTAATACAACATTTTAATTTTAGCCTACAGAGAGGAAAACATTCTGAAGTCATCACTTCCCTTGCCTTTTTCCTCTCTCTCCCTTTCGTTTTCACATCATAATTTGTTATGGACCTAATAGGGTGTAACTCTTGGCTGTGTCACTTATTAAGTATTTGGCCCTAGGCCAGATATTCAACCACTCCAAGTCTCCATTTTCTCACCTGGAAGTGAAGACTATAATGGTACCTACTTTTCTGGGTCCCTGTGAGGACTCAGATACATTGTATAGAGCTAAGAATAGTGCCAGACACAGGTTCTCTCAATCTCAGTGCAGTGGGCAGGAAAACTTGCTTGCTGGTCTTAGCATGTAGTTGGTTTAGAGCATTCAAATGTCTGTTCCCATCTCTTCTTCCCCCCAATTGCCTTCTCTGCTTCATCTTTCCATGTTTTCCACTTTTCATGAAAATATGATTTAAAAGTATTCTTATGTGGCCCTTCTGACTAACCTTACAAATATGATCATTTCATTCACTCAAGTGTTTTCTCAGCTTGTAAGTCATTTGTTTCTCACCATTGCATCATTTTACAGGTCCTTTGTATATCAAGTTATATGTATTTTCAAATTATTTTTCCCACTCCTAATTTTTTGTGTGTGTTGCTGTTATGATGTTGTAGAGGATGTGTTGGGAGACTTAAGTTACAATTCATGCCCTGATACTATCTGTGTTGCTTTGAACAAATCCTTTATGTTGTCTGGGTCTCATTTTTAACTTCTGGAAAATAGGGATTGGGCTAAGAATCAAAGCTAACATTGAGTGTTTTCTGTGTGCTAGACACTTTTCCATAAGTTTTATGATAACCTATGAAGTAAGCTCTGCGGTTATGTCCATTTTACATGAAACAACTGGGGCTTACATTGTTAACTAGTTTGTTTCACCTGAGCCAGGTCTGTTTAACATTTGAGTTTGCACTTTAATATCTATAATGATTCTAGAAGGTAATGGACCTCTTGGAATCTAGACTGACATTCTGTTCAGTTTTTTGTTTGTGTAATTTTTTATATATAATTTTTGCACAAAGCAGGGCCAATAGCCTTGATTACCTATCCACTTGAAAATGAAAAGTGTTTAAGACTGCTTTGAGGAACTATAGCTAACCAAACTTTGGGTAAGTTAAAAAAAAACCCTTATACATGCATTATCAACATTTTTGAAAGAATAAAACTCATTTAAAAAATATTTTGTTTCAGAAAGCTTTTAAAAATATAAAACTCAGACTTTTGAATTCAAATTCTTAGGGGATTCTTATTTCTTTCTATGGTTGTAGAACTAGGTCCCAGAGTAATGTATAAGGTTTTTGTTGTTGTTGTTCTTAACCTTTAAGAATTTATGTTGACTTTGGAATAAATAGTTGTATTTTTATCTCAAAAATCTGATAAAGATGGTAAATTGGTGTTTACACAGTTTGAGGAAAATAGACCATTAGAGAAGCCAGAGCTAGACCATCTCCTGAGCTGGTTAATTCTCCCATAATGTTAGGAAACTGAACAAATTTTAAAAGGTTCTAAGTTCTCTACTGCCTGCTTGAATTCCTCTTTCTAATGGGAATTATTCAGACCTCTGGAAAAGAGTATGAGTCTTTTTAGGGCTAGCCAAAATTCTAGAGAATTAAAACAAAATATTATCTAACCTTCAGAGCAAAATAGGTTTTCTTTTGTTTGATTTACCATACCTATCAACATTTCCTAGAATGTGATCCATAAAACACGATTTCTTTGAAAAAAGGATTCTGTGTTCAAATATATTTGGGTAACTCTGGGTGAAACAAAACTGAAAAAAAAATGTTTTAAATTGTAGTTCTTCTCAGAGTATTTAGTATTGGAAATGCATTAAATTTTTTGATTGACAAATACTCGTTAAACACCTTCCAGGGCCAGACACTGTAGTAGCATTTGGGGCATAGTAGACGCATTATTCCTGCCTTTAGTGAAGTAAGGGCTGGTGAGACCCTCTTGTCATTCTGCAAGCAAATGTAAGGTATGCAGTTTCTCTTACTTTTTAGACCACAGGAATCTTTTCTTCCTTCCTTCTCTATAGTGGAGCACTCCTGGAGACTATCGGAGGAACATGCTTTGAGAAAACGTAAGACTACACTTACTAATAGATTCCCTTTATATGAATTTTCTTAGTGTTTTCCCTGAGAAGTCCAGATGCTAGAGAACAAGGCCAGGATGGAAGCAATGAAGTAGACCCAACTGATGACTTTACACACCTAGGTTACCTAAGTGCACCCAGCCACGGTGAGGTCAGCACTGGGAACATAGGGACAAGACGGGACACAAGTACTTTGAAGTAGTGAAGTTTTTCAATGATTTAATATCAACAGAGATGCTGATGGACAGCATTTATATTTGGAACTTTTCAAAATATCAATTATCAGTTTGAATTCTAACCAGAGGGTGCATTATGTTTTTTTCTTCCTGGTGGTGGGGAGATGAAACCAGGAGATTTCGTTGTGCTCAGAGGATTAAAGAACTCTGGGTATCTTTTCTTTGTGGAGAAGAACCAAGGAGGCAAAGGTTTGAGATGGTGAGAGCAAAGGTGGTGGGTGAGAGAAGAACATGAATCAGGAACACAAGTTGCGGACCTGAAGTTATTTCCAACCAGTACTATAAACTAGTCACTTTGCAGAAGTGTTGAGGGTTCTGTGGACAGCAGGTCTTACACTTATATGTACGATTTTACATATAAATATGTAAGACCTGCTGTCCATGGAACACTCAACACTGTTCTACAAAATGACTAGTTTATAGTACTGAGATGGTATCAGGAAAGGACAAGGCTTTTGATGTTAGATAGATCTGGATTTGAACCTGAGCTTCTTCATTTCTTATTGGGTGCCTGTGACATAATTATTATGCTCTCAACTATGTGCAAAAGTTCTGTGAAGGTTACAAAGATGGAACAAACAGGAACTTTGTCCTCAAAGAGCTAATGATTTGAATAGGAGATAAGGCATGTACTTTTACCTATGATATAAGGTAGAAAATGAATAAAGATCATAGAGATTATGCGGCGCTATTCAACCTTATATTTTCAGTTTACAGTTTCATTCCTTTGAAACAATAAGGGCCTTTCATTTGCATCTGAAGACTGTATCACAGTGAATCTAATTTCTTAAGAAAGAATACTTTGTTGCCAAACACACCGAAATCACACATATTTTTACTATGCCTGTTTCTAGCAAGTTTTGCTTTTATTTGTTACAATTAGGCATTAAACAGATAATGCTATTTCTACTCATAAACAATTTGAATAATTTGTATAGTACTTTCTAAGTTTCAACCTGCTTTCACATCTATTTTCTTATTTGTTCCTTGTAATAATTAGATGTGGTAGGAAACGTACTAGCACTTCTTTTCAACAGATGAAGAAACTGAGGCTCAAGATCATTCAGTGATTTACCCAAGTTCAGCAAATGAGGTAGAGTTGGAAATAAAACCACAGTTAATTGTTTCCAATTCCTGTGTTCTTTCTTGCAGATTGTGGTTTGCCAGCTTTTGGACTTCAGAATCTTAAAAAGGCCTCAAATTTATTCCAAGAGATTAGTGAATCCAAATATATACCAAAAATTAACTATAGTCTAAAGAAATACATTCTCACACATATATTCTCCATGCAGTTAAGATGTTATTATGACAAATATAATGTAATCTCAGTTAAAAATGTAATTAATTCATACTTTTTTTGTTGTTTTGCATTTTCTTCAACTATCATAACCAGTGTCCATTTATTATTATTATTATTATTATTAACACGGAAAAGGAATCCTTGATGCCTACTCCTCTAGAAGGAAAATCATCAACTATTTTAAATAAAATGCAAATCAGTCAATTGAAAACAACACTGCAGAGGAAGCTTTTTTCTTTCTTGTCTTTCTTCCTTCCTTCCTCCCTCCCTCTCTCCCTCCCTCCCTCCCTTGCTTCCTTCCTTCCTTCCTTCCTTCCTTCCTTCTTTCCTTCCTGCTGGTCAATGCTTTGGAAGCCTGTGGTTTCTTTGTAGTCCAAAGTGCTATTTTTAGTCTGCACCCAAAGTCCTGGAATTCTCATACTGACACAGATGGCCAAATTTTCCTCTTGACCAAACTATTGATGAGACAGGATACAGAAGTCTGTTTCTACCTTTATTTTTGTAATTGCTCTTAACATCTTATGAGATATTCTTAGAATATTTGATTAGGTGATCCAGAAAACAAAAAATTTACCCTATAATTTTATACCAGATTAAACTAAAAACTGGTTCTGCTACTGTAACATGAAATGATAAAATCTTTCCATTTAAGTCCTCAATTAAAAGAAGCAGCTTTTTAATTGAGATTAAAAAAAAAAACTGCTATTTTAGGCCTGTAAAAGAACAATGGCAGACCATATGGAAGAAAATCACACAAGAGCGACTTCCCTGGTGGTGCAGTGGTTGGGAGTCCACCTGCCAATGCAGGGGACATGGGTTCGAGCCCTGGTCTGGGAAGATCCCACATTCTGCAGAGCAACTGAGCCTGTGCACCACAACTACTGAAGCCCATGCACCTAGAGCCCGTGCTCTGCAACAAGAGAAGCCACCGCAATGAAGAGCCCGTGCACCGCAATGAAGAGTAGCCCCTGCTTGCCGCAACTAGAGAAAGCCTGCACTCAGCAAAGAAGACCCAATGAAGAGAAAAATAAATAAATAAATAAATTAAAAAAACATAAAAAAGAAAATCACACAAGAGAATGGTGAAATAAGAAGGAGAATCATATCAGCCCCCTCTTTCTATCCCCCTCTCCATTTGTCCCTCATTGCTAGAACACTTTTGATGGTGAAAGAAAATGCTATTAATAATTATGTTGTTATATATTGGACAGTCTGCCCCTGGAAACTGGGAATCACGATCTTTTTACTTATCACAACAGAACCAAACATAAGAATCAGCTTCAGTAAGGTATGTTTTAAAACATTTGAAAAATTTTAGAATTCCTTTCCCACTCTCTCACACTTGAACTTCGACTCCCTGTATTAGCAAAGTGGTATGCATGCTTAGCTGCTTTATTGTTCAAAGACAGCAGAATAAAATTCCTTTTAAAATATGTTAGAGTGGTACTTCCATTAATCCTTGTGTTTTAGTTTCATAAGTCTTAGTGCTACAGATAAGTGGTTGACAAAAGCAAGTCTTGCCAAATATGCAAATAACAGAGAATAATTTAAATATTTCTACCTAAAAATGAGTGTGTTCTATTTTTAAGGAAGTAAAAAGGAAATTCAGTTGAAAAAAATATTTTTCTAAGAATTAATATGAATATAAATTTTCAAATTGTTTAACATCTTTCCCCATTTTTCTTCATTAAGTTCACCATTTCTTGTAGTCTGCTTTTTTCCATTAATTTAATTTGTTTGCGTGTTGCCACTTCCTACTGGTTAATTATTGGCTAATTTATTTTAAAAAGATGAAAATCGTTGACTATTCTAAAGATTAAAAAGCAGACTTCTCCCCCACTAAAGTAGATGATGTGCTGAGACTCTTACAAAAATTCCAAAAGGAAATAATTCCAAGAAAATAATTAATAATAATTATTCTTCTTATTCTTCTTATTTTTTTTTTGCGGTATGCGGGCCTTTCACTGCCGCGGCCTCTCCCCGCTGCGGAGCACAGGCTCCGGACGCGCAGATCCAGCGGCCATGGCCCACGGGCCCAGCCGCTCCGCGGCACGTGGGATCCCCCCAGACCGGGGCACGAACCCGTGTCCCCCGCATTGGCAGGCGGACTCCCAACCACTGCGCCACCAGAGAAGCCCTATAATTATTTTTAAATAAAGAAAAAACACAATGTGATTTAATACCCAGAAAAGATGGCTGACATAATCACATAAATATTCTGACCATCTTTTCAGGAATTTAAGGAGACCAGTACTGGTAGATTACGTTTAGAACCTTTTTGATATTGCAAAGAGAGGGAAGGCAGTTGCTAAATTTTAAAGAATATAGTTGGAAAATTTTGTTCAGGCTTTTAGACGGTTTAAGTTGTTTTTTATTTATGCAAAATTATATACTTTTAAAAAATTTGTGCTCTGCTTGCAAACAATTTTTCAGTCAACTCTCATTATTCATGGTGTTTATTTCTATCATGTCACTATGAATACTGAATTAGTGAATACTGAAGTTACACTCCTTGGCAAAATATAGAGTTAAGTTCCTGTGAATCTCTGGTCACAACATTTTTTTTTTAACATCTTTATTGGAGTGTAATTGCTTTACAATGGTGTGTTAGTTTCTGCTTTATAACAAAGTGAGTCAGTTATACATATATATATGTTCCCATATCTCTTCCCTGGTGCGTCACCCTCCCAGCCACCTTTCCAATCCCACCCCTCTAGGTGGTCACAAAGCACTGAGCTGATCTCCCTGTGCTATGCGGCTGCTTCCCACTAGCTATCTATTTTACGTTTGGTAGTGTATATATGTCCATGCCACTCTCTCGCTTTGTCCGAGCTACACTTCCCCCTCCCCATATCCTCAAGTCCATTCTCTAGTAGGTCTGTGTCTTTATTCCCGTCTTGCCCTTAGGTGTTTCATAACCAATTTTTTTTCTTAGATTCCATATATATGTGTTAGCCTATGGCATTTGTTTTTCTCTTCCTGACTTACTTCACTTTGTATGACAGAATCTAGGTCCATCCACCTCACTACAAAAAACTCAATTTCGTTTCTTTTTATGGCTGAGTAATATTCCATTGTATATATGTGCCACATCTTCTTTATCCATTCATCTGTCAATGGACACTTAGGTTGCTTCCATGTCCTGGCTATTGTAAATACAGCTGCAATGAACATTTTGGTACATGTCTCTTTTTGAATTATGGTTTTCTCAGGGTATATGCCCAGTAGTGGGATTGCTTGGTCATATGGTAGTTCTATTTTTAGTTTTTTAAGGAACCTCCATACTGTTCTCCATGGTGGCTGTATAAATTTACATTCCCACCAGCAGTGCAAGAGAGTTCCCTTTCCTCCACACCCTCTCCAGCATTTATTGTTTGTGGATTTTTTGATGATGGCCATTCTGACTGGTGTGACATGATATCTCATTGTAGTTTTGATTTGCATTTCTCTAATGATTAATGATGTTGAGCATTCTTTCATGTGTTTGTTGGCAATCTGTATATCTTCTTTGGAGAAATGTCTATTTAGGTCTTCTGCCCATTATTGGATTGGGTTGTTTGTTTTTTGATATTGAGCTGCACGAGCTGCTTGTAAATTTTGGAGATTAATCCTTTGTCAGTTGCTTCATTTGCAAATATTTTCTCCCAATCTGAGGGTTGTCTTTTTGTCTTGTTTACGGTTTCCTTTGCTGTGCAAAAGCTTTTAAGTTTCATTAGGTCCAATTTGTTTATTTTTGTTTTTATTTCCATTTCTCTAGGAGGTGGGTCAAAAAGGATCTTGCTGTAATTTATGTCATAGAGTGTTCTGCCTATGTTTTCCTCTAAGAGTTTGATAGTTTCTGGCCTTACATTTAGGTCTTTAATCCATTTTGAGCTTATTTTTGTGTATGGTGTTAGGGAGTGTTGGGTAGTAGAGTCATTTTCACGATGTTGATTCTTCCAATCCAAGAACATGGTATATCTCTCCATCTATTTGTATCATCTTTAATTTCTTTCATCAGTGTCTTATAGCTTTCTGCATACAGGTCTTTTTTCTCCTTAGGTAGGTTTATTCCTAGATATTTTATTCTTTTTGTTGCAATGGTAAATGGGAGTGTTTTCTTAATTTCACTTTCAGATTTTTCATCATTAATGTACAGGAATGCCAGAGATTTCTGTGCATTAATTTTGTATCCTGCTACTTTACCAAATTCATTGATTAGTTCTAGTAGTTTTCTGGTAGCATCTTTAGGATTCTCTATGTACAGTATCATGTCATCTGGAAACAGTGACAGCTTTAGTTCTTCTTTTCCAATTTGGATTCCTTTTACTTCTTTTTCTTCTCTGATTGCTGTGGCTAAAACTTCCAAAACTATGTTGAATAAGAGTGGTGAGAGTGAGCAACATTGTCTTGTTCCTGATCTTAGTGGAAATCGTTTCAGTTTTTCACCACTGAGAATGATGTTGGCTGTGGGTTTGTCATATATGGCCTTTATTATGTTGAGGAAAGTTCCCTCTATGCCTACTTTCTGGAGGGTTTTTATCATAATTGTTTGTTGAATTTTGTCGAAAGCTTTCTCTGCATCTATTGAGATAATCATATGGTTTTTATTCTTAAATTTGTTAATATGGTGTATCACATTGATTGATTTGCATATATTGAAGAATCCTTGCATTCCTGGGATAAACCCCAATTGATCATGGTGTATGATCATTTTAATGTACTGTTGGATTCTGTTTGCTAGTATTTTGTTGAGGATTTTTGCATCTATGTTCATCAGTGATATTGGCCTGTAGTTTTCTTTCTTTGTGACATCTTTGTCTGGTTTTGGTATCAGGGTGATGGTGGGCTCGTAGAATGAGTTTGGGAGTGTTCCTCCCTCTGCTATATTTTGGAAGAGTTTGAGAAGGATAGGTGTTAGCTCTTCTCTAAATGTTTGATAGAATTCGCCTGTGAAGCCATCTGGTCCTGGGCTTTTGTTTGATGGAAGATTTTTAATCACAGTTCCAATTTCAGTGCTTGTGGTTGGTCTGTTCATATTTTCGATTTCTTCCTGGTTCAGTCTCAGAACACTCTGCATTTCTAAGAATTTGTCCATTTCTTCCAGGTTGTCCATTTTATTGGCATAGAGTTGCTTGTAGTAATCTCTCATGATCCTTTGTATTTCTGCAGTGTCAGTTGTTACTTCTCATTTTTCATTTCTAATTCTATTGATATGAGTCTTCTCCCTTTTTTTCTTTTTTCTTTTTTTTTCTTTTTTTTTTTTTTTGCAGTACGTGGGCCTCTCACTGTTGTGGCCTCTCCCATTGTGGAGCACAGGCTCCGGACATGCAGGCTTAGCAGCCATGGCTCACGGGCCTAGCCACTCCACAGCATGTGGGATCTTCCCGGACCGGGGCACGAACCCGTGTCCCCTGCATCGGCAGGCGGACTCTCAACCACTGCACCACCAGGGAAGCCCTCTCCCTTTTTTTCTTGATGAGTCTGGCTAAAAGTTTACCAATTTTGTTTATCTTCTCAAAGAACCAGCTTTTACTTTTATTGATCTTTGCTATCATTTCCTTCATTTCTTTGTCATTTATTTCTGCTCTGATCTTTATGATTCCTTTCCTTCTGCTAATTTTGGTTTTTTTTTGTTCTACTTTCTCTAATTGCTTTAGGTGTAAGGTTAGGTTGTTTATTTGAGATGTTTCTTGTTTCTTAAGGTAGGATTGTATTGCTAGAAACTTCCTTCTTAGAACTGCTTTTGCTGCATCCCATAGGTTTTGTGTCGTCGTGTCTCCATTGTCATTTGTTTCTAGGTATTTTTTGATTTCCTCTTTGATTTCTTCAGTGATCTCTTGTTTATTAAGTAGTGTATTGTTTAACC
The DNA here is from genome assembly GCF_949752795.1 of Hyperoodon ampullatus. NCBI lineage: Eukaryota > Metazoa > Chordata > Mammalia > Artiodactyla > Ziphiidae > Hyperoodon > Hyperoodon ampullatus. Next base: position 170,348,548 of record NC_136914.1, read on the forward strand.
TCCATGTGTTTTTATTTTTTACAGATCTTTTCCTGTAATTGATATCTAGTCTCGTAGCATTGTGGTCAGAAAAGATACTTGATAAGATTTCAATTTTCTTAAATTTACCAAGGCTTGATTTGTGACCCAAGATATGATCTATCCTGGAGAATGTTCCATGAGCACATGAGAAAAATGTGTATTCTGTTGTTTTTGGATGGAATGTCCTATAAATATCAATTAAGTCCATCTTCTTTAATGTATCATTTAAAGCTTGTGTTTCCTTATCTATTTTCATTTTGGATGAGCTGTCCATTGGTGAAAATGGGGTGTTAAAGTCCATTACTATGACTGTTTTACTGTTGATTTCCCCTTTTATGGCTGTTAGCATTTGCCTTATGTATTGAGGTGCTCCTATGTTGGCTGCATAAATATTTACATTTGTTATAGCTTCTTCTTGGATCGATCCCTTGATCATTATGTAGTGTCCTTCTTTGTCTCTTGTAATAGTCTTTATTTTAAAGTCTGATTTGTCTGATATGAGAATTGCTACTCCAGCTTTCTTTTCATTTCCATTTGCATGGAATATGTTTTTCCATCCCCTCACTTTCAGTCTGTATGTGTCCCTAGGTCTGAAAACGGGTCTTGTTTTTGTATCCATTCAGCCAGTCTATGTCTTTTGGTTGGAGCATTTAATCCATTTACATTTAAGGTAATTCTCAATATGTATGTTCCTATTACCATTTTCTTGATTGTTTTGGGTTTGTTATTGTAGGTCTTTTCCTTCTCTTGTGTTTCCTGCCTAGAGAAGTTCCTTTAGCATTTGTTGTAAAGCTGGTTTGGTGGTGCTGAATTCTCTTAGCTTTTGCTTGTCTGTAAAGGTTTTAATTTCTCCATCAAATCTGAGTGAGATCCTTCCTGGGTAGAGTAATCTTGGCTGTAGGTTTTCCTCCTTCATCACTTTTAATATGTCCTGCCACTCCCTTCTGGCTTGCAGAGTTTCTGCTGAAAGATCAGCTGTTAACCTTATGGGGATTCCCTTATGCGTTACTTGTTGTTTTTCCCTTGCTGCTTTTAATATTTTTCCTTTGTATTTAATTTATGATAGTTTTATTAGCATGTGTCTTGGTGTGTTTCTCCTTGGATTTATCCTGTATGGGACTCTGTGCTTCCTGGACTTGACTGACTATTTCCTTTCCCATATTAGGGAAGTTTTCAACTATAACCTCTTCAAATATTTTCTCATTCCCTTTCTTTTTCTCTTCTTCTTCTGGGACCCCTATAATTCGAATGTTGGTGTGTTTAACGTTGTCCCAGAGGGCTCTGAGACTGTCCTCAATTCTCTTCATTGTTTTTTCTTTATTCTGCTCTGCAGTACTTATTTCCACTATTTTATCTTCCAGGTCACTTATCCGTTCTTCTGCCTCAGTTATTCTGCTATTGATCCCTTCTAGAGAATTTTTAATTTCATTTATTGTGTTTTTCATCACTGTTTGTTTGCTCTTTAGTTCTTCTAGGTCCTTGTCAAACGTTTCTTATATTTTCTCCATACTATTTCCAATATTTTGGATCATCTTTATTATCATTTTTCTGAATTCTTTTTCATGTAGACTGCCTATTTCCTTTGTTAGGTCTGGTGGGTTTTTGCCTTGCTCCTTCATCTGCTGTTTGTTTTCCTGTATTCTCATTTTGCTTCACTTACTGTGTTTGGGGTCTCATTTTTTCAGGCTGCAGGTTCATAGTTCTTGTTGTTTCTGGTGTCTGTCCCCAGTGGCTAAGGTTGGTTCAGTGGGTTGTGTAGGCTTCCTGGTGTAGGGGAGTAGTGCCTGTGTTCTGGTGGATGAGGCTGGATCTTGTCTTTCTGGTGGGCAGGTCCACGTCTGGTGGTGTGTTTTGGGGTGTTTGTGGCTTTATTATGATTTTAGGCGGCCTCTCTGCTAATGGATGGGGTTGTGTTCCTGTCTTGCTAGTTGTTTGGCATAGTGTTTCCTGCACTGTAGCTTGCAGGTTGTTGAATGAAGCTGGGTCTTGGCGTTGAGATGGAGGTCTCTGGGAGATTTTTCTCCGTTTGATATTATGTGGAGCTGGGAGGTCTCTTGTGGACCAGTGCCCTGAACTTGGCTCTCCCACCTCAGAGGCACAGCCCTGATGCCTGGCTGTAGCATCAAGTGCCTGTCACCCACACGGCTCAGAATAAAAGGGAGAAAAAAAGAAAGAAGATAAGATAAGATAAATTAAAATAAAGTAAAATAAAATAAAGTTATTAAAATAAAAAAAATTATTAAGAAATTTTTTTTTTTTTTTTTTTTTTTTCTATACGCGGGCCTCTCACTGTTGCAACCTCTCCAGTTGTGGAGCACAGGCTCCGGACGTGCAGGCTCAGCGGCCATGTCACATGGGCCCAGCCGCTCCGCGGCATGTGGGATCTTCCCAGACCGGGGCATGCGCCCGCGTCCCCTGCAACGGCAGGCGGACTCTCAACAACTGTGCCACCAGGGAAGCCCAAGAAAAATTTTTCAAAAAGTAAAAGAAAAACAAAAAACGGACAGACAGAACCCTTGGACAAATGGTAAAAGCAAAGCTATACAGACAAAATCACACACAGAAGCATACGCATACACACTCACCAAAAGAGAAAAAGGGGGGGGAAATTTCTTTGCTCTCAAAGTCCACCTCCTCAATTTGGGATGATTCGTTGTCTATTCAGGGATTCCACAGATGCAGGGAACATCAAGTTGATTGTGGAGATTTAATCCGCTGCTCCTGAGGCTGCTGGGAGAGATTTCCCTTTCTCCTCTTTGTTCACACAGCTTCCAGGGTTCAGCTTTGGATTTGGACCCGCCTCTGCGTGTAGGTCGCCTGAGGGCGTCTGTTCTCTCAGACAGGACCGAGTTAAAGGAGCAGCTGCTTCGGCGACTCTGGCTCACTCAGGCCGGGGGGAGGGAGGGGTACGGATGCGGGGTGAGCCTGCGGCGGCAGAGGCCAGCGTGACGTTGCACCAGCCTGAGGCGCGCCGTGCATTCTCCTGATGAAGTTGTCCCTGGATCCCGGGACGCTGGCAGTGGCGGGCTGCACAGGCTCCCGGGCGGGGAGGTGTGGATAGTGACCTGTGGTCGCACACTGGCTTCTTGGTGGTGGCAGCAGCATCCTTAGCGTCCCACGCCCGTCTCTGGGGTCCGCACTTTTAGCCGCAGCTCGCGCCCGTCTCTGGAGCTCCTTTAAGCGGTGCTCTGAATCCCCTCTCCTCGCGCACCAGGAAACAAAGAGGTAAGAAAAAGTCTCTTGCCTCTTCGGCAGCTCCAGACTTTTTCCCGGACTCCCAGCTAGCTGTGGCGCACTAGCCCCCTTCAGGCTGTGTTCAGGCAGCCAACCCCTGTCCTCTCCCTGGGATCCAACCGAAGCCCGAGCCTCAGCTCCCAGCCCCCGCCCGCCCCAGCGGGTGAGCAGACAAGCCTCTCGGATTGGTGAGTGCCGGTCGGCACGGATCCTCTGTGTGGGAATCTCTCTGCTTTGCCCTCCGCACCCCTGTTTCTGTGCTCTCCTCCGTGGCTCCGAGGGTCCCCCACTCCGCCACCCGCAGTGTCCGCCCGTGAAGGGCCTTCCTAGTGTGTGGAAACCTTTCCTCCTTCACAGCTCCCTCCCAGATGTGCAGGTCCTGTCCATATTCTGTCTCTGTTTTTTCTTTTCTTTTTTCTTTTTTTTTTTTTTTGCCCTACTCTGGTACGTGGGGAGTTTCTTGCCTTTTGGGAGGTCTGAGGTCTTTCACCAGCATTCAGTAGGTGTTCTGTAGGAGCTGTTCCACATGTAGATGTATTTCTGATGTATTTGTGGAGAGGAAGGTGATCTCTGCGTCTTACTCTTCCGCCATCTTGAAGCTCCTCCTCAGGTCACAGCATTTTTATCAACTGATCAATATATAACCTTGTTTTTATAGGTGTTTCATTTTTAAAAAAATTTATTGGAGTATAGTTGCTTTACAATGGTGTGTTCGTTTCTGCTGTACAGCAAAGTGAATCAGCTATACATATATATATATATTCCCTCTGTTTTGGATTTCCTTCCCATTTAGGTCACCACTGAGCAATGAGTAGAGCACCCTTTGCTATACAGTAGGTTCTCGTTAGTTATCTGTTTTATACATAGTAGTGCATATATGTCAATCCCAATCTCCCAATTCATCCCACCATCTCCTTCCCCCTTGCGATCCATATGCTTGTTCTCTATGTCTGTGTCCCTATTTCTACTTTGCAAATAAGTTCATCTGTATCATTTTTCTAGATTCCAAATACAAGCAATATCATATGATGTTTGTTTTTCTCTCTCTGACTTACTTCACTCTGTATGACAGTCTCTAGGTCCATTCACATCTCTGCAAATGGCACAACTTCATTCCTTTGTATGGCTGAGTAATATTCCATTGTACATATGTACCACATCTTCTTTATCCATTCCTCTGTGGATGGACATTTAGGTGGCTTCCATGTCCTGGCTATTGTAAATAGTGCTGCAATGAACATCAGGGTGCAAGTATCTTGTTTTGTTTTTTTTTTTTTTAACGTTTTTATTGGAGTATAATTGCTGTACAATGGTGTGTCAGTTTCTGCTTTATAAAAAAGTGAATCAATTATGCATACACATATGTCCCCATATCTCTTCCCTCTTGCATCTCGCTCCCTCCCATCCTCCCTATCCCACCCTTCTAGCTGGTCACAAAGCACCGAGCTGATCTCCCTGTGCTATGTAACTGCTTCCCACTAGCTACCTATTTTGCATTTGGTAGTGTATATATGTCCATGCCACTCTCTCACTTTGTCCCAGCTTACACTTCCCCCTACCTATGTCCACAAGTCCATTCTCTAGTAGGTCTGTGTCTTTATTCCCGTCTTGCCCCTAGGTTCTCATGACCATTTTTTTTTCTTAGTTTCCATATATATGTGTTAACATACAGTATTTGTTTTTCTCTTCCTGACTTACTTCACTCTGTATGACAGACTCTAGGTCCATCCACCTCACTACAAATAACTCAATTTCGTTTCTTTTTATGGCTTAGTAATATTCCATTGTATATATGTGCCACATCTTCTTTATCCATTCATCTGTCGATGGACACTTAGGTTGCTTCCATGTCCTGGCTACTGTAATTAGAGCTGCAATGAACATTGTGGTACATGACTCTTTTTGCATTATGGTTTTCTCAGGGTATAAGCCCAGTAGTGGGATTGCTAGGTCACACTGTAGTTCTATTTTTAGTTTTTTGAGGAACCTCCATACTGTTTTCCATAGTGGCTGTATCAATTTACATTCCCACCAACAATGTTAGAGGGTTCCCTTTTCTCCACACCCTCTCCAGCATTTATTGTTTGTAGATTTTTTTGATGATGGCCATTCTGACCTATGTGAGGTATACCTCACTGTAGTTTTGATTTGCATTTCTCTAATAATTAGTGATGTAGAGCATCTTTTCATGTGCCTCTTGGCCATCTATATGTCTTTGGAGAAATGTTTATTTAGGTCTCCTGCCCATTTTTTGATTGAGTTGTTTTTTTTTTGATATTGAGCTGCACAAGCTATTTGTATATTTTGGAGATTAATTCCTTGTCAGTTGCTTCGTTTGTAAATATTTTCTCCCATTCTGAGGGTTGTCTTTTTGTCTTGTTTATGGTTTCCTTAGTGTTTCTGTTTAAATACACGTTATTTAATATATGTTGTTGATTCATTAACACTGAACTCATGCCCAGTGGCACTATAACTCATGTCTGAACCAAGCTTATCTAACACACATATTTTCTCCGCAAGGTATGTCATAGCCTTCTTGTGCTTAGGAACACTAGAAAGCACTACACCATTATGCTTGGGGACCACTTTAAACAGCAAAATCTCCTTCCTACTCCCAAAAAAGGGCACAAAAATGAGGAAAAAATGTGATACTAAATAGATCATGAAATACTGACAGTTGTTTACTGTATGAAAGCTGATATAAGAAGGCAGAGAGTCTCCCCGTTTGACCTCAGCGGGAACGTGCACATAGGGAGACTCAATTTTTTCCAATCTGTGCAAGCTTACAAAAGTGCTACGAGTATGGGTTAGTGCGGAGGCAAATGCAGGACACACAATGATGAGAATGGACTGTATGCTGCTCACCTTTGTGTCACGGGTAACTACAATGTTGCCTGGCATGTAGTAGGGGCTCAGAACATACATTGAATAAGTGGAAATAGTGTCCCTTAATTTTTCCTTTTTTTTGAATTTTATTTAATTTATTTTTTTATACAGCAGGTTCTTATTAGTCATCCATTTTATACACATCAGTGTATACATGTCAATTCCAATCTCCCAATTCATCACAGCACCCCCCCAAGCCCCACTTTCCCCCCTTGGTGTCCATACGTTTGTTCTCTACATCTGTGTCTCTATTTCTGCCCTGCAAACTGGTTCACCTGCACCATTTTTCTAGGTTCCACATATATGCGTTACTATATGATATTTCTTTTTCTATTTCTGACTTATTTCACTCTGTATGACAGTCTCTAGGTCCATCCACGTCTCTACAAATGACCCAATTTTGTTCCTTTTTATGGCTGAGTAATATTCCATTGTATATATGTACCACATCTTTATACATTCGTTGGTTGATGGGCATTTAGGTTGCTTCCCTGACCTGGCTATTGTAAATAATGCTGCAATGAACATTGGGGTACATGTGTCATTTTGAACTATGGTTTTCTCTGGGTATATGCCCAGTAGTGGGATTGCTGGGTCATATGGTAATTCTATTTTTAGTTTTTTAAGGAACCTCCATACTGTTCTCCATAGTGACTGTATCAATTCACATTCCCATCAACAGTGCAAGAGTGTTCCCTTTCCTCCACACCCTCTCCAGCATTTGTTGTTTGCAGATTTTCTGATGATGCCCATTCTAACTGGTGTGAGGTGATACCTCATTGTACTTTTGATTTGCATTTCTCTAATAATTAGTGATGCTGAGCAGATTTTCATGCACTTCTTGGCTATTTGTATGTCTTCTTTGGAGAAATGTCTATTTAGGTATTCTGCCCATTTTTGGATTAGGTTGTTTGTTTTTTTAATATTGAGCTGCATGAGCTGTTTATATATTTTGGAGATTAATCCTTTGTCTATTCACTCATTTGCAAATATTTTCTCCTAATCTGAGGGTTGTCTTTTCATCTTGTTTATGGTTTCCTTTGCTGTGCAAAAGCTTTTAAGTTTCATTAGGTCCCATTTGTTTATTTTTGGTTTTATTTCCATTACTCTAGGAGGTGGGTCAAAAAAGATCTTGCTGTGATTTATGTCAAAGAGTGTTCTTCCTATGTTTTCCTCTAAGAGTTTTAAAGTGTCCGGTCTTACATTTAGGTCTCTAATCTATTTTGAGTTTAATTTTGTGTATGGTATTAGGGAGTGTTCTAATTTCATTCTTTTATATGTAGCTGTCCAGTTTTCCCAGCACCACTTATGGAAGAGACTGTTTTTCTCTACTGTATATCCTTGCCTCCTTTGTCATAGATTAGTTGACCATAGGTGCATGGGTTTATCTCTGGGCTTTCTATCTTGTTCCATTGATCTGTATTTCTGTTTTTGTGCCAGTACCATATTGTCTTGATTACTGTAGCTTTATAGTATAGCCTGAAGTCAGGGAGTCTGATTCCTCCAGCTCCGCTTTTTTCCCTCAAGACTGCTTTGGCTACTCAGGGTCTTTTGTGTCTCCATACGAATTTTAAGGTTTTTTGTTCTGGTTCTGTAAAAAATGCCATTGGTCATTTGATAGGGATTGCATTGAATCTGTAGACTGCTTTGGGTAGTATAGTCATTTTCACAATATTGATTCTTCCAATCCAAGGACATGGTATATCTCTCCATCTGTTGGTATCATCTTTAATTTCTTTCATCAACATCCTGAAGTTTTCTGCCTACAGTTCTTTTGTCTCCCTAGGTGGGTTTATTCCTAGGTATTTTATTCTTTTTGTTGCAGTGGTAAATGGGAGTGTTTCCTTAATTTCTCTTTCAGGTTTTTCATCATTAGTGTATAGGAATGCAAGAGAATTCTGTGCATTAATTTTGTATCCTGCAACTTTACCAAATTCATTGATTAGCCCCAGTAGTATTCTGGTGGCATCTTTAGGATTCTCTATGTATAGTGTCATGTCATCTGCAAACAGTGACAGTTTTACTTCTTCTTTTCCAATTTGTATCTCTTTTATTTCTTTTTCTTCTCTGATTGCTGTGGCTAGGACTTCCAAAACTATGTTGAAAAATAGTGGTTCAAAACTACGGACAAGAGTGGATATGCTTGTCTTCTTCCTGATCTTAGAGGAAATGCTTTCAGTTTTTCACCATTGAGAATGATGTTTGCTGTGGGTTTGTCATATATGGCCTTTATTATGTTGAGGTAGGTTCCCTCTATGCCCACTTTCTGGAGAATTTTTATCATAAATTGGTGTTGAATTTTGTCAAAGTCTTTTTCTGTATCTATTGAGGTGATCATATGGTTTTTATTATTCAGTTTGTTAATATGGTGTATCACATCGATTGATTTGTGTATATTGAAGAATCCTTGCATCCCTGGGATAAATCCCACTTGATCATGGTGTATGATCCTTTTAATGCGTTGTTGGATTCTGTTTGCTAGTATTTTGTTGAGGATTTTTGCATCTATATTCATCAGTGATATTGATCTGTAATTTTCTTTTTTGTGGTATCTGTGTCTGGTTTTGGTATCAGGGTGATTGTGGCCTTGTAGAATGAGTTTGAGAGTGTTCCTTCCTCCACAAATTTTTGGAAAAGTTTGACAAGGATGGGTGTTAGTTCTTCTCTAAATGTTTGATAGAATTCACCTGTGAAGCCATCTCGTCCTGGACTTTTGTTTGTTGGAAGATTTTTAATCACAGTTTCAATTTCATTACTTGTGATTGCTCTGTTCATATTTTCTATTTCTTCCTGGTTCAGCCTTGGAAGATTATACCTTTCTAAGAATTTGCCCATTTCTTCCAGGTTGTGCATTTTATTGACATAGAGTTGCTTGTAGTAGTCTCTTAGGATGCTTTGTATTTCTGCAGTATCTGTTGAAACTTCTCCTTTTTCATTTCTAATTTTATTGATTTGAGTCCTCTCCCTCTTTTTCTTGATGAGTCTGGCTAAAGGTTTATCAATTTTGTTTATCTTCTCAAAGAACCAGCTTTTAGTTTTGTTGATCTTTGCTATTGTTTTCTTTGTTTCTATTTCATTTATTTCTACTCTGATATTTATGATTTCTTTCCTTCTGCTAACTTTGGGTTTTGTTTGTTCTTCCTTGTCTAGTTCCTTTAGGTGTAAGGTTAGATTGTTTATTTGAGATTTTTCTTGTTTCTTGAGGTAGGCTTTTATAGCTATAAACTTCCCCCTTAGAACTGCTTTTGCTGCATTCCATAGGTTTTGGATTGTTGTGTATTCATTGTCATTTGTCTCTAGGTATTTTTTGATTTCCTCTTTGATTTCTGCAGTGATCTCTTGGTTATTTAGTAACGTATTGTTTAGCCTCTATATGTTTGTGTGTTTTACGTTTTTTTCCCCTGTATTTGATTTCTAATCTCATAACGTTGTGGTCAGAAAAAATGCTTGATATGATTTCCATTTTCTTAAATTTACTGAGGCTTGATTTGTGACCACGATGTGATCTATCCTTCAGAATGTTCTGTGCGCACTTGAGAAGAAAGTGTAATCTGTTGGTTTTGGATGGAATGTCCTGTAAATATCAATTAAATCTATGTGGTCTATTGTGTCATTTAAAGCTTGTGTTTCCTCATTAATTTTCTGTTTGGATGATCTGTCCATTTGTGTTAAGTGGGATGTTAAAGTCCCCCACTATTATTGTGTTACTGTCGATTTCCTATTTTATAGCTGTTAGCAGTTGCCTTATGTATTGAGGTGCTCCTATGTTGGGTGCATATGTATTTATAATTGTTATATCTTCTTCTTGGATTGATCCCGTGATCATTATGTAGTGTCCTTCCTTGTCTCTTGTAACATTCTTCATTTTAAAGTCTATTTTATCTGATATGAGTATTGCTACTCCAGCTTTCTTTTGATTTCCATTTACATGGTATATCCTTTTCTGTCCCCTCACTTTCAGTCTGTATGTGTCCCTAGGTCTGAAGTGGGTCTCTTGTAGACAGCATATATATGGGTCTTGTTTTTGTATCCATTCAGCAAGGCTGTGTCTTTTGGTTGGAACATTTAATCCTTTCACGTTTAAGGTAATTATCAATATGTATGATCCTATTACCATTTTCTCAATTGTTTTGGGTTTGTTTTTTTGTAGATCCTTTTCTTCTCTTGTGTTTCCCACTTAAAGAAGTTCCTTTAGCATTTGTTTTAGAGCTGGTTTGGGGGTGGTGAATTCTCTTAGCTTTTGCTTGTTTCTAAAGCTTTTGACATCTCCATCAAATCTGCATGAGATCCTTGCCGGGTAGAGTAATCTTGGTTCTAGGTTCTTCCCTTTCATCACTTTAAGTATATCATGCCACTCTCTTGTGGCTTGTAGAATTTCTGCTGAGAAATCAGCTGTTAAGCTTATGTTATTTGTCGTTTTTCCCTTGCTGCTTTCAATAAGTTTTCTTTGTCTTTAATTTTTTGCCAATTTGATTACTATGTGTCTCAGTGTATTTTTCCTTGGTTTTATCCTGTATGGGAGTCTCTGCACTTACTGGACTTGGGTGACTATTTCCTTTCCCATGTTAGGGAAGTTTTTCACTATAATCTCTTCAAATATTTTCTCGGGTCCTTTCTCTCTCTCTTCTCCTTCTGGGACCCCTATAATGCGAATGTTGTTGCGTTTAATGTTGTCCCAGAGGTCTCTTAGGCTGTCTTCATTTCTTTTCATTGTTTTTTCTTTATTCTGTTATGCAGCAGTGAATTCCACCATTCTGTCTTCTAGGTCACTTATCTGTTCTTCTGCTTCAGTTATTTTGCTACTGATTGCTTTTAGTGTATTTTTCATTTCAGTTATTGTATTGTTCATCTCTGTTTGTTTGTTCTTTAATTCTTCTAGATATTTGTTAAACATTTTTTGCACCTTCTCGATCTTTGCCTCCATTCTTTTTCCGAGGCCCTGGATCATCTTCACTATCATTATTCTGAATTCTTTTTCAGGAAGGTTGCCTATCTCCACTTCATTTAGTTGTTTTTCTGGGGTTTTATCTTGTTCCTTCATCTGGTACATAGCCTTCTGCCTTTTCATCTTGTCTATCTTTCTGTGAATGTGGTTTTTGTTCCACAGCCTGCAGGACTGTAGTTCTTTTTCCTTCTGCCCTCTGCCCTCTGCCCTCTTGTGGATGAGGCTATATAAGAGACTTGTGCAAGTTTTCTGATGGGAGGGACTGGTGGTGGGTAGAGCTGGCTCTTGCTCTGGTGGGTAGAGCTCAGTAAAACTTTAATCTGCTTGACAGCTGATGGGTGGGTGGGGCTGGGGCCCCTCCCTGTTGGTTGTTTGGTCTGAGGCAACCCAACACTGGAGCTTACCCGGGCTCTGTGGTAGGGCTAATGGCGGACTCTCGGAGGGCTCATGCCAAAGAGTACTTCCCAGAACTTCTGCTGCCAGTGCCTTTGTCCTCACGGTGAGACAGAGCCAACCCCCGCCTCTGCAGGAGACCCTCCAACACTAGCAGGTAGGTCTGATTCAGTCTCCTATGGGGTCACTGCTCCTTCCCCTGGGTCCTGATGCACACATTACTTTGTGTGTGCCCTCCAAGAGTGTAGTCTCTGTTTCCCCCAGTCCTGTCATAGTCCTGCAATCAAATCCCACTAACCTTCAAAGTCTGAATTTCTAGGAATTCCTCTTCCCATTGCCGGACCCTAGATTTGGAAGCCTGACATGGGGCTCAGAACCTTCACTCCAGTGGGTGGACTTCTGTGGTATAAGTGTTCTCCAGTTTGTGAATCACCCACCCAGCAGTTATGGGATTTGATTTTATTGTGATTGCACCCCTCCTACCATCTCAATGTGGCTTCTCCTTTGTCTTTGGATGTGGGTTATCTTTTTTGGTAAGTTTCAGTGTCTTCCTGTCAATGACTGTTCAGCAGTTAGTTGTGATTCTGGTGTTCTTGCAAGAGGGAGTGAAGGCACGTCCTTCTACTCCACCATCTTGAACCAATCCTAGTGTCCCTTAATTTTTAAATGTATCCCAGTTGTATTGTCTTACTCTGTTTTATGCTCTTAAGAAGTTTGTGGTATACTAATTTTGTAATGGTGAACATTTTAGAATAATATGAACACTTGTATGTATAGGCTATGTTTCCTCTTTGAACTTAGAAAATCTCTGGCATCTAAAATTGATAAAAATTCTGATGCCAGTCTAAATCTCAGTTCTTTGTAGTGTATCTGTTAATTCCTCCTCTCTGTGCCCCATTTGGAAGATTTTAGGATTTTTTTTCTTTTCCTTGAAAAAATGAAACTTCATGTGTATTTGGACTTTTTGAATTGGAACATTTATATCTTTCTGTAGTTCTGGGAAATTTTCTACTTTTATTTCATTTGTTATATCTTTTCCTCTATTCTCTCTATGATGACAGAAATCCTATTAAATGAATTATAAACGTCTGAATCTAGATGACATATTTCTTTACATTTCTTTTATATATTTAACACATTGTCCTTTCATATTGTGTTCTGGAAGCATAAGTTGACTTAAATTTCTAACTCAAATATTTATCTTCAGTCATGTCCATTATGCTCTTCAGTCCATGTGTCACGTTTTAGCAAAAAACTTACATGTATATTCATATAGAGCTAATTTTTATATATGGTGTAAGGGGTAGGGTACAAACTCATTCTTTTGCAGGTGGATATCAAGTTGCTCAAGCATCATTTGTTAAAAGGATTATTCTTTCCCCATTAAATTGTCTTGGCACCCTTGTTGAAAATCAGTTTACCATAAATGCATGGGTTTCTTTCTGGACTGTCAACTTTATTCCATTGATGTATATGTCTAGTCTTATGTCATATCACACTGTCTCAATTATTGTAGATTTGTATTGAGTTTTAGCATCAACAAGGTCTCCAGCTTTGTTCCTTTTCAAGATTGATTTGGCTTTTCTGGGTCCCTTGCATTTCCCTATGAATTTAGAATCAACTTGTCAATTTCTGCAAAAATGACAGCTGTGATTTTGATAGGAATTGTATTTGAATCTGTAGATCAATGTAGCATGTATTGAAATGTTAGCAATACCAAGCCTTCCAAATCCATGAATGTGGGATGTCTTTCCATTTGTTTAGATCTTCTTTAATTGCTTTCAATGATATTTTATAGCTTTTAGTATATAAGTTTTACACTCCATTTGTTAAATTTATTTTAAGTATTTTACTTGTTTGAATGCTATTATAAATGAGATTATTTTCTTAGTTTCATTTTCGGATTGTTCATTGCTAGTACACAGAAATGTAAGTGACTTTTATATACTAATCTTTTATCCTGGCAATCTTGCTGAACTTGTTTATTAGTTCTAATAGCTTGTGTGTGTGCATGTGTATTCCTTAGGACTTTCTACACACAAGACCATATCATCCATGAATAGAGATAATTTCACTTCTTTTTTTCCAACCTGGGTACCCTTTTTTATTTTTCTTGCTCAATGTCCTTGGCTAGACCCTCCAGTACAATGTTGACTGTAAGTGGGAAGAGTGGAATCTTTGTCTTAATCCTCATCTCAGGGAGAAAGACATTCCATCTTTCACCATTAAATATGATGTTAACTCTAGTTTTTTATTTTGTAGAATTTCTTTATCAGCTCGAGGAAGTTTCTCTCTATTCCTAGTCTGTTGAGTGTTTTATCATGACTGAGCATTAGGTTTTGGCAAATGCTTTTTCCACATCTATTGAGATGATGTGACTGACTCCCATTAAAAACCTCGGACTTCAAGGCTTGGGTGAGCTTCCCTGATTGACAGTACTTAGTACACGTTATCACAGTCATTGTAGGGAGAGTCCACATGACTCTAATAGGAAGATGGCTGGAAGCTTCTGCCTCGTCTCTCTTGGAACCTGCCCTTTGTACCTTTTTCCATTCCAGATTTTAATTGGTATCCTTTCTCTGTAATAAACTGTAATCATGAGTATAACTTTCCTGAGTTCTGTGAGTCTCTCTAGTGAATCATGAACTTCAAGGTAGTTTTGGAGACCCTTAACACAAGCTGATTTGAAATCTTTGTCTAGTAAGTCCAATGTTCAGACCTTCTCAGGGACAGTTTCTACTAACTGTCCCCCCCCCATCCTGTGTGGCCATACTTTCCCATTTCTTTTCATGTCTCATAATTTTTGTAGAAAATTGAATATTTTAAATAATATTATGTGGTTATTATGGAAACCAGATTTCCCCCACTTCCTCATGGCTTGTTGTCATTGTTTATGTTTGTTATCATGACAGTTTGTTTGCCTAGTGATTTTCCTCAACTAATTTTGTAAAGTCTGTATTTTTTGTCATGTGTGGCCACTGAAGTCTCTGGTCAGTTGGCTTAGTGGCCAGCTAATAATTAGACAGGGATCTCCTTGCATGCTTTGAAGCAATAATTCTCCCAGCCTCTGCCAAAGGGTTCTGGGTGCATGCTTGGCACTATTCACATTCTGCTAGTTACAGCTCTGCCTTACCCTTCACTTCCTGCCTGTGCAGAGCCTTAAGTTTGGTCAGAGGTCAGAGACAAGAGCTTTCCCAGGTCTTTCCTGAGAATGCACTTTGCCACGTAGATTCCCAGGAATATGTTGGTGCTTTCTCAAAGCCTTCTGTGGACATCTAATTACTCAAAAAAAAAAAAAATTTAGTCAGCCCTTTGTTTGCCCCAGCTGTTAATCTTAACTCAGGCAGCTGTGATGTTAAATCATAGCCACTGGTATTTTTCAATAAATGCCCCATGGAAAAGGCTGTTCACAATGATTGAGTTCTAAGTCAGGTCAAATAAAGACAAGTCCTATGAGTGGGAATTTCCAGGTGTTTAAAAATTATACCTGAGATTTAACTCAGAAATGTGACTGAGTGATGACATGGAGAGGCCAAGGTCATTAAAAAGGGGCATACCACACCATTCAGGACCACAGGATAAATACCATGTTTGGCTAGGCAGAAGCACAAATGAGGGGAAGGCCTAGTTAAGAACACTTCTTGGGGTTTCTATGGGAAAGGCAAAGCAGAGCAAAATAAACAGTTTAGGATTGGCCGGTTTAAGTAATTCTGATGGGCTTTGGGTTCTAGTTGCCTGAATACTGGCCCTACAGTGATTTATGGAAGGGGAATTACTGGCTTGGTGTGTGAGTGTCAGATAAGAAGGTGGGTGGGGGCACAACCTTGGATCTGCTCATGAAAGGTGAGTTTCAGGCAGGCTGACTTGTAGGACAGGTAAACATGTGGCTGATAGTTTGGCCCTGTGATTAATGGATGCCAAATAGACATACAGAATCTAAGAACATAGTTAGAACACCAGGGTACTGCCAGACAGGCCAAATAATGATGGTTCTCTTGTAATGGAGATTTTGGGGGGATTCTAGGCATGTTCTGTACCTTCCATTGACTGTAGACTGCTGTTTTTCATAAGTATAGTTCCATGGCTCTTGGTTTTTACAGCTACTATGGAGCTGGGGAAAGGGGATGGATATAGGGCAAATTAAAACACCCCAAAACTCACTGTTCTTACTGAGAATCAGCCTTTTTTCTTTAATAAACACTCTTTACTGTTTCCTATGCATGGAACATTATCTCCCCAGGTATCCCCATGGCTTAATCCCTTATTTCATTCAGGCTTCTGATCTAATTTTACCTTATCAGACTATCCTATAAAAAATAGCCTGCTTCTCTGTTCCTTTATACTGCTTTTTCTTTATGAATCATTACTATCTTAATGTATTCATTCATTTCTTTCTGAACTACAATATGAATGCCATAAAAGCAAAAACTTTGTCTTGTGCACTGCTCTATCTTCAGAGCCTAGAACAGTGTTTGGCACATAGTAGGTACTTAATAAATGTTTGTTAAATAAATAATTTTGTGAATGCATATCTGACATAAAACAGGCAATCTCTTATTTTAGTCTATCATCTTACTTGACAAAATATATCTGGACCCTAACTTCCTACTGAAGTTTGAGGAGCTAATATGGAGTATGAAAAAAATAACGCTTCAAAATGTAGATGTTTAAACTTAGTTTTTACAAATCATATTTTGTCTAAGAACTGCTGGCAGTGGACGAAGCTCTCATTCTATCACAGGGTTGACTTTTTGATCTGCCAGAAACATTAAGTAAGATAAATGAGTGTATAATCAGTTTTTGAGTGCCCATTGTATTGTGTTTTATAATGCTAGTTAATCATTGCTACATGTTAAACAGAGATTACTAACCCCAATTTTCAAAGGAGGAAGCTGAGGCCAAAGAAGATGAGTCATTTCACCAATGGTGCAATGAAATAAGTCACAGTCTGAATTCAAACCCAGGTCTTCAAACTCTAAGTGCAGTGCTTTCTCCATAGGTTGATTCATTAATTTTAAAAATGTTTATTGAGTAGCTACTATGCTCCAGGTTCTGTTTTTTTGTTGTAGGGTACATAGTGGTGAATAAAACAGAAGAAAACATCTTCATGCTTTATTATATTCTAGTGGTGGTGGCAAGAGAGAAAATTTACAACAAATTGACAAGTAAAAACTATATGAGACGCCTGATTAGATGGTGACAAGTGCTAAGGAGAAAATGAAGCAGAAAAGGAGATATGGCATTCTGTATGGGGTGTTGACAGTGGTGGACTTAATATTTTAAATAAAGTGCTTAGGGAAGACTTCACTGAGAAGGTGACATCCAATCTGCAATCATCTGGGGGAAGAGCATCCTTAGCAGGCGGAAGAAGTGTAAAAGCTCTGAGGCTCCTGTGTGCTTGTGTATGTGAAGAAAAGCAAGAACCTGGTGTGTCTGGCATGGAATGACCACGGTGGAGAGTGGTAGGAGATCAATGTCAAGCAGGTAAAGGGGAGGGAATTCAACAGCTTGGATTTTGTAGGACTTTGGTTTTTACTGTGAAGGAAATAGGATGCTGTTGGACAGTTTTGATCAGGGAAATGAGGTGATAATTTATGTTTTAAAATGATCTTGGGATTTATGTTTATTGAACAGATTTGGCTTGAAAGACCAAAAGTTTAGTGTTATCCATCTTCAGTTTGAGATGCCTGACATATCAAGTGGAAATATTGAGCAGACAATTGGATACAGAGTTTGGAATCCAAGGGAGAGGCCTGAGTGGTGATACAAATTTGGAAATTGTCAGCAGATTGATGGTATTACATTTACAAATGTATTACCAAGTAATACATTTGTATGAAAACACCTAGGGAATGAGGGAAGATGGGGAAGAGGTACAAAGATTGAAATCTGGGGCTCCAACGTTAGGAAACAGCAAAGGAGCCTGAGAGGAGCATCTTGTGAGGTAGAAAGACAACCAGGAGAATGAGGTTGTCCAAGAAGCCAAGAGAAGCAAATGCTGAAAGGAGGAGGGAATAGTCAATTATGTAAAATGGTTCAGAACTGGAGTGTGCAGAAGGGAGAGAAGAGAGAAAAATACTTGTGTATATGTCCTTCTGTTTCAACTAAGAAAGTTTTCTTCCTCCCCACATCCTCTGTAAGTCCGGCCATGTGATGATGTAAGGTGATGGACTGGGTTGGGCGCCATGGTTGACTTGTTTTTGGTATGTGTAATCCCCCTGTCCCTCCTCTGCCCGGATTACTGATGATCCTGGCGAGGAACATTTCCATGGGGATGTATGCATTTGCTATGTCTGGCTTGTAGACAAGTAAATATAAATGCTGCTTTATCAATTTACAGTACAATTGCTTAGTGGCCAAAAGCAGAGTTGGAAGCCTGCCTCCAACTGTCTTCAGGATAGAGGCCAATCTCCTTAACATGCCATATCAGCCTTCATCAGATGTCTTTATCCCACTTCTGCACCTCCACCGCCTTACCCCACCCCTCCTTCCTACACCATAAAATGCCTATGCTCCATTCACGCTGGACTTCTGCTCACCTCTAGATGCACTGTGCTCTTCTATGCCTCTGCCTTTACCCATGCTATTCCTTATGCTTGCAATGCCCTACCCTGCTTTTGTGCTCAGGAAGCACTGCTGGTCCTTGGAAACCCAGTTCATGTGAAATTTCCACTGTGAAGTCTTCCTGATCCTTAGGCTGGAGCACTCATTCCTTTCTCTGCTACCCCGTCTCCTGTTGGATTTACATATTGCATTGAAATTGTTTATATGTCTGACATTTCTCAAAGGATTTTCAAGGTTCTTACTTATCTCAGTATCCCCTACTTTGCCTGGCACAGAGCAGTTACTTAATGATAATAATAGTGACTTTAAAAAACTCTATAGGATGCTTGTCTTTGCACTAAGTGCTTTTGCATGTATTTTCTCTTTTATCCTCATAACAACTTTCTGAGGTAAGGTTTATTATTTTCCCATATCATAGTTGAAGAAACTGAGGTTCACAATGGTTATGAAATTGCCACTAGATTTCAAATAGGTTATATAAACTAGATTTCAAATCCAGTTGATTGCAGGGTTTGAGTACTTAATTTCTGTTCTGTACACTTAAAGGAGAAAGGAATAGAAGTTGTTTTTCCCCCCCTAGGGTCCAAAACTCCCATATTTTTGTCTTTCATTAATTTCTAAGTGAATGTGCCTTGCATTTACCATCATTCTAAATGGTTATGTGGCATCCTTTCCCCTTTCGCATGTATTACAATAGTCCTGTTTGTTTATCCAGGAAGTGTTCAATAGTGATCTGTACCCTGGGCACACCCAGACAGGCAGCTATAGCCCTGCCCGATTCCAGGCAAAGGCTCTGAGTAGTTAGGTGTGTTGGGGTGGGAGGGGGGTGAATCAGTGAGTAAGCTGGGCTATTATATTGCACAAGTCCTAGAGGAATTACTCTCATTGTGATCTCATGTGTGTGTTTTTCTGTTTGTTTGTTTGGCTGCACTACACGGTATGCGGGATCTTATTTCCCTGACCAGGGATCGAACCTGCGCCCCTTGCAGTGGAAGCGGGGAGTATTAACAACTGGACTGCCAGGGAAGTCTGTGATCTCATGTGAGTTGTGCACTGAAGGCAGATGGTAGAAAGAGATGGGTGAGTTTGATGGTCAGTTGTATGTGTCCATTTGGCTAGGCTGTGATTCCCAGTTAATCAAACACTCATGTGGGTGTTGCTGTGAATGTATTTTGTAGATCTGTTGAACATCTACAGTCAGTTGATTCTAAGTAAGAGGAGATTATCCTGAAAAATCTGGGTGGGCCAGATCCAAAACGTTGAAAGGCTTTGCGAACAGAGCTGAGGTTTCCCTGAGGAAGAAGAAATTCCACCTGCTGACTGCAATGTCAAGCTCCTGCAAGAGTTTCCAGCCTGTCCTTCCTTCCAGCCTGCCCTAAGGATTTCAGACTTGCCTGGCCAGCCTCTACAACTGTGTAAGCCAATTCCTTGCAATAAATCCCTCCCTCTCTCTCTCTCTTTCTCTCTTTCCTTTTATCTCTATCTCTATCTATCTCCCATTTCTTTACATATATATCCTACTGGTTCTGTTTTCGCTGGTGGAACCCTGACTGATTACAGTGAGCAAATCAAAAGGTGTCTCTAAGAGAAGTTAGAGAGAAAAAGCAAGAGAAGAATATAATATTATATTAGATAATATGAAGAATGGTCAACGAGTGGAATTGGAGGATTAATTGTCATCCTTTAAGACTGCTTGGATGTTTCCTCATCTAGTCCACCATCCTTTGCCTCATAACCTGGGCAGTTATTCTTCTTCTGTCTTGCTTATTGCCTCCTAGCATGGTATTGAAGTTGCATACTGACATGTTTGTGATTCCCCCACCCTCCTTCTCCATCCCCTGGTATGTGAGTTTTGAGACTCAGGGTATAATTCTTTATCCCTGGCACATAGCTTAGTTCTTGACTCATATTAGGGGTGAGTAAACGTTTGTTGATAAGTGAGTGAGAGTTCACAGCTTTAGGTGCTCAAAGATGCCCCACCCAGGCCATTCTATGGGCCAGGGAGGGCTTTCTGGAGGAAGCAGCCACTGAGAACCAGCAGAAGGGAAACCCCAGCCAGTTTTTATGACTCTTGTTTCCCTCTACCCATTTGTTGGTGCCTTCAGGAGCACACAATTTTCTGGACCCCCTTCTCTGTAATGTGGTCCTATTAACATATTTACAGCACCCCTAGGAGACGGCAGTCAGTGCCTCTCACTTGGTACTGCTGCACTGAAACACCCACTGGCCACTTTACACACACTGGCACTCTCACAAGGGTATCTTGATATCTTGAGGGGCTTGTGGATATTTTCATCTTCACTAGAGACATTCCTTGTGCTCCTTTTATCCTTCTCCATGTTGGCACCAGAGTTTGAACCATTTCCAGAGGACACAGATGTGCTGGATGGTGTACTCTCTTTGCAAGATGAGATGTAAGGACCTTTCCCTGCAGGAAAAAGAGAGCAGAGGTTCTTCTGGAGGGAGAGCACCCACCGTAGGGATGCTCTGAGGGGCCAGGTGTTGACTTTTTCCTGCAGATAGACTTTCCCCTCTGACAGTCTAGAAGTGTGACTTACCTCCTGGTAACGATAGGGAATAGAAGACATGAAACCCTTTCTTCCTTCCTTCTCTCAAGGATCTGCTTCTTTTGAACTTATTTTTTGTGTGTGTCTGCTTCTCATCTCTTCTTTGTTGGAAGCAAAAGGAAACAAGAACTTCAGGCTTATTTATTGAATAAAGAATTGTTGAAAAAACTAAAATTGATAATAAAGATGAAAATATAATTGGAGAAATGGCTAATTCTAGGACTGGGGCAGGAAATAATATAAGATGAACCTGGTGAGTCTTGTAGAGCCCCCAAATAAGGAAGGTCTGAACAAATGAACAAAAAAACAAAAAAAGAACTAAAAACCAAACCTACATTGATTTGTATTATGTCAAAGGGGCACAGGAGTCAATTGAAAGAGATGCCAATGCCAAAGCTGGAAATTTTTGGACAACAAAATAAACAAAGTAGTATTGGATTATAACCCAAAGTATAAAATAAATATCTGTAAGTCCACACTGATATAGATAAATGATTGAATAAATAGGTAAATGGGGGAGAAGAGACAAATCTCCCATGCAGAAGACGTCCAAATAAGTTGTGCAGATACTCCACCCTCGTGGAGGGGGGCATAACTCCTCAATTCTTAAGTGTGGACTGTATATGTTTGTTTCCTTGAAAAATGCATACAGTACAGAAAGGGGAAAAAAGAGTAACTTTATAGTGGATAAACCTGACAAACACTACTTTAGCCAGGTGACCAAGGTCAACTTCAAAATAATTAGTTCTGTTGATTGTATGTACCCCTTATAAGACTGTGGTAAAAATGACCCTTTACCTCTGTGATCTTCCTCCCCCAAACCCATAATCCCAAACTGGACAAGAGAAAAACATCAAATTCCAGTAGAGGGCATCCTACAACACACCTGACCAGCACTCCTTAAAACTGTCAAGGTTATTAAAAACAAGGAAAATAGATAACTAATAAGGACCTACTGTATAGCACAGGGAACTCTACTCAATACTCTGTAATGGCCTATACGGGAAAAGAATCTAAAAAAGAGTGGATATATGTATATGTATAACTGACTCACTTTGCTGTACAGCAGAGATTAACACATCATTGTAAATCAGTTATACTCCAATAAAAACAAACAAACAAACAACAACAACAAGGAAAGTGAGAAACCGTCATAGTCAAGATGAGCCTAAAGGGACATGATGACTAAGTGTAATGAGTGTGGTAGCCTTGTGGGATCCTCTAACAGAAAAAGGACATTAGGTAAAAACTAAAAAAAAATATGTTAATAAATTCTGGACTTTATTTAATAATAATGTATCAATATTGGTTCATTAATTGTAACAAATGTACCATACTCATGTAAGATGTTAATAATAGGGTATACTGGGTGAGGGGAAGGTATATGGGAACACTCTGTACTATTTGCTCAGTTTCTCTGTAAATCTAAAACCTTTCTAAAAGAAATCTATTTTTAAAAAAAACCTTAGGAGAAGAAGAGGGAAAAAAGCATAAGGGCCTGCTCTGGTGGTATAGGTGTGTAGAATTAAGTGCATGCACACACACATACACAGACCAACACTTTACGACAATCTGCTGAAATAAAGGCTAAGATATTGCATAGTAATTATGATATGTCACCTACCTCTTACCTGACACATTGTCCTATTAAGTCATTGGCTACTGGAGCTTGGTTATTGATTCTCATGGCCATGATCTCTTGGAGAGAGAGGAAAGGGGTGCTGTGCCTACTTGGAATGCTTTCCTATCTTCTTGAAATCTTCCTGTTGTTTAAAGTTCTATTTATTCTGGTTAAGATAGTATGAAGAAAGAGTATATAGAGAGTAAGTAGCTCAAAGCCTGAATGCTTAGGATCTCCTAACCCTTACTCTTCAAATTCACAATCTCCTTGTATGAAGAGGAGAGGAGGTACTCTGTTGGAGGAGAATATCACTTCATATGAAGTTTAATAATCCCTCTTGACATGTTCTATTCGGTTTGATCCAGCAATGGTTCCAAACCCTAAGAATGTTAAATCAAATTACCGGAAACAACAGAAGTTTGACAAAATGGTCCCAAAAAAATGAATAAACAAACAAACAAAATGAAAGGGGACATTTTGGGACTTTAGTTTTAGGGTCAGCTGGGTCTACATTGAGAATTAAGAGGAATGGAAGGGCTGTTGAAGAATTTACCAGAAAACAGTTTATATGGACACATATTTTTGATACCAAAGTCAGGA
This sequence comes from Hyperoodon ampullatus, assembly GCF_949752795.1. Lineage (NCBI taxonomy): Eukaryota > Metazoa > Chordata > Mammalia > Artiodactyla > Ziphiidae > Hyperoodon > Hyperoodon ampullatus. Next base: position 170,371,379 of record NC_136914.1, read on the forward strand.
CACAGGGCTGGCAAATATGAGAGAGTTTATGGGACAAAGAGATGAACACTTTCAGCTGAGGGTGCCTTGGGAAATCCGGGTCACAGAGTCAATGAAAAGTGAAGAGGTTAGGAAATGGCAAAGTCAGACAACTAAGTAAAGGGGAAATAAGCTGTTGATCCTACAAGCCGTGCTTATCTTTTGTGATTGATGTGCATAACTTCCAAACCAATATCCTTTCTTTTTTCAAATTAACTGAACTCCTATTTTATTGTGTGGAAATATGCCTAGCTACAAAAGGCATTTCTCAGCCTCCCTTTCAGCTATGAGTAGCCATGTGACGCAGTTCTGGACAATGAGATGTAAGCAGAAATTCCTGGGAGGGGCTTCTGAGAAATTCTTTGAAAGGAGCAGAATTAGCTGCTCTTTGTCCTTTCCCTCTTTGCAACTGAAACACTGACTCAAAATTTGATATGAAGGAACAGTCTTGGCACAAGGCGGCAGCATGAGAAGGGAAGACACCTGCAAAGGAAGAGTGAAGACGAGGGAAAAATTAGAAAGAACTTAGATCCTTGAGGGCATCAGAGTGTTACCATTCATTCTTCGACACCTAAACTCTGGACTCATTTTATGTGACAAAAATGAAGCTTCTGAATGGTTTAGGTTGCTATTTTTATGGTTTTCTTTCCAGCTGACCCCAACTTTAACATAGACCTCTTAATGAGAGCTGTTTTTTTGCATATTACCAAATTCTTCTATGCAATGTCTGAGAGCAGGAACTGTCACCACTAATAGGATCTCTGCTCTACCCCATTCAGAATATAAATCTTCCTGAGTAGACATCAAATGAAGTTGGTGTTGTCATTTGGTTTCTGTCCTACTGAAAATGACAGCCCGGTGGCTAAGAGACCGTACTGCGGACATAACGTGTAGCAACCACTTAGTCGCCATCAGCTTGTGTAATCTCTGGCAGCTCTCTTAAACTTTTGGTACCTCTGTTTCCTCATAAACTAAATGGGGTTAACAATACCTATCTCATAGGACCGTTCTGAAAATTGAATGAGATACGTTGTGTATAAAATTTAGCATGGTTCCTGGCTCATAAATACTTAGCAGTAAATGGTGGTTATCATTTCAATTTGGTTTTTTCTAAATCTTTGAAAATTGTAAAGAGTTATACAAGTATATTATTCTTCCGATTATAACTGGGCCAGTTATTAAGCTATTGCCTTTCAGCTCCAAACCATCTTTCTAGGTTCAGCTCAGCAATGTTGGTGCTAGGACTCTGCAAACCACATCCAGCTTTGCCGCCAGTTCCCTTTTCCTCTTCCATCAGGGGGCACTAGAGGGAGATGGCCAGGCTGGAGGAGGAAGCCACGCTCCTTCCCGTCTGCTTTCTGTTGGCTTCTGAGCTCTTCCTGTTCCTATGAGCTGCGCTCCAGCAGTGCTTTTCCATCCCGCGGCGGCAGTTCCTTCCTGAAGTCAGAATTGAATCCAGTTTGCAGTTCCTCTGACACTTTCAAATACTGTGCTTCATTTCAGTCACTGGCACCAGTCACACCCCCTTTTTGTTTATATATTTATGTATGCATGCATTTATTTATTTTTCACACTTCTCCATCAGATTTATTTATTTATTTTTGAAAGGAATGGATTTTGAGAAGAAAAAACATGGGAAATAGATGAAAATTACAAATGTAGGCTGCTTTGCTAATTGTTTTATAACCACAAGAAATTAGAGTGCCCTGTTCAAAACAAGATGATGAAATCTCAAAGATCGAGGTGTTCCTTTAGGCGAGGATAAGATTTCAGTCTCTGGTATTTGGAATTTAGGCTGCAGTCCTTGCTTTTGGATAGATCACCGGGTGTGTGGTACAGTCCATGTTTCTAACCAGATCTGAACAGAAGAATGGCCACTTGGCTCAGGTAGGAGTAGATCAAGTGTTTAGTTACAGGGGTCGCGTAAGTACCGAAGTTCCTTCTGCGATGCTGTGCCGGGTTGGCTTGTACTTGTCAAATGTCCTTCTCAGTGTTATATTTCTCCAACACCTGGGTAGCACGCTCCACCAAGCCCGTTGCATCTCCTCCGACATATCTGCATTTTTGATCACGGCCTTTCGGGTACACGTGGTTACCACAGAGCAGAGGCTGCCTCACCCTGCGGGGCCCCTTCTCCAGGCTACTAAGTTTCAGTAATTCCAGCTTCTTTGTTCCTCAGCCCTAGGGATGTTAGCGGTTTCCTGCAGTTGCTACCTCTGTGCCAGAGCCAGCCCATATTGGCTCGCAGAGTCTATTGTTAAATTTTCAGGAATTTTGCAAGTGAGATGGTAAACTGCTGGTAGCTGGAAATCTGCCATACTGGGAGTATTTACACCATGAAAATTGGCAAATGCTACAAATCAGATTTCCCCAACCAGAGATCTGGTTGTAAACACTTAGCAGCGCACCACAAATTAGAGTTCTCCTTTTACTCCTTCGGTTACCTAGTTAATTACTTTGTATCTAGTTAAGAATACTTTATATTCATTTCTCTCTATTCAGTTAACTGGTGTGGTTTCTGTATCCTGGATTGACCCTGAATGATACATTACCTTGTAGAGTTGTGCCTCTATCAAACCCAGTTGTACTCCAGGAAAACTGGTGTGTGTAGTTTTGTTCTGTTTTGACAAATATCTTCTGTAAAAAGCACCTAACACCTAGAATTTTATAAATAATCAATTAACATGAGTTGTGTCACTAACATTAGTTAACATCAATAACCTGAGTTGCTGCTGGTTCAGAGACTCCAGTAGTCATGTGGAAAGCTATCCTGCCTGTTTTAGGATACAGTTTGTAATTCTTTTTTCTGTATAGAAGGGAAGGAGATATAGCCAATAACCACATTTTGCTGAGCAAGGAGGATGGCACGTTTCTTGAAAAAACCAAATAAATAAAATCCTGTTCTCAACATGTTAGGCTAAAAGGAAAAACATTTCCTATTCTGGCACTTGTATAGATTGGGTCAGATTTCTAAAAAGCAAGGTATATTCGATATCTCTGATTCCTTAAGATATACGCTCTGGCTCTTGATAACTATATACTTTCTGTTAAGGTTTTCAAGCTCCATTTTAACTGCAAAATTTTGCTTATTCGACTTGGAACAACCTTCCGTTGGCTCTCCAAAGCTTTGATCTTCCTCAACATGTGTATGAGACTCCACAAAGTTATATTCTGAAAAAAGATGCCAACTTTCCAACATAATTTCAAAATAACTTGTAAGAAAAAGCAAACTTTTCACACAAATCCTATATTTAAAGATGCCTCCCTTCCAATAACATTCATTAAGCGACCATCTGTTTGTCTTTGATTATCATCTGGACCACTAATAAGCGAGTTTAATCTGATCAGTGTTATTTGCACGCTACTTCTAAATTTAGTGCCTTTCAAAGAAGTCAGCAAGGCTGGTCTCCAGGAAATATTGCCTTTGATGTAACATCTGGTTTTCAAGGAATTTCTATGTAGTGCCCAACCGGGGGGTGGACCAAAGAGCAAAGAGAAATCAAGTGACTTGCCCAGAGTCACGTAATGAGTTAATGACTTAACCTGGGTTACCTGCAGTTTCTATCTGTGGCTAAAAGTCCTAGCCTGCTTGTTTCTATTCTGTATGTTATGTAGATACTGAACATGTAGACATAGCTATTCCCTTCCCTGCATTCACGAATGGATAAATGTGTGTATCCGTAAGACTGGTTATAGATTTATTGATATTTATTTGCATCTTTCTATTTGGTGTTTCCTCTCTATATTTTGAGAAGAAAGGAAAATTCCCTGCATTATCCTCCCCTTTAGTAAAAAAAAATTATTGGAAGTAACAGTGAATTGTTATTGACTGCAAAATCTTCTCTAGAAGTGAACTGACCTTTTTCCTTGCAAGGGAAGTGGAAGGTTAAACTGTATGGACAACTCACTTGATTTGAGGGAAACTGAAAGACATCATCACAGGCATCATCAGCATTCAACCTTTCTCCCTTCTCTTTTGTCTCCTCTATTTTTCTCTCCTTTCTCCTTCCCTGGGCTGGAGATCACAGAGCTGTCAACACCTTAAATGCATGATTATAAAGAAAGTTCAAGGTTATGATGCTTTATTATAAAAGCAATTCTTTTTGTTACTTTACTGGGTCAATATGTTTTATAATTGATATGTGATTTTAATATCCTTATACTAATTATAGCATAATATATTCAATCTAATTAGTGCTTATAGCTTTAAAGGTATTTTCACATTTATGGTTTATTTTAATCTTCTCAGGTTTATATTATAAAACAGTTTGTATTTTATGTATGCTTAGAATTGTTTTTCCATAACCTAAAGGACCACTCCAATTTTTGTACAGCAAAGCATAACTTAATATCTTATAAATTAAAAAAATTAAAATTTTAATCTGACAAATTGGGGTTGAAGTCTCAGCTCTACTGGCTATGTGACCATGGGCAACTCACTAGATCTTTCTAACCTTCAATGTCCTCATGTGAAATACCTATCTCATAACACTGAGAGAATGAAATGAGATTATGTGTAAAGCTGTTAGCACAATGCTCTGATATACGTTAAAAGTTCAGGAAATAGTCGTCAATTTTCTTTCTTGTTCTTTTTTTTTTTTTCTATAAAGTACATTAGTCTCCTGTGCTTGTTTTTGCCTGACTCTTAGAGATTTTATGAAAATCACAATCACATAGCGGAGTGAGAGAGGATCTTGGGAAACTGAGAAACCTGGATTAGAAGATTAAATGAAATGGTGTGTTCGCGACTTTTGCGTTTGGCTGGACAAGATCCATTCCCTTTGCTTTGGGTAATGCCACACTGGTTCCCTTTAAGGGAGTTCCTTTTGCTTTTTTTTTTGTGGAGTCTTAGGAGTACAGTCAGAGAACTGACAGGCCTTGCCTTAGCCAAGGGCTGAGCATGAGACCTAAGCCATTGCAATTGCGCCATCTCTTTTTTTAGGACTTTGATCCTGGTGAAATAATGCAAGGGCAGGAAAATTGTTAAAGTCACTTGGGGCCTTGTAGCGACTACCCATCAGAGAGGTCATAGTACGCTGAGTGGCTAAGAGCAAGACTCAGGAGCCAGATAGCCTGCGTTCAAATCCCTTACTACCTAAATGACCATAGCTAGGGCGAGTTACTTAACCTCTTTCTTAAAAAAAACTTATGAATTGTTTATTTCTGGAATTTTTCTTTTAATGTTTTTGTTTTTTTAAATTTTATATTGGCATATAGTTGATTAACAGTAATGTGTTAATTTTAGGTCTACAGCAAAGTGATTCAGTTACATATATACTTGTATCTATTCTTTTTTGAATTCTTTTCCCATTTAGGTTATTACAGAATATTGAGCAGTTCCCTGTGCTGTACAATAGGTCCTTGTTATACTTAACCTCTTTATGCCAAGTTTCTTTATCTCTACAATGGAGTCATTAATAGTACCTAACTCATAGGGTTGTTATGAGAATTAAATAAGTTAGACTATCTAAAGGGTTTAGGATATGCCTAGTACCGATTAAATACAGTATACATTATAACTGCAGCTTCTAATACTGGAACTATTATTACTCTGTTCTTGCCTTGAGACATCCAGACATACCTTCCTTCCTGTTCTTCCCCGATCCTGGTTCTCCAGCCTTCCCTTTGATTCTGAGGGAGCTACCCTAAATCCCTTTAATAAACTTCTTTACTGCCTAAAGTAGCCAGAGCTGGTCTCTGTTCCTTGCAACCATATGATCTTAAGTAATAAGAATGGTCCTGACAAACCATGACATCCCATCTCCTCTTTTTATAGATTTTTAATATAGATTAGAAGACTAAATGAAATTCCTTGGGTGAGCTCACTTAGCACATAAATAGCAGTATTTGGATTAGTGTCTGGCTATACTGACAACTACTTGTGGACTTTGTCTCGTGGACCAAGATTATGCTTAATTTGTCCTTATTCTTTTCTTTCTTTATAACAACCCCACCCCAGATCCTTAGTTGTTACTGAAACTTGGCTAATTTCTTTTACACATTATTTTTAAATACAGTCATCACCTCTGTCATTTAATTGTTTTTTTACACTCGACTTGACAGACCAAGGCATATACAACTTGGGTTTCACTGCTAATATTTAGGGACTAATTAGGACTCGAAAGACAGTTGGTCCTTTCCCCATACTCCTCTCCACTAGTCATACTCCTGTCTTTTTATTTTGAAAAGTCTTATTGGTTGATTCATTCATTTGTTGCTTCATTCACTCATATATTCATTTAATCAGTTGACACTTACTGAGCATCTATAATGTGCTAGGAACCGTTCTAGGTCCTGGAGATATGGCAATGAACAAAGCATAGTCCTTTACTGCAAGGAGCTTATATACCCAGTGGGTTTAGGAATACATAAATATAATTATAATAGTATGTTATACAATGATAAAAACTATCAAGGGTAAGGGGATGGAGAGGGGAGGCTCTTATTTCATATAGGGTATTGAGGAAGCAACATTTGAACACAGAATTGAATGAAGTGAAGATGGGAACCCTGTGAATATCTGTGGGAGGAACATTCACTGAGATGGGCATATACTTGGGATGTTTGAGGAATAACAAAGAGGTCAGTATGGCTAGAGGACAGCAAATAAGAAGAAAGGTAAGATCTGAGGGGTAGCAGGGGCAGGTCATGTAGGGCTTTGAATTCATAGCAAGAACTCTGGATTTTTTTCCAAGTGTGCAGGTAACAGTGATGTCTTGGAGCCCATGAGATCAGACTGTTAGCATTTTTTCCCAACCTTGTATTTGGTGATTTCACACAGGTTATTAAACGTTGTCAAGCATAATACCGGATGGGACGCTCTTGGATTGTTAAGAGGAGGAGAGTGGCACAATCTCATTTATCTTTTAGAAGGATCACTCTGGCTGCTCTATGGAGAAAAATTTGTAAGAGGCCAAGAGTGGCTGCAAGGAGACCAGTTAGGAGTCTACTGCTATAGTCCTGGGAGTGTTGATGGTGGCTCAGAGTTTGGGAGTAGTGGTAGGTTATGCAGGAAATAGCGGAATGTAGGATATATTTTAGAGATAGAGTGACAATAGAAGCTGAAGAATTAAATGAAGGTGTGAGTGAAAGAGAGGAGTCAATAGTGACTCCAAATTTGGGTTCTGAGCAAATGGCTTAATAGAGGTACTGATTCCTGAGATGGGGAAGCCTGGGGAAGTGATAGATTGGGGTAGGAACTTATATCCAAAAGTTGTAGTATGGATCTGTTTCCAGAGTAGAAAAAACCCGAGGAAGAGTAAGCATTGTTAAAAGACTGTACAAAAAGGAGGTTGAAACTAGGAAGCTGTCAGTTGTCCAGCTTATTGTTGGGAATGAAGAATTGTAACTGAAATCCTTGAGGGCATGTATTAGGCTATTAGACAAAGAGTCAGTTCTTAGGTATAAATAGGTTTCTACCTACCATTAAAAATATACCTCTTGCATAAAGACCTTGGACAAACATATATACAGAAAAACAATTAATTATTACCTTTCTAAGCCTAAGCCAGATTCTCTCAATGCCTAAAGAAATTATTAATTATAAAGTTTTACTGAACAATTCACCCTGACTCATTTGGGCCACACTATTACAGTGGTGAAAGAATAGAATAGTGGTTAAGAGAACAGGTGCTGGAGCTCAAATGCCTGGGTTCATATCGCAACTCTGTCCATTCCCAGCTGTGTGACTTTGGGTGAATTGAGGGAGCAGTCTCTATCTGTAACTTTTGGGTCTCTCGGCAGAGGGGAAATACACATGGCTAACCATGTGTTAATTCTTAAAACTTCTTTTCAAAGGTGACAAACGTGACTTACATTCCATTGGCCAAAGGCAGTTATATGGTCAAGCCTGACCTCAACAGGTTAGGTGTATTTAATCTTCTCAAAGAGATGGCAACACAAATCACAAGACAAAGACTGATTTCAGCCTCCTTCAGAGATTAACAGCGAGTACTTTGAGCAACAATACAGGCTACTTGAGGGTAGTATAGGTACAGGATAATATAATACATGGACCTCATCTTTAGCATCAAATGACTTATGACCTTAAAGCCCTGGTTCTATGTTTATTATTACTGATGGCATCAAGATTCTTTTCAAAAATGAAAAATTCTCATTAACACCTAGAAGGAACAGACCAGAGAATCATATTCCTGGCAGCTAATTAGAAGAGAATGGCTTTCCAATCTCAGGACATTAGATTGTGCTATAATAGTAAATTTCTTTGGAGGGCCTGTGTTTCTGTGGGTTTAGGGCCTGGATTTTAGAGTGGGTAGCTGCTGCTTGGATGTCTACCCTGGCGGCCCCACAGGCATGGTATAACAATTCTGCCACTCATCCCATCCCCTGGGTCTCATCGTTTTTTTGTGAAACAAAGTAGACCACTTGTCATCCCCTTGACTGACTCACAGTCATGTTGTGAGGATTAATGAGTTAAAGTTTGTAAAATGTCTTCAGCTACTGAAAGGTGATAAATAGAAGGCATAATTTTTGATATTTTCCCATCTTTATTTAGACTTGAAAGGCCTTTCTAGTCACTTTTGAGATTCTGACATAATCCAGCTACTGTGGTGAATTTCTTTGTTTTACCTCTCTTCTGTTTGACATTTTCCTACCCTCATCCCATCACAGTGACTTTAAAGAAAGAATGTCAAGTTTAACCTTTTACATCTCCATCTGTTGAGATTTTTGGCTTGTCTTATTGTTATTTTGTGTATTTTATTCTACCATTTACAAGACGGTGCTCTCAGACCTATGCTATTAGCTAAGTAACACAGAGGTATAAAGGGCAAACTGTAGTCACATGTTTATTCTATATAGTGCCTGGTAAGTTTATAGGGTGGCCCAGTGATTAACCAACATCATTCACAACCACAGGCTTTCAGGGAGTGAGCTGTCAATTGGGAAGTCACATTACTAATTTAAAACAGAGTTCAAAACAAATGTTTATTATTAACATAGTCAACACATTACCATATAGGAACTCTCGTCCCTGGCTTTGAGCAGATATCATAGAGAGAGAAGACAGTTGAGAGAGGAATATTCTGTGTACATGTTGTCATTACAGGGGTGTCATTTAAGTTTGCACTATTGTGTTCACTGTGATTTTGCCTGTGGGATACAGAAATTAACTGTAACGCTTCTCTCGTCAGGCAAATTGGGTTTCTCTCAAGAACATGCATATAGATGGCTTCCATTTTCACATTTTTTTGCTTATTGCTTCTGTAAGGACAGACCTCTCTGCAGATTCGTGTTTCACCTTTAAAACTTGTTTCTGCAAAACTGACTTGCATTAGACTAACTTCAGTCATGAGTTATTTGGCTTTCCTTTAGCACTAATGGAGGTATCATACCATACAGTAGATAATGCCATTAAAACCCTAGTTTATATAAAACCCTATTATTATAGTAAAGTCCAAGAGTTACATGTAAAATATGAATCAGAAGATCAAGGGTTCAAGTTTTGGCTTATTCCTATATCCAGTCAACAGACATTTATAAATTGCTTTTCAGAAGTCAGACGTTATGTTTGGTGCTGGGTGCATTCTGCCCCTTGACCAGGGAGTTCCTTTGGGCAAATCACTGGGGCTTTTAAGCCTCAGTTTCCTATCTGTAAAATGGGAATAATACACTTTATCTTGTTAAGAGGACCTGTTTTAATTTTCTTTTGGTTGCAAGCTCCGGAGTCCCATTATTCCTGTGCCTTTAACCCAGCAATGCACTAACTCAGTACTAATAGGATGAGGCCTCAAAATTAAATCCTTGAAATCTTTTGCTTCTTACCCACTTTGGTCCTTGACTTAAATTGTTGTCCTGCATTTACTGTGCTCCTGATCTTTCTGTGTCATCTAACATTGTTAGTTGTAAGTAAAATCCTTGGCATAGGTTTAAGATTTGGCCTCTTGAGTTGACACTTGGCTTTTTCTCTCCATCACTTGTGATAACCTTGGTGTACTACACAGGCTGATCAAAGCTTGTCTGATCCTGACATCCAATCTTGCAGTTGACCTGCTGAATTTTTGACTTGGTTGAGCCTGCTCTGGTCTGCTTTAAGGGGATATTTCATAGATATGGTCTCAGCCTCATTGAGAGGAGACCAGAAAGTGTTAGCATGGTCATCAGGGCTCTGTTTGGACGGGTCTAGTGAAAGAACTGGAGTCTTATTCAGAACCTGCAGCAGAGCCAGTTGTACGGTTATTCCCCAAAGTGTTAAGATGATGCCATGGCTTGGTGAGCTTATGAGAGTCTAGGGATTATTTTAGTACAATGGATACGAAACCCATAGGACAAATCTACTGTCTCTGTTTGTTGTTGCATCTTAGAGGGAATGGATCAGAAAATAAGTGGCTGTTAGCCTACAGGTTGGAGTGTTCAAGTTCACTGCAGAGAGGGACCAGGAAAGGCAGGTATTAACATTTTGTAAACTATACAAATGTGGGTGCCATCATTACCAACACTATGTGGCAAAAAGCAGGTACTGAACAGGTATTGGCTCAATAATATCCATTGCTTTTATTGCTTAGTTTTTTTAAATTGATTTTTTGGTTAGTGACTCATATGTTTATTAGGAAATGTTCTTATGTCTACTATACATTCTTATTTCAAAGCCTTATTTTTTCTCTCCAGAGAGATCTGGCAAAGTTGTCTAGTGCTGGTGGTATGGTAGCTAGTACCATGAAAGAGCTAGTTCATGTAAAGCCCTAGGAACAGGGAGGATCAAGAAGTTCCATGTAAATTTTTTTTTAATTTGGATATAAGTTACCTTTAAAATTTGAATCAGAAAGTTGGGGGTTCAAGTTTGGGCTTATTTCTATATCCAATCAATGAACATTTATAAAGGGCTTATTAGGTGTGGTACTATCTACCATACCACCCAGTACTATCTAGACTCCTGATTCACAGCAGTTTATTCAGTATATGGTGATTCAGTATAGGAGTGGGAGAAGTCGTGGATTCCTTTTATGAGCCATCTTTATATAATACAAATAATATTAATATAGTACAAATAATAGACTGGCCATGGTTTAGGCCTTCCTGGGAGAAAGTAATTTAATATATGTTAATTTCTACCTCACAAGCATTTTTTGAGAGTTAGAGATTAAATGTGTAGTTGCAACTCTGTTTCCTAAGGCTGACTAACTGCTTTTGTTCCTTGGCTGGAAGACTTGTTTAAAAGCCGAACAATATTAATGGCAATGTATATCATTAATCATTGCTCTAGCCTTGATTAAGCAAGTATTCTAAGTTGTTCAATGCATTATTCTATTTATGCTTCTAAAATCCTCTGTGATTGATCTTGGGCAAACTAACTACCTTCTCTGAATCATAATTTCTTTCCCTATGCTGTGAAAATGGCCATGGTTACCCTTCAGGATTATTATGAGGACTAAATGAAACCATGCAGTCCTTGAACAGGTATTTACTGAGTGACTCCTAGGTGTCAGGCACTGAGATATCTCCTAAGTATACAATAATGAAGCAAATTTTGACATTGTCCCTGCCCTCATGGAGATTACAGTCTAGGGAGGGAAACAGACATTAAATAATACAGATTGTTATTTAATTACAGTTGTGATAAGTGCTACCAAGGACCAGAGTACTATGAGAGAGAATTTCATTGAAACTGACCGAGAATGTGGAGTCAGGGAAGGAAGTTTCTCTTGGGAAGAAGTGTAAGACCTAAGGATGAGTAAAGAGAGGTGGGGAGACCCATGGAAGAACATTTCAGGAAGAGGAAATATAACTTGCTGTGAGAGGAGTTTGGCACCTTAATGCTGTGGTGGGATTTCAGTGGGCAAGAGTGAAAGGGATGCCTGTGACCTTGGGGAATTGTTACGGATCCGATGGTGTAGGGCTATGTAGGCTGTGTTGAATTCTGAATCTATCATAAGGATTATAGAAACCGTTGAAACACTTTAAGTAGATTTGAATTACATTTACTTTTTATTTGACTCTGATAGCACTGTGGAGAAAAGTGTAGAAGGAATCCAGAGTGGATGCAGGGAAACCATTTGGAGGCTACAGTAGCTGTCCAGGTAAGAAATGCTGGTGCTTTGGGCCTAGGGAGGTGTCCATGGAGACGGGGAGAAGGGATGCCCTGGTTATGGTAGGATAGGGAGAGAGGGGTTAAAGATAGTGCCCAGGTTTTCTGGTATGAGTCACTGAGTGAAAGGTGTTAGTGGTGTCTTTATTGAGAGAAGAGACACTGAAGGAGGAAAAGGTTTGGAGTAGACAGAGAATACTAAGTTCATTTTCAGACATGTTAAGTTGAAGGTGGCTGTGAGACATCCAGGTGAAGACACTAGATACACAGACAGTATATTGATATATAGGTTTAGAGCCCAGAAAAGACATCTGTATGGAGAACAGATTTTCTGAAATCGAAGTATAGTTGATATACAATGTTGTGTGAGTTTCACATGTAAGGAGAACACATTTGTGTCTTCGTTGCTGCGTGTGGGCTTTCTCTAGTTGTGGCGAGCAGGGGCTACTCTTTGTTGTGGTGCACGGGCTTCTCATTACGGTGGCTTCTCTTGTTGCGGAGCACAGGCTCTAGGTGCGTGGGCTTCAGTAGTTGTGGCACGGGGGCTCAGTAGTTGCGGTGCATGGGCTTTGTTGCTCCGTGGCATGTGAAATCTTCCCAGACCAGGGCTCAAACACATGTCCCCTGGATTCTTAACCACTGAGCCACCAGGGAAGCCCCAGGAGAACAGATTTTGATGTAGGAAGGATGGCAATTAAAGTCATGGAAAAGAGGAGGTGGCTTAGGGAAAAGGCATAGAGTAAGAAGAGAAGCCCTAGACTTAGGCTGTAAGGACCTAGGGCTAGGCTGTAAGGAATATCAATATTTAAAGGTTACATAGAGTAGGAAGGACAGGCCAAAGAGGCTGAGCTAGAATGGGAAAAAAGACAATAGGGAAATTAAGAGTGTGCTATCACAGCACCAAAGTAAAGGCAATTTTTAAGAAAAAAGGCATAAATGGGCCCATGCATATTTTTGGAATGATGGAAAATTTTTTTTAGAATTGGACTGTTGTGGTGATTCCATGATTCCATAAATTTACTAAAAAGAATTGAGTTTTATGTTTAAAATGGATGCATTTTATGGTAAGTAAATTAAACCTCAATATGCTGTGAAGAAAAAAAAAAGAAAGAAAGCATGGTAACCATGCTGACAGTCAAAGAGGGATTGAGACAGATAAAGACTAAGAAATATATATATTTTTTCCATCGAAATGAGACCTTCATTAGAAAGATGGAAGAAAGGTGGAAGGGTGTTTGGAAGGAGTCGAGAACTGAATGGATGGTGAAGAGTGGAGTCAGTGAGTGCTGACAACTTTGTAGACACTAAAGTGCTTTGAAAACTATAAATCACATTATGTTGTACTGAGATTTTTTTTTCTAAAATATAACAAGCTCTTTCCCTGGAACAGTGATTTCTAAAGTGGAGTACAAGAGGAAATATTAGACCTTGCAGATATTAATTTCATCTAAATAAGAGAAATTAGCTTTACTAATTTTTAACTTGCTGATTGACAGTGGTGTTCTCCCTTGGTCCACACTGGCTTTTTCATAAATGGTATTTATGGTGCTGGGGGAAAATGTGAGGGTCTCACAAAGTAGAGAGTGGACAGTGGTACTGACCTGGGCACTAACTTGTTTACTTCTAGTGAAATGTGGTATATTCCATTTTGTGTCTGGGTAAGAAGTTTCACATTATCAGGCTCTGATGAAGCAAACTTTCAAAAAATGGACAAGTTTCTTAAAAGTGTTCCTGTAATTAAACCATATTATCAAAGAGAATTTTAATTATTTAACTACAAAGAACAAGAAAATGCTCCCTCCCCTTCTAGTACAAGCTGTCACTTTGCAATAACAAAATAATGATTTAATCCGACCAGAAGTTGGCCAAAACACTTGAAACAGTTACAATGAATTGATATATGAATCTCTTCTACTGTTGTTAATAAACTTTGTCCTGTTTGTTTTCTATTGTGTATATTGTGCCTTTGCAAGCTATATTTTCCAGCTGTAAAGCAGCTATAAATCCATTAAAGCCAAATATTGAAATAAACTGGATTTAGAAGCAACCTTTAAATTGCTGTGTCGCAGTGTGAAGCCAAGGATTTTAGAAAAACCAAGCATAACCAATGCAGCTCTTGCATCAGAATTAATATTAATTATTTTTCTGATGTAGTAAAAAATACTTAGCATTTGTTTATGCTGTCCCTGCGATACTACTGTTTACCATCTTGGTCAGTCCAGGGCAGAGATTGTAAAGAAGGTAAAGTCTGTTTTTAATATTCACCTCCTCAGTTCTTGACAGAGCCTTTTTCCTCTAATCTAACCTTCTTCCTTAGCGCTTCCTAATCCATTCCTGAGGTTGGTTCTGCTTATTTCACTGGGCAGCTATGGTAGCTGTAGGTGACACCGGCAATTCTCAGGCACCCCTAAAGCAAGCGTTCTCCTACCCTACCTGGGAGGGTGTAAATTGACAGTACATACAAAAATCTTTAAAACTCTGCATATCCACTGCCTTAAAAATTCCCCTTTTAGGGATTTATCATAAGGACATTTTCTTAGTAGTCTACAGGGTTAGCTTTAAAGATGCCACATTGCTGATAATACAGAAAAGTCAGAAACTATTTAAATGCCCAAGATATAGAGTTAAATTATGGTACTTCCATACAGTGGATATTAACCAGCCATTGGGGATGATGTTGCAGAAGAACATTTTGTGACCAAGCTATTTGTGATATATAACATTTAGTGAAAAATGTAGGATATAGAAATATATATTTGATTCCATTATTAGAAAAAAATTAATATGAATAGAAAAAAGACTGGAAGGATATGCATGAAAACATTAAGAATCATTACCTTTTGGTTAGGGTATTACAGATGATTTTTAATTTCTCCTTTGTGCTTATAGATCCCCTATATTTTCTAGAAGGAACATAACGTGTATTATAAGTTTCAATAAGTTACTGAAAAAAATAATTGTCCGATCCCTCTTTTTCCCCATCTCTCCCAAAGAAAAGTCAAGATTAGGAAATCAGAGTTTCCAATGAGACCATTATTGACTGCAAATGGCCAGGATCGCTGACGTTCAAATATAACCCAGAACTACTTTTCAAGTGCAGAGGGAAGGGCAATGAGCACAGAAGCATCAGCCACAGTTACTGAGCATCAATCTGTGCTGATCATCCATCTAGGCTCTTGGAAAACAGCAACAAATGATATGATGTCCTTGGCCTTAGGAATTTTATGTTCTAGTGAGCTAAGGCAGTCAGTTAATAAAAAACAAGTACATGACGTGTCAGGTGTAACAAAGTCTATGGAAAAAATTTAGCAGGTTAAGAAGATTGAGCATGTTGTGTGTGTGTGTGTGTGTGTGTGTGTGTGTGTGTGTGTGTGTGTATACTTGTGGGCTACATTAGACAGGGAAATAAAGAAGGCAGCTCTGGTAAGGTTATATCTGAGCAGAGACCTCAAAGAAATGTGGTGTGGACTCATGTGGTTACCTGGTTATCTAGGCTGAGGAAATGGTCAGTGGAGAGGTTCTGAGGCAGAAATGTGCTCGTCAGGTTTGAGGAATCGAAGGGAGGTCAGCAGTGCTGGAGGGTGAGCAAGGGTGAAGAGAATCAGGGTGCTAGATCAGAGGGGCAGGCAGAGGTCAGAGAGTCTTGTGGGTCATAGGAAGGGCTTTGGATTTTATTCAGACATGAGACACCATTGGAGCACTTTGAGCAGGGGAATGATGTGATGTGATTTAAGTTGTAAAATGATCACCCTGACTGCTGTGGGGATAACAGACTGTGAGGTTGCAAGGGTGGATATGAAGAGTCTAGTTAGAACACTAGTGTAATTGTTCAATCAAAAGATGATAGTGGATTACCACGTGATCCAGGAATTCCACTTTTAGTCATATACCCAAAAGAATAGAAAGGAGGTCTCAAACAGATACTTGTAAACCAAGGTTCATAGCAGCATTATTCACAACAGCCAAAAGGCTGAAACAACTCAAATGTCCATCAACAGATGAACAGATAGGCAAAATGTGGTATAGACGTACAATGGAATATTATTCAGCCTTAAAAAGGAAAAGGAAAATTTGATACATGTTACGACATGGATAAACCTTTAAAAAATGTTAAGTGAAATGAGCCAGACATAAAATGACAAATATTGTATGATTTCACTTATATGAAATACCTAGGAGAATCAGATTCATAGAGAGGGAAAGTGGAATAGAGGTTATCAGGGGCTGGTGGGGGGAAATGGGAAATGGGGAGTTACTGTTTAATGGGTTTGGGATGAGGTAAACGTTCTGGAAATAGATAGTGGTGATGGTTGTACAACATTATGAATGTACTTAATTCCACAGAATCATATGCTTAAAAATAGTTGACATGGCAAATTTTATGTCTATTTTACCAAATTAAAAAGGTGATAGTGGCTTGAAATAAGAGGCTGTAGAGGAAGTGGTAGGAGGTGTTGGATTTTGGATATATTTTGAATTTTAGCCAGTAAGATTCTCTGATGGTTTGGATTTTTATGTGGGAGAGCAAGAAAAGAATTAGTGATAATACCAGGTTTGTGGACCTGAGCAGCTGGAAGCATGGAGTTGCCATTTCTTGAGATGCGGGAGACTGTGGCAGGAGAAGGTAAGGGAATCAAGGAGAAGGTTTCAGATGTGCTAATTCTGAGATGCTTGTAAGACAGCCAAGCGAAGATGGTGTGTTATCCAGTGCTAATCACTGGTCCATCCAGCTAGGCCTTCCATTTGGAAATCCATGAGGACCTTGTCACAGGGAGTCTGTTATTTAAAATATATCAATTATCTAACAATGGAATACTACTCAACCATAAAAAATAGTGAAATTCTGCCATTTGCAGCAACATGGATGGACTTGGAGGACATTACACGCAGCGAGATAAGTCAGACAGAAAGACAAATATTGTATGATATCACTTACATGTGGAATCTGAAAAATACAACAAACTAGTGAACATAACAAAAAAGAAGCAGACTCATAGATATAGAGAACAAACTAGAGGTTATGGGCAGGTGGGGAGAGGCAATGTAGGGGTGGGGGAGTGAGAGGCACAAACTACTGGGAGTAAGATAGGCTCAAGGATGCATTGTTCAACATGGGAAAGTAGCCAGTATTCTGTAATAACTGTAAATTTACTCAATGTAAATTTTGTAATAAACTTTAAAAATTCTATAAAAATTTAAAACATTTAAAAATCAGTTATCTGTTGGATTTTATTTGAATATGTCACATGAAGCAAATAGGTAAACAGATTGATGGATAGATAAATAAATACGTGACTAAAATACAGCAAGCCAGCTTTTCAGGACAACTGAAAAAGAGATGCAGTATTCTGCTGATTATCCTTAATGCAGAATTTGTGGCTGTGTAATCTGGGGCTAATTGCACTGTTGAAATCAGTATATTGTGTTCATTATCTTTTACCATGAGGTGGCCTTAATTCAGTTGGTGCTTCAGATAAAGTTTAATGGAAGAATCTCAGAATCACCTTGATCCTCCTTACCTGACAAATTAGGGTAATATAGAACTCAAATCTAACCTGAGCTCAAAGTTGTTAAATACTTTAAATTTCATCTGTGTTTTGTGTTGGAAAATAATTTTAATATTAAAGGACAGCTGTAGACTGCTAATGACTTGAATACAGTTTGACTGTTTTCATGAAGTGCTCTGTGGGATGTCAGAATATTTAATTCAGGATGTTAAAAACATCCCAAAATGTCACAATAATTATATCACAGCAGGCAATTAAAACACTGGAAAATGCCAACTGACTAAGAGTGTTCCTTGTTATTTAGGAAACTATTAAGAACCTGACATATAAAGTAAAAAACCCTGGTTATAATTTTCTATTTCAATAGACAATTTCATCATCATATATGAAATTGACACTTGATACAGTAAGGGTCACGTTAAAAACGCAGCCCAAGGCAGAGCTAAGGAAGAGATAGATCTCTACTTGATCTTTAACTTTATAATATCTGTGTTCATGCATTATAAAAAAAGGTTGTTTGGTTTTATGTATCATACCATATGTGCTGCAATACCCTCCATACAATGGTTGTGTTAATTAAATCATATGTTGGCAGCCTTAATTGATCTGATTTTGCCACCCTAAATTACAGGCAATAGAATTACTTCCTCGTTTTTCAAATTGTAATTTTGTAAATCCTAATGGATTAACAATGTAATGCTGAAGCCCAGGGCCAAAATTTGCTTAATCCCTGAGGATTAGAGTGTCATTCTCAGTGGGGATCTTAAGCACTGACTACCATGAACTGGAAGGGAATATACTCAGACAGGGTGAGGTACAGAAAACAGAGTGTATTAAAGTCCCAAGAGTTTAAATGCATTTACAAGCAGGTTATCTTGAGTATAAGTGAACAGTTTGCCTGTGCAACTGTAACATTTGGAAGGAGAGTGTTTACGAACAAAGAACCTACAGTTAACCTGAAGCTGCATTTTGGGGAGCTATGTACAAGCTTAAAATGGGTCACCTGAAGGGTTACACATTATCTTTAACCACTACACTTATGAAGGACTTGTTAAGATATGCAGTTGGCATGGTAGCATTCATAGAGAGCAGGATTTATTACAAACAACATTTATTTTTGATTTGGGGAAATATTATGGAAAACAATTGCCCTGCCTTAAAGAAATGTATATAATTAAATGAGGTAATGTCATAAAGCACCTGATACGATGTCCAGCAAGAAGAGTTGCTTAAAACAGTTTAGTTCTTTCTTTCCTTTGTGAAAACAGACATCAACACAAAGTAATATGGTGTAGAGGTGGCATTTGGGCAGAGCAATAAAGGATAAATAGACTGGGTGGAAGAGGAAGACAATGTCTTGGCATAATGTCCAAACTTGGGGGCAGATTTCAGTGTTTACACAATTTGGGGGACCTCATTAGGGAAAATAACACAAGATTATCAACGCAAAACTTAGGAACAAAGTGAATATTTAAGAATGAGGAAAGAAAACACAACAAAGTGTACATTTAAAAAATTTGACAGCCGGGCGCGGTGGCGCGCGCCTGTAGTCCCAGCTACTCGGGAGGCTGAGGCAGGAGGATCGCTTGAGCCCAGGAGTTCTGGGCTGTAGTGCGCTATGCCGATCGGGTGTCCGCACTAAGTTCGGCATCAATATGGTGACCTCCCGGGAGCGGGGGACCACCAGGTTGCCTAAGGAGGGGTGAACCGGCCCAGGTCGGAAACGGAGCAGGTTAAAACTCCCGTGCTGATCAGTAGTGGGATCGCGCCTGTGAATAGCCACTGCACTCCAGCCTGGGCAACATAGCGAGACCCCGTCTCTAAAAAAAAAAAAAAAAAGAAAAAAAAATCTGACAAATACCACAAATATTCTAAAATTGAGAAAAACAATATTTTATTTTTATTAATTATCCAACTACTGTACCACTGGAATACTTTCTTTTCTTCATTTTTCAGATGCATGTGTTTTGATCATGTTTTTATAAGACAGCAGTTTTGTAAAATCTTCTATAAAGAGTGTAGGTTGATAATTCAATCTTTTCTTTAAAATGGTAAAAATTTGATGTTTTACATTATTGATTTTTTAGAAAAGTTTTCTTTTTAGAATAGCTTCACAGCTCATTATTAATATGCCATGTAACTGTTTAAGACTATTGTGAAATTTGGGGAAACCCCTATTAAATTTCTTCCAAATATGAGTTGTAAGATTTTAGGGCATTTCAAATTTTCTAATGATTAATCTTCAGTGACTAATCTTCAGAACCAGTAGAGTTGATGACACACATTAAGCAATTAGTTGTTGATGCCCCCTCTGCAGTGGAGTATTAAGAGTTAACTGTCATTTTTGTTGACTTAAGTATTTTACTTCAAATTAGCAAGAATTTTAAGTCTTTTGCCAATGTGTTCATATGATTCATTCCTCTGCACTAATTGGATTATCAAAATATCCAGGTGCTTATTTGTTACTTCTATTCAGAATTTATTTCCTCCTCTTAATTAATCATTTCATTTGGTATGATCGGAAAGCTTATTGTTACAATTTGCTTTTCAATGTTAGAGTAATTTTTATTGATTTCATTTCTAATCTCTATTGCATCTATGCTACATTTCATTATTTTAATCTGTAATTTATCAGCTATTTAAAAAATAATTTAAAAGTGATAAAAGAAGATACCTGTCACAGGCACTCATGTTAGGAGTCTTTAATTCCTAACTTGTTTTATGGATATGTCTTCCGAATGGCAATAAAAACTATGTATTTGAACTTTATCAAATATGCCATTCTCATTAAAAGAAGGAAAAAGCCTCTCTTATGCTGAGATGGCTTGCAATAATTTCATCATATCTGGAAATGAATTTCACCATATCTGGAAATGGTTGTGAACACTAAACCCAAACTAATTTATAGTCAACCCTACCTTCCATAGCTAGATGCCCCCCAAGTGCCATAGCCACTTCAGTGCCAACTGACACCACAGGAAGTTTAATGGAGGGGAAGTCAGAATGGAATAGACAGCTGTCTTTACCAATTTCAGTGAAAAGTGTTTTTCTTATGCAAAATTTTCCAAAACTGTGACTATATGAACCCCTTGCTAGGTCCCCTCCCAGGACCTTGGAATTGTTCCATGGGAGTAGAGGGCTTCATTAGCTTTAAGGTAATTCTGCCTTTGTCCGAACGTCTTAATATAGCTATTTATGATTTAGCTTCTGCTAACTTCTCCAACTCAGTCTCTCACCACTTTTCCCCCTTGCTTTCTCTGTCTGAGCCTTATTCAGTTTCTTTCAGCTCCTTAACTCTGCCATGCTCTCCCTTACTCCAGGGCGTTCACTAGTACTATTCTTTGTCTGGCTAAACATTCGTCCTCCACATGTCACTTTAGAAGTCGCTTAGCTTTCCCTGACTACCCAAATCTGTGATAAATGTCTCCTGTATTTGCTCTCATGGACAGTATATCAATAATTGTAATAACAACCAGTAATTAATAATTCCATGCTACAATGTAGTAAGAACAATAATTAAAAATCTGTATCATGTCCAATTATTTAGTGTGTACTTGCATTCTTACCTGTATCCGCCATTAGAGGTAAGTTCTGTGAGGGAAAAGACCATTTCTTTCTTCTTCTGCATTGTAACTCCATTTTCAGGCACAGTTCTTAGAACATTCAATAAATATTTATTGAAATGAGGGAGGCAGAGTATTCTGGGCTGAGGGAAAGGTATCAACAGAAACAGAAGCTTAAAAGATAATATAGAAAGGTGGTTGGGAGTATAAGCTCTGGACCAAGATGGCTGGTGTTTAAATCCCAGGCCCATTAGCTGCTTGACTGTGGGCATGCTTCTTAATATTTCTGTGCCTCAGTTTCCTTACCTGTGAAATGAGGATAAAAGTAGGACATACCTCATATGGCTTCTGAAAATTAAATAGTTCAAAACATGTGAAGTGCTTAGAACAGTGTCTGATACATATTAAGCCCCCAATAAATGTTAGTTATTATTAAAATTCATAGCTTAATCCCAGTAAAAATATTTACTTATTTTAGACTAATCACCCTTCAGCTTTCTCATCAACCTGACATTTACAAGACACGAGATCAGTTTTGAGCAAACTCCTCATTTTACAGAGGAGGACATTAGTGCACAAAAGCCAGCTGGGCAGTGCCAGGATTAGAACCCAGTATCTGCCAGATCAAGCTGATGACAGTGGTGAGTTTAGAACCAGAGACTTGGTGATGCATGGCTTGCAGATATATAGATATATGGAGGTAAAGGTAGTTGAGCTGCTTTCTGAAGGTGGTGGTTGTGTTTTACTGCTGCAGGAGCTGTGCCCACTTCAAGGATTCCATGCTACTCCTTACATGTACCAGTCTGAGTATTAAGACTCTGGAAGAGCCACAAAAAAAGGTCACAGTAGACTTCTGACTTGTAATCCAGTCCATACTAGCTTTATTTGGATGTCAGAGAGGCTGGTGCAATGGATGGAAAGTCAGCAAGAAGACTGGATTCTGGCTCTCAGTCTTCAAGTCAAAAAGCTGCATTGATATACCCTCCTTAAGTGTATCTTCACTTTACAGCTACGAGCTGAGACCCTCCAAACAGGACGAGGCAGTGTCTCTGTGGAATTCAGCACAGAGGCATGTGGAATTCTAGGAGACTGAGTATCTCAGATTTTAGAGCTTGTGTGCTTAGAGGGACACTACACATACAGAGTTAGAAAGAAGCAATTTTTTCTAAGTGTGTGGGTTAGGTGGCTAGCTTTAAAATGCATCCTACTGTACTGTGACTATTTCTTATGTCCTGTAAGATGTTGCTCAGCCAAATAGCAGAACTATTCGTAAATAATTCTGCTAGGATGACTGCTTATCACTTCTGCTCAAAGTAAGTAATAGGACCTTAACTACATAGATTTGGTCCACTGTATTCTGCTATTTCTCTTTAACAATAACTTGTTATTGTTAAAGGGCCCGAGTTAAAGGGCCACCTTTAACTCAGGTCTTTGAAAGACGAAAGACTGGTTGAGAAACGGACAGAAAGGAATAAACTATGCTTATTTTACTAAGCTCATAAATATACTCAGAACACTGCAAATAGTACAAAGATAAGATAGATATAGATAGAGAGATGACAGATAGATAGATAGATAGATAGACAGATAGATAGATAGATGATAGATCAGTCAGACCAGGATGGGTCTGGGTCTGTTTTTAACTTATCTTCAGAGTACTTGTTGGCATGCTGTGCCTTTGTTAGAAGGGGTAATGCAGTGCCTTTTATTTCATCCCAGATCTGCTCATTGAAGTCAAGTATATTTTAAAAAATAATTAATAAACACTCACTATGTGATGGAAGCTGTGCTATGCTAATTATTGTGTAGGTAAGGAGAACTAAGGTGTGGTTCTTGTCTTCAAGCAGCTTTCTTTTTTTTTTTTTTTGCAGTACACGGGCCTCTCACTGTTGTGGCCTCTCCCATTGCAGAGCACAGGCTCCGGACGCGCAGGCTCAGCGGCCATGGCTCACGGGCCTAGCCACTCCGCGGCATGTGGGATCTTCCCGGACCAGGGCATGAACCCGTGTCCCCTGCATCGGCAGGCAGACTCTCAACCACTGCACCACCAGGGGAGCCCAAGCAGCTTTCTTTTGAAGGGGGTTGGTGGAGATCCTGTGACCTCACCCAGGTAGGAATTATTTCTTGGAGTTATTTTTTGTGTGTGTTGTGCTGTTTTGTTTTGGAATTGTCCTTTTATTTCTATGTTGGTGTCTCCACTAGATTAATTGTTTCTTGGCATCAGGATGTTTTTCCTCACTCTAGAGCAATGCCAGTTGGTTAGAGTTCAATTTTTCATCATCGATTAGAATTAACTACTACTACTACTACTACTACATATTTATTGCATTAGTTATTTCTGTTCTGACTTGCTATTGTACAAATCTAAGCAATGCCGGAAATGACAAAGTGAATAAATGTTCTAAATAATGCCTTTTGCCTGTGACTGCTGAGGTGGGAAGAAGATTATAGTCCACTCTGGTTTGGAGCAGGAAAAAATATATATACTCAAGGCTGGGTGTTGCCCAGAAGACTACTCCCTGCCACTCTAAAGTCCTTTTCTTTGGGAATGTTTCCTGACTCCTACAAGCCATTACATTCCCTCCGAAATAGACAACGTTTAGAATTAAGATCTGTACTTCATGAAAAAGTGCAGTGCTCTTAGGCTTTTCCTGTTTAAAGTCTCATGTAGTCTCTATACAAGTTACACCCAAGTAAAGGTGTGTGAAGGCCGATTCATGACTATAAAGACTAGGTCATTAATTTGGTTTGCTTACTATCTAAAGTATCTTTGCAAAATTCCCACATTTATACCATAAGGCTGTGTGTGTACATATGTGCATATTTAAATCTTATGTTTTTCTTGTATGTTAATAGTTTTTATCATATATGGAGAGAGCTTATATATCTTTCTCTTCTAATCTTCAAATCTGCCCAGTGATATAGCTGAGCTGTGTGAGATGACTTCCCAAATACAGATTAGGAAACTAAAACTCAAATAATAGACTTTCCTAGATAGCATGAAGTAAGGAGCAGAAATCAGACTAATTAGGTATTTGTCTCTCTAGAATCCCTTCCCCTGTCTTTTGGCAATAATTTTCAAGTTTCACTGGGGAGCCACCTTCCCCATCTTCTGTCTGTGTGGACTGGGTGGGACTCCACCCATAGTTTCAGGGCTGTATCTTATCCTGAAGGCCTAAGACAATGACATTTCTGTGGTCTGGCCCCAGTAATGAGATGAATTCAGAGTAAGCAAGTGACTGACCTGGGTTCATTGGGAGGAATCCTAGACTTTGGGGAGAGATGTGGGAGATGGATCCTCTTTTCCTCTCAGCTTGGTGTTGGGAGAGGGTGGAACTAGAGTTGCTTGCCACTACATAGAGTCTTGGAAGAAATCCAAGAGAGCAGAAGGCAATGCCAGATAAGGAGGAAAAAGAAACTATGTGCTGGTAATATTGACGTAGGTAAGCACCTACATCAGGCCACACCTCAAAGTCTACCTTACCTTTGGACTTTTAGTTCAGTGAATAACCTTTTTCTTCTCAAGCTTGTTTGGGTTGGGTGTTTAGTCCTAACGGGTGTAACTTTGTAGGTGAATAAGTCACAGTTCCAATTTTCAAGGACCACAGTTTCCCAATGTAGAAAACGAAGATGCTTTTCTAGGTTGTTATGACTCTGAAGTCATGATTCCATCTTGATTCTCTAAGGGTCATCTCAACAGCATGCTGAGAGCACTGTATGTTCTTTGGTGTCTGACAATTTGAGTTTGCTCTTGGGAGTGGTGTTTCTTTCCCTCTGGCAAATAGTTGATTTTCCCAAGGCTAACAGAGTCTAGAAAAGATTTACTGGGGGAGACCTTCAAGAAAGCAGAGGAGTAAGACGTGGAGATCACCTTCCTCCCCACAAATACAACTACGTGTGGAACAACTCCTGCAGAACACCTACTGAATTCTGGCAGAAGACCTCAGACCTCCCAAAAGGCAAGAAACTCCCCCACATACCTGGCTAGGGCAAAAGAAAAAAGAAAAAAGAGAGACAAAGTAATAGGGACGGGACCTGCACCTCTAGGAGGGAGCTGTGAAGGAGGAAAGGTTTCCACACACTAGGAAGCCCCTTCCCTGGAGGAGACGGGGGTGTGGCGGGGGGAAGCTTCGGAGCCGTGGAGGAGAGCGCAGCCACAAGGGCGCGGAGGGCAAAGCGGAGAGATTCCCGCACAGAGGATCGGTGCAGATGAGAACTCACCTGCCCAAGAGGCTTGTCTGCTCACCCGCGGGGACGGGCGGGGGCTGGGAGCTGAGGCTGGGGCTTCGGAGGTCAGATCCCAGAGAGAGGACTGGGGTTGGCTGCCTGAACACAGCCTGAAGGGGGCTAGTGCGCCACAGCGAGCTGGAAGGGAGTCCAGGAAAAAGTCTGGACCTGCCTAAGAGGCAGAGACCATTGTTTCAGGGTACCGAGGAGAAGGGATTCCTTCCTTGCGGGCCCACAGAAGGCAGAGCACTGCCTAAGCGAGCTCCAGAGATGGGCGTGAGCCACGGCTATCAGCTGGGATCCCAAAGACAGGCATGAAACGCTAACGCTGCTGCTGCAGCCACCAAGAATCCTGTGTGCAAGCACAGGTCACTCTCCACACCCCATGGGAGTCTTGCAGCACACCACTGCCAGGGTCCCGAGATCCAGTGACAACTTCCCCGGGAGAACACACAGCGTGCCTCAGGCTGCTGCAATGTCACGCCGGCCTCTGCCACCTCAGGCTCGCCCCGCATTCCAATTATGACTACCGTACCCCTCCCTTTCCTGGCCTGAATGAGCAAGGGAGCCCTAATCAGCCAGTGCTTTTACCCCCTCCTCTCTGGGCAGGGAACAGACACCTGAGGTTGACCTACATGCAGAGGCAGGGCCAAAACCAAAGCTGAACCCCAGGAGCTGGGCGAACAAAGAAGAGAAAGGGAAGTTTCTCCATGCAGCCTCAGGAGCAGTGGATTAAATCTCCACAATCAACTTGAGGTACCCTGCATTTGTGGAATACCTGAATAGACAACGAATGTTCCCAAAACTGAGGCAGTGGACTTTGGGAGCAACTGTAGACTTGGGGTTTACTTTCTGTGACTGATTTGTTTCTAAGGAGACAAAAGACCTGTATGCAGAAAATTATAAGACACTGATGAAAGAAATTAAAGATGATACAAACAGATAGAGAGATATGCCATGTTCTTGGATTGGAAGAATCAACATTGTGAAAATGACTGTACTACCCAAAGCAATCTACAGATTCAATGCAATCCCTATCAAACTACCACTGGCATTTTTCACAGAACTAGAACAAAAAATTTCACAATTTGTATGGAAACACAAAAGACCCCAAATAGCCAAAGCAATCTTGAGAAAGAAAAACGGAGCTGGAGGAATCAGGCTCCCTGACTTCAGACCTTACTACAAAGCTGCAGTAATCAAGACAGTATGGTACTGGCACAAAAACAGAAATATAGATCAATGGAACAGATTAGAAAGCCCAGAGATAAACTCACACACATATGGTCACCTTATTTTTGATAAAGGAGGCCAGAATATACAATGGAGAAAAGACAACCTCTTCAATAAGTGGTGCTGGGAAAACTGGACAGCTACATGTAAAAGAATGAAATTAAAACACTTCTTAACACCATACACAAAAATAAACTCAGAATGGATTAAAGACCTAAATGTAAGGCCAAACACCATAAAACTCTTAGAGGAAAGCATAGGCAGAGCACTCTGTGACATAAGTCACAGCAAGATCTTTTTAGACCCACCTCCTAGAGTAATGGAAATAAAACCAAAAATAAACAAATGGGACCTAATGAAACTTAAAAGCTTTTTGCACAGCAAAGGAAACCATAAACAGGACAAAAAGACAACCCTCAGAATGGGAGAAAATATTTGCAAATGAAGCAACTGACAAAGGATTAATCTCCAAAATATACAAGCAGCTCATGCACCTCAATATCCCCCCAAAAAACCAACCCAATCCAAAAATGGGTAGAAGACCTAAATAGATATTTCTCCAAAGAAGATATACAGATTGCCAACAAACACATGAAAGGATGCTCAACATCACTAATCATTAGAGAAATGCAAATCAAAACCACAGTGAGGTATTACCTTACACGGGTCAGAATGGCCATCATAAAAAATCTACAAACGATAAATGCTCGAGAGGGTGTGGAGAGAAGGGAACCCTCTTGCCCTGTTGGTGGGAATGTAAATTGATACAGCCACTATGGAGAACAATATGGAGGTTCCTTAAAAAACTAAAAATAGAACTACCATATGACCCAGCAATCCCACTACTGGGCATATACCCGGAGAAAACCATAATTCCAAAAGAGACATACCACAATATTCATTGCAACACAGTTTACAATAACCAAGACATGGAAGCAACCTAAGTGTCCATTGACAGATGAATGGATAAGGAAGATGTGGCACATATATACAATGGAATATTACTCAGCCATAAAAAGGAATGAAACTGAGTTATTTGTAGTGAGGTGGATGGACCTAGAGACTGTCATACAGAGTGAAGTAAGTCAGAAAGAGAAAAACAAATACCATATCCTTACACATGTTTACGGAATCTATAAAAATAAGGTTCTGATGAACCTAGGGGCAGGACAGGAATAAAGATGCAGACATAGAGAATGGACTTGAGGACATGGGGAAGGGGAAGGGTAAGCTGGGTTGAACTGAGAGAGTAACATTGACATATATACACTACCAAATGTAAAATAGATAGCTAGTGGGAAGCAGCCACATAGCACAGGGAGATCAGCTCGGTGCTTTGTGACCACCTAGAGGGGTGGAGAGGGAGGCTGGGAGGGAGGCGCAAGAGTTAGGGGATATCGGCATATATGTATATGTATAGCTGATTCACTTTGTTATACAGCAGAAACTAACACACCATTGTAAAGCAATTATACTCCAATAAAGATGTTAAATAAAAAGATATATTGTAACTCAAGATTTTGATTCAGAAATGGCTAGGGTCTTAGCCTTTAAAATATTAATAAAAACACTGAAGAACTTAGTCAAAAGTTGATACTAGCTAAACAATATCCAGTCTGACAGAAATCTATGTGCTCAACCCAGGTGATATTTTGGCATTAAATAATTGGTGTTCTTAGTATATAAACAGGGTAAATTCCTTCCACGATGTTAAATGTGGTCCCCAAAATTTAGTCATGAAAATTGTGGTGCTTTGTTGTTGCAATGTTAAACAAAAATCATATACACTGAAAAAATATTATTCCAGTTGTGCAGAGGAAGAAAGAAAAACATGTTTTTCATTTATTAGATGTATAAGAAATAGACCATCTATTGCAATCAAAATGTGCATCATACACTAAACTGGAAAACACCTGAATGCTGCGGGAAGAGACACTTGTAACACCGCCTCTACTCACAGAAGTGAACTAACCCTTCAAAGTTGCCACAATTTCCTGGTGAGGATGCTAAATGGAAGATAGGAGCAAATTGCCAGTTGCTTTATGACCATGTTTGTTGCATGGTGAAGTTTTACTGTATTTGATAAAATGGCATGAATATCCTATTAAAATCCTCATGACAAATTAAATGTTTGGGGGTTTCTAGAAAGTGATTACTTATGGTTCCCTGACACACTAGGGGTTTTTGTATTTTCATGGTTTTGCATATGCAGTTCCCCCAAACTGAAATGCCATTCCTTGCTTTCTCCACCAAAGGAGTCCCTGCATGCCTTTCAAGACAGTTCAAGCATTTTGTTTTTCTTGGGCTCCTCCTCTAGGCATTTGATTGCTCTGAACTTTGGTCCATGATTCCACCACTGTACCTTATTTCTGTTTTTTAAATTGTGGAATCAGTCAAAATCTATTGCACTAATTTCTCTGCTCCCTGTCTCTGCCACTGGACTTTGGGGACCTTGGATTCAAAGACATGCCTTACCTTGTAAGTGCCCAATACATATTTGCTGAATGAATAGAAAACATTAGTGGTCCTCATTTGAGTAAACCTTCTAACCATAATTATAATGGCTATTCATTTTGAATACCTAATAAGGGCCAGGCAATTTATATACACTGTAATTTATTGTAGTTTAATCTTTAACCCTGCAAAGTGTGTATTATCCCTCTCCCCACTTTGTAGATGAGAAAACTGAGGCTCTAAGAGGTTAAGAGGGTTTCCCAAGAAGTCACTAGTACGTAGTAGTGTAGGGATTCACAGTCTGTGCTCCTTACTCCACATAGTATCTCCAACTTTGTTTGAAATAGTTATTTTAAAAAATTTCTAAAATGCTTCCTTTTAAACATTCTTTGAATACTCCCCTGAGGGCTCTGTTTCCTGCTAGATTCGTGCTACCTGCTTTCGTCTGCAAAATCAAATAAGCCACTTTATGCAGCTCCTTCCTCAGGAAATCTGGAAAACGGAGCTGTTCTTTCTAGGAACACTGACAATCCATCTCCATTTACTGGCCTGGCTTATGATTTTCAGTTTAACCCATTGTGACTCCTGTTCCCTGGGTTGGGGTTGTTCGCATAATAAGTCTAAAAAAGTTGTTATTCCCAGCAAACAGAATCAGGAAGTGGAAGCAGATTTTAGGAAAGAAGTTATTTCAGGAACTGAAGGCAAACAAACATTTTGATTAAAATGATCTAATTCCAGTTCTTTGCTTTGCTCTGCCAGTGTAGATCTGGTCCACACCTGTTATACTCTGCAGTGCACTTTACCCCAGTGATTGCTAAATGCTGGTTTGTGAATTCAACCTGCTTAGGGTTTTGATGAGGTTTTCATCAGTCTGAAGAGAAATCAGAAACAAAGAGGTGCTATTATATGTGCATCTGAATATATATATATATGTACATATGCACAACATACACACAATCATAGGTTCCCTTTTGGGTAATGATTGTTTTTCATTCTGAGGTTATTTCTTTCTACCTACTTTTAGAATAAAATATTCTTTTTCTTGATATATTAGGGTATGAATAGAGGGTAGATAATTTTCTTAATGCTTCAACCTTCATGACAAAATAAAAATATCTTAAAGAGTCCCATTTCCCTTGATTTTTTAAAATTTAATTTTTAAATTTGAATTTTTTAATTATAGCAGGTTCTTATTAGTTATCTATTTTATGCATATTAGTGTATATATATCAATCCCAATCTCCCAATTCATCCCACTACCACCTCTCCTTGATTTTTTTTTTAAACAAATTTTACAGGACCACAAAATTCCAGAGTGCTGGAACCACGTCTCACTTCCTTTATCCTTTGTGGGGGTTTTTTGGCGATAAATAACAAATCTACTCCCAAAGATGGAAGGCTAATGTTTTCAAAATGGTTTCCTCCTCTGGACTCTGGTCTCACCTGTTGTCTTTACCCTTCACTGGTCATTAGACTATGATGCCTTGCATAGTGAGTATAGATTTATGTCCTAGCTAGTAAAATAGATTGTAACCATACCTATCTGAGGTAGGAAGCTTCACTTTCTTTCCATGTACTGCCAGAATCCACACATAACAGATGTCCAGATGTTTTAAAATATGTTTAATGTCAGGACGTTTGGGGAAGCTGCTGGAAATTAATAAGATAATAATGACAATAGATTAAAATGAATATTTATTAAGTGCTTTCTATACATTAGGCACTATTTAAGTATTCCAATTATGTGCCTTGTTTAATCCTCTCAACAGCCAAAAGAGATAGGTTTTATTATAATTGCCTTCACTTTACAGGAAATGGAGATAGCAAAAGATTAAGTAACCTGTTTAGAGTCACATGGCTTTACTTGGCAGTGGTAGGATTTGAACCCAGATGGGTTTAGCTTGAGAGCTCAACATCCTAATCACCACACCATGGGGCCTCCTTCAAGAACAGTGCTGGCAGCTGCATTTAGAGAAGAATGATAGCAGCAGCAGCAGTAATTGCAACAATTAGAACAACTAGATGATCCCAGGGCTTTGTGTCTGCTAAGGGATTTATGCGTAGTATTTCATGCTCACAACAACCCTATGCAATCTAGGCTCCTGTTATCCCATTTTACAGATGAGGAAGCTGAGGCACAGAGGTCCTGAGTGACTTGCCCAAGACTGAGAAGTAGCTGAACCTGAACTCAAGCGTAGGTTTGTCTGACTCTAAACCCCATGGGCTATGATGGTGTACTTGGATGAGCTCAGGATTAGGGGCAGGAAAATTCCATCTCCAGCCTCTCTAGTAGCTGAGCAACCATGACCATGACACTGGGCTCTCTGAGATTGTTTTGTCATCTATAAGGAGGAGGATATGTGTGTAAGATGCTTAATAAAGAGTAATTGCTGCTTAAATGTAATTTATTTATATATGTGGCAGATGTTTGTTACATTTCCTGGTCTTCTGAGCATCTCTGGAGATTCAGAACGCTCACTGCCTTTCCTCTTTCCTTCACTTGCTAGCTTCCCATACCAGCAGACGCTTCAGAAAACTTTGAGTCCCTGTTTCTCAGTAGCTATAGGGAATGTATTTCGAGTTCCCAATCTCCTCTAGCCACAGAAAGAAAATCAAGGCTGACAAGAACCATGCTCATTAGGCGCTCAGTTTTATCCAGCCACAAAGATATTAGGAAAAGATATTTATAGTTGACCTTTCAAGATTAATAATTCCCGTGAAAGAGAAACTGTAGTATTCAACACAACTAAAAAGAAAATCCTGAGTATTGAGGAAATAATTATTTTACTGTTTGTAGTACAGTTTGTTACTTTTATTAAAAATTTAATAAAATGAATATGCATAGCTATCACACTTAAAAGACACTAATAATGTAAAGTCAGTTCAGTTTGCTTCTTTAAAATTGGGTTGTGACATTCTTAAGACTTTTAATTATTTTGATATTTTCTTAAAAATATATGCATTAATCTTGTTATTTGAGAAAGTAAAATTCCATAACAATTAGTTAATAAGAAACTCAAGAATGGATCTTTTAGGCACATTAAAAATCAAATGCTAAAGCATTCATGATTTTAAATGTTAGGAAATAAGAATTAATAAGAGTTAACATGTTCCTTTTTCTTAACTTTTGATCTTCCTTTATTCTTTCTTCTGACTCCACATTAGACTGACAACTAATCTCATGTTTAGGCATCATATGTCTGGTGAAGATTTTCCTGTTTTATCTTATTGTTTGGAAAAGGCAAGAATTAGGAGAATCCATTTTGTCTCCAAATAAATGTATTCTCATTGAGGCAACTTCAGTTGAAACTTCTTATACCATAAGTAATTAAATGCTCTGTGCTTTGAACATTAACTATGCTGTACCCTGGGTGGAAAAAGCCCCCCAGTTTTTCTAAATAGGAGCAACTTGAGTTTTTGAGATGGGGAGGGAGAGGGTGAAGGCACTGAGAACACAGTGTAAGTTAACCTTGTGGGAATATTTACTTTAGTACTTGATGCTTCTGGTTTGTTGTTTTTAGTGCAAATAAAAAATTGTTATGAGTTAGTCTGAAAAACATTTAAAAATAATTTTGTAAACATAAAAGCATTTCCTGAATAGTAACACCTCATCCTTTCTTTTTGAAATTGTAAACTAAAAAGGATTTTTAAAAGATTTTTATAAAATAATGACCATTAACCCATCAAATAACAACCATTTTTATTAAGCATTTTCCTTTAAAGTTTTTGTTCACGTATTATAAGAATTTTCAATTTTAGATTATTTAAAAAATTTGAAATTACATTACATTTACTTCATTATTATCATTATTAAAGTCTACATAGTACCTTGATTTGGTTAGTCACTACTTATTTAACGATTTCCTTGTTTTTTATAATTAGGTTTTTGTTCATTCACTTTACTTTCCTAGAAATGGCAACTATACATTCTAGGTTTTCTAAATGTTTTGTTCCATTATCCCTATAATTTTCTTTGTATTTGTGTATCTTGCTTTTTGCTTTAAAAAATATGGTCTTGATAATCATCATTAATAATACAATAAGCCAAAATATGCCTACAGAATTTTTTCCTATGGTGAGTTATTTGTTTAGAACAAATTTTCATTTCTCTGCTTGAGCAAATTTTTTTGCCATATTCTATGAAGTCTTATTAATTATTTATAACTCAGCCTAAATATCTTTTTGCTGAGGTTTTCATTGATATTCTCTAGCAGTGTCTGTCAGTCTATCCTTTATACATTACTTCTTTGTGGCACAGAGTACCTTGTAGTACAATTATGTTTAATTAAAACAATTTACTGCTCCTATTCCACTGTGCATTTGTTGAAGACAGGCCCTGAGTGTAGTTTGTACATCATCCCAAATTCATAGAAGTTTTAGACAAATTCAATGTTGATTAAATAAATGATTGAATTAAATAAAAGAACTTACCAGGCCCTAGATGAGTGGAAGAAGAAACAAAACGCTGCAGTGGAGGAGTTCAGGGATAAGAAAGACCATTGGGGACTGGAGGAGGAGATGGCAGGAAACCTACTTCTATTGAGCTTGTTATGTACTAGGCACTGTGCCAGGTGCTTTACATACCTTATATCATTTAACCCTGAGAACAGCTCTGAAGTCAGTTCTGTTGCTCTCATATTGCAGATACAAAAAATTAATGTTCATTGAGTAATTACTAACTTTCACTCTGGATCTGGAGGAGAAACAAAAGGGACATTTCACTGAAGTTCAAAAGAAGGGATGGACAGGCAGATTCTGCAAAGGCACATGCACAAACACATGTAGGAGTTATCAGCTAGTGTTACAGGTGATGGAGGAGTCCAACCTGGCTAACCTGGAGAGCTTGAACGGGGTTGGGAGACTGGTAATCTGTGTTCATGGTATCACATACTATAAGAATCATCAAGCCGTTAAGGTCACACTGACAGAGTAGAAGGGGTTAAGATTCTGGTGAAGGGTGTGTCTGCATAAATAATGGTTACAACTAGACTAGGTAACCTGGGCAACTCCTGATACCAAAGGCAGGTCATATTCTCACTACGGCTCTGTTACCAGATGATTAAGGCTGAGCCCATAGGAATTAATTTACATTGCAGAGAGCCTTTGGGAATGCTCAGTTGAAAGTTTTAATGAAGCAAAAGAGATAGTTGAACTAAGAAAAATAGTTCAAGATAGAAAGAAGGCTCTGACACTTGAAAGATTATATGAAAAATCAAAATGCATTATTTAAAAGGGAAAAAAGGATTAGCAAAAGTTGGTATTTAATTTTCTTCTTTCTTTTCCACAGGACACTTGTAAAATGAAATACAACATTTAGGCATAGGTGGTGTCTTAGTCTGTTTAGCCTGCTATGACAAAAATATCATAGACTGTGTGGCTTATAAACAACAGAAGTTTATTTCTGTTGCATTGGCAGATCATTGCATTGGCAGATTTGGTGTCTAATGAGGCTCCTGGTTCAGAGACAGCTACCTTCTGGCTATATCCTCATGTGGCAGAAGGGGCATGAAAACTCTCTGAGGACTCTTTTTTAACAATTTCTTGAGTACTTCCTATTTTATTTATTTATTGATTGATTTTGTTTATTTTATTTTTGGTTGCACTGGGTCTTCGTTGCTGCACTGTGCGCGGGCTTTCTTTAGTTGTAGTGAGTGGAGGCTACTCTTTGTTATGGTGCAGGGGCTTCTCATTGTGGTGGCTTCTCTTGTTGTGAAGCATGGGCTCTAGGTACATGGGCTTCAGTAGTTGTGGCACGCGGGCTCAGTAGTTGTGGCTCGCGGGCTCTAAAGCACAGGCTCAGTGGTTGTGGTGCAGGCGGCATGTGGGATCTTCCCGGACCAGGGCTCTAACCCGTGTCCCCTACATTGGCAGGGAGATTCTTAACCACTGTGTCACCAGGGAAGCCCTGGGGGCCTCTTTTATAAGGGGACTAATCCCGTTCATGAGGTCTCTGTCCTCATGACCTATTCACCTCCCACAAGCCCCTCCTTCAAATACCATCACTTTGGGATATGAATTTTGAGGGAACACAAATATTCAGCCTATAGCAGGTGGTTATGGGCACCTTTTTTGTCAGTGCTTTATCTTTGTGTTTTGGGTCCTCACCACCACCACCATCACCAAGTCATCATGTTGTACACCTCCTGATGTACAGTGCTGGACACATTTGGGTACACTAATAGACATAAGGCCCAATTCCTGTTCTTGAAGAGGAAATGGGATGTGTAGGGAAGACAGTAAAGGAACTAACATTTATTTAGCACTTTCTATGTGCCATCCATTTATATCAAGTATATACCATGAGGAAAGACTGAAAAATACTGCTATCTTGACAGCTGGCATCGCCAAAAAGTTATTTTAGGAAGAGAAGAGTCATTGTTTAAAAAACTTTGTTAGACTATTTTGGTGGTGGAAAGTGAGGCTTGGTGACCTGGTATGAAGAACACTGTGCTGTAAGGAGATGGCAAAAGTGGAAATTAAATATTTTGGGAGGAGGGAAACAGAGTCAGGTATGGTGCCCCACATTGCTTGCTTCTGGAATGAAATATAGCTGAGCTTGATTGGCTTAATCCTGGCTCCATGCTAATATTTGCTTATACTCAAACTTCCTAAGCAAGGAGGGCTAGGAAAGGGAGTTTTGAGTTCTAGCTTAGAGAGGTAAGAGTCATAATTTAGGGCATTCTTCAAGCATGTTAAAACTGTTCAGAAGATGCTGGGAGAGCCAAAATATTATGGGCCCACTATAAATAGAAATCCTCTTTTGAATCTATTTCCATTTCTCCTTTCTTGATTACAGAGACCCATGAAAAATAGTGCCTAGGGTCACTGTGTACAGAAGTACTAGCTGTGTACTGCATGACTCCTCAGGGTGTGCCATTCATGAAGACTCTGATGTGAATGGTCCCTTTAGAGTCATGCAACTTGGAAGCCCTAGAAGTGCCCCTTGCATTTACAATGCTAATTAATATGAAAAAGCATTATGGAATGGTTACTGTGATTCAGATACCATCCTGCTGCAGGGCAATGGAATTGTCCAGAGCATGGACTTTGAGGCCTTGGCTTTCAATTTCACTTCTGCCACTTATCAGTTGTGTGGCCATGGACAAGTTATCTGAACTCTCAGAATCTTACTTTCTTCGTCTGTAAAATGGAAGTACCGATATTTACCTCAACGTGTTGTTATGTAAGCTTGGTCCAGGATAAGCATGTGGAAAATGGTAGCTATAATTATGATTTACAAGAATTATCTCATTTAATTCCCATTACAGTCTTATAATTTAGTTCTAATTCATGGGGAAACTGAGGTTCAGAGGACATAAGACTTATGCAAGATAAGACATCTGTAGGGTGGCAGAGCATGAATTCACACTCATATTTGGGAACCTGTGCTCATTCTATACTGACAACTTGGTTTTTACCTATTTCCAAGGATAAATTTTCAATCCAAAGTCCTTTCCTCCGATCCTCTCTTGCCACGTCCAACATAAATATTAATGCATCTACCATCTGCCATTATGTAAAAGCACTTGGTCAAATCTCTTTTAGCAAATGAAGTAAAATTGCCTTTTGTTTGGTTTAGTGTATGTGTGTGTATTATGCTTTCTTGTGACTATCCAGTCTGTTTTTGAAGTGGAGTCTTGGTTACCTAGGGAACTGGAATACAGTACTGGTAAATGTTTTTATTTTTAATGAGATGCAAGTTCAAAGTGGCTAGAATTGTTGGCTGAATTTCAAATGGTAACCTCTGTATTGACTGGAAAGTAACACAATTTTACTTTTTTTACATAAAAATAAAATTAAAGGTGGGAGAAAATTAAAGGAGTTGATGAGAGTTGGTGAAAAATGAGAATCTTTAAGTTGCAGACATTCTGCTTGCAGTTCAAAGTTAGCTAATTAATATCTTTATTTTAGACTGTATAATTTGCACAGTTTTTTTCACTTTGGGAAAAGTTTTATATATTTTGAATGGGAATAAGTTTCACATGCCATGTTATAGGAGCTATGTAGGCATTAATGATTTTAAGTTCCTTTCTGGTATGGTATTATATAACATCTATGGGATCTTGCCTCTCGCTAGACTTTTGTTTCTTTTTAAAGAAGCCTGGGCTTAGTTCATAAAATAACTTAATTCACAAAACTCTTACAACACATGAACTATCATTATAAAAATAAGTGAAATTAAAATGAAGTAAAAATTACCCCAAGTCCCTTTCTCTGCCTCAGGGACTACAACTTGTAAAGACAAGGTGATGGCAGAGAGATCCAACCTGAAGTGACAGAGGATTTGGGGAACTAAAGGCATAAATCAAAACAATGTTTGTTTAAGAAATCTGAGGCCCCTCTGCCAAAGAGAATACCACGAGTGCCAGCCTGGAGGTCTGGAGGATGGAAATATAAGGACTTAGAATGAAAAGTTTGGAGCCAGGTAATGACTCAAAAGTTATGAGCCTGAATTGCAATTGAACGAGGGGAAAGTTAGATGCTGTTTGTGTTTTACTTTAGTGGTGGCAGGTGATCAAAACTTGGATTGGTCAGCCTATGTTAAGAGGCCACTGTTGGGGCAAACAAGTCCTCACAGAGTGTGTATGTCAGTTTTGCCATATTTTCTCTTCATCTTTTATATTAATCAGGATTAAGTTTAGCCACGAGGGACTGTCTTCATCTGGCTTCCTAAAAGCAGAGCCTGAGAATATGGAGCCAAGGGGAGGTATGTACAACAGTCCAGGGCTGAGGCTGGAGTTGAGAGTGAAGTGTATAACTACCGATGTGTTAATTTAATGGGTCTGGGCAGAGAGATAATCAGTTATGTGGTAGGAATCAGAGACTCCAAAATAGAGCAAGCAGGATGGGAAAAAAAGGCAGGAGGTGCTGGCTGTAACCACAGACATTTCCTAAAGTGCTTGTTGCTGGTCTGTTAGAGCTAGAGAAGATGTTCTTACAGGCACTCATCCATTTAGATGAATTGGACTTTGAAGGGTAGATAGGTTCAGATGGAGTGATGTAGGGGAGGGTAGTTCAGTGGACGTGTGCTCAAGATGAGCCAATATGGGAGGATTGGTTGAAATATTTCATAGATCTCTTGAACCCATTCCCCTTAGCTATGTGACATCAACATTATGCCATTTAAGATTTACTTTTGGAGTACATCTGGGCCTTTTCAGTTGAGCCATACTGAGACAAGAAAGCCAGCTGTTGCTGATGCCATGAGTTAGTTGGGTAGTCATTGTTCTAACGTGCCTCCTTTACACTCATAATAATATTATTCCATGACTGGTGTTGAGATAGCAAAACAAAGTGGCTTTGGCCTGTCCTATAAAGACATTCAGACTGAAAAGATGAAGAACTTTCCAGGAAGTTCACTGAAAGGCAAAATATTTTCAACCTGAAGTGGGCAGTGGCAGTTCACCAACTGAGCAAGCGCAGAAGAAAGAAAAAGTGTGCAAAGGTCAGCAGTTAGAGGAGACGGGCAAGGCAACCTTCTAAGAACTAGTCATCAGAGCAGGAAAGTGAGTAATGCAATAAAGAGGCACAGAATAAGCATAACGGGGGAGTGTGAGTCTGCCACAGCCCACAAAGAGGACTGAAGGGGACGAGGACAGAAGAGAGAGGGAGCAGTCAGACACCGACCAGCCATGCCCAGAGGGAGTGCGTGTGGACCAGCCCATAGTGGGAGGGGGAACTGGTGGTCAAAACTAAGGACACAGGTGGTTCCTGTGTGTATAACAAGTATTTTATCTTGTTTGAGGTTAACAAAATCATTTAGTCTGTATCATGTGTTATTATCAAGCATGTTCCTTTCTAAAAATTACTAGCTCCAGTAGAGAATACAAACAGGTTTGTGAAATGCTTCAATTTGGGTGGTGAACAGCCACCTGTTCCCTGGATTCATGCCCAGACTGGACAGTTTCTCCTAATTCTAGTATACCTATATCCTTATTTTCTGATAGGAAAAAAAGGGCTTTGGGTACTTACTTGTATATTTGAAATAAGAGATCTTTGATGTAATGGAGTTGTGTATAAGTGTAGACAAGCTGCCTACTCTCAAAAACACTTCACTTTCCAAGTGCAGAAAGGTGTAAATTTAATGAAAAATTTCTACAAATAAATCACTCCAAATACACTTGCTGATCTATGAATATACAGTGCTGTCAGGAACAAATAGAAATGGACTAAAATGTTTATATGGACCTGTAAATTCTTCACATTTGAAAAATATGACCAAGGACATTAAAATATTCATAGAGGCCCCTTTTCAAAAGAATTGACTTAAGACTTTTTCTGCCTGCAACAGACTGTATTTAATTGTTAGGAGGAGGACTAGAAAAATCGATGTGTTTGTCCCTCACAACAGAGCGAAGGCTAATGCTCTGCTGGAGGGCAGCACACTTTTAAGCCCATTCTGAGCAAATTGCTGGTACATTATAAATCTTCTGGAGGCGCTGAATTATAAGATTTAAAAGAGCAGGCATGCATAGTTGTCAAGTAAATTGTTTATAATATAGTTATAGTTACATATGGTGCTATTTGATAATCTAAAAAGCATGGCATGGAAGCATAAAAATGCATCTTTGAATAAGATGCCAAGGAGAGAAAACCTTGACATTACTGGCTTTAATAGTTCTGTTTTTTTCACTATTTCTGAGTGACCCTGGAAATCCACGGAATGTAATCCTTTGCCATTCTGCTGAGGCACATGTAGCGTGGAGCTTATTTTAGTCACAGAATTTATGTTGATGACTTTGTAAATTCTTCTTTTTCTGTCCCTATAGAATCTTTATAAATTGGCAGGAGGTCAGTTGAAAATTTTCACTAATAGTTACTGCATTTTTACAGGAGAAATTGTATGCTGTAATGACATTTTTAAATACTTCTCATGGATGTTAATGGTCGTCATATGAATAAAGGTAGTGTTAGAAACATGTTTCCCTGTATGATAGGAATTCTGAGAGGGAACAGAACCTGATAACTATGAATTGTTAGTGCACACATGTGGGTGGTCCAGGAGTGGTGATAAAGAAGTTATGTACAGGGGCCGGAGGAAGATGGCGGAAGAGTAAGACGCGGAGATCACCTTCCTCCCCACAGATACATCAGAAATTCATCTACATGTGGAACAACTCCAACAGAACACCTACTGAACGCTGACAGAAGACCTCAGACCCCCCAAAAGGCAAGAAACTCCCCACATACCTGGGTAGGTCAAAAGAAAAAAAGAATAAACAGAGACAATAGGATATGGACGGGACCTGCACCAGTGGGAGGGAGCCGTGAAGGAGGGAAGGTTTCTACACACTACAAGCCCCTTCGAGGGCGGAGACTGCAGGTGGCGGAGGGGGAAAGCTTCGGAGTAGCGGAGGAGAGCACAGCAACAGGGGTGTGGAGGGCAAAGCGGAGAGATTTTGGCACAGAGGATCGGTGCCCTCAGGCACACACCAGCCTGAGAGACTTGTCTGCTCGGCCGCCAGGGCGGGCGGGGCTGGGAGCTGAGGCTCGGGTATCGGCTTTCAGTCGGAGCGCAGGGAGAGGTCTGGGGCTGGCGGCAGGAAGAGACCCTGAAGGGGTTAGTGCTAGCCCGGAGGGAGTCCGGGGAAAGGGTCTGGAGCTACCGGAGAGGCAAGAGACTTTTTTCCCTTTTGTTGCCTGGTGCGCGAGGAGGGGGCATTCCCCTCCCTCCCCTCTGCCTGAGTGAGCCAGAGCCCCCGAATCAGCGGCTCCTTTAAACCCGTCCTGTCTGAGCGAAGAACGGACGCCCTCCGGCGACCTACGCGCAGAGGCGGGGCCAGGTCCAAGGCTGAGACCCGGGAGCTGTGAGAGCAGAGACAGGGAAACCTCTCTTGTGCAGCCTCCGAGGCAGCGGATTAAAGCTCCACGGTCCATTTGATGTGCCCTGCGTCTGTGGAGTGCATGAATGGACAGCGAATCATCCCAAATTGAGGAAGTGGACCTTGAGGACAAGATTTAAGACTTTCCCCCCCCTTTTTTTTCCCTCTTTTTACAACGAATTATCTCAAATTAAGGAGGTGGACTTAGCAAGATTTCAGACTTTTCGCCCTTTTCCTCTTTTTACAACGAATTATCCCAAATCGAGGAGGTGGACTTGGAGAGCAAGATTTTTGATTTTTCCCCCTGCTCTCTTTTTGTGAATGTGTATGTGTAATCTTCTGTGTAAGATTCTCTCTGTATAGCTTTGCTTCCACCATATGTCCCAGGGTTCTTTCGGTCCGTGTTTTTTTTTCAATAATTACTTTTTAATTTTAATAACGCTACTATATTTCATACTTTATTCTATTTTACTTTACCTGCTCTTTCTTTTTTTCCTCCCTTCCCTTCCTCCCTCCCTCCCTCCGCTCCTCCTTTCCTTCTTTCTTTTTCTTTCCTCCATCCCTCCCTCCCTCCCACCCTTCTTCTTTCCACTTCCTTTTTCTTTCCTTCCTCCCTCCCTCCCTCCCTCCTGTCTTTCTTTCTTTCTTTCCTTCCTCCCTCCCTCCCTCTCTTCTTCCATTCACTCTTCCTTTGCTTTCATTCCTCCCTCCCTCCCTCCTTTCTTTCTTTTCTTTCCATCCTTCCTCCCTCCCTCCTTTCTTTCTTCCTTCCTTCCTTCCTTACTTCCCTTCTTCCTTTCTTTCAATCTCTCTTTCTTTCTTCTACTAATTATTTCTTTCTACTTTTTCTCACTGTTATTCTGAGCCGGGTGGATGAAAGGCTCTTGGTGCTGCAGCCAGGAGTTAGTGCTGTGCCTCTGAAGTGGGAGAGCCAACTTCAGGACACGGGTCCACAAGAGACCTCCCAGCTCCACATAATATCAAGCAGCGAAAATCTCCCAGGGATCTCCATCTCAACACCAGCACCCAGCTTCAGTCAACAACCAGCAAGCTACAGTGCTGGTCACCCTATGCCAAGCAACTAGCAAGGCAGGAACACAACCCCACCCATTAGCAGAGAGGATACCTAAAAACATAATAAGGCCACAGGCACCCCAAAACACACCACCAGACGTGGACCTGTCCACCAGAAAGACAAGATCGAGCTTCAACCACCAGAACACAGGCATTAGTCCCCCCCACCAGGAAGCCTACACAACCTACTGAAACAACCTTAGCCACGGGGGACAGACACCAAAAACAACGGGAACTACGAATCTGCAGCCTGCAAAAAGGAGACCCCAAACACAGTAACATAAGCAAAATGAGAAAGCAGAAAAACACACAGCAGGTGAAGGAGCAAGATAAAAACCTACCAGACCTAACAAATGAAGAGGTAATAGGCAGTCTACCTGAAAAAGAATTCAGAATAATGATAGTAAAGCTGATCCAAGATTCTATTTCCCAGATCCAAAATCTTGGAAATAGAATAGACAATATGCAAGAAACAGTTAACAAGGACCTAGAAGAACTAAAGATGAATCAAGCATCGATTAAAAACACAATAAATGAAATGAAAAATACTCTAGATGGGATCAATAGCAGAATAACTGAGGCAGAAGAACGGATAAGTGAGGTGGAAGATAAAATAGTGGAAATAACTGATGCAGAGAAAAATAAAGAAAAAAGAATGAAAAGAACAGAGGACAGTCTCAGAGACCTCTGGGACAACATTAAACGCACCAACATTCGAATTATAGGGGTTCCAGAAGAAGAAGAGAAAAAGAAAGGGACTGAGAAAATATTTGAAGAGATTATAGTTGAAAACTTCCCTAATATGGGAAAGGAAATAGTTAATCAAGTCCAGGAGGCACAGAGAGTCCCATACAGAATAAATCCAAGAAGAAATACGC
Organism: Hyperoodon ampullatus; assembly: GCF_949752795.1. Lineage (NCBI taxonomy): Eukaryota > Metazoa > Chordata > Mammalia > Artiodactyla > Ziphiidae > Hyperoodon > Hyperoodon ampullatus. Next base: position 170,414,198 of record NC_136914.1, read on the forward strand.
CAAGACACATATTAATCAAACTGTCAAAAATTAAACACAAAGAAATCATATTAAAAGCAGCAAGGGAAAAACAACAAATAACACACAAGGGAATCCCCATCAGGTTAACAGCTGATCTCTCAGCAGAAACTCTACAAGCCAGAAGGGAGTGGCAGGACATAATTAAAGTGATGAAGGAGAGAAACCTGCAACCAAGATTACTCTACCCAGCAAGGATCTCATTCAGATTTGATGGAGAAATTAAAACCTTTACAGACAAGCAAAAGCTGAGAGAGTTCAGCACCACCAAACCAGCTTTACAACAAATGCTAAAGGAACTTCTCTAGGCAAGAAACACAACAGAAGGACTATACCTACAATAACGAACCCAAAGCCATTAAGGAAATGGGAATAGCAACATACATATCAATAATTACCTTAAATGTAAATGGACTAAATGCTCCCACCAAAAGACACAGAGTGGCTGAATGGATACAAAAACAAGACCCATATATATGCTGTCTACAAGAGACCCACTTCAGACCTAGAGACACATACAGATTGAAAGTAAGGGGATGGAAAAAGATATTCCATGCAAATGGAAATCAAAAGAAAGCTGGAGTAGCAATTCTTATATCAGACAAAATAGACTTTAAAATAAAGACTATTAGAAGAGACAAAGAAGGACACTACATAACGATAAAGGGATCGATCCAAGAAGAAGATATAACAATTGTAAATATTTATGCACCCAACATAGGAGCACCTCAATACATAAGGCAAATACTAACAGCCATAAAAGGGGAAATCGACAGTAACACAATCATAGTAGGGGACTTTAACACCCCACTTTCACCAATGGACAGATCATCCAAAATGAAAATAAATAAGGAAACACAAGCTTTAAATGATACATTAAACAAGATGGACTTAATTGATATTTATAGGACATTCCACCCAAAAACAACAGAATACACATTTTTCTCAAGTGCTCATGGAACATTCTCCAGGATAGATAATATCTTGGGTCACAAATCAAGCCTTGGTAAATTTAAGAAAATTGAAATTGTATCAAGTATCTTTTCCGACCACAATGCTATGAGACTAGACATCAATTACAGGAAAAGATCTGTAAAAAATACAAACACATGGAGGCTAAACAATACACTACTCAATAACGAAGTGATCACTGAAGAAATCAAAGAGGAAATTAAGAAATACTTAGAAACAAATGACAATGGAGACACGACGACCCAAAACCTATGGGACGCAGCAAAAGCAGTTCTAAGGGGGAAGTTTATAGCAATACAATCCCACCTTAAGAAACAGGAAACATCTCGAGTAAACAACCTGACCCTGCACCTAAAGCAATTAGAGAAAGAAGAACAAAAAACCCCCAAAGTTAGCAGAAGGAAAGAAATCATAAAGATCAGATCAGAAATAAATGAAAAAGAAATGAAGGAAATGATAGCAAAGATCAACCAAACTAAAAGCTGGTTCTTTGAGAAGATAAACAAAATTGACAAACCATTAGCCAGACTCATCAAGAAAAGAAGGGAGAAGACTCAAATCAGTAGAATTAGAAATGAAAAAGGAGAAGTAACAACTGACACTGCAGAAATACAAAAGATCATGAGAGATTACTATAAGCAACTCTATGCCAATAAAATGGACAACCTGGAAGAAATGGACAAATTCTTAGAAATGCACAACCTACCAAGACTGACTCAGGAAGAAATCGAAAATATGAATAGACCAATCACAAGCACTGAAATTGAAACTGTGATTAAAAATCTTCCATCAAACAAAAGCCCAGGACCAGATGGCTTCACAGGCGAATTCTATCAAACATTTAGAGAAGAGCTAACACCCATCCTTCTCAAACTCTTCCAAACAATATCAGAGGAAGGAACACTCCCAAACTCATTCTACGAGGCCACCATCACCTTGATACCAAAACCAGGCAAGGATGTCACAAAGAAAGAAAACTACAGGCCAATATCACTGATGAACATAGATGCAAAAATCCTCAACAAAATACTAGCAAACAGAATCCAACAGCACATTAAAAGGATCATACACCATGATCAAGTGGGGTTTATTCCAGGAATGCAAGGATTCTTCAATATACGCAAATCAATCAATGTGATACACCATATTAACAAGTTGAAGGAGAAAAACCATATGATCATCTCAATAGATGCAGAGAAAGCTTTCGACAAAATTCAACACCCATTTATGATAAAAACCCTGCAGAAAGTAGGCATAGAGGGAACTTTCCTCAACATAATAAAGGCCATATATGACAAACCCACAGCCAACATTGTCCTCAATGGTGAAAAACTGAAACCATTTACACTAAGATCAGGAACAACACAAGGCTGCCCACTCTCACCACTCTTATTCAACATAGTTTTGGAAGTTTTAGCCACAGCAATCAGAGAAGAAAAGGAAATAAAAGGAATCCAAATTGGAAAAGAAGAAGTAAAGCTGTCGCTGTTTGCAGATGACATGATACTATACATAGAGAATCCTAAAGATGCTACCGAAAAACTACTAGAGCTAATCAATGAATTTGGTAAAGTAGCAGGATACAAAATTAATGCACAGAAATCTCTGGCATTCCTGTACACTAATGATGAAAAATCTGAAAATGAAATCAAGAAAACACTCCCATTTACCATTGCAACAAAAAGAATAAAATATCTAGGAATAAACCTACCTAAGGAGACAAAAGACCTGTATGCAGAAAATTATAAGACACTGATGAAAGAAATTAAAGATGATACAAATAGATGGAGAGATATACCATGCTCCTGGATAGGAAGAATCAATATTGTGAAAATGACTCTACTACCCAAAGCAATCTACAGATTCAATGCAATCCCTATCAAACTACCACTGGCATTTTTCACAGAAGTAGAACAAGAAATTTCAAAATTTGTTTGGAAAAACAAAAGACCCCGAATAGCCAAAGCAATCTTGAGAACGAAAAACGGAGCTGGAGGAATCAGGCTCCCTGACTTCAGACTATACTACAAAGCTACAGTAATTAAGACAGTGTGGTACTGGCATAAAAACAGAAAGATAGATCAGTGGATCAGGATAGAAAGCCCAGAGATAAACCCACGCACATATGGCCAACTTATCTTTGATAAAGGAGGCAGGAATGTACAGTGGAGAAAGGACAGCCTCTTCAATAAGTGGTGCTGGGAAAACTGGACAGGGACATGTAAAAGTATGAGATTAGATCATTCCCTAACACCATACACAAAAATAAGCTCAAAATGGATTAAAGACCTAAATGTAAGGCCAGAAACTATCAAACTCTCAGAGGAAAACATAGGCAGAACACTCTATGACATAAATCACAGCAAGATCCTTTTGGACCCACCTCCTAGAGAAATGGAAATAAAAACAAAGATAAACAAATGGGACCTAATGAAACTTCAAAGCTTTTGCACAGCAAAGGAAACCATAAACAAGACCAAAAGACAACCCTCAGAATGGGAGAAAATATTTGCAAATGAAGCAACTGACAAAGGATTAATCTCCAAAATTTATAAACAGCTCATGCAGCTCAATAGCAAAAAAACAAACAACCCAATCCAAAAATGGGCAGAAGACTTAAATAGGCATTTTTCCAAAGAAGATATACAGACTGCCAACAAACACATGAAAGAATGCTCAACATCATTAATCATTAGAGAAATGCAAATCAAAACTACAATGAGATATCATCTCACACCAGTCAGAATGGCCATCAGCAAGAAATCTAGAAACAATAAATGCTGGAGAGGGTGTGGAGAAAAGGGAACACTCTTGCACTGCTGGTGGGAATGTGAATTGGTACAGCCACTATGGAGAACAGTATGGAGGTTCCTTAAAAAACTAAAAATAGAACTACCATATGACCCAGCAATCCCACTACTAGGCATATACCCTGAGAAAACCATAATTCAAAAAGAGACATGTACCAAAATGTTCATTGCAGCTCTATTCACAATAGCCCGGAGCTGGAAACAACCTAAGTGTCCATCATCGGATGAATGGATAAAGAAGATGTGGCACATATATACAATGGAATATTACTCAGCCATAAAAAGAAACGAAACTGAGCTATTTGTAATGAGGTGGATAGACCTAGAGTCTGTCATACAGAGTGAAGTAAGTCAGAAAGAGAAAGACAAATACCGTATGCTAACACATATATATGGAATTTAAAAAAAAAAATGCCATGAAGAACCTAGGGGTAAAACGGGAATAAAGACACAGACCTACTTGAGAATGGACTTGAGGATATGGGGAAGGGGAAGGGTAAGCTGTGACAAAGGGAAAGAGAGGCATGGACATATATACACTACCAAACGTAAGGTAGATAGATAGTGGGAAGCAGCCGCAGAGCACAGGGAGATCAGCTCGGTGCTTTGTGACCGCCTGGAGGGGTGGGATGGGGAGGGTGGGAGGGAGGGAGATGCATGAGGGAGGGATGTGGGAACAGATGTATATGTATGACTGATTCACTTTGTTATAAAGCAGAAACTAATAAAAAAAACAAAACAAACAAAAAAAAACAACCCAATCCAAAAATGGGCAGAAGACTTAAATAGGCATTTCTCCAAAGAAGATATACAGACTGCCAACAAACACATGAAAGAATGCTCAACATCATTAATCATTAGAGAAATGCAAATCAAAACTACAATGAGATATCATCTCACACCAGTCAGAATGGCCATCAGCAAGAAATCTAGAAACAATAAATGCTGGAGAGGGTGTGGAGAAAAGGGAACACTCTTGCACTGCTGGTGGGAATGTGAATTGGTACAGCCACTATGGAGAACAGTATGGAGGTTCCTTAAAAAACTAAAAATAGAACTACCATATGACCCAGCAATCCCACTACTAGGCATATACCCTGAGAAAACCATAATTCAAAAAGAGACATGTACCAAAATGTTCATTGCAACTCTATTCACAATAGCCCGGAGCTGGAAACAACCTAAGTGTCCATCATCGGATGAATGGATAAAGAAGATGTGGCACATATATACAATGGAATATTACTCAGCCATAAAAAGAAACGAAACTGAGCTATTTGTAATGAGGTGGATAGACCTAGAGTCTGTCATACAGAGTGAAGTAAGTCAGAAAGAGAAAGACAAATACCGTATGCTAACACATATATATGGAATTAAAAAAAAAAAAATGTCATGAAGAACCTAGGGGTAAAACGGGAATAGAGACACAGACCTACTTGAGAATGGACTTGAGGATATGGGGAGGGGGAAGGGTAAGCTGTGACAAAGGGAGAGAGAGGCATGGACATATATACACTACCAAATGTAAGGTAGATAGATAGTGGGAAGCAGCCGCAGAGCACAGGGAGATCAGCTCGGTGCTTTGTGACCGCCTGGAGGGGTGGGATGGGGAGGGTGGGAGGGAGGGAGATGCATGGGGGAGGGGATGTGGGAACAGATGTATATGTATGACTGATTCACTTTGTTATAAAGCAGAAACTAATAAAAAAAAAAAAGAAGTTATGTACAGCTATAGCTGTTCTCTGTTTTTGCTTTTATGTTTAATTCTTAAAGAAGAAAAATTATTTCATGGAGATAGGAAGGTCAACAATATAGGTCAAGTTCAAAGAGCAAGGCAAGGACTGAGAGCAGTTAGTAGCCCAGAGAGTAAGAGCACGGAGGACAAGGACCGAAGAATGGGCAGAGGTTCTCTGTAGCAAATACAAGCAGGTAAAAGAAGGAGGAAGACTGCGGGTTGGTCATATTGCCTGGAATAGAAATGTCTAGTTTTCTTAATAGGTGGCTGTCTAATCTCTTTTTTGAATCGTGCCTTAGAGATGGGACATTCTATTTCAGTGGTGTTCTAACTTTCTAAAAGTTATCTATTATATATTGAACACAAATCTTCAGTTTCATTTTATCCCTTGGTGTTAGATAATTTCCAGATACTTCACAATTCTTCCTTTTAATAAATATTTACTGAGGACCTGCTATGTGGAGGCACTGATATTGGTGCTAGATATACAGTGTTAACAGGACAGTCAAGGTCTGAAGACACGGAGCTTACATTTTAGTGAGGGCAGACAAAACTATGCGAGTAGTGAACACAAATAAATCAAAGTGACAAGTATTGTGCAGAGAATTAAATAGGGTGACATCCTATGGAGTGACTGGGAGGCCAAAGGAGACTTCCCTGCAAGGTAACTAGCAAGCTATGCAAAGATTGGAGGGGTCAGGGCTAGCCAGCGTTTAACTCTAGGGAACAGCATGCAAAAGACAAAACGTGCTCAAGAACTTCAGTGTGTGTTAGAGGAGCTTAACTAAGGCTTTTGTGGCAAAGTATAGTGTATGAGGAAAAGAGTAGCCCAAGACGTGGGTGGAAAGGAAAGCAAGGGGCAGATCACCCAGGACTTTGTGAGCTGGGAAAGAAGTTGGTTTTTATTTTAATTGTGATTGGAAAGTCATGAGAAGTTTTCAACAGGCAAAGGGACCATGTTATGTACATTATAAAAGGACTACTCTGGCTGCTGGGTTGAGAATAGATGGTGGGGAAGCCACAGCAGAATAAAGGCGATACCAGGGGGCTATAGTGATAGTTCTGGTGATGGTGGCTTGGAGTGGGATGGTAGTGATGCGAGGGAGCGAAATTAACATATTAGAGATACGTTTTGGAGGACTTGATGGATAGATTGGATATTGAATGCAAGGAAAGACAGGAGTCAAGGAAGACGTTTAAGTCTTTGGCTTGCACAATGGATGATGTTTCTGTTCCTTAAAGGGGCACACATATTGTCGTTTGTTTCTCTGTGTTAAAATATTCCAAGCGATATGGTTTACAAATGTATTTGACATATCAGATGAAGGGTAATTAAAAAGGAAGATGTTTACCATTATAGAGTTTATTCTATTTTTGTTAGAGTCCAAAAACATGCACCTATCCTAAATTTATTTAACTAAAATTTTAAACACATTTTAGAATCTAAAGTAGCTGTTAAAGGGCTTGCCTGGTGGCACAGTGGTTGAGAGTCCACCTGCCAGTGCAGGGGACACAGGTTCGTGCCCCGGTCCGCGAGGATCCCACGTGCTGCGGAGCAACTGGGCCCGTGAGCCATGGCCGCTGAGCCTGCGCGTCCGGAGCCTGTGCTCCGCAACGGGAGAGGCCACAACAGTGAGAGGCCCGCATACCACAAAAATAAATAAATAAATAAATAAAGTAGCTGTTAGAGACAAGATGTTTATAGAATGCATTAGTATTTTCTTGATATTGTGACCTCATAGGCAGTTTAACAAAGAAAAAAATTACACATTTTAAAAGTTATATAATAATGTAAAAATTATGAAAAAATAAGTGGCAAAAGAAAAACATCTTGGGAAAATACCTCGATAGATAAAACTGATAAGAGATTAATATTCTTAATTTCTAATGATTCTTACAAGTCCAAAAAAACTACTGTGGCTCCTCGGGCGCATGCGCGCGCATGGCATTCTGGGAAGGCGTCCGCCCGGAAGCCGTCTTATTCGGCTCCTCTTCCGGAGAGCCGTTTCGGCCCGTGTGAAGGCCCGAGGTGGTGGTGGTGGTGTCGCCGGCGTTTACTTTGGCCGGTCCCGAGGCTGGTGGGAACAGCCGCCCGAGAAAAGCACCATGATTTTGACCGCAGAATTTTTGGATGAGTTAATCGGCTGGGACCGAAATCTCGCCCCGGCAAGAAGCGCAGCATCGCACGGTGGAACCACCAGAGGGTTTGTAAGTATTACTTCTGTAGTTATTGTCCTGCGGAATTGTTCTTTTAAAAAAAACAAAGAAATCCTGACAAACTCCTTATTAGGAATATGAGCACAGAACGTGAAAAGGCAGTTCGCAAAAGGTCAACAGCACGAGAGAAAGTTCAATCACACCAGTAATCAAATCATTCAGTAATTAAAATAATAATGAGAAAATATTATAGTGGATAAGAGCACAAACTCTGGAACCGGAATTCCTGAGTTTGAAGACCTAGCTCTAACACTTACTAACTGGCTAACTTCGGGCAAGTAACTTAGGCCATATTTGCTTGAGTTACCTTACCTGTAAGATGGGGTCATAGTAGTGTCTATCTCAAGGTTGTTTTGCATAGTAAGTGGGTGTTAATAGAGGTATATTGCTTAGAACAGTTCCTAGGATGCAGTAATGGCTCTGTGAGGTTTTAGAAGTTCTTCTCCTTATTAATGTCTTGTTATAACCTTGTGTCTAATTATTGTTAAATATTGATAAAATGACAATACTTAATATTGGCTAGGTGGGGAAAATGGGTGTTTTCATACACTGTAGATGAGACTATAAGTTGGTCCATTATTTTTGGAAAGAAGTTTTCCAATATGTCTCAAAAGTCTAAAAATAAATAACGTCTTTACTAAAGAAATTCTACTTTTGGGAACTCAGTCAATGGTCTCTGAAATTATGTGTTCATACTTATAATGGTAAAAAATTAGAAACAGGTAAAGAAGTGATTTGAATATATACATTTAATTTCACTCACTCAACTTCATTAAAACTACAATAAAAAGGTTATATTTTATTTAGGTAAAATTCACACATACAGAAATATATATATTTTAAAGTGTATAATTTGGTGAGTTTTGAGAAATTATATATTACCTGTGCTACCAATCTCTAAATCAAAAACATTCCCATTCCCCTGGAAAGTTCTTTTATGCCCAATTCCCACCTCCATAGGCTATACTTTTCACATTTCTTTCACCATAGATTAGTTTTGCTTGTTCTTGGAATTCATATAAATGGAATCATGCAGTATGGATTCTTTTGTGTCTGGCTTCTTTCATTCACTATAATTCTGAAAAACCTGTTCATATTGTTATACTAACATTTACTCCTCTTTATTCTTATACCCTCTGTTTCTTCATTGCTGAATAGTGTTCCATTTTTTGACTATAGTAGAATTTATTTCCCTATTGGTGATGTTTTTGTTGTTTTTGACTATCATGAGTAATGTTATGAACACTTCTGTGCAAGACTTTTTGTGGTCATGGTTGTCATTTCTCTTGGGTAAATTCTTAGGAATCAGAGTGCTGGGTCATAGCATAAGTGTATGTTTAATGTTATAATAAGCTGCTAAACACTTCTGTAAAGTGATTGTACGATTTTATACTTTCACCAGCATGTATGTTGTCTAATGTGCATTGCTCCATTTCTTTGCTAACGTTTGGTATTGTCAGTTTTTAAATTTAAGCCATTCTATTAGGTGTGAAGGGGTATCTAACTGCAGTTGTATTTTTCATTTCCCTGCTGACTGGTGATGCTGAGTACCTTTTCATGTGCTAATTGGCCATTTACACATCTTCTTTAGTGAAGTATTTATTCAGGACTTTTGCCCAAGGTTGTAAAGTTACTCTCCAGAATTTTTTTCTGGTAAGCCTTATGGTTTTAGAGTACAGGTATACCTCATTTTATTGCATTTCAATTTGTTGCACTTTGCAGATTTTGCATTTTTTACAAATTGAAGGTTTGTGGCAATACTTCATTGAGTAAGTCTATCAGCATCATTTTTCCAACAGCATTTGCTCATTTTCTGTCTCTGTGTCACATTTTGGTAATTCTCATGAAATTTCAAACTTTTTTATTACTGTTATATTTGTTATAGTGATCTGTGATCAGTGATCTTCAATGTTACTATTGTAATTGTTTTGGGGCATCATAAACTACACCCATGGAAGATGGCAAATTTAGTGGATAAATGTGTATGTTCTGACAGCTCCACTCACTGCCATTTGCCTGTCTCTCCCCTTCTCCTTGGGCATCTCCTGCAGTGGTCTGGAACTGAACCTGCAGTATCTCTGAGGTGTACCTATATACATTTAGGTTTATCATCTGTTTCAAATTAATTTTTGTGTATGATGTGAGATAGAGGTTGAGGTTCATATTTTCCTTAGTTTTTCCTAGTTGTTTCAGCTCAATTTATTGAAAAGACTTTTCTTTCCCCATTGTTATCTTGGTGTCTTTATTGAAATTCAGTGAAATGTACATGTACAGTTTTTTCCTAAACTCTACATTATGTTACGTTAATCTCTTTATCCATTCTTATACTAAAGCTACAGTCTCGGTTACTGCAACTTTATAATAAGTCTTGAAATCAGTTTTGTGAATGGTCCACAGTTTCTTCTTTAAAATTGTGCTGACTATTCTAGATCCTTTGAATTTGTGTATAAATTTTATTAAAAAATTTTTTTTATTTTTAAAATTTTTATGGGAGTATAGCTGCTTTACAATGTTGTGTTAGTTTCTACTGTACAGCAAAGTGAATCAGCTATACATGTACATATATCCCCTCTTTTTTGGATTTCCTTCTCATTTAGGTCACCACAGAGCACGGGGTAGAGTTCCCTGAGCTATATAGTAGGTTTTCATTAGTTATCTATTTTATACACAGTATCAATAGTGTATATATGTCAATCCCAATCCCCCAATTCATCCCACCCCCTTTCCCCTTTGGTATCCATACGTTTGTTCTCTATGTCTGTGGCGCTATTTCTGCTTTGTAAATAAGATCGTGTATACCAATTTTTTCAGATTCCACATATATATGTTAATATACAGTATTTAGTTTTCTCTTTCTGACTTACTTCACTATGTGTGACAGTCTCCAGGTCCATCCATGTCTCTACAAATGACCCAATTTAACTCCTTTTTATGGTTGAGTAATATTCCATTGTATTGTATATATGTACCACATCTTCTTTTTCCATTCCTCTGTTGATGGACATTTTAGGTTGTTTCCATGTCCTGGCTATTGTAAATAGCACTGCAGTGAGCATTGGGATGCATGTGTCTTTTTGAATTATGATTTTCTCTGGGTATATGCCCAGTAGTGGGATTGCTGGGTCCCATGGTACTTCTATTTTTAGTTTTTTAAGGAACCTCCATACTGTTTTCCATGGTGGCTGTATCAATTTACATTCCACCAACAGTGAAAGAGGGTTCTCTTTTCTCCACACCCTTTCCAGCATTTATTGTTTGTAGATTTTGTGATGATGGCCATTCTGACCAGTGTGAGGTGATACCTCATTGTAGTTTTGATTTGTCTTACTCTAATGATTAGAGATGTTGAGAATCTTTTCATGTGTTTGTTGGCAATATGTGTATCTTCTTTGGAGAAATGTCTATTTAGGTCTTCTGCCCATTTTTGGATTGGGTTGTTTGTTTTTCTGAAATTGAGCTGCATGAGCTGTTTGTATATTTAGGAGATTAATCCTTTGTCAGTTGATTTCATTTGCAAATATTTTCTCCCATTCTGAGGGTAGTCTTTTGGTCTTGTTTATGGTTTCCTTTGCTGTGCAAAAGCTTTTAAGTTTCATTAGGTCCAATTTGTTTATTTTTGTTTTTATTCTCATTACTCTAGGAGGTGGGCCAAAAAAGATTTTGCTGCAATTTATGTCATAGAGTGTTCTGCCTATGTTTTCCCCTAAGAGTTTGATAGTGTCTGGCCTTATATTTAGGTCTTTAATCCATTTTGAGTGTATTTTTGCATATGGTGTTAGGTAGTATTAATTTCATTCTTTTACATGTAGCTGTCCAGTTTTCCCAGCACCACTTATTGAAGAGGCTGTCTTTGCTCCACTGTATATTTTGGCCTCCTTTGTCTAGATTAGGTGACCATAAGTGTGTGGGTTTATCTCTGGGCTTTCTATCCTGTTCCACTGATCTGTATTTCTCTTTTTGTGCCAGTACCATACTGTCTTGATTACAGTAGCTTTGTAGTATAGTCTGAAGTCAGGGAGACTGATTCCTCCAGCTCCGGTTTTTTTTCTCAAGATTGCTTTTGCTATTTGAGGTCTTCTGTGTATCCATGCAAATTGTAAAATTTTTTGTTCTAGTTCTGTAAAAAAATGCCATTGGTAATTTGATAGGGATTGCATTGAATCTGTAGATTGCTTTGGGTAGTATAGTCATTTTCACAACGTTGATTCTTCCAGTCCAAGAACATGGTATATCTCTTTACCTGTTTGTGTTGTCTTTGATTTCTTTCATCAGTGTCTTATAGTTTTCTGTGTACAGGTCTTTTACCTCCTTAAGTAGGTTTATTCCTAGGTATTTTATTCTTTTTGTTACAGTGGTAAATGAGATTGTTTCCTTAATTTCTCTTTCTGATCTTTCATTGTTAGTGTATAGGAATGCAAGAGATTTCTGTGTATTAATTTTGTATCCTGTGACTTTACCAAATTCATTGTTTAGCTCTAGTAGTTTTCTGGGCCTGCTGTGTACTCTTGATTCATTAAAGGTTGCTTGAGTGTACACTAAGCTGGATACAGTACCTGATCTCCTGCTTGTTTTTAATTAGGAATCAGGTAATATTGAAGTGTGATCGTAGATTATAAAGAATTAAATTATTTTGCAAGCTTTTGCTATTCTATAGTCAAAATAAATCTGGTTTTTAGCCCTTTGTTTCTGGATAGAATAGTTTCTTTGTTGTAGAATAATTTATTAATCTGGAGTTGGTTTGTATTAAAACTGTTCTAATGTGATTTTTACTGTCTAGAGAGGAGGGTAAGATAGTGAGATAAGGATGTGTTGAGATAAAAATAAGTTGAAGAAAAAAAAATAAGTTGAAGGATAATATGTGATAGTGAAGTGAAAAGGATATTTGGTTGAATTTTAAAAACTTGTTAAATGACTTGAGGCATTATTCAGATTAAGAAAACCAGGTAGGTTTAAGAAGTTCAGAGAGCAAAAGCTTCTAATTACAGAAATATATCTACTGAAATAATGCTAATTTTTAAATAAATTAGGGTGCAAAGAAAGGGACTGCCTTGGTTTTAGCTTCACAGATAAATTAGCAGATATAGTAATTGATTAGTTTGACACTTATTAACTCATTCTTTTTTTAGAAAATAAATTTATTTATTTTATTTATTTATTTTTGGCCGCTTGGGTCTTTGTTGCTGTGCGTGGGCTTTCTCTCTAGCTGCGGTGAGCAGGGGCTACTCTTTGTTGCAGTGTGCAGGCTTTTCATTGTGGTGGCTTCTCTTGTTGCAGAGCATGGGCTCTAGGTGCATGGGCTTCAGTAGTTGTGGCACATGGGCTCAGTAGTTGTGGCTCGTGGGCTCTAGAGCGCTGGCTCAGTAGTTGTGACGCACAGGCTTAGTTGCTCCTTGGCATGTGCGATCTTCCGGGACTAGGGCTCAACCTGTGTCCCCTGCATTGGCAGGTGGATTGTTAACCACTGTGCCACCAGGGAAGTCCCTCATTCACTCATTCTTAACCAATCAGGTTGACATATTCTTTAGTCATATTTATGTTTAGTTTTTAGTTTTTAAATGGAAATAATCCATTCACCATACAACTGAGACAATATAAATGCCCAGTCCCTGCAACTGTCCTCCATTCCCATCTTTCAGACTCAGGCATGCCACCCTCTTGCTTTGTCTGGCTCTTTAATATTTGGATTAATATACTCAGGCTGTCCTTTTTTGATACTTTGTTTAGACTTCCTAGCATATTGGGCTACCCTGTTGGACCATTTAAAATGTATATTTATTCATTTAATTTTGGTTATTGCAAAAAGAAATGAGAAAATAGGTAGAAGTGTAAAGAATGATACAAGGACCAATTGTAATCCCAGCTATGTAAAATAATTACCAATGTCAAATAATTACTAATATTTTACTGTATTTCATCAAATCTAAGACACCATTGACTAGAACTTCCAGTATTTTACCACTGTGAAAGGAGAAATGCTGTCACACTATGACATACTACTTTCTTTCCTATTAAAAAGTTTATGCTTGTTGGAAAAATTCTTTTAGACTTGTTTAGATATAGACTTCTATTATGGATGGCTTTACAGCATATCTCAAAAAGAAAATATAAGAAAAACAAGTTGCTTAAAGTAGTTCTAAAACCTCTTCACATTTAGAGTCCAACAGTTCCATGTCACTTTTTGATTCAGAGTTGTCTATGTCTGTGTTTTTCCTAATGGTTTCATCCTCTGTGCTATCAAAAACATTGATGATGCAATTTGCATAAAAGATAGTTCTCCAAGAGAACTTGCAAAGAGTTGTCTCCAAGATTTTCATCCAACCTCATCTACTTACCCCTTCTTTTTAGTATTGAAACTGTCTTCTCACCAGTTTGGGGTGAGCACATGGTGGCCCAGTTAGAGACATTTCTGAGACTCCCTGGTAGTTTAGTGCTATGGCCTGAATGTCTGTGTCCCTCCAAAATTCATGTTGAAATCCTAACCCCCAAGGTGATGGTGTTAGTAGGTGAGGCCTTTGGTAGGTGATTAGGTCATGATGGTGGAACTCTCTTGAATGGGATTATTGCCCGTATAAAAGAGATCCCCACGGAACTCCCTAACCCTTCTGCCATGTGAGGACACAAGGAGAATTCTCTGCAAACAAGAAGAGGGGCTTCATTCCACCATGTGGGTGCTACCATCTTGGACTTCCAGTATCCAGAACTGTGAGAAATAAATTTCTAATGTTTGTAAGCTATCCAGTCTGTGGTATTTTGTTATAGCAGCCTGAGCTGACTAAGAAACTTGTTATGACCATGTTCTGACTAGTAGGATAAGAGAAGTGGTGTGTGCAACTTCTAGTTCAAATCCTTAAAAGGAAGCTGCTTACCTTCCACTTTCTTTTTCACCCTCTCCTTGGGATGAAAATCAGACATGGTGATAGTGAGCCAGCTTTAATCATGTAGAAGAAGATACCCTGAGGATAGTGGAACAACTAGATAGAAAGATCTGGATTTTTAGATTAATGTGTAGAGCAGAGCTGCCTACCTGCAAAGTGTGAACAGCAGCTCTCATGGAAGGGAAAAATAAACCTTCCATCTTGTTTAAACCTGTTATTGTCAGAGCAGCCAAATTAATGTTCATGTTATATATACTGTTTTTTAAATTCCTTTTAAAATTTACTATCATATTGAAAAATACTTTTATTTATCATTAGAATTTTTAATGGCTAAGTAATATTCAAGGTACAGATATGTTATTATTTATATAACTAAACCCCTGTCATTGGGCATTTAGGTTGTTCCAATTTTTCTCTATTGTTAATAATAGTGGAATGAACATTCTACTGCTATAAATCTTACACACGATAAACACACACACGTGTATGTATATGTGTATATGTGCACACACAGACATCTCTGATTGTTTCCCTAAAATAAATTCGTATAAATAGAATTGCTTGGTCAAAGGCCTTTCACATTGTTAAGATTCATTATCAAATTGACTGCCAGTATTTCTGCATTAATTTACCCTACCACTATAGATTGTACCATTAATTTACCCTACCACCATTCTCTCTATATATATACATATTCTCTACATTTGTAAAAATGTTTTTGAGGTATAATTTGCACAGAATAAGTCTATGGATCTTAAGTGCTCAGTTCCGTAAGTTTTAATATCATGTAACTGCCATATGCAAAAAAGGTATAGAACATTTCCATTACCTAGAAAGTTATATCGTGCCCCTTTCCTTAATCCCTATCCTGCAGAGGCAAGTACTGTTTTGACTTCTAATTTTGCCTATTTTTGAACTTCATATAGATAGAATCATACAGTAGGTATTCTTTTGTTTCTAGCTTCTTTGCTTTCATTTTTGAGATTCATCCGTGTTGTTGCAAATATCAGTAGTGTTCTGTTCTACGATGTTACTACATTGAAAAAAAATCTGCTCTCCGGTTGATAAATATTTGTGTTGTTTCCAGGTTTGGGTAAAGAATATGACTTTTTGTGAACGTATGTTTTTCATTTAGTTTGTCTTGAGTAAATACCTAAAGTGGGATTGCTGGGTCATAAGGTAGATGTGTATTTAACTTTTAAGGAAATTGACATGTAGCTCTCAAAAGTGGTTGTACAACTTTATGCTTCCACCAGCAGCAATGTGTGAGAGTTCTAGATGCTTGTTTTCCTGGCAAACAATTGTATTGTCAGTCTTTTAGATTTTAGCCATTCACGTGGCTGTGAGAATGTTAACTTTTGTTTTCCTTTTGACTAAGGATGTTGAGCTCCTTTGTATATGCTTATTGGCTATTCATTTATCTTCTGTAAAGGATTTGTTCATGTCTTTTGTCCATTTTTACAAATTGAGTTTTCTTTCAATTATTGATTTATAGGAGTTCTTTATATGTTTTGGACACAAATTCTTTATCAGATATATGTGTTGTGAATTTTATTTTCTAGAGTGTAATTTTATAAGCAGAAATTTTTATTAGGAAAAAATATATCAATTTTTTTCCTTTGTACTTAGTTGTTTCTTGTGTATTCTGTGAAATTTTTACCTACTACAAGGTTACAAAGACATTATCCTATGTTTTCTTCTAGGCTCTCTGGTTCTGATTTTTCCAATACAGTTTATGATTGGTCTCAAGTTAACTCTGTTATTGGAATGAGGTAGGTTTCAGGTTCAGTTATTTTCTGTTTTTGGCCAATATGATAAGTATATATGATAAGTATATATTTTATTATTGTTTTATGCCCTAATGAACTCTTGACTTTGAATATTTTCCCAAGTTTCCATGTTCCTACAATTTTGAGTAAGACCTATTCCAGTAGCCAACCCTGAAGGGCTTTTTGACTTCAGTAAAAAAATCTTATTTTTTTTTTGAGAGATGTGAAATTACCTTAGCAGGACTGATCTAGTGACATCTGTGTCAGTCAAGATTAGAAAATACCCAGAATAATTATTGGCAACCATCAGTCTACTTTAAATTAGTTAGGATTTAGACTGATTTATGAAACATTAAAATGGCCATATTTCTATGATGTTGCTCAACTGGAAGAGGTTGAATTGTTCAACATGGGTTAACACATAGGAAATGACTAATTATACCAAATACTTAGAATAGTATAGTAACTGTTATATCAGTAAAACATGAGCTCTGCTTCCTAGGGAAATAAAAGAAACTGGTTTTAAATATGTTTGATATAAAAGAGAACAGAGAATACATTTCAAGGAAGCAGCTTATGCTGATAAGTTAAACCAAATTGCTTTGGTGATTTTGCCCTTAGATTTTATGACCTACAGAAAATAGGAGCCATGAACCTGATGTCGAAATTTGAGTTCCTCAGAGAAGGGTAAGTCTCAGCCCCACTGAGTTTTTCAGGGATTATCCTACACATAGATAGATGGGCTAGAGCTCTAAGGAGAGTAGAACATTCACATTCATTTTGGAGGGTTAATGTCTGAGAAAATTGACTAGCTAAACAGCTATAATAATTCCAATAGAGAGTACATTTACATTTTCTAATAATACAATTCATGTAATTCTTTATGTCCCATAAATCTTTTCCACAGACTTCCACATATTTGGCTTCCATAAACTCCATTACAACTATAAATTGAGCTCAAATCTTGCTTTTTGCTGATATTTTTCTATTAGTTAACTTCTTCCCATGACCTCTAGTAGTGATGTTGTGTCATTTGAACTTAGAACCCTAAATAATTTTTATTCCATTCTCTCCATCTTCTTTTCTGACAAATGATAAGGCTTATTATTTAATTATCTAAAAATATTTCTCACACGTATTCTATTATTATAGTTTGTATTTTGTAACTCACCACATCTTAATTTCTTATTTTCTATTTGGTGACTAAAAAATAAGGCCAGACTCAATACAAAGGCAAGTAATTGCCACAGCAGAGCATTGTCATAATTTTCCCCAAGGAACTCCATCTTGTTAACTGTTTAAAATTGCTGAGAACATTTTTCTTAAGGGATTTAGCATTTATTTTTTCCAATACTTTTATGCTGCTAAAAAACTATTTTATATATTGAGTGAGTTCCAGTAATATCTTTGACAGCAGTTCTGTCAAAACACTTGAAAAGTATGTTCACTCATCATGGAAATTTTGAAAGCCTCTGTCCCTTCAAAAATGTATGTTTTGCTTTGGAAGCTACGCAAAACAGCTTAAATTTTGGAACAGCATTGGGAGCAATCCTCAGAGAAAGCATTTTAGTTTTCTAATTAAAAAATACAGGACAGTGTTACAGGAACCAGTCTAGAAAACATCACTTTATCTAAAACAATTCTAATAACACCTTCTAGAAGGTTCTCTGCAACAGCAAAGATTTATTTTTCAGCATTGCCTTAACAATGTATCAGCAGCTTAAAGAATTGCAGTGCCATGAATGCAAGGCATTGAAGATCCAAATCCTCTGAGTTGATCCTTTCTGACAGAGGAGAAAGGCCAATAAGCCAACCTCAAATGGTATAATCAGGAAAAGTGCATAATTAAAAGCCATCTGCATGTCTTGTGTGCCCCTTTCTGTATGTGAAATAGGGCCAGCACTATGTGAGTACTTAAAAGCTCCTTTCAAAAAATTTAAAATCCTTATTGAGAAGTTATCCTACAGTGCAGAGAATAAGACAAACCAAAGTATTCATGACCAGCCCCTCCCACTTCTTATTTTCTTACAATATGTGTGAGTGATTTACAACCAAATTAACATAATGCCATACCACCAACACTAGAAATGTTTATTGTAGATTTAAAAATATTCTATGTTTCATGAAAAGAAGTTAAGTCGTGGGAGCTAAGAAAATAACGTTGTTGTGTGTCTCCATCAAGTTTACAGTCCAGAGTTCATTCTGGATTCCAGTGGAGGCTGTGCTCTACTCCCACAAACAAATGCTAGTTACTAAGCCCTCAGATTCAGAAGTTTTATTTTTTCTTCTTTAGGATGAACTTTCTAAGTAGATACTTAATATGTTTTCTTTAGTAGAAATTAATTGGTAAAGGAGCCTATTCAATAGTTCTTGTAAGAGGATTGAGTCATAACTAGGTGATGCTCCTTTTAATCCCATTTAATTTTAGAAGATTTGTTCATCCTACACAGATCATCAGTACCATCCAAGAACACATTTTCTTTTTGTGGTTCTATGGTTTGGGATGTTATATAAGGGAAATCTGAATTGTTATAGAGGGGAAATTGGTCTTCATGCCCTTATAAATCCCTTCTTTTTTCTTATTGGAATTTTTGAATTTTATTTTATTTATTTTTTTATACAGCAGGTTCTTGTTAGTCATCCATTTTATACACATTAGTGTATACATGTCAATCCCAATCTCCCAATTCACCACACCACGACCATCACCACCCACCTGCTTTCCCCCCTTGGTGTCCATACGTTTGTCCTCTACATCTCTGTCTCAATTTCTGCCCTGCAAACCAGTTCATCTGTACCAATTTTCTAGGTTCCACATATAAGCATTAATATAAGATATTTATTTTTCTCTTTCTGACTTACTTCACTCTGTATGACAGTCTCCAGATCCATCCACGTCTCAACAAATGACCCAATTTCGTTCCTTTTTATGGCTGAGTAATATTCCATTGTATATATGTACCACATCTTTATCCATTCCTCTGTTGATGGGCATTTAGGTTGCTTCCATGACCTGGCTATTGTAAATAGTGCTGCAGTGAATATTGGGGTGCATGGTCTTTTTGAACTATGGTTTTCTCTGGGTATATGCCCAGTTGTGAGATTGCTGGCTCATATGGTATTTCTACTTTTAGTTTTTTAAGGAAACTCTATACTGTTCTCCATAATGGCTGTATCAATTTACATTCACACCAACAGTGCAAGAGGGTTCCCCTTTCTCCACACCCTCTCCAATATTTGTTGTTTGTAGATTTTCTGAGGATGCCCATTCTAACTGGTGTGAGGTGATACCTCATTGTAGTTTTGATTTGCATTTCTCTAATACTTAGTGATGTTGAGCAGCTTTTCATGTGCTTCTTGGCGATCAGTATGTGTTCTTTGGAGAAATGTCTATTTAGGTCTGCCCATTTTTGGATTGGGTTGTTTGTTTTTTTAATATTGAGCTGCATGAGCTGTTTATATATTTTGGAGATTAATGCTTTGTCCATTGATTCGTTTGCAAACATTTTCTCCCATTCTGAGGGTTGTCTTTTTGTCTTGTTTATGGTTTCCTTTGCTGTGCAAAAGCTTTTAAATTTCATTAGGTCCCATTTGTTTATTTTTGTTTTTATTTCCATTACTCTAGGAGGTGGGTCAAAAAAGATCTTGCTGTGAGTTATGTCAAAGAGTGTTCTTCCTATGTTTTCTCCAAGACTTTTATAGTGTGTGGTCTTACATTTAGGTCTCTAATGCATTTTGAGTGTATTTGTGTGTATGATGTTAGGGAGTGTTCTAATTTCATTCTTTTACATGTAGCTGTCCAGTTTTCCTGGCACCACTTATTGAAGAGACTGTCTTTTCTCCATTGCATATCCTTGCCTCCTTTGTCATAGATTGGCTAACCATAGGTGGGTGGGCTTTACTTCTGGGCTTTCTCTCCTGTTCCATTGATCTATATTTCTGTTTTTGTGCCAGTACCATATTGTCTTGATTACTGTAGCTTTATAGTATAGTCTGAAGTCAGGGAGTCTGATTCCTCCAGCTCTGCTTTTTTCCCTCAAGACTGCTTTGGCTATTCAGGGTCTTTTGTGTCTCCATACAAATTTTAAGATTTTTTGTTCTAGTTCTCTGAAAAATGCCATTGGTAGTTTGATAGGGATTGCATTGAATCTGTAGATTGCTTTGGGTAGTCATTTTCACATTATTGGTTCTTCCAATCCAAGAACATGGTATGTCTCTCCATCTGTTGGTGTCATCTTTAATTTCTTTCATCAGTGTTTTATAGTTTTCTGCATACAGGTGTTTTGTCTCCCTAGGTAGGTTTATTCCTAGATATTTTATTCTTTTTGTTGCAGTGGCAAATGGGAGTGTTTCCTTAATTTCTCTTTCAGAGTTTTCATCATTAGTATATAGGAATGCAAGAGATTTCTGTGCATTAATTTTGTATCCTGCAACTTTACCAGATTCATTGATTAGCTCTAGTAGTTTTCTGTGGCATCTTTAGGATTCTCTATGTATAGTATCATGTCATCTGCAAACAGTGACAGTTTTACTTCTTCTTTACCAATTTGGATTCCTTTTATTTCTTTTTCTTCTCTGATGCCATAGTGAGGACTTCCAAAACTATGTTGAATAATAGTGGTGAGAGTGGACATCCTTGTCTTTTTCCTGATCTTAAAGGAAATGCTTTCAGATTTTCACTGTTGAGTATGATGTTAGCTGTGGTTTGTCATATATGGCCTTTATTACGTTGAGGTAGGTTTCCTCCTTGCCCACTTTCTGGAGAGTTTTTATCATAAATGGGTGTTGAATTTTGTCTAAGTCTTTTTCTGTATCTATTGAGATGATCATATGGTTTTTATTCTTCAGTTTGTTAATATGGTTTATCACATTGATTGATTTGTGTATATTGAAGAATCCTTGCCTCCCTGGGATAAATCCCACTTGATCATGGTGTATGATCCTTTTACTGTGTTGTTGGATTCTGTTTGCTAGTACTTTGTTGAGGATTTTTGCATCTATATTCATCAGTGATATTGGTCTGTAATTTTTTTTTCTATAGTATCTCTGTCTGGTTTTGGTATCAGGGTGATGATGGCCACATAGAATGAGTTTGGGAGTGTTCCTTCCTCTGCAATTTTTTGGAAGAGTTTGAGAAGGATGGGTGTTAGCTCTTCTCTAAATGTTTGATAGAATTCACCTGTGAAGCCATCTGGTCCTGGATTTGTGTTTGTTGGAAGATTTTTTTTTCTTTTTTTTTGCCGTACGCGGGCCTCTCACTGTTGCGGCCTCTCCCGTTGCGGAGCACAGGCTCCGGACGCACAGGCCCAGCGGCCATGGCTCACGGGCCCAGCCGCTCCGCGGCATGTGGGATCCTCCCGGACCGGGGCACGAACCCATGTCCCCTGCATCGGCAGGCGGACTCCCAACCACTGCGCCACCAGGGAAGCCCTGTTGGAAGATTTTTAATCACAGTTTCAATTTCATTACTTGTGATTGGTCTGTTCATATTTTCTATTTCTTCCTGGTTCAGTCTTGGAAGGTTATACCTTTCTAAGAATTTGTCCATTTCTTCCAGGTTGTCCATTTTATTGGCATAGAGTTTCTTGTAGTAGTCTCTTATGATGCTTTGTATTTCTGCAGTGTCTTTTGTAACTTCTCCATTTCATTTCTAATTGTATTGATTTGAGTCCTCTCCCTCTTTTTTCTGATGAATCTGGCTGATGGTTTA
This sequence comes from Hyperoodon ampullatus, assembly GCF_949752795.1. NCBI lineage: Eukaryota > Metazoa > Chordata > Mammalia > Artiodactyla > Ziphiidae > Hyperoodon > Hyperoodon ampullatus. The sequence goes on from NC_136914.1 coordinate 170,436,304, forward strand.
TCAATTTTGTTTATCTTCTCAAAGATCCAGCTTTTAGTTTTATTGATCTTTGCTATTGTTTTCTTTGTTTCTATTTCATTTATTTCTGCTCTGATCTTTATGATTTCTTTCCTTCTGCTGCCTTTGGGTTTTCTTTATTCTTTCTCTAGTTCCTTTAGGTGTAAGGTTAGGTTTTATATTTTTGAATTTTCTTGTATCTTGAGATAGGCTTGTATAGCTATAAACTTCCCTCTTAGAACTGCTTTTGCTGCATCCCATAGGTTTTGGATCGTCGTGTTTTCATTGTCAATTGTCTTCAGGTATTTTTTGATTTCTTCTTTGATTTCTTCACTAAATGATCTCTTGGTCATTTAGTAGAGTATTGTTTAGCTTCCATGCGCTTGTGTTTTTAATTTTTTTCCCTGTAATTGATTTCTAATCTCATAGCGCTGTGGTCAGAAAAGATGCTTGATATGATTTCAATTTTCTTAAATTTACTGAGCCTTGATTTGTGACCCAAAATGTGATCTATCCAGAGAATGTTCCGTGTGCACTTGAGAAGAAACTGTAATCTGCTGTTTTTGGATGGAATATCTTATAAATATCAATTAAGTCTATCTGGTCTATTGTGTCATTTAAAGCTTTTGTTTCCTTATTTATTTTCATTTTGGATGATCTGTCCATCGGTGTAAGTGAGGTGTTAAAGTCCCCCACTATTATTGTGTTACTGTGATTTCCTCTTTTATAGCTGTTAGCAGTTGCCTTATGTATTGAGATGCTCCTGTGTTGGGTGCATGTATATTTATAATTGTTATTTCTTCTTCTTGGATTGATCCCTTGATCATTATGTAGTGTCCTTGCTTGTCTCTAGTAACACTCTTTATTGTAAAATCCATTTTATCTGATATGAGTATTGCTACTCCAGCTTTGTTTTGATTTCCATTTGCGTGGAATATCTTTTTCCATACCCTCACTTTCAGTCTGTATGTGTCCCTAGGTCTGAAATGGGTCTCTTGTAGACAGCATATATATGGGTCTTATTTTTGTATCCATTCAGCAAGCCTGTGTCTTTTGGTTGGAGCATTTAATCCATTCACATTTAAGGTAATTATCGATATGTATGTTCCTATGACCATTTTCTTAATTGTTTTGCCTGTGTTTTTGTAGGTCCTTTTCTTCTCTTGTGTTTCCTACTTAGAGAAGTTCCTTTAGCATTTGTTGTAGAGCTGGTTTGGTGGTGCTGAATTCTCTTAGCTTTTGCTTTTCTGTAAAGCTTTTGATTTCTCCATCGCATCTGAATGAGATCCTTCCAGGGTGGAGTAATCTTGGTCTTAGGTTCTTCCCTTTCATCACTTTAAGTATATCATGCCACTCCCTTCTGGCTTGTAGAGTTTCTGCTGAGAAATCAGCTGTTAACCTTATGGGAGTTCCCTTGTATCTTATCTGTCATTTTTCCCTTGCTGCTTTCAATAATTTTTGTTTGTCTTTAAATTTTGCCAATTTGATTATTATGTATCTCGGCATGTATCTCCTTGGGTTTATCCTGTATGGGACTCTCTGCGCTTCCTGGACTTGGGTGGTTATTTCCTGTCCCATTTTAGGGAAGTTTTCTACTGTAATCTCTTCAAATATTTTCTCAGGTCCTTTCTCTCTCTCTTCTCCTTCTAGGACCCCAATTATGTGAATGTTGGTGTGTTTAATGTTGTGCCAGAGGTCTCTTAAGGTATCTTCATTTCTTTTCATTCTTTTCTGTTTATTCTGTTCCATGACAGTGAATTCCACCATTCTGTCTTCCAGGTCACTTATCCGTTCTTCTGCCTCAGTTATTCTTCTATTGATTCCTTCTAGTGTAGTTTTCATTTCAGTTATTGTATTGTTCATCTCTGTTTGTTTGTTCTTTAATTCCTCTAGATCTTTGTTAAACATTTCTTGCGTCCTCTCGATCTTTGCCTCCATTATTTTTCTGAGGTCCTGGATCACTTCACTATCAGTATTCTGAATTCTTTTTCTGGAAGGTTGCCTATCTCCACTTCATTTAGTTGTTTTTCTGTGGTTTTATCTTGTTCCTTCATCTGGTACATAGCCCTCTGGCTCTTCATCTTGTCTATCCTTCTGTGAATGTGGTTTTTGTTCCACAGGCTGCAGGATTGTAGTTCTTCTTGCTTCTGCTGTCTGCTCTGTGGTGGATGAGGCTATCTAAGAGGCTTGTGCAAGTTTCCTGATGGGAGGGACTGGTGGTGGGTAGATCTGGCTCTTGCTCTGGTGGGCAGAGCTCAGTAAAACTTTAATCTGCTTGACAGCTGATGGGTGGGGCTGGGTTCCCTCCCTGTTGGTTTTTTGCCTGAGGAACCCAACACTAGAGCCTGCAGGCTCTTTGGTGGGGCTAATGGAGGACTCTGGGAGGGCTCACACCAATCAGTACTTCCCAGAACTTCTGCTGCCAGTGTCCTTGTCCTCATGGTGAGCCACAGCCATCCCCCGCCTCTGCAGGAGACCTTCCACCACAAGCAGGTAGGCGTGGTTCAGTCTCCCCTGGGGTCACTGCTCCTTCCCCTGGGTCCCGATGCCTACACTACTTTGGGTGTGCCCTCCAAGAGTGGAGTCTCTGTTTTCCCCATTCCTATTAGAGTCCTGCAATCAAATCCTGCTAGCCTTCAAAGTCTGATTCTCTAGGAATTCCTCCTCCCATTGCTGTACCCCCAGGTTGGGAAACCTGACGTGGGGCTGAGAACCTTCACTCCACTGGGTGGACTTCTGTGGTATAGGTGTTCTCCAGTTTGTGAGTCACCTACCGAGCAGTTATGGGATTTGATTTTATTGTGACTGTGCCACTGTTACTGTCTCATTTTGGCTTCTCCTTTGTCTTTGGATGTGGGTTATCTTTTTTGGTGAGTTCCAGTGTCTTCCTGTCGATGATTGTTTAGCAGTTAGTTGTGATTCCGGTGTTCTTGCAAGAGGGAGTGAAGGCACGTCCTTCTACTCTGCCACCTTGGTTCAGGCTCCGAAATCCCTTTTAACTCTTAGATTCCATAAGTTTATGAGTTTCAGTTTTAGACTGCTATATATCAACAGTCAGTGAAAATATGTAAGGTTATTATGTAAATTGATGTAAGAATATTCAAAGATCAGAATTTTTAATATGTTTATACTTAAAAAATTGTTTTAAATGATTTTGCTTCCTACATATCACACGTATAGAATTTATATCATTACTGTTTACTCTGTTTTTCTCATTACTCATAATTCTTTCTTTTGAGATTTCAAGCCTACCTTCTTCTCAGAGCTTCTATTTAATACTTCTTTCCAAAAGTAACTGGTATGTTCAGGTTGGAGTATAGTAATTGATATTCCCAAATGCAACAATTCTGAATTCCCAGAGGTGTGTATATTAGCAGAAAGAATCTCCAGTCTTTCTTTGGAGACTCTCTATTGATATGCCCTTTAATCCCCACGGGCTTAGTGGAGCCTAACTGGTCATTTCTGGTTGGTTTTTTTTTTTTTTTTTTTTTTTGCAGATATCTTTTTTTTTTATTAGTTTCTGCTTTATAACAAAGTGAATCAGTCATACATATACATCTGTTCCCACATCCCTTCCCTCATGCATCTCCCTCCCTCCCACCCTCCCCATCCCACCCCTCCAGGCGGTCACAAAGCACCGAGCTGATCTCCCTGTGCTCTGTGGCTGCTTCCCACTATCTATCTACCTTACGTTTGGTAGTGTATATATGTCCATGCCTCTCTTTCACTTTGTCACAGCTTACACTTCCCCTTCCCCATATCCTCAAGTCCATTCTCAAGAAGGTCTGTGTCTTTATTCCCGTTTTGCCCCTAGGTTCTTCATGACATTTTTTTTTTTAATTTCATATATATGTGTTAGCGTACAGTATTTGTCTTTCTCTTTCTGACTTACTTCACTCTGTATGACAGACTCTAGGTCTATCCACCTCATTACAAATAGCTCAGTTTCGTTTCTTTTTATGGCTGAGTAATATTCCATTGTATATATGTGCCACGTCTTCTTTATCCATTCATCTGATGATGGACACTTAGGTTGTTTCCAGCTCCGGGCTATTGTGAATAGAGCTGCAATGAACATTTTGGTACATGTCTCTTTTTGAATTATGGTTTTCTCAGGGTATATGCCTAGTAGTGGGATTGCTGGGTCATATGGTAGTTCTATTTTTAGTTTTTTAAGGAACCTCCATACTGTTCTCCATAGTGGCTGTACCAATTCACATTCCCACCAGCAGTGCAAGAGTGTTCCCTTTTCTCCACACCCTCTCCAGCATTTATTGTTTCTAGATTTCTTGCTGATGGCCATTCTGACTGGTGTGAGATGATATCTCATTGTAGTTTTGATTTGCATTTCTCTAATGATTAATGATGTTGAGCATTCTTTCAGCTGTTTGTTGGCAGTCTGTATATCTTCTTTGGAGAAATGCCTATTTAAGTCTTCTGCCCATTTTTGGATTGGGTTGTTTGTTTTTTTGCTTTTGAGCTGCATGAGCTGTTTATAAATTTTGGAGATTAATCCTTTGTCAGTTGCTTCATTTGCAAATATTTTCTCCCATTCTGAGGGTTGTCTTTTGGTCTTGTTTATGGTTTCCTTTGCTGTGCAAAAGCTTTGAAGTTTCATTAGGTCCCATTTGTTTATCTTTGTTTTTATTTCCATTTCTCTAGGAGGTGGGTCCAAAAGGATCTTGCTGTGATTTATGTCATAGAGTGTTCTGCCTATGTTTTCCTCTGAGAGTTTGATAGTTTCTGGCCTTACATTTAGGTCTTTAATCCATTTTGAGCTTATTTTTGTGTATGGTGTTAGGGAATGATCTAATCTCATACTTTTACATGTCCCTGTCCAGTTTTCCCAGCACCACTTATTGAAGAGGCTGTCCTTTCTCCACTGTACATTCCTGCCTCCTTTATCAAAGATAAGTTGGCCATATGTGCGTGGGTTTATCTCTGGGCTTTCTATCCTGATCCACTGATCTATCTTTCTGTTTTTATGCCAGTACCACACTGTCTTAATTACTGTAGCTTTGTAGTATAGTCTGAAGTCAGGGAGCCTGATTCCTCCAGCTCCGTTTTTCGTTCTCAAGATTGCTTTGGCTATTCGGGGTCTTTTGTTTTTCCAAACAAATTTTGAAATTTTTTGTTCTACTTCTGTGAAAAATGCCAGTGGTAGTTTGATAGGGATTGCATTGAATCTGTAGATTGCTTTGGGTAGTAGAGTCATTTTCACAATATTGATTCTTCCAATCCAGGAGCATGGTATATCTCTCCATCTATTTGTATCATCTTTAATTTCTTTCATCAGTGTCTTATAATTTTCTGCATACAGGTCTTTTGTCTCCTTAGGTAGGTTTATTCCTAGATATTTTATTCTTTTTGTTGCAATGGTAAATGGGAGTGTTTTCTTGATTTCATTTTCAGATTTTTCATCATTAGTGTACAGGAATGCCAGAGATTTCTGTGCATTAATTTTGTATCCTGCTACTTTACCAAATTCATTGATTAGCTCTAGTAGTTTTTCGGTAGCATCTTTAGGATTCTCTATGTATAGTATCATGTCATCTGCAAACAGTGACAGCTTTACTTCTTCTTTTCCAATTTGGATTCCTTTTATTTCCTTTTCTTCTCTGATTGCTGTGGCTAAAACTTCCAAAACTATGTTGAATAAGAGTGGTGAGAGTGGGCAGCCTTGTGTTGTTCCTGATCTTAGTGTAAATGGTTTCAGTTTTTCACCATTGAGGACAATGTTGGCTGTGGGTTTGTCATATATGGCCTTTATTATGTTGAGGAAAGTTCCCTCTATGCCTACTTTCTGCAGGGTTTTTATCATAAATGGGTGTTGAATTTTGTCGAAAGCTTTCTCTGCATCTATTGAGATGATCATATGGTTTTTCTCCTTCAACTTGTTAATATGGTGTATCACATTGATTGATTTGCGTATATTGAAGAATCCTTGCATTCCTGGAATAAACCCGACTTGATCATGGTGTATGATCCTTTTAATGTGCTGTTGGATTCTGTTTGCTAGTATTTTGTTGAGGATTTTTGCATCTATGTTCATCAGTGATATTGGCCTGTAGTTTTCTTTCTTTGTGACATCCTTGCCTGGTTTTGGTATCAAGGTGATGGTGGCCTCGTAGAATGAGTTTGGGAGTGTTCCTTCCTCTGATATTGTTTGGAAGAGTTTGAGAAGGATGGGTGTTAGCTCTTCTCTAAATGTTTGATAGAATTCGCCTGTGAAGCCATCTGGTCCTGGGCTTTTGTTTGATGGAAGATTTTTAATCACAGTTTCAATTTCAGTGCTTGTGATTGGTCTATTCATATTTTCGATTTCTTCCTGAGTCAGTCTTGGTAGGTTGTGCATTTCTAAGAATTTGTCCATTTCTTCCAGGTTGTCCATTTTATTGGCATAGAGTTGCTTATAGTAATCTCTCATGATCTTTTGTATTTCTGCAGTGTCAGTTGTTACTTCTCCTTTTTCATTTCTAATTCTACTGATTTGAGTCTTCTCCCTTCTTTTCTTGATGAGTCTGGCTAATGGTTTGTCAATTTTGTTTATCTTCTCAAAGAACCAGCTTTTAGTTTGGTTGATCTTTGCTATCATTTCCTTCATTTCTTTTTCATTTATTTCTGATCTGATCTTTATGATTTCTTTCCTTCTGCTAACTTTGGGGGTTTTTTGTTCTTCTTTCTCTAATTGCTTTAGGTGCAGGGTCAGGTTGTTTACTCGAGATGTTTCCTGTTTCTTAAGGTGGGATTGTATTGCTATAAACTTCCCCCTTAGAACTGCTTTTGCTGCGTCCCATAGGTTTTGGGTCGTCGTGTCTCCATTGTCATTTGTTTCTAAGTATTTCTTAATTTCCTCTTTGATTTCTTCAGTGATCACTTCGTTATTGAGTAGTGTATTGTTTAGCCTCCATGTGTTTGTATTTTTTACAGATCTTTTCCTGTAATTGATGTCTAGTCTCATAGCATTGTGGTCGGAAAAGATACTTGATACAATTTCAGTTTTCCTAAATTTACCAAGGCTTGATTTGTGACCCAAGATATGATCTATCCTGGAGAATGTTCCATGAGCACTTGAGAAAAATGTGTATTCTGTTGTTTTTGGATGGAATGTCCTATAAATATCAACTAAGTCCATCTTGTTTAATGTATCATTTAAAGCTTGTGTTTCCTTATTTATTTTCATTTTGGATGATCTGTCCATTGGTGAAAGTGGGGTGTTAAAGTCCCCTACTATGATTGTGTTACTGTCGATTTCCCCTTTTATGGCTGTTAGTATTTGCCTTATGTATTGAGGTGCTCCTATGTTGGGTGCATAAATATTTACAATTGTTATATCTTCTTCTTGGATCGATCCCTTTATCATTATGTAGTGTCCTTCTTTGTCTCTTCTAATAGTCTTTATTTTAAAGTCTATTTTGTCTGATATAAGAATTGCTACTCCAGCTTTCTTTTGATTTCCATTTGCATGGAATATCTTTTTCCATCCCCTTACTTTCAATCTGTATGTGTCTCTAGGTCTGAAGTGGGTCTCTTGTAGACAGCATATATATGGGTCTTGTTTTTGTATCCATTCAGCCACTCTGTGTCTTTTGGTGGGAGCATTTAGTCCATTTACATTTAAGGTAATTATTGATATGTATGTTCCGATTCCCATTTCCTTAATGGCTTTGGGTTCGTTATTGTAGGTATAGTCCTTCTGTTGTGTTTCTTGCCTAGAGAAGTTCCTTTAGCATTTGTTGTAAAGCTGGTTTGGTGGTGCTGAACTCTCTCAGCTTTTGCTTGTCTGTAAAGGTTTTAATTTCTCCATCAAATCTGAATGAGATCCTTGCTGGGTAGAGTAATCTTGGTTGCAGGTTTCTCTCCTTCATCACTTTAAATATGTCCTGCCACTCCCTTCTGGCTTGTAGAGTTTCTGCTGAGAGATCAGCTCTTAACCTGATGGGGATTCCCTTGTGTGTTATTTGTTGCTTTTCCCTTGCTGCTTTTAATATGATTTCTTTGTGTTTAATTTTTGATAGTTTGATTAATATGTGTCTTGGCATATTTCTCCTTGGATTTATTCTGTATGGGACTCTCTGTGCCTCCTGGACTTGATTAACTATTTCCTTTCCCATATTAGGGAAGTTTTCAACTATAATCTCTTCAAATATTTTCTCAGTCCCTTTCTTTTCCTCTTCTTCTTCTGGAACCCCTATACTTCGAATGTTGGTGCGTTTAATGTTGTCCCTGAGGTCTCTGAGACTGTCCTCTGTTCTTTTCATTCTTTTTTCTTTATTTTGCTCTGCATCAGTTATTTCCACTATTTTATCTTCCACCTCACTTATCCGTTCTTCTGCCTCAGTTATTCTGCTATTGATCCCATCTAGAGTATTTTTCATTTCATTTATTGTGTTTTTAATCGATGCTTGATTCATCTTTAGTTCTTCTAGGTCCTTGTTAACTGTTTCTTGCATTTTGTCTCTTCTATTTTCAAGGTTTTGTATCTTGGAAATAGAATCTTGGATCAGCTTTACTATCATTATTCTGAATTCTTTTTCAGGTAGACTGCCTATTACCTCTTCATTTGTTTGGTCTGGTAGGTTTTTATCTTGCTCCTTCACCTGATGTGTGTTTTTCTGTCTTCTCATTTTGCTTATGTTACTGTGTTTGGGGTCTCCTTTTTGCAGGCTGCAGATTCGTAGTTCCCGTTGTTTTTGGTGTCTGTCCCCCGTGGCTAAGGTTGTTTCAGTAGGTTGTGTAGGCTTCCTGGTGGGGGGGACTAATGCCTGTGTTCTGGTGGTTGAGGCTCGATCTTGTCTTTCTGGTGGATAGGTCCACGTCCGGTGGTGTGTTTTGGGGTGCCTGTGGCCTTATTATGTTTTTAGGTAGCCTCTCTGCTAATGGGTGGCGTTGTGTTCCTGCCTTGCTAGTTGCTTGGCATAGGGTGACCAGCACTGTAGCTTGCTGGTCGTTGACTGAAGCTGGGTGCTGGTGTTGAGATGGAGATCTCTGGGAGATTTTCGCTGCTTGATATTATGTGGAGCTGGGAGGTCTCTTGTGGACCCATGTCCTGAAGTTGGCTCTCCCACTTCAGAGGCACAGCACTGACTCCTGGCTGCAGTACCAAGAGCCTTTCATCCACCCGGCTCAGAATAACAGGGAGAAAAAGTAGAGAGAAAGAATTAGTAGAAGAAAGAAAGAGAGAGGGAAAGAAAGGAAGAAGGGAAGAAAGGAAGGAAGGAAGGAATAAAGAAAGAAAGGAGGGGGGCTTCCCTGGTGGCGCAGTGGTTGAGAGTCCGCCTGCCGATGCAGGGGACACGGGTTCGTGCCCCGTTTCGGGAAGATCCCACATGCCGCGGAGCGGCTGGGCCCATGAACCATGGCCGCTGAGCCTGCGCGTCCAGAGCCTGTGCTCCGCAACGGGAGAGGCCACAGCAGTGAGAGGCCCGCATACCACAAAAAAAAAAAAAAAAAAAAAAAAAAAAAAAAAAAAAAAGAAAGAAAGGAGGGAGGGAGGAAGGATGGAAAGAAAGAAAGAAAGGAGGGAGGGAGGGAGGAATGAAAGCAAAAGGAAGAGTGAATGGAAGAAGGGAGGGAGGAAGGAACGAAAGAAAGAAAGAGGAGGGAGGGAGGAAGGAAAGAAAAAGAAAGTGGGAAGAAGAAGGGTGGGAGGGAAGGAGGGAGGAAAGAAAAAGAAAGAAGGAAAGGAGGAGCGGAGGGAGGGAGGGACGAAGGGAAGGTAGGAAAAAAGAAAGAGCAGGTAAAGTAAAATAGAATAAAGTATGAAATATAGTAGCGTTATTAAAATTAAAAAGTAATTATTGAAAAAAAAACGGACAGATAGAACCCTGGGACATATGGTGGAAGCAAAGCTATACAGAGAGAATCTTACACAGAAGATTACACATACACATTCACTAAAAGAGAGCAGGGGGAAAAATCAAAAATCTTGCTCTCCAAGTCCACGTCCTCAATTTGGGATAATTCGTTGTAAAAAGAGGAAAAGGGGGGAAAGTCTTAAATCTTGTCCTCAAAGTCCACTTCCTCAATTTGGGATGATTCGCTGTCCATTTATGCACTCCACAGACGCAGGGCACATCAAATGGACCGTGGAGCTTTAATCCGCTGCCTACGAGGCTGCACAGAGAGATTTCCCTGTCTGTGCTCTCACAGCTCCCGGGTCTCAGCCTTGGACCTGGTCCCGCCTCTGCGCATAGGTCGCCGGAGGGTGTCCGTTCTTCGCTCAGACAGGACGGGTTTATAGGAGCCGCTGATTCGGGGGCTCTGGCTCACTCAGGCAGAGGGGAGGGAGGGGTGCGCAGTGTGGGGCGGGCCTGCGGCGGCAGAGGCCGGCGTGACGTTGCAGCAGCCCGAGGCGCTCCGTGCGCTTTCCCGGGAAAGCCGTCCCCGGGTCCCGGGACCCCGGCAGTGGCGGGGTGCACAGGCCCCCCGGAAGGCGGGGCGGACAGTGACCCGCGCTCGCACACAGGCCCCGCGGCGGCGGCGGCAGCAGCAGCCCCATCATCCCACGCCCGTCTCCGAGGTCCGTGCCTTTAGCCGCGGCTCGCGCCTGTCTCCGGCGCTTCCCCAAGCAGCCCTCTTAATGCCCTCTCCTCGCGCACCAGGAAACAAAAGGGAAAAAAGTCTCTTGCCTCTTCGGCAGCTCCAGACCCTTTCCCCGGACTCCCTCCGGGCTAGCCGTGGTGCACTAACACCTTCAGGCTCTCTCCCTGCCGCCAGCCCCAGTCCTCTCCCTGCGCTCCGACTGAAACCCAATACCCGAGCCTCAGCTCCCAGCCCCGCCCGCCCCGGCGGCCAAGCAGACAAGCCTCTCGGGCTGGTGTGTGCCTGAGGGCACCGATCCTCTGTGCCGGAATCTCTCCGCTTTGCCCTCCACACCCCTGTTGCTGTGCTCTCCTCCGCTACTCCGAAGCTTTCCCCCTCCGCCACCTGCAGTCTCCGCCCGCAAAGGGGCTTGTAGTGTGTGGAAACCTTTCCTCCTTCACGGCTCCCTCCCACTGGTGCAGGTCCCGTCCCTATCCTATTGTCTCTGTTTATTCTTTTTTTCTTTTGCCCTACCCAGGTATGTGGGGAGTTTCTTGCCTTTTGGGGGGTCTGAGGTCTTCTGTCAGCGTTCAATAGGTGTTCTGTAGGTGTTGTTCCACGTGTACTTGAATTTCTGATGTATCTGTGGGGAGGAAGGTGATCTCCGCGTCTTACTCTTCCGCCATCTTCCTCCGGGGCTCCCTGGTTGTTTTTTAATCACTCACAAATGCAGCCAGAACTCAGTCTGTTTGATTCTTTTGAGGTCAGAGGACTTGGTAATCTCATAATGTCATCCTTTGTCTGTGTGTCTCTTACTGTTTTTACCACAAACCTCCAAATCTTCACAGAACCACCTGGTTTCTCTGGGGTTTTACATGGCCAAGAGATTCACTAGTCAAAGTGGGCCAGGCCTCTCTGGGGCTCAGTCTTTGTCCAGTTGGTTTTAGCTCTAGACAGAGGAAGATGTCTTTCTGTCTTCCAGTTTGCAGATGCTGTTTTCTGATTTAGGATTAATATTTTCACAGGATGATTGAGAAGGAAGATGTATTCCCTGCAGGGTAGTTCTCATCTCCCACCTTGGGAGTAGAAGTGTGGCCTGGCTGGACGAGACAATTAGTAACCAACCTGATGTGAATATCAGTGTTGTATGGTCATTTTCACCGTCAACTTCTTTTTTTTACCTTCAGAATTTTTTTTTTTAAATTGAAGTACAGTTGATGTACAATATTATATAAGTTACAGGTGTACAGCGTAGTGATTCACAATTTTTAAAGGTTATACTCCATTTATAGTTATTGTAAAATATTGGCTATATTCCCCATGTTGTACAATATATCCTTGTAGCTTATTTTATACCTAACAGTTTGTACTCTTAATCCCCTTAATCCCCTACACCTCCCCTCCCCTCCTCTCTCCCCACCTGTAACACTAGTTTGTTCTGTATATCTATGAGTCTGCTTCTTTTTTGTTATATTCACTAGTTGTATTTTTTTTTTTTTTGTGGTGCGCGGGCCTCTCACTGTTGTGGCCTCTCCCATTGCGGAGCACAGGCTCCGGACGCGCAGGCTCAGTGGCCATGGCTCACGGGCCCAGCCGCTCCGCGGCATGTGGGATCTTCCCGGACCGGGGCACAAACCCGCGTCCCCTGCATCGGCAGGCGGACTCTCAACCATTGCGCCATCATGGAAGCCCTAGTTGTATTTTTTAGATTCCACATATAAGTGATTTCATGCAGTATTTACCTCTCTCTGTATGACTTATTTCACTTAGTGTAATGCCCTCTAAGTCCATCCATGTTGCTGCAAATGTCAAAATTTCATTCCTTTTTATGGCTGAGTAGTATTTCTTTGTGTGTGTGTGTGTAGGTATATATATATGTATATTATATATTACATACCACATCTTTATCCATTCATCCACTAATGGATATTTAGGTTGCTTCTGTATCTCGGCAGCTGTAAATAATGCTGCTATGAACACTGGGGTGCATGTATCTTTTTGAATTTCACTGTCAACTTTTTAAGCCTAGACAGTCTAATGAAGGGACTTACTGAATTCACATTTACATGGAATTTATTGGGAAGGAAGTGCAAGTGTGTTAAATTCTCTTTTTTTCCCCCAAATTTTTAAAAATGTAGAAAAACTACACTTTCTAATTTTTAAAAATTCCCGTTCCCCCAATGTTTATACCTTCATAATAATTCCTAATTCTAGCACACTGTCTTATTTAACAGTGGTTTTTTAAATGGCACTTAGGAGAGAACAATCATAGGCTTCAAACTTCTTCAGCAATAGTTTTGTGGTTCTGTTTACCAAAATGATATATAGGTGGTATCACACACATTTCATTAATTCCATAAGTATTTATTTCATATTTACAATGTGTCATCACAGTTATGGATTCTCTGGAGACTATGGAAAGTATGAGACAATGCTGAATAAAATTGTTTATATTTGAAAGCCTGGGAGAAAAGTGGTCATTATAATTAATCACAATCAAGAATCAAGAGTTATAATAATAATAATATGAAGCAAATGGTTTATTAAAGAAATTGCTTTAAAAGAAGTATAATCATATTCTATGGAAATATGGATGAAATTCAAAATTATTTCAAAAGCTACGAAAATTAGTATGACAGAAATTTGAACACTCTTGCTTATACAAGTAAATTTAAGAGGTAAATTTCTCAGAGAATTTCTGCTTTCTCCCTGGCTATGGAAATACATTGCTGCCTTGCCTTATTTTTTTTATTTCTCTCAAGCTGTAAGATAAAAACAAGCCTTTTATCAAAAGAACTGGAAATGTTTAGATGCAGTGGTTGAAACTGGTGAAGTGAGGTCTGTGGATTCATTGTTTAAGTGGTGTTTTACATAATTGGAAGATACGGTTTTAAGGTTGTTGGTACTGAAGTAAAGTTTTATTGCTAAATTTCATTTACATCTATAACTACAGACACTAAAGGGTTAACTCTTTTATTTCAAAAGTGGATGTTCATTGCTTTTTAAAATCATGTTTTGAAACTTATAAGAAATTAGAGATTTTTGACTTAATGTTGTCACCAGAAATGACAGGGAACTAACATTTTCTTAAGTCACATACTACTTTATGCTAGACACTTTCCACGCATTCTTTCATTTAATTTTACAACTGTAGGGGGAAGCTGCTCTATCCATCCATCCATATACCCAACAAATGTTTATCAAATGTTTACTATGTACTAACCATAATGATGGCAATAATAATAGTAAGGTGTGCCTTGTAAGTAAAGGGAGAAGTGTGGTGTGCCCATCATTTAAGTAATTGGAAGGAGAGTGCTGGTTCTGGACTTAACGCATCAATGATGCTAAAATCCTTCCATATCCCAATCCCCCCGGAACTGTTGTAGGAGACAGCAGTGAAGTCGATTATCAGGAATTTGGTTGGACTTTCCCAGGATGCCTGGGTTTAGTGTCTATACTGTATGGACAGCCAGCATCAGGGAAGAGGTACCTTTGCATGGGCTGATGATATTCTCTGACCATTTTAAATGGGATTTTTGCTATGGACAGAGAAAGCAGCACTTGTAAGGGAGGGAATGTCTAGAAGGAGTGTGAACTGTGATTCACAGGGTGGGATTTGAGATGTACTAATTTGGATATTAAAAGAGTGACGTTGCTGTGTGCCCCAGAGTAATACGTTTGGACGAATGGGTTATGTACATATAAAGAAAGTGAAGCTTTGAAAGTCCTACAGTTAAGAAGCAAAGACCCTGGGATTCAAACCCAGGTTTGTGCAACCTCCTTGGGCAACTTTTTAAACCACTTGTAGACACTTACTTGAAATGCTTTCCTTAAAATTTGTCTTTGCTACTGCATGAAAAGAATCTGTATAAAGTGGAACACTTTTCGTAATAGCAAAATGCTTTAGTAAATAGAAAGTGATTCCAAGTTGTACTCTGACTCTGTCCTTTGTTCAAATGTACTATTCACATATCCAGAGACAGAGTGTCTCTATGACTTAATTATGATGAGTATAATAATTGAAAGTAGGTGGTTATATTATGCCAGAGGAGATAATTAAATAGAGAATTGCACTATTAGCTGGGCTTTTAGTAGCATGCATTATCCTTATGAAAGATGATGTTATGATTCCATTGTACATTGCTCAGGCAAAAAATATTTACAGAGTCAACACTTCAGAACAGAGGGCATTAAGAAGTACATTAGATATAGACAGCATCCCAGAGATATAATTAAAATACTTTGGAAATTTTATAAGTATAAATACAGGACATTGACTTCCTTTTCGAGCAGTAGTTTTATTGTCATTAGGACTGGCAATTCTTCTTGCACCTACGGTTTCAGTAGAAATAAATTAATCATCAAAGTGGATACAATAGTAGCATAGGCAGCTTAGTTGTAAATCTTACCCATTTTTTCCTTGGAAATCATAAGGAGAATAGAAACAAAACAAAAATTTTTTCTCTAGAAAACAGAGAATTCACAAACTCTAGGTTACATTTAATTATGGCCCAAGCAAATGAAATCAACATCAACTTCATGGGAATGATGGGGCTCTGGGGGCTGAAAGTAGGATGAAGAATTTGGGAACATAGAAGGGATTAGCAGTGGTGGATATTAGAAATCAAAAACCAATATCTACTCCCAAAAGGAGCAGACCCATCTCTGAATGGGAAGTGCTGTGAACTGGACTGAGACAGAGCAGGGTGTAATTGCTAAGGAAGGTGGGTAAAGAAGTTGCAGAAAGCATCTGGGGAAATCAAGAGGTCACTGACATGTCTCAGAAAACTCCAGGTACCAAAAGGGAGTGAACAAACAGTTTGGAAGGCAAGAGGTATATCCCCTTGGTATCAGTGATAAGCAAAGGATCCAAGGGAAATTAGAGTTGGGGGTAGAAGCTATTCTGAACCAGGTTAGGTGCTTAAGTGTTAAAGGAGCTGTGGATTGTATTTTAAATAGTCTACTACTTTAGCAATACCAGTGAGAACTTTTGAACAAAGAAACCTAGAAAACTATTCACTGGGTCTTGTTAATGCTGGTCTAGGAAAATTCAACTCATTTAAATATACATAACAAAAATGGATTAAAGACAGCATCCAAACACAAAAACAATAAGAAAACTGTGCAAAAGAGCACCAAAACTCCCCTATATAGAAAGAAAGCTCATTGGAAAATGTTGCATGAAGCAAATGAAAATTATAACCAACATTTTAATGTGAATTAAAAAAATTAATGTAGCAATTACAGCTCTCAGTTAATACCATAAATCAGAGATATAAGAAACCAGGAAAAGCTGAACAGTCAACAGAAGGTGTCAGCCAGACTGTTGGAGGAGTTGAAGCAGAAAGTGGTAGATTTCAGAAAAGAGAAAGAAGAAAAAGAAAATAAATAATTTAGAAGTGAAGACTAAATTTCAAAGTGTAAAACAGAGAACAGATATATTAGGAAGCACAGTAAGTGACATAGAAGAAAGAAATGAGAAAAAACAAGCAAATGAAATATAAATAAGGACATACAATGATTAGAGAGAAAAAGCTAGGTGTAGAATAAAGACAAAGGAGATCCAACATGTTTACAATTGGAATTTCCAAAAGGGGGGGGAACCCAAACGGTATAATAGAGCAATTATATAAATATGTAATTTATAAAATCTCTCCTGAAAAAAAGAAAATCGGAAGTTACATATTGAAAAGCATTTTAGTCTGCATATCAGAATCCTAAGCCATGCTCAGAAGTTAACTTATAGCCTTACATACTTAGTACAATAAGAAGAAACCATAAATTATGACACAAAAGATAAAAAAAGAACAGAACAAACCAAATGAAAGTCAAAGGAAAGGATTAATGAAGAAGAAGGCAGAATGGAAGGAGTTAGAGAACGTAACAAAAAAATAAAATAAAAATCTAGTGATTTGGAAAAAACTGATTTGATAAATGATGAGATAATCTAATTAAGAGAAAAGGAAGAAAGTACATATATACAAGAGAAATGACATGAAGGGAAAACAAAACAAAAAGAGGAAATTTGGAGATTAATCCTTTGTCTGTTGTTTCATTTGCAAATATTTTCTGCCATTCTGAGGGTTGTCTTTTTGTCTTGTTTATGGTTTCCTTTGCTGTGCAAAAGCTTTTAAGTTTAATTGAGTCTCATTTGTTTATTTTTGTTTTTATTTCCATTACTCTAGGAGGTGGGTCAAATAAGATCTTGCTGTGGTTTATGTCAAAGAGTATTTTTCCTGTGTTTTCCTCTAAGAGTTTTATAGTGTCTGGTCTTATATTTAAGTCTTTAATCCATTTGGAGTTTATTTTTGTGTAAATGCTGGAAAGGGTGTGGTGAAAAGGGAACCCTCCTGCACTGTTGGTGGGAATGTAAATTGATACAACCACCATGGAAAGCAGTATGGAGGTTCCTTAAAAAACTTAAAATAGAACTACCATACGACCCAGCAGTCCCACTACTGGGCATATACCCTGAGAAAACCATAATTCAAAAAGAGTCATGTACCACAATGTTCATTGCAGCTCTATTTACAATAGCCAGGACATGGAAGCAACCTAAGCGTCCATTGACAGATGAATGCATAAAGAAGATGTGACACATATATACAATGGAATATTACTCAGCCATAAAAAGAAATGAAACTGAGTTATTTGTAGTGAGGTGGATGGACCTAGAGTCTGTTATACAGAGTGAAGTAAGTCAGAAAGAGAAAAACAAATACCATATGCTAACACATATATATGGAATCTAAAAAAAAAAAGGTTCTGAAGAACCTTGGGGCAGCAGGAATAAAGATGCAGATGTAGAGAATGGCCTTGAGGACACGGGGAGGGGGAAGGGTAAGCTGGGATGAAGTGAGAGAGTGGTGTGGACATATATACACTACCAAATGTAAAATAGATAGCTAGTGGGAAGCAGCCCCATAGCACAGGGAGATAAGCTCGGTGCTTTGTGTCCACCTAGAGGGGTGGGATAGCGAGTGTGGGAGGCAGACACAAGAGGAAAGAGATATGGGGATATTTGTATATGCCTCTGAGGTCTAAATCCATCCTTCTAAATGTTCTTCTCTGAAGCTGGGGCTGGGCCTTTGAGAACTGCAGTTCACAGGGTCCTTTGCCTGCTGCCTTCTGCAGGTAGGGAGCACTTAAAGGTGAAAATCAGGAGCTGTAGAGAATGGGCTTTCTTTTGATTTGTTGATGTTTCTGTTTGTCACCCGTCCTTCTGCTTCTAAGGGGATCCCTGGAAATAGCTTCATCATGCCCCTGAGGTCAGAGCCTCCATTCTGCTGGGCTCTTCCTTCAAGCTCCTGGGTTCTTGTAATTCCACTCTCTTCCCCTTTGTTGCTCCACCCCTAAGAGTGGTACCAGTCTTTTACAGTTGTCTCTTGCTTTGCCTCAGTGTTCCCTTCTTACTCCTTCAGCTTTTCAATACCTGTGTAATCATTTTCTTGCATTGAATTCCATCTATCGAAATATAGTGTCCCCCTACCTGCTGACTTAACATCTCTTGCTTTGGTTTCCTCAGATATAAAATGGAGATGATGATGATGATGTAATAATGATGATAATAATGACACTTAGCTCATTGGGTTGTTGTGAAGATTAAATGTATTAATATGTGTAGGTTCTTAGAATAAGGTCTGGCAAAGAGTAAACCCTATGTTAAATTATTGCCATTATCAAAAAGATTTACCTCCCACCCCACAAAAAGCACAGCACTTGGCCTAGACAGATTTGTAAAAACCTTTTCTGAAAACTTTAAAGTGCAGATACTTTCTTTGTTATTTCATCTATTCTAGAGCATGGAGAAAGAAGGAAAACTTCCAAATCAATTCTTGTGATGTAAGTATGACTTTGATGACAAAGCTTAAGAAAAATTTTACAGAAAAGGAAATTGTAAAACTATCTGACTTTACAAATAAAAATGGAAAGTACTAAATAAGGCATTAGCAAAGAAAACTTGGTAGCTCATTAAAGAATAGTACAACATAACGAAATCAGAAATGAGAAGGCTTAATATTAGGAAATTTAGTAATGTACTTTATTATATTAATAGGTTTAATAGGTGTAACTTAATGTTGGAGGCCCTAGGGTTCACTCTGTGGTCCTCCTTTTCCTCTCTGTCTGCATTCACTCCCTTGGTGACCCCAAGTTATCCTGACTTCATGTGTCATCCATGACCTGTTTTTGTACAATTCTCAAGAATGATTTTTCATTTTTAAAGGGTTGTAAAAAACCAACCAGCCAACCAACCAACCAAATAAACAAACAAACAAAAAAACCCCCAAAAGATAGAATGATATCTCATAAAGTCGAAAATGTTCACTATCTAGCGTTTTAAAGAAAAGATTTGCTTCTCAGATACAAAAAAATGGCTTTTGGAATAGACTGAGTTCTAAAAGATTTTAAATTTAAGTACAGTGCACATTCAGAAAAGTGCACATGCCCTAGGTGTACTACTCCACCAATTTCATAAACTGACCTACCTGTGTAACCAGCACCCAGATCAAGAAACAGAATATTCCTTGGTTCCCAGAAACCACCTTGTAATGGGAATGACCTGGGCTTCTGTTCCTGCAAATGCATATCCTCATTTTTAATCCATTGCAATCTTAAGAATACAATTTTAAAATTTGTCTTCCATATTCTTACTTCTCCCACTCTTTAAAAAATTTCCTTCTCACCAGAAAGGAAAATACCTTAATTTTATTGTTACCTTGCCCTATTTCTTTTTAACAACTCGAAATCTTTAGTAGAAATCAAAACTACATTAAGCCAAACAACATGAAACTAATGCAACAGCATCGTGTAGGATGGCAGTATATTTTTTTCTCTAAACAGACAGAACATAACACTGAGAAATAACATAGTACTTCACTTTAAATAGATTAGGGAGAATGACGCTTTGTGTCTTCAAGGTAGCGTATACACAATCTAATGCCAAAGTTGCTATGGAAACTATTGAATGATAGAAAAAACAGTTGCATAAAATCTGTATAATTCATGGATTTCTGAGAATTTTCAAATCTAAGTTTATAACAC
The DNA here is from genome assembly GCF_949752795.1 of Hyperoodon ampullatus. Lineage (NCBI taxonomy): Eukaryota > Metazoa > Chordata > Mammalia > Artiodactyla > Ziphiidae > Hyperoodon > Hyperoodon ampullatus. The sequence continues at coordinate 170,455,867 of NC_136914.1, forward strand.
ACAGAACTTCTTACCCAAAGGGGCGTTTACCTATTTGGTAAACATCTTTTTTTTTTTTTTGTCTATATGTGCTGAAATACTTCTGATATTGATTGAATTACTCTGAAAAACCTGCCTGGATTATCAAAATTCTGTTTTGAAGGCTTAAATTTGTGAAATATACTTGTTTTTAATAAAAGTATACATGCATACACATTCTTCACTTATTTAAAGAATCAATAAAGAACCATAAACAATTTAAGTTATTAAATAAAGGCACTGTTCAGCCTTTTAGAAATTTAACAGGGATGAGTGATCTGTGGGAAAAGAAAACTGATAATCTAGAAAATAATACATTACAAAGCCTAATTTTTTACTCCAAAGTGGTTCTGAACCAATTTTAGAACAGATGGTGGGAATCTATGTCAACAGGCATTTATTTAACCTTCTTTGTTTTTAGCATTCTTCTAGTTACTGGGGATACAGCAGAAAACAAGACCGTTCTCATGAGGCTTACATTCTAGCAGTGGTAGACAGATGCTAAACAAATGAAAATATTAGCTAGTGATGAGTGCTACAATGACAATCAGATAGAGGGGCTATTTATTTTACTAGTGGGTAAAGGGAAGTCCTCATCAAGGGGATTACCTTTGATCTAAAACCTAAATGGCAAGGAGGCAGGTGGGTGGAGATTTGGGGAAGCAACACCCAAGTAGAGGAAAAGTTGAGGCAGACTCTAGGACACAGATGAGTTTATTTCTCTCTCCTAAGAAATGCAAGCTGCTTTTATTACCTAGTACCCATGTCCAAGTGAAATTTAGAGATTGCTATGTTGTTTGACATTGGAGTGACATTAAAAGGGAAGAAAAGTTTGCCTTTTTTGTTGACTACCTTCTCTGCAGTCATGACCTTGATGCTTCAAAGTGATCTCCCTGCTATCAGACAGAAACAGAAGATTCAGCAGCAGTGTTCTGGCTCAGCATGCACTCTTTCCCTTATATGTACATTTTTTCTTTTTCCTTTCCTGCCTCCTTCTTGCTAACCGTCTTCCCTTCTTTCTACCCTTCCTTTCTCCTTTCTTCCCTCCCTACCTTTCTTCCTTTATTCCACAAACATCTGTGAAATTCCCAGGGTGTGTGTACATGACAAAGGCACAATAAAAGAAGTTTCACGGGAACAGATTCATCAGTTGGAGTTCACCGAGAACAGGTGGTCTCCATCCAAGGAATTCAAACGCACAGCTTGCTTCAGCTTTGGCTGATTTTCTGAGGCAGAATTTAAAAGTTCCAGATTCCCAAATTTCAAAACACAATAGCCTCTTCTGTTTGTTTCACTTATTATAGCAAATGTCTCTCATTTGTGAGATCAACATTTTTGGCGTGAGCATTTTGAGGTGGGAGTGTGGGGGAAAGTGTTATGCCAACAGTCAGGGGGAAAGGAAACTTTGTTCTCTATGCATGAAAATAATGACTAATTCCTTTACATGAGGGTTGGTCTTTGGGATATTGGTTTTGAAAACTTAACTCATTGGTGGGGGGAAAAAACAACAGGCATGAAAATGAAGCCATAAAATAGTGAAAAGTGGACTCTGTGCTAAGGGTGAGCATTAATACAGTAGAACTGTTCTATTGTAGTGTGTAGTACATCCAGACAGGAATATATTTTGGAGCCTTTTATACCATTTTTATAAGTGGATTAGGCAGAATTACTTACCTGTTTTACCCACACTGGACTTCAAAATTTTGAATGCAATTTTTAATGGAGTCAACATCATTTGGATATTGTTATTACTATTTTTATTGTTTTAATTAACACTCTCTGAGGAGGTTCTTTCACTAGAAACTTTATGAAGATAATTAAAGGGTTGCTAGTGAATCCACACTAGCAAATGAGAACTATGTACAGTTTATTAACTATACATGTAAGACCTAATCATAATTACATTTTAAGTACATTATAAATAATAACTAGGTGGAACTTCCTGTCTCTTCTCACTAAGAGCTAGTGCAGCCCTTGGCCTTGCATTGCCAAGGGAAAGGTCCCTGTTGTGGGCTGACTGGGATTCTCCCTTCCTTTAGTCTCCATTGATCCACATCCCATAGCAGTTGGTCATGGAAAAGCTGCTTCATTGGATGTGATGGCTAATGTTATGTGTCAACTTGACTGGGCTAAAGGATTCCCAGATAGCTGGTAAAATATCATATCTGAGTGTGTCGGTAGGACGTTTCCGAGATCAGCATTTGATTCAGAAGACAAGAAGATCTACCCTCACAAATGTGGGTGGGCATCATCCAATCTGTTGGGGGCCTGAATGGAACAGAAAAGTGAGAAAGGGTGACGTCTCTCTCTTCTTGAGCTGGGAAGTCTTATCTTCTCCTACCCTCAGACAATAGAGCTCCTGGTTCTTGGGCTTAGGGACTCCAGGACTTATGCTGTTGGCTCCCCTGGTTCTCTTCTGAATTGGACGGAATTATACCACTGGTTTTCCTGGTTCTGTAGCTTGCAAACAGCAGATTGTGGGACTTCTCAATTTCTGTTTCTTCAGTTTTTTGGTGTTTAAGTTCTGCTATGGTCTGAATGTTTCTGTTACCCCAAAATCTGTGTATTGAAATTCTAACCTCCAAGGTAATTGTATTAGGAAATGGGGTCTTTGGGAGGTGATTAGAACATGAGGGCAGAGCCCTCCTGAATGGGGTTAGTGCCCTTATAAAAGGGACCCAAAGAGCTGTCTCACCCTCTTTCCATGGTGTGAGGATACAGTGAGAAGTCTGCAGACTACAAAGAAGGTTCTTACCAGAATCCGACCATGCTGGCATCTTGATCTTGGACTTCCAGCCTCCAGAATGTGAGAAATGAATTTCTGTTGTTTGTAAGTCTCTCAGTCTCTGGTATTTTGTTATAGCAGCCTGAACAAACTAAGACAATTTCTAACCACAGTTTTTTATTGCTTTTCTTCAATGTTCTTTTCAAAACATCAGCTGCTCAGGGCTGCTGTTGTATGGCTCTGTGTTTTCAGCAGCATCTCTCTTCTCTCCTCCGGGTCCCTCTAGACTTGGGCACTGGGGGGCAGGGGGCGGGAAGGGGGCTGTTAATCAATACTGACTTTTTTTGTGTGTGAAGCAACTTCTTGACTGGATCAGAACTAATAAACAATTCCCCTTTTCCATGACTGTCTGTGAACTGTATTGTCCTCCCTAATGCTACTGACAAATGCCCCTTTGGCTCAAGTTCTCACCTAGAGGCTCTGATCTCTGTCTAGCTACTTACCTACTTACCCACCTACCTCAATCATCCCACTCTCCATGCTCTAGATACACTGGACTTTTTTTAGTTTCTGGACCCACCATATTCTCTTCTTGTCTCAGCTCTGTCTTAGATGCTATTCCTACTGCTTTTTTTTGCTGTGATCAGCCCTTTTCCCTGTCCCAGCACACTCTCTCTCCTTTTGCTAGCTGATTGCTACTCATTTCTCAGATCTCTGTTAAATGCCTCTACTGCAGAGATAATGTCCTTGACCATGTAGTCTACATTGGACTTCCTCACAGTACATTCTCTGCATTAGGGTGATGCTAACTAAGTTAACTTCCTAATTTCAGTGGTTTTACACAGCTTATTTGTTATTCATTATATTAACTTCCTAGGACTGATGTAACAAAGTACCAGAAGCAGGATGGCTTAAAACAACAGAAAATTATTGTCTCACAAGTCTGGAGCCTAGAAGTCTGAAATCAAGGTGTCAGATATTCTCTCTGATGGCTTTAAGGGAAAATTCTTTCTTAGTATTTCTAGCCTCTGGTATTTGCTGGTAATCCTTGGTGTTCCTTGACTTGTAGATGCATCACTCCAGCTACATGGCTGTTTTCTTCTAGTGTATCTTCACATTGTCTTTCCTCTGTGTGTGTCTGTCTCTGTGACCAAATTTCTCCCTTTTTTAAGGACACCAGTCATATTGGATTAGGACCCACTATAATGACCTCATTTTAAATTGATTACCTCTGTAAAGACCCTATCCCCAAATAAGACCACATTCTGAGATATTGGGAGTTACGACCTCAATATAATTCAACCCAGAATACTCACATAATATAGATGGTTTTGGTCAGTGAGCAGCTTTCCTATCCATGATGATTTAGGAATTAGACTCCTCTTACTTTATGGCTCTACTGTCCCTCAGACTTTGACATCATCTGTGTGGAGCTGATGAAAGAAGGAAGAGAGTGTGGAGAAGGCACAATACCTCATTCCAATGTTGGTGCAGAGGTGGTGCACATCCCTTCTCCTCATACACCGTTGTGCGGGCTTTGTCCCAAGACTCTACTTAGACATAAGAGGGGAATGGAAAATGTAGTCTGCTGAGTGTGGTTTCTTAAGTCATCTGTGGTGAAGAGCTGGTACTTTTATTTACAGTCCATCACAGACCAATGTTTTATAAAGTATAATAAAATGTATTATATTGAAAAATGAATTTAAAACATATAGTATAAGATCTTTTTGTTATTAAAATTTAGCAGACATAAAATTCCTTTAACAAAATTCTGTAAGTTTGCAAACACTTAAACTCCCAATTTTTGTCTCATCATGGACCAGTAACAAATAGTTTGCAGATGGGCACTAGGTCATGGCCCACACTTTGAGTAGCACTGCCTTACACAGTGGATGAGAGTGGTTTTAGTCAGCTCTGGCTGCTAAAACAAAAATACCACAGACTGGGTGTATTAAACAACAGACATTTATTTCTCTCAGTTCAGGAGGCTGGGAAGTTCAACATTAAGGTGCTGGCAGGTTTGGCTTGGTGAGGGCCCTCTTCCTGGCTTGCAGACAGCCACCTTCTCATTGTATCCTCATATGCTAAAGGGAAAGTGAGCTTTGGTCTCTTCCTCTTCTTGTACAGACACTAATCTGATCTTGGGGGCTCTACTCTCATGATCTCATGTAAACCTGATTATCTCCCAAAGGCTCCACCTCCAAACACCATCCCATTGGGGGTTAGGGCTTCAATATGAATTTTGTGGGGACACAAGTCATAATAAATTTTTCGTATAGATGACTTTCTCTGCCTCACTCTTAAAACTCCTGGTACTTACCTCACCCCTGCCTTCACCCTTTATTATACTATAATTATTGTTTGGCATTTGTCTTTTCTGCTCATCCTCTGGACTTCAAGCTCTACAGGGGCAGAGACCACATTTCTCTTATTTACATTTGGGCCCTCAGCATTCATTTGAGTGCTTGTCATAAAGCTGGAGATTGATAAATACTTGTCAAAATTCTGTTTCTGGTCTGCACCTGGAATCTCTAAAAAACATGTTTACCTAATATTTATGACATTAATTCACTTAACAGAAGTTTTGTTATTTTCTTCTGACTTTTAAATGTTTTCCTCATGCCTTGTTTATCACTCATACTCTAAGTCCATATATAGTGCAGGAAAGAAGGATTTCCTTGAAACCATGGGCCTAATAAAATGATTAGTGGTCAGACTGGGTAACCGGCCTGGATTAGGGCAACAAGAGTGTCAATAGTTGTAAGAATTCCGACTGCACATAGGGAGAATAATTTATGAGCAAAATAAAAACATTATGTTAAAGAAGTAATTATTGAGAAAGAGAAGGCCCAGCTAGTAACCACAACCAATGAGAACTCTTTTAGGAAGATAGAAAAAGAAAATTATAGATAATGGATGCTGATAACATGTAGCCATAGAGAATGGAATGTTGCTGAGTTCTGTACAGAATAAATTTAGTGAGTATTCTAAATGCCAAACTCAGAAGAGGCCCCAGTAGTCAAGCAAGAATCTAATAAAAGACCTGAGCAGGATTATATGCAATATTTTCCTCCAGCAGCTGGAAATTTTATTGTTCTATAGGAAAGAGCTTGGGTGGACTTTTTCCTAATTTTGTATCTGAGTCTTTCTCAAGAGTCTAGTTGCTCCATACAGAAAGACATGAATGCTTAGCATGTATACATTAAATAAAAATAGCTAACATTTGTTGAGAGGTTACTTATGTCAGGTACTGAACTACGTACTTGATATGCATTGTTCATTGAACCCTCGCAGCAGCTCTACTTGGTAGATTTTATGACTTTTCTCCATGCCATGGGTAAGAGAACTGAATCTGTAAAAAGTTAAGTGATTTGCCAGAGTCCCAGAGCTTATAAGTGGAGGGGTATGTACCCAGTTGTTAATAAGTTCTTATTTTAATACCAAATTCAATCATCCAAAGTCAGTCTTTCCCCCAGGGACAAATCACCATAGATGTCTTTTAGTTTTAGAAAGAATGGCATCTTCTGTAAGCATATTTTTTCTTACTGAAACTCTTTATGTTATGTTATATTACATTATGTTGTAATACCATATTTATTAATTTTTGGTGACAAAGATTTTCTTAACTGAAACTGAATATGGCATCACACCGAATTTTCAGAGCTAATATAATTCAGAGTCAGAGAAACAAGATAATACATGGGGATTTAGATTAACAATACTAGGATTTCATAGGCAACCCACTGCTTTCATATATTACTCTCTGGAGAAGCTCTTGAGGTATGGAGAAGAATGTTAAACTCTAGTGACAAGACAGTAAACCAGCAAAATAATATGTTAAAAGAATGTTTATTGAAGGTGCCATTCTGATGGAATAAAAGTTATTGCTTCAAGAAGGGAGATGATGGCAACTTGCAGTGACTCAGTTTCTTTCCAGCAGTTAAAATGTGTTTTAAACTCATAAGTTTCCATATTATTTGAGTTTCCTGCTTAGCCATCTCATTTGTATGATATGACTTCCCTTTCCTTCTTTAAAATTGACAGGCAACTCAGGTTGTGTGTTCCTTCCCTTCCTTTTCCTTTGTATCCTCTGGTTTGTGACAGATGTGTGCCCTATTAGTGCGGCAGGCATCCTGGGAAGGGAGCCTGGAAGGCACCTTGCTTGGCTTATTGTCTGGGATACAGTAAATCATGATACAATATGCTGTGTACTCTCAAAGTACTAAGTATAATGTGCTGTGGACACACAGTGGGAGAATTAGTTGTTTTTATATGGATGAGGGGAGGCTGGACAGAGGATGAAAATTCAAGCTGAATTTCTGAATGCACCAGACTAGCAGCTCCATGAAGGCAAAGCTTAGATCTATTTGTTTACCACTATTACCGAGAGCTTATGGCTATTATTGAAACATAACAAGCACTAAAGAAGTATATGCTGAATGAATGAGTAGGTGGATAAATGACTGAGAAACCGCTGTGGCATAGCCAAAAAATGTGAGGACTGTGGAGGTGAAATACTCTAGTTTGTTTCCTTCCCAAGTGTGCTCCTGACCAGCTGTGTGGTCTTGAAGTCATCTACCCTGAGTGTGAAATTGGAGAAAGTAAAGGAAATGTTCAGAAATCATTGTGAATATTAAATGAAGTAAAATATATCAAAATACAAAAAATAGGCCATTAATACATTTTAGGGTTTTTAAAAATACTGAATTTATAAAGATTTATTTAATAATATACCTTTAGACATCCACCATTTTTAAAATGGCTCTTATTTTCTTAGAGTTAATTTCCAAATCATTTTAAGAAATCTTTGGAACACAAATAAACTTAGTTACCACCCATTGTTGTATAGTAAGCAGTATATAAAAAATATAAAATATTTCCTCTCATAAGGACAAATATCCTTCTATTTTTGGCTCTACATAGGCAATTCTGATACATATAAAAAATGTTCAGTCATTTTCTAAATGCAGATATTTATATTTCCCCTTTAATGGACTGTATTTACTTGAGAGGATATATTCAGAAGAGTTTAATATTACAATATCTGAAAATAGGTTTTTAGAGACACAAAGAGCTGTCACAAGTTATTCATCCTTTCCCATGGTTCAAGACCTAATGTCCATGAAATTTCTCTCTTTCTAAACCCTGAGACCCAGTGTATCGTTTTCTAGCAGTGTTAATAAAACATAATTTGACAAACCAACTTAAGTAAAAAAGGAGTTCCATGCTTTACTCTCATTTCTAAAAAATGTTAAAAGGATTCAGACATACAGTGCCGTACGCAGTATTTTAAGATGGCTCCTGAGATTCACACTCTCTGGTTTACATGTTTTATGTAATCCCTTTCCCTTTGAGTGTAGATGAGACCAGTGAATATTAGGTTACTAATCAGTTGACTTTGACTCAATCAACGGGGATTATCCTCAATGGGAATGACCTAATCAGATGAACTTTTAGAAGAAGTGGCCTGGAAGAAAGCAAATTTACCTATGTTGTGAACTGACTATAAGACATAAGGCAAGAACTATGTACAACTTCTAGACACTGAGGTAGCAAGAAAATATGGCCTCTTTCAGTCCCATAACCATAAGGAATTGAATTCAGGCAACACTGAATGAGTGAATGTGCTTGGTAAAGAACCCCGTGCTCCAAATGAGTACTGCAGCACAGCTGACACCTTGACTGCAGCTTTGTGAGATGCTGAACAGAAGGTCCAGTTAAGTTGTGCCTGGACTTTTGGGTTCTGCTTTTTTGTGGGATCAAGTGTGGGGGGCCTACAGTTTTGCAGGTTCACTGTTAATTGGTGAATTTAAAACACAGAAGTGAGAATTAAAGTGCAGGAAGGGAAAAGCAGGGTCACTCGAGTGGTCAGTTACCTAAGTCACCCAGGGTTTCCAAAAGGGGAACTTCATGGGTGGGGTGGCCTGGTTCTCTGTCTAGTTGTGTAGCTCTCAATGTGTTTATTAGAGATGAATTTGAAATGGATGCCTCGGCAATCAAAAGCTTAATGTTTGGCACTTACATTACAATCAAAAAAGCTAATTGTTAGGCACTTACACTACAAATTGTCATTGGCATTGTTGCTTTAGTTGTCTGTTCTATCCACTAGATTGTGATTCCTGGAAGATGAGGATTGGCTTAATATTTCTCTGAATTCCCAATTCCTGGAATAGGTCCTAATATACAAAAGATACCCAGTAGATGTTTGCTGAACAAATGAATGAAGATGATGTCTGATGATTGTGGGAACTTAGAATGGAATGATGGGAAGTTAGTCTAAACACAGAACTGAGAATCAGGAGTTGGAAAGAAACTTGAAGAGATTATTTTCAGAGCTCTCACTGGTTACGTAGTTGATTAGTGACTTATCCAGAATATGAATAATGTTGGCTGACTCCTAGTCTCTACTTTTACCACAATAATGTAGCTGCAACTATATCTGAGTCAGGAGATGTTTAGGAAGGACATCTTAAGGAGAGGCAACAGATGAGCAGGAGACTACAGAATAGGAGTGTTTTTGTATGTATGAGGATTTGTGTGTATACTTGTGATATTGTGATTTATAATAATAGACATTTGGTTTTCCTCTTGGTTCCTGGCACAGAGCTTCTAAAACTCATGGAATTTCCTGTAAGAGCAATAGCCCTTTTTTGTTCATAACAAGTCCCTTTCAGCCACACCTGAGTTTATATTAATGAGGTGATTTTTGGAAAGCCCTTAAGGATAGGGGCTGGTTGCTAGGGGAACCAACCCTGTGATTGGAGAGTTGGAACTTTCAGCCCCACCCCTTAACCTCAGGGGAGGGGAAAGAGGCTGGAGGTTGATTTAATCACAAAATGACCAATGATTTAATCAATCATGACTATATAATGAAGCCTCTATAAAAATCTCTGAAGTATGGGGTTCAGAGAGCTTTTGGTGCTGGGAGGGTGTTGCATTAGGAGAGGGCATGGAGGCTCTGTGCCACTTTCCCCATACCTTGTGCTACCCATCTACATATCCTTTTATTTTCTTTTAGCTATTTTTAATTGAAGTATAGTTAATATACAATGTTATGTTAGTTTCAGGTATACAGCAAAGTGATTCTCATATATATATACATATATATATATATATATTCTTTCTCAGATTCTTTTCCATTATAGGTTATTACAAGATATTGAATATAGCTCCCTGTGCTACACAGCAGATCCTTGGTCCTTGTTGTCTATCTATTTTATATATAATAGTGTGTATATGTTAATCTCAAACTCCTAATTTATTTTTCTGCCCACCCCCCCATCCCCTTTGGTAACTGTAAGTTTGTTTCCTATGTCTGTTGAGTCTATTTCTGTTTTTTAAATAAGTTCATTTGTATCATTGTTTTAGATTCCACATATAAGTGATATCATATAGTATTTGTCTTTCTCTGTCTGACTTACTTCACTTAGCATGATAATTTCTAGGTCTGTCCAAGTTGCTGCAAATGGCATTATTTCATTCTTTCTTATGGCTCAGTAATATTCCATTGTGTGTGTACGTGTATATATATATGTATGCACACACACACACCACATTTTCTTTATCTGTTCATCTGTCTGTGGATATTTAGTTTAATTCCATGTCTTAGCTATTGTAAATAGTGCTGCTATGAATATTGGGGTGCATGTATCTTTTTTTTTTTTTTTTTTGCGGTACGTGGGCCTCTCACTGTTGTGTCCTCTCCTGTTGTAGAGCACAGGCTCCGGACGCGCAGGCTCAGCAGCCATGGCTCATGGGCCTAGCCGCTCCGTGGCATGTGGGATCTTCCCAGACCAGGGCACGAAACCGTGTCCCCTGCATCAGCAGGTGGACTCTCAACCACTGCGCCACCAGGGAAGCCCACATGTATCTTTTTGAATTATAGTTTTCTTTGGATATATGCCCATGAGTGGGATTGCAGGATCGTACGGTAACTCTATTTTTAATTTTTTAGGGAACCTCCATACTGTTCTCCAAAGTGGCTGTTCCAATCTACAGTCCCACCAACAGTATAGGAGGGTTCTTGCCAATGAAATATCATAAAGAGAAATTAAGGAAAAAATTCGATTTATCATTGCATCAAAAAGAATAAAATACCTGGGAATAAACCTACTCAGGAGGCAAAGGACCTGTACTCTGAAAAAGTATAAGAAAGAAATTGAAGATGATGCAAACAGATGGAAAAATACTCTGTGTTCTTGGATTAGAACAATCAATATTGTCAAAATACTCCCCAAGCTAATCTACAGATTCAGTGCAATCCCTATCAAATTACCAATGGCATTTTTCACAGAACTAAGGCAAATAATTTTAAAATCTGTATGGAAACACAAAAGACCCTGAATAGTCAGAGCAATCTTGAGAAAGAAAAACGGAGCTGGAAGAATCAGGCTCCCTGACTTCAGACTGTAGTACAAAGCTACAGTAATCAAAATAGTATGGTACTGGCACAAAAACAGACATATAGATCAATGGAACAGGATAGAAAGCCCAGAAATAAACCCATACGATTATGGTCAATTAATCTACAACAAAGGAGGCAAGAATATACAATGGAGAAAAGACAGTCTCTTCAATTAGTGGTGCTGGGAAAACTGGACAGCTACATGCAAAAGAATAAAATTAGAACATTCCCTAATATCATATACAAAAATAAACTCAAAATAGATTAAAGACCTAAATGTAAGACCAGACACTACAATACTCCTAGAGGAAAACATAGGCAGAACACTCCTTGACATAAATCGCAGCAATATTTTTTTGGATCCGTCTCTTAGAGTAATGGAAATAAAAACAAAAATAAACAAATGGGACCTAATCAAACTTAAAAGCTTTTGCACAGCAAAGGAAACCATAAGCAAAATGAACCTATGGAATGGGAGAAACTATTTGCAAATGATGCTAGGGATTAGTTTCCAAAATATACAAACAGCTCATACAGCTTCATATCAAAAAACAAACAACCAAATCAAAAAATGGGCAGAAGACCTAAATAGACATTTCTCCAAAGAAGACATCTAGATGGCCAACAGGCACATGAAAAGATGCTCACTATTGCTTATTATTAGAGAAGTGCAAATCAAAATACAATGAGGTACATCTCACACAGTCAGAATGGCCATCATTAAGAAGTCTACAAATAATAAATGCTGGAGAGGGTATGGAGAAAAAGGAACCCTTCTATATATCCTTTTACAACAAATCAGGAATCTAGTAAGTAAACAATTTTCCTGAGTTCTGTGAGCCATTCTAGTGAGTTATGAAACCTGAGAGTTATGAGACCTGATTAGGGGGTTGTGAGAAACTCTAATTTGTAGCTAGTGGGTCATAAGCCCAGGTGACAACCTGTACTTGCGACTAGTTCTGAAATGAGGGGACGGTGTTGTGGGACTTAGCCCTTACCCTTTGGGGTCTGACACTATCTCCAGGTAGGGTCAGAATTGAATTGAATTATAGGACACCCAGCTCGTGTCAGAGAATTGCTTGGAATGGGAAAATCCCCCAGACATCTGGTGTCAGAAGTATTGGGAGTAGAGTGTGGAAAAAGAATTTTTCCTTTCAGTACCCATACACAGGCTTTGGTAGGACACATTAATAGCCTTAATTCTTCCCTTCTCCTCATGTATCCATGTGCATTGTTATGTGACTTTGCAGTTTATTCCACTAAAGAGGCAGAGTATATTTCCCTACTCTTTTGGGTTCAGACCCATGCTTCTGCCAATGGAATGTTAACAGGCATGACATGACCAAAGGTGTGAAAAAAGCCTGCATGATTGAGCTTGCTCCTGTTACCAGGAGCAGGATGATAGACAAGTGGAGCAGAGACAGTTTGCTAGAGTTGAGCCCAGTCTAGGGTCTGCTGGTCCCCTGACAACCTTCAGATGTGTAAATGAGCCCAGGTGGGAGCAGTAAAATTGCCCAGCTGAGCCCAGTATAAATCAATTTACCCACAGCCATGAGATAGATAAATCCTTATCGTATGCTGCTGAGATTGTTATACAGCACTGTTGTAACCATAATGAACTGATAGGGGATTATTGCTAGAAATAGGTAATATAGATGATGGGGGAGTGATGTCAGTAAGGTTTTCTTGAAAAGGAATTATGGGAATTGGGGATTGCATTTCAGTGGGAGGGCAAAGCCAGTGAAATGCCATGTTTGCATGTTAGACTTGTAGTGGTGTCCTCATGACACACATTTAAGTTTTAGATGGCAATATTTGATTCTAAGAATGATTAAATTATTTTCATTTTACAAAGACCAAAGAGTCATGAAACAGCACGTTTTCTGAAGTTGTTATGAGGACTAGATACGGATGAAAGAAATAAGATAAATATGTATCTCACTCTTTAATTATTGCTGTATAGTTGAAAAATTAGATGAAAATCCACTTTATTAGAAGATAGAGAGCTCAGAGTTATTTGTACTATTTGCACAATAAAGGGCATTTGCTTTATGGGGCGAGATACTACTTTACTTCATCAACACATTTGCCTGTATAGAGAACCCACCATTGCCAAAAATACACTGCTGACTTTAAATTATGGCAGGAAAGTGAAATGGTCTTGACTAAGAATTTTTCAAGTTCCTCTTGATTTAAAACAAGAGGCTCAGTACTAGGCAGACTCTCTTCTCTCCCTTCTTTTCTTCTTCAGCTGAGTCCTCTGCCTCAGTTCTCCTTAGATTTCTTCTTTCACTTCTTTGTCTCTGGTTAGGAATTTACTTCTTTCAGCTTTAGTATTATCACATTCTTATGCCTTTAATTCATAACTCTTCCCACATCTCTTTTGTTTCAAGACATATACCAAGTTTAGGTGGGTAAGGACAAGGATCCCCAATTACCTGAGAAGACACCATGCTGCTATAGCAAGGAAACCCCAATCTATAAAGGCTCAAATAAGACACAAGTTTATTTCTCTCTCACTGAATATTCCAGAGGGAAGGAGTAGGAAGATGACTCTCACTCACAAGGTCAGCCGGGAATCCAGGAATCAGGTCACTTTAATCATGTTGCCCCGCTTTTGACTAGGGTGTTGTCCACATCTGCATTTTTGATGCTTATATTTTATGGCCACATTTATGTTCCAGTCTTCAGGAAGAGGAAAAGAGAGAAGTAGAGGGCAGTGATTCCCATTTAAGGAAGTGATGTAAAAGCTGCACACGTTACCCCTGTGTGCATTCCACTGGTGAGAACCTAGTCACTTGGCCGTATTTTTTATTTAAAAAAATTTAAAATTTTATATTGGTGCATAGTTGATTTACAATGTTGTGTTAGTTTCAGGTGTACAGCAAAGTGATTCAGTTACACATATGCATATATCTATTCTTTTTCAGGATCTTTTCCCATATAGGTTATTACAGAGTACTGAGTAGAGTTCCCTGTGTTATACAGTAGGTCCTTGTTGATTATCTATTTTATATATAGTAGTGGTTTTTTTAAACATATTTATTGGAGTAAAACTGCTTTACAATGGTGCATTAGTTTCTGCTTTACAACAAAGTGAATCAGTTATACATATGTTCCCATATCTCTTCCCTCTTGCGTCTCCCTCCCTCCCACCCTCCCTATCCCACCCCTCTAGGTGGTCATGAACCACCTAGCTGATCTCCCTGTGCCATGCGGCTGCTTCCCACTAGCTATCCACTGTACGTTTGGTAGTGTATATATGTCCATGCCACTCTCTCACTTCGTCACAGCTTACCCTTCCCCTTCCCCATATCCTCAAGTCCATGCTCTAGTAGGTCTGTGTCTTTATTACCGTCCTACCCCTAGGCTCTTCGTGACATTTTTTTTCTTAGATTCCATATATATGTGTTAGCATACCGTATTTGTTTTTCTCCTTCTGACTTACTTCACTCTCTATGACAGACTCTAGGTCCATACACCTCACTACAAATAACTCAATTTCATTTCTTTTTTATGGCTGAGTAATATTCCATTGTATATATGTGACACATCTGCTTTATCCATTCATCTGTTGATGGACACTTAGGTTGCTTCCATGTCCTGGCTATTGTAAATAGAGCTGCAATGAACATTTTGGTACATGACTCTTTTTGAATTATGGTTTTCTCAGGGTATATGTCCAGTAGTGGGATTGCTGGGTCATATGGTAGTTCTATTTGTAGTTTTTTAAGGAACCTCCATACTGTTCTCTATAGTGGCTGTATCAATTTACATTCCCACCAAAAGTGCAAGAGGGTTCCCTTTTCTCCACACCCTCTCCAGCATTTATTGTTTGTAGATATTTTGATGATGGCCATTCTGACCGGTTTGAGATGATATCTCATTGTAGTTTTGATTTGCATTTCTCTAATGATTAATGATGTTGAGCATTCTTTCATGTGTTTGTTGGCAGTCTGTATATCTTCTTTGGAGAAATGTCTATTTAGATCTTCTGCCCATTTTTGGATTGGGTTGTTTGTTTTTTTGTTATTGAGCTGCATGAGCTGCTTGTAAATTTTGGAGATTAGTCCTTTGTCAGTTGCTTCATTTGCAAATATTTTCTCCCATTCTGAGGGTTGTCTTTTTGTCTTGTTTATGGTTTCCTTTGCTGTGCAAAAGCTTTGAAGTTTCATTAGGTCCCATTTGTTTATTTTTGTTTTTATTTCCATTTCTCTAGGAGGTGGGTCAAAAAGGATCTTGCTGTGATTTATGTCATAGAGTGTCCTGCCTATGTTTTCCTCTGAGAGTTTTATAGTGTATGGCCTTACATTTAGGTCTTTAATCCATTTTGAGTTTATTTTTGTGTATGGTGTTAGGGAGTGTTCTAATTTCATACTTTTACATGTACCTGTCCAGTTTTCCCAGCACCACTTATTGAAGAGGCTGTTTTTTCTCCACTGTATATTCTTGCCTCCTTTATCAAAGATAAGGTGACCATATGTGCATGGGTTTATTTCTGGGTTTTCTATCCTGTTCCATTGATCTATATTTCTGTTTTTGTGCCAGTACCGTACTGTCTTGATTACTGTAGCTTTGTAATATAGTCTCAAGTCAGGGAGCCTTATTCCTCCAGGTCTGTTTTTCGTTCTCAAGATTGCTTTGGCTATTCGGGGTCTTTTGTGTTTCCATATAAATTGTGAAATTTTTTGTTCTAGTTCTGTGAAAAATGCCAGTGGTAGTTTGATAGGGATTGCTCTCAATCTGTAGATTGCTTTGGGTAGTAGAGTCATTTTCACAATGTTGATTCTTCCAATCCAAGAACATGGTATATCTCTCCATCTGTCTGTATTATCTTTAATTTCTTTCATCAGTGTCTTACAATTTTCTGCAAACAAGTCTTTTGCCTCTTTAGGTAGGTTTATTCCTAGATATTTTATTCTTTTTGTTGCAGCTGTAAATGGGAGTGTTTTCTTAATTTCACTTTCAGATTTTTCATCATTAGTGTATAAGAATGCCAGAGATATCTGTGCATTAATTTTGTATCCTGCTATTTACCAAATTCATTGATAAGCACTAGTAGTTTTCTGGTAGCATCTTTAGAATTCTCTATGTATAGTATTATGTCATCTGCAAACAGCGACAGCTTTACTTCTTCTTTTCTGATTTGGATTCCTTTTATTTCTTTTTCTTCTCTGGTTGCTGTGGCTAGAATTTCCAAAACTATGTTGAATAAGAGTGGTGAGAGTGGGCAACCTTGTCTTGTTCCTGATCTTAGTGGAAATGGTTTCAGTTTTTCACCATTGAGGACCAAGTTGGCTGTGGGTTTGTCATATATGGCCTTTATTATGTTGAGGAAAGTTCCCTCTCTGCCTACTTTCTGGAGGGTTTTTATCATAAATGGGTGTTGAATTTTTTCGAAAGCTTTCTCTGCATCTATTGAGATGATCATATGGTTTTTCTCCTTCAGTTGGTTAATATCGTGTTTCACGTTGATTGATTTGCATATACTGAAGAATCCTTGCATTCGTGGAATAAACCCCACTTGATCATGGTGTATGATCCTTTTAATGTGCTGTTGGATTCTGTTTGCTAGTATTTTGTTGAGGATTTTTGCATCTGTGTTCATCAGTGATATTGGCCTATAGTTTTCTTTCTTTGTGACATCTTTGGTTTTGGTATCAGGGTGATGGTGGCCTCATAGAATGAGTTTGGGAGTGTTCATCCCTCTGCTATATTTTGGAAGATTTTGAGAAGGATAGGTGTTAGCTCCTCTCTAAATGTTTGATAGAATTCGCCTTTGAAGCTATCTGGTCCTGAGCTTTTGTTTGTTGGAAGATTTTAAATCACAGTTTCAATTTCAGTGCTTGTGATTGGTCTGTTCATATTTTCTATTTCTTCCTGATTCAGTCTTGGCAGGTTGTGCATTTCTAAGAATGTGTCCATTTCTTCCAGGTTGTCCATTTTATTGGCATAGAGTTGCTTATAGTAATCTCTCATGATCTTTTGTATTTCTGCAGTGTCAGCTGTTACTTCTCCTTTTTCATTTCTTATTCTATTGATTTGAGTCTTCTCCCTTTTTTTCTTGATGAGTCTGGCTAAAGGTTTATCACTTTTGTTTATCTTCTCAAAGAACCAGCTTTTAGTTTTATTGATGCTTGCTATTGTTTCCTTCATTTCTTTTTCATTTATTTCTGATCTGATCTTTATGATTTCTTTCCTTCTGCTAAATTTGGGGAGTTTTTGTTCTTCTTTCTCTAATTGCTTTAGGTGCAAGGTTAGGTTGTTTATTCGAGATGTTTCCTGTTTCTTAAGGTGGGATTGTATTGCTATAAACTTCCCTCTTAGAACTGCTTTTGCTGCATCCCATAGGTTTTGTGTCATCGTGTCTCCATTGTCATTTGTTTCTAGGTATTTTTTGATTTCCTCTTTGATTTCTTCAGTGATCACTTCGTTATTAAGTAGTGTATTGTTTAGCCTCCATGTGTTTGTATTTTTTACAGATCTTTTCCTGTAATTGATATCTAGTCTCATAGCGTTGTGGTCGGAAAAGATACTTGATACAATTTCAATTTTCCTAAATTTACCAAGGCTTGATTTGTGACCCAAGATATGATCTATCCTGGAGAATGTTCCATGAGCACTTGAGAAAAATGTGTATTCTGTTGTTTTTGGATGGAATGTCCTATAAATATCAATTAAGCCATCTTGTTTAATGTATCAGTTAAAGCTTGTGTTTCCTTATTTATTTTCATTTTGGATGATCTGTCCATTGGTGAAAGTGGGGTGTTAAAGTCCCCTACCATGAATGTGTTACTGTCAATTTATCCTTTTATGGCTGTTAGTATTTGCCTTATGTATTTGGAAGTGCTCCTATGTTGGGTGCATAAATATTTACAATTGTTATATCTTCTTCTTGGATCGATCCTTTGATCATTATGTAGTGTCCTTCTTTGTCTCTTCTAATAGTCTTTATTTTAAAGTCTATTTTGTCTGATATGAGAGTTGCTATTCCAGCTTTCTTTTGGTTTCCATTTGCATGGAATATCTTTTTCCATCCCCTTAGTTTCAGTCTGTATGTGTCTCTAGGTCTGAAGTGGGTCTCTTGTAGACAGCATATGTATGGGTCTTGTTTTTGTATGCATTCAGCCAGTCTATGTCTTTTGGTGGGAGCATTTAATCTGTTTACATTTAAGGTAATTATCAATATGTGTGTTCCTAGTCCCATTTACTTAATTGTTTTGGGTTTGTTATTGTAGGTCTTTTCCTTCTCTTGTGTTTCTTGCCTAGAGAAGTTCCTTTAACATTTATTGTAAAGCTGGTTTGGTGGTGCTGAACTCTCTCAGCTTTTGCTTCTCTGTAAAGGTTTTAATTTCTCCATTGAATCTGAATGAGATCCTTGCTGGGTAGAGTAATCTTGGTTGTAGGTTTTTCTCCTTCATCACTTTAAATATGTCCTGCCACTCCCTTCTGGCTTGTAGAGTTTCTGCTGAAAGATCAGCTGTTAACCTTTTGGGGATTCCCTTGTGTGTTATTTGTTGTTCTTCCCTTGCTGCTTTTAATATGTTTTCTTTGTATTTAATTTTTGATAGTTTGATTAATATGTGTGTTGGCATGTTTCTCCTTGGATTTATCCTTTATGGCACTCTCTGTGCTTCCTGGACTTGATTAACTATTTCCTTTCCCATATTAGGGAAGTTTTCAACTATAATCTCTTCAAATATTTTCTCAGTCCCTTTTTCTCTTCTTCTGGAACCCCTATAACTTGAATGTTGGTGCGTTTAATGTTGTCCCAGATGTCTCTGAGACTGTCCTCAGTTCTTTTCATTCTTTTTTCTTTATTCTGCTCTGCAGTAGTTATTTCCACTATTTTATCTTCCAGGTCACTTATCCGTTCTTCTGCCTTGGTTATTCTGCTATTGATCCCATCTAGAGTATTTTTAATTTCATTTATTGTGTGGTTCATTGTTGCTTGTTTCATCTTTAGTTCTTCTATGTTCTTGTTAAATGTTTCTTGCATTTTCTCTATTCTATTTCCAAGATTTTGGATCATCTTTACTATCATTATTCTGAATTCTTTTTCATGTAGACTGACTATTTCCTCTTCATTTGTTAGGTGTGGTTGGTTTTTACCTTGCTCCTTCATCTGCTGTGTGTTTTTCTGTGTTCTCATTTTGCTTATCTTACTGTGTTTGGGGTCTCCTTTTCGCAGGTTGCAGGTTCGTAGTTCCCGTTGTTTTTGGTGTCTGTCCCCAGTGGCTAAAGTTGGTTCAGTGGGTTGTGTAGGCTTCCTGGTGGTGGGGAGTAGTGCCTGTATTCTGGTGGATGAGGCTGGATCTTGTCTTTCTGGTGGGCAGGTCCACGTCTGGTGGTGTGTTTTGGGGTGTCTGTGGACTTATGATTTTGGGCAGCCTCTTTGCTAATGGGTGGCGTTGTGTTCCTGTCTTGCTAGTTGTTTGGCATAGGGTGTCCAGCACTTTAGCTTGCTGGTCGTTGACTGAAGCTGGGTTCTGGTGTTGAGATGGAGATCTATGCCGTTTGATATTACATGGAGCTGGGACGTCTCTTGTGGACCAGTGTCCTGAATTTGGCTCTCCCACCTCAGAGGCAAAGCACTGACTCCTGGCTGCAGCCTTGCTGCAGCACCAAGAGCCTTTCATCCACACGGCTCAGAATAAAAGGGAGAAAAAAAGAAAGTGATGGAGAGAGAGAGAGAGAGAGAGAAAGGAAGGAAAAGAAAGAAAAAAGAAAGAAAGAAAGAAGGAAGGAAAGAAAGAAAGGGAGAGAGAAAGAAAGGAAGGGAGAGAGAAAAGAAAGGATAAAATAAAATAAAGTAAGATAAAATAAAATGAAGTTATTAAAATAAAAAATAATTATTTAGAAAATAAATTTTTTAAATAAAAACAAAACAAACAAAATGGACGGATAGAACCCTAGGACAAATGGTGAAAGCAAAGCTATACAGACAACATCTGACACAGAAGCATACACACACACACTCACAGAAGGAGGAAAAGAGGAAAAAATAATAAATCTTGCTCTCAAAGTCCACCTCCTCAATTTGGGATGATTCGTTGTCTATTCATGTATTCCGCAGATGCAGGGTACATCAGGTTGATTGTGGAGCTTTAATCCGCTGCTTCTGAGGCTGCTGGGAGAGATTTCCCTTTCTCTTTGTTCACACAGCTCCCGGGGCTCAGCTTTGGATGTGGCCCTGCCTCTGCGTGTAGGTCACTGGAGGGCGTGTGTTCTTCGCTCAGACAGGATGGGCTTAAAGGAGCAGCTGCTTCGGGGACTCTGGCTCACTCAGGCCGGGGGGAGGGATGGGTGCGCATGCGGGGTGAGCCTGCAGCAGCAGAGGCCGGCGGGACGTTGCACCAGACTGAAGCGTGCCGTGTGTTCTCCCGGGAAGTTGTCTCTGGATCCCGGGACCCTGGCAGTGGCGGGCTGTACAGGCTCCCCGGAAGGGAGGTGTGGATAGTGAACTGTGCTCGCACACAGGCTTCTTGATGGCGGCAGCAGCAGCCTTAGCGTCTCATGCCCGTCTCTGGCGTCCGCGCTGTTAGCTGCGGCTCGCGCCCGTCTCTGGAGCTCCTTTAAGCAGCGCTCTTAATCCCCTCTCCTTGCGCACTAGGAAACAGAGAGGGAAGAAAAAGTCTCTTGCCTCTTCTGCAGGTCCAGACTTTGTCCCGGACTCCCTCCCGGCTAGCTGTGGCGCACTAACCCCTTCAGGCTGTGTTCACGCCGCCAAACCCAGTCCTCTCCCTGCGCTCCGACCGAAGCCCAAGCCTCAGCTCCCAGCCACCCTCTTCCCGGCGGGTGAGAGACAAGCCTCTCGGGCTGGTGAGTGCTGGTCGGCACCGATCCTCTGTGCGGGAATCTCTCCGCTTTGCCCTCTGCACCCCTGTTGCTGCTCTCTCATCTGCGGCTCCGAAGCTTCCCCGCTCCGCCACCTGCAGTCTCCGCCTGCGAAGGGGCTTCTAGTCTGTGGAAACCTTTCCTCCTTCATGGCTCCCTCCCACTGGTGCAGGTTCCATCCCTATTCTTTGTCTTTGTTTATTTTTTCTTTTGCCCTACCCAGGTACGTGGGGAGTTTCTTGCCTTTTGGGAGGTCTGAGGTCTTCTCCCAGCGTTCAGTAGGTGTGCTGTAGGAGTTGTTCCATGTGTAGATGTATTAATGGTGTATCTGTGGGGAGTAAGGTGATCTCTGCGTCTTACTCTTCCGCCATCTTCCCGATTCCTCCAATTTTTTTCTTTTATTGACTGTGATAACAAATGGATATCCAATTGTTTCAGCACCATTTGTTGAAAAGAATATCCTTTCTCCTCTGAACTGAATTTGCATCTGTGTTGAAAATGAGTTTTCTATGTATGTGTGGGTCTATTTCTTTATTCTGTTCCATTGTTCTTTTTGTCTATCTTTATGTCAGTACCACAGTCTCTTAATTACTGTAGCTTTATGATATGTCATGAAATCAGTGTTAGTTCTCCACCTTTGTGTTTCTTTGTCAAAGTTCTTCTAACTATTGTAGGTCATTTTGCATTTTTACATGAATTTTAAAAGTACCTTGTCAAATTTCTACAAAACAAAAGCCTGTTTGGATTTTGATTGTGATTACATTGAATCTATAGATCAGTTTAGAAAAAATTAATATGTTAACAAAATGGAGTCTTCTGTTCCATGAACATGATATGTCTTTCCATTTATTTATACCTCATTCAATTTCTATAAGCAATGTTTTGTAATTTCTAGTGTATGTTTTTCATGTATTTTGTCACATTTATCTCTAAATATTTTATGTATTTTAATGTTGCTGTAAATTGTTTTACAATTTTAACTTCTAATTGTTCATTGCTACTGTTTAGAAATATACTTGTTTTAATATATTTATCTTGTACCGTACAACCTTGCTAAACTCATTGATTGATTATAGCAGCTTTTTGTAGATTTTATTGGATGGACCCTCTACATAAATGATTATGTTGTCTGAAAATAAAAGCATTTTAATTCTTTCTTTCTATTCTACATGTTTTAAAATTTTAAATATTGCTTTATTTCACTGTCTGGAACCTTGAATAAAAGGTTGAATAGAAGTGGGGAGGGCAGATATCTTGCTTTGTTACTGATCTTACAGAGAAAGTATTCAGTCTTTGCTCATTAAGTATGATGTTAGTTGTAGTGTTTTTGTGGATGTTCTTTATCAGGTTGAGGAAGCCCCCTTTTATTCCTATTTTTCTGATAGGTTTTATCAGGAATGGATATTGAATTTGGTTAAATGCTTCTTCTGCATTTGTTAGAATGGTAATGTGGCTTTTACTTTTTAGTTTGTTAATATGTTTAGCTTGTTAACAAACCTTGCATTCCTGTGATAATTCCCACTTTTATATATAGAAATTTATTTTGTATGTCATTAGGTCATGATATGTTACCCTTTTCATATATTGTTGGATTTGAGTTTCTAATTTACTTAATAGCTTTATTGAAATATAATTTGCATACCATAAAGCTTACTTATTTAAAGTGTAAAATGTAATGGTTTTAATTATAGTACAGATTTGTACAACAATCATGATAATCTGATTTTTTCATGACCCCCAAAAGAAACCCTGGTCCTATTAGCAGTCTCTCCCAGGCAACCCTTCCACCCAGCACTAGACAATCACTAATCTATGTCTTATAGATTTGCCTATTCTGGACATTTCAAATATGGAATCATATAATATGTGGTCTTTTGTGTCTGGCTCCTTACACTTTGCATTAAGGTTCAACTGTTTTTTAACATGTATCACTAATAAATTCCTTTTTATTGCCAAATAATAGTCTGTTGTATACATATATCACATTTATTTATCTAGTCAAATGATGAGAATTTGGATTGTTTCCACTTTTTGGTTATTATGATTAATGCTGCTGTAAACATTTGTGTATACGTTTTTGTGTGGACACATATTTTATTTCTTTTGAGTAGATACCTGGGAGTAGAATTGTTGTGTCATATGGTAAGTCTATGTTTAATATTTTGGGAAACTGCAAACTTCTCCAAAGCAGCTCCCCCATTTTAAATTCCCACTTGTAATGTATGAAGGTTTGATTTGATAAAATTTGTTCAGAATTTATTCATCTATGTACATTAGAGGTTATCTATCATTTGTTTTCTTGCAGTGTCCTTCTCTGGTTTTGTTACCAGGGTAATGGTGGCTTTATTGACTTAAGAAGTAGTCTCTCCTCAGTTTTCTGGAAGAGTTTGTGCAGGTTGGTATTATTTGTTCCTTAAATGTTTGGTAGAATTCATCAAAGAAGCCATCTAAACCTGGAGTTTTCTTTGTGGGAAGGTCTTTAATTATAAATTCATTTTCTTTAATAGATATATGGCTATTCAGATTATCTGTTTCTTCTTATGTGAACTTTGTTAATTTATGTCTTTCAAAGGATTTGTCCATTTCATTTAATTTGAATTTATTGGCACATACTTGTTCCATATCAAAGAACAAGTATTTGTTGTCACTAATTATCTCTGATCTTTATTATTATTTTTTTCTTCCACTAACTCTGAGTTTAATTTGTTCTTATTTTCCTAGTTCTTTAATATTCAAAGCTTTTTAAAAAAAAATTTGAGATCTTTCTTCTTCTTTAAGGTAGGCATTTAATGCTACATACCCCTTCCTAAGTATTACTTTAGTTGCATCACCCAAACTTTAATGTGTTCTCATTTTTATTGAGTTCAGTTCAAACACTTACTAATCTCCCTTTTGAAATCTTCTTTGGTCCATGGGTTATTAGGTTGTTTACATTTCAAATATTTAGACATCTTCCAGAAGGGTTTTTGTTCTTGAGTTCTAATACAATCCCACTGTGGTTAGAGAACATACTTTTAAATTTATTGGAAACATTTTAATTATCCAGAATATGACATATGCTGGTAAATATTCTGTGTGCGTTAGAAAAAAGTGTTTATTTTTCTGTTGTCCTGTGGAGTGTTCTATGAATGTTAATTAAATTAAGTTTGTTAAATGCATTGCTCAAATCTTCTATGCTTTACTGATTTTCTGTTTAGTCATTCTATTGATTATTTCTATGGACTGAATTGTGTCCTCCACAAATTTATATGTTGAAGTCCTAACCCCCAGTGTGATGGTATTTGGAGATGGGGCTTTGGGGGGTAATTAGGTTACTGGTTCTACCAGTGTGGGAGGAAACCCCAAAATGGATTCAGCTGCTGCTCCAGGAAGGCATTGCCAGAGGTGAGGAAGCATTTCTAAGTTGCTGTTCACCTAGGAATAGGGAACAGACAGGATGTCAACAGGAAGGAAATAAGAATGAGCAATTGCCACCTCCCTCCTCCAGCCTTGCATTCTCCCTCTAGTGTACCCCAGAGCAGAAGTTTGGTTGCAGTTCCAGTCCCAACATCATGGAGTAAGTATAGCAGGGTGGGTTTGGAACTGAGAATCAAGAGCTTAATAATTAATTAATTAGCTAGATTGGAATCAAAATGGCAGAGTAGAAGGACATGTTCTCACTCCCTCTTGTGAGAGCACCAGGATCGCAACTAGCTGCTGGACAGTCATCGACAGGAGGACACTGGAAGTCGCCAAAAAAGATAGCCCATGTCCAAGGACAAAGGAGAAGCCACAGTGAGATGGTAGGAGGGGTGCAATCACAGTAAAATCAAGACCCATAACTGCTGGGTGGGTGACTCACAGACTGGAGAACACTTATACCACAGAAGTTCACCCACTGGAGTGAAGGTTCTGAGCCCCACGTCAGGCTTCCCAACCTGGGAGTTTGGTAACGGGAGGAGGAATTCCTAGGGAATCAGACTTTGAAGGCTACTGGGATTTGATTGTAGAACTTTGACAGAACTGGGGGAAACAGAGACTTCACTCTTGGAGGTCACACACAAAGTGGTGTGCGCATCGGGACCCAGGGGAAGGAGTAGTACCCCATAGGAGACTGAACCAGACCAACTTGCTAGTGTTGGAGGGTCTCCTGAGGAGGCAGGAGGTGGCTGTGGCTCACCGTGGGGACAAGGACACTGGCAGCAGAAGTTCTGGGAAGTACGCCTTGGTGTGAGCCCTCCCAGAGTCTGCCATTAGCCCCACCAAAGAGCCCAGGTAGGTTCCAGTGTTGGGTTGCCCCAGGCCAAACAACCAACAGGGAGGGAACCCAGCCCCACCCATCAGCAATCAAGCAGATTAAAGTTTTACTGAGCTCCAACCACCAGAGCAACAGCTTTACCCACCACCAGTCCCTTCCATCAGGAAACTTGCATAAGCCTCTTAGATAGCCTCATCTACCAGAAGGCAGACAGCAGAAGCAAGAACTACAATCCTGCAGCCTATGGAACAAAAACCACATTCACAGAAAGATAGACAAGATGAAAAGGCAGAGGGCTATGTACCAGATGAAGGAACAAGATAAAACCCCAGAAAAACAACTAAATGAAGTGGAGATAGGCAACCTTCCTGAAAAAGAATTCAGAATAATGATAGTGAAGATGATCCAGGGCCTCGGAAAAAGAATGGAGGCAAAGATCGAGAAGGTGCAAAAAATGTTTAACAAATATCTAGAAGAATTAAAGAACAAACAAACAGAGATGAACAATACAATAACTGAAATGAAAAATACACTAAAAGCAATCAGTAGCAAAATAACTGAAGCAGAAGAACAGATAAGTGACCTAGAAGACAGAATGGTGGAATTCACTGCTGCATAACAGAATAAAGAAAAAACAATGAAAAGAAATGAAGACAGCCTAAGAGACCTCTGGGACAACATTAAACACAATAACATTCGCATTATAGGGGTCCCAGAAGGAGAAGAGAGAGAGAAAGGACCTGAGAAAATATTTGAAGAGATTATAGTTGAAAACTTCCCAAAATGGGAAAGCTAATAGCCACCCAAGTCCAGCAAGCACAGGGAGTCCCATACAGGATAAACCCAAGGAGAAACATACCGAGACATATAGTAATCAAATTGGCAAAAATTAAAGACAAAGAAAAATTATTAAAAGAAGCAAGGGAAAAATGACAAATAACATACAAGGGAACTCCCATAAGGTTAACAGCTGATTTCTCAGCAGAAACTCTACAAGCCAGAAGGAAGTGGCATGATACACTTAAAGTGATGAAAGGGAAGAACCTACAACCAAGATTACTCTACCCAGCAAGGATCTCATTCAGATTTGATGGAGAAATCAAAAGCTTTACAGAAAAGCAAAAGCTACGAGAATTCAGCACCACCAAACCAGCTCTGCAACAAATGCTAAAGGAACTTCTTTAAGTGGGAAACACAAGAGAAGAAAAGGACCTACAAAAACAAACCCAAAACAATTAAGAAAATGGTAATAGGAACATATATATTGATATTACCCTAAAAGTGAATGGATTAAATGCTCCAACCAAAAGACACAGGCTTGCTGAATGGATACAAAAACAAAACCCATATATATGCTGTCTACAAGAAACCCACTTCGGACCTAGGGACACATTCAGGTTGAAAGTGAGGGGATTGAAAAAGATATTCCATGCAAATGGAAATAAAAAGAAAGCTGCTGTAGCAATACTCATGTCAGATAAAATAGACTTTAAAATAAAGAATGTTACAAGAGACAAGGAAGGGCATTGCATAATGATCAGGGGATCAATCCAAGAAGAAGATGTAACAATTATATATGCACCCAACATAGGAGCACCTCAATGCATAAGGCAACTGCTATAAGCTATAAAAGAGGAAATCAACAGTAACACAATAATAGTGGGGGATATTAACACCTCACTCACACCAATGGACAGATCATCGAAAATGAAAATAAATAAGGAAACAGAAGCTTTAAATGACATAATAGATAGATTTAATTGATATTTATAGGACATTCCATCCAAAAACAGCAGGTTACACTTTCTTCTCAAGTGCGCACGGAACATTCTCCAGGATAGATCACATCTTGAGTCACAAATCAAGCCTCAGTAAATTTAAGAAAATGGAAATCATATGAAGCATCTTTTCTGACCAGAACACTATGAGATTAGAAATCAGTTACAGGGAAAAAAATGTAAAAAGACAAACACATGGAGGCTAATAGAATACATTACTAAATAACCAAGAGATCACTGAAGAAATCAGAGGAATCAAAAAATACCTAGAGACAAATGGCAATGGAGACACGACAACCCAAAACCTATGGGATGCAGCAAAAGCAGTTCTAAGAGGGAAGTTTATAGCTATACAAGCCTACCTCAGGAAACAAGAAAAATCTCAAATAAACAATCTAACCTTATACCTAAAGGAACTAGAGAAAGAAGAACAAACAAAACCCAAAGTTAGCAGAAGGAAAGAAATCATAAAGATCAGAGCAGAAATAAATGAAATAGAAACAAAACAGTAGCAAAGATCAATAAAACTAAAGGCTGGTTCTTTGAGATGATAAACAAAATTGGTAAACCATTAGCCAGACTCATCAAGAAAAAGAGTGAGAAGACTCAAATCAATAAAATTAGAAATGAAAAAAGAGAAGTTACAACAGACACTGCAGAAATACAAAGCATCCTAAGAGACTACTACAAGCAACTCTATGCCAATAAAATGGACAACCTGGAAGAAATGGTCAAATTCTTAGAAAGGTATAACCTTCCAAGACTGAACCAGGAAGAAATAGAAAATATGAACAGAGCAATCACAAGTAATGAAATTGAAACTGTGATTAAAAATCTTCCAACAAACAAAAGTCCAGGACGAGATGGCTTCACAGGTGAATTCTATGAAACATTTAGAGAAGAACTAACACCCATCCTTCTCAGATTCTTCCAAAAAGTTGCAGAGGAAAGAACAGTCCCAATGTCATTCTATGAGGCCACCATCACCCTGATACCAAAACCAGACAAAGATACTATAAAAAAAGAAAATTACAGACCAATATCACTGATGAATATAGATGCAAAACTCCTCAACAAAATATTAGCAAACAGAATCCAACAACACATTAAAAGGATCATGCACCATCACCAAGTGGGATTTATCCCAGGGATGCAAGGATTCTTCAATATGTGCATATCAATCAATGTGATACACCATATTAACAAACTGAAGAATAAAAAGCATATGATCATCTCAATAGATGCGGAAAAAGCTTTTGACAAAATTCAACATTCATTCATGATAAAAACTCTCCAGAAAGTGGGCATAGAGGGAACCTACCTCAACATAATAAAGGCCATATATGACAAACCCACAGCCAATATCATACTCAACAGTGAAAAACTGAAAACATTTTCTCTAAGATCAGGAACAAGACAAGGATGTTCACTCTCACCACTGTTATTCAACATAGTTTTGGAAGTCCTAGCCATAGCACTCAGAGAAGAAAAAGAAATAAAAGGAGTCCAAATTGGAAAAGAAGAAGTAAAACTGTCACTGTTTGCTGATGACATGATACTATACATAGAGAATCCTAAAGATGCCACCAGAAAACTACTAGAGCTAATCAAATGAATTTGGTAAAGTTGCAGGATACAAAATTAATGCACAGAAGTCTCTTGCATTCCTATACACTAATGATGAAAAATCATGAAAGAGAAATTAAGGAAACACTCCCATTTACCATTGCAACAAAAAGAATAAAATACCTAGGAGTAAACCTACCTAGGGAGACAAAAGACCTGTATGTAGAAAACTATAAGACACTGATGAAAGAAGTTAAAGATGGTACCAACAGATGGAGAGATATACCATGTTCTTGGATTGGAAGAATCAATATTGTGAAAATGACTATACTACCCAAAGCAATCTACAGATTCAATGCAATCCCTATCAAATGACCAATGACCTTTTTTACAGAACTAGAACAAAAGATCTTAAAATTTGTATGGAGACACAAAAGACCCCGAATAGCCAAAGCAGTCTTGAGGGAAATAAATGGAGCTGGAAGAATCAGACTCCCTGACTTCAGACTATACTGTAAAGCTACAGTAATCAAGACAATATGGTACTGGCACAAAAACAGAAAGATAGATCAATGGAACAGGATAGAAAGCCCAGAGAGAAACCCACGCACCTATGGTCAACTAATCAATGACAAAGGAGGCAAGGATATACAAAGGAGAAAAGACAGTCTCTTCAATAAGTGGTGCTGGGAAAACTGGACAGCTACATGTAAAAGAATGAAATTAGAACACTCCCTAACACCATACACAAAAATAAACTCAAAATGGATTAGAGACCTAAATGTAGGACTGGACACTATAAAACTCTTAGAGGAAAACGTAAGAAGAACACTCTTTGACATAAATCACAGCAAGATCTCTTTTGATCCACCTCCTAGAGTAATGGAAATAAAACCAAAAATAAACAAATGGGACCTAATGAAACTTAAAAGCTTTTGCACAGCAAAGGAAACCATAAACAAGACCAAAAGACAACCCTCAGAATGGGAGAAAATATTTGCAAATGAATCAACGGACAAAAGATTAATCTCCAAAATATATAAACATCTCATGCAGCTTAATATTAAAAAACAACCCAATCAAAAGTGGGCAGAAGACCTAAATAGACATTTCTCCAAAGAAGACATACAGATGGCCAAGAAGCACATGAAAAGCTGCTCAACATCACTAATTATTCGAGAAATGCAAAACAAAACTACAATGAGGTATCACCTCACACCAGTTAGAATGGGCATCCTCAGAAAATCTACAAACAACAAATGCTAGAGAGGATGTGGAGAAAAGGGAACCCTCTTGAACTGCTGGTGGGAATGTGAATTGGTACAGCCACTATGGAGAACAGTATGGAGGTTCCTTAAAAAACTAAAAATAGAATTACCATATGAGCCAGCAATCCCATTACTGGGCATATACCCACAGAATACCATAATTCAAAAGGATACATGCACCTGAATGTTCACTGCAGCACTATTTACAATAGCCAGGTCATGGAAGCAACCTAAATGCCCATCGACAGACGAATGGATAAAGAAGATGTGGTACATATATAGAATGGAATATTACTCAGCCATAAAAAGGAATGAATATGGGTCATTTTTTGAGACGTGGATGGATCTAGAGACTGTCATACAGAGTGAAGTATGTCAGAAAGAGGAAAAGAAATATCGTATATTAATGCACATATGTGGAACCTAGAAAAATGGTATAGATGAACTGGTTTCCAGGGCAGAAATAGAGACACAGATGTAGAGAACAAACGTATGGACACCAAGGGGGGAAAAGTGCCAGGGGTGGGTGGTGGTGGTGGGATGAATTGGGAGATTGGGATTGACATGTATACACTGATGTGGATAAAATGGATGACTAATGAGAACCTGCTGTATAAAAAAAATATATTGTTCAAGTCATCCAATGAAATAAATAAATAAATAAAAAGAAATAAAAAGAAAAAAATCAATTAATTAATGCACACCTTACATATGTGGCAAGCAGTGTGCTAAGCTTTGCAGGTTGGACAAGGGTGGAGAGGCTAATGCTTGCCTTCAAGGAGCTTTCAATTTCATAGGGCAGATAAAGCATATGCATCAATAGCTGTAACAAAATTAAGATGAGATATTGCTGTTCTAGGAGTATGAAAACAAAATCCCATGGGTCGTCAGAGGGAGGATGAATCACTTTGAGATGGGGTTTGGAGAAACTTCTTTGGGAGAAGTTGTATTTCAACTGGTGATCACTTATCTCTTCTTTCAAGAGTCCTCTGAAAGGCGTACTCTCTTCGGGAAAGCTTCCCCAATTCCCAAGACAAATGGATGTTTCTTAACCTTGTGTTTCCATAAAAGCCATACCTAACACTTTTGAATACTTAATATGGGTCAGACATGCATTGGCTTAAGCTCCAAGAAGGTATTACTGCTTGATCTTCACAGTAACCCTATGAAGTTGATCCTATTATCCCCCATCAAGGAGGAAGCAGAGTATAAATAACTTGCTTTATTGATAGTAAAAGTGCCCCAGATTCTGATAGTAAAAGTGTTCTAGATTCTGATCTAAGTGATCTGACTCCAGAACTTGTGCACTGACCTATCACATCTTACTGCTTTTCCAATAAAGTCTATTTACATTTTCATTAAAGAACTTTACTATATGGTTATTGTTTATATGTAGACCTGTCTCCTTTGGGTTAGTTTTGTAAGGTATTCAATTTTGCAAACAGTCTTCAGCCCAGTGTTTGGTCCTAGTAGTTCCTCAATGAATATTTTCTGAGTGAATGAATATGGTT
The DNA here is from genome assembly GCF_949752795.1 of Hyperoodon ampullatus. Classification (NCBI taxonomy): domain Eukaryota; kingdom Metazoa; phylum Chordata; class Mammalia; order Artiodactyla; family Ziphiidae; genus Hyperoodon; species Hyperoodon ampullatus. The sequence goes on from NC_136914.1 coordinate 170,487,211, forward strand.
GCTTTCATAGTACTTGGCACTGTAGGAGGGAAATTACATAAGGGTTCCACCTAGGAGACTCAAAAATCAGGGGAGTGTATGTTGCACACATTCCTCAACCAGGATGACAGAAATCATTAAATATTTACAACAGAGGGAATTTAATGCAGAGAATTGGTTACACAGGTTTTGGAGGGGCTAGAAAGTCAAAGGGTAATGTGGCAGCCTTTAGATTAGCAATGGCAGGAAGCCCTTACTGGGTAGAAGAGACACATGGAGGAGGTAGAGACTGAAAATCATGTCAGACGTGTGCAGAGGAGACCTTGCTGCTGGACATGCAGCCTGAGGCAGAGAGGGAGGGTGATGTCTACCCTGCTTCTCTTTTTTACCACCTTCTAATCCCTTTCCATTACCTTGTACTGGCTTTCACAGGTGTCTGGAAGTAGCCTGCAAGAGTCAATGTCCATGTAATACAGAGCAGAGTGTGGGTTAGGACTAGATCTGAGGCCAAACAAATCCAGGAGTGGTGCACATAGTGGGTTTTGGCATCGGCAGAATGTGGATTGAAGCTGTGCTAGACTGTAAAAATGATCTCTCAAGAGGTACAGTCTTTCTCTCCTCTCGACTTGAATCTGGGCTGATTTTGAGCCTGGGTTTGACCAGTGGAGAGTAGTAAATGGAATGCAAGCAGACGACCCAAAACGGTATGCACATTAGGACTTACCCTCTCTTGCGGTGCATAGAGCTCGAGGCTGCCAGGTGAATGAGCCTAAGCTAGCCTCTGGATAACGGGAAGCTGCATGGATGAGAGCCCAGGTCCCCCAGCCAGCCCCCAACTGCCCCAACAGCTGACCCAGTAGCCAACTGCAGACACATCAGTGAGGCCTAGCTGAAATCAGTTATGCTCAACCCAAATCTCTGACCTACAATTTATGAACTAAATAAATGATTGTTGCTTTGAGCCACTAAGTTTTGGGGTAGTTTGTTATGCAGCAAAGCTAACTGATAGATAAGCCCAGTTCTTCTCCTTACATAGCTATATGACTTTGTGCAAATTGCTTCATCTTGAAGCCTTATTTTCTTCCTTTGTGACATGGGATAATGACAACACGTATCACCGGACAATTGGGAAGATTTAATGAAAAATGCATGTAAAATGGAGACACGATGCTGGGCGCATCGTGAGTGCTCAGTAATCTGCAGCTTTTATGAGGATGATTTCAGGCCTTTCCAGCCTGTCTGCTTTGTCTAATTGTTGACTCTATGTGGGAAAACGATGAGGAGGTTATTGCTTAACAGGGCACAGCTCGACACAAATGTTTTATTAAGAAGCTGTCTTAATTTCCTGCTGGCATGAGGCAAATGAAGAGGGCAGATATTTTGTTAATTAAAAATTTAAAAGTACATAATTCTCTCTTTGGCATAAGTGTGTATGTAAGTCTGGAAAGCTAAATCTCTGAAACAGAGGATATTCACAAAGGTGTGTCTTGAATAGCAATTGTGTTTCACGCAGAATGTATATTTGTGTTAGAGATGTTGTGGATAAGATTATGTCAAAAAGCACAGGATACTAAATTGCTGAAACTCATTAATTCACATAACATCGACGTGCATTGCCATATTCCAGATGCTTGATTGCAATTCTTTAATATAATGAGTTGCCAATTCCTTTTCTCTAGAGAAGGATTGACAGATTGTAATGCAATCTGTTGGTGTTCTTTGACGGTGATTCTCAGTCACTGCCACCACTGCTAAGGAGCTGGAATCCTAAACACAGAGGCTTTGCTGAGGGAACTGTGTGTCAGTGCTGGGTGTTGCAGCCATTCCCACTGATATTAGGAAATATAAACTATCAGCTAAAGAGTGAGATTTGAGGAGCTTCAAAAAAGGAGAAGAAACTGGCTAAGAATGTCACACAGAGGAGCCAACAATTAAATTACAGTGTGTGTTTTACAGAACAAGGTGTCTTCACAGGAGACAAAGGAAAGCTGCTAAAAATGAATTATAGGGAGATTAAAAGACCATAAAACCTCGAGTTTTTTGAAGCTTGTATCTTTCAGTCTTGGGGCAGAGATGAGGCTGGGGAGAAGAGGTTTGGTGTGGTTAGGAAGGTAAGATTGCCTTTGAGATGTGTAAGAAAGATCTCAAGGGAGGAATAAACTCTCAAGTCATAATGCTATTGATTTCTGGTTAGCAAATCTAGTTGCTTTCAGTTGATTTTTAGAATTTATTTACTCAAATTATAAACTAGTACATATTCATAGCCAGAAGTATGGCACAGTGGTTAAGATCCGGAGTCAGCCTGCCTGTTCTCAAATCCTTTACAATTGTGGGATTTGGAGAAAGTTAGTTTACCTCTTTAAGCCTTATGTATATAACAGGGATATGGATTTACTTCATATGCTTCCTTTGAGGATAAAATGAGATGAAGCATGGAAAGTGCTTAGAACAGTGCCTGCCAAATAGTAAGCACCCTGCAGGTATTAGTTATTGGAGAAAATTTGGAAATGACAGCAAAGATAATAAATAAGAAAAAAATATCACCTAGCACCAGAAAGCAATTACCATTAATATTTTGATGTATTTTCTTTTGAAATCCATGTCTTTTTAAAAGGATATTGGTAACTCATACAAACTCAGAGAAGACTGGCATCTCTATTACTTAGGAGAATTTCTTTAGGGAGAAAATGAAAAATGAGATCAGCTAATTCAAATGAAAACAATTTGTATATTATAGCAGGTAGGGTTTTAAGAGAAGGCTATAAATTCAGAAGATTCATTGGGAATGAAAAATAGTTTTTATAAGCTCATAGAAAAGCTGGATTTGGACGTCTACCATATTGCAGAATGTGAAGAGTTTGATAATATCCAGTGTGGGTGAGAGTGTGGGGAAAAGATGTCTTTAAACACTGCTTTTGAGAGTGCAAATTGATATAGCTCTGTGGGAGGACTCTTTGGCAATGTCTAATTACATTTTTGAACGTACATACTCTTAAGACCCAGCAATACCATGCTTGAATCTCTTCAAAACAGGGCATGCCCAAGAATATTCATAAAGATTAGAAACAATCTAAATGTCTATCAAAAAGTGAGTAGAAATGATAAGTAATGAATTTCCATGTTATGGAATACTGTGCAGAAATTAGAAATAGCAAGGTATATCTACATATAATGATCTCATAAGAATATATAACATATTAAGGGACAAAGGCCAACTGCAGAATAGTACATATGATAACATTTATGTTAGAAATAAAAAGAAAATTATAAATTTCTATGAGTAGATGATATGAAATTGATTAGAAAACAACAACAACAACAACTGAAAAGTGTTTGCCTGAAAACAAACTGATAGTCCTTGCCCTCAAGTCAGGGAGGGGTGGAGGTAGGGAATAGGAACTCAGAGAGGGCTTCACTTTGTCTGTGTTGTATTATTTACAAGGAGAAGGCAGTCAAGTATTTCTTCTTGGTATCATTATTAATAAATTGAAAAGATTAAAAATTTAAACAAACGTCAGTGTAAATTTATAGGATTTTTAAGGGGGGAAATGGCACTTTTGATTGTTAGGCCTTATTTTCAGAGAAAAGTCTAATGTTGTAAAAAGCATTATAAAACATTCAGCACAATTTGGCAAGTTTATTTATGAATAAACAGAAAAGCACCGAAATGTAAGATTGATGTTTTTCAGTTCTTTTTCAGACATTCTACTCTATCTTCATTAAGAAGTTTATTTATTTACTTAAAAATTTTTTAAAGGGTCAGAATTCCTGGCTTTCTTAAATTTTTTGCAGGCAGAAGATTTTCAAGATTTTAATAACAGTTATTTGGAGGTTGAGCATGTGGTGAGCTCTTCCTTGAGAAGTAGTACAAGGGACACATGGGTACTTTCCAGCTGGGCTGTTGCCTTGCTCATCTGGCTTGCCAATTTCTTTCAGGAATTTCTAGGAATCCACTAGGGTACACTTATATATTGCCAAATGATTATCACTATAGCATTAGCTAACACCTGTATCATGTCACATAATTACCATTTCTTTTTTGTGGTGAGGAATTTGAGATCTAGTCTCTTAGCAATTTTCAAGTATACAGTATGGTATTATTAACTGTAATCACTATGGTATACACTAGATCCCCAGAACTTGATCATCTTACAACTGAAAGTTTTGTACTCTTTGACCAACATCTCCCTTTTCCCCTACCCCACAGCCCCTGGTAACCACCATTCCAGTCTCTGTTTCAATGAGTTGGACTTTTTTAGATGCCACATATGATTGCTATCATACAGTATTTGTCTTTTCTTCGTCTGACTTATTTCACTTAGCATAATGCCCTCAAGTTTCATACATGTGTGGCAAATGGCAGGATGTCCCTCGTTCTCATGGCTGAATAATATTCCATTGTGTGTGTGTACACACACACACACACACACACGTGTGTATGCACACACACACACACCATCTTCTTTATCCATTCGTCGGTTGATGGACACTTAGGTTGTTTCCATATCTTGGCTATTTTGAATAATGCTGCAAAGAACATGGGAGCGGATCTTTTTGAGATCCTGATTTCATTTCTTTTGGATATATATTCAGAGGTAGAATTGCTGGATCACATGATAGTCCTATTTTTTAATTTTTGAGGAAATGTAGACCAGTGGTTCTTTTTTTTTTGTATTTTATTTTATTTATATTTTATACAGCAGGTTCTTATTAGTTATCTATTTTGTACATATTAGTGTATATATGTCACCACCACCACCACCACCCACACTTTCCCCCCTTGGTGACCATACGTTTGTTCTCTACATCTGTGTCTCTATTTCTGCCCTGCAAATCAGTTCATCTGTACCATTTATCTAGGTTCCACATACATGCGTTAATATACGATATTTGTTTTTCTCTTTCTGACTTCACTCTGTATGACAGTCTCTAGGTCCATCCACATCTCTACAAATGACCCAATTTCGTTCCTTTTTATGGCTGAGTAATATTTCATTGTATATATGTACCAAATCTTCTTTATCCATTTGTCTGTCATTAGGCATTTAGTTTGCTTCCATGACCTGGCTATTGTAAATAGTGCTGCAATGAACATTGGAGTGCATGTGTCTTTTTGAATTATGGCTTTCTCTGGGTATATGCCCAGTAGTGGGATTGCTGGCTTATATGGTAATTCTATTTTTAGTTTTTTAAGGAACCTCCATACTGTTCTCCATAGTGGCTGTATCAATTTACATTCCCACCAACAGTCCAATAGGGTTCCCTTTTCTCCACACCCTGTCTAGCATTTGTTGTTTGTAGATTCTCTGAGGATGCCCATTCTAACTGCTGTGAGGTGATACCTCACTGTAGTTTTGATTTGCATTTCTCTAATAATTAGTGATGTTGAGCAGCTTTTCATGTGCTTCTTGGCCATCTGTATGTCTTCTTTGGAGAAATGTCTATTTAGGTCTTCTGCTCACTTTTGGATTAGGTTGTTTGTTTTTTTAATATTGAGCTGCATGAGCTGTTTATATATTTTGGAGAGTAATCCTTTGTCCATTGATTTGTTTGCAAATAATTTCTCTCATTCTGAGGGTAGTCTTTTCTTCTCGTTTAAAGTTTCCTTTGCTGTGCAAAAGCTTTTAAGTTTTATTAGGTCCCATTTGTTTATTTTTGTTTTTATTTCCATTACTCTAGGAGGTGGGTCAAAAAACGATCTTGCTGTGATTTATGTCAAAGAGTGTTCTTCCTAGGTTTTCCTCTAAGAGTTTTATAGTGTCTGGTCTTACATTTAGGTCTCTAATCCATTTTGAGTTTATTTTTGTGTATGGTGTTATGGAGTGTTCTAATTTCATTCTTTTACATGTAGCTGTCCAGTTTTCCCAGCACCACTTATTGAAGAGACTGTCTTTTCTCCGTTGTATATCCTTGCTTTCTTTGTTATAGATTAGTTGACCACAGGTGCTTGGGTTTCTCTCTGGGCTTTCTATCCTGTTCCATTGATCTATATTTCTGTTTTTGTGCCAGTACCATATTGTCTTGATTACTGTAGTTTTGTAGTATAGTGTGAAGTCAGGGAGTCTGATCCCTCCAGCTCTGTTTTTTTTCCCTCAAGACTGCTTTGGCTATTCGGGGTCTTTTGTGTCTCCATACAAATTTTTATATTTTTTGTTCTAGTTCTATAAAAAATGCCATTGTTAATTTGATAGGGGTTGCGCTGAATCTGTAGATTGCTCTGGGTAGTATAGTCATTTTCACAATATTGATTCTTCCAATCCAAGAACATAGACCAGTGGTTCGTAAAGTGTGCTCCCCAAAAGGACATCTACACCACCTGGAACTGTATGAGAAATGCAAATTCTCAGTCCCCTCCTCAAAGCTGACTTAGATGCACACTGAAGTATGAAAACCATTGTCATAGATAGTAAACCCTTTGAAGGTAGGAGCCATTGCATTGCCTGGACCCTTGCTTAGGCCTTAGGATATGATAGATGCTACATTTATTTAGTGAATGAGCAAGTTTGGGAGGTGTGGGTATAGCAGGAGAGGTATTTGTAAGGTACAGAGGTCAATGTGGTGAACAACCAACCGTAGGGGTACTGAAGAGCACCTGCTCATTGGGAAGTAAACAAAAAGCAGGGCAGCAAGCTCTCTGTTTTCATCAAATGTATAGTCTACCTGGGAGGGAAAAAATAAATATATGTGGAATATTCAGAGGCCAGTAAAGGTACTGATTTTCTTGTTTCTGATGCTAAGTTTAGAAAAATAGGAGTTTTTGATCAGCTGAATCTGAATCATTCATTCTTTGGCCTATTTACTAATTATAGATTTGTAGACTATTATATATTGCTTCTAGGAAGCCAATAAAGGTTAAATAAAATTAACATATTTTAAAACACCAATTTGACTACCATTATCCAGCTTCAAGTTTTTTGGAACTATATGCCCATTTTAACAGTAATTTTGAGCATTAGAATTTAAAACTACAAACTTCCCTTCAATTACTCATTTGTTCATTTTTTCACAAGTATATTTAAGAATTTATCATGTGTCAGGCAAATAATAATTTTCCAAATGTGAATAATAGTCCTCAAAGTGCTGAATTTTAAAAATGTGAATGCTGTGTAATAAAATCCTTCTTTGCCTCAAGTGAAATTGCTCACTCATACAGTCAGTCCCATTATGTAGTGAAGATTTGGTGGTTATTTAATAAATTTAAATCATAAGGTCAAGTGGGATAGCTGATGCTGCAGAGTTGATTTCTTGGATCAAAGGATCTGATTTTGCTATCCACAAAGATCAAATAAATGGAGAACTGCCAGATATCTACTTCATTTTGTGTTGGGTAGACACAGCCAGAGATGGGCAAGAAAGCTGAGTTTTAAAAGGCGGGATTATTTCAAAGACAGGAATAATACTGGAGAAATGAATGCAGTGTCATGTGGAAAGGCACTGATTATACAAGGCCAGGAGGAACTGGGGAGACCAACTATCTGAGATTCTGAGATGGTTAAGGGGCCTGCTGCGAAGTGGCATGGAGGACACCTGCCAAATGGTTAGACTTTGGGAAAAAGTCCTCCATCACTCCATCATAAAATGTCTGTTCTATGCTGCTGAAACCTGCAGATTCAGTATTAGACAAGGTGAGTAGATTAAAGTGAATATTCTGTGATCTCAGCTTTGACACTTTTTAATTGTCATCTAGTTAGTGTTTGGGAATCCTGGCCTTGGATTTTACTAGGGATAGAGAATCCAGGACCATTTTTAGGAGGAGAGATGGGACAGAAATCCCAGATTATTCAGGATTCCAGACTGTGATCTCCTTCAGTGTAGGGTTTATGTCCAGCTCACCTCTGCATCCAGGGGCCTGGCCTGAATGCAGCTTGGTGAGGGTCACTAAATTTGTTGGATGCCTGCATCTCTTGTTTCATTATTGCTCTTCAGATAAGGGCCCTTCCTGAGAGAGCTCTCCACACAGCTGGAAAGACCAAGATAATCTGAGAAAAGGCACTTGTTTCTACAGAGATATTTTCATCTTGAAAAATCAGAGCAGAAATAAATGAAATAGAAATGAAAAAAGAATAGCAAAGATCAGTAAAACTAAAAACTGGTTCTTTGAGAAGTTATACAAAATTGATAAAACTTTAGCCAGACTCATCAAGAAAAAAAGTGAGAGGACTCAAATCAATAAAATTAGAAATGAAAAAGAAGTTACAACTGATACTGCAGAAATACAAAGGATCATAAGAGACTACTACAAGCAACTATATGCCAATAAAATGGACAACCTGGAAGAAATGGATACATTCTTAGAAAGGTACAACCTTCCAAGACTGAACCAGGAAAAAATAGAAAATACGAACAGACCAATCACAAGTAATTAAATTGAAACTGTGATTAAAAACCTTCCAACAAACAAAAGTCCAGGACCAGATGGCTTCACAGGCGAATTCTATCAAACATTTAGAGAAGAGCTAACACCTATCCTTCTCAGACTCCTCCAAAAAATTGCAGAGGGAGGAATACTCTTAAACTCATTCTACGAGGCCACCATCACCCTGATACCAAAACCAGACAAAGATATCACAAAAAAAGAAAATTACAGGCCAGTATCACTGATGAATAGAGATGCAAAAATTCTCAACAAAATACCAGCAAACAGAATCCAACAGCACATTACAAGGATCATACACTATGATCAAGTGGGACTTATTCCATGGATGCAAAGATTGTTCAATATACGCAAATCAATCAATGTGATACACCATATTAACAAATTGAAGAATAAAAATCATCTTTAAAATTTAATAACATACCCCTGATCATTGGAGCAATAGATTTTAAAGACTTTTAAAGAGTTTTTTGTTTGTTTTTTTAAAAATAAATATAGCTTATTGCAAGGTGCACACTGATTTAATATCAAAGTCATAAGATATATTTTTTTTAATTTTAAGAAAAATTGTGGAAAATCAGATTATATTATATAAGCTCCACTCCCCCCACCCCCCTTCAAATACCCTGATGCCAACTTGGAGTGTGGTGTCGGGAGGAGAAGGTCTGAAAGACTGGAAATTGTTTTGAATCATCCAAGAAGGCACTAAGATATCCAAATAAAATATCAAATCTCTGTCTTTCTCCTTTTCTTTCTCTTTGTCTCTCTTTCACACACACACACACACACACACACACACACACACACACACACACACACACACACACACACACACACACACACACACACACACACACACCATGCACAATCTTTAAATGATAGGATGGGGGAACCTGGCCTGTGCTCCTTGGATGGGCTTGAGTCAGTTAAGTAGGAAGTTTGTCTTCACCTTTTTCAGCTCTAACTCCCTATCTTTTTCTCTACCCTTTTCCCTATCAGAAAGACCAGACTATTGAGGTATGAGGCTGTAGAAGGGGCATAAATGTCCCACAGTAGAGTATACTGTGCAGTCTCAGTATAGGTAGCTTAAAAGAATTGCCTGTTCTTTCTCTTATCCTTCTTCTGCATATCCTTTTTCAAGACTCAGCTCATATGTCACCTCTCCTAGAAACCTTTACTCCCTTAGGCAGAATTTCCCCTCTGGGCACATTGTATTATAATGATGTGTCTTCATGTCTATCTTCACGACTCTATATGAGTCTGTAAAGACATCACTTTTTGATTTACTGTTTCATCTCCAGTGACAAGTGTCTGACCTATAGAAAGTGTTCAATATGTTCAATGACTAAATTACTCATACCTTGAAGTATCTGCATTGGGAACTGTGGCTCTTCAAGCTTTGACTCTGAAAGGGGCATTCCAACCACAGGGTGAAAGATCCATGGCATGTTAAGATCTTGCCATTATTCCTGGAATATGTCTTGAGCCCAACAGCTGAATGGAGATCAGTCTAGTTTAAAGAGCTCCAAAAACTTTGAACAACTGCTCCAAAAGAGACTACCAAAAGTGACTCTAACATACTGAGTGCAGAGGAAAGATTGCTTCTGGCTACTGCCCCATTATCTTGGGGTAGTTGAGTGAGTAAGAAATCTAATGACATATTTACACAGTGCTTTATAATTTATGAGTCTTTTCTCTAGGTGATTTCACTTGATACTCATAAAAACTGTGAAGTAGGTATAGATTTTTATTTTAGAGATGTAAAAACTTAAGGTCAAAGATGGTAAATGACTTGCCTAGGTCACAGAGACTAGTGCTTTCTTCATTCCTCTTAAGCTCTGAAGAGGTGCCATCTTGTTATCTGTCTGAGCAGAGCCACCATATTTCTCCTGTGGTAAATAATAAGAGCTAACAGTGATCAAGTTGTTATTTTGTGCCAGATGCTGGGTTAAGCACTATGCACTGATTTACTTAAAACTTATTAAATGCATTATTACTATCCCCATTTCATAGACGTGGAAACCAAGGCAAAGAGATGTTAATCAATTCCATGATCACATATCTGCTAAGTAGCGGTGCTGGATTGAGAATTCAGGCAGTCTGACTTCAGAGGATACATGCTTAACCACTAATACATTGTTTTGCATTAGTACAGGTTCTGAAATTAGACCATCAAGGCTAAAATAATGGCTGCTACTCTTGTTAACGGTAGCCTTGGCCAAGAAACATGGCCTCTCCAAGCCTCAGTTTTCTGATTTATAAAATGAGATTAAAAGTAAAGCTAGGAATAAAAGAATGAAATATGCTACAGTGTCTGGTACATAGTAAATGCTCCACAAATGTTAGTTGTTATTTTGGTAGGAGATATTCTGTTATCCACCTCTAGATGACTTGATGGTAGGCAGTCATAGGAAGTCATTGCTAGAACTTTGAGAGTTTGATTAATGAAATCAGAACATAACAGATGAGAACAGAGCCATGTAATTCACTTCAAAAGAGACAACGACTCCCAGGCTACCAAAATCTGATCATAGTTTAACCAATAGGATGCCGGAATATGAGGATGGAAGAGCAAAGCTCAGCAAGGAAAGACCAAAAAAAAAAAAGAGAAAGGTTTTGAGGTGCAACATTTGTGTGTATGCATCCAATACTGTCCACAGGAGAGGATGACCTTGCCTGGCTATGATCCTATCTGGGTGCTTGAAGGGTATATCAATTCAAGATTAAATATGACTGCATAAAATAGGAATAGGACTTCCATGGATTAACCTGGTGGAGGATTTATTTTTCTCCCATATTAAGTTTGGTGATAGATCATCTGGGGCTGCTACCACCAGAGACCCTGGCTTCTTCCATGTTTCTGCTCTGCCGTTCTCCACTGACATCCTCATGGTAACATGGCTGCTCTTCCTCTGTCCTCTCATCTGTATTCAGTTAGGAAGAAGAAGGCAGAAGGCATAAGAAAGGAGGAATGGCATCTACATTTGGAAAGGAAAATTCTCCCAAAAATTCCAAGCAGACTTCTGCTTATATATCATTGACCAAAACTGTGTCACTAGGAGCTATTAAAAAGGAAAAAAACATGGCAAATAGATATCGAGTAAGTGATTTTGTCCCCCTAGACCCACTCTCCAATCTTCTCTGTCCCTTCAGCCCTGGAAGCTGACCTATATGGATTATATCAAGTTCCTGGAATTTTGGCTTCCAGTTTGGTTTGGCCAGTGGGAGCCCAGGCGGGAGGCTGGAGGGAATGAAGAGAGGGGCGTCAGAGTATATTTATTTCCTCAGTTGCCTTCTTAAGAAATTACCCAGAGGTATCTATGTCCTTGACCAAAGATCACAGCTCCTCTAAAATGGCCCTCTATACAAACTTATTTTCTGGGTCCCAGTGGCCATTCCCTCCTCCATGTCTTTAGGCTTATTGTGTTGTAACAGCCCCAGGATCATGCACTTTCCCTACATCATGTCCACACATTTGTAAATAACACTTTTATTAAACCCTCTTTAAATCATCCTAATTTGCACGTGTGCCGTTATCTTCCTGATGGAAACTGACTGAGAATACTCATCAGTGTCTGCCTCCTCGGGGCATATTACTATGGTAGGAAGGAGTGCATTAAAGCCTTATGATGAATGCCATCATTTATTTAGCCAATATTTATTGAGCATCAATGTACCAAGACACAATGCTAGATAAAAATCCAATTCCTTGCCCTCACGTAGCTCACAGTTATTTAAACCTTTACATCACTCGACTCACTCTTCTTGCTTAGTCTCCAAGCTTGTCAAGTCGATACTAAATTGCAGTTTGGCTTTCTGTGTAGCATTCCCACAGGGATAAAATTCACTTTTCATGCTATTTCAAGATCCAGTTGACTATTAATGATATTCTTTGTGAAAATGAAGATGTATAGAATAGTGCCAGATAGCATGGATTTTGGAGTCAGGCAGATTAACATTCAAAGCTCACCCGATGTATAACTTTGGACAAGTTATATAATCTCCATGGCCCTGAGTCGTTTGTCTTATACATGGGGCTAAATTGCATTTATGTCCTCTGACTGCTGTAAAGACAGAAGGAGATCATGTCCACAAAGCTCTTAGCTCAGCGTCTGGTTCACTAAAGAAATGGCAGCTATTCTAGTTTATACATTACTTTCTTGTGAGTATGTTTAGTACAAGCTGTTCTTAAACGAATGGTCATCTCTTGAGAGAATGACTGTTGAGTTTCTTACATGCAAAATTTAGGAACAGTCCCTGATCTGTAGTGACTTCACCCAGAAAATATTACCAAGGAGGGCTCTCTCTGGGCAGCTTGCAAGTTAGTCTCAGTCCTTTACTTGAGGATACGATCCACATTGACAAGAAAGTCCCAGTCCTCGGGAGTCCGGGCTCTGGACCAGTCAGGCACTCTGGTTCCAGCGGTGAGAAGTAGAATATCCAGGGTGAGGACAGGTTGGCAGGACCAGCAGAAGGTCTAGGGCCAGACAGTCTACAGGCAGGGGGCTATTTGAGTTCAGGTGAGGCAGGAAATGAGGAGCGTAGATGAACTCTATCCAGGGCATGGGAACTCAAAGGTTTAGGAAAAATACAGCTGGGCAGGAGACACCAAAGTGGAATCCTGATGACCTGCTCTCTGCAATCTTTTATGTTTTCTGTCCTGGCATAGGCAGGCATGTTTAAATATGTGTGATTTTAGCCAGAGGAACAGAATTGAGAAGGTATGGTTAGAGTCTGATCAAAGCAGGGAGAGAAGGTTTGGGAATTCCAGAATTTCTCCCACTAAGATCTTGATTGGTTAAGACTCTGTTTTGAAAGAATCTATAAAGAGTTTCTTCCTGTTTGGCTATTGAATTCATGTAATAAAAAAGCTGGAAATAATTCTAAGAGTCTCTCATCATTAGGAATCCCCAGAATAAACAGCATTATACTACTACTCTCTTATGTGGTTCTGATTATACATTGTTTTTAACTTAATGATACCTTATGATTCCATAGCACACGACAGTTTTCAAAATGTTTTTACTTGGATGATCTAATTTAATCCTCATAGTAATAATGTGAGGTGGTTGTTATTATCTATTATTATCACTCCGTTGTAGATTCAGCTCAGCTCAATTCCATGGAACATTTATTGAGCACCTACTTTGTGCCTGGCACTCTGCTAGGTGTTGGGGTATAACGTCCTTCACACATAAGTGAAGACTTTCAGAGCTTGCTATAGCAAAGGAGTCAGCACCATCACTTGTGTTTGGCAGAACTAAAAGGCAAGCAGAGGAGTGGGAAAGTTTTACAGTGAAAACAGAGGAAGGTTTCAGCTATGCCCTGATTGGAGGCTGCTGTCATGGGGAACTGGAGATGAGCTATCTACATGCAGGGCAACCTGTGTTATCGATTGGTGGAGCATAATTGACTTTTTCTAGTTGGTCCTAAGTTGGAAGTGGGGCCAGAACTTAGGGAAGCTGCCAGTTAATGATCAAGTTCTTACTATTGTGGGCAGATTGCTACAGAGGTTGTGGTTTAATGTTTTTGGGCTGATTGCTACGGAACTTGTCTATCAGTGTACTGTTGCTATCAATGGTCTGTTTGCATATTCAGTCTCTCAACAGTATGGGTGACAAACACATAACAACATGAGAGTATGAATTTTGGAGTCAGACAGATGAACATTCAAATGAACTCCGTAGATGTGTAACCTGGCGCAAATTACGTCATCTCTGTGGACCTGAGTAGCCTTACCTGAGGCTACTCATCTTCCTGAGGGGATGAAGAAACAGGGGCAACCAGATCTTTAACCAACTCTCCTGGAGTCATGAAAAGTGGGATGAAGAACTGGAGTTTAACCTGGGTTTTCCAACTCTGTTCAGTGCTCTTCCTGGTTACGACTTTGGGAGTTTATCATTCACTTTGGGGAAGAGGTAAGCACAGATCTTTCTTTTAGTACAGTAGCAGTGCACTTCTGAGCATGAGTAAACATTTCCCCTTGAATCTTTTATCTGTGTAGCTGTAGATGGTGATCAGTGAACACCTTCTTTATTTGCACTAAAAATTTGACAAGAGAAGACTGGTACAATAGCAAAGATGCTGTAGAGCCCAGAATCAGGTCTCCAATTTACCAGTTCTTGGCTTCCTTTTGGGGGCTCTGTGACTGTTTTCTGTTCTCCTGGGGATTATCACCATTATGTGCTAACCTCCCAGACAGATTCTCATTTCCTTTTTGTTTTTAATGTCTGTTGCACCTCATACTCCATACCCCTGCTCCCTCAGCCATCCTTGGAAAGGTTGACAACTGTGCTGACCACTCTTGCAATATTATGGCTTCACACTTTCTATTGTCATTCTTTTTTTTCAATGTGCAAAATTTACTAGGCAATAACTAGGTTTCAGGGACTGTTCTAGGTGTGGGGAATACAGAGGGGAAAAGACAGTAAAAGTACCTGCCCTTGTAGTGCTAACACGTCTAGTGGGGAAGCAGACAAGACACAGATGAGTAAACAAATAAGTATGTCAGATAGTGATAAGTGCTAAAGCCGGTCAAAGGAGGTAGAGTATGATGTGTGTACATATAGTCGCTGCAGCTGCTTTTTAGGTAAGGTGGTCAAAGAAGGTCTCTCCAAGGAGGTGACTTTAAGCCGAAGCTGAAATGGAGAGAGGGCGTGAACTAAGGAAGTTCTAGAGGGATATCATTCCAGGTAGCAAGAATAGCAAGTGCCATATCCTAGAGGCACTGGTGTATCTGAGGGATAGCAAGAAGTCCTGTCAGGCTAGACTGGGGTTAGTGAAGGAACTTGCGCAGCTATAGTGTACTAACGACATTTTTAACTTGCGGAATAAATGTCAGTAAAGGCAGAGGGAAAATATTTGTTTGCTACTTCCATTGGTTAAAGGAAACATATACAACATGCCCATTTTCTTTTTTTTTTTTTTTTGCGGTACGCGGGCCTCTCACTGTTGTGGCCTCTCCCGTTGTGGAGCACAGACTCCGGACGCGCAGGCTTAGCGGCCATGGCTCGGGCCTTAGCCGCTCCGCGGCATGTGGGACCTTCCCCGACCGGGGCACAAACCCATGTCCCCTGCATTGGCAGGCAGACTCTCAACCACTGCGCCACCAGGGAAGCCCCCATTTTCTTTTTTAGTATCAAGTCTGTATGTGACTCTCTAGCCCATTGCTGTCCCTTTCTGTCAGGGATATCATGATGTGTTTTTGCCTTAACAAGCTTTGAGGAGAGTCATCTTTTATTCTTGTTTTATTGTGTTGTGTTTTTCCATCTAATCCTTGGCCTTGCCTTGAACTTGCATAATGCTCATGTACAATATATTCAATAGAGAAAGAGTGAGGGGCACAGGGAGGAATATGACATGAGTGTGGGACGTGCAGTAGACACTATTGGTTTGCCTGCCCACCACTACTTCTTCTCCTTCTAATAGCACTATCCTCCCCTTTCACCTGAGAAATGCTCTTTACTCCACATCAACTATGGAGTTTGAATAAGAGCTGCCATCTTTTTATGGAAGTTCCCCCACCCCTCCGCACCCACCTTCAATTTCACAATGCTGCATTGACTTTTCAGCACAGTTGATGATCTCAGGATGGACAGTTGACTTAAGCTGAGCAAAAGGAGAATTTTCATCGATATTTTTGGGCTAGAGCTTGAGAATAGGACTTATATCCTCTTGGATGGCAAAAACCTACAGATGAGTGGGTGGGGGGGGTGCTGAGATCTGCTGGTAGCTATGTTCTTTGACTTGTGGTGGTTCCTGGTCAGAGAGAATGAAGCAGACACATCAACACAATAGCAAAAATGAGTGGGTGTGGTGGCATTTTATCTCCCGTCCCATTCCAGGTTCTCTGTGTCCTGGATGAGTGCTTATTCTTCCCTTAGTTATCTGAAACTTCAAATACACTTCTCTTTTAAATTTAAGAAGGTTTGAGTTGCTACTTTCAATGAAGAGAATTGTGAAAAATACATTTAAAAATATGCCATTATATTTTACATTCAAAATTGTGGTTATAAGTGATCCTATAAGTACTTGATGCAATTCTTACAGTCAACTAGAGCAGTGCTTCTCAAACTTTAAAGGGCACACAACTCAGCAGGGAATCTTGTGAAAATGTGGATTCTGATTTGGTAGGTCAGTGTGTGTTCAGGGAGTCTGCATTTCCAGTGAGCTCCCAGGGGATGCTGCAGGTTTGAGGACCACAATTTGAGAAACACGGGACTAGACAGCATATGTAAAGCTTCTAGCCCACTGGGCTGGTGGTCATAGATGTCAGCTATTAAGTACATACCTATTGAGCTGAGTGAAAACTTTCAGATCCACATTGTTCTATTGAGGTTGGATAATTAAATGATGCTGAAAATTGGGAAAGCAGTTTAATACAAGGCATTATGAGGTTTACTCACCAGAAAAACACAGTCCTGTTTTTTTTAGGATTTGAAAATGTGAATAACACATTAAAAAAATCCTTTGACAGACTGAGACCCAGTCTTTTAGACATTGCATGGTGGAGTGGAAAGAATGATTCTTCCTGAAGCCACACAGCCTGGGGCTGGAAATATGTTTTGTTCATTTCCAACTTTGTGTTGGAAAGTCTTAGTTCTTTCATTCATGTGTAGTAGGTAATTTTATGGTCAAGTGTGTAAATATAAAATTTTCTGTTTCTCTAATAACTGAACAAGTGTATCTTTTTGGCCTCTCTGTTCCCCTTAGAGCAGAAAATTCAATCTTACCAAATCTTAGTAAACTCAAACACATTTCCCTTAGTCCCTTTGGATAAACTTTACTCCGTTCAAGATTTCTCCACCTCATTTATTTTTCTTTTCTCTTCAGGGATGTCTCAGTTCTGGAGGGCTCATGTGTGGTCCAGGTATTGGTGGGAGGCAGCCTTTACTTCTCATCCTTGGTCTTTCTCATTTCTGTATTGGTATCTGAAGCTCCTGTATTTATACATTTGTTCCTTGTCAGTCTCTTTCTAGATCTTATCTGCTGCTAAATCTTCTATAGCCCCCTGTCTCCAGGTCCTTGCAGACCATTTTGCATCCTTCTTGTCCATTGGACAACCTCCCTAGGTCAACTGACCAATTCTCAGGCACTTCTGAATCCCTCTGGGGTCATGGGAAACATAGAAACTCTCAAGTTTCTCAAGAATGCATCTTATCCATCTTTAGTGCAATTATTCAACAAATACCAAGTGTCTCCTATGTAACAAGCACAGTTCTGGACACTGGCACCAATATTCTTTACCCTAACATAGTGCTTAGCTTACAATAGATGTTTAATAAAAGTTTATTGAACAAATGGATATTTCTTAAAATGAAAAACTGTAGAAATGGAAATACTTGGATAGATACATGTTTCTCAAAATAACAACCAGTCATTCATGAAAATAAGTAGAAATGTTTCAGACTATTTTATTTAATACAGTCTAATCTCTCCAAGGGTGGAGTGGAATTGTCCTTTGGTATCATAACAGGGCACTGAGATGCACCTTTAGACTATATTTGATGTTCTAAAGATGTGAGACTATAGGCAGAATGTTCCATAGTACTCAATTGTGGTATCATTGATTTACCTAATTGGATTCTTGATTTACTTAAACCTTGACCTGTTTTTTAAAGTGTCACTAATTCCATTACTTGGTTATTCAAGAATGTGATAGTTCCTTACTACAGCTCATTTCCTGCCCCATCTCCCCTACCTGGGCTGTTCAATTTCTGTGTGTGCATTTTGTGATTTAGCAGCATTACTGATGGTCAGTATGTATGGAACATGTCTAATTGTGTTGGTCTGATGTTTCTGTCCTACAGTGTTTTGGGGTCTTGGAGGCTTTTGTGTGGGGGGAGGATTGGAGCTACTTAAATGTTCTTTTCCTAAACATAGCCTTTCAACTCTACTTTGGCTTGATAGCAGATCCTTGATTTTAGAGTATGTGATGATTTAGGAAGAGGGCTTCATTTGGAAGGGACTTAGAGATTGCCTCTGCTCAGCAAACACCTAAACCTCCATGGGGTTTTATCAGCTTTCCCTGGGCCTTGGCTGGAGGTGGGCAGAAGGATTCGTTAGGTAGCCATTACCTACAATCAAGTCTTATTCCTTCTAAGTGTCTCCCCTCCACTAGCTTTTTGTAATTTAACGTTGTTTTATTGAGAGGATAAAAGGTTTACACAATGTAATTTATTCTTTTCTTTTCCGAGGTTGATGTTATCAACTTTCTTCTTCTAAGTTTTCTAAGCCAGTAGCTTTTTAAAGTTCAAACCCCATTTTCTTTCTTTAAAGTCTAGCTTAGATAACTTTAGCTTTCAAAACTATTTTCTAAGCTCTGAATTAAAAAAAAAACAAACCCAAAACAACAGTCCATTCAGAGACTCATTTGCCTTCCTGGCTCATATTTATATTTCCTCTCCCTGCAAAGTGATGAAATCCCTCATTCAAAAGCTGGTGGATCACAGGGCAACAGGAATACTGAGGGAAAGAGAAACCTCATTCGTGCTCCCAGAATTTTATCCCTTCATCTGTAAGAGGGGGAAAGGCTCATGAGATAGCCAGACATGGAACAGGAATGACTTTCTTCAACAGGAACATTGGTATCTCTTGGGCTTCCAGAGATGTACCACACAGCGTGGAGAGCAAAAGATTAAAGGCAGCAGATAGACACATAAGTGGACTACCAATTTTACTTGTATTGTTTTTGGTGCTTTTCTGCCATTAGGTGTGTGCAGGGAATGCCTTCCAGAAGCGCTGGGTTTAAGGAATTGTTCTAAACTGCTTGGTTGTGTATTAAGACTTAATTCTCCCCTTTCTCTCGAATAAAATCTTCAATCTTTATCAAATGGCTAGAGCCCAGTGTGTCTGGAGAGGGAGCTGGCCGTGCTACAAGAATTCATGTTTCCATCCTCCTAAGTCCCATCTGTGCCCTGGATGTCACCTGGAGAGACTGTTTTTGGAAGAGTAGATCAGGGACAGGCCAAGGACAAAACGTGGATGAGTCAGTCAGGAACCTTCACTAAGGGGGCAAGGCTTCTTCCTTGCCTTCTTGCATTGTTCCCTATAGTGGGGGTTGTTTATTTTAACATCCCTTTCCTGTGCTCTTAAAGGCTGCTTTCTGACATTGTGAAAGCTTCCTGAGACCTTTAGAAATTCTGCATGTTTACCTATCTCTGAGCCCTTTTGAGGTAGAATACTGAGATATTTGCTTCTCTCCCCAGGATTAAATTTATAATTTGAAGGTTATTTCTAATGAACCAAGGCTGAGAAGAAACAGAAAAAATTTTTTTCACGGTGTTCCCCTCCCCCACTCAACGTAAACACACACACACACACACACACACATGCTGCAAATGGGAAAAGTGTTCGAAATAGAGGCAGACTAATTATCCAGGTTGGAATAGGGCCAGGATATTGGTCATCGGATTCTCTCTCTTCCCCAGTTTCTTTTCCTCTCCCTTCTGTCATCTTTCCTCAACCATCAGGTGGGTGGGTGGGTTGCTGGCTGGCTGTTGGTTGGCAAACAGAAATAGTTTAGGAGCAAGTGTTCTTGGGGTATGTTCACTGAAGGATGAACCAGAGCAACAAAGAGTGATTTTTTCTCTCCACATTCAGCCAATTTACATACAAGGAGAGCAGGTGGGGAGATGTAATTTGTAAAAGACTGTAGACACAGAGATTTAAATCTGAGGATGTGATAAATTTTCCACAGTGAAGAAATAGGAGTGTGATGGGAAGTGTTTTACCCAAAGAGCAGTAAGTAAGGGATGTACATATCCATCACAGCAGACAATAAGTTACTCCATTCTGAGGGGTGCACGAATGAATGTGGGTGCCTTGAAAGAGAATGGATTCCAATGTGAATTGGACAAGAGGGTAATTAAAAACCATGAAACTGAAGACACCAGAAGTCAAGCAACTTAAATGGGCTGGGTATGTTTAATGAACTAGCCTTTTCCTGGTTTGTGATGTGTCCTTAAGTTAGCAACATCGCATTGTTTGTACAAGGAAACTGTGCTCACAGATTAATTCAGTCATCAAAGATACACCCAAAGAGTGCTACAGTTTGTAATCTGGATTTCAAAGGTGCAGACTGTCGATGTTTAGACAGTTTAAGAGGATTTGTTCAATAAGCAGAGATTTGTCTTGCAACAAGCCTGTCTGGGCCACCTACGGAAGAAAGCAAGCTGAACTCCACAGACTTGCCTTTGAAACACTCTAGTAACTTCTTTTGGGCTACATGATCCTTTTGCTCTGACCAGGCTGGTCTCCTCACCACCAAAAGCACCTGTCTGCCTGATTCCGGGCAGTGTATCTTGGCTGATGCTCTTTCCTTCACCTAAAAAGCTTTTTCCTTCTCCTTGGTCCATCTGGGCACATACTTTTTCTTTGGGTCTCTCCCCTTTGGGTGCAAATCCTACAAAACACCTTTATTCTGTGATGACAGACCTCCTGCTTGGGAGGGAGGAATCTCAAATATTATCTACTGGAATCAGTATTCATTGCACAGTGTGCTGGGAAGGACACAGCCTTTAGAGCATGAGCTCCACTTGGTAACAGTTGCTATACACTTTAGGCCCTGCATTAAGTAATCATATTTATTTCTCATAGAAATACACTAGGAGAAAAGTGAAGCACAGAAAGATTAAATAACTTGTCAGGGCTATACACTGAGTAATTAGTTGATTTGGAATTATAACCAAAATCTCTCTGACTCCCATGCCCAGTGTATACTGTGCATACTACAGTCTCCCTGGCGTGGGCAAGTTATTTGCATTTCCACTGCCTTCCATCTTTCGTTTGTGGGTAAAGATGAGAGATTATGTACATTCAACACCTAGTACAATGCCTGACAATATTAAATGCTTCCTACATGGTAATTAGGTTATTATTAATAATCAGGTGATTGTTGCACCCCTTGCTATTTAGAGTTCGGTCTGTGGATCAGAGCATCATCTCTATGTGGGAGCTTGTTAGAAATGCAGAATCTTGGACTTCAGACCTCCTGAATCAGAATCTGCATTTTAATAAGATCCCCAGGTGATCTGTATACAATTTAAAGTTAGAGAAGCACTCCACTACCCTCACACTTGCATACCCACAGAGAATGAAACTTGTTACCTTTTTTCTTTTTCTTTACTCCTTATTTAGAAATATTTCCACACTTCCAAAAATATAACAAGAATAACAAAGAACTCGTTCCTTTTAGTGGAGAATGGTATTTAGAAATTAAGATCCATGTGCCAGGTGTGCTCAGAACCACAGGATTCCTTCCGGCTTTCCCACTTTTCATATTTGTAACTCCTTTTTCTGATGGTGAAAAACCTGGGATATCCATTATCCCCAATATGTTTATGTATTTGCCTGTTCCCTTTGTATGTAACCAAAACCAATTTTCTGCTCTGCCCATCTTCCCATTTGACAGTCTTCCTGGTATGGGTCCTGACCCCCACCAGCTTACCACTAGTCCTGGTGGCTTATTTGTTATTCCCTGAGGCAGCTCCTGCTAGCCCAGAATAGCTCCTACCACGAGAAGTTTCTTTCTTATATTGAACTAAAGTCACATTCTTGTAGCTTGCTCTCCTCTCTTTTCCTGCTTGGGAATACGAAGTGTAAGTGTGCTCAGATGTAGTGTGATGTGGTTGGAAAGGGCATGGCCTGGAGTATGAGACATTGTTCTACACTTGCTTCCTGTGAGAACTGTTCACGTTATGTGACCTCTCCTTGCCTCAGTTTTTTCATTTGCAAAACTGGGGACAACATACCTACTTACAGGTAATTGAGGGCCAAATGAGACAAGAATATAAATGGCTTAACAGAGTGCCTCGTCCATATTAAAGGCAAAATGACATGAGCTCCTTCCTCCATTCATTCCCTCCCTCTGTCTCTTCCTCCCTCCTTTCCTTTCTTTCTTACTTCTTTCCTTTAGTAAAACATTTGCTAAGTCCCTAAGCTGTGTTGCACCGTAGTAAACAAAATAGACTTCTTCTATTTTCTGGTTTCTTCTCCCGCAGAGCTTACAGGATAGAGGTAAATAGGTATATTTAAAAAATTACCTAAATATGCAATTAGAGGTTGTAACAAGTATACACTCTAGGTACTGGGATACAGAAGTAAGCTAGATAGAGAAGGGCCCCACTTTTATGGAGGTAATATTCTAGGGGACAAGAGAAAAAATAAACAAGAAACAAGTAAGTAAACGCATAAGATAATATCAGATAATGGTGAGTACTGTGAAGAAGCACAAGCAGAATGATGTAATTATGATGGGACAAGGGGAGCCTCTTTGGACTGCATGGTCATGGAAGGCTTCTCTGAGGAGGTGGCCTTTGGATTGAGCCCCAAGAAGCAAGGAGCCAGCTACATGAAGATATGAGGAAGAATGTCCTAGGAAAATGGAGTGGCTGGACAGAATGAATTCATGTGTTTGAGGAGCAGAAGGAAGGCCCATGTGACTGGAGCTCAGTGAGTGAGGGGTGGGTGGTGTGAGATGGGGCTAGAAAGGGAGGTCCAGTGGGTCACACAGAGCCTTGGAGGCCACAGTGGGCTGTTCTGTGCCATATCACTATAGACAAGAAGTTCACCCTTTTGAGGGCCCTGTCTGTAAAAGGGGGACACTAATATTCTCCAGGCTGACTTCATGAGGTTTGTTGTGAATATAAGTCAAGGAGAAATATAAGAATTTTATAAAGCTCGATGTGATTGTTGTCTAGTAGGCATTCTGTGGAACTCTTGGTGAATGGAGAAACAAAAGAATAAGATAACAAAGATGCAAAAGACAGCCAACTATGCTGTCTGTCTTTGTCATTCCTAAAAGGAAGGATCAAGAGGCACTTGGAAAAGGGCTGCAAATTTGAGATCACAATAGAAAAAGCTTTTTTAGTGGAGACATGATGAATTTTTAGAATGTATTTTCAGGGAGGCAGGTAGATAGCATTTAAATGGCCTGACAAAAACACTTTCTTTAAAATACACAAGTAAAAAGGTTAACAATTTGAATCTATCTTGACATTTCCTATTGTCAGCCCCAGGGCTATTTTCTTCCTTCCTTAGGATCATCGTTTTCACATATACTTGAGATTGTTATTTCCTGGGCTGGACCACCCACCATGGAGTGGAGGCTCAGCATGCATGTAAATAAGAGTAGTTATTGGGCAGCATCCACACCGCCTTTGCGTTTCTCTCCTTTACTTTTCACCTCCTCATCCCATGTTTTTGTAACCTGGTCATCATGTGGATCATGGTGGTCTCATCCCATATTATTGTGGTCTGGTGGTCATGTGGACCACTGTGGTCTTGGACTGAAGCCCATCCTTATATTTGCCATAAAAATACTTGCCAAATTGAATAGATCCTGTGTTTGATAGACAACTATATTGCTCTCCAAGGGGCTTGGAAACCAGCATATCCAGTGATCTTGATGAGTTGGATGGTTTTAGGGAAAACCAGGAAGAAGGCAAGGGATGTCTTTTATGATTTTGTCCCCTGCACCCCCCCTCCCCTTTTTTTTTAAACCAGTGCAATGCTGGATATTTTCCTTCCTCCTGATACCCTCTCCATTCTCTTTTTCCCTGTTCTCCACCTTGGGAGGCTGACGTACATGGGCTATATCAGCAAGGCTGCTTTTGGCTTCTAGTTGGGCTGACTAATTGGCCCCTGGCAGGAGATGAGAGGGCAAGAGGGGAGTGAGGTTGGGATATTTTACCTTCCATGTAAGATCTCTTTAGACTGAGTGTGCCTAGGGTGGAAGGTCACTGACTCTCATGAGGGAATTAACCCTGGGGCTAAACTTATATGACTTCTTCCTTCTGAAGATTCTGGTGATCATACCCTTCCCTGGTCTCTTTGGGCGTAGGAGTGCTAATAGCTCAGTTGCCATGATGAGCTCCAGCTTACTGGATTATCCCTTACGGTTACCACGCAGCCACACTTTGTAAACAGCTGCTTTGTTAGATAAACCTTTTTCAAATCATCCTATTGTGAATGTCCTATCTGTGTGAGATCCTGACTAGTACAGGTACTATAGGTGTTGGCTGACAAACCCTGTAAGCATGGCCTGTGCTTAGAGGCAACACAGTATAGTAGAAAGAGCTTTGAGTTCAACTGGACAGTGTTTGAGTTCAGTTTTGTTACTTCCACATTTGTAACTGTGGGCAAAGTTTATAATGTCTCAAAGTTTATAATGTTTATAATTGAGGTCCTCAGTTATAAAAATAAGAAAATAATATCTTTTTTTTAGAGTTGTTTTGATGCTTGTGTAAAATGTCTGCTCATAGTAGAGCCTCAATCCCTATTTTCACAAATATTCTTTCATGTAAGAAAAAAGGCCAAATGAGATTAGGAGAGGGACAGGCAAGCTGGTAAAAAGTTGAGTTAGGCCAAGCCCTGAAACTTTCTTCATCCAGTCCCAGCATTTGTTTCTGTCCCAGCAGACCCCTCTTCGGAAAGGGGAACTGAGAGAGGGTGTGTTTCTCTCCAAGTCAGTGACACTCTGGTTCTCACTGGAGAATTCCTTCTCAAACAGCTGAGCAGAACAGGGCTCGGCCAACCCCACTACTGTCACCCAGATAGGGAGAGCCCAAGGCTCGCGGTGCTCAGCAAAGGGTGGCAATGATGGTAGGGTGACTGGGCTCAGCAAATGGAGACAATGGCAGGAGAATGATTGTGTCCAAATATGTCTCCTAGACTAGGAATCATGTTGAACTTTCATCCAGCCGCCCCTCAGATGCCACTCTCGCTGTTTTTTTTGCCAGGCTGTCCCTTACCCTGCTGCCATTTTTTGCCCCACAGAAGATATACTCTCCATGGTAATCAAGAGTCTGCTTTTTAAGAGCAGGGTCAAGGGAAACTTGGAGTAGGGAGGGGCCATGATAGGTCCCTCTCATATTAATCTCTGTGTGCAAATCCATTCCAAATCAACACACAATTTAAGAAAAAACTGAAATCTTATACAAATTCAAGACATGTTTTCTGGCACCACTTGAGTGTGCTCCCTCTAAGTGCTTCCCACAGGGAAACTCTGGACCCCTCACTGCTGCTCTCCACTCTTCCTCAGCGCTACCCTGAGGCCTGCCCTCTGACACCAGTGCCCACCCAGGGCATCCCCTGGGCTCCCTAATGTAAACACAATCACACATTTAAATAGCTTAGCCCTGAGTGTCTGATACAGAGCTTATATTTCATTTCTCTCTTTCCTGCAAGCTTCCAGAAAGCTGTACACAACCGGATTCATGTTGGGAGCTTTGGGGTCATCTAGCCGTCTTCTCCTTTCCTCTTTACTGGCTAAGATGACTTCTCACTCAAAATGATTTGCAGACCCTCCAAAAATAGCTGTTTTATACTTTTCCACCTCCCCAGCAAACACATTTTTGTCCTGCATAATGATTAGTATTCACATGTATGGGCACACATTAATTCACCACTTACATTTAATAAAGGTATTTCAAGCACCTAATATATCAGGTTCTGTTTTAGACACTGGGAGCTATAGCAGTCAATGAAGCAGATAGGGCCTTAGCCTTTAAGAGCTTCTATTCCCAGATACTATCTCTCCCCCAGATCCCCAGGTAGCAGCAAAGCAAAGCAAAGCAAAGCAAAGCAAATCAAAGCAAAAAAAACAACAAAATAAAAACACAGAGAAGTATCAGCCTTTTTTTGATGATGGGGAAGGGAACCCAATAATTGCAAGTGATTTCTGGAGTGTAAAGATTAAATGCTCAGATCCTGGAGCAAGACTACCTGGGTTCATAATGAGGATCCATCACTTACTAGCTGTGTGACCTTAGGCAAATTATAATACTTAACCCTTCTGTGCTTCTGTTTTCAAATCTGCAAAATGGAGGTATCTACAGCACCTATAAGGAGTTGTGAGGATTTATGGTTCCAGCCTGTAGAAGCCGTCCATAAAGCTTGTAACTGAAGCCCAAGAACAAAGATTCCATGGCTAATGGCCAATACTACCTTCCAAGCATAGTTGTAAACACCTTATATGTACTGAAGCTCTCACAACAACCTTATAATCAGGACTAGTATTACTATGCTTATTTTAATGAAGAAATGAAAACACATAAAGGTGAGATTACTTGTCCAAGATCACACAGCTAACATGTGCCCAAGTTGGGCCTTGAACTTGGGCCATGTGGGTCCAGAGTCTCCTCTCCTCTTCATTACACTATGCAGTTAAGATGCTGGGCATTAGCTCAGTTAAGACAGGCTTTGGATTATTTGTACCTTTTCATTTTTCAATCAGGAAACACCAGAAGGCAAATTAGTGAGCATGGCCTTAGCATTTTCGATTGTGACCTCCCTAAGACCTTTCCCCTTTCCTTCCAGAGCAGACATATTGGGACTCCTACTGAGGGTTTCAAAGGCTCTGGGATCCATGTTGGGTGAAGAAAGAAAATTGGACTGCCTCAAATGAACATGCATAGCACATGCATCTTACTGGTTTTTCTATCTTATGTTTCCCTCTGGGATAATTTAAAATCTTTATGCTGGTACCTCTTCATCATTAGTGTGAATTTGTGAGGTCTGGTATATGTAGCTCTGTCCCTCTCTCCTCCCCTGGAGAGAGGGACAGAACTGCATATGGGCAAAGTCACTTTCATCTCATATTGTGGGGACATTCTCCTTATTTCTGCCGCATTCACAGGCCTTCAGTAATCTGTTGCCCTTCAATGGGCCTTCGCATTTCCTGTTACCTCCAAAAGTATCTGTCCTTGGAGGTAAAGTGACATAGCTGAGTGCGTTATACATGAAAGTGAGGGTGCTCCATTGGCTTATGTTACAGCTTTATGGTATTTTTCATATTATCTATTCACTTAATATAGTCTAATTTGTGTGCTTTCTGACTGCCGCCGTGGATTCTGCAAATATCTTTATTGGGCTGTTCTTAACAATGCCTAGATCTACTTCCTGTGAGGTGGAAATTAATTTAGATTTATCAGTATATGGGAGCATTCTACAGTCTCGTCTTCAAAGTTCTCCTATCAAAATAGGAATGTGGAAGATTAACACATTTAATTAACAATAGAAAAGATACTCATTTGTTCCTAAGGCCATCTACTCAAAAGGGAGATAAGCATTTTACAAGATATAATTCTAATTATGGGATGAGTTTTAGTGGTATTTCTCTATAATGTATATAAGCATGGTGTGACAATTTGAGATGGTATTATTCCATAAAGCAATTCCATAAGGATGTGTTATGAATGAATCAGTGTCTATCTTTCTCTTCGTCTCTCAGTCACACACGTAATGCATATACATAAGGTCAGATATACCTTGTTATAATACACAAGAGTACCTACACTTGCACTTGTACATGCACTCATAGAATGCTATTGACCCATACTCAGTAGGGTGGGTGAGTTTTCCTACCCCTGCTGATAAATCTTTACTGATTTATCCATGCCATTGTCCCCAGTAGCTGTGATTACCTTTCTCTGTACTGTGTTTCCTTCTTCTCTCTTCATATAGAGATCCTTTCCTTCCTAAAGCCCAGATCAAATCCCACCTTTTCCACAAAGCCTGCCCTGATTAGTCCAGCTCACTTTGTTTTCTACCTTGTTTCTATTCATATAGGATTCATGGTCAGTAACATACAATCTGAGATTACAGTTATTATCTAATTGCTTTGGGTGAATTATGTTGCCCCAGTAAGACTAGGGACCCTTGAGGAACCCTGATGAGACATATCCAACTGTGCCTCGAATAGTGTAGGTTTTCAAAAATTTTAGTTGCTTCCAATGTGAAATATTAAAATCTTTTGTATTCTTCATAAACATGTAATACAATATTGGAGCAGTAATTGACATCAGTAAATTTCTTTGTGTAATGCATATATAGGTAAACACAATAGCCTGTGTTAAAATAGCAGGTTTTAAAAAATCAAAGCATGTTTAGTGGGAGATAATTGTTTTTTTGTAGAACAGGAAGTTTTTCATCAATGTAGTTTTCATGAAGTTACATGTGCAGGAGTAGCCTTTGGGGCTGTTTAGAAAAAAATTTGTTTCTGAGGAGCTCTTAGAAAGTTGGCTTGAAGTCAACATCGCTTCTGGGTTATCCTCAGCAGGCAGAAACTGATGAATGCAAAGGGCTGGATGCCGCAAGGGCTGGGAAGCCGAGTGTAAAGGAGAGCATGTGGATTTCTGCCTTAATGTGAAGACTGTCTTCCTCAGTGGCTCGAGTAGTGCCTGGCCCCAGTAGGTACTCAGTAAATACTCATTGGATTAATTTAGATATACTTCTTGAATACTGATGTCAAGCAAGTTTTGTGATTTCTTAGTCTGTTGATCACAAATATTCATGCCAGACAGTATTTCTGGAAGGAATTACATCAGCATAATGCAAAGCCCAAGACAGTCTTTGGATAACCAGCTGGCTACATTTTTGGTGTTAAGCACTGACATGCCCTATAGATTATTTTAGGGGGCCAAATGATTTACTTTCCCAGTTTCAAAACCAGTTAGGAACTTGATTAAAATGTGCCAGAATCAGGACCTGTCTCTCCCTATCAGTTGTTGATTCCTGTTTATTGCTTACAAAATTTACCATTTTGCCTAGAGAAAAGACTTGGAATGTGGGGAAGCTTGTAACAGGTGTAGTGTATGTTCTTGTTTTTCCTAGTAGCAGATGGTGCTGAAAGAAGATCATCTCTGTGGGACCATTACAGGATAATGCAGAGGAATAAATAAGCACAATGATAGGTCTCAGCAAAGGCAGCCTGGTCTCAGGGCTGGTCCCACATTTGGAAATGGTACAAGTACTATGAGCAGGTTTATCTATAAGCTCAGAAAGGCTTATTTAAAACTCTAGCTCTTTCCTTTTTATTTTCCTTTGTATAACATTTCCTCCCACAAATCAAACCACCCTGCTTCTCACTTGAATTATAGGTAGTGTATTAAAAAAGATCTAAATAAAGTGAAGTTCTTTGAACAGTGCTTTGTACTGCAAAGGAAGAGGTGATTTGCCTTGGAGTTCCTCCCCAGCTCCCAACAACTTCTGTTTGTATTTTAGTTGATTTGATGGGACCTGGTCTTTGATCTTGGCCTCTTAAAAACCAAAGGAGCAAAGGAAGGTTAATTCCAGCAATTCTATCATAATGCACCTCTGCTATTCTGCATGATGGACACTGCACTAATATAATTTAGCCTGGTAGTGGACTGAGGATATAATTATTTTCTCTTGTACAAACATAATTTTCATCTTTCCTGGAAAAGATGAGCCCCCTTAATATAAATTATATATATATAATATGTATATGTATATGTATACACACACATATGTCTTTTCAGCAGATACACTCTTATATTTCTCGTATTTAAAAACATTTAAATTTGACAATGCCAGGGCAGTATTTCAGCAGGACCTAGGCTCATCTTTTCCCTCTCCTTGTTTAAATTTTATTCCTTAATATCCCAGCCTCAGCAGTATTTGAAGAATATTGTTCCCTTGGCCTGATGCAATTTTTTCCACATGATGTATTCTTAGCCTGGCCCTTATCTTCCCTTCACTTGCTGACACTACTGTTTAGTCCATTTGGGGCTAAAATGCACTGAAAGCAAATACGTACTATTTTAACATTCTGCCTGATTCTTGTTCATTAGCAAGAGATTCTCTCTAACAGGTTGGTTAAATGGCCTTCACCCCTTTTAACAAAAAAGAGCAAAGGATTCTGTTATGTCTTTGAAAAACAGAAGTGGTGCACAGATGCAAGCTTATCAAAAATAATAACATCTCCCAAAGCATCTGAGTATGTATATGTGTGTAGCATGCATGTGGGTTTATACATATAATCATGTATCCACAACTAGAGTCATCTTTCTTATTTCTCAGCAGCATACTTATTGATGCTTTCTGAAATCTCATTATGCATCTAGGTCTAAGACCTACTGAAATGCTTCCTTTCCTATATTAAAAAAATCATGTTTAATGTAAGTATTTAAAATGTGGCCTTTGTATGGCTAATGTCTACATGAATACAGGCATTTGAAGTATGGTTAGCCTCTGCAGTGCAAATGTCTGTGGGCCAGAGTGGGTTAATTTTTGATTGCCTTTTCTACCTGCATCCTCGGAACTGAAAGAAGCATGCATGAGAAAGAACAAAAACAGACCGTCTTTGTGATGGCACATGCATCTGCCTCTAAATTTTAGTATAGAACATAAATGGCAATAAGAATTGAAAGAGAAAACAGGAGAGAGATTGCTCTTGAACTGGAATTATTCCATTTTAAAGCTCTAAATTAATTATCTCTTCAGTTTTTGTGATTTCTCAAACATGGAGTTCATGTATATGAGTGATGATGGGATGTGCAGGGCAAGAGAGGACTCATAAAAATTGGCTATAGCTGAAGAAATCCTTTGTCATCCGCCTACCCCCCGACTCCCGTTTGGCTAAATTGCCAAATAGTAACAATGACTAGGATATAAACAAAGTTAAGAGAATGATCTTTTTTGGTCAAGGCCTTGTGTTTAATAGTAATGAACATGTAGAGAAGGCAAAATAATTGTAAGGCTGATCATGTAGACTAAGCTTGTTAAATGAAAACAATACATTCTACAACTGAGAATCACACAAAAGAAAATCTCTGCTTTAGTTGGACAAGTTAATATGAATTCCTTTTAGTGTTTACCACATCTAATTAGCCTTAGCTCCATTTCATAGGCAATATTTAATTATTAGTATTGTTTTTTTACCTTTTTAAAATATCATCTTACCTCGAGTGCAATTATCCATTCCAGTCTAGTAGGAATAAATTTGCTCAGGAGTTACAGCAAGATAAACACTGCTTAGAAACCATAACTTTTCTATTGTATTTGTCTAGTTAATAAAGGGAGGCATTTTATTTTCCCCCAGTGACCACTTGTACTTTGTTCAGTAATTAAGGAAGTAAGCTCCTACATTTTAGCCTTTCAATAACCTCTTCAGGTCTGTCTGGGATGCCAGAGCCAGTTGTATTCCGGTGTTGGGTAGTTACGGAAAAGCCTGGGATGAAACCGGAGAGGATTCTAATAGTAACACCTTAAATTAGTATCAATAATTTGATCAGTATCAAATATATCAAATACATTCTGCCTGAGAATAATCTGCAAGCTCCTTTTCAGCCTCTATGTTTCAGAGTTTTCAGAAATAGCTCTTCAGCTGCAACGGAATGCTTTAAAAAATACGTGTCATCTCTGTATATTTTTATGTGTACACTTGCTCATAGGAGAAACTGCATTTTTGCTGTCAGATGAGGGTTTGAATCCTGGCTCTACCACTAATTAGTTGCATGATCTTGGGCAAATTACTTAGCCTCTTTAAGATTTTGCTTTCTCATCTATAGAGTGAAAATGGCAATATTGCTTACTTCCTAGTATTAATGTGAGGATGAAATGAGGCGTTGTATAAGAGGCATTATATGGTGCTAAATACATAATAAGAATTCAATAAATATTTTAATTATTTATTGTTAAAGTATATTTATATATAGACTGTGTGTTGGGTTATAAAATTGTGATGCTGATTTTTGGATGAAGTTCATGAAATCATTCTGCTCGCTTTCTTTTTCATTTATCAGTACAAAGCACAGTTACAAGCGATGCTCATGGAGTACACTTTCTTGTTTTGTTCTACTCGTGCTTCAAGTCTCCACCCAGATGTTTCCTCCTCATGGAAGCTTCTCCTCACTCCACTCCATCCAGCTGGAACCTTTTATTCTGTGTGGCACAGCACTTTGAACCCATCTCCATGAAGGCTTGGTCATTATATGTGCATTATAATCATTGCTTTCCATGTCTTCTTCTCCAGAAGGTGAACTTCATGTCCTGTTTATCTTGGCAGTCACACTGCCTTGTGCACATGTGGTCGTAGCAAGAGATCAATAAAGGTTTCTTCAATAAATAAATGAAATAGAAAACAGTGTTGTTTCCATATGCAAACAAATAGTGATCTTTTTTCAATGATGTCCTTCCTTATATTATTTTCCCCTTATATTATCTTTAACCATGTTTTTGGTTTTTATTCAAGTCACCTTCAGAACTTGTGATACATCATGCAGCATTTAGGAGAATTTCATGTCATTTTACTTAATCCCGCAGGATCCCATGATGTAGCTACTTAGCTGGGTGGGGAAGCAACCTTTTTTGAAACCATTACATTTTTAACTGTTTTATGTATGTTGACTTGCCAGCTGTTAAGGCTAAAATGAAAAGAGACTAGAGGAAGTGACATGAGAGTGAAATTGTCATCCAGGGACAGCATTGTTTATGGAGTTTGATTGCTGCTTACCAGTAGCACACGTGCCAAAACTCCAAATCTGACCCATGAACAGATTTGCTACCTCAGGGCAAAATCCAGCTATATCCCTTCCTGGCTCTAGGGCTAGGTTTGGTTAGTTTGCTTATCAACATCTAAGGCTCTGAGTGATAGTGTACTTGCTCAGGATTGCACACGCAGCATGGGATGCTTGTGATTCAAGCCAAGGCTTTTCTGACTCTAGTCAGAATGCAAGCTTTCTCTGCACAACATCTTCAAGGTTGGAGTTACCACTTCATTTGCTGGTGGGGTCAATTTGACCACGCCCTGCGTGCCTGACTGGCCACTGTCTGAAGAACCCATATAATGCTGATGCATCACCAAGCCTGACCCCAGGCGACACAGCCCTGCAGAGAGAAGCTCTACTACCTTGAGTGGGAAGGTCAGCAGGGGGCAGGAGCAGGGTTGGGTAAAGGGGCAGCAGTTGCAGAGCTGCCAGAGGTGCTGACCTAAAAAGGGGCAAACGTGTCTGGAATAAATTAGCAAAATATAATATTTTCTCTCTTGTCAAAATACACAATAAACCCTGTGTGTGTTTATTTGTGTATACATATATGTGTGTGTGTTTATCATGATCTATCTTCTCAGATGCATATACAATAACAGTGACTTAAAGTCTACAGACTTAAAAATCTGAAACTAAAAAGGCACGCTTAACGCCATTTACCAGGAATCAGAGTTCTATGTTATTATCTAAATCTAAAACCCTTAAATATATATCCTTAGAAGTTTCCTAGTTTTCACCTTCCAAACAAATTTAAAAAGTGGAGAGAGAACAAGTATTACACAAAAGTGGGAAATGTTTCCCGCCCCACCTCTGTTTTTTCCTAGCTATTGTCTGCTTTGGCTGTGGTAGTAAATTAGTAAGTAAATATATTTCTTTATATAATTTTATTAATTAAGATGAGTTTCTCCTGCTTCCACCAAACAACTAAATAATTGGCTGCTTGGAACTTTATCCCTAGCACGTATGCTGTTCGTGGTGTTGAATGTGGCTGGTGTTAAGCCTTCAGGATCAGGTTGATAACTTTTGTCAACACTATGGGCACACTACATCTTCTGCTCCTCTATCGTACACTGCTCCCTTTTCTGATCCTTAATTTCTTATGAGCAACTCTACCCTTGTCTGATTGGGAGGGTTCCGTCACAGGCACAAAGACATGGGAACACCCTGTGTCACTATGATGTCCCTGTATACACTTGGACTTCTTTGGTACTGTTATTTTATCAAATTCTGCGTATACCTTCAAACTTAATAAGATATATGCTTTTCTTCTGGCCAGAATATTGAAGCTTATTCCTTAGCCTACAGGCTGTCATACAGAGTGAAGTAAGTCAGAAAGAGAAAAACAAATCCCTATGCTAACACATATGTATGGGATCTAAAAAAAAAAAAAAAAAAAGTGGAATCTAAAAAAAAAAAAGTGGTTCTGAGGAACCTAGGTGCAGGACAGGAATAAAGATGCAGATGTAGAGAATGGACTTGAGGACACGGGGAGGGGGAAGGGTAAGCTGGGATGAAGTGAGAGAGTGGCATGGACATATATACACTACCAAATGTAAAATAGATAGCTAGTGGGAAGCAGCCACATAGCACAGGGAGATCAGCTCGGTGCTTTGTGCCCACCTAGAGGGGTGGGATAGGGAGGGTGGGAGGGAGATGCAAGAGGGAGGAGATATGGGGATATATGTATGCGTATGGCTGATTCACTTTGTTATACAGCAGAAGCTAACACACCGTTGTAAAGCACTTATACTCCAATGAAGGTGTTAAAAGAACAAAACAAAAAACTTACATTCCACTTACAAGTAATTAAACATAAAACATTTTATCTTCACAAAGGACCTGCAGGGTCTTTCCCC
Source organism: Hyperoodon ampullatus (assembly GCF_949752795.1). Classification (NCBI taxonomy): domain Eukaryota; kingdom Metazoa; phylum Chordata; class Mammalia; order Artiodactyla; family Ziphiidae; genus Hyperoodon; species Hyperoodon ampullatus. The sequence goes on from NC_136914.1 coordinate 170,521,710, forward strand.
CAGGGTAAATTTCAGCATGCTATTGATGCTGAAGTCTCTGGAAAACCTAGCATCTTATAAAATGTGGCCCAAATTAGGTAATTACTTGAGCCCTCTCTGTTCCAAATAATATATGAAACCAAGAAAAAGGAATTATTTGTTTTAACCATAGGTAAGCCTTTAATGCGTGTACACATAGATTTGAAAGATTAACCTCTCTGAAAGTCAAAAAACAAAACCCCTAAGGGTAACTGATGAGATATTTCAACTACAGGTAGAAAAAAAATGCTTAAGGGTAGATTTTATGTAATTTATATAACTTTGATTATTTGTACTTTAGATTTCCTTAGATAACTCACCAAGAACAGTTGAAAACACCCTCTCTTTTCCAGGGAAAATTTCTTAGTTTGTGGAAGGGCTTGATCTCTAACATATTGTAGGTGATACTTTGTGTGACAGTAAAAATATGTGAAACTCTTTATTCATACACTATATTTTGAAAATTAGCTGTAAATAAGGAATGATGATTCCTTAGCTGCTATTTTACTTTTATAGAGATAATATTAATGACTATCGTATTAAGAGCTAAAGTACAATACTCTGGGCTTAGCAATAAGGTTACCTTTTTGCTTTTATTTAGTATGCCCTCATTTAACATTCAGTCACCTCTGTTATGGACTAGGCACAGGGAACACAAAGATGACTGGGGCGTGGCCCATATGCTCAGATTGCTTATGAATCCAGTACAGGAAGGAAGAAAAATACCCAAATAACTACAACACGAGGCAGAGCTTCATAAGCACACTAGGAGAGTTACTGGGTTGTGGGCATGTTTGGAGCTCTGAGAGACCTTATATGTTTGGGAGGATTTGGGAAGGTTTCTTGGAGATGATGAACTTAGAACTAGGTCACAAAATATAGGTAGGTCCTTGCCAGAGGCAGAAGAACAGAAAGAGATGGGAGGGTATGTCATGCAGAGGAAATGGTAGGGACCAGTTGTGGAAAGGACACTTTGTGGGGTAGTGTCTGAAGCCCCAGGACATGTGCATTTGGCTAGAGTAAGAGACGCACAGGAGAAGACTGGGAGAAATGTCTGAAGTTATAGGTTCCTGATCATGAAGGTACTTGACCTCATGGTTAAGGAGTTTGGAATTTGTTCTGAGGGTATAATCACAAGAAGTGGCTACTCAGAAGAGGGGCAGGATTGGCCATGCCTCAGGGTAGTTTCTCTGGTAGTGTGTGCAGCTCTCCCATTGATGTTGGGATAAAGTCACAAATCCTTAACGTAGTCTATGAGCCCCTGAGTCATCTAGTCCCCCTTCTGCCTCTCCAGCCTGCTCTTTCCAGGCCCGCACCAGGCCCACTCAGGTTCTCTTAGCCTGGCGGGGTGGTAAGCAAGCTGTTTCTTGCTTCTCCCACATCCCCTCCATAACCAGTTAGTACTCACCTCTTCTTTCACAACTTAGCTAAATGTCACATCCTCAGGGAAAACATCCCTGACCACCAAGCATCTTTCCTTTTTCTTTGTATTTATCACTTTATCTCAATAGTGGAATTAATAGTTACTGTGTCTCTCTGCCTGTTGCAGATGAGAAATTCAAGCTCAGAGAGCTTTTCTTCCCCTCCCCCCAACAGAAGAGCAAAGAAGGAGGAGAACAAACTAGGGCTCTGAGAAGTATTTACCCCAGAATAAAGAGAAGCATTTCCGATACTTAGTTGATTTTATTCAATGACTTCTTGCTTGTAGTCCTTGAATTAGAAAATATCAATTTGTCCTCTTCCATAGTAACTAACCGTTACGGGGCTTTATAATTTTCATATCCACATGAATGTGATCTTTGTATCTCACTTGACCTCATAACAATCCTGGGAAGTGTGCAGAGCTGGTGTTACCCAGTTTTACAGATAGTGCGGTCCAGGGTAGAGAGGTGATTGGCCCAAGGGCATGGCTATTAAATGACAAACTCAGACTTTATCCCCTTCAACTTTGAATTCTGGTCTTTTTGATGGAGTCATTTTTTCCCTCTGAAATAGAATATTACGAAGAGATATTAATATAAGTGCAAAAAAGTGCTGTGTAATGTGTAGCATAAACATCCAGTATTCAATTAACATATGGAGAAATGGCGGGAGAGCAGGGAGCCCACTAAAAGAACGGAATGGAGTCAGATTAGGGCATTGATGCACTTCCAACTTGTTAGAGAGCATTTCTTTAAGTCAATTTGAAAAATTGGCTAGGAAAAAGTATTTAAATCCTGCTTAAATGACCTCAATTTCTATTCCAATAAATTGCTGGTCTTTTTTGCAGTTAGTCATTCAGCTTGTCAACCATATGAGGAGAGGATTTATTTTCTGTTTCAGGCAGTTCTGTTGAGCAGATGGGCAGGCTGCCATGTTAGACCCTGGCTGTGCTTCCAGGTAGTGGGGTGGGGGTGGGTGCCGGTGGAGGGGAGGGACACAGAAGCTGGGATTATCATCTGGAGAAATCTTCTTATTGTTCAGTCGGCTCTGAGGTGATATTCAGGCTTTGTTCTATGTGTGTGGTTTGGAAGTTGAGAGACTTTTTCCTATTGTTGTGTCTGGCTCAAGGCCAGCTGGGCAGAGGGGAAACCAGAATGTGTGCAGATTTAGTCCTAGAAAGCATTGAGGGAGTGTTGCTTAGTTCATCATCCGCAAGGCGGGATCTTGAGCGGCAGCCAGATTTAATTACTTCGAGGTCCCTGGAAGGTGCTGTGATCTGAAGCAGGAGGGGAGCTGCAGATCAGAGCCTGGGGAAACAGAGAAACAGAAGACCGGAATGTAGGAAGAAGTGGACACAGAGTGATGGCTGATCCTGCCAGAGGATGTGGCTCTTGCCCAGGATTAAGTCACTGGATTGTTGCAGAGATATGCCTTCCTGCCCACTGGGCAAGTGTCTATGGGCAACACAGTCAAGGTTTCAATTTGGCCTTTTACTTATTTAGATTTTTTTAAGGTTTTTTTTTTTTTTTTTTTTTTGATGTGGACCATTTTTAAAGTCTTTATTGAATTTGTTACAATATTGTTTCTGTTGTTTTTATGTTTTGGTTTTTTGGTGGCGAGGCATGTGGGATCTTAGCTCCCCAACCAGGGATTGAACCCGCACCCCCTGCACTGGAAGGCGAAGTCTTAACCACTGGACCGCCAGACCGCCTGGCCTTTCCTTTTAGATTAATGCAGTAACCTCCTAACAGGTCTCCCTGTTTCTACCCTTGCTTTGCTTCAGGAATATCTCAATATGACAGAGTGATTTTGTTAAAATATAAGCCATATCCTATCGTTTCTTTGTTCAAAACCCTTAGATGACTTCCCTTTTTACTCAGAGTAAAAGCCAAAGTCCTTAAGATATTTACCCTCCTGGCGCTTACTTACAGGATCTTATCATCCATTGTCGCTCTTACCTCCCTCACCGGATCTGACCCTACTGGCATCTTTGTAGCTACTCAAATGCACCAGATATATTCCCACTTCAGGGCCTTTGCACTTGCTCTTCTCTGTTCTTAGATCCTCTTCTGCCCTGCATGAGTCCCTTCTTTATTACCTTCAAACCTTTGTGAGCAATTGCCTTATCAGAGAGTCCTTTCCCAACTACCTTCTTAAAAGTGCACCTCTTGCCTCACCATCTTCCTTCCATGCTTTATTTTTCTAACATACCATATCCCTTACTTAATGAGTTTATTGTCTTGCTCCTCCCTAATATAAAGTTCCATTAGGGAAGGGATTTTTGTCTGTTTTTAAAAGTTTTAATTTGTTAACTCTTGTATCCCCAGTGCCTAGAACTATGCCAGACATATAGTAGGCATTCAGTTACTATTCAATCAATAAATAACCTTATGTTGGGCTGGGTTCTCTATTTTTTTTTTTCATCCATCCATTCATCCATCCAGCCACCCATCCAATCATTTATGACCCAGTCACTCATCACTTCCTCTGATACTGCTTTCCCCTCTGTTCATTATTCTCCAATTTCACTTACTTTCTTTTTGCTTCCTAATCAGTCCAAATTGGTTCCCTTCTGAAAGCCTTTGCCCTTGCTCTTCCTTTTGCCTGGAAAGCTTTTCCTCCAGATCATCTCATGTCACTCAGATCTCAGCTCAAATGTCACCTCCTTAGAGAAGTCTTCGCTGACCACCCTGCCTAAATCCTCCCCTCTCCCCCATCCCAATAACTCCATTCACTGTCTTGTTACCCTAGTTTGGTATCATGTTTGGGATTAAATATGACCATTTAAAATTATCTTGTTTATATATTTGTTTGTTTGTGTACTCTTTCTGTCTTGCCTCCTGGTAGAATGTAAGTTCCATTAGAGCAAAGATCCTGCTGGTTTTGTTTCCCATTGTATACCCAGTATCTAGACCAAAGCCTGGAGCCTGTTGGATGCTTAATAAATATTTGTTGGTTGTATGATTAAGATCACATTTCCTGGAGTTAAAACTATCTGTATTGAAATCCCAGCTTCACCACTGACTATCCCTATGGCTTGGGGACAGTGTTTGACTTTCCTATGCCTAAGTTTCTTATCTGTATATGGGTGTTGTAATAGTAAATCTCTCATGTGATTATTGTGGGGATCAGTGATAATGATAATTATAATAATAATAATAGTGATAGCTACCATTATTGGTGAGTTACTATAGACCAAGCACTGTTTTAAACTCTACCTATATTTAATTATTTAATCCTCCTCATAACTCTATGAAGCAGGCATTATTTTAATTCCCATATTTCATATGACTCAAGTTTTAGAAAGGCAAATAACATGTAGTTACAAATAGGTGGAAAAGGGATTGAAGCCAAGGAAGTTTGGCTCAGATCCTGTGCTTTTACATGTGCTCGGGACATAGTAATCATTCAGTAAATGTCAGCCATTATTATTATTAACTACATATTTGTAAATGAATACACAGTAAATCCTATTATTTTCCCAAAGATATCAGCTGCGAAACTGGCAGCTTCATATTAGATTCCAGTAAAAGCAAGAGGAAATTCACACTGATGTTAGACTATAATTCAAAAATACAAATCCTTTTGTTACATAAGAAGTAATCAAAATACATAAAAAGGAATATATTTTATTTAATTTGAGCATTAAATTTATTGAAGATATAACATGTGCTATATTATACTGGCAACTGACATCTGTTAAAACAAGCTTCCAGAATGTCAGTTTGGCTTAGGTAATTTTGTGAAAGAGGTTCAATATCTGTGTTCTGGATAATTACCCAAAGAAAATATCTTGGCAAACTACAACATACAGGCTTTCAAACTTGCTTTTGAATAGTTAAAACTGAGCTCCAAATCTTCAAATGTCAAAGGAATACTGTGGTTTTTTTTTGTTTGTTTTCTACTTTGTAATTTTCATTATGGACATTTGTATCCTTGTCAATATTTACTAAGCTGCAGTAATTTTTGAGAACAGGTATTATATGTTTTTATTTTTTCACACTATATTTATGCCAGCACCTTGCATTTTTTGTAGGGAGTTAAAAACTTTTACCACTCATAGATAACCATTGTTAACTTGTTCATATTTTGATTTTATATTTCATATTCAGGGAAACTGTTTTTCCTGGAATTAGATGATGATGTTGAGTGATTAAGTGTATATACATGTCAACTCTGGTTTATAGGAGATACAGCATCTCTGTTCAAATGGAAGATTTGTGTTTAGACCTTCTATAAGGATAGTAGGTGTACCCAGTGAAGGCATTTAGATAATAATAGGATTTCAGAGCTGGAAAGAACATTGGGACCCTATAATCTAATTTCTTCCTTTTATAGATGTGCAAACTGAAAACCAGGGAGAATAAGTGACTTGTCTAAAATAACACAGCTAGTTAGTACTAGAACTAGAGCTAGGACACAGGTGTTCTAATTTCTGTTTTAATGCATTGTCGGAGGGAAGAAATAATATGCTCCAGGAATTTTGCTTTCCTATTGTAGACAGTTACCCACCATTTTGCCACTCTTAGACAACCATTGTTAATTTATGGATGTTTGGTTTTTGTATTTCTTGTAATATATGTGTGTATAAAATATACAATTATATATAGTATAGTTTATATCTAAATGTATATTACATATTAATATATATCAATACAGGCCTTTATTATTATATGTAATAAATAACATTCTATAGTTTTATATACATATAATTAACATTTTCTTATTTGGGATCATAATGAAAGTTTTTTTTCATCAGAAAATAAGCCTTTATTTGACACTTCTCTTACACAGCAGGAGTTGAGCAGGATTGCTTCTCCTCTTGCTTTATGTGAGGAAGTTCAGCCTCGAGATCACCTGCAGGCTTGATGGTTTGGTGACAGTTGCTGCATTGTTTCACCTGAACTATGAAACATTATTTTTAAATTTAAAAATGTGTTGGAGAATGTTCTCTCTTTTCTTATCCTTGAGTTTTTTTAACGTTAGAATTACTTTACTATTTGGTAAAACTCACTTTGTCTGGGCATAATGATTTTGGGGAGGGGTAGATTTTAAACTATGAATTCACTTTCTTAAGAGTAGAGGTTTACTTAGTGTTTCTGTTTCTTCTTTTTTTTTCTTTTTTTTTGTGGTATGCGGGCCTCTCACTGTTGTGGCCTCTCCCGTTGTGGAGCACAGGCTCCGGACGCGTAGGCTCAGCGGCCATGGCTCAGGGGCCCAACCACTCCGCGGCATGTGGGATCTTCCTGGACCGGGGCATGAACCCGTGTCCCCTGCATCGGTAGGCAGACTCTCAACCACTGCGCCACCAGGGAAGCCCCTGTTTCTTCTTGAATCATTTTTGATATGTGATAGTTTCCAAATATATTGGCATAAATTTGTTTATAATATTCTAGAATTGAAATGTTTTATCTTTAGTTTCATCCCATTTTCATTCTTAATTTCTTTAAGTTTTTTGTCTTCTTTATCTTTACTTTTCAATCAAGCTTATCAGATGAAAGTCAATATTATCAGATATTTCAAAGAACCAGCTCTGGTGGACACAGACCTGTGCCACCCAGATCCTTCTCTTAGGATGTCCTTTTTGCCCCAGCTGCTGGAAGTGCTTTCACCTACAGGGAACCTAAACTACAGGGAACCACCTAGTCCAAGGCCACACTCTTATCATAGGACAGCTCACATGCAAAGACTGACTGAGGCAGGGGTATAAAGGCCAGTTATTTTGGTCCAGTGGGGCAATTTTAATGGATCAGTTCAGCCTCAGAGCCCCCCATAGAGTCTGCTGAAGTTCTTTGGCTTGCATTGCAAACCATCTTCCCCCTCAGTTTCCTCTTCCTCTCTTCTACAGGTGTTAATCCCAAGAACAAGTTCCAGTAAACATCCTGAATGTAAACATCTCTGTAAACATCTCTGTCTCAGAAACCCCTTCTTTTTTTTTTTTTTTTTTTTGTGGTATGCGGGCCTCTCACTGTTGTGGCCTCTTCCGTTGTGGAGCACAGGCTCTAGACGCGCAGGCTCAGCGGCCATGGGTCATGGGCCCAGCCCCTCCGCAGCACGTGGGATCCTCCCGGACCGGGGCACGAACCCCTGTCGCCTGCATCGGCAGGCAGACTCTCAACCACTGCGCCACCAGGGAAGCCCCAGAAACCCCTTCTTGAAGGACACAAGCTTCAGCATTTGGTACCAGGAGGAGGCCAAGAAATTGGCAATAAGATGGAGTTTGGGAGTTGTATCATTCACTGCCCAGTTGGTAGTGAGGATCCCATCACTTGGTGGCAGGAAGAACGCAGACAGCGCCTGGCAAAGGTGATGGTCCAGTCATGAAAACTTTCACTGGTGGTGATTTGGGATATTTTCTAGAAGCAGTGCCTTAACTAGTGTGAAGCATTAGGCATTTGTAAACCATGATGGAAATAGTAAGTAAAAGGACAGTGGGATTAGATAGCTATTTCTATGCTCTGTTCTAGAAAAAGATGTTGAAAGACTGAAAATGAATAGCAGGCAATTAAAAGCCAAACGTGAAAGACTGAGGGTCCCTTTGGGAGTCTTTAAAGAGGACTGTATCTCTTGTAATGGGAGAGAGAGAAAGCTGAGGACCAGGGGCTCCATCAAAGAGTATTTGAGCTCCAAAGTGGTTAAACTTCCAACCAAGACACGTCTGCTACACCAAGGTCAGGGCCCCAGGTGGAAAAGAATGAGTAAAGATAATAGAAAAAAGAGCAAGATCCACATTAAAGGATAGACTGAACAAACGGGTAGTCAATTGTAGGGAAAGTGTTACAGAGATGTAGCCAGTTAATCAGTCAAAGTATGTTAGTTTTGTGGCTTTGTGAGGTTTGTAATTTGTTGTGATTTCTTTTTTTTTTATTTATAATTTGTTGTGATTTCTTTTCTCCACCTAAATAAATATTCACTTTGTACAAAAAAACAAAGAGCAAGAGGCTGGATGTGTAATTTCATAGAACAGGAAACAAGAACCGCTCTTAAATCTGTAAAACTCACTAGTAATCAGAGAAATGCAAGTTAAAACCACAACTAGATGACATATTTTATATTTTAAATGGACGGCAGTTTGGAGACATAAAGAGACTTTAGTCTATAGTGATGCAAACAAATCAAAATGGACTATTATTCATTTCTGATTTTGAGTCCTTTGGCACAACCAGCATATGGATTTCTCATTGGTTCACTTCACAAGGTCCACTTGCTATTTGTGTTGTTCTGCTCTCTCTTCTATGCTTTTTTAATTACCACCTACATTTCTGTTTGTTTCTAAGGCAGAGAAAATTAGCATTCTCAATATATTTTTCCAACTCTTCCTCTCAAGGTCTATTTTTGTTGGGGCAAGCTTTATAGAACACTTTCCTCATCAAAAATACTTCTCTCCTGGGCTTCCCTGTTGGCGCAGTGGTTGAGAGTCCGCCTGCAGATGCAGGGGACACGGGTTTGCGCCCCAGCCCGGGAAGATCCCACATGCTGCGCAGCGGCTGGGCCCGTGAGCCATGGCCGCTGGGCCTGCGTGTCCGGAGCCTGTGCTCCACAACAGGAGAGGCCACAGCAGTGAGAGGCCCGCGTACCGCAAAAACAAAACAAAACAAAAGAAAACAAAACTTCTCTCCTTAAGAGAAAGCTGATATTAGCCACTCATTCATCAATATTAACTCAAATGTCACCTCTTTTGGTAAGTCTTCTCTTATCTTCCTAGGCAATTTATATCTCATTCCACTGTGTGCCCATAGCTTATAGCACTTATTACACCATAATTATTTTCTTTCATTTTTGTCTTTCCCATTTAACTTGTGAACATTGCTAGGGAGGAAAGAAATCTTATTTTTTATAAAACCAGTGTGTTATTTATGCCTAGTCCAGAGTGAGTATCAACTGATGATTATTGAATGAACGCATGCCTGCAGGATCCAAGCAGTATCTTGAAACAATTAGAGGGCCCACAGAATTGGCCTGATTCCTTTTCTCAAAGCTTAGAGTTCCTCAAATTTATGGCTGACCCAAGTAGGAAGTCTTGCCTGTTCTTTTTGTCCTTTAGCCCACTTGTATTATTTAATAAACACAGGTGTCAGCAACTTTATATGTGTTATTTCACACCATCCTTAAAACAGTCCAGCTGTGGGATATTAGTATCCCTATTTTAAAGATGTCAAAGATGAGGCTAAGTAACTTGCTCAAGATTATGTAATTACAGAATGTTAGAACCAGGATTCAAACCCAAGCTTGTCTCTAAAGCTCAGGCTCCTTCCACTGCATCACATTCTTCACATGCCTGAGCTCTGAAACTTTGATGTGATCACTTGGCTTCTTTTGGAGAGTAGACTGAGGAATGAGGAGGCTCAGTTATGATACACCAAAGGGTTGGTGCCATGATGTTCAAGAGTTGCTGATGACTGCTGCTGTCAAGATGATCAGTGACCACTTTGAAGAAAGGCCAGGCTGCTGGATACCTCTTGGGTTAGAAGAACATTGCTTTTTCTTAAAATAACACAGCGAGCCTGGTTGTTTGAAGTGGTGATTTGGTCTGTCTTTATAGCTTTCCTTCTGTCTGCCTTGCTTATGAGTTCTTACTCTCACCTACCATTGTGATACTTTACACATCCCATAGTGGCCAGTGCAACAGTGGGTCCCACCTACCTGGAGGATATTGGCAGCTTTTTTCACTTGCAAATGCTCCTGCTGTATTGACTGTACTGGAGGGGACCTTAACTAATGTTTCATGATGCTAATGAAGTTGTTCTTGCTTGAATGATTGGAGCTGCACTATTGCAAGATTAATCTGACAGCCTTGGAAAAGATAGATGGGAGTTGGGGTATAGAAGGTAGACAAGCCAATTAGAACATTAAAAGTGTCTGGGAGGAGAAGGATCAGATGCTCAACTAGAGTAGCAGTGAAGACATAAAGTAAAAGGAAAATGCAAAAGACAATGGGGACATATCTGAGGTGATAGTTGGGGCAGTTCCAAATCTCCTAAGCATATAGAAGTCAGAGCATTGCTACTTCCTTATAGCTCTTTGGTCTCAGACTTGATAGACCATGAATTCAATTTAATTCAACAAGTATTTGTTGAGCACATGCTATATGCCAGGCATACTACTAGAAGGTGTGAGACCTGCCCTCAAACATCTTACAATATAGTAGGTTATATAGATAAAATGGTGAAATATGGTTCGCTTGAATTATGAGAACTGGGGAAAAGTTTTATGAAACTATTGGCAGTTGAGATAGGTTTGATAGATGGATGTGGTTTTTAACAGGTGGTGATAGGGGAGGAGAGAGAAGGTATTCCAGATGGAAAGAGATTGTATGGGGGGGGACACATGGCCCGCCGCCACCATCTTGAATTGCGGTGTTGTGCGTGGCGCTTCTGCACATGCCCCAGAGCTGAGGTGTTGGCACAGCCATTTTGCACCTAGAACTCTGGTCTGAAGGGCCGGAGGTGTGAGGCCTCTGCCTGCGGCCGCCTCTGAGCAAGTGAAACCAGACTAAGCACCAAGGAAAAGAAAAAAGGGTCCTTCGTCAGGAGGGAAGCGTCATCCTCAAGGATAGGAGTCCTTGAATCTGGCATCAGAGTCATTTTGGAGAACTGGTTAAAAACACTGCCCCATTTCCTCTGGACTCAGCCCCGTTAGGAGGGATAATTACTCTAGTAACCTCACTCAATTCTGTTGCAGCTGTGTGCCTGACAGGGTCTTGGTGCTCCGGCCTGGTGTCAGGCCTGAACCTCCGAGGTGGGAGAGCCGAATTCAGGACATTGGACCACCAGAGACCTCCCGGCCCCATGTAATATCAGTTGGTGAGAGCTCTCCCAGAGATCTCTGTCTCAACGCTAAGAGCCAGCTCCACCCAATGGTCAGCAAGCTCCAGTGCTGGATGCCCCATGCCAAACAACTAGCAAAACAGGAACACAACACCACCCATTAGCAGAGAGGCTGCCTAAAGTCATACTAAGTTCACAGACACCCCAAAACACACAACTGGACATGGCCCTGCCCACCAGAAAGACAAGATCCAGCCCCACCCACCAGAACAAAGGCATCAGTCCCCTCCACCAGGAAGCCTACACAAGCCACTGAACCAACCTAACCCACTGGGGGCAGACACCAAAAACCACGGGAACTACAAACCTGCAGCCTGCGAAAAGGAGCCCCCAAACACAGTAAGTTAAACAAAATGAGAAGACAGAGAAACATACAGCAGATGAAGGAGCAAGGTAAAAACCCACCAGACCAAAGAAATGAAGAGGAAATAGGCAGTTTACCTGAAAAAGAATTCAGAGAAATGATAGTAAAGATGATCCAAAATCTTGGAAATAGAATGGAGAAAATATAAGAAACGTTTAACAAGGACCTAGAAGAACTAAAGAGCAAACAAACAATGATGAACAACACAATAACTGAAATGGAAAATTCTCTAGAGATTGTATGGGGGTAAAAGAGGTGTCAAATTTGGAGTAAAGGAGTCCACAGGAGATGAAACTAGAATCTGGGCTTTAGCCATATTTGTAGGGTAAGGAATTTTATTCCACTTAGTAATAGAGACCCATTGAAGAGTTTTATGCTAAATGCCATAATGTGAGCTTGATTTTAGGAAATCAGAATCTGACAAACATGAAGTGACAAGCTATTAGAAAAAGAATACTGGGGCTTCCCCGGTGGCCCAGTGGTTGAGAATCTGCCTGCCAATGCAGAGGACACGGGTTTGAGCCCTGTCTGGGAAGATCCCACATGCCGCAGAGCAACTAAGCCCATGCGCCACAACTACTGAGCCCGTGCTCTAGAGCCGGTGTGCCACAACTACTGAGCCTGTGCTCTAGAGCCTGTGAGCCACCACTACTGAAGCCCACACACCTAGAGCCCGTGCTCTGCAACAAGAGAAACCACTGCAATGAGAAGTCTGTGCACTACAATGAAGAGTAGCCCCCAGTTGCTGCAACTAGAGAAAAGCCCATGCGCAGCAACGAAGACCCAACGCAGCCATAAATAAATAAATTAATTAATTAATTAAAAAAAGAAAAAGGAAAAGAATATTGAACTTAATAGGTGGTATACTTGAGTCCTTGGTCTAAATATTTTATTTACTAGGTAAGCTGCCTTAGACTGGTCATTTAGTTTTTCTGAATTAAGATTTCTTCATGAACAAGGACAGATAATAATTTCTGAGTTCCTCAACCGTTGTTGTGAGCACCAAATGAGAAGTGGGTGAAAAGATTTAATAATCAAGTAAGACTCAATCAAGTTATTTTTAAAGTTGGGAATAGGGTTATGAGTTTAGAGACTATGATCACTGTTTGAGGTGATAAAGAATAAGGAGAGTATCTACAAAAAAAGAAAATTACAGACCAATATCACTGATGAATACAGATGCAAAAATCCTCAACCAAGTTCAAGCAAACAGAATCCAACAACACATTAAAAGGATCATACACCATGATCAAGTGGGATTTATCCCAGAGATGCGGGGATTCTTCAGTATACGCAAATCAATCAATGTGGTACACCATATTAACAAACTGAAGAATAAAAACCATATGATAATCTCAGTAGATGCAGAAAAAGCTTTTGACAAAATTCAACACCCATTTATGATAAAAACTCTCCAGAAAGTGGGCATAGAGGGAACCTACCTCAATATAATAAAGGCCATATATAACAAACCCACAGCAAACATCATTCTCAATGGTGAAAAACTGAAAGCATTTCCTCTAAATCAGGAACAAGACAAGGATGTCCACTCTCACCACTATTATTCAGCATAGTTTTGGAAGTCCTAGCCACGGCAATCAGAGAAGAAAAAGAAACAAAAGGAATCAAAATTGGAAAAGAAGTAAAACTGTCACTGTTTGCAGATGACATGATGCTATACATAGAGAATCCTAAAGATGCCACCAGAAAACTACTGGAGCTAATCAATGAATTTGATAAAGTTGCAGGATACAAAATTAATGCACAGAAATCTCTTGCATTCCTATATACTAACAATAAAAGATCAGAAAGAGAAATTAAGGAAACAATCCCATTCACCATTGCAATAAAAAGAGTAAAACACCTCGGAATAAACCTACCTAAGGAGGTAAAAGACCTGTACTCAGAAAACTATAAGACACTGATGAAAGAAATCAAAGATGACACAAATAGTCGGAGAGATATATCATGTTCTTGGATTGGAAGAATCAATATTGTGAAAATGACCGTGACTATGCTACCCAAAGCAATCTACAGATTCAATGCAATCCCTATCAAATTACCAGTGGCATTTTTTACAGAACTAGAACAAAAAATCTTAAAATTTATATGGAGACACAAAAGACCCCGAATAGCCAAAGCAGTCTTGAGGGAAAAAAATGGAGCTGGAGGAATCAGACTCCCTGACTTCAGACTATACTACAAGGCTACAGTAATCAAGACAATATGGTACTGGCACAAAAGCAGAAATATAGATCAATGGAACAGGATAGAAAGCCCAGAGATAAACCCACACACCTATGGTCAACTAATCTATGGCAAAGGAGGCAAGGCTATACAGTGGAGAAAAGACAGCCTCTTCAATAAGTGGTGCTGGGAAAACTGGATAGCTACATGTAAAAGAATGAAATTAGAACACTCTCTAACACCATACACAAAAATAAACTCAAAATGTATTAGACACCTAAATGTAAGACCGGACACTATAAAACTCTCAGAGGAAAACATAGGAAGAACATGCTTTGACATAAATCACAGCAAGATTTTGTTTGATCCACCTCCAAGAGTAATGGAAATAAAAACAAAAATAAATGGGACCTAATGAAACTTAAAAGCTTTTGCAAAGCAAAGGAAACTAGAAACAAGATGAAAAGACAACCCTCAGAATGGGAGAAAATGTTTGCAAACGAATCAACAGACAAATAATTAATCTCCAAAATATATAATCAGCTCATGCAGCTCAGTATTAAAAGAACAAACAGCCCAATCCAAAAATGGCAGAAGACCTGAATAGACATTTCTCCAAAGAAGACATACAGATGGCCAAGAGGCACATGAAAAACTCTTCAACATCACTAATTATTAGAGAAATGAAAATCAAAAGTACAATGAGGTATCACCTCACACCAGTTAGAATGGGCATCATCAGAAAATCTACAAACAACAAATGCTGGAGAGGGTGTGGAGAAAAGGGAACCCTCTTGCACTATTGGTGGGAATGTAAATTGATACAGCCACTATGGAGAACAGTATGGAGGTTCCTTAAAAAACTAAAAATAGAATTATCATATGACCCAGCAATCCCACTACTGGGCATATACCCAGAGAAAGCCATAATTCAGAAAGACACATGCACCCCAATGTTCATTGCAGCACTATTTACAATAGCCAGGTCATGGAGGCAACCTAAATGCCCATCGACAGATGAATGGATAAAGAAGATGTGGTTCATATATAGAATGGAGTATTACTCAGCCATAAAAAGGAACAAAACTGGGTCCTTTATGGAGACGTGGATGAATATAGAGACTGTCATACAGAGTGAAGTAAGTCAGAAAGAGAAAAACAATTATCGTATATTAACGCATATATGTGGAACCTAGAAAAATGGTTTGCAGGGCAGAAATAGAGACAGAGATATAGAGAACAAACATGGACACCAAGGGGGGAAAGTGGTGGGGGGATGGTGGTGGGATGAAATGGGAGATTGGGATTGACATATATACACTAATATGTATAAAATAGATAACTAATAAGAACCTGCTGTATAAAAAATAAATAAAATTCAAAAGAAAAAAAGAATAAGGAGAGTATCAACTGAAATGAAAGTATAGGAGATGGAAGCAAACAATTTAAAAATAATAACTAACACCTTTGAAGTACTTACTAAAAGATGTTTTTCCAAGAACTTTGTATACATTAATCCAACAACCCCCCGAGGTAGGAACTATTATTATCTTTACAGTAAGGTTAAAAATGTTGCCCAAGTTCATTCCATTGAAAAATGGCTGAGATTTGAACCCAGGCAGGTTGACTCTAGAACTTCTATTTTCACTGTTATAATACTAGCCTTCAATGTTGTAGAGGAAGCTTTGGTTAGCTTAGAGTTTCTGTATTAGTTTTGCTGTTGACACTTGCATGGGTAGGAAGATACTGAATAATGATTCAGTGTTTAGATCTGGAATCAGACAGTATGGGTTTACATTCCAGCCCAGCTAGATTTCTTAGCTCTCTGGTCCTTGGTTTTTCCACCTATAAAATGGGGATTCATTTAATGCTTAATTTCTAGTGTTGTTGTGAAAATGATTACAGGTAATCTGGTGAAGCACCTGGTATAAAATAATTATTTTTTAAATTCTGAACCTGCTTCTCAAAGCATTACTCCATTCAGGGTTATGCTCCCTGGTTGATCTTTTTGTTGCCTTTGTGTGTTCCAGTTCCACGGCATCCTTAGCAGATGAGTTTTATCGAGAGCTGCACTGTTCAGTAAAAGCCCCACACTGCTTTTGGAGCACGATCGTCTTTGATTTATTGTGTGACTTTCGGTTGTGCACTTAACCTTTGTGGGTTTCAGGTGGCTCCTCTAGGAAATGTTGCTTACTCTTCCACAGAAGACTCAGTTCAATGAAATGGAGTCAAGGTGGTTTAATCCTGGATGAGAACGGTGTCAAAAGGATTATGAAAGTGGTAGGAGACTTTGATTCCAACTAAGAGAGATTGACAGATGGATTGGTCTATCTTATTTAGGGTTTCATGCCTAGGGAAAAAAGGTACTGGTTATGAGGGAAATGGGCACGGTGTATGGTTAGGAGCTTCGGATAGTGAAAAGAGGCTTTGGGATCACGTAAACCTGAGTTTGAGTCCTAGTTTTGCGCTTCCTTTGTGAGCCTGTGACTTGATCTCTCTGACCCTCACTTACCTTTTTTTTTTTAAATCATAAGACTAATTATAATTTCATGAGGTAACTGTGAAGATTAAATGAAATAAAGTATAGTGGGTCCAAAAAATGCTATAATTGATTTCCATGTCTAGGCTCTTGAATGAGGAAGTAGTGTATCATCATGTTTCTTCACTTTTTCTGAATGACCCTAAAAGTCATAACTTTGTCCACTGACATGGGAGACAAGTTTGAGAGCCCTTACTGTTCAAAGGTACCTAGAATCTCTGAGGCTATTCATCTTAATTTCAGTTAAGAAAAGTTATCTTGCAGAGATAGAGCAATTACCTCCTAAGCAAGTGACCAAACAGTACCACTAATAGTGGGGGCACCCTGACATCATGGGTCTCCTGATGTGATGCAATAGTTCACAGAATTGCCTAGGAAGTGTTCTTACTAAAAAAGTTTAAGCTGAATCTAATGAAGTCCCTATAACTAACTTCAGTTTACGTGAAATATAGAGGATAGAAGATCAAGATTTATAACATTGTAAGGAAACAGTCCAGATAGTGGGACATTCTATAAGACAGCTGGTTTGGACTCTTTAAAAAGTCAATGTCATAAGAAAAGGAAAGGCAGAGAGAGTATTTTAGCTTAAAAGAGATCACAGATTAACAATTAAATGCAAGGTATGGACTGAAACAGGGTCCTCAAGTGGAAAATAAGGGAAAACAGGAATAAAATACATTTTGGGACAATTGGTGAAATTTGAATAATTACAGATTGAATGTTGAGAAAAAAATGCTTGACATCCCACCTTCCCATCCCCCTCCCATCCCTCATTTTCCCTATCTCCCCCACCTCTGCCCCTATATTTTGAATCAGTCATTTAGTTGGTCTGTGATGGGACCAGGGCATCAGTAGCTAGAGAAACTTCAGCAGGTAACTTTAATGAGAACCATAGCCTTAAAATAACTCTTGCACCTGTGCACCAGGAGACATACAAGATAGTTCATAGCAGCACTGCTTGTAATATCACAGAATGGAAACCACCCACATGCCTATCAACAGTAGAATGGATAAACTGTGCTGTTTATAACAAAGGACTATGATTCTTTTAATGCCTATGAATATCTGATAGTCAACTTTTTGGTCTCCTCAAGTTGAATTCCCGGTTTCCATTTTAATCTACCCTGTTCTACCCCAGCTTTAGTTGTATATTACAATAAGGACATTCCTAGACATTGCCTTAGAAGCTGTCTTTACCCCTTACTTTCTGCAGATTTCACTCACTGGTTATCAACTTCTCTAGGGTGAATTTTGCTATTCTGCTGAGATATGTAATTCCCAGATTCCAGTTTCTGGTTTGTAGAGAATGGGAACTGGCATGCTTCCTTAAAAGCCATTTGCAGTAGTCTGTATGGAATTTAAAATTTTACGTCTTATTCCATCAGTCCATGTATTATTACCCCATCTGAATTTAGCTAACTGAACTAATGTGTAATTAGCATTTCTCTCCACTCATACCTGTGCCTCCCTAATGAATTGGAAATTATGTTTTCACAGTGTGTACTGGGAAGGAATACATGTCTGGAATGACTTTCTGAGGTGATATTTCCTCTCTCTTCCCTGTAAACTCCCACTTTGCTATTTTTATTACTATTTTTAAAAAGTTTTCCTACAGCTGATGGAAATGTTATTTAATAAACTTATCAGGTTTGCGATTTCTCATAAACCCAAGTTCCCGGCATTCTCACCTTTGCTATTAATTAACTGGGCCTCTCCTAGTGAAAGTAACAGTGTTGTTTTATTTCTTACTGTTGAGATGTGTTAATGACTCATCAGCAGGGTATTAATGTTCATTTTCATCCAACAAGAACTGAAGATACACCTTTCACAGTTTATTTATTTTAAGGTTCCCTGGATTAAAATCATCTGTGAGGGTTAGAACCCTCTTAAAAATTGTAATGCACTTATTTGGTTTACGATATTTGGAGCCCATGTTTGTTTTGACAAAGGGAGGTATATTAGTCCATGAAGGGATGATGGTGTATGATCAAGGTAAACAACCTTGTGAGCTTCCAAGATAATTCCAGAAGCTGTCACTAATTATAAATCTAAGATTCAGATACACTTACCTCTGTGAGGAAGAGATCTGTGGTAAGAACCTTTGGATTTCATTTTTAAAACATTACAGGTGATAATACTGTGGCCTAAAAGAGCATTGTCTTCATTTTCCTAAGGTTTTTTTTGAGTACAGTGCCAAAACCTTTCAGTTTTTACTTTGTGATAAACCACCCTAACATTTAATGGTTTAAAATGACAATGCTTTCTTTCCTGTACAGTTCTGTGGGTGGCAGTTTGGGCTGGGCTGAGCTGGGTGCTGCTTTTGCTGGTCTCAAATGGAACTCACTCACATGTCATTGGTCAGTTACCAGGTTGGCTTGGGGCTGGTTGGTCTAGGAGAGACCTCATATGGGATGGCTGGTCTTTGCTCCATGCTCTCTCACAGTGTCCAGGAGTCTAGTTTGGGCTTCTTTATGTGTGGTGGTTACAAGGGACCTAGAGGCCTCAGGAGAGGGCAAGCCCAGAGACAAATGCACTTTTCAAGTCTCTGCTTGAATCATGTGTTTGATTTTGTCTTATTGGCTAAAGCGAGTCCCACAGCAAGTCCAGAATCAGTGTGTGTGTGTGTGTGTGTGTGTGTGTGTGTGTGTGTGCACGTGTGCAGGAGGGAGTTACTAAGGGCAAGGATACAGTGAGGTGTGAATGGATCAGGGCTACTACTACTATAATCCTCCAGAGTGAGGTAGAAGAAAGATTATTTGTCTAAATTACTATAGACCAACATTTCCCAAGTGGATCCTAAGACATATTCAGGGAAA
Organism: Hyperoodon ampullatus; assembly: GCF_949752795.1. Classification (NCBI taxonomy): domain Eukaryota; kingdom Metazoa; phylum Chordata; class Mammalia; order Artiodactyla; family Ziphiidae; genus Hyperoodon; species Hyperoodon ampullatus. The sequence goes on from NC_136914.1 coordinate 170,540,883, forward strand.
ATGTCTACATGGTATTGAAAGAGGAGTTCTGGAGTTAAGTAAGTTTGGGCAATATTGGATTAAGCAAAGTGAAAGCGGTTTCTTTATTGCAAGACTTCTTATGGTTGTTAATCGCTAACGTTCATTGTGAATCTTTAATAGTAGGTACAGAATTTCCCAAACTTAGTTGACTATAGAACTTTCTCTTTCACCTCTCCTGCCACGGATCTTCTTTAGAGATATGTGTTCTTTAAAATATATTAAAAATACTACATCACCTTAGTGTATTTTTTGTTTTTAACCTATTTCCCTAGTATTAAAACAGTAGCAAGTAAATTTTGCTATCAATTTTCTCAGGAAGAAAATGAAACAAAACAGTTAAGATTGAAGAATAATTTTGTGATAAACCTGGTTGCATTCTCCATTGGTGTCTCAGGAATCCATTTGCATGCAATTTTACTGTGATTAGATTTTGAATACAGAGACTTTTCTATAGTTTGAAGCTTTGTTCTAACACTTTTCTCCTGATATCAACTAGGAGTCAAGATTCAGGAGTAAATAATCTCCATATTTAATCTTTGGGAGGAATTAGCAGTATGTTTTCCATCATTTAATCCAGCATACAGGCAGTTTATTCCACTAGTAATGAAACAGGGAGAAAAACATGGATGTTGAAGTCTCCATTTAAATCTTGGGCTAATCCCTCTCCAGCTATATGGCTTTGATCATGTTTCTCAACTGCACTGAGATTCAGTTTCCTTAGATATAAAATGACTATGACAGTATTTAACTTTTAGTATTTAACTTTTTGAGGATTCAGTGAGATAATGTGAGTACAGTTTTTTAAAATCACAGTCCTTGGAATACAGCAGATGCTTAATATGGTAGAGATTGCTATTGAGGAAGGAATCTTGCTTTTGAGGAAGGGATGGGAAAAGCTTGGGGCCTTATTGTGGATTGGGTTCAGCCTAAAGCTCTGAATTTGCAGGATTATGATAGGGAGATTCTCTTTCTAGCCCTCAAGACAGGCCAAAGCTTGCTTTCACCCCAGGGCCTTTGAAATTTATGCACCTTCTTCCTGAGATGATGCTCTTTCAAAGGCTTGTGCTTGGCTTCATGCCATTTAAGTATCATTTCAAAAGTTGGATCCTCAGCCCTTTTCTGACCACACTAACAAAAGCAGCCCTTTCCTTCACTTAATTGCTCCCTCCCCAGTCTGAATCCCATTACACAACTGCTTTATCTTATAACACTTAGCACTTTCTGATATGACTCTATGCATTGATTTGTTTCTATGTTTGTCTGCCCCTGTCCAGCTAGAAATTAACCTCCATGAGAGCAGAAACCTATATGCTCAGGGCCTAGAACATGGTCTGGCCCATAGCATTGGCTCAGTAAATATTTGTGATTGGACATGGAATAAGAGAGCAGACAGAAAGTTCATCACGTGGACTTGGCAGTGAAGGTGTCACAAGGGGCAGCCCTGGAGTTCAGCCATCCGCCCTGTGGTTCTGGATTTTAGTGCTGGAAGCTTGACCACATGCGGCCTCTCCAGCTGAGGGAGAGGAGATCTCTGATACACATCATATTACGCTGAGTGTCAGCTTCACCTGGAGCAAGTGGAGACCTCTAGGTAGAGGTGGACATATCTTTGGAGATCCAGGGACAGCAGAGATGGGGGGAGGCAACATGGAGGAATGTCCTACATTCCCCCGAGCAGACCAGGCTGTTTCATGGCTCAGTGCCTTCGCTCAGGAAGCAACCTCCTTTTTCTTTGCAAGGTGCAGCAAGCACCTACTTATCTTTTAAGACTCAGTTCAAGCGTAAAGGAGCCTTTCCTGATTTTCCCTTCCATAGACAGAATTAGCTGCTCTCTTCCTTCATGTCTTCCTATGTTCTTCTGCACATGCTTCCCTAACATGTAACACCTTTTGCACTTTGGTGTGTGTATAGCTGTAGAGGATGTATACAGTTTTTATCTGGACAGCATCCGTTTCTCTTTCGTTTGGTAACAGCATCTTGAATTTTTGATTCATATTCTCAGTTCATGTGGTTTAAGAAGACCTGACCACTCTCCCTGCTTGGTGAGTAGTGGGGGATAAGTGGTCCACTGGCAATGCCATCTCTTTGACCACAGTGAATGGTTCAGAAGAAGATGCATATCACAAGCCTGATGAGCCAAGTTCAGTACTTTTGGTAGAATTATTGGAAAAGAGACTCTCCCTATCCACTGGTTTTGCAAGACTAGTCGGATATAAGCCTGGAGTGGCAGAAGGCGACTGTGCCACCAAAAGTGTAGAAACTGACAGTAACAGAAATTAACATGGAAGAAAGCAGAGCTTTTGATGAAGAGAGACAAAATTTTATTGGTTTGAATATCTGAATCCAGAAGTGCCTGAAGCAATTGAACTTTCCAACGAGGTAACCATTTCTTTTTGCTTGTTCATTTAGGTCATTTGGGGTTGAAATTAGCCCCTTTTGTAATGTCAGTGTCCTGGCTAGTGCAATACTTTTTTTCCACCACCAGAGCCAGAGCTCCTTGAGAGCTGGGATGGTCTGTTTGTCATCTTGGCATCCCGCTGTCTGCTCAGTGTGTGTCTCCTGACTTGGCTTGAGTGATTTAATGAATTAGTGAATGAGATTAGTAGGCAACTGGTCACATCTTTAATGGCAAACTCAGGTTTTGGGATTTTTGTCATTCTTGGTTTTCTCAAATAAGTCACTGTGTCCTGGCCTCATTTCAGCAACTGGAAGTATTTTTTTTTCTTGCTTCTTTGAAATGTCCATTAGCTTCTTTCACTGTCATTTGATTCTTTCTCTTTGTGCTGAAGTGCAGGGGAAACAAATTCCCTTTAATTGAGGGTTCTTATTATGAGAATTTGCATTATTGCTTCTTTTTAACAAACACGATATTACAGAAACTGGTGATTAATGTGATAGGAAGGAGTGTACATGCTATATGAGTCATTACATTAGACCCAACATGTTTAATGGTATGTTATGCTGAGCAGAGAGCAGCAAGGAGCCTGCTGGGGGAAAGACAATCCAAAAAGCTCAGAGACTCATTTTTTTCAAATTGTCTAACTTGCAAGCAGAGAGCTGTCACCATTCTCTGAACTGCAAATGAAGCAGCAACTCTGAGGACTTTCTTTTCTTCCTTTGACCAATGAGTGTGGGATGTGAGTTGAGCCATGTTGTTGAGGGATGTTCTGAAGTGATATGTTGAAGGTAGTGATGGTCGACTCCTGTGACCAGATAAATTCAGTGATGCATTAACATCTGATTTCATGCCTGGACAATGGAAAAGTAAGAGAGTTCGAGATTATAAAGTCATAATGAAAACCCACTGGGCTTGTTAAAAAGGTTTATTTTTAGCGGGGGAACAGGCTAATTAAAGTACAAAAGTATTGCACTGGGAGTCAGGAATCTTGGTTCTAGTTTTGGCTCAGCTTCTGTTTGGATGAACCACTTCGGTTAAGATAGTTAAACTAAGTTCAGCCTTAGTTTTCTCATCTGCCTAAAAGGCTTAGTAATAAAGGTTTGTGAAATGCAAGCAATGGCAAATGTAAGGAAATTTGGTTATTGAGTAGTAGTATTATTGATAAGAGTACTGTAGGTCCCGCGAGATGCCTAGAATTATGAAAGTATGTTCTCAGATGTTTTCCAGGAAAATAAATGATATTTCCCTCCACTCCCACCCTTGGCACCTCCAGCCTATTCTTCACACTGAAGCCAAAGTGATCTTCAAAAAAAAATTGAAATCTGCTGATATCACTCCCAATGCTTGGTGGCCTCCAGTGGACTCCCTCCAGTGGGGAGGGACTAGAGGGAATCCTCCAGTCACTGTTAGGACTGCAGCCAATGTTCTCAACATGACTAACAAGACTGTATACCATCTGGCCCAATTTTACATCTCTCTTTTCATCTCACAACATCTTTTCTTTTGCTGTCTAGGTTCTACCTACATTGCCTTCTTTCAGGAGCTCAGTGTACTGTACTCCTTCTCATCTCAGAACCATTGTACATGCTGTTCCTTTACCCTAGAATGCTCTTCCCCCTCTACTTCTTAACTCTCACCTCATGTGGTAGGCTGAGTAACCACCTCCCCTGTCCCCAAAGATGTCCACGTCCTAAACTCCAGAGGCTGTGAATATGTTATCTTACATAGTAAAAGGGACTTTACAGATGTGATTAAAGATCTTGAGATGGAGAGGTTACTCTCATTATCCAGGTGGAATCCAGTGTAATCACAAGGGTCCTTATAAGAGTGAAGAATGGGAATCACAGTGGTAACAGATGTGACTAGGGAGGCAAGAGGTTGGAGTGAGTGTAAACAGTTACTATAGCATGAGGCAGTTTGCCAGTGGAGCACATGGGGAGAGCATCTGGGCCATTCTTGAGAATGCAGTCAGTGGAGGCTTCTTACAGAAAACGACTCAAGTGGAGCTCGATGTTTGCCTGAAGAGGTGGGGGCAGAGAATGTTCAAAGTTGCAGGGACAGCATGGGCATACATTCCTCAGGCAAAAGCTGTGAAGAGCACAGAATTCTGATGCATGCAAATATTGATGCTTGAGAGTGGAGAAGAAATCAAGGGCCTTATGAGAAGTTTAGTGTTGTGGAAGGGGCTGTGGAAGGATTTTAAGCAGGGGAGAGAAATGAGATTTTAATTATTGGGGGCAAGTGAGAGAAAAGGAGACAGTGGCTCTTTCAATATTTGGCAAATGGAAGACCTTGATCTGAGAAGGGAAGTGGCAGCGAGAATGAAGCGAATTGACAGGTCCTGGCAATATTTAGGAGGTAGCCTCAGCAGGACTTGGACTGATAGGATATAGGGAGAGAGGGAGCCAAGAATTCCTCCTAGATTATTAATTTGAAAAACTGAGGAGACTGTTGGTGATGCCACTGAGATAAGGAACAGGGGAGGAGGAATGCACTACAAAGAAAAGTTATCTACTCAAAATGTCTGTAGTAAATAGGTACTTTTTAAAGAGGTTGTGGATTCAGCTTTAAGATAGACTAGCTAACCTGGATGGTAGTTGATAGCAGGGATTCTTGGTTGTGAATATAGTGTGGAGGGGTTAGATTCAGAGGATGGGATACTTCTGAGAAGGTTAAAATAGAATCAGGATAATTATATCATGCATTTAAGTTTCCAAATTTATCTGCATGGTATTGGCTCAAGGAGATATAATTTCCTAGTACACATAAAACATATCTTATATGTTTTAGCTGAACACAAACCCTGTAATGTTATGTAATTTCTACAAAAATAATATTGGAGACATAACATTTAAAATGAACAAGAAGATGTTGCTACTCTACCCTGAGCTGCTCAGTCCACTTCTCGAGTATTATATTCAGTTCTGGATGCCACAGATGAACAATAACATGGATAATCTTGAGAATATTCACAGGAGAGTATAAAGGTTGGTGAAGCAGTTTTAAGCCATTGATGGAAAGAGATTTTTTGAGTAATTGGGATGTTTGCTGCAAAGAGAGACTTTCTATTTGTAAGGGTATTGGGGAAGGTGCATAATTATACCAAGACTGTCATCTGAAAGAAGGATTAATCTTATTCTATATTATACCAAGGAATAGAAGTGGAATTAATAGAAAAAGTTGAGGTGGTCAAGGGGTTGAGAAGCTTTGAATAGATTGTCTTGAATAGATTTTTGTGGAAGATTTGAAATAAGTATTGAATAGAGTGGCAGAGTTCTATTGCACATAAAGGAAGACGACCAGTGAAATAATTAGTTTTTCCAAAGGTGAAAGAGGTTGCCTCAATTCAATACCCTTGGAGGTTCATAAGTAGAAGTTTATGTTCAGTATCCGAAGGCTCATTGGACTAAATGACTTGATGTCTCTTTTGTCCCTGAAGGCCACTAGTTATGTTGAGGATGAGGATCTGGGTATACCAGTTGCTCAGACAGGGGTTCTCAGGACTGGGGGCAGGGGTGAGGAAATAGCTATGGCTGCCAAGTCCATGCATCCACAACTCTTATCTTGTCTCTACTAGAAGCCAAAGGGGAATGGGTGTGGCAGTGTCCATCAGTGTGTCTGCTTGCCATCTGTAGTTGAGCTGAGTGGGCTATGACTATGTGCTGAATAGTTATGTGGGAAGAAGGATGATAGAGCTGAGCAACCTGGGGTGGATGAGTCCCAGGGATGGTCTTGATTGATCCCTCTCATCACTTAAAGAAATGGCGTATCCTGGAATCTTAATGATGGAAAGTACCTTACCTTAGAGGTCAGCTTCCCAGGTGACTTCTGATCCAGACTCTGCTGGGAATGACAGTGGCTTCCCAGAGGTAGGAGATACTGAAATGACTCAGTATGATTGAAGAGTCTTGAATTTAAAAAATGCTGTTATGCTTTGGATAAAATTTCAGTACGTACACAAGTATTTTAAAGTCAGTCAGGAAGTACCTTTCCTGTTTTCTGGAATGTATGACACATATATAGACACAGTCCCTGTGTGCTTAGTAATACAAAAACATTTGCATCTTTAAATGTATTTGCTTGATTTGTATGGACTTTCCTTGGTTTCTGTCAGCCCCCTAAAATAATATTTTACCAGGAGAAACTGGGGAGAAGATGCAGAGATTTTTCTCCTCCCTGGACCCTGGAAACAATGCATCGTTCCACAAAAGACAGAATTGAATTTATTGTCTGTTGCTGAAAGGATCAGCCATTTCTTTCTAAGAGCTGCCATGGTGACATACTTCCCCTCATTTATACTGGAAAATGGGACATTTCCGTGTAAGAGAGGTTGAAAACAATTGATCTGGCATTTTGATAAAGGTGGAAAATGAACTAACCTCTCTCCCTCCCTCCCTTCCTTTCCCTTGCCCTCCCTTCTTCCTGCATTTTGACAGTTTGTATGTAGGTAAGGAATATTGCAGCATTAGGGAGGCTAATTAAAACCAATTATAGCCTGACTGACCTGTCACCACAATTGAATTACCAAAAGAACAGTGGAGCATATTTGGAAACAGTTTCTCTAGAGCACATAAGCCCAATTTGGCCACATTTTATTTTAGGGATCTCAGTACAGTAATCACTTAGCTGCATTGTCACTTAGTTGTACCTCATCTCTTAACATATTTATTTTTCTACAGTAGCATCCTGCTGTTAGAAAATTTAAAAGGAAGTGAGGAAGGCATAAGGAACAAAAGGGAAGGGAAGATAGGGAAGTCAGAGATGCCTTAGATTAATTGGGATTGCATAGATTTTTATAGGGCTTACCTTTCATTATTATTCTTTTTATCATGTAGTTTGGAGAGTCTTCAAATTCATTAGCATGACATAAGGAGTCCTTGTCTCATTGTTGTCTCATATTTCTCCAGTCTCATTTCTCAACATCACACAGTTCATTCCAGCCACACCAATACTATTTCTATACTAGTTCATAAAAATTCTCCAGACCAACTGGTATAGCTTTTCCCCCCATTCTTCTTCTTTTTTTTTTCTTTTGCGGTACGCGGGCCTCTCACTGTTGTGACCTCTCCCATTGCAGAGCATAGGATCCGGACACGCAGGCTTAGCGGCCATGGCTCACGGGCCCAGCCGCTCCGCGGCATGTGGGATCTTCCCGGACCGGGGCACGAACCCATGTCCCCTGCATCGGCAGGTAGACTCTCAACCACTGTGCCACCAGGGAAGCCCCCCCCATTCTTCTTGATTGCTACATAATAGTCCATGATGTGAATGCTCGACAATTTATTGAATTATTCCCTTATTAATGGGTGTTTGATTTCAGTTTTTGTCACTACAAACAAAACTGCAGGAAGCATCCTTCTACATGTATAGTTATGCATTTGTGGTTCTAGGCAATTCCAGGAGTGGGGTTTCTGGGCATAGGATATGTGAATTTTTACTTTTAACAGATATTATCACCTCACTTTCCAAAAACTGGTAACATTTCATGAAACACAAACGATTTAATAAAGCATGATCTCCTTCATGTTATCACCAAAAATAATTATTGTATCTCTTTTCCATTTTTGTCAGCTTGATAAGGGTATAAAGTGAATTAATCTACATTTTCCTGGGTTTTAGGAAATTTGGCTATTTTTATAACTTTTTTTCCATTTGGATTTGCTTTTTAGTGAAATACCGATTCAAGTTCTTTGCCTGTTTTTGTACTGAATTTTCTTTTTCTTGTCAGTTTATAAGAGTTATTTGTATATGATAGATATTACCTCTACATTACAAATTTCCCAATCATTTGTCAACTGGATGTTTACATTATCTTTTGCCATACAAATTAAAAAAAATTTCTATATAGACAATTATTTCTCTATTTTTCTTCTTAATTTTTATTAAAGTATAGTTGACATACATTATATTAGTTTCAGGTGTACAACAGTGATTCAACATTTATATATCTTACAAATTTGTCACCATGGTAAGTTTAGTAACGCTCTGTGATCATGCCAAGTTATTGCAATATTATTGACTATATTCCCAATGTTGTACAGTATATTCCCGTGACATTTATTTTATAATTGGATGCTTGTACCTCTTAATCCCCTTTACCTATTTCACCCAACCCCCCCGTGCCCCTCCCCTCTGGCAACCACCCGTTTGTTCTCTGTATCTATGAGTCGGTTTCTGTTTTGTTTGTTCATTTGTTCTGTTTTTTAGATTCCACATATGGTATTTATTTCACTTAGCATGGTACCCTCTAGGTCCATCCATATTGTCGAAAATGGCAAGATTTCATTCTTTTTTATGGTAATATTCCATTGTATATATATATACCACATCTTCTTTATCGATTCATCTGTTGATGGACACTTAGGTTACTTTCACATCTGGCTATTGTGAATAATGCTGCAATGAACATAGGGGTGGACATATCTTTTCAAGGTAGGATTTTTGTTTTCTTCAGATAAATACTGAGGAGTGGGACTGCTGGATCATAGGGCAGTTTTATTTTTAATATTTTGAGGACCCTCTATACTATTTTTCATGGTGGATGCACCAATTTACACTCCCACCAACAGTGTGTGAGGGTTCTCTATTCTTCACGTCCTCACCAACATTTGTTTATTGTTGTCTCCTTGATAATAGCCATTTTGACACGTGTGAGGTGATATCTCATTGTGCTTTTGATTTGTACTTCCCTAATGACGAGTGATATTGAGCATCTTTTCATGTGTCTGTTGGCCATTTGTATGTTTTCCTTGGAAAAAACTCTATTCAGCTTCTCTGACCATTTTTAGATCAGATTCTTTGTTTTTTTAATATTGAGTTGTTTGAGTTCTTTATGTATTTTGGATATTAACCCCTTATCAGATATATCATTTGCAAATACCCTCTCCCATTAGGTAGGTTGCCTTTTTGTTTTGCTCATGGTTTCCTTTGCTGTGCAAAAGTTTTAAAGTTTAATTGGGTCCCATTTGTTTATTTTTGTTTTTATTTTTGTTACTCAAGGAGATGGATTCAAAAAAATATTCCTGTGATTTATGCCAAAGAATGTTCTGCCTGTGTTTTCCTCTAGAAGTTTTACAGTATCTGCTCTTACATTTACATCTTTAGTCCAATCTGAGTTTATTTTTGTGTGGTGTAAGAGAATATTCTAATATTCTAATTTCATTCTGACCAGCACCACATATTGAAGAGACTGTCTTTTCTCCATTGTATATTCTTGCCTCCTTTGTTGTAGATTAATTGACCATAGATGCCTGGGTTTATTTCTGGGCTTTGTAGACTGTTCCATTGATCTATATGTCTGTTTTTGTGTCAGTGCTACACTATTTTGATGACTATAGTTTTGTAGTATAGTCTGAAGTCTGGGAGCCTGATTCCTCCAACTCCATTTTTCTTTCTCAAGATTGCCTTGGCTATTTGGGGTCTTTCATGTTTCCATACAAATTGTAAAATTTTCTGTTCTAGTTCTGTGAAATATACCACTGGTGATTTCATAGGGATTGCATTGAATCTGAAGATTACTTTGGGCAGTATAGGCATTTTGAAAATATTGATTCTTCCAATCCAAGAACACAGTATATCTTTCCATCTGTTTGTGTCATCTTTGATTTCTTTCATCAGAGTCTTATAGTTTTTGGAGTACAGACCTTTTGCCTACTTAGGTAGGTTTATTCCTAGGTATTTTATTCTTTTTGATGTGATGGTAAATGGGATTGTTTCCTTAATTTCTCTTTCTGATCTTTCATTTTTAGTGTATAGAAATACAGCAGATTTCTGTGTATTTATACTGTATCCTGCAACTTTACTGAATTCATTGATGACCTCTAGTAGTTTTCTAGTAGCATCTTTAGGATTTTCTATGTATAGTATCATGTCATCTGCAAACAGTGTCAGTTTTACTTCTTTTCCAATTTGTATTCCTTTTATTTCTTTTTCTTCTCTGATTGTTGTGGCTAGGACTTCCAAGACTATGTTGAATAAAAGTGGTGAAAGTGGATATCCTTGTCTTATTCCTGATCTTAGAGGAAATGCTTTCAGCTTTTCACTGTTGAGTACGATGTTAGCTGTGGGTTTGTCATATATGGCCTTTATTATATTGAGGTAGGTTCCCTCTATGCTCACTTTCTGGAGAGTTTTTATCATGAATGAATGTTGAATTTTGTCAAAATTTTTTTCTTTATTTATCGAGATAGTCATATGATTTTTATTCTTTGTTTTGTTAATGTGGCATTTTATGTTGATTGATTTGCACATATTGAATCATCCCTGGAATAAATCTCACTTGGTCATGGTGTATTTAATATATTGTTGAATTTGGTTTGCTAATATTTTATTGAGGATTTTTTCATCTATGTTCATCAGTGATATTGGACTGTAATTTTCCTTTTTTTGTAGTGTCTTTATCTGGTTTTGGTATTAAGGTAATGCTGGCTTTGTAGAATGACTTTGGGAGCATTCCTTTCTCCTTTTTTTCAAATAGTTTGAGAGGGATAAGTATTAGCTCTTTAAATGTTTGGTATAATTCACCTGTGAAGTCATTTGGTCCTGGACTTTTGTTTGTTGGGAGTTTGTTGATTACTGATGCAATTTCATTACTAGTAATCAGTCTGTTCAGATTTTCTATTTCTTCCTGATTCAGTCTTCAGAGATTGCATGTTTCTAGAAATTTACCCATTTTTTTAAGTTGTCCAGTTCATTGGCACATAATTATTTGTATAATCTCTTATGATCCTTTGTGTTTCTGTGGTGTAATTTATAAGTTCTCTTTCATTTCTGATTTTATTTATTTGGATCTCTCTCTTTTATTCTTGATGAATTTACTAAAGGTTGATCAATTTTGTTTATCTATTCAAGGAACCAACTCTCAGTTTCAATGATCTTTTCTATTGGTTTTAGTCTTTATTTAGTTTATTTCCACTCTGCGCTTTATTATTTCTTTCCTTCTATTAACTTTGGACTTTGTTAGTTCTTCTTTTTCTAGTGTTTTTAGGTTTTGGGTTAGATTCTTTATTTGAGATTTTGTTGTTGTTTTCTGAGGTAGGGCTGTATTGCTATAACCTTCTGTCTTAGAAGTTCTTTTTCTATATCCCTTAGATTTTGGAACATTGCATTTCCATTTTCATTTGTCTCAAGATTTTTTTCATTTTCTATTTGTTTTCTTTTTGACCCATTGATTGTTTAGTAGCATGTTGTTTAGCTAACATGTGTTTGTGCTTTTTGTAGTTTTTTTTCTTATAGTTGATTTCTAGTCCTCTATTCTGCTGTTGATTTCCTCTAGTGTTTTTTAATTCACTTATTGTATTCCTCAGTTCTGATTGGTTCTTTTTTATATTTCCTATCTCTTTGTTGAAGTTCTCACTGAGCTCATTCTTCTCCCAAGGTGGACAAGTTTATTTATGACTATTACTTTGAACTCTTTATCTGGTAAATTGCTTATCTACATTTCACTTAGTTCTTTTATGAGGATTTTGTCTTGTTCTTTCATCTGGAAGGTATTCCTCTGTCTCCTTTTCTTAACTCTCTGTGCTTGGTTCTTTGAAGTAGGTATATCAGCTATGTGTCCTGGTCTTAAAAGAGTGGCCTTATGTAGAAGGTGTCCTTTGGAGCCCAGTGGTGCAGTCACCCATCACCTCCAGATCCAGGTGCTCCAGGGTTATGCCGTGTGGGCTGCATGTACCCTCCTATTGTGGTTGGGCCATTATTGCTGCAGGTGTGCTGGTGGGCAGGGTGTGTTCCAGATCAGCTAGCTGTGGAGGCCTGGCTGTGACTGCTGCAGATGCCCTGGTGGGCAGGATTAGTTCCTTGCCTGGCTGTCTATGAGGCCTGGCTGTGACTGCTATGGGCATACTGGTGGGCAGGGATGGCTCGACCTGGCTGGCTGGGAGGTCTGGCAGTGACTGCTGTAGGCATGCTGATGTGCGGGGCTTGCCTCCTAAAAAGGAAGATGGTTTGGAGGGGTACTGGTGCCTGCTGAGGCCACCTGCTGGGTGGGGTGGGGTTGGCCCCCTAGGGAGGGAGCTGCTTTGGGAGGGCACTGGTGCCAGCTGCTACTGTCTTTTTTTTCCTTTAAAAATGTATTCCAGCTTTAAAATCTTGGTTAAAAGTCTTCCCTTGCTCTTAATTTGACCATGTAGCTTTCTAGATATTCTTGCAATATTTTTGTCTATCTTCTTAGACAGTTTTGCCAGTTTAATTTGTTAGGCAAACTTCATTATCTCCATTGAATTAAATAGTATATTTATCATGTATTAAATTTTTATGTATCCTGGAATTATTCTCTATTCCTATGCCAGTGTCATTCAGATTTGATTAAAGTTTTGGGCTTTATGATATTTTCTGATATCTGTTTGGGTCAGTCTTCTCTCAGTGTTAATCATGTTACATTTGTATGTTAATTTTAAGATGCTTAATGGTTTTAACTCTTCTCATCCAAGAGTGATGGTGTGTTTTTAAAATATATTCAGATCTTGTTTTAAGTACTTTAGTAATATTTTATTATTTTATTCACATGGATCCTGTCTTTCTTGCTAAATATATTCCTATACATTTTAAAGGAAATGGAATATTTTTGTTTCTATTTTCATTTATTGGCACTTATTATAATAAGATTATTTTCTGAAAATATATATTTATCTTATACCCATCCATAAAATTAAAAAATAATTCTAAGAGTTTTAAAAAAATGAAATATCTTATTTTTGTCCTTGACTGATAATTTGGCCTATTATATAATTCTGCTCACCTTGGACTACCTGCAGCAGGAGTGCAAGTTCTTTGAGCACTTCATCGAGGGTGGGTGGACCATCAAGGACTTCTGCCAGCAGGAGGTGGAGGCCATGTGCAAGGAGAGCGACCACATCCACATCATCGTGCTGGCCCAGGTGCTCAGTGTCTCCATCCAGGTGGAGTATGTGGACCGTGGCAATGGTGTCACCACCAACCCCCACATCTTCCCTGAGGGCTCCGAGCCCAAGGTCTACTTTCTCTACCAGCCTGGACACTACGATATCCTCTACAAATACTCTTTGTTGCAGCATGCAGGCTTCTCATTGCGGTGGCTTCTCGTTGCGGAGCACAGGCTCTAGGTGTGTGGGCTTCAGTAGTTGTGGCACAGGCTCAGTATCTGTGGCTCGTGGGCTCTAGAGTGCAGGCTCAGTAGTGTGGCGCACGGGCTTAGATGCTCTGTGGAATGTGGGATCTTCCCAGACCAGGGCTAGAACCCATGTCCCCTGCGTTGGCAGGCAGATTCTTAACCACTGCGCCACCAGGGGAGCCTCCTCTTTTTTTTTTTTTTTTAATTTGACCTATTACAGAATTCTAGATTGGAATTACTTTTCCTTGTAACTTTGATAGTCTTTGTTCTTTTGTCTTCAAGCCCTCAATGTGGCTGATAAACCTGATTACCAGTCGGATTCTCATTTCTTCATAGGTAAATTTTATTTTTTCTCTGAGAAAACTTTTCGGGTATTTCCCTTTATCTCTAGTGTTCTGGAATTTTATAGGTTTTGATATGTCATTTATTTTGCTGGAAATGGATCATTTCAATTTAGAAATTTCTCTTTTTCTTCAGCTCTATAAATTTTCTTTTTAAAAAAGATAAAAGATAAAGATTTTTATCTTTATGATAAAAAGGCTTTGTCATGTCCTCCATCTTTTTATTGTTCATTTTGTTCTTATATTCTTGAACTCTTCTTAGTCTAACTTTAAGTCTCCTGAGTTGATTTCCTATGTCTGTATATAGTTTTTTCTTTTGTATTTTCTAGAAACATGAATCTGGGCATAGCCGCCTGACCCAAACACTTGCATAGCCACCCTGCATCCCTCATGTAACATAAGCAAGAATACATGTTTATTGTAAACCACTGAGATTTAGGGCTTGTTTGTCACATAGCAAAAGATGAATAAGATAATCTATACATTTCTGTGTCTTTTTACAATATATACTGGTAGGTTCATTACCTTTTAAATTCTTTACTATAGTTTTCTATTTTTTGAATTGCTTCTTTTTTCATAATAGTCTGTGTTTTTATTTCTGTGGATTTCTTTAGCTTCTCTGAGGACACTAATTAGATTTTTAAAGTTCATCTTTTTATGAATTATATCCATTTGTCTCGTGGTCTTCAGTTCTGACAATTTATAAATATACAAATAGAGTTGAAAGTAAAAGGATTAAAAAAGATAGAGCATGAAAACTGTAAGCATAAGAAAGTAAGCATAAGAATGTGGCCATATCAATACCAGACAAAGTAGCTTTCAACCCCAGAGTACTGTCAGAGATAAAGGAGACATTTCATCATGATAAAAAGGTCCACCCGAAGATACGATTGAGAGTTTTTTTTTTTTCCACACTCTCTGGCAAGAGATGGATACTTTGTTTTCCTAATCTGACCTCTCACTAAGGATGGTGCCCCTTCACAGCTATCACAGGTACTGCTTTGGGTTTATTTATAGGCCTAAGGTCTCTTCTCTGTGTGACCATTAGTCTTGGTTTTTCTACGTTCCCTCCATTACCACTTGCTGGCCGGAAGTGCCAACTTTTGCATTTACTTACCACTCATTTTACAGTATAGGGCTAAATTTTTTGGTCTTTCTGAAATTCCCTTGCTTTCTTTTGAGACCGTATTTGTTGTAATTCATCTAACGTCAATATAGTTTTCAGTGGGAAGGGTTTTCAGAATTTTTAGTTTAGTACACTGCCTTAAGGGAAAGTCCTATCTTGCCTTTTAAACTCCAGTTTCACGATTTACTGGTGACCTTGGACAAATTCATCTCAATGATTTTTAACTTCTTCACCTATGAAAGAGGGCAGTTGGGCTTCCCTGGTGGCGCAGTGGTTGAGAGTCCGCCTGCCGATGCAGGGGAAACGGGTTCGTGCCCCGGTCTGGGAGGATCCCACATGCCGCGGAGCGGCTGGGCCCGTGAGCCATGGCCGCTGGGCCTGTGCGTCCGGAGCCTGTGCTCCGCAACGGGAGAGGCCACAACAGTGAGAGGCCCACACACCGCAAAAAAAAAAAAAAAAGAAAGAGGGCAGTAATATCTACCTCATAGTTTTGTGTCAGACGTACTATAGTATGTATTAAAAATGTTTAGCAAAGTGTGTGACACATAACAAGTACCCTATAAGTGGTAGTTATTCTTTTTTCTCTTTTGGTTTATGTTATCAGTAAAAATGAGGGGTTCAGTAAATCTATATTGAATAAAGTGGAATCATAAAACATTCTGCTATAGGAGTTGGCAAATGACTGTTTGCAGGCTGGACACCTGTGGTTTTAATTAAAGTTTTATTGGAACCTAGTCATGCCCATTAGTGTATTGTCTAGCATTGCTATTGCATTACAGTGGCAGATCGAATAGTTGCAACAGAGACCAACGCAAGCTTAAAATACTTACAATCTGTGTTTGAAGAAGTTTGCCTGTCCTTGTAGTATTTAGGAACAATGACTTTTCAAGACTGAACTCACTGCTAAGCCTCCTAAAGACTTGTATATATCTGCATTAGATCTTCTATTATACTATCTGGCATTTACTTTTTAAACTAATTACCTTAATTACTTCTCCCTCATTCCCTCATTAGCCTCCAAGCTCTCAGTTGTCATAAACCCTCTATATCCCACCAACTCCTCAAATATTGGGTTGGCTAAAATGTTCGTTCGGATTTTTCTGTAAGATGTTATGGAAAAACCTGAACGAACTTTTTGGCCAACCCATAGAACACTTCTCAACTATCCTTTTGTATCCTCCAAGATTAACTGCTTTTTTCTTTTTTTGCTAGATCTCTTCTTTTAAATTATCATTATCTTTATATCTTTTACTTCTTCTCCTTTATTTTACTTTTTTTGCTTCAAACAAAAACAAAATTCCCCAAATAAAATAATACACGTGTCCAACCAGTTTCCTAATTGTGTCAAGTCTTTTCTAAGTTGGCTGTCATTCTTGAATCTGTTGACCTCCTTTTTATTTTTACTGCTACTGCCCTAGCTTACATATTTGTTTCTTCATGTTTGGATGTTTTTCCTAATCTGGGCTCACATTTCCATTTCATCCTTATTTCCCACTATACTCTTCATATACTTTAAGCTCTTTATTATTGAGTTTCTACAAACACTTCCTTGCCCTCCATACCTCCTTGCCTTTATTTGCATGATTGAACCTGGAGGTCTGTCAACCTTTTCATTCCTCTGTCCATCCCTGCTCATCCCTCAAGGCTTAACTCAAACTCTCTCTCTTCTTAGATTTATTTCACTAATGCTCCAAGCAGAACTTCCTTTCTGCTTTCAATAACCAGTGCTCCTCTAATACATTAGAGTGCTGACCCTATTCTTTATAAGTTTTTTAAATGTATGTCTCTATACCACTAGATTATAATGCACTTGAGGGTAAGCTTGACATCTCTCTTATCTTTGTGCCTAGTGTGGTGCCTGGCACAGAAGCATATCCAATAAAGGTTTGTTAAATAAAGGAGCAAATTTAAATACATTCTAAATAACTTCAATCAAATTGTGGATAATTGCTCAGGCATACTTTTTGGGTTTGATGACACAGAAAAACAACCACAGCCACCCACACAAACACTCCGGATGCTTGGACAGAGCTATTGCCAACCTTGGATGGCAAATTTTTATATCCATAATAATCCTGAGCAAGCAACTCTTTGAAAATTTCTTTCTTCTTTAGGGAGTGAGTAAGCCAAAGATATTAATTGTGAAAATGCAGAGAAAAGTCATAATCTGTAGAATGATGGTTTAAAAATCTCAAACTTTGGGCTTCCCTGGTGGCGCAGTAGTTGAGAGTCTGCCTGCCGATGCAGGGGACACGGGTTCGTGCCCCGGTCTGGGAAGATCCCACATGCTGCGAAGCGGCTGGGCCCGTGAGCCATGGCCGCTGAGCCTGTGCATCCGGAGCCTGTGCTCCGCAACGGGAGAGGCCACAACAGTGAGAGGCCCGCATACCGCAAAAAACAAACAAACAAACAAAAATAAATAAAAAAAATAAAAATCTCAAACTTTGGCTAAAAATAAGTAGTTTACTCAGAAACAGTTTTTTTCTACTCATCTTGAATTGTATAAAAACCTCATGATCAAAGAGTCAGCTAATCATTGTCCCCTAAAGAGTACATGGCATTTGGTTATATATCACATATCATCTTTACAAAGAACGTGTCTATAAACACCATGGGTCAATCTAATACCCATAAAAATTGATTAAAAAAAGTCTAGATCTTATAGGAAGTCTGTAGGAATGAAGGTTACACAAAAATCATTTCCTGTATCAGCTACTCAGACTGTAAAAATAACTTCACGAGCTCTCACTAGAGGGCTAGAAAACAAACAGTGGAGGCTCTGGAAGTGGTGGGCATGAGAAACAATACAGTATTTGTGCTTCTGGCTACCAGACTCTTAAGAGCTCCAGCCAGGACACCATGCCCAGGAGAGATTGTGGCTTTGGTAAGCTTCCTGGGGAAGGTGAGCCGAGTTTAGGGTGGGCTGATAGACCCCACCATGAAGCCTAGTTCTTTGGGGATGCATGGATGACCTTCTGGTTGGTTTTTGGTTTGAGCTCACTGGAACTAATCTGACCTCAGAGTGTACTACCATCAGTAACTACAATAAAGTATGATTAAGTATAAAAGTAGAGTCATTTGTAAAATGCAATGAGGATGCTAAACTCAGTTTTTCAGCTGAGGAAATCAAGGCTGAGTATCTTTCCAGGGTGATCTAGCTAATAAACATCAGGGCCAGGATTTGAACACAGTTCTGTTTTACTTACACATGTGTTTTTAATCAGTATGTGATTCCACATTTCTGAGACATCTGTCTATATATGTATGTGGTGTGTATATCACATATATAAACACGTATGTGTTTGTATACATATACACGCACACATATATATTATTTGCAATATGTGGTAAAAATTTAAGGGGCTCCACACACATGGGGAGCTCAGGAATCTTTGATCTATATTTATGGTTAAGGAGTCTGTATTATTTGACTACTGCCATGTAACAAATTACCCCAAAACTTAATGGCTTAAAACAGCAACCATTTATCATTTCATAGTTTCTTTGGGTCAGAAATTTGGGAATGGCTTAATCAGATACTTCTGGCTCAAGCTTTCTCATGAGATTGCGGTCAAGCTTTTGATTGGGGTTGTGATCTTGTTTAGAGTATGACATGGGAGGGGCTTCTGCTTCCAGCTCACTTGTGTGGTTGTTGGCAAGCTGCAGTGTTTCACCACATAGCTCTCTTCACAGGGTTGCTCCACTACATGACAGTCTGGCAAGCAATCTTAGAAAAAGCAAGTGAGAGCACCCCAAGACAATCTTTGGAAGTGGCATACTATTATTTCTGCTATAATCTATTCATTAGAAGTGAGTTATTAAGTCCAACCCTCACTCAAGGGGAGGAGAATTACTTAAAAGCATGAATAGCAGGTGGTGTGGATTATTGGGCCATCTTGTGTGCTTACCATAGGAGATGTTTCTTAGTCTTTTTTTGTTGTTTTGTTTTGTTTTCAATTCTGTTTATTTTTTCAAGTCTGTCTTGAAAGTACAACCAGTGTGATTAATTGTGCCTTAAACAAAATCAGTGTCTAAACAAATTCAATATCTAAATACATCTTCACCAATGAAATTAGGGAAAAGGGAAGGAATTTCAAAACACAGACCAGGAAACAATCACAAAATATAGGTTTAATTACTACTGTTAAACTTAAAAAAAAATTAAAAAAAAACCAACAAGAAAACAAACATAAGTACTTGAGTAAGTCTTGCTATTCTGAATAATGTAACATCTTTTCTAAATTGTATAAACCCAGTAGAAGTTTTAGAACACACAGACTCTTAGGAAAAGAAAGGCTAGTTCCTTGGGAATGACTATCCAGTTTGATACAATTACTTCAGGATAACAGAAGCGGAAACTTCCTTACAATTAGATTTTATCATCAGCCTTTTCTAAGACCATGTTCAGGCTCCTGGGCTCAGTGTTACTTTTGTTTAGGGTACTGAGGAATCACTACTGCAAGCATCAGACATAAATCAATGCAATATGGCATTGCATCTTATCATTTTAGGCAATTCTCACAGCTATTATTTGTTTCTGGTGATGGATCTGTAAGTGTAAAGCATTCCATTAGGATCAGTAAATTAAGTCATAGTTATTACAGTTGCCTTTGGCAAGAGCAGAGGCACAATAATATTTACCTATTCATTACACTTAATGAGGTGTTAAATAATATGTATCCATATGTCCAATAGATATTATTAAGGGCAAAATTTACAATAAGAAAATAAGTAACGTGGCATGGATTAGGAGACTGGGACCTAGATCTTGTCCTTGTGTGGACATATTATTTAATCTCTCTGGTTCTCAATTTCCTTATCTGTAAAATGAGGTAACTGAGCAAGAATATGAGTTGACAACTCAAAAGCCTTCAGGGATCAGGTAAATAATGTGAGAGAGTGAAGAGACCAGGTGTAAGACAGCAATGAGCAATGGGACTATGACAACTGGAGAGGGCACAGACTGTCTCCAGGAGGGATGCTTATTGCCCCAGGGAGGTATAGGCACAATGTTGCCAGATCTTTTGACTTTTCAAAAGAACTCAGAAATCAAGGTTTTTTGTAACATTTTCCTATTTTTAAAAACTCTGTATAGGCCAAACACTATTTATCTTGTGGATGGTCAGTTTGAAATCCCTGAACGAGTATATATTTAAGACCTCTCCAGTTTAAAAAATTATGTTTCTATTGTTCATTTAAAAATGTCAATTTAGGAATACTGTAATTTAGGACATATTTGTTGCATACATTGGAAAAAAAAAATCTCTCCTACAGTACCATTGTTATAGGTATGAATAAAAATATTCCATGTCTTCCTTTAGGTGTTTTGTCTTTCTAACACTTCAGTTGCTTTAGAAAGATCTACATTTCTGCTCCAAGGAATCAATAAAGAACAGTTAATGGGAAAGACACTTCTCATTTCATTTATATCTGACCCTTAGTGCTGCTGGGAAAATAGAACAGGAATTACAAAATGAGAAATTAAAATGAATCTTGATGCTATCTGATAGGAATCTTTACCACCTCAGGTCATGGACTCAGTGATAACATCTATCTAATACTTGTTAAAATTAAGTCATAAATTGTATTCATAAAGATTTTTATAAATAACCTCACACAGGGTCAATGTCAACAGAAGAAATTAAAAAAGCAATTGAGGAGTCCTGATGCATGAGCTTGTGGGCCCTAGAATCGACTGTGTGATTGTCAGGACCCAATTTTTACCTAATAAACACGCAAATGCCATCGTTAATATTGACACAGGGAAGTTAAATGGAGATATTCTCCATGATAAAATGTCATTTTGGAAGAATTAATGTGAATATCATGAATTTAAATACACTGAGTAGACATGAAATGGAAAATTCTGGGCCCTATTAGTTGTAGAAGTGATAACTGAAAGGGAGCTATTTCTAGAAGATTCTATGGAATTCTTTTTAATTGGTTAGGTGAAAGGGACTGCTATTGTGCTAATTTCAGGGAAACTATTGCTTTCACCGATTTAAGGCTTCAGAGAGAGCACACCAAACCTCAGTGAGATATTTTGCCATTTCTGCTTTTACATCAGCCAGCAAGCCCCTGACTTCTGGCCCTGCAGGGAGGTTAGTACCCAGCATAGACTAGTGATTTGTGCTCCAGGATCTGAGTTTGCTAATCATCGTCCTGAACTCTGGCTCCTGCCAAACTGACTACATAGCCCTGTTGGTTTTGAGGCCATCTAGCCAAGAGATGCTCAGCATAGACTTTGCACTGAGACGTCCTGGGTTTGCCTCCTGTTTAAATCATCTACTTGTTAACTCTGTGACCTTCGGCAAGTTGGTTAACATCTCTCTGCCTTGGTTTTCTCATCTATCAAATGGGGATAATCCTAGTACATGGGATTGAGAATTAAATTAGTTGATGCATGTGAATAGTAGAAAATTCTCATAACACACAGTATGTCTTAAATCAGTTTTAGCTATTACTGTTATTATTGTTTTTCCCTAAGTCCTTTGCCAACCTCATAGGCCTTCTCCCCTTGTTTGCTATGCCTGCTATGTCTATTGCCAGTTTCTGGTGCCAAGCTTACTTATGGTTCCTATCTGTGATTAGATGTTCTGTCTGGTCATCCTTTTCAAAGTCACCAATGGGTCTGAATTTCTTATGGATGATGGGTACCTGAATCATACTTAATAGAAAGAAGCATTCCTGGATATTTTTCCATGGAACTGGCCTACTGCAGAGCTCTGTATGTGGGCCCCAAGATTCTTATAATAGGTGTCACCACTAAAGTGGATCTTAGTATTAAACATTTTTCAGTAAGGTTCCAATCTCCTCCCTTATTTTTTTAATAAGGAAGCAACACTCACTTCTCTTTCTAGATTTAGCTCATTTATCACAATCTTTCAAAATGTTTTGAGAGCCATTGTTCCCCACATAGAAGAGGCCACTTTGTCCTTGGGGCTGCCACTGTATCCTGCACCAACTTTTTATCCTGGGAACCACACCATTTTAGTGCAACTTCTTTGTCCATGTCTGATCTCTACTTATGAGTCCTTTGAAGGTATCTCCATTACTGAAAACAGGCCTGGCATACAATAGACCCTTTAAAAAATGCTTCTTGATTAAGGATGAGGAGCAGGTTGGCTGCCAGGAAAATGGCTTTTGTTGGTGAGGACCTTTGAGGGAGGAACATCTGTTTTTTCATTCAGACAGGATCAGCCTCTGTTCAGACATTTTTTAAGGAAGACGGGTGACTTCAGCCATATGTCTGTACACAAAAAGAGTGATTCCCAAGAAGGTTACTGAACCTGGACTTGGTATAGCTACCTTTAGCAATGCTTGAGTGGGCTTATATAACTTAGTACTTTGTAAAGGCAATTAAAAGAATTGTTTTTGAGAATGGAGCCCAAATTGTGGAATGAACTTGTGCTATTATTAATATTCACTGTGAGCATAAAATCACACACACACACACACACACACACACACACAGTAATTCACAGATATATCTAATGTAGAAGAGTATTGGGGTGTGGTGTTAAACTGTCAAACTCTTTTACTATAGTATGTTGAACTCCTTAACCAGGAAGGTAGTATTTCTTCTGGCCTTATTAAAGTCTTCTCATCTTTGGAGCCCTTTGTTTTGGGTCTCTAACTCACTTGATCTCCTTCTGCATCTCATGTTGGTCCTCTGGTCTAGCATCTTCCTTGTGTCCAAGCTAATATATTTAATGTGGACAGGTCTCAGCCACTTGGTCAATAATGCTTGGATATAAATTCTTCTAGGTTTTCTGATTTGATTATATTGAGTATGGCAACCACATTTCAATGGTCATTGCTATTTCTATATCCAATAGGTATTACACAATTAAGTTAAAATAGTTAAGAAGCAGTAACTTTTTCTAAAGCCTTTAAATGACCTAGAGTGTCTTCAGCATAAATAGACCTTGTGATTTCCATTGGGAATGAAAAATATTGTTTCAATTATTTAAATACCCTTCTTTCCATGCTATTTTCTGTCTGTCACTACAAATGTCTACTGATGACATAGCTAAGGTCAAAGCCATCAGCAAAGGTGTCTGTTATAATATCCTGACTGAAGATGACGTGGTTGGACCTTTGTGAATGAAAACTAACAGAGTTTTAGTTTAAACTTGACATTTAACCAGGCAATTTTCCAGTGGTAGCTTTCACTATTTGGGTGAAGCAAGGAGGTTAAGAGAAGAAAGTGGAAAGGCAGCATGGTGCCATAGAAAGAGTGAATTTGGAATCGGGCACTCCTGGCTTCCAATTCCAGGCCTACCATTTATAAACCATGTTATATTGGGCAAGTTACTTAACCTCTGTTAGCCTTAGGATTCTTATCAAAGATGAGTGATTACTAAATATTGCCTGTCTCATAGAGTTGTAGTGAGTATTAAATGAGATTGTATGAAACCTCAATGTTGGCTTAAAAAATAAAACCCAGTCAGTTATTGAGGCCTTTAAATTAGATGATCACTTCCTGTCCTCTCTGTGAGCAAGTCTGAAGTAGTTTTGAATAAGGAGGCAAGTGGGCAAAAAGTCTAGAGACTGCAGTGACATTGAAGGGCAGAGGAGACTTTAAGACAGAGAGCGCCATGAAAGAAAGAAAAAATAATAGAGCATTGCTAGTCTGTCACAGACCTGAAGCAAGACTGTTTACCCATATTGTCTCACTCCATTTTTACAACCTTTTGAGTTATACATTCAGGCCATTGTGAAAATGAAAAAATTGGGGCTCTCTCAGAGAGAGGGGAAGGGACTTGGGGATTATGTAGTAGGGAAGTAACAAAGCTTCATTGACTGAGTAGAGATTGATCTGAAGTTCATGGTCTGGGCCATAGTTCTTCTCCAGGGAAAGAAATGAGGGGAGGGCTGTGGTGGGGTTAGGGGGTTGGTCTATACCAGCTTAATTCTCACCATTTCAAAGATAGTAGTCTATATGTAGTGATGTGATAGTATTTGTCCCCTTCTTGAGGAATCCAGAGAAAAATTCCCACAGTCTTTCCAAATGTTTTACAAAATAGATGATTTTTTAGGTGATTTAAGAGACAATATTCCATTGGTTTCTAGGTTTTTTTTTTTGTTTTTTTTTTTTCCAAAATTGGTCAAAAGGAAAATGTCAGGCTAAGATGGACTCAGGCACTTGGTCCTTTAAAATAGCTTGATGCCAGCCCCACAACTCACCAGAATGGTATTCAAATTAATGAGTCCCTACTATGGGCCAAACACTGTGCTAGGCCCTGGAAATATACATGTGAAGAAGGCAGCATGGTCTTTGCCCCCATAGAACTTTCATTCTAGGCGGGAAGACAGACACTAAATAATTACTCAGAAAGGTCTGTAATTGCAATAATGAGAAGAGCTATGGAAGAAGAGTAAAGGTCATTACGGTATTATAAGAGGATGAATAACTTTGTAGAGGTGAGGAGGGGATTGTCATCGAAATCTGTCCCAAGGCCGTGATATTTCAGCTGAGCCCTGTAAGATGAGTAGAATTTATCCAGTTAAATATAGGAGGGAACTCTCCAGGCAGAGCACATACTTGTCTGTCATCTGGCATGCTGATTCCTTATTTTTCTTGAACACCTGCTCATGCTTTGATCTTGGTACCAATCTCACTCCACTCTGGGCATATTCTATTTCAGATAGAATGTAATTGGCTTGGGCTTCGACCAGTCACTCTCCCTTGCCTTTCTCACTGGCTTTGGAATTCGTTCACAGCTTCTTCTGTATTGCCTTCTCTATGCCTCTTGGTTTTTGCTTTCTTCTGCTTGCTTTGTTCTTACACGTTAAAATCGAAGAGGAAGAGATTTTAGAAAAATACATTTTTCATTTCAGAAAATGGTAGTTGTATTGAAGAGTGGTTCCCTGAGATGCAGAGCAAATTTAAATTGCATCTCTTATTTGATACGACTGCTGGTGAACATAAGAAAATAGCATCCATTTATTAAGGAAGCCATGTGCAAATGCAGGGCATGTTTGCAAAGGCTTATTATGGTACAAGAGGCAATTGCTGCTTTGTTTATTTGGTTTGTGGCTAAGTCATTACAATGCTCCTCTTCTAAGAAAGAAAATGCACATAGACTCAGATGTCCTCTGGCAGCACAATTGCTTCCATTTTATTTAAAGAAAACCCAAAATTTAAAAACCATTGTTGTAGTGGACATTGCTTATTTTGGGCTGTCCAACATCCATTTGCCCAATATTCTTTGTAGTATTATATTAGTTAAAGTGATGATGACTGTTGTAATAAACAAATGGTAAATTTTTAGTGCCTAAGTGTTATAAAATATACTTCCTACTCATGTCATTGTCTGATGCAGATGGTCCTAATAAAGTGGCTTCTACTCCCTCATGTGGAGATCTCCACTCCTTCCATCTTCTTGGCTCTGCTCTCCTCTAAATTTTTAGAGTCCTATTTTTAGCAGACAGGTGGGAAAATATAGAGAGTATCACATGTGGAAGGTTGTTATGGGCAAAGCTTTCATACCATTAGCCACAGTTGAGCCACATGAACATATCTAGCTGCAATAGTCGGGAAATGCATTCCAGTTTCCTGTGTGGGAGGAAAAGGAACTAGCAGTTTATGCTGCAGATATCTGTCCCTTCCCCATGTTTCAGAGGTTGCTGACTCCACCTGAAAAAGATATAGCGTATATCTCAGTTCTCATGTGTTCTGCTCAGGGATGGACATATGACCTAAGCTAGTTCAGTCACACTGGCCTCCAGATTTTTGTTGTGATTGGATGGCATACTCTTTCTTGATGGAGATAAGCAAGGAATGTAGTCCTATGGCAGCCATCCTGAGATGGGATGTGAGATGGGGAAGGTGCCTTAGAAATTGAAGCCAACACCCAAAAGCACATCCAGAAATGGAGACAGAGAAACCTGTTTCTGGTCATTGTCTTAGCTGTGGATCAAGTCTTTCCTGAAGCCTTATCTAGTTTTCCAGAGGAGCCAATTAGTTCTCTACTTTTGTTTAATTCAGTTTGTGTTGTAGTTTCTGTTCTTGAAAACTTGCAGTCTTGCTGATGGTATCATAAGTGATACAATTACACAGAGACTTTGGGAATGTATACTGTTTATGTGACTTTGGGGAATTATTTAATTGGAGAAATGGGATGTTTCTTAATTTAAGACATTGTAATTACATCTGATTACACACTTGCTAGTCAGCAAAGCCTTTATAATATGCACCTATTATGCTTTTTAACCTCACCTGAAGCAGTTTACATTATAAACACTCAGTTCCCTGCTGGCCAGCTTGGACTTCCCCCTTGTTGGTAATATTGGTCATTTCAATGGTTACACTGTTTGAACTCATATCTCTAAATACATTAGATCTCAAACAGAAGCCAAGGTAGGGCAGGGATCAAACTTTCCCAGTGGTTACACATGTGTGGATGATCGCGTTCATCATTTTCATTTAACACTTCCTGAGAACTAACAATTAGTGCAGTGGTGTGTCCAAATCTGTTTATAAATTCATGGTAAAACACAGAACTTTAGAAGTTCCAATGTTATGGTAACAAAGGGAGCTTTCAGGATTTCTTTGAGGTGAAAGAGTAAACAACCAGCTAGAGGAGGCATGGGCTACTTTATTAGTTAGGATTTAGATTTAGCTTTAACAATAAAAAATGTTTTAAACAAAAGAGAATTTTATTTCTCTTTCCTAGAGAAATTTGAGCTAGTACTATGGCTCTTCTCTGAGAATTCTTCAGAGGCACAGGTTCCTTTCGTTTTGTTGCTCTTATATCACTATGATCTTGTTCATATGATCCAAGGTGTCTCACCATCACGTCTGAGTATCAGATAGGATGAAGATGGAGAGGGAAAGGGGAGGGAGTTTAGTTGGAATAGGTTAGATTGTGCTATGGTAATAATCATCTTCAAAATATTAGTGGCTTATTTTTTGCTTATGTGATTTGTTTATTATGGATCACAAGTGATTCTGCCTCATGTTACTCTCACTCAGGAACAACAGAGGATGGATCTGCACCATTTGGAGCATTACTAGGGCCTGTGGCAGGAGAAGGGCAAGCTGGATAGTCTTGCATCAACAGTTAAAAGATTTTGCCCTTCAGCTATTGGCCAGAACTGGTGACAAGGCCACACCTAACATCAAAGAGTCAGAAATTAAAATCTTACAGTAGAATGTAGGTGAACAATCTTAATGACTATTACAGACAGCATGCCCCTTCAAAGCCTGACCTGAAAGTTGCACATATCAGTTCTTCTCATATCCTATTAGTCAAGACACTGGCATATGGTTACACCTAGCTGAAAAGGAAGCTGGTAAATGTTAGTCTTCATTTCTGTTATAGTGGTTAGGATTTCTAACATTTCCTTTTGATTTTTTTCATAGAGTTTCCATCTCTCTGCTTACATTACATCTGTTCTTCTGTGTTGTCCACTTTTTCCACTAGAGGCTTAAGATATTAATCATAGTTATTTTGCCTGGTCTGATAATTCCAAAATATCTGTCATATCTGAGTCTGGTTCTGTTGCTTGCTTTGTATCTTAAGATTGTGTTCTTTTTTGCCTATAGGACATTAGCCTACCTTGTAATTTTTTGTTGAAAGCCAGACATGGTGCGTTGGGTAATAGGAACTGAGGCAAATAGGCCTTTAGTGTGAAGTTTTATGTTTATCTTACTAGGAGATGTGCTCTGTTTACCAGCTGTAGGTGTCTGAAGCTCTGGCTTTCTCTAGCATCCTTGTTTTTGTCTTCTGGGTTGTCTTTGTGTTTCCCTAGGAACTCCTTCTTCAACAGAGTCTTAGCCTTGAAGTTTCTTCAGTTGCAATTTTCTGTTATTATCCTGGAACTCTGTTGTGGTAAGGTGTGGGAGGAGGAGGGAAAGCATTCTATACTCCTATGATTCACTCTCAGTCTTTTAGTGAGAGTCACTGGACTGCGACCTTCACAAGTGCTTCTCAACTTTTAATTTTTCTTACTTTGGTGAGACAGGAAGGTTAGAGTGGGGGCTGAAGTTGGGTATTTTCTTTCTCGCACATGAGTTAGGCTCTATAAAGTAGTTTCCCTTAAGGGCAGATGAAGAAGAGAAAGCTTTGTGTGTTCTCTATTACGATTCTCTGTTTGACTATTTGTCTTTCCAGTTTCCAGGGCATTGGTTTGCCCTATGAACTCATTTCTCCAATAAACTTAAGCAGAGTTGTTGATTTTCATCTTGTTCAGATTTTCTTTTGTTGTGAGGAAGGTAGTGTGACTTCCAAGTTCTTTACATGTCCAAGCAGAAGCTGATTGTTAAAAGAGTTTTCATCATTAAAGTACTGTCAGCTGGTGAATGTGGTCTTTATGCCTGGAGGTCATGTGTCCAGTTAATAATCAGGATTCCATCACTATGTAATAAACAGGGGAGAATGGATATTGGGGGAAATGTCAGTCTCTGACACACACACGTTAATGGAACTGCAGATGAGAACACTGCAGGCTTAGGTATCCCTGAAGAAATGACAAAAGCATCCTAGAGAACATATCAGCATTTGGAATCTGTTAAGCACAAAGAATCCCAATGCTAAATTTATAACTGTGTTGGTAAAGTTGGAACTTTCTGTCCTCCATCTCCTTCTCCAGCTGTGACACTGGATAACCATTGGTGGTCTAAAATGAGGCAAGAGGAGTGGAGGTGAGGTAATACAGAAGCTAACTTTGTCCTACTTTCTAGTACACGTGGGGAAGATTTTAATTGGATGAGGGTTTGGAGTTTTAGTATTACAATGGACAAAGTCTTTTATTATCTGACTGTGTCCAGAAGACAGCTGAATTGCTGAAAGAGCTAAGAAAGCTGTGGCAGAGACTGTCAGTTGCCTGTCCCTTCTACCCTCTTTACTTTGTAAGAAACCTGGATTTTCAACGAGGCATGTTGTGTCCTACCTAAAAACTACCTTAAACAGCCTTCTGGACAATAAACTGCAAACAAAATTGTTGTGTTGTACCTATAGTAAGTCTCCTTAAGCATTCCTTTCCTTTCTTTTTCCTTTATCCCACTCCTTGGAATGTGAATCTCCGGCAGCCATTTTGGACTCTGAAGATGAGGAGGGGTGTCACCCTTTAGATTTGAGGGAACAGTGAGCTAGAAAGAACTTGACTCCCTGAGGAACATGAAGCTGCAAAACCAGCCCTGCACATTTCACTCCAAACTTATTTTATATGAGATATTTATAAATATATTTCTATTTTATTTAAGCCACTCATTTTCAGGGTTCTATTTCTCCTAATAAAACCTAATTCTAACTGATATAAAACCCACCCAATATTCTATCCATGGAGAGAAAAATGGGACCATGGGGCTGGTTTTCGGGTCTTCAATGGTTAGAAAGAATTAACTTGATTCCTGTAGAGTCTAACTCATTCAATAAACCAGTTAGAAAATAAGAAACTCACAGCTGAGCAAAGTCTCCTACCCAAACCAAGAAAGAGGAGGGTAGCTGTGTAAGTAAGCTGTGTAAGCTCGGGTCCTTCAAAGAGCAGACATCAATGTGAAATTAAATATGCAAGAATTTTATTAGGAAAAACACCTGAATGAAAGTAATGAGGGAGGCTGGGTAAGGCCGGGAGAGCCATCAGACTGGTATGCAAGTATGACCCCATGTGAAGAGAGAGAGGGAGAACTTTGGGTGGAAGCATGGCAGACTGTCATGCAGTTGAAGGAAGGTTGTGCAAAGCCATCAGGGAGACCGGGAGCCCAAGCTCACCCTTGGAGGAATACCGTATGTCCCAGAGATGGGTCTGTCTTAATATCCCTGCCACACTCAGTCTGTGGCTGGGGGCAGCCTATGCAAGGCATGGCCTCACCAAATGCTGCTGAGAATTTCAGAATTCAGCAGCTAGAGCCCTTGTCAGTTACACTCCCTAAACTGGGGGCTTTGCGAAGTGCATTCTCATGGCCACGACAGGAGCTGAGTAGGCAGCTCCAGACAATGGGTACCTAGGTGTGCCCAGTGATCTCTGTGCAAGGGGAATAGGCTCATGGCAGAATTGCAGGATCACCCTGCATCCGACAGGGTCAGGTGCACACCGGGGTTACCTGTGGGAGGCAAGGAAGAATGTCAGTAATGTCAACTCAGGGCCACCTTGAAGCAGATGCAAAGACCGTGATATTGGTAAACACATGGACTACCAGGCCCTGGGCAGGGGTCAAACTACACTCAGCATCAGCTGCAGTACAAGGCTCACTGCAGGTTCAGTTCCACATAAGACGTCAAAACCACCACCTCATTTGCCAAGATTTTGGAAGTGCATGGGAGAGTTCCACTGTCATAAAGGGGAGATGACTTGAAAAATCACCTGAGAGGCTTCCCAAAGCGTTGTGTATATAACAGTGGTAATATATATTAATTAGGAGATTCATAGATAAAATTAGTTTGATAGTTGTAACTTTACTTTTAGGATTCATGGATAGTGATACATGATATATGATGATGTAAAGTTTTTAATTTAAATTTTAATGTATTAATATTTAATTTTATTTAAATTTAAAGAAAAATATGAAATACAAGCAGATGACTTATGGATAAGGCAAAAAATTATAAGGTGAGGAGGTTATCTACTATGCTGACATAGCTGGCAGATGACAGGGCCGTGGCAAGAAGCCAGACCTTTTGACTCTTTCTAAGACATTTTGTTTTCTCTCCAAGAATGACTGGCTTTCAGAAAAGGAAAGCTGCCTATAGCATGATCTGGGTGACATGTCTTTTAAAGAGGCAGGTCCACTGTGGAGTAATATTGAAGGTTTACAGAGTGTCCTAACTGCCAGTTCTATGTGCATATTCAGGAAAATCAAATGTGAGGAGGGAAAACGTTATTCAAACAATATCCAAGTGAAAACTGAGACTGAAATTCATGAAAAGAAGTGGAAAGCACTCTCTGCGAAGTAGGAAAGAGTCTGGAGGCATCAGGACAGAGCTAAGTGGACCTGAGAAGATAGAGCAGGAGAGAACATTGGCTGGAATCCTGTCATGACTGCTTTTTGTAGGGCATCTTTAACTTGTCAGTGGCTGGGAGAGGGAGCTATATAGGGGACAGGCCACTTCTGATAGGGACGATAACATTGCAGTGAGGCTTTAAAGGTTTATTTTTTGTTTCTACTTTAAACTTTGAGAAGGTACGTAGAAAAATTTAAACTATATTTTAAGCATGATCCCTACTAGTGGGTAGGAGTTGTGTCTTCTTGAACTTGCTATGTACATAGGTGTAGAATAAATGTTTAGAAGAAATAATGGAATGTTTGATGTCATTCCTCGTCAGCAAGCAGAAATAAACACTTTGGGAACATGCCTCTTTGCCATAGAATCTCTTTCCTCCTTTTGTTTTTATGCTCTCCTGTGATGACTGCGTGAACTAGAAGGACCTGTCTTGAGAGATGCCTGGATTGAATGTCTTGGAAATCAGGAGAGAGAGCACGATTCAGAGGAGAATGAGAAGATAATGACAAGAAGGTGAACAGGTCTAGTGCTGTCAGATTTACTCTTTATTTGGGATTGTCCAATAATTTAGAACCTTGTCTTATGACTGAGTTCATGCTGCCTGTTGGTTCTCTTCCTGTAAAGGAATCTAGGGAATGAGATGTCTATGACTTGTATAATGTCTTTATGTTTTGGTTCTGCCAGAGGTTTGATAGTCACACTTGCTTTCAGGCAGCCTGTTGGGCAAATGGTGTGCAGATCCCCCCAGTTCTCAGATCCCCCCAATTCTCAGATTCCCCCCGCCACATCCCTCAATAAAAATATGCTGTCTATCTTCTCCAAGGATTCTGGCATGTACATTGTATCAACTCTATCATTGAAATAATAGAAAATTCTACTACAAAATACTGATTTATCTTTATGATAACTACTAAAAGGTATTTGGCCCATTGTAGATATTTAATAAGTATCTGTTAATTAAATGAATAAGAAAATGTGTCTTACTTCAATTGTAATAAATTGATTTTTATATGTATTTTCAATTATGACAGTTATTTATGACAATTATTTCAGTTATTCAATACCCCCTATAGTTTGTTAATTTCTTTGAAGGCAAGGGCTCGGTACAGTTAGTACAGTAAATTCAAAGAAGTAATATACTCCAAGAGTTAAGAAAGAAAGCACTAGATGAGACATCAGAAACGATGAATTTCTTGGCTCCATCAAGAATAGTTATTGTAATTAACATTTCTTGCATGTTTATGATACGCTAGGCACTTTACATATCCTATGAAAATTGTCACAGTAAAGCTCTGCACTCCTACAGCAGGGGTGCCTAGTTTTCCACCAGGATTCACTGTTGTGTTTTTTCCTTCTTTGGCACACCTCTAGACCATATTTCCAAGCCCTCTTGCTTGTGGGAGTGGGTATATGACAGTTCTCAGCCATGGAGTAGGAATACAAGTGATGTGAGTCACCTCTGGGTCGAGATGAACAGAGTTCGTGTGTTTTCTCCACACACTTTCTTCCCCATCCACTATCTGAGGCAGAGATTGGGGTCCCAAAAAAGTAGCAGAGCCATATAATGAAAGTTATCATTATTAACTCCATTTCACAGCAGAGGAAACTGAGACTAGAGAGATCAAGTAGCTTACACAGAGTAGGCAAGTGGCAAAGTTGGAATTTGAATCAGTAGTTTAACTCAGCATGTCTTCATAACCACTGAGTGTACAGCTAGTCATGTAAACTCAAACCACTGCAGCTTTCAAGTCTCAACTTCCTCAGCTATAAATGGAGGTATTAAGACTGTCTTATAGGCATGTTATTGGGATTAATGAGCTAACACATTAAAAAGCTAATAAGAAAATAGCGCAAAATAACTAAAAACCGGGACTCGTGTGTGTGTGTTTGTGTTCGCACACGCACACACATGCATGTGCGCACATGCTAGGAACTCTGTCACATCATGGCTACTTTTTAATAATGGTCCAGGGCTGAAGACTGAGAATCTTTTTATCACTCAAGGATTTCTGTTCAGTGACATTTGTTGGATAGGATTTGACCTGTTGTATGAATTATGCTCTCCATCTAAAGAAACTGTTTGGATACTAATTTGCTCTCTTGCTTCTAAGCAACCATGGATAGGGATAGGGTCAGGCAGATCCTCAAGCTGTTTCAGGGCAGCATCTGTTACTGGGTCCTAGAGGAAGGTGTGTTCATCCCTCCTGAGAAGGAAAGGCAGCCAGGTTTAGGAAAACAGTGTGGGTGGTTAGCAAGTGTGCAGCAGTGCAGGCTCTTCTGAGCTTAAGGAAAATGAAGTCAAGATCAAAGTTCAGCAATGAGATTGTTTTGATTTTTATTTTCAAAAATAAAAAACATTTTGAGGCAACATGGTGAGAGAACTAAGAGTCAGAATAGTAGGATTCGAGCCTTTAATTAACTAATCTTTGGACTTTCATGTGCTTAATAATTTCTCAAAGTTTCAGATTTTTATGTACAGAATGAGGATGACGTTGACTCTGACTACCTTCCTAGAATTGTTCTGAAGACAGAATGCAGTTGTGCCCAGGAAGGTGATCTACAAATGCTGAACAACTGTACAAATGTAAGTCCTTGTTGCTGTGTCATTTTTGTGATTTGGTTGCATTTGTAGTTTCCAGCATCTGAAAGAGAAAAAAAAAACACCTTGTTTTCAATATGGAAGAAATGATGTGTCCGTTCACCAGTGCTGCCTGATTCTTTTATCACTGCATGACTGTTTCTTTTGGCTCTCTTCATTGTTAATGGGTCTGTACCCAGGGTAGACCCATGGAGGGTACAGATGTTGCCATGTGAACTTAACTAAAAAGGTCAGGAAAGATCCATTGATTAATTAATTAATTAGCTAGCTTGTTTGTTATTTCAACAGTTATTAAGAGCCTGCTAAGTGTGTTGTGTACTGGGGATACAAAAGTGGAATGAGACAGAGTCCCGGTCTGGCTGCCAAGTTACAGAATAGCAAGAAAAACATACATCTTAATGGATATTATACAGTAATGTAGCAGATGCAATGAGAGAATTAAGAACAGGGTACAGTGGAAGAACAGAGGAGGGGTACTTAATGTATCCTGTGAGTTGGATGTGGAGGTCAGGGGAGGCTTCCTACAAAGGGTGACTTCTCCAGTCTTGAAGCGTGAACCAAAAGTACTCAGGTAAAGTGATCTGGTGAAGGTGGGAACAGAAGGCATTATGGGTAGGGGAGACTACCATGATCAAAGTTACAAAAACAAGAAATAACACAGTGTAGTGTAAGCAGTTTAATGTTCCTCTGTGTGTGTGTGCGCATGTGCATAAGGGTGAGAGAAATATGTTGAGAAAATTTTATCCTGAATGGAAACATCAAAGTATTTTAAGCAGGTGGTGGTTGAGGATGGGGTGGGGTTGTTCACATCTAAGTCAGGAGAAATACCATTATAGTAACTTCTGTGCTAGATGATGGGAATCTGAACTATGGCTATGGTAGTTGAGAATGAAGTTAAAAAAAAAAAGGAATGAAGAGATAATAACCTGGGTGGAAAATTCAGCAGCCCTGCAAGAGGGAAGAGTTTTGGTTGAATTCCAATTTGGTTTCTAGCTTGGGTTATGGGTTGACGGACGGTTTTACCACCAACTGAGACGGTGAATGCCAGAAGAAATTAAGATATAGAAGACAGCAAATTCAATATTGTACTTGTTGAGTGTGAAAGAATTTCAGGTCACCCAGGTGGGATGGTAGCAGGCATTTGGAAGCCAGATAGCGCCCAGTCAGAGGGAGCTTGTGACTTCCTGGGCATGCTTACACATTTAGGGGCAGGTCAGTAGTAACTAAGTGGGGGAATTTCATTCTTTTAGCAGACACTGCTCCTTGCTCTCTATGGCAGCTGTAATCTAAATGTCTTCTCTTGAAGGCTCTACACTTAATTCTGAGTAATAGCCCTTGGGGTCTCCTGACTAAAAAGTGATAAATCAAATGCATCCCATAGTGGCAAAGAGCTCTGGGAAGGGAGTTGGGAGTCTAGAGGTCAGTTCCTATTCTGCCTCTAGGTAAGTCAGTTCACTTCTTGAGCCTCTCCTTCCTTATCTTTTAAAGGATGGAATGGGAATTCTTGGCTTCCAAATTTCATTAAATTCTTGAGGTTCTGTGACCTATCTATATTGCTTTTCTGTTTTACAATGCTGACTTTTAATTCTGAAATTAGTAAAATATTAAGCAATAGACTCTCTTAAATAAAAAGTAAACGTGCAAAATCTTCTAAATTACTGAGTTCTTGGAAACTGGTCATAAATCTGTGCACAGTACCTCCTCTGCTACCTGGATTTCCATTAACCTAGAGCTCTATTAACAAGTTCTGCACACGCAGTGTAATCTCAGAGTGGGGCTCTAAGTTTATGCCCTTTGTATGCTGATGATTGATATTCATTGTGGTTGCCTTGAGGCAATGTGAAAATCCAAAGTCATCAAAGACAGAGGAAATTATGTCCAGCCTAGTTTCAAAGGTGAACTGTATTGCTTTCGCATGATTTGAAAGTCATTAATCTATGTGTGGTGTATATCAGGGCTCCCTGACCTTTTTGTGGGGAGAATTTTTTTAATTTCCGTGAGACAGATTCTTTGATTAACTAGAATTTCCCTTTTCCCTGAATATATTAGATAAGAGGGTTTCATATTTACTTACAAGATCCATTGCTCTATTCATCTTAATTTTATGCTCATTTGATGTTAAACACAAGTGAAGATGAATCTGATCTTTGAGGTACAGTGGAAAGACCTCTGGATTAAAAGTCAGGAGCCCCAAGTTGAAGTCCTAGCTGTGTCACTAATGAGCTGTGTGAACTTGGGCAAATCATTACATTCTCTGGGCTTCAGTTTCACCATCTATAAAATTAGAAGGTTGTAATAGGTAATCTTTAAGGTCCTTGAGGTTCTAAATTGGCATACATATCTATCTTCCAAGTGCTTCAGTTAAATGCAGCATTAATTGACTATACTATGGTATTTTTCTAGTCAAGATAACATTAGCTGTATTTTATAACTAAGGAAACGGGGATCTAGGGAGAATAAATACCTTGTTAATGGAAGAGCCAGAGTTTGAGTTCAAGTATTTGGTTTTCAAGCCCAGTGCTCTTTCCTACACACACTCCACTGTGCCTCTCATGAGAGCAGAGTGGGGTGGTACCTGTGAAAACTGGGGACTTTGAGGATGAGACACTTTGCTCTTGAGAAGATGATGTATATGTCACTGTCTTTCTCAGTTTAAGAAATGCTCTGCACTGCTTTTCCGTGGCTCCTGATTGTTGCTTTCAATCTTTCTTGGATCAAATCATGTCTCTTGGCAGCTGCGATACTGTAATATGAGGATCAGATCTGCCTGCCTGTCTCAATAGCTGTCAGTTTAATCTCTGGGTATTTTTAGGTGCCTCAGATAAAGGTAATATAAAGATAATGAAAGAATGAATTTCTTTCTGACACTTTGTACCATTTGTATAAAAGAAAGGAAATCTCCTTTAAAAATACTGTTTTTCGGGCTTCCCTGGTGGCGCAGTGGTTGAGAGTCCGCCTGCCGATGCAGGGGACACGGGTTCGTGCCCCGGTCTGGGAGGATCCCACATGCCGCGGAGCGGCTTGGCCCATGAGCCATGGCCATTGAGCCTGCGTGTCCGGAGCCTGTGCTCCGCAACGGGAGAGGCCACAACAGTGAGAGGCCCACATACCGCAAAAAAAAAAAAAAAAAAAAAAAAAAAAAAATACTGTTTTTCTCAAAATGTGTTCTCTGCATGGTGTTACAAAACCATAAAAACATTGTAGTGGCCAAATGAATTTAGGAAACCTTTCTTAATATTGTGAGAATTCTAGGAGCCTTTAAAACAATGCTCATTGTGAATTTAAAGGAGGGAGAAAGCATATGCCTTCTCCAACCATAGTTAACTACAAATTTTCCCCCAGCCTGTCTCCCCACTCCAACAGCAGAATGTTACAGGACTCATTTTCTGGAATCGTCTTTGTACAGGGAGTGGTACACACTCCCTGTGTGCCAAAAGGGAGGGTAACTGTAATTTACTAAACACCTACTGTGTGCCAAGGATTTTTATAAAAGTTATTTTATTTACTTTTTTCAACTCTCTGGGGTGGTCTTTTGTTCCCTATTTATTCGGTGAAGAGCTTGAGGCTCAGATAGGTTAAGGAACACAGTTTGTGAAAGCAGAGGCTGGATTCAAACCTACATCTAACTGTCAAGTCCTGGTTGATTATGACATTTCACTATGTATTTTAGGGTGAGATAGCGACAGTGCAAACACCTGGGCTGAGGGAGCAATGTTCTCTACTGTGGGCTCACTCTCACTGCACTCAGATCTGTGCAGAGCCAGCTAAAGGCAACTTGCAGCTTATCTCCAGTGATAGCTTTCCCATCCATTGCCCTTTCCTTCCCTCTGCAGTGGTTTCCCCAATCTTCTGAGAAAAGGGTTATTTCTGGATATATGAACAAGACAGACCTTATGGGGTTACTGTTTAGGGTTAGGCCTGATTCAGAACACTATATCTTCCAACATTTGGCTCTGCTTTTGGAATGGGAAATTTCCCAGCAGAGAGAAGAAGCCTAACTGTATGGCACATTTGACAGGAAGTTGCTATTCATCCACATCTTTGATGCATTTCCTTGACATCTTATTGATTTGGAGTGTTTTGTTTATGCTGTTCATTTTGTGACAGAGTCAGTGGGATCACCTGGAAAAAACTAGGGGCATCGGAGTATGGCAGTCCTTGGGGTGGATTTCAGCTCCAACACCTGTTTGCTGCAGGCCTTGGATGTGTTACTTTATGTTCCTTTATGTTCCCTCATCTACCTTGCAAGGTGCTTGGAGGATTCAATTAGGCAATGCATGCATGATCACTGGCACATGGTAGGAGTTCAGTGGATGGTAACAATTATCATGACTACTATTGGTGTAATATGTATACCTGAGCCCTTTCTTTGTGCCTCAGAGAAGCTGTTCCTTGCTGTCCTTGGTGAAATGGAATTCAAAAGAATATTTCTCATGATTACTCATGGTAGGGAGAGTCATCTGGTGGTCTGTAATTTATGGATCACTTCTGTCCACAAGGGGAGGGCAAGTTCTTAACCAGGTGATAGAGTGAGAGGCACTCCTGACACTGATCTTCCATGGACTGAGCATAACTGGAGTATGATGTAGGTTTAAGCTCTTTGACTAAAGGATGCATATGAGTAAGCTATAGTCAATTTCAGGAACCAGAAATTATGGCTTTACCAAGGTAATCTGTTTCTTGTACCTTATATAGTAAAGGAGGGGCATATCGGGGGGGATATTAAGAAAAGATCTCATGGTTTAGGAAATCCCATGGGGGCCATATCTCATCTTTTTAACCTTTCATCTTCTCACTGCCCCCTTCTGCACCCCCAATGTAATCTTTCCCTCACCTCTGGTGTCGCTAACACTGTCCTTGGATTCTTCCACCTTTCTGTATAAACAGATTCTCAGCTATATCTGTCTTTTCTTGTTTTGCAGATGCTGCCTGAGTAGATTTCAGCTGATTATTAAAGGGATTTTCCTTTGTGTAGTCATCTATTGCCTCCAAAGAGGTGATAGGGTAACTCTAGTCCTCTTGGTGGGAGGTTGGGAGAATGGAATGTTTTAGCTCCAATTTCACTGTTTTTCAACAAAGGTGCCTATATCTACATTTGCCCACATCACCCCCAGAGGAAAATAAAATGAACTTCTCTAGAGAGGCATTCTAAGACTCCAGCAGTCACAAAGGAAGACCAGTGAGATGTGCAAACAGAACATGTACCTGAAAAAATCTGGATGACAATATAGATAAAAAATAATGAAACACTGGATGAAATTCAAATGCAGCACACACACATGTTTCATCATGGAATAACATCATCACTACCACCAACCTCCCCCCCACCCCCCACCAAAAAAAACCCAACAGTAAAACTCCCATGATTTCCTATGTAAACAATTCTGTAGAAGAATTGAAGGAGGAGATTGTTACTGTTGAGATAAAATTTATAAGTACAAGAATTATTTCAAAGCACAAAATTAAAAAATAAAAAAACAAAACAATAGGGAAATGACAAGGGACTTAAGGATAAATCTATGAGACTTGGATAAACATTTCAGAAAAGAAGCAATGAAACACATCAACACCTGAAAGGGATCACTGAGTTTTAGGATGAGTTGATGAGAAAATAACCAATACATTAAGGCAAGAGAAGATAAGGAGAGGAACAAGGGTGCAGAATCAATCTCAGTTTCTCTTTCACTCTAAAAATTAGACTGAAGAGTATAAAAACAGATTGGGAATATGTAATATAAGTGCTAAACTAGGGGTCTTAAAAGAGAAGATACATACTGATTTACTGTAAGGAACAAATCAAATAATAATATAGAACTGAAAGCAATAATCCATTTTAACAAAACTAGTGTCCTGGGGTGGAGGAAGGGGAGGAAATAGATCTTCTTATTGGGGTGGAGCAAAGGGAGGAAATAAATTGTCTTCGTAGAGGAAATAGTTGGTATTTTGTTTTCTTATAAGAATAGAGGATTCTGTGATTATGAGAACAGGAACAAAGAAGGTGGTCACCATCAAATGCAAAATATTAGAACTTCCAAATTAACAAGGGGAAAAATAGAATAGCAATTTGATCAAATCATCAAACACAAAGGAAAATGAGGAAATAATAATGCAAAGTAAACAATCAAACTAAATTATCATGAAAAGAAGAAATCAAATCATACAGAGTATGAGCAGACTGACTTTTCCCCTTTAAAAGACAAAAATTTTCAGTTGGGTTAAAACACAAAACTGAGCTATATGCCTTAACAAAATCTATGTCTATAACTATATCTTTATCTATACTTAAAAAAGTGATAAAGAAAGATAGAAGATTAAGGTGGATCAGAGACATACAAAAGCAAAAGGAAAATGAAAACGAAAAGAAAGCAGGCATGGCAACATTATTTTATGACATAGGTGAATTCAGGGTTAAATGTAATGAAGAAAATAACAAGGGACATTATGTAAATTCAGCAGTTTATGAGGGTAATATATTTATATTCATTTGTCCACCAAATATTTCCAAAAATCAATCATTTACTTAACCATGAATTAAATCTTCAAAGTAATAGATTTTATAAGGCAAATTCAATTATCATAATTCAGTGAAAATTAAAATAAATAATAAAAAGGTGACAAAATCTTATCTTTTTGGAAATTATGAAAAACTCTACTAGGTAAACTTGGGACAAAAAGGGTTTTGAAAGAGAAATTATAAACTACAAAAATAAAACCAACTTAGTGGCAAAACCTATGGGACATAGAACTATATACAGAGAACACTTTAGAGTTTTAATACCTATATTATGTCTTCACAATTAAAGAAGAAAGAAAAATATGAATACTTATTTTAAGAAATTACTAGAACAACAAAGTAAACAAAAAGAAACTAGGAAGAAGGAATCAAGATAAAAAAATCAAATTAAATGAAATAAGAAGAAACATAGTAGAAATAATAAATCAACCCAGAGCTGATAGCTGAAAAGTCCACTAAAAATAGATAAACCCACTGTAAGTCTGATGAAGGGAAAAGAGAGACCAAACATGAGAAAGTAGATATAAACAAAGATGCAAGAGAGATAAGAACAATCATGGAGATTACTACACATAACCTCTAGTGGGCACTGTGGTGTGCTGCCCTGGTACCTCCTTCAGGACTAGAAGACTCATTTTCTCATTGTGGGGAGTGTTGGTGGCTAATGGCTCACAGTTGTGTCTCTTTGCAGGAATTGTTTTTGGCCAAGGGAGCTGTCTTGCCCAAGTTCCCATCCAGTGTAAATGGTCCAATATGTATTGGGGACAGCTTACATCTCAAAACTGGTTGATACAGAAACATGAAATCCCTACCTTCTTGTCTTAGAATGGTCCAATATGTATTGGGGACAGCTCTGAAGGACCTTAGCTCCTAGTGGGATAGCCACTGTCACTGTTGCTCACAGTTCAACTGCTTCATCTGCTCAATCACACCTCCCATACTTTCTTACAGGTGCTTTTGCTGAGAGCACTTCCCAATAAACCCCCTTTACACAAATCTCCATTTCAAAGTCTGTTTCAAGGAAACCTGATTTAAGGTATAGTCCTATGACAATTAAATGAAAATCTAGAGAACATGGACAGTTTCCTATGAAAAAATAAATTACAGGAATAGAGATGCAGATGTAGAGACTGAACATGTGGACACGGAGCGGGGAATGGGGTGTGGGATGAACTGGGAGATTGGGATTGACATATATACACTACCATGTGTAAAACAGATAGCTAGTGGAAACCTGCTGCATAGCACAGGGAGCTCAGCTCAGTGCTCTGTGGTGACCTAGATGGGTGAGGGGGTGGTGGAGTGGGAGGGAAG
Organism: Hyperoodon ampullatus; assembly: GCF_949752795.1. Classification (NCBI taxonomy): domain Eukaryota; kingdom Metazoa; phylum Chordata; class Mammalia; order Artiodactyla; family Ziphiidae; genus Hyperoodon; species Hyperoodon ampullatus. The sequence goes on from NC_136914.1 coordinate 170,582,235, forward strand.
TCCAAGAAGGAAGGGATATCTGTATACATATAGCTGATTCACTTTGTTGTACAGCAGAAACTAACACAACATTGTAAAGTACCTATACCCCAATTAAAAATAAATAAGTAAATTACTGGAAAGGGATGCTTATTTTCACCATTCTCATTCTCATCAGTAAATAAACTTTACTGATGAGTAATTTACATTAAAAACTCTACCCATTTTAAGTCTACAGATGGATGAGTTTTGACAAACATATACATTTCTGTAACCGTCACCAAAATCAAAATATAGGGTATTTCCATCACCCCAAAATGTTCCCTTGTGTTCCCTCCAGCCACAAATAACCACTAATCTGCTCTCTATCATTATAGTTTTCTAGAGTATGTATGGTATGTACTCTTTAGTGTTGCACTTTGGTTGCTTAGCACAGTATTTTTGAGATTTGTCCGTATTTCTCACAGGGCTTCCTTACTCTCTTTCCTTTCTCTCAAGGATCATAGTCCTTTACTGCTTATTGAAGGACTGCTTATTACTGAAAACAGTTGTTTCATGTATTTTGTCTAGTTTTGTAATTCTTTAAAGCATGATGATGACTCTTGTGTCTGTACTATTCATGGGTAGAAGTGGGAAGCCCTTGCCATTCTTATTAAATATTTTCTTAAATGTTATAGAGAATTCACTATGAAAACAAAAAGGAATTAGTGGTTTAAATATAGGTAAAAAGGAGATAAAGCTGATTCCACTTGCTGATGTTTAGCTTGTTTATCTGAAAAACTTTAGGGACCTTCTAACAATATTATACATAACAAGAGAATATGGGAATTTGCCTGAATATAGGATAGAAACGTAACTGGTTTTCATTGGCCTAGTAATAAGCAACTAGACAAGGAATTTTTAGTAGCCATAAAGATCTATTAAAAATTTAAGAATAAATTTTATAAGCAAGACCAGGATTTATATGAAAAAAACCCAAATTCTTATTGGTAGATTTTAAAAAAAATAGCTAAGCACTTACTTTCATCACTACTCTGAGTACTTTACATCTATTAACTCATTTAACCTTCCCAGAAACCCTGGAAGGTGTTATTATTATTCTCATTTCATGTATGAGATAACTGAGATATAGAGAGATTAAGTAACTTGCCCAAGTTCATACAGCTTGCAATGGCTAGAGCAGATATTTGAAATCAGGGCTGAACAAATGGAAAGAAATACCCAGTTCTTCCATGAGGTTACTTCAACAAAAATATATTTTTAAAATGTGAATATGATTGTGCCACTTTCCTACTTCAAACTCTTTATTTACTGCTGCTCTTAGGATGAAGTTAAACCCTTAAGCATTTCTAAACCTCCAAAATATTTCTTCTATCCATCACTACTATTACTGTGCTAGTTCATATCCTCATCATCCACTTATTCATTCACTCAACAAATAGATGATCTTGGTAGCAGAGGGCAGATTTGAGGAGGCCAGGAGAGACAGGAATGAGCCCAGTTATGAGATTGTCACAGAATAGGCAGAAAATGGTGAGAAAACTAGGAGTAGATAGGACAAGGTATATTTGAAATATATTTTAAAACAAAAAAATGGCGGCACTTAAAGGCTAATTGGGTGTGAATATTGAGGGAGTTGGTCCACTCCAGCATGGCTTTCAGGATTCTGACTTAGATGACAGATAAATACTTTCAAAGTCTTTGCCTTATTGTTGGATTAAATTATTGAGTCCTACTCTAGTGTCCTTTAGCCAGACTGGCATTAATCTATTAATAAACGTTTTTTGGTTTAACATAAAAACTAGATTTTACTCCATCAAAAGGTACAGTCATCCTTCAGAGCTTATACTTTGAAAGTCTAAGCTGTAGAAGAATATAGCAGTTGAGAAATGTGTAAGTGTGAGGGATTGGTTTGATGTAATGGTTAGAATCTGGAATAGAATTGCCTGGACCTCAGTCAAATCTCAGTTACCACTTACCAACCATACTTAACCTCTCTGTAAATCAGCTTCTCCATCAGCAAAGTGAGGATAAAGGCTATGGGGTTTTGTATAGATTTAATGAGGTAATAGATGTAAAGCTCTTAGCAAAATATCTGGCACATAGTTTAAAATTCCCCCAAATGACGGGACCTTTAAGATAGTGGAGGAGTAAGACGTGGAGATCACCTTCCTCCCCACAAATACATCAAAAATACATCTACGGCTTCCCTGGTGGCGCAGTGGTTGAGAGTCTGCCTGCTGATGCAGGGGGCACGGGTTCGTGCCCCGGTCCGGGAAGATCCCACATGCCGCGGAGCGGCTGGGCCCGTGAGCTATGGCCACTGAGCCTGCACGTCCGGAGCCTGTGCTCCGCAACGGGAGAGGCCACAACAGTGAGAGGCCCACGCACCGCAAAAAAACCCCCAAAAACCAAAAAAACAAAAAACATCTACATGTGGAATAACTCCTACAGAACATCTACTGAATGCTGGCAGAAGACCTCAGAATTCCCGAAAGGCAAGAAAATACCCACGTACCTGAGTAGGGCAAAAGAAAACAGAAAAAACAGAGACAAAAGAATAGGGATGGGACATACACCTCTGGGAGGGAGCTGTGAAGGAGGAAACGTTTCCACAAACTAGGAAGACCCTTCACTGGGGGAGATGGGGGGTGGGCGGGAGCCATGGAGGAGAGCACAGCAACAGGGGTGCAGAGGGCAAAGTGGAGAGATTCCTGCACAGAGGATCGGTGCTAACCAGCACTCACCAGCCTGAGATGCGTGTCTGCTCACCCATCAGGGTGGGTGGGGGCTGGGAGCTGAGGCTCGGGCTTTGGAGGTCAGACCCCAGGGAGAGGACTGGGGTTGGCTGTGTGAGGACAGCCTGAAGGGGGCTAGTGCGCCACAGCTAGCTGGGAGGGAGTGCGGGAAAAAGTCTGGACCTGCCTAAGAGGCAAGAGACCATTGTTTCAGGGTGTGCGAGGAGAGGGGATTCCTTCCCTGTCTGCCCACAGAAGGCAGAGCACCGCCTAAATGAGCTCCACAGATGGGTGTGAGCCGTGGCTATCAGCTCGAACCCCAGAGACTGGCATGAAACACTAATGCTGCTGCGGCAGCCACCAAGAATCCTGTATGCAAGCACAGGTCGCTATTTATACCCCCCAGGAGCCTGTGCAGCATGCCACTGCCAGGGTCCCATGATCCAGGGACATGGTGTGCCTCAGGCTGTTGCAGTGTCATGCTGGGCTCTGCTGACGCAGGCTCGCTCCACATTCCAATTATAGCTATCATACCTCTCCCTCCCCCTGACCTGAATGAGCCAGAGCCCCCTAATCAGACGCTGCTTAAACCCCATCCTGTCTGGGTGGGAACAGATGCCTGAGGGCGACCTACACACAGAGGTGGGACCAAAACCAAAGCTGAAGCCCAGGAGTTGTGCAAACAAAGAATAGAAAGGGAAATTTTTCTGTGCAGCCTCAGGAGCAGCAGATTAATTCCCCACAATCAGCTTGATGTACCCTGCATCTGTGGAATACCCGAATAGACAATAAATCAGCCGAAAACTGAGGTGGTGGACTTTAGGAGCAACTGAAGATTTGGGATTTGCTGTCTGCGACCAATTTGTTTCTGATTTTTATGTTTTTCTTAGTATAGTTTTTAGAGCTTGTTATCATTGGTGGATTTGTTTGGTTGCTCTTTTCTTTTTCTTTCTTAATTACTATTTATTGATTTTAATAATTTTTTAAATTTATTATTTTATTTAATTTTTTTATTTCTTTCTTTTTTTCTCCCTTTTCTTCTGAGCCATGTGGCTGACAGGGTCTTGGTGCTCTGGCCTGGAGTCAGGCCAGAGCCCCTGAGTTGGGAGAGCTGAGTTCAGGACATTGGACCACCAGAGACTTCCTGGCCTCACGTAATATCAGTTGGTGAGAGCTCTCCCAGAGATCTCTGTCTCAATGCTAAGACCCAGCTCCACCCGCCAGTCAGAAAGTTCCAGTGCTGGATGCCCCATGCCAAACAACTAGCAAGACAGGAACACAACCCCACCCATCAGCAGAAAGGCTGCCTAAAATCATACTAAGTTAATAGACATCCCAAAACATAACACCGGAAGTGGTCCTGCCCACCACAAAGAAAAGATCCAGCCCCAGCAACCAGAACACAGACACCAGTCCCCTCTACCAGGAAGCCAACAAAAGCCACTGAACCAACCTCACCCACGGGGGGCAGACACTTAAGACAATGGGAACTACAAACCTGCAGCCTGCAAAAAGGAGCCCCCAAACACAATAAGTTAAACAAAATGAGAAGACAGAGAAACATACAGCAGATGAAGGAGCAAGGTAAAAACCCACCAGACCAAACAAACGAAGAAGAATTAGGCAGCCTACCTGAAAAAGAATTCAGAGTAATGATAATAAAGGTGATCCAAAATCTTGGGAATAGAATGGAGAAAATACAAGAAACATTTAACAAAGACCTAGAAGAACTGAAGAGCAAACAAACAATAATGAACAATGCAATAAATGAAATTGAAAATTCTCTAGAAGGAATCAATAGCAGAATAAGTGAGGCAGAAGAATGGATAAGTGACCTGGAAGATAAAATAGTGGAAATAACTACCACAGAGCAGACTAAAGAAAAAAGAATGAAAAGAATTGAGGACAGTCTCAGAGATCTCTGGGACAACATTAAATGCACCAACGTTTGAATGATAGGGGTCTCAGAAGAAGAAGGGAAAAAGAAAGGGTCTGAGAAAATATTTGAAGAGATTATAGTTGAAAACTTCCCTACACATGGGAAAGGAAATAGTCAATCAAGTCCAGGAAGTGCAGAGAGTCCCAAACAAGATAAATCCAAGGAGAAACACACCAAGACACATATTAATCAAAGTATTAAAAATTAAACACAAAGAAAAAATACTAAAAGCAGCAAGGAAAAGCAACAAATAACATATAAGGGAATCCCCATAAGGTTAACAACTGATCTTTCAGCAGAAATTCTGCAAGCCAGAAGAGAGTGGCAGGACATATTTCAAGTGATGAAAGGGAAAAACTACAACCAAGATTACTCTACCCAGCAAGGATCTCATTCAGATTCAATGGAGAAATTAAAACCTTTACAGACAAGCAAAAGCTAAGAGAATTCAGCACCACCACACCAGTTTTACAACAAATGCTAAAGGAATATCTCTAGGCAGGAAACACAAGAGAAGGAAAAGACCTACAAAAACAAACCCGAAACAATTAGGAAAATGGTAATAAGAACATACATGTCGCTAACCTCCTTAAATGTAAATGGATTAAATGCTCCAAACCAAAGACAAAGACTGGCTGAATGTATACAAAAACAAAACCCGTATATATGCTGTCTACAAGAGACCCACTTCAGACCTAAGGTTACATACAGACTGAAAGTGAGGGGATGGAAAAAGACATTCCATGCAAATGGAAATCAAAAGAAAGCTGCAGTAGCAATTCCCATATCAGACAAAATAGACTTTAAAATAAAGACTATGACAAGAGACAAAGAAGGACACTACATAATGATCAAAGGATCAAACCAAGAAGAAGATATAACAATTGTAAATATTTATGCACCCAACATAGGAGCACCTCAATACATAAGGCAAATGCTAACAGCCATAAAAGGGGAAATAGACAGTAACACAATAATAGTAGAGGACTTTAACACCCCACTTTCACCAAAGGACAGATCATCCAAAATGAAAATAAATAAGGAAACACAAGCTTTAAATGACACATTAAACAAGATGGACTTAATTGATATTTATAGGACATTCCATCCAAAAACAACAGAATACACTTTCTCCTCAAGTGCACTGGAACATTCTCCAGGATAGATCATATCTTGGTTCACAAATCAAGCCTCAATAAATTTAAGAAAACTGAAATCATATCAAATATCTTTTCCAACTACAACTCTATGAGACTCCATATCATTTATAGGGAAAAATCTGTAAAAAATACAAACACATGGAGGCTAAACAATTTGTTACTAAATAACCAAGAGATCACTGAAGAAATCAAAGAGGAAATCAGAAAATATCTAGAAACAAATAACAATGAAAATACGATGAACCAAAACCTGTGGGATGCAGCAAAAGCAGTTCTAAGAGGGGAGTTTATAGCAATACAATCCTACCTCAAGAAACAAGAAAAATCTCAAATAAACAACCTAACCTTACACCCAAAGTAATTAGAGAAAGAAGAACCAAAAACCCCAAAGTTAGCAGAAGGAAAGAAATCATAAAGATCATATCAGAAATATATGAAAAAGAAATGCAGGAAATGATAGCAAAGGTCAATAACACTAAAAGCTGGTTCTTTGAGAAGGTAAACAAAATAGATAAACCATTAGCCAGACTCATCAAGATAAAAGGGGAGAAGACTCAAATCAATAGAATTAGAAAGGAAAAAGGAGAAGTAACAACTGACTGCAGAAATACAAAGGATCATGAGAGATTACTACAAGCAACTACGTGCCATTAAAATGGAAAACCTGGAAGAAATGGACAAATTCTTAGAAAAGCACAACCTTCCAAGACTGAACCAGGAAGAAATAGAAAATATAAACAGACGAGTCACAAGTACTGAAATTGAAACTGTGATTAAACATCTTCCAACAAACAAAAGCTCAGGACCAGATGCCTTCACAGGCGAATTTTATCAAACATTTAGAGAAGAGCTAACACCTATCTTTCTCAAACTCATCCAAAATATAGCAGAGGGAGGAACACTCCCAAACTCATTCTACAAGGCCATAATCACCCTGATACCAAAACCAGACAAAGATGTCACAAAAAAAGAAAACTACAGGCCCATATCACTGATGAACATAGATGCAAAAATCCTCAACAAAATACTATCAAACAGAATCCAATAGCATATTAAAAGGATCATACACCATGATCAAATGAGGTTTATCCCAAGAATGCGAAGATTCTTCAATATACATAAATCAATCAATGTGATACACCATATTAACAAATTGAATGCTAAAAACTGTATGATAATCTCAATAGATGCAGAAAGAGGCTTCAACAAAATTCAACACCCATTTATGACAAAAAAACTCTCCAAAAAGTAGGCATAGAGGGAACCTACCTCAACATAACAAAGCCCATATATGACAAAGCCACAGCCAGCATCGTTCTCAGTGGTTAAAAGTGAAACCATTTTGTGTAAGATCAGGAACAAGAAAAGGGTGCCCACTCTCACCACTATTATTCAACATAGTTTTGGAAGTTTTAGCCATGGCAATCAGAGACAAAAAAGAAATAAAAGGAATCCAAATCAGAAAAGAATAAGTAAAGCTGTCTCTGTTTGCAGATGACATGATACTATACATAGAGAATCCTAAAGATGCTACCAGAAAACTACTGGAGCTAATCAATGAATTTGGTAAAATAGCAGGATACAAAATTAATGCACAGAAATCTCTTGCATTCCTATACACTAATGATGAAAAATCTGAAATAGAAATTAAGAAATACTCCCATTTATCACTGAAACAATAAGAATAAAATACCTAGGAATAAACCTACCTTAGGAGACAACAGACTTGTATGCAGAAAACTACAGACACTGATGAAAGAATTTAAAGGTGATACAAACAGATAGAGAGATATACTATGTTTCTGGATTGGAAGAATCAACATTGCAAAAATGACTATACTACCCAAAGCAATCTACAGATTCAGTGCAATCCCTATCAAACTACCAATGGCATTTTTCACAGAACTAGAACAAAAAATTTCACAATTTGTATGGAAACACAAAAGACCCCGAATAGCCAAAGCAATCTTGAGAAAGAAAAACGGAACTGGAGGAATCAGCCTTCTGGACTTCAGACTATACTACAAAGCTACAGTAATCAAGACAGTATGGTACTGGCACAAAAACAGAAATATAGATCAATGGAACAGGATAGAAAGCCCAGAGATAAACCCACACACATATAGTCACCTTATTTTTGATAAAGGAGACAAGAATATATAATGTAGAACAGACAGCCTCTTCAATAAGTGGTGCTGGGAATACTGGACAGCTACACTTAAAAGAAGGGAATTAGAATGCTCCCTAACACCATACACAAAAATAAACTCAAAATGGATTAAAGACCTAAATGTAAGGCCAGACACTATAAAACTCTTAGAGGAAAACATAAGCAGAACACTCTATTACATAAATCACAGCAAGGTCCGTTTGACCCACTTCCTAGAGAAATGGAAATAAAAACAAAAACAAACAAAGGGGACATAATGAAACTTAAAAGCTTTTGCATAGTAAAGCAAAACATAAACAAGATGAAAAGACAGCTCTCAGAATGGGAAAAAAGTATTTGCAGACGAAGCAACTGACAAAAGATTATGCAGCTCAATATCAAAAAAACAACCCAATCCAAAAACGGGCAGAAAACCTAAATAGACATTTCTCCAAAGAAGATATACAGATTGCCAACAAACACATGAAAGGATGCTCAACATCACTAATCATTAAAGAAATGCAAATCAAAACTACAATGAGGTATCACCTCACAGCAGTCAGAATGGCCATCATCAAAAAATCTACAAACAGGGCTTCCCTGGTGGCACAGTGGTTGAGAGTCTGCCTGCTAATGCAGGGGACACGGGTTCAAGCCCTGGTCTGGGAGGATCCCACATGCCATGGAGCAGCTGGGCCCGTGAGCCACAACTACTGAGCCTGCGTGTCTGGAGCCTGTGCTCCGCAACAAGCGAGGCCCGCGCACCGCGATGAAGAGTGGCCCCCGCTTGCCACAACTAGAGAAAGCCCTCACACAGAAATGAAGACCCAACACAGCAAAAATAAATAAATTAATTAATAAACTCCTACCCCCAACATCTTCTTAAAAAAAAAAATCTACAAACAATAAATGCTGGAAAGGGTGTGGAGAAAAGGGAACCCTCTTGCACTGATGGTGGGAATGTAAATTGGTACAGCGACTATGGAGAACAATATGGAGGTTCCTTAAAAAAATAAAAATAGAACTACCATATGACCCAGCAATCCCACTACTGGGCATATACCCTGAGAAAACCATAATTCAAAAAGAGTCGTTTACCACAATGCTCATTGCAGCTCTATTTACAATAGCCAGGACATGGAAGCAGCCTAAGAGACCATTGACAGATGAATGGATAAAGAAGATGTGGCACATATATACAATGGAATATTAGCCATGAAAAGAAATGAAATTGAGTTATTTGTAGTGAGGTGGATGTACCTAGAGTCTGTCATACAGTGTGAAGTAAGTCAGAAAGAGAAAAACAAATACTGTATGTAACACATATATAAGGAATCTAAAAGAAAAAAAAACGGTTCTCATGAACCTATTAGCAGGACAGGAATAAAGGCACAGAGGTAGAGAATGGACTTGAGGACATGAGGAGGGGGAAGCGTAAGCTGAGATGAAGTGAGACAGTACCTTTGATGTATATACACTACCGAATGTAAAATAGATAGCTAGTGGGAAGCAGCTGCATTGCATGGGGAGAACAGTTCGGTGCTTTGTGACCATCTAGCAGGGTGTGATAGGGAGGGTAGGAGGGAGGTGCAAGAGGGAAGGGTTATGATGATATATGTATACATATAGCTGATTCACTTTGTTATACAGCAGAAAGTAACACAAGAGTTTAAGGCAATTATTCTCCAATAAAGATGTTAAAAAAATTCCCCAAAGTGCTAGCTATTATTATTTATAATTTATAAAAGTCTTTATTTTAATTACCTAAAATAAAGCAGTAAATCCAGACAACCATATAAAGAGAATGTCAATGTAATTTTGTGTTTGTCAAGTTGATAAACATGAATACTGTACAGTTGATTCCTATGAGTTATTTTTTAGTTGCCAGGGAACTTTTTAAAAATGGTTTTACTACTTTATTTTATTTTAATTAATTTATTGAAAAAAAATTTTATTGTATTTATTTATTTTTGGCTGCGTTTGGTCTTCGTTGCTGCTCACAGGCTGTGTCTAGCTGCGGTGAGCCGGGGCTACTCTTCGTTGCGGTGCGGGGACTTCTCATTGCGGTGGCTTCTCTTGTTGTGGAGCACAGCCTCTAAGCACGCGGGCCTCAGTAGTTGTGCCACGTGGGCTCAGCAGCTGTGGCTAGCAGGCTCTAGAGTGCAGGCTCAGTAGTTGTGGCACATGGGCCCAGCTGCTCTGCAGCATGTGGGATCCTCCCAGACCAGGGCTCGAACCCGTGTCCCCTGCATTGGCAGGCAGATTCTTAACCACTGAGCTACCAGGGAAGTCCCACCAGAGAAATTTTATTGTGGTAAAATATACGTAACATGAAATTTGCCATTTTTAAGTGTACAGTTTAGTGGCGTTAAGTACATTCATGTTGTTATGCAGCTATTACCATTATCTATCTCCAGAACTTTTTCATCATTCCCAGCTACCAGAGAATTTTAACCATTGCCCTTCTCCAGAGTTTAAGAGAAAGTTGTGTATACTTTTTGCTTTTTTGGAGATACTGCAAGTATTAAGAGTAAACATGTTCTAAGTTTGTTCTCCCTTCTACATGTTTGATGCCTTTATGATTTTATGGTTGAAAGGTATTGACTCTCTCCCTTCCCCTGAGTATTGTTGCGTATAAAAGCCCAGAACTTCTGTAGCATCTCACCTCCAGCCTGAGGATGGGGCTGACACGTGGATGTAAGCTCCTCTGAAGCCAACTTTCAATTGAGCCAGTGCATTTCCATAGTTGAAGCTAGTCTGAGTTGAATTCTCTTTTATTTGCTGTGGAAGTCATCTCAGCTAAAACACTACTCCAAGGGTTAAGTTTTTAAAAATTATGTCACTTGATGGAATACACTTTAGGTATCTGAAAATTCACTTATGACAATTTACATGCTATTTTTCTATGTTTTTTCCCCTTATGACTTTTGAATTATCCTAAATCAAGATTAATAATATAGTGACTTGGTCCTCTCTGCATCAGTTTGGGGAAGCCATCTCTTTTCCTCCTTCATATGGTTCTCAGACCAGGAGTAAGAGAATGAGTTAGTTAACCTCCTATCTAGAGCATTCTAACATGAGCTGTGGCTTGTCTTTCTCCCTTAGAATTGGAGGATAGATCTTCTGAATTTTTGATGACTGCTTTTCAGGAGTATTTAATTGTGCTGCATATGACTTCTCATAATAGGCTTCTCATGGCTTAGCCTTGTGAATCTTCTTCCTACTTTTTCCCCAGTAGTGGTGTGTCTGCCCCTCCCACCTCACAACTCCTCATCATCCCAGAGGAAATGAGCTACTGGGACCATGTTGTATAGTCCTGGACTAATCCTTAATAGAGGGCATGAATGTGAACCTTAGGGATCAATTCAGAAAATTCTCAATTGTTATCCTTTAAAATATTTTTTCTCTCCCATTATCTCTATTTTTTCTTTCTGAAAGTCCAGTTAGGTGCTTTTAGACTTCATCATTTTATTCTCAATATCTTTTTATTTTTCTTCATATTTTCTATCATCTATCTTGGTGCTGTATTCTTGTAACCCCTCTTCAACTTTCAGTTCACTAGTTCTGTCTTCTTATATATCCAAACTGTTGTTTATCGTGTCCACTGAATTCCTATTTTACACTTTAAAAAAGTTGAAGTGTAGTTGATTTACAATGTTGTGTTAGTTTCAGGGGTATAGCAAAGTGATTCAGTTATACATACATATATATCTATTTTTTCAGATTCTTTTCCCTTATAAGTTATTACAAAATATTGAGTACAGTTCCCTGTGCTATACAGTAGGTCCTTGTTGGTTATCTATTTTATATATAGTAGTGTGTGTATGTTAATCCCAAACTCCTAATTTATCCCTTCCCCTGCTTTTCTCTTTGGCAACCATAAGTTTGTTTTCTATGCCTGTGGGTCTATTTCAGTTTTGTATATAAGTTCATTTGTATCATTTTTTTTTAAGATTCCACATATGTGATATCATGTGGTATTTGTTTTTCTCTGTCTGGCTTCATTTAGTATGATAATCTCTTGGTCTATCCATGGTGCTGCAAATGGCATTATTTCATTCTTTTTTATGGCTGAGTAGTATTCCGCTGTATATATGTACCACATCTTCTTTATCCATTCATCTATCTTGGACACTTAAGTTGCTTCCATGTCTTGGCTATTGTAAATAGTGCTGCAGTGAACATTGGGGTGCATGTATCTTTTCAAATTATGGTTATTTTTAGTGACCATATTTTTCATTTCTAGCAGTTTTACTTTTCTGTCTTTTTCAGCTCAGCCTGATATCTTTAAATAATATTCTGATCCTTTTTTGTACTTTTGCTACTCTATTTTATTACTTTAAATATTTATTTTATATTTTGGTTTTATATCTCCAATATCTTTGACTTTGCAGGTCTGATTCTGCCATCTGTTGCTTCTGCTGACTATTCACACTCACAATGGCTTGTTTCCTCATGGTTTGCCACTTCTAATTAAGTTCATATTCCTTGGAAGTTTGTCAGTAGGTTTTATTTGAATCTTGGATTTAGAGTATGTTCTCAAGAGAAGATTTAGGTCTGTTCCTGCCTGACAGCTGGTGAGGCAAAACCCGGGAAATACTTATTTGGTTTGAGCTTTTGCTTTTTTTAGGTCACGCGAGAGTGTGAATTCTGGCCCAGGAGCCTATGAGTGCGGGTTTTTGGTTCATTATAAAATACATTTTTATATTATTCAGTGATTTTGAGGGTCCTATCCTGGGAGTTATCTTTTGGACATCAAATTCTCCACGATGCCTAAAATGGGAGTGCTCATTTTAATATGGCATGCTCTTCCCCCAAGTTATCCCCCTTCAAATATATTCTACCTAGAGTTTCCTGGAGAGTCTGGTTCATGAGTGATCCACAGCAAGGGCCTCGAGTTAATATTGGCCAAATGGCTTAATTCCTACTTTGCTATTTCTATGACTTGTGACCACTCAGAGATCACTTCTGTGCTTGGTGACTATTGCTGATATCCCAGCTGTATTCCTGTGGACAAAGGACTGCAACTATCCTTTTTTTTAAAAAAAGTACAAGTTCTGGCCAATTTTATTAAAGAAAAATTTTGCAAGATTTACTTTTTACTATTCTGTTCTGACATGCTTCTAATGATATCAGAATCACCTAGATCAGTGATACCCAGTGTGCATACTCTGTAGTTTTTTCCCACACCCTGTGCCCCATTTAATATTCCACTGTAGTGATGGACACCAGTTTTGGCTAACATGGCCTAGTACTCTGTTTCAGATTTCCTGAAGGTGGGGCAGTTGTTGGTGAGGATGACCAGTTTCACTTTGCCTTGTCTGATCATTCCCTTAGCTACTCCTTCTGCAGCATATACAGACTCTATCCATTTCCCCACCACTAGGCCTGGAGATACTAGAAATAGAACCCAAGTTATGCCACCATTAGAAGTAGCACCCACAGACCCAATCCTATCCTTAGAATTCTTTACCAGGTAGGCTTTCTACCTAATCTAGACCTGTAGTCATGTGCTAGTGGCCCTTTCATCCTCTTCCACTGGGAGTACCTCATCTCTTCAGTCCTCAGAATTCAATCCAAAATGAGCAACAGTAGTCTCACCTTTATAAGCCCTTTACCCTCACATTTTATATCTACCTAATGCCAGCCCCATTGCTGCTCTAGGATTTATCTCTTCAAAGGATAATTGATATGGAAATATCCATTCTGGTCAGGGTTAATCCCCTCCCCTCTTTTAGGAGTATAATCTGGCCACATCAGTCCCCAAGACAGTGAGAACGTCATTACATTTTCTAAAGCCAGGCATTCTATGTTAAAGAGCTCTCCCGTATCCCCATGTGTGATACACAAATAGTTGGGCCCAGGCTGTGCTGGGCCAAGCACAGTCCAGCCCCTTCCTTCCAGTCTGAGGTAATGAGGTAAGAGGTATGAGGTAAGAGAAGGTCAGCCCTGCATGGCCGCCTGCCATAGTCTGAGCTCTGCTTCTTAAATATGGACAAGGATATGCATAGTTTTCTAAGAACAACTAACATAATGTTGAGAGCTAGGTCTGTCTGTATCTGTATTTAGAGTTAAAAACATCATTCTCTTATTATACAGAGTATCAGGAGCTTAAAGTGACTGTTTGCCTGTGTGATGGTTAATTTTATGTGTCAACTTGACTGGGCCATGGTGCCCAGATATTTGGTCAAAATTGTTCTGGAAGTTTCTGTGAAGGTGTTTTTGGATGATATTTATATTTAAATCTGTGGAATTTCAATAAAACAGATTGTCCTTCATAAAGTGGGTAGGGCTCATCCAATCATATGAGGACCTGAATAGAACAAAAGACTGGATTACAGTCTTGCCCTACCTTCTTGGGATAGCATGACTTTAAGCATTCTCCCTTCATGTTTGGTATCATGAAATTGCTCAGTTAGACTGCAAACTTTACCCAAAGGTGTGTGTAGGTAACAGTGAGTCTCAAGGGGAGATGGGTCACATCTGACAATCAAGTGTATTTGCTATTGCAGAAGGTAAATCAGCTATAGGTAAATCTAATAAAATTAGTAGTTGTTTTAAACCTATTATATGCTCACTATGGTAAAAAATATCAAGAGGATGTAAGGATGAATTTTCTGCTGTTGCTAGAGATAAGAGGTATAGACTGGGAAAAAAACTGTATCATGAAAAATACTTTGGCTGATAATTTATTAAGGTATTAAACTGTGTCTCTCCTACACTCCTCTCTCTTTCCATATATATATAATATATATATTATATATATATATATTATATATTATATATATATATATATATATATATATATATATATTTGTGTGTGTGTGTGTGTGTGTGTTTTGGTACTCTAAAGGCTTCATTCTTCCAGGAGTCATTTTACTGAGGAACAAATGTTGAAATAACACTACAATTAGATGGCATGATTAGGTGACTTAGTGTTAAGAAGAATTCCAGTGTATGTTTGATGAGCCAGTTTTTCCTTTTTGAGACATAGATTAATTATGCCATAGACTGGAAAAGAGAATATGCCAGGAAAGGGACCCTAGAGCTTGATAGCCATGAGAGAGAAGCTGTGAAGTCCACCAGAACCAGTTCCATCCCTTGTCAGCACCAGGGGCTGCATGGGAGGCCAGCCAGGGTGAAGCTGTTCTCTGGCTGCTGCCTGGTTTGGACTAGCTACCAAATGTAGGGCTCGACCTATAGTGAAATGGTCATCTATGCCCTGAGATTCTGCCTTCGCCTTGTCTGACTCATCATGTGGGAATGCCCTCTTTTCCATCCAGGTCCCTGGAAACTTTTTCTAGATTAGCAGGTGGGGTATTTGGATGCTTTATAAAGTGTTAGTAGTCTGAGGTCTTTGTGTCTGCCCAAAGGGAGACTACTCATAACACATTTGAAATCTCCCCCTGAGCCAGGAATGTGATGGAATACATCTCACGGGTAGTAAGTTCTCATAGGGTGAATAGTAGGTGAGTGTGAGAAGCTTAAAGATGAGACTTGGGTCTCTAATGATGTTGCTGTTGATCATGCCTTGTGCAGATGCAGCCTAGGTCTGAATCAGGTCTGAATAAACCATTCAAGAGTCAGAAGATAGGGGTCTGAATCCTGATCTGACACAAGACATGAGATCTTCAGCAATTCACTTAACTTTCTGGGATTAATTTCCTTCTCTATTAAACATGGTTAATCATTTCAAAAATTAATTACATTTGTGAAATCACTTTGGAAACTAGAAAGCATAATATAAACATGAGTTTTTACTAATTCTTTCCTCACCTACAAAATTAGGATAAGAATGATTTTTATGCTTAAGGATTGTTGTGAAGGTTAGATAAGTAAGGCAACAAGAAATAATTTCAAAAATGCTTTGTATCTAGAAGAGTTATTTTTTTAAGTGCTTATATGGATTTAATTAATTTGTGCTTTAAAGTGAGGTAGTTTTTGGCCTAACTTCCTCTTTCCTTCCCCTTATCCTCCACCACCCCCATCTTTTCAGTACGAGGATTTAATAATATTTTGCATGCTCCATATGGCTAATAAAGACTCTGTTTTGCTCATGTAAATAGAGTTACAGGAGACAAATCCTTTCTCTTGGTGGCTGAGTCTTACCTAAGTAGGAATTAACACATATTCATGGATATTTCTTCCTGACATTATGATATTCATGCACAAAAGCTATCCCCGGGTGGTGGTTTGTTTAACTATCATCACCATACTCCATCTATTTCACTGAAATGCACAGTGAATGTTCCTAATGCAGCTCTCTACTCAAATTGTGGTAAAATTATATAAGCACCTCTTTAGACCAAAATAACTCCATTACTTCGTTTATATTTTAAGTGGCAGAGGCTCCTGGAATTAGCATTAATCCTTCTGATGCAGATGCTCCCTGGAGAAAAATAGTCACACCCACCATAACATGATGAATAAATAATGATCAGACCATTGAGGGACAGTGTAATTACTCATCATATTGATACTGTTTAGTTGTTTGTAAGCATTTTGTCAAAAAATGCATCTATATAACGTAACACAAAGTAAATTTTATTTTTTCAAAAGTGTTTTATACCTAGTTAAATCTTAACTGCAGACTTAATAACTTTGTAGACAAAAAAAAAAAAAACCCATAAATTAAAATATAGTTTGGATGTTCTCCTTGGCTTCTCATCAATCATTTTATTTTTACATAGTTATTGTCAAGATATATGGAGTCTGTAAGGCTCTTTTTTCACTCATGTTTGTATTTTCATGAAGTAAGTTCTACATACCTTTTTTCTGGGTTGTTGTTTGATGTTGTTTTATCTCATAATTTGCTTAATCATCCCCCTCTTGTGGGCCAGTTGTATTAAAACCGTTTACCTGGATATAAAAATGTCAGCTTCTCTTTATTCATTACTAATATCTCCATCTTCAAATTATTTAAATAAGTAGTTTTCCCCATTTGATGAACATCTAAGTCACCTTTGGAGATTTGTAAAATAAAGAGATTATTTTGTCTCACACTAAATTTACTGAATAGTATCTGTGGGGATGCTTGCTTGTGAATTTTGAGAAAGCTCTTCAGCTAATTTTGATGAAGAAAGAAGTCTGTGTTGACCATATGGAGCAGATACTATATACTCTGTGGATACAGCTAAAATAAGCTCCGTAACAACCATTATCTTCTTTAGCTAACGCTTATACACACACACATGCGCACATACAATTTTTGTATAATTTTAACTTCAGTGGACATAGTCAGCTCTAGCATGATGTCACAACTGTTCTACGTAGTTCTGCCAGCTTCATGGGTTTATCTGTCTCATATCTTCTCAACTAGAGAATAAACTAAATGATTGAAAACTAAGTTTCTGTTTCCTCTGTATCCCCAGAGTACTCAGCACAGGGCTGAGTGCACAGTAGGGTCTCTGGTAATATTGTCTTCTCCATTCCTAGCCAGATGAAGCCAGCTCGCCCATACTGTGAAGCAGATGGTAAAATACAGCTCCAGTCTCAGGTGTTTATCCAGGCTCACCCTGAGAGCTCAGCTCCTGTGATTCCTTTTGTTGGTTTCAGTGTTCTTAGAGATTTATTCATTTATTTGTTCATCCAGATATTCATTGAGTCCCCATGTGTCTATGCCAGATACTGAGGACATAGAGCCCATCCTATCCTATATATCCTGTCCCATCTGCCAGCAAGGATCTTATCATCTGGTGTTGCCTCTGTTTAAGAGTTCCCTTCCTCAGAGAAAGAAGTCAGGCAGCTAATCGGGGCCCTGTGTTTGGGTAGGAGGATACACTGCCCTAGATGCCATGTTTTAGCTCACATTAAAATACGTGAAAGTTTTCAAACTCACAGCCAACATAATACTAAATGGTGAAAAGCTGAAAGCCTACCTGCTAAATTCTGGAACAAGACAAGTATGCCCACTCTCACCACTTCTATTCAACATATTATTGGAAGCCTTAGCCACAGCAATCAGAGAAGAAAAAGAAATAAAAAGTATCCAAATTAGAAGGGAAGAGGTAAAATTGTCATTATATGCAGTTGAAATGATAGTCTATATAGAAAAATGTGAAGACTCCACACAAAAAATATTAGAACTGACAAAGGAATTCAGCAAGGTAGCAGGATACAAGATAAACACACAGAAATCTGTTGCATTTCTTTACACTAACAATGAACTATAAGAAAGAGAAAGTAAAAAAAAAAACCAATCCCATTTAAAATTATATTTAAAAAATTACCTAGGAATAAATCTAACCAAGGAGGTGAAAGACTTACATGCTGAGAACTATAAAACACTGATAAAGGAAATTGAAGATGATTTAAAGATATGGAAAGATACCCCATGCTCTTGGTTTGGAAGAATTAGTATAGTTAAAATGGCCATACTACCCAAATGAATCTACAGATTTAATGTGATCCCTATCAAATTACCCATGACATTTTTTACAGAGCTAGAACAAATAATCCTAAAATTTATATGGAACCACAAAAGACCTAGAATTGCCAAAGCAATCATGAGGAAAAAGAACTAACTCAGTCATAATCCTTCCAGACTTCAGACTATACTACAAAGCTACAGTACTGGTATTGGCACAAAAACAGACATATAGATCAATGGAACAGAATAGAGAACCCAGAAATAAACCCACACACCTGCGGTCAATTAATCTTCAACAAGGGAGGCAAGAATATACAATGGAGATGAGACAGTCTCTTCAGCAAGTGGTGTTGGTAAAGCTGGACAGCTGCATGTAAATCAATGAAGTTAGAACACTCCCTCACACCATACACAAAAATAAATGCAAAAATGGCTTAAAGACTTAAATATAAGACATGACACCGTAAAACTCCTAGAAGAGTACTTGGGCAAAACATTCTCTGACATAAATCTCAGCAATATTTTCTAAGGTCAGTCTCACAAAAGAAACAAATGCAAAAATAAACAAATAGGACCCAATTCAACTTATATGCATTTGCACAGTAAAAGAAACTATAAACAAAATGAAAACACAACCTGTGGAGTGGGATAAAATATTTGAAAATGATGCTACTGACAAGGGCTAAATTTCCAAAATATACAAATAGCTCATACAATGCAATATCAAAAAAACAACCCAATCAAAAAATGGGCAGAAGACCTAAATAGACATTTCTCCAAAGAAAACATACTGATGGACAACAGGCATATAAAAAGATACTCAACACTGCTAATTATTAGAGAAATGCAAATCAAAACTACGATGAGGGTACCACCTCACATTGCTCAGAATGGCCATCATCAAAAAGCTCACAAATAATAAATGCTGGAGAGGATGTGGAGAAAAGGGAAAACTGTTGGTGGGAATGTAAATTGGTGCAGCCACTACAGAAAATAATATGGAGGTTGCTTAAAAAACTAGACATAGAGTTACCATATGATCCAGCAATCCCGCTCCTGGGCATATATCCAGAAAAGAAGAAAACCCTAATTGGAAAAGATACATGCACCTCAAATTTCATTGCAGCACTATTTACAAGAGCCAAGACATGGAAGCTACCTAAATGTCCGCTGACAGATGAATGGATAAAGAAGATGTGGTATGTATATAACAATGGAATATTACTCAGCCATAAAAAACAATGAAATAATGCCATTTGTAGCAACATGGATGAACCAAGAGATTATCATACTAAGTGAAGTAAGACAGAAGAAGACAAATATCATATGATATCACATATGTGGAATCTAAAGTAACAATAAAAATGAATTTATCTGCAAAACAGACTGAGTCACAGACATGAAGAACAAACTTATGGTTACCAAAGGGGAGGAAGGGAGGAGGGATAAACTGAGAGTACGAGACTGACAGATACACACTACTATATATAAAATGGATAGACAGCAAGGATTTTCTGTATCACACAGGGAACTATGTTTGATATCTTGTAATAGCCTATAAAGGAAAATAATCGAAAAAGAATATATATATATTCTTTTTCGATTATTTTCCTTTATATATATATATGTGTGTGTGTGTGTGTGTGTATATATATATGTATATATATATATACACACACACATATATATATATATATACACACACACACACACATAAAATATCCAAACCACATTGCTGTACACCTAAAACTAACACCATATTGTAGACCAGTTATACTTCAATAGCAAATAAATAAATAATATAGCTAAATTTTTTTGTGTGGGACATATATTGATTTATGTATTAATCTTTTTTTTTTTTTTTGCGGTACGTGGGCCTCTCACTGTCATGGCCTCTCCCATTGCGGAGCACAGGCTCCGGACGTGCAGGCCCAACGGCCATGGCTCACGGGCCCAGCCGCCCCGTGGCATGCGGGATCCTCCCAGACCGGGGCACGAACCCATGTCCCTTGCATCGTCAGGCGGACTCTCAACCACTGTGCCACCAGGGAAGCCCTATGTATTAATCTTATTCCTCCAGCTAGGCTGTAAGCTTCTTGAGGAAAAAAATGTTATTTGTGTCTGTCAAAATGCACTCACGAAGCATATAATGTGTTGATTTATCAATTTCTATAATGAAGAGATGGATTGGCTATGAGACTTAACTCATATTCCTAAATGATTTGACTTGTCTTTTACTGCTTTGCACATCTCACTTCCTTCTCCACTTACCCTGATCTTCAGGTTTGACCAATTGGATCCTTTTCTTTCAACATCTTCCAACCTTTTGACTCCTAGCAGACATACAGTCTTGGATCTAAGAGTGTTTTACTGCGTTACACCCTGGTGGCTGAGCCCTTTGGAGGAAAATAACTGGCACAATGATGGAGACAAAGACCCCAACAACCTCCTCATCTCTGTGTCCAGCTGGACCTTAACTCTGGCACACACTTTTTGCTAACTACTCCCATCCTCAATTTCTCCCTCTTGTTTGAAAGGAAGTGACTCTTTGCCTCTTCCCTTTCCTCCTAAGGCCAATCCCTCCACCTGTGCCCTTGATCCACTTCCCTCTTGCCTTTTCAGGCTCTTGTTCCATCAATTAGTCAGTTTCTTTCTTGAATCATTAACCCCTCCCTCTCTACTGGCTGTTTCCTTTCAGAAAAAAATAAGACACAAATATCATCTACCCTAAAAAAAACCTGTTTTTCTTTCTTGCCATAGGATGATAGATTGGACATTTTTACTGAGGTAACCTGATAGATGTGAAATACTAGACTGAGCTATTAGACAGACCTAGAACTGGTTAGGTGACTGGCTTGCAACCAAGGTATAAAGATGGGATCAGCCAAAATGGTGAGATCTTCCATGGAGCTCACAAGAGTGCAAGTGCCAAGACAAACTGAGCCAACTGCTTGGAGGAGTCCTGACTCCAAGCCTTAGCCTGGAGCCTGGATCCTACAAGTTCAGCTTGGCCCAGCCAATTGGCAGCTGGTCTGAAGACCTCTGAAACAAGAAATAAAGCTCAGTAATTGGGGAAGGTTTGTCATGTGGCATTATTGCAGCAATAGCTGACTAATACAAGCTGGCACTTAAAAAGTGGAGAAACAAGAGTCAAAGCGTGGCTTCTCTTACTTCCATGCCCAGAAGGTCCTATTTCTTCCACCCTTCTGGTTGTCAGGGGAAGAAGTTAACCTACCACAATGATGATTATCTTAATGCATTAAAGTCCTTTCTTTCTGATTTACTTTCTTTGCTTCCATTTTTCTTCCTTCTTTCATTCTTTTCTTCTTTTACTACTGAACCCTTACATTTGGTTGGGCCCTAGGAATACAAAACAAATAAGATCCATCTTTTGGTTTAAATGAGGAAATGAACTGGAAACAGATAATTGATCCACATGTAAGTGGTATAAAGTTGTATATAGAAGGTGGTTTTATATAGAAGGTAGAAAAAAAGGGAGAGGTCAGCTCTGGGTATTGCTGCTAACAGTCACTGATCACTTGGGCCAGGCCCTGTGCTAGGGGCAGAGTTGAACAGTCCCTGCCCTTGCTCCCTTCCTTCCAACTTTTTGGAGTCTATGTCTTCACTTCTGTGATTGCACCCTGCTCTCTTTACTCTGCGTCCTCCACACACATTATTCCCTGTTCTGGAAATCTCTTCCTCTTTACCTAGCTACCAACTTTGGATCTTTTCCCACGGGAGGTCTTCTCAACATCCAGGGGTGGGCTGGATTTCCCTTCTAGAGCAATCATAGCACTTAATATGTCTCTCACTGTAATATGTGTCATATTTGAATTAAATGTCTGTTTTCCTTGCTAGCTAACTAGTCCAAATCAAATCTGTCTGGTTTACTGCCTTTTCTCTGACAACTGGTTTACTATAGGATACATAGAAGGGACTCAATAAATATTAAGTGAACTGGATGGAATTGAATCACTAAAAGTCTGATATGTGTGGGACAACAGGTGTGGGAACAGAAGAAGATTTGCAGGAAGTACCCTAAAATGATCAGTTAGTTCACTTCCTGGCCTCTCAACCAAACACTCAAATTGCTACCCAAATACCCAAATTGCTACCCAAGTTGATCCTTGAAGTTGGCCAAAAAGAAAAAAAATAGAAATCCAATTTGGGTCTCCAAGAAGCTCAGCAGCACTTGCCTTGCTGAGAACTCTTGAACAGCTAGAGAATTCCACTCATGAGCAGCTGGCCTCGCTCATGGCTTGTGACGCAGGCAGTGCTTGGTGATAACATTTCCTGGAATTGATGCGTATCTTCTATGTGTGCGGCTCAAGGGCCTTGTTTTATTCACGCAAATACAAACTCCCTGGCAGTGCAGCATAGCCTTTGAATCCTGCTTATCCTGGCAGGAGAGGCCGTGGGAGGCTGTGTGGGAGGCCACTGGCTCCACCAGCTTGGGTTGGGGCCTGGGGGTGCAGAATTGCAGCATGGGGCCCTGCCTGCTCAGACACTGTCTTTTGTCTTATTGTTGAGAGGCTACTGCCTGCCCTCTCTTCTCTGTATGGTGAAATCACTCAGTTCCTTCTCCTCTTTTTATTGCTGCAAACAGTAAAAATATGAACGTTTTTACCTCCTAGAACCAGACGCTGTGTAGTATTTTTGTGACAATTTGAAAAGATTGCTCAGAATGAAAAGGGCTATTTTATACACACAAAATCATCTCCACATCCTCAATGAATTTTCACACGGCCATATGGAATCACACATAAAAATGGCAGGGTTTTCTTAAAACCAACTTCCCATCACCACCCAAAGAACAGTAGCTTTACTAATACAAGGGGGGGCGGGCAAATGGCTGGAGCTAAGAATAGTCTTTACATTTTTAAATGGTTACCAAAAAGGTCAAAAGAAAAACAATATTTCTGGAAAGGGAAAATTAGATGACATTGACATTTCAATGTCCATTAATAAAGTTTGATTGGAACAGAGCCCTGCCTGTTTGTTGAGGGCTTGTTTGGAGCTGCTTTCCTGCTCCAAGAGCAGAGGTGAAGAGTTGGAACAGAGACCAGGTATGACTGGGAAAACCTAAAATATTTACTGTCTTGCTGTTTACAG
Organism: Hyperoodon ampullatus; assembly: GCF_949752795.1. Classification (NCBI taxonomy): domain Eukaryota; kingdom Metazoa; phylum Chordata; class Mammalia; order Artiodactyla; family Ziphiidae; genus Hyperoodon; species Hyperoodon ampullatus. The sequence goes on from NC_136914.1 coordinate 170,605,681, forward strand.
AAAATGTTTGCTGACCCCTGCACCGGAGGTATATGGATTTGTTAACTGACCCATCCTAAAGTTACCAGAGACTTGCTCAAGGGCTGCTTTGTGTTTCCAGTAGACTGAACTGAATTCCCTCTTTGAGAAAAGACGTGTGGGCACAGACAGCTCTGATTGCTCTTCAGCTGCCCTTCTCCACCCTCCTTCATGTTAGGGTGTGTGTGTGATAATCATAACCCAGAGAACAGAGCTGCCCCAGCAGGAACCACATCATGATTCAGCACAGAAGGTAGAACTAGTGCTCACATCTGCTGTCTGCACGTCTAGTGAGGTTTCCTTCTTTTAACAGTGTCCTGGGTACTCAAGAAAACCCAAATAATTCTTTTTTTTTTTTCTTCTTCTTTAAAGGGACTCACACCTCTGGGAAGAATTATTAGGCAAAGACTCTTGTCTGGATTATCTCAATGAAACTTTGATAGGTCTCGATGTCCTCCACTGGTCTCCTGCACCTTGTTCTTTCCTCTGCTACAGCACATCATGCACAGAAGTAAGACTGTTGGCTTCTCCATATCTTCTAGACAGTGAATTCCTTCAGGGAAGGTTTATACCTCTGTATTATGAGCATATGTCAAGGGCTAGGCACATGGTAGATGCATGCAAAACGTCCAAGGAATCAAAAAACTCCATGCTTCTCATACAGAGTTACAAGTCTGGGGAGTCCATGGTGGTGTGACAAGAGGTCCCTGAAGCCACAGATTACACATGGCCTACTTTTCTGGGTATTGATATAGTACTTAAAGACCTATGGTAAAAATCCTGAATTTTAGACTTAAACAAGCATGGCTAGGTTACAGAGTAAAGACTCAGAATGTTTAATGGTGGAGCACAGACTTCAAAGAACTTAACCTGCTTGTGGTGGCCATTTAGGTCAGGGTTCTACATCAGGTCCCTGGAGTAGGAAGGAGGGTGGCAGGTACAAATTCATTCTCTCCTACGCTCAGAGGTCTTTGGATGGAATTATCAGAGAAGGACTAAAATACTATCTTTCTGCAAGTCCTAAATGGGGTATTATTACAGTGGAATTTAGGGCAGTCAAATAGAACCTTCTGGTTTGCGGAGGAGGCAGGAAGGTGGAACAGACAGGCCTTTGGCCAGACATGGCCAACTCGATCAGTACTGACAGATGCATCATACCCTTTGTCAGGGATCCTCAGACATCCATGTGGATCTGTAGCCCAAGGGGTCCTTTGAGAATCTGCTAAAAGCTGTAGACTCTAAGAAACTGCACTATTAACTTGGGTGTAGAAGAATGATACCTTAACGTAATGTTTATCATAATCTTTGCTGCCCGTGTGGGAGAACTTAATCTCAACCAATTTAGGATTATTCCCTGGGGGTGACTAAGGCCTCAGTAATATGGGGCAGGGTAAAAAGTGAGTTAACGTCTAGTGGGGCGTATGGTCTGAATTGTTATCCTAGATGACATTGTCCTTGATTCCTTCTGGTCTTCAGTGGTTTTTCCAGCAGTTCACTCATAAGCTGTCAGTCACAAGCAGTCTCTCACTCCTGTCTGTCCTCTCCCTCTGTGCTAATCCTTTAAGGTTTTTTGTTCCTCCCCTGATGCACTGGGCCACTGGCCACTGGAATGTGGATGGAGCTGGCTACAGCCCTTCTCCACTTCCCTGTCAATCTCGGGGGCATTAGGGATCATGCAACACACACCAAGCTTTTGCATACAATTCCGTTGTGTCCATGGATCTCAGGTTAGTAACCCCTGCCCAAGTCTAAGTCTGAAGAAGGAGGTCTACTATTTTCAGGGTGAGTGGAGGTGAGGAAGAGAGAATGAGATGAACCAGGAGGTTCTCTACTGTTGTCGAATTCCTGGCAAGGGAAAGAAGGGGAGAGAAGGAGTAGGCACCAGTGTGTAGAACATCACTGGCAGCAGGCGGCAGCTAACATCCAAACATAGCCACATGCCTACTGTGCTGTGTAATTCTATGGCTCTTTTGGCAGTGCTTGCAGGCACGCTCTCTCTGAGTGCTATTGATTTCTTGGGGAAAAGAGATCAAAAACAAGTGTTATACTTGGTGTCATGTGTTTTCTGGGGGAGGTAAATAGATTAACCAAATTGGACAGAAAAGATCAGGGCAAAGAGAGAGGAGGCTCTCTGGAACTGTCTTCCCTGAAATGGGATCTCTTAAAATGATCCACAGGGGAAATAAAATGATTGGGCATGGCAGGGATTTGTCCTGAACTCAGATTGAGTACACATTTTGTTTCCATCTCAGCTTCATGTCCTGAGACTCAAACCCCTCTGCTCTCCATTGGATTGCTGTTTGATATCAGCAATTCTGCTTACCTGTATCTTGACCATTCCCATCCCCCAAGCTGCCAGGGCTGATTGTCCCTCTGTTTCTGGATATTGCTCTATAACAGAACTGTCCAATAAAGCTTTTTGTGATGATGTAAATATTTGAACTCTGCTGTTAAATACAGTAGCCACTGGCTTCATGTGGCTTTTGAGCACTTGAAATACGGCCTAGCATGAGTGTAGAACTGGATTTTTAGTTTTAGTTAGTTTAAATTGAAGTAGCCACATGTAGCTGTTTGCTATCATCTTGGACAGTGCAGTTTTAGATTTTGCAATACTGCTAGTGTGAATTAGTGGCATCCACACATACCACGTGGGATTGGGAGAAGTGGCATCCACACATACTGCCTGGGATTGGGAGATTGTTAGAAATGTAGTACCTTGGGCCTCACCCCAGATCTACTGAATGAGAATCTGCATTTTTAACAATATCTCCAGGCATTAGACTACACATTAAAGTTTGAGAAACAGTGCTTGAAATGACTGAGTCTCAGGAAAAGACGTGGTATTAATTCGGTAAACTGGGTTATGCTGCAGTAACAAAAAATTCCCAAATCCTAGTGGCTTAAAATAAACAAGTTTTACTTCTCACTAATGCTTCTTATTTACTGTGGGCTAGAGGGGTCTCTGTTGTCCATCATTCTCATTCCAGGTCCTAGGCTAATGGACCAGTACTCTCTGTATCATTTTTCATTGCTGCGGCAGAAGGGAAAACAGAGAGCTCAGTGAATTTTGTCATTTCTACTCACATTTTATTGGGCAAAAGCAAATCATATGACCACACCTAACTCTAAGGAGGCAAGGGGCAATCCTATGAACCATGTGTCCAGAAGAGAGAGAAACAGAATATTTGGCGAACATACTTGGTGAACAGCACTAATGACTGCCACACACAACAAGCATAATTAGATCTTTTTTGTTTCATTTTAACAACCAGTTTTAAGCATTACCATTTCAAGCCTGGACTTGCAATAGCTTTCTAACTGGTCTCTCTGCTGTCTTTCCTTCCTTTGCATCTCTACCACATTACTTCTCCTAAGGCATAGCTCTGAGTATGTCATTTCTCTGCTCAAAACCCTTCAATGACACCTCATTGTCCACCCAGCTAAGTAAATTCCCTTTAGCATGATGTAGTGGAAAGAATGCTACTAATTTATCTGTGTGACCTTGGATAGCGTTGCTAAAATTCTCTGAATCTCAGTTTTCTTGTCATTTAACTTGGAGATAAAAATACCTACCTTCAAGGACTACTGTGAATCTTAAATAATGTGTGTAAAGTGCCTAGTGCATTAAACATTTAGTAAATAAGAGCATAATCATTATCATGAACTCTTAGGGTATACTGTGCATAGCTATATCATAACATTTACCCAAAACGTATTGAAATGACCTATTGCAAGCCTCTTTCTCCCAGTATATTTGAATTCCTTAAGAGTAGGGACTGTGCCTTTGATTTTACAGCTACTGAATCTAGAGTGAAACTCTGCATGTAGAAGGTTCTTCTTAAACTTCGTTTTAACTGTACATCATTAGTCAAGCATTTGGAGCTTGAATAGTAAGGTTGCATTATGTGTGTATCCAGTGTCATAACTAAGCTGGACACTTGCTGCTCCTCTAATGAACAGCAAGTTTCTCACCTCTGAGCCTTTGTGCATGTTATTTGAGTTTCTGATATGTACTTTTTTCTTCCTCTACCTTAACCTTTCAAATGTTTACTCATCACTCAAGGTAATTTAAAATGGCAACTCTAAAACTAATATTTTTCTAATTCCTAAACCTGAAAGCAACATCTCCATTCTTTAAACATCTGTAGTATTCAGAGAATACTTCACACGAGAAGGTCATGGTCTGGGATTTTCTCTGAAAAAATGACAACCAGGGAATTCTACTAGGAAGGCAAAGTTGAGAGCATGAAACAGGGAAGACACTCCAGACAGATCAGGGAGGGATTATACATTTTTACATGGCTGAAGTGTGGGGAATATAGGGAAAGAAGGCAGAAACAAGGCCAGAGAGACAAGAAGGTGCTAGAAGAGGCAGACCTTGCAGGCCATGGTAGGGAGTTTGAATTTTATTCAGAGTCAATGGAGATGGCTTTAAGCAGGGAAGTATTTATGACCTGGAAGAACCAGTTCATTGAGGATGAGGGTCTGATATGAAAATAGATATTTAACAATAGACATCCAGTTCTCTATGTTAAGTCAGTTAGCATTCTCTGTGTTTTCTGATCATGATTTCGTTTCTCCAGTGTTTCTCCTTTACTTGTGTAATTTATTTATTCCAACTACCTACCTATTGCTGGAAGATGTGTGCATTTTCAGCCCTTTTCTTAAGCCTGCATTCCAAGCATCATCTCATAGCTTCAGTCGTCTATCAATTTGAAATTACATTTGGGTTTTTATAAAAAGTCCCTTCTCTCAGTAGTGGCTTCAGTAAGATACAAGCTTAATTCTCTCATGTAAAAGAAGTCTGGAGATAGGTTTCACAGTTTTATCAGGGACTAAGACTTGTATTTGTTTCCCCTTCCATCCTTGCTCAATGGCTTACATTCTGAAGATTACCTGTTACAAAATGGCTGCTGGAGCTCCTACCATCACATCCCCACTTCTGGCAGTAGGAGGGAAGAAGCAGGAAAGAATTAATGCTTCCTGAGAGTTCCATATAATGCATCTGCTTGTAATTATTGGTAAACAGTCACAGGGCTACAATGTAGACTATTATTCTAAGTGGCAGTGTGCCCAGCTAAAAATTATTTTTTTTAACCAAGAAGGAAGCAGAGACTTGTGGAAGTGGGAAACTGGCAGCTTCTGATATAGTATGTTACTCCAGGCTTCATTGTAATACATATAGTTTTTGGAAAACTTTATACTTCCGCTAATGTATACTTGCCAAAAATTCCATCCTACCAAATCCTACTGGTGTCTATTTGTCTTGTTGCATTTAAATGTCAATTTCAACTTATGTATTACTTACACTCTATGCCTTGATGCATGCACATCTGCTCATCCTGCCTATGATAATTCTTAGTCAGAGTCCATCTTTCTTAATCTTAACCTTCAGTCCTTCATTGCAACAAGGGAAAGAACAACCAAGAGGTACTGTGCAAAGTGACTGCAGACACCCCAGATATATTTGACCAGACATGCCTCAGTGAGTGCCCATGTAAATGAGAAATACATCATTTTCTTTGCCCAAATTTACTCGTTCCAAATGTGCTCTGTTTGGATGGTTTGTTGTCAACTTTGCATCCCTATGACCCCTTCTCATGTTTTCTCTGTGTTGCAGAAGCAAAGTCAGGAACTACATTTATCCTCCATGTCCCTGTTCCTATATTGCTCCGGTTTAGAATTTGCTAATGAAAGGAATTTATATAAGATTTGCAGGCAGAAGAGTGAGAGAAATCAGTGCTCTCTGGAGGCCATTGCAGACCCAGAGGAGCTTCCTGGGGAGCTTTGTGCCCTACCTGCTTTAAAGCCTCAAGCTCAGCTCCAGCCGCTGACCAAGCAGCCCTTGGGTGGCACTTCCCTGATTGTACTGGCAGCTCCCTATGCCTCTGTTTCCCTGGATCTTCCAATGGCTGAGTGGAATTAATTCTCTAATTCCTATATTAAATGCTTTATATTGAAATAATAAAGCAGCTTCTCTTTTCCTAAATGAGACCTGATTGATATATCCCGTCTCCTCTGAGTTATTTGGTTACAAAAATTTCGAAGGCTCTTTTCTTGGAATGCTATTTATATAGTCCAGCAGGTATATTCATTTACATTGCAAAGGTCCTTTGAAACTATATAGATAAGAATATATAAGATAATAATAAGATATCTCATATGATTATATATTATAATTTATAGTTTATTACGTCTTATAAATGTGTTTCTCTCACCCACCTCGAAGATTTGATTTCCCAGAGTACTAGAGAGTACCTAATACCTATCACTTTAATAACATTATGACAAGAAGGTCTCCCATTTTGCTCTGTAGAAAGACATTAGGAGCCAATAATGAGTTGAGTGGGGGGTGTAGCAGGGGTAGTGATGGAGTCAAAAAGTGAAGGGGTTGCTCCAAGCCTGGTGGGACTCCAACCTGAATTCCCAGCTCTGCACTGCTACTTCAGTATAGAGCTCAGCTTCCATTGGTTGGCATATGAGTGATCCACCCAAGATTTCATTTGACAGAAATTATTTCACTGCGTAAAAATAAACTTGAAAACTGCTACTTTAAAACCTGAGATTTTAGATGTGTATTAGAAGTCTTAGGTCTTTCACTTAGTAGCCATGTGACCTTGGACAGGTCATGAGAACTCTCTGAGTTCACCTTCCTCAGTGGCACAATAATACCAATGTCAAAGCATTGCGGAGAGGATGAAGAGAAATAATGCCTGCCAATGTGAAGGGCTATACCAGTCAAGGGTCATGCCCTCTAACGCCTGTAGGGGCTAGGCTGGGGACATAAATGAATGAAATAGGCCAGTATGAATGGGAAAGTATATGTCCCAATGAAAAGGGGCATCCTCAGCTTACTGTTTTGGTTAACATTTTGGAATGTGGTCAGATCTTTCCATTTTTGAAGAAAATCTGGAAATATGGTTTTTGTGAGGGGAATCTCAGGATTTTAAAATGTTGATACTAATTTAACTTTTAAAAGACCAATCAGAGCACATTTGCTCATTTGTGGCTTCTTTGTATGCTCTTTAAGTTACACAGATATCAATTATTATTGTTATTTAAAAAATTTTTTATTTTATATTGGTGTATAGTTAATTAACAATGCTGTGTTAGTTTCAGATATACAGCAAAGTGATTGAGTTATGCATATACATGTATCTATTCTTTTTTTTTTTAGATGAAGAAAGTTAGTAGCTTTAATAAAGTGTGACATATATGAAATGTATTGATACATAAGACTGTAAATCATGTTTTAGCATCAATTGCTGATCCTCACCTGATTAAATTATTATATTGGGGTTGCAAAATAATAATTTTTCTGATTATCACATTCATTATATATTTATTATCTTGCATTCTTCTCCATGTATCTATTCTTTTTCAAATCTTTTCCCATTTAGGTTATTACAGAATATTGAGCAGAGTTCCCTGTGCTTTACAGTAGGTCCTTGTTGGTTATCTATTTTAAATATAGCAGTGTGTACATGTCAATCCCAAACTCCCAATGGGCCTTGGAAGCTGTTGTTCTTTAGCCTTTCCTGTGAGCCTGCCTGTCTCCTTGCTTCTGGTAACATACCCTCCCCCTTGACCCAGTCTGGCTGATTGTAGTTTCCCATCTAAGGGGTGGGTATTTGACTGGGGTAGGGCTTATCAGGTCCTTTCTAGGGATCAGTATGTGGACACCATGGGAATTAGGCTATCCTTTCTCACTTGTGTTACTCAACTGGTCTGACTTAGGCCTAGAGATGCCAATGGCCATATTTCTTAGTCACTTGGTAAAAATCCAGCTGTGGGAAAGAATGAGGCCAAAAAGCAGAGGTAAAAGAGACCAAGAGTCTTGGCAACACCGAGTCAGGGAGATCTTCATTTTTTCAGCTCTTGTTTAATCCTGAGAGTTAAAAAAAATATTCCTTGGGCTTCCCTGGTGGCGCAGTGGTTGAGAATCTGCCTGCCAATGCAGGGGACACGGGTTCGAGCCCTGGTCTGGGAAGATCCCACATGCCGCGGAGCAACTAGCCCCGTGAGCCACAAATACTGAGCCTGCGCGTCTGGAGCCTGTGCTCCGCAAAGAGAGGCCGCGATAGCGAGAGGCCCGCGCACCGCGATGAGGAGTGGCCCCCACTTGCCGCAACTAGAGAAAGCCCTCACACAGAAACGAAGAGCCAACACAGCCATAAATAAATGAATAAATAAATAAATAAATTAAATTAAAAAAAAAAAAATATTCCTTTTAGCCATGAGGGCCAGCAAATTCCCTTTTGGTTTGCTTATGATAATTTGAACTGAACTTTTCTCAATAATGTCCAGCCAAAAGACTATATACTACTATTAGTAATAGTATTAGTAGAGGTAAAATTTCATTAACCATCAATTACTTTAAAAACAAGGCAAAAGTAAAATTTTGGAGTTTAAAGAACTATCCTTGAACTAAAATTTAGTTTTGAAGAGTTTAAGAACTGTAGTAAGAGAATTGGTATTTGGGATAGTGCAAAGGATAAGCACAAAATGAGACTTTCTATTCTCATGGGCCATGGTATGCACTGGCCCTTCATATATTCTCTGCAGTCTTTCATCTCTTCATAGAATCTTCCTTCTTAGGGAAGTTTCCTGGTACCATTGTGTGAATGTTTCAATAGATTTTTATTCTCCCAGGGCAGAAACCAAGAGCATCGGTCTGGAAGAAAAGATTCAGTAGGCACCAATATTATCTGTCTGGGATAACTACCAATTTGATGAGAAAATGAAAAATAATGCCTCAGACAGAGCACTTTCCTAGATACGTGTGGTGTGCATAACTAAATAGGTGGGTTTGTCTTTTGCTAAATATAACTTAATGGCACTTAAAACCAAGCTATGAAGGGAAGAATTAGAAGGCACAGAATAATATATAGGATTCACACATGAGATAATTTAAAGGCAAAACATAATCAAAAGTTGAAATGTCTCACTTAGTATAATAGGAGTTTGTAAAGCCTGGAAGTTTAGAGAATTGATACTGGTGATAGGAAAAATTATATATTAACTTTATGACACTTCATAAAGATGTAGTGATTTCTGAATGTGTACTGTTAGTTTTATTTTAAATACTGTCAAAGTGAGCAGAGAAAAACTTCCCCAGAGATAGGCAAGCATCCTGCTAGGAGCACAGTTAGGCAAATGTTCCTCAGAGCTGGCAGAAAGCCCGGCAGTGTGCTTCTAAGCATCATTTAAGGTACCTCAAACTCCTTCTTCATTCAAACCCATGTTTTTTTGAAATGAGCCTTTACTGGGGAGGAAATCTTAGATGTCAAAACAGAGTTGAAACAGTGAATTCTGTGGGCACTTGGGTTAAAAAAAAAAAAAACTCTCGTGATACTGCTCCCTAATTGGGATTGTTTTTGTGAATTTAATCACATTAATCCATGTCTCAGTTAATTATCCAATAACATTTACATGCCTGGAGGCAAATTTACAATTTTTGCTCAGACTTTTTCTGAAAATGTGTTGTTACACTTTGAAAAACAGTGCCAAGATACTAAATATAAATTGAATTTTGAGGAGGTTAGAATTTCTGATCCGGCTCTACTACATGTTAGAATATGAGGGGGTGGTCCCTGCCATTGTACTCATCCATGACACTAGGCTGAATTTTCTACTGAAGTTTCACATTTTATCTGCTGACTTGACTTCTGAAAAAGTTCCTTTACTCTCCTCTGTAAGATAAAGATCTAAACATTTCAACCTAGCATTAAATATGCTAGCTTCACCATTCAAGACTATGACTCATGCTGGGCCAGAGTGACCCTCTCAATGCTGATGATAAATGCTTGTTGGAGGTGTGAAGTCTGAGCTATGAGGCCAAGTATGATCTTCACTTCACTGAGCTACAGTGTGGTCAGGTGGAGAGTTAAGGTGTGTTTCAGTTTCCAAGTCTTTCCTTCAGAGTCTTGAGATTATAGAAACCTACTGATTGCATAGGGGTAGATATAAACTATGCCTAAATATTCCCAAAAGTTTGTTGGTGATGCTATTAATTTTGTCTGCTATTAATTAAAATTCCACAAGTATCTATGCTAATATACTTTGATTGATCGTAACTTTGAGAATCAGAGGATTATTGAATCTGGGAAGAGTGAATCTTTAACTCATTTAGCTTTCCATCCAAGTCATAAATCTCTTCTACCATGTCTTTCATGCATTCACTCAGCTGGGAAATTCTTATTAAATGCTATGCTGAGCCAGAGATTGTGCTAGGTTTTTGTGAAAGACTCAGAGACAGGTAAAATGTGCTCTGTCCTTGGGGGGTTATAATCTCATGGCAATTATGCTACATGTTTGTAAATATACTAGCTGATAGACAGGGATAGGTGGCTTAATAGAACTAGAGATGGAATGATAGAGGAGTTTCAGGTAGAAGAGATTTTGCTGATGGAATAATGATAAAGTATTAGAAGAAGTGGGTTTTCAGCTGAGGCATAAAGAAGTGTAGTTAGGTTTGAATCTGTAGGGATAGGAGAGAAAGAAATTCCAGTTGGAAGGATAATTTGAGAAAATTAGGGGATTTTATAAAGGGGACATGGAGAAGTTAGGTGTGGCTAGAACATAGGACATGATTAGCGGGTTAACTGGTTGGAAGCATGGTTAGAAGGATGCATAAGAAGTGGATTTTTGCCAGGTCACTGGTTCTTTTGAAAGGCAGCCAAAATATGTTGTATGCTATCCTGCGGGAACTGTGGAAGCACTGGCAGTTTTCAAGCAAAGAAATGAATTGATCAAACTGAACTATAGGAAGATGACTGTGGGTGCTAACTATCAGGTGGATTAGGGAACAAAGAGACTAGAGTCAGGGAAATGAGCTGGGGACCATTACATGGTTCAGGTAAAAAGTTATTAGAGCTCTATTAGAGCTCTAACTAGAGAAGTAGCTGGAGTAACCATGAAAAGTGGATAGGGGTCAAACCTGTGGGATTTCATGACTGACTACTTGTGGAGGGCAAGGGAAAGAAAGAAGTAGAAGTTACCTTAGCAGTTTTTATCCAAGTATCTGGAAAAGCAGTGATGCTGAGGAGGAAGAACAGGTCTGGTGGAGGTAACAGTGGGAATTAGGATGAGTATGCACAAGAAGCTGGCAGCTTATCGAGTTGGCAATGTCCAGAAAACAATGGAAAATTTGACAGTGAAAGTAGGAAGAAGCATTAGCACTATAAGCAGAGCCTTGGGAGTACAAATGACATTTGATGACATGAAATTGTAGGAGGTCACCCAAGGAGAGTGTAGAGAGGAGGAAAAGAGGGACAAATTCAGAGATTTACTTTGGAGAATTCATACATTAAGGGACGGGGAGTTCCACAGAGTGAGTATGAACTAGAAAAGGAACAGTAACAGAGGAAGGAAGATAGTCAGAGAAAACAAATGAAGTGAGAGTGTCTTAGACCCAGGGATGTGCTCAATACGAAATATCCCAAGAAGATCAATGAGGGTAAGGCTTGAGAGAAAGCCAGTATATCTCTTAGATGAAGTAGCTAGATGATCACTTAAGAGAACCCTTTTTGGAGAGGATTGTTGCCATAAATCAGCTTGTAAAGGCCTAAAAAAAGAGTTGAAACATCTGTTCAAGATGGGGCAACGAGTTCATGCTGTGTAAATACTTTTTTTTTTCCCAAGCACACAATAATAGATTTATAAAAGTAAAAAAGGTTATAAAAGACTTAGTGGGAGATTCTAAATTCAAGGCCAATAAAAATACACAGTGTTGGTGACATCTGTAGCACAAACCTACTGGGCTTTCTGTTTTGAAGGCGGGAGTGGATCTTAGTTTCTGCAAATGTGCTCCTTGTGAGGTGGGGGAGCACAGCTGTGCCACTGAGTGAGGCTGCACAGTCTCTACCACTTGGGAAAAGAGACTGTAATAAAAAAAGTGCCTCATGATATGTAATTGGTCATTGGCTTTAAAAAGCTGTGGGCTGGGGTGTGGGGAGGAGTTTGGGAAGTGGAAGTGGGAGCAGAGGTCCAGAGGGACAAAAACACAGTCTCATGACTAGGAACTAGGTTCCAGTTACCAGGTGGCTTTGCACCTGTTTCTGTGCATTCCCATTATAATGGAGCAGGCTTGGATGTGACCAGTGAAGATAACTACAAAACTTCTATACAGGAAAGGTGTGTGAAAAGCTAAAACAAGCACAAAAAGATAGCATTTAAATAAATAAAAAAAAAATCTGTCTACTCCAAGTAAGCTTAAAAACAAAATTTTAAAAACATGAAAAATTAATGCTGAAAAGGATAATGAACAAAATTTTAAAAAAATCAGAATATGAATTCACTCCAAATGAAATTGTTTAGGAACCAGTCTGGCAAAAACTTTTGTGTGTGTTTAAGGCATCAAAGCAAAAAACAAATATGTACCTTGTATTAAAACTGAAGTATTACAGATAAGATGAGCCAAAGAACCCAATACAAAAAATACTGTACCATATGATTCCTGTTTTATAAAGTTTAAAAACTGACAAAACTGATGTGATTTTAGAGGTCAGGATAAGTATAGTGTAATTTTGTAGGATAACGAGAGAGGGTACAAGGGGACATTTGAGAGAACTTTGGGATAATAATAATATTTTATATGTTGACTAGGTTGTGATAATTTATTGTTATATATACTTAGGATTTATGTACTTTTCTATATGTATATTATAATATGAAGAGTTTATTTAAAAAATGGGAAAAGAAATAAAGCTAGGCTAAGAACAAGTGGCTTTATAAATAACCCTTGGGGATTAAAAGTACAGCTATTGAAACTAAGAAGTAGTAAATTACGTGTGGTTTTGTGGGCTCCATAAATAATACCCCTCTACACCACGTTTTTGAAACAAATTGAGAGGTAGATTCAGGAGCCAGATAGAGAGTAAAAGTGAGCTTTATTAAAAGGAAGAAGCCAGACAAAAAAAAAGCCACATGTTGTATGATTCCATTTATACAAAATGACCAGAATAGACAAATCCACAGAGATGGAAAGTAGATTAGTTGTTTCCTGGAGCTGGGAATTGGGTAGGGGTTGTGACTGCTAACGGGTACAAGGTTCGTTTTTGTCATGATGAAAATGTTCTAGAAGTAAATGGTACGGTTCCACAACTTTGTGGATATATTGAAAATAAATAAAACAGTACACTTTAAAGGGATGAATATTATGGTATGTGAATTACATCTCAATTTTAAAAAAAGTAAAAAGTGAGTTTTATCACTGCTACAAAATCTGGTTGGCCACACTATGCAACCAAGTGCCAAACAGGTTTGCTGATGTTTCCTGCTTGCCCTGCCTGTTATCCCCACACCACAGTCTGGATCCCACCCATGGAAAATTTGGGGGTGGCACTGCACCCAGAATTGCTCACACCAGTTCAGAATGCAGAAGGAGAAAGACTGAACTCGAAGGCTGACAGCCTTTATGATGGATTGGCTCCATACAATCAAAGAATGTGAAGTAATGGCTGTCACTCAGCAGTCAGGTAGGAGTATGGCAGGGGTGGAGCAGGAATAAGGAACATCCATCCATCTAGATCCTCAGGAGTGGGGAATAATAAGGCTTACTCCCTAACAAAATTGTGTCTGGACTGGACATGACGGGAGAATTCGTGAATTAAAGATAGTACTGAGGAATTTGCTCTGAGTTCAACACTGTTTTCTCATTGTAGGGAAACTGCAAAATATCAGAGAGAAAGGAAAATCTTAAAGTCATGACAGAAAAGACAGAGTACCTACAAAGAATCAGCAATTAGATGCAATTAGACTCATAATAGACTTTTCAGTCAGAAAAAACAGAGGCCAGAAAACTTTTAAGTACAGTTGCAATCAAGAATAATAACCCAGGGCTTCCCTGGTGGCGCAGTGGTTGAGAGTCCGCCTGCCAATGCAGGGGACGTGGGTTCGTGCCCCGGTCCGGGAAGGTCCCACATGCCGCAGAGCGGCTGGGCCCATGAGCCATGGCTGCTGAGCCTGCGCATCTGGAGCCTGTGCTCTGCAACAGGAGGGGCCACAACAGTGAGAGGCCCGCATACCACACACACAAAAAAAAGAATAATAACCCAGCTGAATTATTATTCAAGAAAGGAGGCAAATGAATATATTTTAAGTATATAAAATTACAAGAGTTTATTAAACCAAGATTGTCAATGTAAGAATTATTAAAGGTATTATATAGAAGGTAGAAAAGTGAATGCAGAGGGAAGCCCTGGGATACAAGTATGATGGAGGGCACTGAAATTAATAAAGTACAATGGAAAATGTCATTGAGAAACAAAATTTAAAAAAAAATTCATGTTTTTCTTAAAACTAAGTGGGAGTGGGGAGGCATTTGATGGATATAGAGTGTGAAATCCTTGTTGTTTCTAAGAGGGAGATAAAATACTATAATCTTTAGAGTATTAGAGTAATGTATAGCTAATTATGTATGCTAAACAGTTAACTAAAACCATGGAAATAAAGTCTCCATGTGGATAAAAAGGGCATGTGAAAAAACATAATCCGCCTAATGGAGACAAGAAAAGAAGAAAATGTGAAGGAGCAAAGAGGAAAAAAAAAGCTGGCAAACTCTAAACCCAAAGTAAGATACAGAAATAATTCCATGTATATCAGGTATTACAATATGTCTAAGTAGATTAAGGCTTCAAAAGACTGAGATTATTAGATGGATATAAAAACAAAACAAAATCCAGCCATATGCTGCTGATGAAGGACACACAAAAACAAAATCACACAGAGAGGTTAAAAACAAAGAGCTGGGAAAATAAACAATTAGTGTAACAATATTAATATGACACAAAATAGGTTTAAAGCATTAGTAGAAAAAGAGGACAATTGCGTAAAGAACAGTCCTCTGAAAAGATGTAACAATCATAATCCATTTGCACCTAACAGCGTATTCTTGGAAAACATAAAGTAAAAATGGACCAAAATATAAGGAGAGATGGTCAAATCAACAATTTTAGTGAGAGATTCAATCCCTGTCAGATACTTACAGAATAAGCTGAAGAAACAGTAAGAACAGAGAAAATTTAAGCAGCACAATTAAGAAGCTAACTCTAATGGATAGCATACAACTCTGAGTTGAACAAAAGGGGAATACTAGATGCCTTTCAAGTACACACGTAACATTTACACAATGATCACATTAGGACACAGAAGAAGTCTCAATAAATTTCAAAGAATCAGTGTAATAAATTCCATGTTCTCTAACAAGAAGGCAATTAAATTTGAAATCAATAAGAAAATATTAAAAAATGATGGCAATATGTTTCAAAAATAAAATTATACTTGAAAATAATTAATGAGTTAAAGAGTAAAACCCAATGAGAATGACTAAATATTGGAAGTTTACACCAACAGTAGTACCTTAAGTGCCTTTCTTCATGAATAAATGATTGAATATAGATGAATTAAGTGTTTGGTTCAGTAAGCT
This sequence comes from Hyperoodon ampullatus, assembly GCF_949752795.1. NCBI lineage: Eukaryota > Metazoa > Chordata > Mammalia > Artiodactyla > Ziphiidae > Hyperoodon > Hyperoodon ampullatus. The sequence continues at coordinate 170,621,126 of NC_136914.1, forward strand.
TATATCTATATCTATATCTACTTAAAGATCATAGGAAAAAGAAACAAAAGACAAAAAGTTAAACAGAAAATAAAGGGACTATACAAAGAACCAAGAAAATCTAAACATTGTTCTTTGATTAAAAAAACATATAATCGGTAAGTCCTTTGCAAAACTGATAAGAATAGAAAGGTGCAAAGGAATAAAAAAATATGTAACTATGTATACAATAGGGATATAAAAACATCAGAAAAATACTATAAACACTTATGCTATAAAAATAAATTTCAACAGATAAACAATTTTCTAGAAAAATTTGTTTAAAATACCAATTTGAGTCAGAAAGCTAGAGAACCTAAATGAAAGAGTAATCATAAAGAAGTTGAGACAGCATTTAAAATTCTCCCTCTCTCTCCGTATGAACCCTGACTCCCATCACCCCCACCACACAAGGATTAAAGTCATTTGGCTTCTGGCCCAGATGGTTTTAACAAGTAAGTTTTACCAGTCCTTTGAGGAACAGAAGATCCTCATTTTATAAAACTGTTTCTAAGAATTAAAATAGAGGGAAAGCTACTCAGGTTATTTTGTGACAATATTCTAGTGTTGATATTCAAACTAGACCAAGAAAGTGAAATAAAATTACAAATCAATTTCAGTTAGGAATACAAATGCAGAAATCCTAAATAAAATATAAGCAAATCGAACTCAGCATATGTGTGGGCTACATATATACTCTCAGGTATAAGTAGAGGTTATTCCAGCAATGTAAGAATAGCTCTATATGAGAAAATTGAATCATGTAATTCATTATATTAACAGATTAAAAGGTAATACCATATGATCATATCAACAGATGGAGGAAAAAGTTGATAAAATTCAATACCCAGACATATTATATATTTAAAAAAATTCTCAGCCAATTGGAAATAAAAGGAAACTTCATCAAATTGATTATTTTAAAAAAAAATTTACAGCAAACTTATTAATGAATTATAATACTTTGTAAATATTCTTACTAGTGTCAGGAAAAATTAGAGAAGGCAATTTAAACATTTCTATTCTCATTATATTAGAAAACATATCCAATGCAATAAATCAAAGGTAGAGAGAGATTAGGGTTTGAAAGGAGGAGAACAAATGTTTTTAATTGCAGACAATGATTGTCTCCATAGAACAATCCAATAGAATCTTTAAACAGTTAGAAAGACTAGAGCTCAACAAGCGTATAAGTTATGAGATCAATGTACAAATGTTCATAGCCATCTTAAACACCAGAAGTAGCAAAGAGGAATATATAACAACATAACACTGTAAGGTATTAAGGGGTAAATTTAACATAAGGTATTTAATGTCTTTATGGAGAAAATTATAAAATATTTTTGAAAGTCAAAATGACATGAATAGATTGAGAGATATAGTATATGTTCATGGATAGAAAGATTATATCATAAAGATCTCAGTCCTCCAAAGTTATTCTAGATATTCAGTGAAATTTTAACTAAAACTCTAATTTTTCATGGATTTTGAAAAGCTTGTCCTAAAAATCATGTGGAAGAAGAAAAGGACAGAATCAAGTTTTAGAAAAAAAAGATGATAAATTGCCTTACCATAGAATAAGAATTATTAAATTATTAAAATATCAAGAATTATTATTTAAAACCATAGTAATTAAGACATTTGGCATTGGGTAAGGGTTAGACAAAATGGACCAATGCAACAAAAGAGGTCCATGATTTTGTGGAAACTTGGTATATGACACAAATGGCATTAAAAACTATTTGCCAAAATATCATATGGCAAAAAGCTATTTGGAAAAAAATAATTAAAATCAAATCCCTACCACACACCATACAGAAAATGGCTAAAGACAGAAATGTGACAAGCAAATGTTTAAATACTTAGAAGAAAATAAAGGAGAAAATCTTTATGACCTTGGATTTGGAAAAGATTTCATAAAATTAAAAACACAAACTCTATAGAAAAAGAGGAATAAAATTTGAGTATATTAAAGTGAAAAATTTTCACCTATAAGATAGCATAAATTTAAAAGGCAAGTCACAGATTAGGTGAAGATGTTTAAAACCCATGTAAATTTCAAAGGTTTAACCTCTAGAATCTCAATGGGAGAAAATATTTGCAAACGAAGCAACTGACAAAGGATTAATCTCCAAAATATACAAGCATCTCATGCAGCTCAATATCAAAAAAACAAACAACCCAATCCAAAAATGGGTGGAAGACCTAAATAGACATTTCTCCAAAGAAGACTTACAGATGGCCAACAAACACATGAAAGGATGCTCAACATCACTAATTATTAGAGAAATGCAAATCAAAACTACAATGAGGTATCACCTCACACCGGTTAGAATGGCCATCATCAGAAAATCTACAAACAATAAATGCTGGAGAAGGTGTGGAGAAAAGGGAACACTCTTGCACTGTTGGTGGGAATGTAAATTGATACAGCCACTATGGAGAACAGTATGGAGGTTCCTTAAAAAACTAAAAATAGAACTACCATATGACCCAGCAATCCCACTACTGGGCATATACCCAGAGAAAACCATAATTCAAAAAGACACATGCACCCCAGTGTTCACAGCAGCACTATTTACAATAGCCAGGACATGGAAGCAACCTAAATGTCCATCAACAGAGGAATGGATAAAGAAGATGTGGTACATATATGCAGTGGAATATTACTCAGCCAGAAAAAGGAATGAAATTGGGTCATTTTTAGAGGTGTGGATAGACCTAGAGAGTGTCATACAGAGTGAAGTAAGTCAGAAAGAGAAAAACAAGTATCATATTTTAACGCATATATGTGGAATCTAGAAAAATGGTATAGATGATCTTATTTGCAAAGACAAAATAGAGACACGGAAGTAGAGAAAAAATGTATGGATACCAAGGGGGAAAGGTGGGGGGTGGGAGGAATTGGGAGATTGGGATTGACACATATACACTATTGATACTATGTATAAAATATATAACTAATGAGAACTTATTATATAGCACAGGGAACTCTACTTAATGCACTGTGGTGACCTAAATGGGAAGGAAATCCAAAAAAGAGAGGATACATGTGTATGTATAGCTGAGTCATTTTTCTGTACAGTAGAAACTTAATACAAATTTGTAAAGCAATTATACTTCAATAAAAATTAATTTAAAAAATAAAAATAACTCCTACATATTAGTAAGAAAAGGCAAACACTTCAATAGGATAATGGATAAAAACAACACACAGGCAGTCAGCAGAAGAGGAAATGTGAATGGCCAACAGACATAAGGAAAATGTAAAATAAAACAATGAGATACCTTTTGCACACCTGTCATATTGAAAGAACAAAATTAAAGTTGGCTAACTCCAAAGTTTGAGGATGATGTAGAGACTTGGCAAATCACATGTCCCTGCTGGGGAGAGTATACCGGTTCAATCAATTTAGAGAGTAATTCGGCAGTATTTGGTCAGTTTGAAATGTGGCTCAATTTTGGTCAGGTCCTCCAGAAGCTGACCCTGAGATGAGATTTGTGTACAAGTGATTAAGAAAGTGCTGTCAGAGAAAACTAGTAAGGGAGTGGGCAAGCAGGACGTGGAAGGAGAGGAAGACAAGTAATGGTAAAATCTCAGGCAGAGTCCCACAGAGCTTGCCTCCCCCTGCCCCGAGGGGAGCTCTGGAATGAAAGCTACTCTGAAGAATTGTTCTCAGAGGAAGCAGGGGGAGTTGGTCTTTCCCTCTTTTCGTTAGTCCACCCTCAAGGGCAGATGAGATGGGGAAATGAATACTTGATAGTTCAGGGCCAGGTTCAGATGCTCCATGTTAGATTTCACCCCTAAGACCTGCGGTGGGGGGAGAACACAATAAATGGGGGAAAAGATTTGGGTTGGATACCAACAGTGGTAATACATGTCTATACCACAATCCAGGAATTCCACTTTCTCCTTGCTAATTGTACACCAGAAAACACATACAGGAACATTCATGGAAAATATTCATAGCAAAACACCAGAAGTAATCTGAATGAACAGGATAATAGTTAACTAAATTGTGATGTGTAAATACTAGAAATACTTTATAACAGTTAAAACAAATGAATGAGACTATATGTTTCTTTATAGACACAGTTCAAACTCACAAAGTAGTATAGTTAAAAAAGCAACCTGCAAGCTCTGAAAAATAGTTTGACATCATTTATATAAAGTTTGAAAAACCTACAAAATTCTATATTTTAGGGATGCATACATAGGCAATAGTAGTATAAGACACACAAAAGAAAAATAAATGCAAAATCAAGGTAATGATTACCACTGGGGAGGCAGGAGGTAATGTGTTTGGGCAACTGTACAAAGGGAGTGTTAACATCTGTAATGTTTGGTTCTGTTTAAAATCTGAAGCATAACTTGATTAAACTCAGGTGATGAGTACATGGTGATTCTTAAGTGACTTAGATGGGGAGGAGGTATATTGCTTTTCAGAAGGTTGGAACAATGATAGCTTAAGAAAGTGATTTGATCGAATAAAGAATATTATTATTATTTTTTAGAATCAGGACACAATCTCTTGGAAAATGAGACATTGAAAATGTAATAGAAAAAGGATAATTGATGAGTTTGTTTTAAATATTTCCATATCCTTTATGTCTTCACTTGAATCCTTTCTACTCACTCTTTAAGATTTGTCTCAGCTGTCATCTTCTCCAGAAAGACTTCTTTGCCATTTCCAGAATGAGGTATTCCCTCAGATGTGCCCCTCTAAGAACCTGTACAGACTACCTCACTTGCAATATTTTATAATTGTGTGCTACACACATGACTTTATGTGAGGATAATGACTATTTTTAATTACTTTTGTACTTTCAGTGCCAAGCATGGCACCTGGCACATATAGGCATTGAATACACATTTAACTTAATAAATTAAAAATTAATTTTGTTTGAGTATCTGCCATTTGTGAGGTGGGAACTTAATTTAAATATTGGTTGACTTTCAGGTAAGTGGATAGTTAGGAAACAGGGCATCTAGATGGAAATCTTTATCAGGCTTTTTGAGATGTTCAGTTTGGAGCTGTGAGAGAAGGTGAAGGCATAGGAGACTTGGAAGTCAAGGAGGCAAGAAACAGAATTTCAATATGAGAAGAAATAAATAATTATTAATAATAAAAATAGTTATTAAAATAATTAAAATAGTTACATTATTAAAAATAAATAATTTGCTCATGGTCACACAGCTAGGAAACGAGGCAGCCAGATTTTAAACCCAGGGCTTTTTCCCTCCAAATCTATGCTACCAACTACAATACTGTTTTTCTAGGAAATAACCATCAATGTTCATTCTTTAAAAAAGTTTAGCTTCCTCCAATTGGTATATAAGATTAAAGAGTCAATGCTAGATCCTGTGTTAGCTATATTATGTGGTTTTACCAGGAAAAATGTGCTGGTCATTAAGCTATTGTTTTTCAGCTCCACACCCATGTGTCTGTGCCTGACCATGGGCTGTTGAGCTGGGACTCTGAAAATTACAGTTCTCCTTTGCCAGCTGGATCCCTGTAAGGGATCCATAGGAGGACTTGGAGGGAGACAGGAAGGATGGAGGACAGAAAAGGGACATGCTTCTTACTGTGTGCTATCTCTTCCTCTTAGCATTGTTCCCAGAAGGCATTTTGTCTCAAGTCAATGGCTTCTCTCAGCAATCCCAGAAGCAGTCCCAGTCATACCTCTCAGAAATCCCAAAGCCAGTTGGGCACCACCCCCTCCTCAGAGATTGAGCTCCAACTCCCCTGTGTCCCTCCTCTGAGTTTCTGAGGACTGGTACCTGGCAGGCAGCACTTTCTTAGTGGTCTAAGTCCCAGCCTGGCAGGGCTCCTCCTTTGAGCTTCCAGGTTCTGAACATCTAAACTTCTTTCCTTTTATTCCCAGTCCTGCATACTATCTGTGTGCTCCACCTTAGTGTTTCCTTTTTGCATCTCCAATACTTCAGCCTGTTTAACCAATTCCCTATATTAAATTCTCTGCTGAAATATCTAGGGTGCTATTTGTTTTCCTGTCTGGACTCTAATCAATACAAATCGCTTGTTGCATTTTCTCTCTCTAGGATGTTGAATAGAGGATAAACCTCATTGCTCCAGTAACTAATGAGAAGACCAGGTTTCACTTTTGGAGAAACTGAGGCTCAGGGAAATTAAGCAAAATACCCAAGGTAAAATTACAGAGAAGTTTTTAAACTCAGATACATATTATTCCAGATTCTATCTTCTCTCTATTGTCTCATACTGACTTCCTTGAATATAGCATATGTTGTTCTTCCTTTTCAATCTTGTTTTTTTCTTCACTGTGAAACTCTAGTTCATATTCATTTGGTTCTGAATAACTTTTCCTAAACTTCAGAAATTTTGATGTGAGTGCATATGAATTTCCAGCCTTCCAACCTTTCTATATGAAAGGTTTTTGTAATAATGAAGTTCTGGGAAAAAGCCAAGGTAGAATAAACCCGGGTCTTGAAATTACATTTGTCACTTTTGATGAAGAGGAAGTGGAGGTGAGAGTATGCGGGGCCGACAGAGCCAAGCCTTGGTTTTATTTTATTTTATTTTTTTGTTGTCACTGTTTACTCTTTATTTATTTATTTATTTATTTGCTTTACAATGGTGTTAGTTTCTGCTTTATAGCGAAGTGAATCAGCTGTACATATACATATATCCCCATATCTCCTCCCTCTTTTGTTTCCCTCCCACCCTCCCTATCCCACCCCTCTAGGTGGTCACAAAGAATTTAGCTGATCTCCCTGTGCTACGTGGCTGCTTCCCACTAAAGGGACAAAATGCAAGCCTTAGTTTTAAACATCAGCTGCCGTTACTGACCACCTATGAAGCACCAGGCACTGGATTACCTGCCTTTCACACTCTATCACTTTTAACACCATGATGCAAGGTAGATATAGCAGAATTGCCTCATACAATCTTATATGCATTTAACTTGGGTGCATTGCAACTTGCATGAGGGAAGGAAAGAAATAGGGAGAAACAGCAGAAGAGGAAAAAAGGGAGAAGGAGGAAAAGAGGGAGAAGGAGGAAAATGGGAGGAGATAAGGGGAAGAAGGAAGAAGTTTGCACAGGATATGTTTAAATAGTGCATTCAATTCTGGTTAGCCCTCTAGTAATTAGTGTTTGGCTTGGAGTTACTGAGATGGGGACATGCAACCATTATTCCCTAAAATGTTCTCTGTTTCAAATGCTTCTCATTTTGTGAGCATCAGCTGTGCTGAGTGCAATTCTAAAAATTTAAATCTAAACAATTCCCATTCAACACCACCCTCAAATGCAAGCAAACAGCTTCATCTGGTCCTTAAATAAAGAGGCAGCATTTTTTCCAACCCTGGAGGAAAACCTGGCTTTGCTGGTCTTAATAAAATAATGTAGTGACACATGGATTCCAAAGTAGCAGAATTATCAGAAATTAAACAAAAAATCTGCATGACTTTTACCTTACAGTCTGACTAGAGTCAAACCACTGAATGTGCCCCATTAGTATTGTTTTCTCTAATCCTAAAATACTGAAACTGATGCCTCGAAAGGGTTATCCACTTCCCCAAGGTCACACAGGGAATAAGGCAGAATTGGATCGGCTGTGTTGGGATTTGAGCCTTTTCCCTTCCTCTAAAGCTCTGTTCTTGTCTTATCTGGGGCGTCATGCAAATTATAGAAGAACAAAGATTGGCAGGTGTATTTTGAGTGCCAGATTGAGGAGAAACAATGCACAAGTTTTCCTGGGGTCTGATTGAAGCAAGGTGCTAGAATGACCTAACGATGCTGGATTCAAAACCAACATCATTGGGCTTCCCTGGTGGCGCAGTTGTTGAGAATCTGCCTGCTAATGCAGGGGACACAGGTTCGAGCCCTGGTCTGGGAGGATCCCACATGCCGCGGAGCAGCTACGCCCGTGAGCCACAACTACTGAGCCTGCGCGTCTGGAGCCCGTGCTCCGCAACAAGAGAGGCCGCGATAGTGAGAGGCCCGCGCACCGCGATGAAGAGTGGCCCCGCTTGCCACAACTAGAGAAAGCCCTCGCACAGAAATGAAGACCCAACACAGCAAAAATAAATAAATTAATTAAACTCCTACCCCCAACATTAAAAAAAAAAAAAACCCAACATCACTGCAGGTAAAACTCTGAACTTTAATTTTTGCAAAACAATTTCCTTAGATAACACTATTCCCTTGATGGAGTAGCTTCTAAGGGCATCTTTCTCTTCCCTTTAGGGAGGTTAGTGAATTCCCTAGAAATCAAATGGGCCTATTTTTCACTTGAAATAACCTGGTGACTTAGAATAGCTCTGCTTATTTCTGCAATCTGTCTTTCCCTTGTCTTCACCATGGTCATCTGGGTTTAATATCCTGGGTGGCTGGAAATGAAAGGCAGTGTGTATTTTTCCTTGAGATTTTCAAATTTGAATTTCCTGCTGTGAGTGCTCTTGATGCTCAATTGAAATTAGAACAGGATGAACTTCTTGAACTGTCACCAACTTGGGCACAGCTGACTCCAGGACCTCCTACAGGGAAAGTTCCCTGAAGGGACAGCATGAAATGTCTCTACAGGAGAGATTAAGTGGTTTAATAATGTCCTATTAAACCCACAGTTTTCAAACAAAACTGAGCTTTCAATACCACTTGTCACCCCAAAGCTCCTATTGAAGTGATTTTAATCTCAGATAAGGCTTTTACTGTTAGAAAGAAGGCACTGGCAACATTATCACTTTTTAGTTTTTTGGGTGGTGAGAGATGGTGAACTTTTGTTAAATTCTCATAAAGCTTGTTAGAATGGGAGGTGGGAGGGGAAAGGAGTGAGTTTTGTGAATAAACAGGAATAAATAATAATAAAATATAATGGGTGAATTAAGCACCAGTGATGACCATATACCATAAATTGAGAAGTTTGATTGCCTCAACTCTGTCCATAAATTAAAGAGAAAAACAAATAGAACAAAACAAAACAAGGAAACAAACTAGATCCCACCAGAATAGAGTACCTCTGTGTTGTTTCCTTTCCCAGTGAACTAATGAAGTTTCAAAGGTAAGTGTATAATCTCATTAGGGACATCAGCAGAGAGATTCCAAATAGATTTTTTTTTTTTTCGGTATGCAGGCCTCTTACTGTTGTGGCCTCTCCCGTAGCGGAGCACAGGCTCCGGACGCGCAGGCTCAGTGGCCATGGCTCACGGACCCAGCCGCTCCGCGGCACGTGGGATCCTCCCACACCGGGGCACGAACCCATGTCCCCTGCATCGGCAGGCGGACTCTCAACCACTGTGCCACCAGGGAAAACCCCAAATAGATTTTTGATGCTCATTGTTCCTACTTTCTTAGAGTGACTGGACATCACAGTCTTCTTTAAAATGCCATTTGTGTTCTTACTGTAGTCATGTGATTTTTTAAAAATAAGCTTTTAATCTTAGAACAGTTTTAGATTTACAGAAGAATTTCAAAGATTGTATAGACTTACAATATACCCTGTGGCCTAGTTCCCCTATTATTAACAGCTTACATTGGTGTGGCATATTTGTTATACTTAATGAGCCAATATTGATACATTATTATTAACTAAAGTATGTACTTTATTCATATTTCCTTATATTTTACCTAATGTCTTCTTCTGTTCAAGTAGCTCATCCAGGGTATCACATTATGTTTAGTTGTAGTTGTCATGTCTTCCTGGCTTCTCTTAGCTGTGACAGTTTCTCAGCCCTGCCTTGTTTTTGATGACTTTGACACTTTTGAGAGGTACTGATTGGATCTTTTGTATAATATACCTCCACTGGAATTTGTCTGATGTTTTTCTCATGATTAGACTGGCATTATGTGTCTTTTGGAATAAGATCACAGAGGTAAAGGGCCATTTTTACCACCCCCTTCTCTCTCTGTCTCTATTTCCCTATCTGTCTCTATCTCATCTCTATCTTTTGGTGTATATTTATCTATCTATGTGTATGTGTATACTCATAGATATGTATACACATAGATAGGTGTATACACACACACACATATATATATGTATATATATGTATTAGAGAGAAAACAAGAGACTTTAAGGAATTGGCTTAGGCTATTGTGGAGATATAAGTCCAAAACCTACAGGGCAGGTTGGAGTTGTAGTCTGAGTCCAAAAGGCAGTCTCTTGGCAGAATTCCTTCTTGATCAGGACAAGTCAGTCTTTGTTCTATTAAGGCACTCAACTGATTGCATGAGGCCCACCAAATTATGTAGGGTAATCTGCTTTACTCAAAGTCCTTTGATTTAAATGTTAATCTCATCCAAAATAATCTTGTCAGAAATGTTCAGAATAATGTTGACTAAATATCTGAGTAATGTGGAATTCAGACTCAGCTCTGCCTAACTTTGAAGCAAGTAGCACTTTTAACTATTACAATATCTTGTCTTCCTCATCTGTGTGAACAGAATGGATAATTAAAACATGAGCTTTCCCATTTTAGGAAATAATTTAGACCTTATTCCTCATTAAGTTATTAAATTCTGACCTATAAAGGAATTGGTTGGTTGAAGTTTAAAAACGTTTAATAAATCCCTATGATGGATCCAACATTTTGTGATGGACCCAGCATCGTGTGGATGAAGGTATCCTTTCAATTTTATATACATGCCTTTGGATTTGAATAATGGCATGATCAAGCAAACCAAAAAATCCAAAGGGCAAAAAAAATAAAAAACACCCTTCAGAAACAAAAGGCAGAACACAAGAGGGAGATGAGACAATCATTCCCTGAGATTGCAGAGTAAATGCTTTAAAAAAGACTTTCATGAAATCTGTCTCTAAAAACTCAGGCACACCTATCCAAGAAGAAACTCAGGAAAACTAGAAATTGTATAGAATTAACTTGAATTCTAGCATCAACTCTTCTAAAAATAGCCTCTGTATTTTTTATCAGTTCACTTTAAATCTCTATTCCTTTGTAAGATGAAGGACCAGGCCAGGGTTATCTTGGGAGCGCCTTGCAGCACCAGTGTTCTAGGATTGCAATGTTCTGTGGACAAACACACACAGACAATCTTTAATTATAAGCTTGCAAAGGCATCTAGGGGGCCAAGTCCATCTGCTCCTGAGGCCTTAAACCTTTATTAATTACTTGTTTCCCAAGGCCACCTCTGTTAGTGGGAGGGGGCAGAGAAGCAGAGAAACTCCTTGGACCACAGGCCTTCCACTTCTGGTTTCTCACCGCAAAATATTTCCCACAACTTGGGGGCCAGATGGCAACATTTTTGAAGATGCACTAAGGATTTGAATTCTGGTTCATATTAAATATCACATGTAAATTATTAATCTGTGGCAGATGTAACTGTATATTACTACACTACATTAAACATTAATATTGCAAAGCCCAGCCTATGGACCACATGGAGCTGCTGGGAGACCACCATTGGTCCTCCAATTAAAATCCAGATTTAGAATCTAGGTAAATTAGGCAGAAGTCTTTAGAAGGAATATTTATTACTAATGGGATATACAAACAATATGAGCATTGTTTCAAAGTAAATGATAATATCTAGCGTTCATTGAGGTCTTACTCTGTGCCAAGTATTCTTCTAAGAGCTTAACACATGTTGATAAATTTAATTTTCCTGACAACTCTATAAGGTAAACATTATTGCTTATTATTGTTAGGGAGCAACCTTTACTAAGTACCAACTCTGTAACGGGAGCTGTTCTAGGTAGTGTGGATACAGAGGTGGGATAAGACATTGTCATGGTTTTATGGAACTTACTTTCTGAAGAGATGAGACAGATAATATACCCCCCCAATAATAATTGGACACAATAAGTTCAGAGAAGGATAGTGCCATGAAGTAAATACAACAGAGTTATGTGATCACAAGGGACTGGTAGAGGGTTACTATAGATTGGCTGGTCTGGAGAGTCCTCTCTGAGGAGGAGACGTTTGGGCTACTTGTTCTAGGTCAATTGGCTTAATAGCAGTTTTCTAAAAGCAACTGGTTGAATATTAGTTCTTCAGATTACCAGTGTGTTAAAATAACAATTTGCCAAAAACTTGTTTTAATAAACCACCTATCAATTGTATAGCATTTCATGCTTCTCCAAGGTTACTTAATGTACAGTGTATTTTTAAGATGACAATTTCCCAAGTAATGTGAATTTTAGCTGTTGTGCATGCTACTGACGTCAAGAATATTATTAACAGTAGTGTGGGTTTCTGTTTTCCAAAGCATTTTCTTTCCAGTCTACAGCTTTTTTTTTCTCTGTTTACATTAGTTTGGGTTATTCCATTTTAAAATTTTGCCTCAGCTTGTCTGTGAATTGTTTGAAATAGCTTGTAGAAAGAAAAGCTGGGCTGTCCCAGTGTAAAAACAAATATATTATTGTCCTGATCAAGAATAGATATACAGTCTAGAAATCGCTGCTGTCACTTTAGCCTTTCTTCAAGTCGGTCCATCTTTTCATCTCCCAGATACCATGGCCAAGAAAATGATCTTGTTATTACCTCTTGAATAGCACCATCTTTGGAGCCCTCTGTCCTCTTTGGGAGACCTTTTCTTTTGTCCCCTTGGCCTACCTTAGAAACCAGTCAAGCCCTATTCCAGGTCTCCTCAATTTTTATCTCTGTTTACTTGATAACTACTATAGATCAAAAGCTGTGTGTTTGTTGCATCAAAACTCATTCTAATCCACTTGAAAATTGCTTTCCTTTATTACAGGGCCTGGAGAGCCAAAACAACCTTGTTTGAACTACTTTGTAGCTAGGGTGTAAGCACATGACCTAGGATCTATGAATTAAAAGACCCCCAGGGCTTCCCTGGTGGCACAGTGGTTGAGAGTCCGCCTGCCGATGCAGGGGACACGGGTTCGTTTTCCGGTCTGGGAAGATCCCACATGCCGCGGAGTGGCTGGGCCCGTGAGCCATGGCCACTGAGCCTGCGTGTCCGGAGCCTGTGCTCTGCAACGGGAGAGGCCACAACAGTGAGAGGCCCGCGTACCACAAAAATAAACACCCCAGATTTGGAGGTGAAAATAAGCAAAGTGAAGGGGCAGTATGCCACACAGAGACCAACAATCTAGGATGGTCCTTTGGTGGGCTAGAATGGTTTTTCTAGATGCATTTTACCTAACTACATCTATCCTGGGTTATGTAGCATAAATCTGGTAATTTGGGTCTCACAGAGATTGTATGAACAACATAATGTCTTTACTAAATTACTTTATGCTTAAACTAATTGGAGTGGATTCTGTTGTCTTTGATGAAGAACTCTGATCACCACACCTGATGTGTTTACATTTTATTGAGATACTTGATGATGGTGTCTTAGTCTCTTTGGGCTGCTGTAGCAACACAGACTGGGTGGCTTATAAACATTGTTTATTTCTCATAGTTCTGGAGGCTAGGAAGTCCAAGTTTATGGTGGCAGCAGATTCGGTGTTTGGTAAGGGTCTTCTAGGTAGCTGTCTTCTTGATGTGTCTTCTCTCATAGAAGTGGCAAGGGAGTTTTCTTGGTCATTTTTTATAGCGGCACTAATCCCATTTGTGAGGGCTTCACTATAACCTAATAACCGCACAAAGGCCCCCACTTCCTAATTTCATCACCTTGGGGATTAGGATTCAACATACGACCTTTGGGACTACACAAACATTCAGACCATAATAGATGGAAAAGCATCATAGGAAGGATGTTATAATGATGGAATGACCAGTACTGAACTCATTTGGGAGATATAATTCATACCATGTAGGAGGTCACTTATTCTGTACCCTCATAAATCTAGTTGCCTTTTCATTTTTCCTATATATCCCTTATTTAACACATGCTACAGCTTTTTCATTTATATGAGAATCATAACCATAACTATCTCACAGGCATGTTGTTTTAAGTAAAATGATTAGAATAGCATCTATGCATAGAAGTTTAGTAGTAAACTGTGGCTAGTATTTTTTTAGTATTAGGAGGGACTGATTAGTATTATTTAGGATAGCATTAGAGGTGATGTCTTCAAACAAGAAATATCAAGTCTGGGAGAAGAAACCAGGAGAGGGAAAATTTCCAGAATTAGATACATAAAAGAGAAGAGCGCATTGACGGAGCCAAAAGGGTTCTAGGTGACTAAATTCTTCTATGGTAGGATTGGAACGGTTGGAGTGGTACTCCTAGAATAAGTAGTGGGATTGGAGAGTAAGGTGAGGGCTGGATCATACACAAAAAATTATAGGCCCCTTTCATAATGGGGCAACCATGCTCTCAGCCCCTTCATCCCAGTCCAGTTGGAAGGACTTCCTCCTTCCTCCTTTCCCAACATGAACTCAGGTAGTCACCTCCAATTTTCAACCATGTGCATATCCTTGTTAGCTACCTGAGGGCAGAGTCCTGATCTAATGACTGAATTCGTCACTCTGAAACATTGAGGAGATTGGGCTAAATGCATGCTAAGGCTATGACAGAGATAGGAAGAAGTATTTTAAAAATTCTTTGATATATATATGCTTAAAAACTTCTGGTTAGGGCTTCCCTGGTGGCGCAGTGGTTGAGAGTCCACCTGCCGATGCAGGGGACACAGGTTTGTGTCCCAGTCCGGGAAGATCCCACATGCCGTGGAGGGGCTGGGCCCATGAGCCATGGGCGCTGAGCCTGCACGTCCGGAGCCTGTGCTCCGCAATGGGAGAGGTCACAACAGTGAGAGGCCTGCGTACCGCAAACAAAACAAAACGAAACAAAACTTCTGGTCAATTGAGGGGTTGGATCACTTGGGTTCTGGTAAATGCCCTCATGTATTTGTGCTCTAGTAAAAAAAAAAAATATATCAACACACTTTTGGAAAAACTATGAATTCAATAACTAAACTGAATCTTTCCAATGCAAGAGTCCAAAGGGCAAATTTTCCACTTAACTATGCATAGATTTGGCATAATACATTTAGAATTTCTTCTTTTTCTTTCCTACCTTCCTCCTTCTCTTCCTTTTCCTTCTCCTTTTTAGTTAAACCCAAATTCTCTATTGAAGTTTAGAATTGACATCTTGGTGCTTAATCCAGAGTTACTTCTGTCAGTTTCTGGAAATGGTCTCTATTTCAGATGATTTACAAGGAACTGCTGATTTTATCTGAAGTTTGCACAAGTACTATTAGCACAAAGAATAGTGATTTCATATAAAATAATCAGAAAAACTTTAGTAGTCATAGGTCAGTGACAGGAAAAATAGTCATTTTTGGGGGCCAGGGCAAATCCAGCCATGATTTTTTAAATTTTGTTTTATTTTTTTTAAATGTGTTACAGCTGAAAACATATTTTGTCAGCCATCTCCTCCCTTGTCTTTTCAAAGTCCATATGTTCTTCAGGGGAAAATTGAATTCAGCTTCACTTGAATCTTTGGAAAAATTTAAAAGAACCATTTGATGTGCAAGATTTCTAGGTCTTTAGAAATCAGATCTAAAGTCAATTGCTTGGAGAAAATTCAAATTGCATTTTCTCAACACTTTAAAAAATATTTGGGTCAGATTCAAAAGTTCAGACTTCTACTTAGAAGTAGATGCGCACACTGGCAGGGCATATTTACACATTGCTTATTTTTCAGTAGACTCTAAGAGGTCATAAATTTTGTCCACATTTAATATTCAATTATCCACATTCATATTCAATAAACATGTTTTGCTTTGAACTAGCATCTGGGTGTAGTAGCTTTTGTGATGCCTCTCTCTCATGTACAGTAGAGAGAGAGGAGAATCACAAAAGATTGTGAGTGTAGAGTAGAGTGTATTAATTTTCTTAGTAGAAGAATACATTACTCTATGTGTCAAACAATGTTGAGAGAAAATAACCAGTTGAGGGTTGTCAGGAGGATCTGAGCCTCCTAAAATCTATTTACACCTGCTCTGGATTGGGCACAAACCTGTTTATCACAGTGTTTGAGTCCAGATTAAGATACCATTCAAATGCGAGAGCATGAGGGCTAAACTGGGGTTAGGAGGCAGTTGGGTGCTAATCATTTGCATTCTCATCATATGGCTGTGTGACCCCGTGAACATTTTTTTTTTCTCCGTGGGCCTGAGCTTCCTTATCTAAAACAGAAGGGGATAGTGCTTTCAAACTGGGTGGGCTCTTTATAGCTCTGTGGTTCCAAAAAGCTGTCTCCAGAGCTCCCTGGCTTTTACAGGATCTATATGTAAAGATTTTGCAGGAAACTGCTTTGGATTAAAAAGATTTTATTACTACAAAACAAAGATAGAACAGCCCTCAAGTCTAGTATTTTAGATTTTTAAGTTTGTTCATTTTACTTTAAGTTATTTAACTTAGCAATTACTATGTCTTGTCAAGGGCTTTAAATTACCTAAAAGAAATGATATCTGGATCTGAGCTCAGGAAATAGAAATTTGGTTTTACTTGTTGACACTGATATCTTACATTCCATGGTCCACAAACCTGGAATTGCTTCTCTGCTATTTGAAACATACTGCTGGGTATTAAAAGTGGCGTACTTTACAAGCACCTTGGAAAAACTGGGTGGCAATATCTCTTAGAGCTAAACATATGCATAACCTATGACCAGAGATTCCATTCCTAGATAAATGCCCAACAGAAATGTATGTAGTTGTTTCCCAAAAGATGTGCACAAGAATGTTCAAGCAGCATTATTTGTAATAACTCTAAAATGGACACTCTAAATGTTCATCAACAGTGGAAAAGATAAACAAATTTGTGTTGCACTGTCATAATGGAAAATTACGCAGCAATGAGAATGATGGATCTACAACTACACACAGCAATATAGATGAATTTCCCAGGTACAAAAGAATACATAATTACAAATTCATTTATAAAATATAAGAACAGGCAAAACTAATCTATGTTGTTAAAAGTCAGGATTGTGGATACCATTGTAGGGCGAGAAGAAGAGTGGGAAGGGATTGTGAGGGGGGGTTTCCGGGATGCTGCTAATGGACTATTTCTCAACCTGGGTACTGGTACACATGTGTGTTCAGTTTGTGAAAATGTATTAAGCTGTCACTTATGATGTATCTTTTATATGTACATTTTATTTATTAAAATAAAAAAATAATCCTCTAGATTGTTTTCTCAAATCTGCTACTTGAGATTAGTTAGTGCAAAAGGAAATAGAATAGACATGGTAAGCCCTATTGTCCCAGTTTACTCCTTGAAAGGGGAACTAGAACAGGGTTAGTGGCCTCACTGAGTTGAGGAGACAGAGGCTGGAGTTTGGGAGGTGGAGGCAGCTAAAATTTGAAGACAGAGAGGAGGGAGCTAGAGAAAGTGAGAGAGTGTGAGAGAGCCTGAGATCAACAGAGGGGTCCCTCTAATCTTTGGTCAAGTACTAACGTGTGCATGTATGAGAGGAAAGTGCTTGAGGCTAGGGAAAGGATCACTTACAAAAATAGGCTAAGATTTTCTGAAGCTTACAAAGGACTAATTGTATTCCCACAAGCCATAGATTGTTATTCTAGAGCATTTGGTAAAATCTTCAGAAGGGTGTACTATTAGTAGTGGGGTTACCTTAGCTCCAGCAAAGTGCCTGCTCTGGACCTGCCATAACAAAACTTAAAAGCAAGCATTGTAAGGATTAGCTTGCTCTTCAAGTTACTTAAGTGAGTGCTATGGTAGGCTGAATAATGTCTCCCCAAAATATAAAGGTCCTAATCCTTGAAAACTAATAGAACCTGATATTTAAAAAGAGACTTTGAAGATGTAAATAGGTTAAGGGTCTTGAGATGGGAAGATTATCTTGGATTACCTGGGTGATGCCTAAGATTTCGCTATAGAAGAGAAGGCAAGGTACTGACAGAAGCAGAGACTGGAGTGATGTGGTCATAAGATAAGGATTTCTGGCAGCTACCAGAAGATAGAAGAGAAAAGGAACAGTTTCCTTAGGAAGGACCAGACTTGTCAACAAATTGACTTTAACTTCCTAAGACTCATTTTGGACTCTGGCCTCCAAAACTATAAGAGAATAAAGTTTTGTTGTTTTAGCCACTAAGTTTGTGGTGATTTGTTTTAACATCAATAGGAAACTAATACAGGGACCAAAGCAGAATTCAATAGTCATTAAAGGAATAAAAAAAAATAGCAACCAACAATGTAAAATTCATGAAGTCTGCAATTCAATAAAATGTTACTAGAAATGTGAAGAAACAGAAATGTATGACATATAACCAAGAAAAAAATCAATAGAAACATACCCCCTAAATGAGACAGATGATGGATTTAGGAAAGGGCTTTAAAACAGCTATTATAAATCTTATAAATATGCTCAAGGATATAAAATTTTTTAAGGCTTGAATATGGTAAGCAGAGAAATGAAAGATATAAAAGACACAAATGGAACTTTTAAACATGAAAACACAATATCTGAAACGAAATATTCACTAGATGGGATACATGGATTTGATTAGATATTACAGAAGAAAATACTAGTGAATTTGAAGACATAGCAATAAAACTATCTAGATTGAAGCATAATGAGAAAAGTGACTGGGGAAAAAAGCCTCAGTGAGCTGTGGGATAATATCAGGTGAATTAACATACATGTAATTGGAATCTCAGAAGGAAGGGAGGTCAGACAAACTATTTGCAGAAATGATGGTTGAGCACTTTCCAATTTTGATGAAAACACTAAACCTACAGATACAAGAAACTCAAAAATTCCCAAGAAGAAGAAACATATTAAGAATGACACCAAACCACATCATAATCAAACTAGAGAAAACCAGTGAGAGTCTATCATATAGAGTCTGTCATACAGAGTGAAGTAAGTCAGAAAGAGAAAAACAAATACCGTATGCTAACACATATATATGGAATCAAAAAGAAAAAAAAATGGTTCTGAAGAACCTAGGGGCAGCACAGGAATAAAGATGCAGATGTAGAGAATGGCCTTGAGGACACAGAGAGGGGGAAGGGTAAGCTGGGACGAAGTGAGAGAGCGGCATTGACATATATACACTACCAAATGTAAAATAGATATCTAGTGGGAAGCATCTGCATAGCACAGGGAGATCAGCTCGGTGCTTGGTGTCCACCTAGAGGGTTGGGATACAGAGGGTGGGAGGGAGACGGAAGAGGGAGGGGATGTGGGGATATATGTATACGTGTAGCTGATTTACTTTGTTATAAAGCAGAAACTAACACATCATTGTAAAGCAATTATACTCCAATAAGGATGTTTTAAAAAAAAAAACTAAAAAAAAAAAAAGAAAAATCTGCTATCTATGATTGTTCAGTCCCACCTTCTGGATAAGTGATGGCCAGTAGGCATGATGATGCCCTATATCTTTGACAGCTGTGGAGGTGGGCTTCAAGTATGAGAGAGCAGAATGAGAAGTGGTTCCATGATGAAGACCAGACCTGGGTAGCTTGTATGAAATGATGTCACTAAACATCACACATGACCAAGGTAGAGAGGAGCTGATGAGAGTACAGATTCAAATTGGAATTTAAATATGGGGCTCAGAAGGACTCATGTTTAGAGGAGTAGGTAGCTATGATGACTTTTTATTTGGTTTCTATGTTCAACTTGGTGCCAGGAGAATTTAGAAGTGCACTTTCAATTCTAGGAAATGAAAACTAATTTATGGTGATAGAAAGGAGAGATCAGTGGTTGTCTAGGGATGGCAGTGGGTGGGCAGGGAAAGATGGGAGGGAGGGATTTCAAAGGGGCATGAGGAAACTCTTAGGGGAGATGGATATGTTCATTACCTTAATTGTGGTGATGGTTTCGCAGATGTGTACATATATCAAAACTTAACAGGGCTTCCCTGGTGGCGCAGTGGTTGAGAGTCTGCCTGCCGATGCAGGGGACGCGGGTTCGTGCCCCGGTCTGGGAGGATCCCACGTGCTGTGGAGCGGCTGGGCCCTTGAGCCATGGCCGCTGAGCCTGCGCGTCCGGAGCCTGTGCTCCGCAACGGGAGAGGCCACAACAGTGAGAGGCCCGCGTACTGAAAAAAAAAAAAACGTAACAAGTTGTATACTTTAAACACACACAGTTTATTATATGTTAATTAGATGTCAAGGAAGCTGTTTGCTTTCTTATCCTACTTGCTTAAACACGTGATATTGCAGAGGTGGCTGTTGATGCTTTCATTTCATCTTAACTCTTCTGGAGTTAGACTTGTTATCATATTGAAAGTTGCAGGCATTTGAGATGGTTTACATGACACAAGAGGCAAGTCAGTAATTCAATTTAGGAATGCCAGCAAGTTCCAGAAGGTGAGGGGAAGTTTGGTTTTATTTTTATTTATTTATTTTGAACATCTTTATTGGAGTATAATTGCTTTACAATGGTGTGTTAGTTTCTGCTTTATAACAAAGTGAATCAGTTATACATATACATATGTTCCCATATCTCTTCCCTCTTGCGTCTCCCTCCCTCCCACCCTCCCTATCCCACCCCTCTAGGTGGTCACAAACCACAGAGCTGATCTCCCTGTGCTATGCAGCTGCTTCCCACTAGCTATCTATTTTACATTTGGTAGTGGTTGGTTTTAGATACATGCGGGGTGGCCACTTCTTTTGTCCAATTTTCTGCTCAGTTCTCTATCTAAGACTCTTTGGATACTCACATTCCTATATTTCTGGCACCAAGCTGTCTGGATCTCACCTTCTCAGTTTCTACCCCTTGTTGACCTAGAATGAACACATGCAAATCACACGCAAATGAAGAGTATTCACACATTTAATCATTTTCCAGTGAAATATGGATGTGCTTAATTTTTGACAAGACTATTCATTGCGGTGATAAAAATTTCCAGACTTGTATTTGAAATTTGTTATTTGCCAGAATAATATCTTACTATTGAAGCATTTATTCAAACAAAGATGGGACTTTTAAAAATTAATATTCCTTGATTCCTTCAGAATGTGAAACATTGGAAAAGGCAGGGACTTTTAAATCAAATTAGGTAGACCTGAGTTCAAATCTTTTACAGACAAAAACGGTAATATTGGGTAAGTTGTTTAAATTTTCTACACTGCCACTTCCTTCAGTGTAAAATGGAAATAATACTAGCTTTCTTGTAGTTTTTTTTCCCCCTTTTTTTGGTGAAGATTAGAGATAATGCTTGTAAAGTGCCTATAATAATGCCTGAATGGACACTTATTAAACAATAGTTGACTGTTAGTTTGTAAACACAACCAGAGTTCATGACTTTTTAAAAATCAGTTTTTAATGATAAAACTAGGGCCAGATATTTAGATTCTGATTTTTTCCCCTCTACACTCACTCCTATATGCATATGTATTATAATTTCCTCAATTCTTTTTCACTTGATGAGTGAAACATTAATTTTAGCTTTCCTGAAGTTAGTCCTTTTGTGGTGAATTCTACCCTGTCCTCCTCTCCCATTCATGGCTCCTTTTCCTTTGTTTCCAAGCCAAGACAAAAATGTTGGCCATGGGAAACATTTATTGGGTGCCATTTAGACAAGTATAAGAAAACGATTGAATACTCTTCACAATTGTCGGTTGAAACTAAACACAGAGTTGCCACGGATACTGGTTGCTTGGCCTCTGCTCCAACACATTAGAGCCTTTTTAGTTCAACAATGTGCAGACCACAGATGTTGCCATGCATTGTATTCATAATCAGCTTGGATATCTTAGCGGAAGAATATCTTGGGTTTGCTTTAGCAGAGAAGGATCTAAATTCTCAGAAGAAACAGAACCCCTGTCCTCTCCATTGTTTCTCCAGGTATATAGGTGGTAACCTCTGCAGACACTGTTTTTATCTTTCTCACTGCTTCATTTAATCTAGATAGACTACTCCTCTCTTGATATTTATTTGGAAATAAGAAACTCTACTGCATATTTTGTAAAACACAACAGGGACATCAGCTAGGAAAATTGCACAGCTTTGGGTATAAGACTTAAAACAAGGCATAATTGAAGGAGAGAGAATACAAAAAAATCCCTGGGTTCCTTTGAGAGCTGGAATAGAGTCACAGCAGAGAGATCCCAGGTTGATTCAAAAAGTAATGGCTTTGCCACCTACTAGCTGTGTGTCCTTGGGCATATTAAACAATGAAAACTTTAGTTTCCTCACTCCAATGGCTCTTCCACTTGTAAGGACCTTTGTGAGTACATGGGGCCCACCTGGACAATCCAGGGTAATCTCGATTATTTAAGGCCAGTTGATTGTCAAGCATAATTCCATCTGCAACCTTAACTTCCCTTTGCCATGTTACATATCCACATGCTCTGGGGATCCAAAGAGGTATGTGGACATATTTGGGAGGGCAACATTGTTCTATAATGCAGTGGTGCAAAATAAAATTTCTCTTTATTTAGTGCCCACACATGTCTATGAATTCCCTTTCCACTGCTCATTTAATTTCCCTTTCATTGTTAGCAAAAGGAGACAATTCTAAATATCTGTTTTCAGTTTTCTCAGCCTCTTTTGATAAATATTCAGTTTAATTCTCATCCTGGGCTAATTATCTCATTCTTTTCCACTCTCTCTCTCAAGTTGGTAACAGGCATCTAAAGGCTTAAGTGACTTCATGATGATGGTGTTAGCATGAGAGAGACAGTGTGGAAGGAGACTGGGGAGTGCTCTCTCCCCCTCTCCTTGTACAAATACTCAACACTACTACCTTTACTCTGCTGAGGCTGCCTAGACTTATTAAAACTGAGAGACATTCTCTCTTCTAATGCATATGGTGTGTAAAAAACTATTTTATATTTTTGATCATCGAATTTTTAAAAATGCTTCCATAGATAATATGCTCTTATCAACAAGGCATTGAACCCAGAAATATTTTGTGCAAGAAATATCCCCTTGCCCACTCCCTTCCAGTTGGAGTGTGATGTCTAAAGTCCACAATTACAGTCTTGTTGCCTTAAACTGGCTCTAATCGCTGGGTATTTTATGGCTAAAATAATGATATGATTTTCCACCTTGTTGCTGAGTAGACAATTAGGCAAATAGAATTCCAAACTGAAGAGTGTTTACAGGAAAAATGGATTGTTCTGTTAAAAAAACCTGTGGTTATTATAAAGAGAAGGGACATCCAATTCCCTTTCCTGAAGTCAAGTGGCCACAAGCCTACTGGAAACAATATAATCCAAGCATCTTCTCTTCCCACAAATTTCTGGTTGTCAAGAATAATTATAAGTAAGAGAGTTGTGTCAATAGCACTGTGAGCCACTCTCATGTGGTTTTCCTTCCTGTTGAGCTGCCTCACTGTGAATAGTGAGTGCATCATTTATTGTTAGACATAGGCAGAGCTCATTGCTGAGGAGAGGTAAACTGAAATCAGATTTGTTAGTCAGCCCTAGGTAAAATATTCGGTGAGCCAAGTTTCGTGATTAGTGACCCAGCCTTTCCTACTCTGGTCTCCCACAGTGATGAGACAATGATATAATTTGAAGAAGAAAATGTAATTGTTGATTTGTAATTACTGTTGTAATTTTTGTTCCCACCCTGGAACAGAGTGACCGTGATGATGGTGGGGTAGAGGTGAGAAGAGAATGGGAGCCAACCTTACTGAACCCTGAGAATGTGATGTGCTAGATTCTTTTGCAAATAAGCTTTATTTATCCTCCCTAAAATTCTGCAGGCTGGTAGTACTACTGTGGACATGGAGATAGTAACTGACTGTCCTTTTCATACTCCCCACATTCATCTATTTCAAGTTATAATAATTTCTGAACATTTCTACTTTTATCATTATAATTCAAGGCACCATTAACTCTCGTCTGAACACCTGTAATCACCCTTCAAACGATTCTCTTTCTGTACAGCTATTCTTTGTCCTCTCAATCCATTTACACATATTTATAAACATAAGTTATACTGTCATGACCCTGATTAATTTCCCCAATGTCTTCTCAAAGAGCTTAGAATAAAATATCACATCAGCCAAGATGGGTTAGTTTCTTGTGCCATAACAAAAAGAATGTTTATTTTTCTTGCATGTTGCACATCCATTGTGAGTTGTTATACTATGGGCTGAATTATTTTCCCCTGCTGATATTCATATATTGAAGCCCTAACCCAAAAACGATAGTATTTGGAGATGGGGCCTTTAAGAGGTAATTAGTATTGGATGAGGTCATGAGGATAGGGCTCTGATGATGAGATTTGTGGCCTTATAAGAAGAGACATCAGAGAGCTTGCTTCCTCTCTCTCTCTCCCCACCATGTGAGGACACAGTGAGAAAGTGACCACTTGCAAGCCAGGAAGAGGGCTATCATCAGGAACTGAAACAATGTAAACCTTGATCTTAGGTTTTCCAGGCTCCAGAACAATGAGAAAAGAATATCTGTTGCTTAAATCATCCAATTTATGGTATTTTATTATGGCAGCCTGAGCAGATTAATATAGTCTGCTTACAGGCTCCAGTCATTATAGGCACTCAAGGACCTAGACTGATGGAGCTCTATTTTAATCCTAGGCTTCCATAATCACTGAGGCAAGACAAGCAGATTCAGTGAATCCCAGGCTGGCTCTTTAAGCTTCTGTGGGGAAGTGACCCATTTGGTTTCTTGACTTTCATTGACAAAAGCAAGAATATGACCTTACTTGCTGGGTAGAGAACAGCTGTTATATCACATTTCACTAAATGAGAGAACTAAAACATTGTGAACAGTCCCAACAACCACCACAGGTATAAACCTTTATCAGTATTGACAAGGGTGTGTTTGATCTCATGCTCTTCACTTGTGGATTTCATCTTCTTTTATCACGCACGTTGCTTGCTATGTGTTGAGGCATTTGTACCAGCTGTTCCCTCTGCTTGGAATGCCCTTTCCTCAATTCTTTACTTAGCTGTCTCCTACTGCTCATTAAAATCTCAGTAAAAAATGTCACATCTTTAGATGATTCAGTCTTAACAGGGCTTTCCCTCCTTTGTCTAAATTCTTACCACTATGTCACCAATTATTGTTTTCTTTCATTTTTAATTTATTATTATTCACAATGTGTCCTTTTGGGATTCCTCAAATCTTACGTTCTTTTGTTAGCTTGTTTGCTAATTCATTCATTTGTTGATTTCAGTTTTTGGAGATGCAATGACAAGTGACACCATGTATACTCTTAAGGAACTCACAGTCTGGGGGAGAGATAGATATAAACACAAAATATTACAAACTGGCAAAGAAGGTACTAAGCATAAGCACATAATAAGATGCTCATGACATTGTTAATAAATCAAAATCATGAGATACCACTTTACATGCACTAAGATAGCTACAACAAAAATGATAGACAATAACAAGTGCTGGTGAGAATGTAGAGAAATTGGAACCCTCATATATTGCTTGTGAAAGTGTAAAATGGTACAGACAATTTAGAAAATAATTTGGCCATTCCTCAAAAAGTTAAACATATAGTCACCATGTAATATGGCAACTCCACTCCTAGGAACATCCAAAAGAAATAAAAAAACATATGTTCACACAAAAACTTGTACATGAATGTGCATAGCAGCATTATTCATAGTAGCCAAAAAGTGGAAACAAGCCAAATGTTTATCAACTGATGAATGGAAAAGCAAAATGTGGCATATCCATACAACGGAATGTTATTCAGCCATAAAAGGAGATGAAGTACTTTAATCCATTTTGAGTTTATTTTTGTATATGGTGTGAAGAAATGTTCTAATTTCATTGTTTTACATGTATCTTTCCAGTTTTCCCAGCACCACTTCTTGAAGAGATTATCTTTTCTCCATTGTATATTCTTGCCTCCTTTGTTGTATGTTAATTGACCATAGGTGCATGGGTTTATTTCTGAGCTCTCTAATCTGTTCCATTCATTTATGTATTTGTTTTTGTACCAGTACCATGTTGTTTTGATTACTGTAGCTTTGTAGTATAGTCTGAAGTCTGAGAGCCTGATTCCTCCAGTTTTGTTCTTTTTTCTCAAGATTGCTTTGGCAGTTCGGGGTCTTTTGTGTTTCTGTATGAATTTTAGGATTACTTGTTCTAGTTCTTTGAAAAAAGTCATGGGTATTTTGATAAGGATTGCATTAAACCTGTAGATTGCTTTGAGTAGTATGGCAATTTTAACAATATTTATTCTTTCTATCCAAGAACGTGGGATATCTTTCTATTTCCTTGTATCATCTTCAGTTTCCTTCATCAGTGTTTTATAGTTTTCAGAGGATAGACCTTTCACCTCCTTGGTTAGGTTTATTCCTAGGTATTTTATTCTTTATGATGTGATTTTAAAAGGGATTTTTTTTTTTTTTACTTTCTCTTTCTGATAGTTCATTATTAGTGTATAGAAAAGCAACATATTTTTGTATATTAATCTGGTATACTGTAACTTTTCTGAACTCATTTATTGTAATAGTTTTTGAGTGGAGACTGTAGAGTTTCTATATAAAGTGTCATCTGCAAATAGTGACAGTTTTACTTCTTCCTTTCCAATTTGGATGCCTTTTATTTCTTTTACTTGTCTGATTGCTGTGGCTGGGACTTCCAATACTGTGTTAAATGGAAGTGGTGAGAGAGGGCATCCTTGTCTTGTTCTTGAATTCAAAGGAAAGGCTTTCAGCTTTTCACCATTGAGTATGATGTTAGCTGTGGATTTGTCACATATGGTCTTTTTTTAAATCTCTGTACCCACTTTGTTGAGTGTTTTTATGATGAATGGATGTTGAATTTTGTCAAATGCATTTTCTGCATGTTTTTAACATGGTGTATCACATTGATTGATTTGTGAATATCGAACCATTGTTGCATCCCTGGAAAAAATCCAACTTGATTGTGGTATATGATCCTTTAAATATATTGGTGGATTTGGTTTGCAAATATTTTGTTAGGAATTTTTACATCTATATTCATCAAAGATATTAGCCTGTAATTTTCCTTTTTTGTACTGTCTTTGTCTGGTTTTGGTATCAGGGATCTATGTGGTCTCATAGAATGATTTTGGGAGTGTTCTGTGTTCATTTTTTTGGAATAGCTTGAGGAGGATAGATAACAACTACTCTTTATATGTTTGGTAGAATTCCTCTATGAAGCTGTCCAAGACTGGACTTTTGTTTGCTAGGAGTTTTGTTTTTATTACAAATTCAATTTCACTACTAGTGATCAGTCTGTTCAAATTGTCTGTTTCTTCTTGATACATGGTGCAGCATGGGTGAACCAGAACAAGTTTATGCTAAGTGAAAGAAGCCAGACACGAAAGACCATGTATTGCAGTGGTCCCCAACCTTTAGGCACCAGGGACCAGTTTCGTGGAAGACAATTTTTCCATGGGTGTGGCGGGGGGGGATGGTTCAGGTGATAATGTGAGTGATGGGGAGCGGCAGAAGCTTTGCTCGCTCGCCTGCCGCTTACCTCTTGCTGTGTGGCCCAGTTCCTAACAGGCTGCGGACTGGCACTGGTCCATGGCCCGGGGTTTGGGGACCCCTGAGGTATTATATGTTCCCACTGATATGAAATATTCAGAAAAGGCAAATCCATAGAAACAGAAAATAGATTAGTGGTTGCCAGAAGCTGTGATAAAGTAGGAATAGGGAATGATTGCTAATGGGTACACGTTTACTTCTTGGGGTGATGAAAATATTCTGGAATTAGATAGTGGTGGTGGTTGCTGTTACAGCAGGTCACTGGCTGGTATATGTGACGAGCCCAGTTAAGGCCTTTATATAGACTTTTAAAAATATGGTGGGTGGGTATGGAGATATGCTCATCTTGCAGCCACCCAAGACAAGCTTCACGGTAAGTTCCTCACTTATTAAACCTTTCACATACCAATCTGGGGTAGTCTGTTTCTTTCTTCAGTCTCTCCTTGCCCTCTGTTGATGGGTGCCAGTTTGCAAACCAGTAGTTGCACAATTTCTGAAAATAATAAAAATTGCTGAATTATGTACACTTTGAAAAGGTGACTTTTTATGATATGTGAATTACATCTTAAAAATAAATAAATGAATAAATAGGTATGAAAAGAGGCAGGAGCAGTGTTGCTCATACCCTGAAGATTGGAGTGTAAATATCCTGGGAATCTACTTATAGCAATGCTTTGTAATGTGGAAAAATAGTCCTATGCAAAAAATGTTAACTTCATTTTAAAGGA
This sequence comes from Hyperoodon ampullatus, assembly GCF_949752795.1. NCBI lineage: Eukaryota > Metazoa > Chordata > Mammalia > Artiodactyla > Ziphiidae > Hyperoodon > Hyperoodon ampullatus. The sequence goes on from NC_136914.1 coordinate 170,649,154, forward strand.
AGCAGTATTTGCATTAGAGTAGCAGGAGGTTTATGTTTTTATTTTTTCATTTTTCCCATATTTTGTCATGAGATTGTAAAACTTTTCTAATAAAAATGCACACAATTAAAAAGACATCTCATAGTGCAGAATGGGGTAACTGGGCCTCAGAGTATCAGGACAGGGATGACTTTTGGTCAGAATCTTAGGTGATAGGACTTGTGCAATGGGACAAATAGAGGTAGGAGGAAGACTGGGTACTCCAGGCAGAGTGAACAGCATGTGCAAAGGGCCAGAGGTGAGATGGGTCACCATATATCTGAGCACTGAACACAGTGTGGTATGATTGAGAGGCAGAGTATGAGAGAGAAGTACCAGCCAGGTGAGGTGGAAAATTAGGTGGCTTGGTCATTGGTTGGCTCACCCAGCTAGTAAGTGGTATATCTTGGAGGGGAAGGGAAGAAAGTACGGTCAAGAGGTTATTGTAAAAAACATGCAAAAATTCCATTTAAGATCCTCTAATGACTACTTATTATCCTTAGAATAAAATCCAAACTCCTTACTCTGCCTATGAGGCTTGGGAGTAGTGACGGTTGCACAATTTTCTTTGTTTTTTTTTCGGTACGCGGGCCTCTCATTGTTGTGGCCTCTCCCATTGCGGAGCACAGGCTCCGGATGCGCAAGCTCAGCGGCCATGGCTCACGGGCCCAGCCGCTCTGCGGCATGTGGGATCTTCCCGGACCGGGGCACGAACCTGTGTCACCTGCATCGGCAGGCGGACTCTCAACCAATGCACCACCAGGGAAGCCCCAGTTGCACAATTTTTGTGAAAATACTCAAGTCCACGGAATTGTACATTTTAAAAGGTGATTTTTTTTAAGGGGCAGTGAATGCTTTTATTATATGCTTGGAAATTAAAAACATGAAAACAAACTGCAAAATTGTGCCCTTATTTTGTGTCCTTGAAAAAGTAAATAATGATGCCTCAGCCTTTGTTTTAAATACAGTAATAATATAAAAAAGACCATATAGTGAATTTGTAAATTAGAGCAAGGTGATGGAGGTGTTAGCTAACATGATGTTGGTAATTATATTGCATTATATAAGTCAAATCAACACATTGTACAGTTTAAAGTCAAACAGTGTTATATGTCAAGTATATCTCAATAAAGTTGGGGACACAAAACAAGGAGGTGTTTAATTTTTTGTCTTTTTCTGACTTATTTCACTAAGCATAATATTCCCTAGGTCCATCCACATTGTTGTAAATGGCAGAATTTCATTCTGTTTTATGGCTGAGTAATATTCCATTGTGTATATATAAATATAAATCTATCTATCTGTATCTCACATCTCCTTTATCCATTCATCTTTGATGGACACCTGGGTTGCTTTCATATCTTGGCTATTGTAAATAATGCTGCTATGAACATTGGGGTGCATATATCTTTTCAAATTAGTGTCTTTGCTTTCTTTTGATATATACCTAGGAGTGGAATTGCTGGCAACTCTATTTTTAGTTTTTTGAGGAACCTCCATGCTGTTTTCCATAGTGGTTGCACCAATTTACATTCCTACCAACAGTGTACAATGGTTCTCTTTTTCTCTACATCCTCTCCAACATTTGTGGTTTGTAGACTTTTTGATGATAGCCATTCTGACAGGTGATATCTCTTATATGTGGAATCTAAAAAAAAAAGAAAACAAACAAATGCATATAACAAAGCAGAAACAGATTCACAGATATAGAGAGCAAACTAGTGGCTTCTGGTGGGGAGAGGGAAGGCGGTAGGGACAAGATAGGGATATGGGATTAAGAGATACAAACTACTATGTATAAAATAAACAAGCAACAAGGATATATTGCACAGCACAGAGAAATATAGCCGTTACTTTGTAATAACTTGAAGTGGAGTACAGTCTATAAAAGTATTGAATCACTATGGTGTAAACCTGAAACAAATCTATTAATTATAATATTGTAACAACTATGCTTCAATAAAAAATATAAATGAAGCAGAAAAAGAGAAAATTTAGAAAACATACACGTGAATAGAAGTTCATTAAAATTATTCATCACTCTGTCATCTAGAGATAATACCTGTTGGTATGTATCTTTTTTGCCTGTTTGCAATGGTAAATAAAATAACAAAATTGTAAAAAAAATTTAATAACCTCAGCATGTCTAATAGCTCAAACCAAAACTAAATTACAATGCTAAAAATGGAATATTTTTCCTATCTAAATATAAAAAAGATTAAATATTATATTGATATTCAGGCTAAATCTTTCCCTTATAAGGTGTTTGACATAAACATCTTTTAATATGTAACTCTTGGCAGTGTTTTGCATTAGGATAATGGGATCTTTATGTTCACATGTTTCACTTTTTCATGACAACATGTTTGTTGTCAAGAGATTAGGTCCTGCCTTGTCTCCAACCTCAGCCCCTACCAGCCTTGCTCATTCCTCTTCCCATACTGTGTTCCAGCTGCCCTGACATTTATTCTGTTCCTCTGACCTCCCAGCAGGGCTCCTGGTTAGGGCTTTTCAGAAGACTCTTCCTCCAGGCCCCTTGTGTCAGAGGACTTCTCATGGTTCCGGACCTGGTTTCACTGTCACCTCCCCAGGAAGGTCTTAAAGAGCTGCATACGGGAACTGTCAACTGTCCTTATCTCTTAATCCTTGGCTCATCATCCGGTTCTCTTTAGCACTTATCACCATCTGCAGCAATCTTTTTCATTAGTTTATGTATTGATTTTTCATCTGCTCCTAAAAGAATATGTTTGAGGAGGGCAGTGGTTTTACCTTTCTTGCTTAGTCCAGTATCACCAGAATCTTGAGCTCTACCCAGCACTTCAGAGGTCTCAATAAACATTTGTGGATGAATTTACTGAATAAGCTCAATTTAGAGTGTGTGCTTTTAAAAATAGACAGACATGCCGTCCCCTATTCTACCATTTACTTGAGGTGAGACCCTCACCCTTAGTCAATCTTAACCTCTCTGTTTCCTATATTTAAAATGGACTCAAGAATAATGCTATTGTGCTTTTTAAAAGGAACAGTATACTGTACAGTGCTCAGTACTGCACCTGCCAAAGAATAAACCTTCAAGAAGTGTTATCTGTATGGTAAATAGCCTTATCCTTTTGTCATTTTTTGTCACTATTAGCCTTGACCAACGGGATATCTTGTTCTGCTTTGTAAACAGCCATAGTTCACATGTAATGTATAATTTTGCCAACTGTCCATCTGGGGGCTTATAAATATGATTAGAAAGTTACCTTTTTAAATATTACCTTAAACCATAAAAAGTTTTACTTTAGTTTGAATAGAATTATTCAATTTGATTTCTCTTTTGATTAAATCAAAAGCAGATTAAAAATACTAGATATAGGTGTTTACTCACTGGCTTCATCACAGTATTTTTTAGCACCTAAAAATTTTCAGCTTGAAATAAATCTCTGAGATTAGACCCATGCCAAGATAGTGATAAATACCTTTTAACATATGGTTGTCTAGTTGTACATATTTTTAATACTCAAAACATTCTTTGGAAGGAATGGTGAGATGGGGGATATTTTGAAGGGAAATAGAATTTCACATTTCTACTTGTATTAATCATTTCCCTCTAGATAAATAATGGAGAGGAGGTAACATATGCACAAAGACGAGTCTAGTTGTTGAGTGAATAAAAGAAAATGGAAGAGAAGACAAGTGGGACTTGAGCACCCAGGAGATCTGTCTGGGTGAAAACTTATTCAAGTACAGCGTCAGGAAGACCTATAGGATGCTGAAAGGAGAATAGACAGAGTATAAAAGGATGTGAAAAACTACGGGGTTACGTCTGTATCAGAGTTCCAGTCCTTTGTGAGTGCCCATCACTGCAATATTGGCAGGGAATGTACACTCACCTCATCATAAATTTATTTTCCACATTTATATGTTTTAAAAAACCATTAGAATTAATGATCTAATAATTTTTGACAATTTAATAAAGTTACCTTCTAGTTTTCTCAGGGATCACACTGAATGTGCCTGGATTCTGGGGTGGTATACACAGGGAGAATAATATTTCACTCCTTTACTTCTAAATTTTTCATAATGCTGCCTAGAATTTGCCATCTTTTGGGCTTTGTGGGTAACCGGATTTTTTTTTTCCTGTACGAAGATATAAGCATCTTCCATTTCTCATGTTTTGCATTTGTGTCTCTTCTGTGGACTTCTTTCCCTCAGTTATTTTCATGAATCTGTGGATCATGGTTATGTTTTGTACTTGCATAAAGAGTCCTATGTAGAGAGACAGTATCCCCCAGGCGAGGAAGTCCTGCTTCATCCAGCACGGTGTAAATGTTAAGAATTCATTAACAAGGTCACACAAAAATAGAAATTTGGGAAATTTTTAAATGCAGACATGGGGAACATGTTCTTAACAGAATGCTAATGAACAGGAGAGATGCTGGAGATGTGCCATCAAAGGGCGGCTCTCAGTGAAAGATAATACCTATGTTCAGAGATTGCAGACCTGTCGGGCCCAGAGAAGAATTTCTTACCCTCTTTACTAATCTAAGTGGATGCAAGAATGAATATGAATCAACTAGGTAGTCTGTGTGAAAAAGGCAGCAAGAAGTTGGGTAGGAAATATAAGGCGTAGAGATATAATGGAAAATGTCCTGTTTTTAAAATCAAAAGACAGGGTTTAGGCCTTTGTTGCTGCCTATGATCTTGGCAGTTTACGGAATTTCGCCAAGTTCTCTTTGTAAAATGAAGAGAATAATAACTCTTATTTAATGCTCATTACAAGGCAGGTACTGTGCAAAATTCTCATAATAGTCCTATGCAGTCTATACTATTCTTATTCCCACTTTACAGATGGAGAAAATGAGGCTCAGAGAGGTTAAGTGACTTTCTCTAAGATACTCAGTTAATAGGTAGCTAAGCAAAGATTCTAGCCCAGATTTTATTTTTAATTTTTGTACTTTACTATGCTACCTTGCCCAGAGAGTTGAAGAAAAAATATAATTGTTTCTGAAAGGTTTTCAGACATGAAATTCAAATTATTATTTATCACTCCATTGTCCAGATCCATACAAGTAAAAATGGTTAAAATATTAAGAAATAAGGTGCACAATCAGTAATTTCCATTATTGTTTTGAATGTTATCAGCTTGCAGGGAAGAAAAATCTCCAAGGAAGGGGCAAAGACTTTTTGGATTGGAACCATCCTCAGGTCTAACTGATCTCCCTCAGTGCTTGGCAAAGAGAAGTCATACGTATTCATGGTGAAGGGAAGTTCAGTGTCTCTGGAGCAGTGAGGTTCACCCAGCACAGACAATAATACCCAGCCTCCTTATTCAAGGGTGGGGTACAGCTTCTGCAGCAGTGGTCACTGAGCTGCCAGGGCACACAAGCCCATGAAAGCCGATGCTGTTTTCTACTTTATCTTCTGTGTGAGGCACACACAAACAGAGGCGGCACCTTGCCTTGGTTTCACAGAGGAAAAAGGAAACCCTGATTTATTTCTCATCATTCTCTTTTACTCTCATGTTGGTTCACAAGGTTCTTTCCTGATTCATTATTTCATTCAGGCCTGGGCCCAACACTTAACCAGTTTTCATGAGCGCCAGCTCAGTGGCATGAAAGATAAGGCCAGACAGACCTGGGTCTCACCACTTAGGAGATGTATAATTCTTGAAAAAACACTGAATTTATTGGAGCCGGTTTCTTCATCTTCATGTGGGCATAATACACTTCATCTTCCTAGGTGGCTTTAAGAATTAAGTGAAATGGGATATGAAAAGTATCTGGCACATGGGCCATATCCAGTAAAAAATTGATGTTTTTGGCTGCTCAACATTTAATCCTTCTTTTTATTTTGGGAAACATCCCTCATGCTCCATCTCTTCCCATGAGAGAAAACTGTCCCTCTTTCTGCTACCTGGTAGCCAGGGGTTGGGCAGGTAACCTAGCCTGAGCCAATTTGGTGCTTCCATCTAGGATTTCGAATTGGGAGCAAGTGCTGCAAAGACCAGGAGAAGTTGGGAAACATCCAAGGTGTCATGGTGATGCTCATGGTGGGAGAGGAGACACCACTCTTGCTAAGACGTGTTTGTGTCCTTGATTCCGTGCAGCCTCCTTCTTTCCTGTGTTAAAGAAAATTGTTCTGATACTGCTAAAAGGATAAGGAAGACTTTATTCAAGATTATTGTAATAGGAGTTAATTATGACTATTGTAATAAGGGAGAGAAATGGCACTCAGCTCTGAATCCAACCAGGAATAGCGGGGGATTTGCAGTGAGGAATAGGATCAGAGGGTGTCAGTGGGTAGAAAATTACTAAGAGGAGACACAAAGGGTAGGGAGTTTCTTGCTAAACTGACCTAACAGGATTCTTGCTACAGACAGTCCAAGGACTTCACATCAAAGGTGAGGGATGAGGAACTTGATCAGGTATGAAGGGTGACAAGATATTAAGGCTGGGAGATTCTTACAAACTGGCTTAGCAGGGTTCTTGCTAAAACTAGGCTAGACAGGCCAAAGACAGACAGGGACAAAGATCAAGGCCTAGTTGAGAACAGAGCTCAGAGGAGTCTAATTAAAATTTGGTCAAGGAGAGAGTCTTTGTCACCTGCTACATTCAATATCTGGTTTTTAAGCCTCTTTCTAATTCTGTGCTTCCTTGATAAACTTCTAGTACATCTTTTCTGTTGAAGATAGCCAGTTGTTTACTGACAAGAATACAGATACCCTGTAGTCTCAAATAGTATTACATAAGTAAACTGCAGCCCAATTAATGGGGATATTTAAGGAATCAAGAATGCATTTTCTCTACTCTTGTATTTTTAAGAAAGAATTAACTGATCATACAAAAAATCCATTCCATGATTTTACTTAATCATTATTAGTTTTTAATGAGCTGCTATCAGGTTAATTTTGGTTTGAGTATCCATTCAGACAAATCTCTTTGCTTTCTTTCTTCCAGCATGTTTGAAATACATTTCTTGGGCTGATGCCTCTTCTAATCCTGTGAGGTAGGTTCTCTGCTGATCATCTCCATGTTTATGGATGAGGTTCCAGAGCTTGAGTGACTGGCCCAGAGTCATACACTTTGTGGTGAAGCTAGGATTCAAACTCAGGTTCTCTGATGGCAAACCCAAGCTCTTCTAGTAATATTTTTAGTGACAAATCTAGGGCTCTGCAAATTCAAACCAAACGCCTGAAATTTGATTTGATTAGGATCATCCATTCCCTTCAGCCAGCTTGTTTATGGGGGGCTCTGTTACTTGAATACCAGCTACTGAGGAGTATGTCTGATGTATTACATAAATCGTGTCTAGGCTTAGATGAAGACCACCTAAGACTGAAGTTTGGACATGGTCCTTGTCCCACACTGTATGATTGTCAGCTTAGACAAAATGAATCAGACTGGGGATATCCTTGCTGAAGCTAATAGTTGACTGATGGCTTTCTAACCTCCTGCTCCAACCATTAACCCCGCCTAAGGGAATTTGCTCATGGAACTACAAATAAATGAGTGGCAGGTCTGGGAATAAAATGGGGACATCCATGGAACCAGGCACCACTGGGTAATTTTTCCCATTATGACATGACTCTGTGACAGGTGCAGGGTGAATGTGTTTTTATCTCAATAATTTTCTGGGACATTCTTCTCTGTAGAGAGAAAATGTCAGATGTACACACTCCTCCATGGAGTGCATGTGAGGTTGCAAAGCCAGGTTAACTGTTTCCTAAGATTTCTGTGTCAGGGTAACTCTGTTGTTTGAATTGATCCGCGAAGAAATCCCTAGTGGTGCTCTTGTTAATTCCAGCTAATCGCTCTCCAGCAGGAGAACGAAGGCAGGCTTGTTCCCCTGGTGGGTCTTAGATCCTTAAATGCTGTGACTTCAAGTACTAATGAGCTAAAGGAAATCTTCCCCACACAGTTTAACCTACTGCTTCTTAAATGACAATCCTCAGGGTCTTTCCTTCACATTGAATCTCTGATAAGCTATTTTACAATTTCCCGATGACAGTTAAATTGAGTCTGCTCTTTAGCGTAGTTACGCTGTTTGCTTCCAATAATTCTGCCTTAAGAAACTTCTAATGAGGAGGTTGCAGGCATGCTACCTCTAGCAATCCCTATAGGGAGGGTGGGGGGCACGTGAAAATGAAGTAGCTGGGTTTTAAAACAGAAAAGGAGGATAAATCATTAAAAAAAAAAAAAAAAAAAAAAAAAAAAAGCATGTCTCTAAGTGCAGGGACCATTTCCCAGGATTTTGTGTGGTTAATGAAAAGTCACACAGCAGATGACATTTACCCTGCTAAATGTTGATGATTAAAAAGGAAAAGGTTATATACCCTGCTTGCTTTTTTCCTTCTGGAGCTTCTGTACTAGGGGGTCAACATGAATTTCACACAGAAGGAATTTCCTGTTTGTGAACAACCCGGAGCCCAACTCCAGTATTGTTGTAATTGTTCTTGATGATGGTAATTACTTTGTGTCCCCCGCACCTCCCCCCGCCACGGGTATTCCCTTTTCTGAATCTGGCCAATTGAAACCCTTGCTCCAGTCTCCCAGCCTTCGATAGCCAGCTCCCTCCTGGACACATGCCAGCAGCCCATAATTAAAGCATTTTCTGGAGGGAGTGTCTCCATGTACTACCCATTGTGAAAGGCGTCCTTGGAGTCTGGATATAGTAACTGAAAAGAAATGAGACCTTTCCAATTTGTCCCTTTTTCTGCAGCCCCTGCCGCGCCCCTTTCCCAGGACAAAAACATTGTGAAATGCCACACAAGAACGAAGGATCCTTTTCTGTGAATTTGAAAGCTAGAGCATAATACATCCCCTTCCCCCCACCCCCAGGAGTGGATGTTTCAACATTAAATGCTCCAATAAGACATTAGACTGTATTATAATGAAGCATTTCTGGAATGTCAGATTATAAATTAGGTATGTCTTTGAAGATTACCTTCAATGAGATTTGATTATGTGACTGTTAATTCTAAAAACAGTAAACATTATCAGCATGTTCATACATATATTATCTCACTGGATATTGACAATTATTTTATGATGTAGTTAGCACTGACATTATAAATCCATTTTCACCAGTGAGAAAACCTGAACTCAGAGAAGTTAAATAGCTTTCCCTAGGTTTTCTAGCTAGTAAGTGGAACTGAGACATGAATCCAGATTTCTTGATTTCCATGGTGAGGTTCTTTTCATTGCACTATTAGATTATTTATAAAGTCAAGGTACAGAAAATATATTTCGATTCTTACAAAATTCTGCAAATTTTGTATCTCCAAATGCAAAGGGAATAAAATTGGAAAATTATAATGGTTTGCAAAAAGTAGAGTTTTGACTGAGTTGTGCTTTCTCCTACCAAGTAACCCAAACACACAGAGGGAGAACAATTATATTACCAAACCCCATTCTCAACAATGCAACTTATATGCAAAACTTGGAAGGAAATTAAAGAGGCTTGTTGGCTTCTGTTCCACAGTGAACATGGGAAAAGAGATCAGTGTTTGCTTCATGGAAACCCTAATTCAAATTTCTAATTGGGTATAATGAACAAAGGAGAATGTCCTGAATGCTTGAGAACTGTAAACAGTGCAGTGTTCTTTTAGTGATCACACACTGATTATCTTAGTGAATCTAAATTATGTGGGTCCAACTGCTGCTGTGGGAGGCATAGCTCCTTCACTGTGTTTCCAATAAACTGTGGGCTGTCATGGTTAGTGAATGTGGGGCGGGGAGGGCTTTTGCTAGCTGGCATCATGACTGAGTAGCCAGACAGGAGGACAATCACTTTTCAAAGAATTGTAATAAAGGAAAATCTGCTCTATGACTGTGATTTAAGGAGACTGTCTTTTGAAAGATACATGTGGTGATAAGATAGTTAATGTTTAAATTAAGAGTCTCCAGAGGCTAAGCCACCAATTCTAAAGATGCTCAAGATTATTTCTAGAACCTACTCTGGGGATTGTCTTTAGAATTTATTATCAACTTCCTTTAACTTCTTCAGCAGTTGCAAATCTTTGTCCATAGGAGACAACTTGATTTTGGAAAAAGAGTAATCGTATGTGGAATCAGACCAGGTCTGGACAATTAAATGAGGGGATGAGTGTGGGGGGCAAGACTATTTTGGGTCAAAGTGAAGTGTGACAAAGTATGGGGAGTCATTTTCATGTGCCTTGCCCACTATCTCTGGGGGCAGTTCCAGAAGAGACATTCCTAAAATATTTTTGGTGGTAGAAACATCATGGAAATAATTCTACTCCTTAGATTTTTCAAAAATAAAATTGCTTTTCTCATAAAATTTATATATATATATGTATGTATACATATACATATGTATGTATGTAAATGCATATATATGTATATATACATATGTAAAATACTTATATATGGGGGTCTTTTTGGTAGAAAATTTAGAAAATATAGGTATGTAGAAAGAGGAAAAGAATCACCAAGATTACTGGGTAGCCTCTACCCACGTGCTGGTGCCTGCTCTCTGTTCTGAGTCTTTTCCCAGACACAGTGTGTACATTAGAGAGGAAGTAGAATATAGTGGTTACAAGTTTAGCGGGGAGAACTGGGAGGTTTAAGTTCAAATCCCAGCTCTGAAATTTCCTAGCTCTGTGATTTTGGCCAAGTTACCCAAAATCTCCTATTCTCCTTTTTCTCACCTATAATAGGGAGTTGAGTTGTGCTAACTTTACTGGATTATTATTGATCATTTATTTTTTATGTATTTATTCATTCATTTAAAAAAATGTTTATTGAGCACCTATTACATACTGACTCTGTTTTAAGTCCTGGGAACAAAAGAGGAGTGAACACAGTAGGTGTCTTGGACCTCAAGGAATGTACTAGAAAGGAGATGTAGACAAAAATCTTATAGATAAATTAAAATACATAATATGGAAGGTGCTTGCATCATTCCCTGAACCTTAATTCTCACAGGGCAATGTCAAGAGGGCCAGATAATGCCTGCACACTTAGTGGCTTGCATTACAGGAGAATCATGAGCTTAGGGAATCTTCATCTTTTATAATGGACAGTAAGTCTGCCTGAACTTTGCCCTGTGGAGAGAGACATTATTATCTTTATTATATACAGGACAGTAAATAAACCTGCCTTTTACTATCTCCATCTTCTAAGGCTGTTCACTCTACAAATGTTCTTGAAAAGTAGTCCAGAGTAAAGGAGACCAGTGCCTCTGCTTGCAAGATTTGAAGAATTGCAAGAGACTTGTGGAGAATTATCTCATAACACTTGTCAGAAATGCAAATTCTTAAGCCTCATTTAGACTTGCTGAATCTGAGACTCTGGGGGTGGAGCTGAGCAAGTTTTGTTTTAGCAGGCATCCAGGTGGTTTTGATGCAGCTAAAGTTGGAGATCCACTCTACAGGGAACAAACTGAGGATTGCCTGGGAAATTTGGTTAGAAGTGGATGTGAATCAGTAGGGCTGTATCCTAGAGCAGTGCCTGCAGTAGACAGACCAAGATGTACCTGGGGCTGGCTGTTATGGTAATACTTCCAGGTGGAGAGGGATGGAGGGTAGGACCTGCAGAGGCAATATCAATAAACGTGAACTGACCTAGAAATCAGGATACTCGGTTTCTGCCATTCCTATTCCCATGTAAATTTGAACAAATAATTCAGTTTTAAAGACTTTTTTGAATCTGAAAAAGATTTTGAAGATCCCCTAGTTCTAGGGTTTCAGATACAGATTTTCTCTTGTGACAACTCTAATCTCCTGAAACACAGGCTTTAGAGAGATTTGCAGGTATCTTCCATGGGTGAGGAATGGGATGTGGGGATACTCTTATAGCTGACATCACTAATCTGTCCAAATGCCGTATTTTTCTTTAGGATGAGAGAAGACAAGTTATCTATCCTTTGATATTTGCTAGTCTTCTGTTCTCCATGTTCTTATCAGGGACCACCCCAGTGCTAGCTTTCTTTCACAAGTTTACTTTATGTTATAATTTTGCATTGTTTGGGTGAATCATCTCTGAGGTGAATGGAAAAGTGTAGGGCATTTGGATTCTCAGACTGTGACTTTGCACTAAAATTCAGCCCAGATTAATGACTTCTGAGGCAAAAGTCTTTGTCAATTTACTTTCTTTGAAGTGTTACTTGTTCCAAAACCAAATGGATTTTTTAGTGCACCTGCAATCAGCAACAACTAGAGAGAGAGAGAGAGAAAAAAAATGCATTTTGAAGTAGTTTCTTGGAAATCTGTTTAAAGGTTTTAGCAAGTTGGATATATTATTAACCACCATGTGAGTTCTCAAAAACAGCTTTGGAACTCTTAGAATCTTGTCTATTTTTACATTTTCAAATTAAACATTTTTAGTCAGCCAAGCACATTGAAAAAAATAAAAATTTGATTTGAATAGTAGTAATTTCTTTAAGGTGAATCTTTAATTTTAAATGTGACTAATCAAAATGAAATTAACATTAGTACGTAATGGTTTTGATTGGTTTCCAAGAAAAAAATAGTTCATAGCTGTGGATTTGTTATGGTACTATTAGTTATTGCACCAGCAATCACAATATTCAGAAAGCTGAGGAGAAAATATGAAACATTAATAGCAGTAGTGTGAGGACAAAAAGAGGGAAAACTAGATAGGAGAGAGGAAAGAGGAGGAAAAAAGGAGTAAGTAAGGAGAGAAAAAGGAGAGAGAGTGAAAGTAACAGGGAGAGACAGGCAGACAGACACACAAGCAATAGAGAGGAGTAAGAATATATGAAAGGTGGTGGCCAGCCTCTGCTCCCTCTACCCCGCCCTTGCTAAAATTGTGTCATTTCCAAGGGATGAGCAGCTACTTTTCAGTTTTAAGCTAATGCTTTCCCAGAAAATGTTTTCTTTGCTCCCTAAATTATTGATTGGGCTATTAAGGGTCTAAAATGAAAATTTAATTCAATGTTAGTCTTCCCAAAGTGTGACCTCCTGGAACACACTGATTGAGCTACACTGCCGTCTGACTAATTGAAGAGAGAAGATGAAAGTGCATGAGAGCAGAAGGTAAATGCCTGTGGGCAGCAGTGGCAGACCCTCTGCAGGGGCCCCTCTGCAGGCCTGAGTGTGTGGGGATGGAGAGACTAATAAGAGGATGGGAATTGTTCTACATTGTCCTTACTGAGGAGTGTAGGATCCTCCTGCCAGTCCCAATTAGCAGGGTTGAAATTGTCATTGGACTCTGCTTAGAGGTCAAGAGCACCTACCCCAACCCACCTGTCACACCTGACCACTGAGAAATTGGCGACCCAGAGGCAGAGGGTACCCAGTCAGGGCATGGAAAGGTTCTGAGAGTCTGGGAGGTGCAGTGGAATAGCTGTGGAAAGGGCAGTATTTGGCATCATAAAACCCTGGATTTAAATCTTTTCTCTGCCTTTTCGTGACCGTAATCTTGGAAAAGGCAGTGTGTGTTTCTGAGTGTCCTCATCTGTAAAATGGAGATGATGATAAAACAATAAGGCCAACATGTGGAGAAAAGGATGTAATGTAAATAAAATGTTTAGCATCATTCCTGGGAAGCATCTCCTTAAATTTTAACTGTCATTCTATTTGCAATTCCATTTATGTTGTCATCAATTCTATCATTGTCAGAGGCAGGAAGATAAGAGCCAGATTGGGAGGTTAGTTCACCAGAACAGGAGCAAGTCAAAGGATCTGCGAGCAGGGATGTGTACAAGGCGCAAAATCAAGCAGGTCTTAGGAAAAAGACGGGCAGAGTATGGAGATCTAAAACTTAAGCGAACGCCTAACTGGTATATTACTAATGCTAGTACCTATCATTTGTACCTTATCTGCCAAGTGCTACTCTCTTTCTCTTGTATTATACTATTGTTTCTAATCCTCATATCTATTCTATAGGAAAAGAGAGTATTATTTTCCCATTTTCACTGGTGAGGAACAAAGAGCTCAGAACACTTACATAGCAACTGAGAACCCAAGTCCTCATCCCAAGGCCTGTAATCTTTCCGTTGTACTCACACTTCAGATGACTGCTGTCGGGGCCATTGGAAATATCTGTAGGTTCTGGTCCCTTTTCTGCTTTTTTCCTTTTATGTTGTAATTTCTAGAATTTTGGGCCCCAGAGGAAAATGGAGAGGTCTGCTCCTCACCCATGTCTTTTTCTTCTCATCTCCCTTTAATTTCCTGGCTCCTGTTTTATTTTGTGTTGTTGTTGGATCTTATTGTACCTCTGGTTTTATTATGAACAAAACATTTCAGAGTAAAGAGTATATCAGCTCTATATTGTGTGTAACAAGTCAGCCTCCATCAACCATCTGTTATTTCTCATAGTCTGTGAGTTGGCTGGGGGTTGGTGGGTCTAGGCTGGGCTTGGCTGCAGGTGGCTCTGCTCCCAATGTCTCATTCTCATTCTAGGACCATCAGGCCAGCCCCAGAATGGTCTTGGCATGCAAATGGCAGAGGTGCAAGAGAGCACGTAGAAGCACACGAGTCTTCTTAAAGCTTAAATTCAGCACTGGCACACCTCGTTTCCACCTCATTCTGTTGGTCAAAGCAAACCATATGGCTGAGCTCAAAGTCAAGAAGCAGGGAGTGCCCTCACTTAGAGTGGAGGGCACTAGAGAGTATATTTGTATATTTCCAAAGTATATGTTTCCTATTTATATATTCACATAAGTATGTATTTCCAAAGGATAGGGAAATAGGAAGGAGGGGTGGAGAATTGGGGCCGTTGACACAGTTTATCACAGAGACGTGTCAACCAAGCAACCATTTTGCAACCTACTGTTGCCTGTTGGTTTCTCTTCCTCTATCTGACTCTGACTTGAGGGTTAGCTCTCTTTCAAGTCCTGACAACAACCATGGGATTCAGATGTATTCCTTGAAGTGGTTGACACTGTGTTGCTTTTTCCCTGCTCCTTCTCCACCACATGAAATTTGTAAGCCCCAGAGTAGAAGCAGGGTCTTCACGCTCTTGCATCACCAAGTAGGACACATTTGTGAAGTAACAGAGGTTTTTTTCTTTGAATCCCCAAACATCTTTTTTGAAAGTCTCTATTTCCTTTAATAAGTTTAGGGACAACACAAGTGGGTAATTCACACCATAGTCTGATATTCTTGTATTTTACATGGTATTATACTTCTGTATTGCTTTTCCTAGTATTATTGTATTTTCACTAAAACTTTGCAAGACACAATACCTTTTGTTCAATAATGGTAGAGTTTCAAGCGAGAAACATGCTGATTGGATAATAGAGGGGCTCTGAAATTGAAATGACTTCCTGTACTTGGGCATAAATCCTGATTATTGCATAGTATGGATGCTCAAACATGACACTGATGGACTACATGAATAAAATTCTCTCTCTCTCTCTCTCTTTTTTTTGTCTCTGCAAAATTCTATCCTTCCAAGGTTGGAATCTGAAACTTTTTGACCAAGTTCTTAGGAGGGGTTATAACATGCCATTTAAATCACTATTAACCTGGCCTCCAAAACCATGTGTAATCTGGGCCTCTCATTCTTTGCATCTTGCACTCTTCCTCTCCCTTTCCGACAACATTCTTACCACACAAAACTTTCTGCCTCTTAAATGCCAAGTTACTTCATGCCTCATATTTTTGCACCACTCCATTCCCTCTGCCTGGAATGTTCTTCCCTCAACCACCTATCCTTCACCTGGCTAAATTCCTGCATGTCCTTCAAGATTCAGTTAACTCCTAACTTATTTGAGAAGCTGTCCTGACTTCACAGTTGAGATTATCCAATCTGTTACCCTGTCCTAACACTCTCCATCTTTCTTCCTAGAACATTTCACATTTCTAGTGAGTGAATGAATAATTGTATAGCTTTTGTTTCATGTCTGTTTTCCTCTCCAGTCTCTCAACTCCTTGAAGATAAGAACCATTTCAATATCATATCCTTTGCATCCATGGCCATTAACCTGTAGCCTTTGGTACAGAGTCAGTGTTTTGTTACTTGTTGAATGAATGAATGAACAAATGAAACTTTGCAGAGACATAGATGCTCAGATCTGGAACAGCCTCTCAACACAGCTCACGTTATGAGCTCCACAACAGCCCTCCTGGTCTCCAGGTAGCTGACTGCCTCTGCTTGAACCTTCCCCCAACTGGGAACTCACTCTTCTTGAGGCTGAGAATTCCATCTTCCTAACAGTTACAAGATTTCTATGTCCATTAAACTAAAGTTTGTCATTCCATAACTCATCCATTGATTTTATGTCTTGCCCCTTGGGATTTTACAAAACAACCCTAATCTACCTTTTATTTGGCAATATTTTGGAATTTTAAAACAATGATTGTAACTCCCAAGCATTCTTTACTGAATACCCACTGTTTGATACGCACACGTTATCACCATTATCTCATTTAATTCTCAACACAGTCCTCAGTGTGTTGGTATTATTATCCCCATTTTACAGATAAATTTAAACAATTAGCCAACAGCATGGAGCTAGTAAGTGGGGGCACTTGGATTTGAAACCAGGGGCCATAATTTGTGCAACCTAGATTCTTATATGTCCAGAGGACTAATATAGATAATACATTCAACAAATATGAAGGACTCTATAAAACTTAACACATTGGGTGATTATTCCTTTCTTATTTTTGAACCTTTATATTCTTTTGTATAGTTCTACAAAATTCTTTTCTCCGTACTTCCTTAGTGTTGGTGATATTTGATTTCTGTCTTCATTCACCTAATGGACAACTATATATATACTTCATGCAGCCCTGGGAACAAATTGAAATAATCTCTGTATCAATTTAGCTACCTTATGCTGCTATAATAAACCATGCCCAAGTCTTAGTGGCTTACACAGCAAAGGTTTATTTCTAAATCATGCTAAATGTCTTTGATGCGTTAATAAGCAGGCTCTTTATCATAGTGCATCAGAGACCCAGGCTAATAGAGCAACCACCATCTTGAACATGAAAAAGCAATGGAAGAGCCCTGACGTTTCTCACCAACAATGGAATGTTTGGCCTGAAAGTGACACTAGTTACATGGCTCCACCCATTCATAAGGGGCCAGACTGTACAATCCTGCCATGTGTTCAGACACTGGGGGACTAAGAAATATTTGGTTTATATTCGATAACTTCCATAAGACTAAGACATGTCAGAGATAATTTGATTGTATTAAATAGAAACCTACTCAATATAGCTCAAGTAAAATGATAATTTATTATAAGGAATCAGGGAGTTTAATGTAATCCAAGGGTTAAAATACAGTAACTGTGTACTTCATAAACTCCAAAGTACATAAACTATAGATATCCACAATTATCATAAACTGTGAATATTGAGAACTGGAAGGCTTCCAAAGACTAGCCAGGAAATTCCCTTACTTTCTTTGTCTTTAGGAACAAATGGCCTCCTATCTCTGTTTTCTTGCACATTTGAGTCATTCTTCTTCTTTTTTTTTTTTTCCTGTGCAAACTAGCCTTCTCTGTTTATTTCTTAGCACGTGTCCTTAAAGTTGATCAGCCCAAAATGGGAGATGTAACTCTTGAGTCTATTTGACTTTACAGTTTCAGGGCCTGCATCTGGCTAACTGAGATTTTCTTGGATCCTTGTGTCAGTACCCTCCCATAGTCCAGTTAATAATGACTATTGGCAAGGGCAAAGATGATGTCACATGGTAGTTAGTAGTCCTGTCTCTAGGGAGCACAGAGGAAGAATTGATAGGCATCTTTATCACATTAGCCTTTCCTAGCACCAGCTTAAATGACCAGTAATTTACAGTTCCTGAAAAAGGAATTAGTCATCATCTTCCCAAATAGTGTGGAACATTAGGCAAGCCTCAGTGTTCTTCTTTTGTCTTGTCTTTTCCAGCTGACTTCTGAAATTCTACCTTATCATTGTATCTCTTAAATATTAAGATTTAATTCTCACTTAAATTTAACACCCTCTCCCCCAACCACATCATATAGTCTCATCAACTAACTAATAATTAAACAAATGATTACTGAATGGCTAGTATGTAAGTGAATATACTTTGTGTTGGATATAACCACAAGGGACTGCCCTCAAATTGCTTACAATCAAGTATGACAGGTTTATGTGAATTGGGATTCTAAAATCATGTTTCTGCGGCCAACAGATGACAGACATCTGAGGATGGAGGGACAAGAACTGACTTTTACAGAATATCCACTATGTGCCATGTACCATGTGCTGGGCGCTCAATGAATAATTTCTCATAAATCCTTACATTACACCAACAGAGACAGACATCATCAGTCTAATTTAAAGAGAAGCAAGATTTTAGATTCCAAAGCCAGTTTTTCTTCCTAGGTCAAGCTCCCTCTAAGAATGCGGTGGTGATATTGGCCAGAGTTGACTAAATTGGGTAGGTCGTTGACTCTGCTCATTCTTTCTGACTTGTAGCACTACATTTAGAATCTTTCTTCTAAATCACTTTATGAGAAAACCTGCTTCTCATAGTCAATAAATAACTGGGTGGTTTTTGGTTTGGGTTCGTTGTTATTTATTATATTTACATTCAAACTCAAGTAAAGCTTCATGATAAGATGAAAAGGCCAAATGAGTGTGTTGATCATTAAAGCTGGAAGTGATGATTTCTGACACTGTCATGGTGGGAAATACATTCTTATCAGAAACTGAGTTAACAACTGACCAGGTTGTCCCTGTATGAATGCCTGTCTTCATGAGGAAGCTGACCCTTGGGGAGGATGTAAGACCTGTTTGCACTGTTTTATCTCAGAGTAGATAATTGTCATTTCTATTTCAGAGGCTCATCCAGCAGTTTATTAAATGGTGCCCTCGTGGCCTCAGAGAGCTCTGTCTTCTTCTATGAATTACCATCGCATTCTGGGGAAATTGCTTAAGTCCTGGTGGAATACTGCAAACTGTAAAACTTCTTGACTTTCTCTACTCTAAAGGGTATTCACTAACAATGGATAAATTAAGGAGAGGCACAGTGGAATGGTGGAAAAAGCGTGAAGCAAGGCAGACCTGGGTTTTAATCCTGGCTCCTCTACTTAGTAACTATGTAGATGTGGGTAAGTTATTTAACCTCACTGCTAGTTAGTTTCCAGATCTGGATAAAAAGGGTAACAAAATCTACCTCAGAGGCGTGTTGCAGGGCTTAAATGAGGTAAAGCATGTAGAAGATGTTCAATGCAATCATGCAATTGTAATGTATTTATACAAGCCTGCCATGAATGACTATGTAGACTGGGCACTGTATGACTCTGAGTGCCGTTCACATGTGGTCGGTACTGTGTAGTGGCCAACTTTTAGAACCATAGTCATCGTACTGAAGGACTGAGCATACTGCCCAGTGCAAAGAAAGTATTTTTTTAAAAGCAGTCATTATTATTACTCCTCCCATGGAATTTTCCCACCTGGTACTCTCTCTTGACATCTTACTTTTGGATCATTGGTTCTATTGAGCAACCTACCTAACTTCAGTTTTTTCACTCTGGCTGGACATTGCTTCTTCAATAACCCACTTCCATTTTGGACACAGCAGACTGTGACCTGGAATCTTGGAGTACTTTTCCCTATCCTTGAGCTAGAGATTAGCTTTTCTGTTTGCCTGGAAGGTGGAATCAGAGACCATGAATAGCATGAGCTCAGTTTGGAGACAGAGGACCTGCTTTTGTGACTGAGGGTTGTAGCTTCAAACTGTTGGCACTTGAAATTGAAAATTGTGGTTATTTTCTTGAACTTTTATTTCATTATCACAGAAGCACACAAAGACCTTTGAAAGTGGTGACAAAAAGAGTTAAAGGATCAATAGAACTCTGTGAGTAGGAATTTGGCACTTCTTCAGAGAATATCTGTGGGAGGCAAAATTTGCAATTGGGTCGTCAGGCGTTAATACAAATTTATGAATACTGAACCTTAGGTGCAACCAAATTCCATTGTTAACTGGAGGGAAAGCATTTTATGAATCTTAAAACGCATTGCTTTTGAATAGCTTGGCATCATATTCCCATTTTTAACATGCTGATTACAAAGTGACATCTTACTCAAATTGATGCCATTTGCTCCATTCCTTCGGAAGTGCATCAGGAGAAAGAAAAGGGAAGAGAAAAATGAGAAATTAACACCCACTTGGGAATCATAAGAAGGCTTGGTTTTTATCCTTCCTATGTAAGTGAATTTATTTGAACTAAACTTTTTGTAGGTTGAAATTTGTACTGCTCAATAGAAGGGGAAGTGGGTATGTGGTGGGTAAAGAATGAAGGATGGAACAATTAATATTTGTAAGGTCTACTCTGATCCAAATTCTCTCCATATTTGTTTAATCCTCATAATATCTCCATGAGACTGGGGTTATTGTTTCATTTAACAATGAGAAAAACCAGGTTCAGAGCAGATACTTTGCTCAATATCACATCTTTATCACAGCTTTCGTGTTTTCAGAGTTTGGGTTTTAACCCATACCTGCTGACCCCAAGTCAATTCTCTTTCCTTTAGAGCAGGTCAGCAAACATTTTTGGGAAAGGGCTATAGTATAAATAGGTTCTGTGGGCCATATGGTCTCTGTTGCAACCACACAACATGCTCGTGTAGTACAAAACCAACTATTGACAATATTTGAACACGTGAGTACCACTGTGCTCCAATAAAGCTTTATTTATAAAAACAGACAGTGAGTGGGATTTGATCTGCAAGCCCTAGTTTGCCAAGCCCTGCAAGCCTCAGAATAAAAACCAAATTGACAAACCCTCAAACCAAGAGAACAGAAAAGAGCTAAATGAAAGTAGAGTTTGGAGGGGGACATTTTGTAAAGGGCATCATAAAAAATATATATTCTTTTCCGCATATTTGAGAAGAAAGGCCATTTCATATACACTGTGTGACTGTATCAGTTGTTTGATTGTGTCAGTCTCTGAAAGGCAAGCAAACTCTTCCTTAAATATATACATGACTAGAATTTCAAATGTTACATCTTAGTTAACCACAAAAGACTAGGTCAGAGTATTCCCCAACACACACAAACTGTCACAGTTCCTCTCCATTTGGGTGGCTCGTTCCTTCTCTTCTTGTCATTGACTGAATTTTAATGTAATCCTTAAATTCCATTATATAAACAGATAACCATGTTGTTGAAACAATTCTAATATACATCCAGACAGATAAAATTTACTTTTAGGGTAAAACTATAGTGTTATTTTCTCTACTGAAGATACCATGGATAAAAGATGTCTAAAAAAAATATTTCTTTGACATTTGTTTATTTATCTTTACATGCTAAACAGGTAGAGACTGGGAGGCCCAAAACAAGATGCTAACTAAAATATGGTGAAAAAAATATTTCTTTACGAACACCAATGTAAGTATATGAAAAATGTGAAAAGAACAACTTATTTATTTATTTATTTTTTTTGCGGTACACGGGCCTCTCACTGTTGTGGCCTCTCCCGTTGCGGAGCACAGGCTCCGGACGCACAGGCTCCGGACGCACAGGCTCAGCGGCCATGGCTCACGGGCCTAGCCGCTCTGCAGCATGTGGGATCTTCCCGGACCAGGGCACGAACCCGTGTCCCCTGCATCGGCAGGCGGACTCTCAACCACTGCGCCACCGGGGAAGCCCCAGAACAACTTCTTAACTCTCACTAAATTCCACAGAAAATCACCAACTTGGTCCCCTATAAAAATATGCGATAGTCTAAAATTACCTAGTGCAATAACTAAACCAAATAATGTAACAGGAATACGAAAGACTCAAAGCCATTTTGCAATGGGTTTCAGGTTCAGTGGCTTAATATTCTGGTTCAGGAATCCTATTGCAGTTGTTCAGACTAGAAAGGATGAAAGTCTGAGTTGCAACAGTAACTCTTACTGTGCAAGGAAAGAGGAATATGAGAAGTTTTTGTATGTAGAATTGACAAAATGTAGTGTTTTAGTTTAAAGTCAGTATAGTTGATGATGATGATTATGACGATTTTTGGTGGCAGGTAACAGAAACTGGCCAGTGAACGTACACAGAAATGGTGACTTATTGGCAGGATTCTGGGTAGCTCACATAATTGAAGAAAGATAGTGTACATAATTGATCAAATCTTGGGAAGGCAGAAACCAGGGAATCTCTAGGGATGTTAGCACTGAGCCTCCATATATCTTCTTTCTGGGGTGCTGTCATATGGTTATTGACTTCCAATCTGTGGTTGGTTAGTTGTGTTAATGGTCCCAATTAAAGACCTCATTGTATCCATGCCCTTTCCTCTGTAACTCTATAGTCCCATCTCATTCTGATTCTGAAACTGGCCCTGGACCAGTAGCAAATGTGATGTAATCAGAAACTTGAATAAGCACTTACAGATTTCTGCTTCCTTGCTTGCTCCTTGTCTTTGCCATGAGAATGTGTCCAAGGTACCCTACAGGATGATGTGGCACATGGAGAAGAGCTGAATCATCCCAGCTATCTGAACTGAGCCACCAGCTATGGCAGAAATCTCATTTGAGAACTGCGTATCCCACCAGCAGCAGACTGATATGCAACAGTAAGCCCCACCAAACCTAGTGCAGATCAGCAGAACTGCCCACCTGCCCCATAGACTCATGAGAAAAAATGAATTGTTGTTTTAAGTTAATTTTGTGAGTGTTTGTTACACAGCAACAGCTGACTGATACACCACCTCTGTGTCTCTTGATTCAAGTTTCATTTTCTTGAATAAGAGTGTCTGTTTGATTCAGCTTGGTTCTTGTGTTATACTCCTGAGTCATTTAGCTGTGACCAGAGGGTAGGTGGCATGGTTAACAGGAGAGACATTGTGAGCTGGAGAAATACCCTAACTGGTAATTTATACATGGGGGAAGGACCAAGATAAAGGTGGAGAGTAAAAAACTCCTGGAATATTTGTAAACATTCTCAGGGTTTCACCAAACTCTTGAGAAGAAGGGCTTTTAGAGTTGCACTGATGTAGTTGTGAATCAGCTTTGGGGAAATTGCTTGTTCATAAGAAGCCAAGAAATGATTGATCAAATCTATGAAGAAGCTGATTGAATGGAGAATGTAAAAGGGACTTGCTTTTCTTCTTTGTATCCTCAGTGCCTAGCAAAATATGGCACATAGAAAGCAATATTTTTTTAGAGAGGGGCCAAACATCAAAAGAATTGTCCAGAATAAAGTATGAACTGTTGATATGGAAAAAAGAGTGACCAAATTATGCTGGTTTTAGATATATCAGTACATGATGCCTACACAATATTAATTATAAAAAAGTAATAATTTGTGCCAGAAACAAAAACATTGATGTTATCATATAATAAAAAAATGCATTTTTCCAGCAATCAGCCCATGGAACCACCTGCTTGTGGTATTTATGGCTGTGCTTTTCTTCTTTGCCATAATTTCGGAATTTTAGAACTGGAGGGGAACTGAAACCCTCTGGTCTGGAGAGCCTACTGCAGAGTCTGGGTGCCTGGCTGTCAAATCGGTGCCTTCTCACTGCCACACATGTTCTTTCCTCATGGAAGGTTCTCATTGGCTTGTTAGAGCTCCCATTCACTAAGTCACTCAATCAGCACATAGTTACTGAGCTCCAGCCATGTGCCTATGCTTATGTCCCAGGAGTCATGTGCTTCCGACTACTGGTCAGTCTGTGATTAATAGGATCCTAATCACAAGGAAAGCATTCATTTCCCCCATTTTTATTTCCCATACATTATAACCCTCTGCATGCACATTTGGGCTAAGTCCCTGTTACCCTGGCAGCTGAGCTGAGGGGAATGCATAGGGAAGAGTGGCATGTAGGAGCACTTTTCCTTATGAGTTCTTGCAGTTAGTTACATTTTAACTATCATTCCCTTCCTTCCTTCCTCCCTCTCTCCTTCCTTCCTTCCATCCTTCCTTTCCTTTCCCTTTGAACAAAAAAGGTGTAAATTCTGGTTTTTAAAAAGTGGTATGTGGAACTAAAGACACCTTTGCTAACCTCAAGCTGTCCACACTCCAACTTATGTTGTAAAAAAAAAAAAAAAAAAAGGAAAAAAGCAGAGAAAAAAAAAAAGCAGAAGTTTTAATCAGATCTAAGAAGGAAGCTAACAATTGTGGACAACTATGGTTCTTACATCGTTCTGGATGTTGACATAAAATATCTCATTTAATCCATACAGCTACTCTATAAATTAGGTATTCTTATCTTTATTAGTAGATAAAGAAGGTAAGGATCCTACTGTTAGGTAATTTTCTCAAAATCACACAACTAAGGCACAGTAGAACGAGGATTTGAATCCTGGTTCTTAGAGTTGTTCCTGCAAAGCCTGTGCTCCTTTCTCTGCACGTTGCTATAGCTCCATCACCCTTCAGCCAAATTTCCTCTCAGCCAGGGAAACATAGTCCTTGTATTATTTAGCTATTACTGTAATATTGCTGTGTAACAAACAACCCCAAACTCACTGGCTTTTGGCAACAGCATTTATTTTTCTCCTTGATGAGCCTGCAAGTTGGCTAGGCTTTGGCTGATCTCAGCTGAGCCTAGATGGATTCATCTGGGTTTGGCTCTCCATGCACATTGGACGCAGGTCTGCTCCAAATGTCTTCTCAAATTCCATCTACCAGATCGTTGGGTATCTTCTCATGGTGAATGGTAGGAGTACAAGAGAGCCATTCAAGCCATAAAACCCTCTAAATCTACTGCTCACATTATGTTCATTAACATTTCATTGGACAAAGGGAGTTACATGGTCAGCCAAACCTCAAGGTGGCAAGGAGTTATAGCCAAACATCAAGGAGTCAAGGAATTATAGCCCACCCACGGTGGGAGGAACTATAAAGTTATATGACAAAGCGTTCAGATGCATTAATTCTATAACAGAGTGCAGGTGAAAAATTGGGAACAATAATTCAGTCTACCACAGTCCCAAACCAGCAAGATGGCCAAGCATGTGTGTGTTAGTGACCTATCTTTTAGTGATAGAGTTTGAAATTCTGTCACTTCCTGACCATGAAGCATTTGGCCTACCAACCCTTCTGAGCCCTCACCTGTTCTGAGATGGTCATCATAATCCCTGTCCCATATTCCTCATAGACTTATTGTATATCTAAGAGAGCAAATGTGAACATCTTTATAAACTTTACTGCAGTATTCAAAGTTAATTGTTAGTAATGTTATTTACTTTTTAAAATCAGTATTATTACACCTTAATTAGAGTATTCTTGAAGTCTCTTTGGGGACCACCTGATAATCCACAGTTGGAGAACCAGGTGGTCTGTGGGCTGTGGCATCAGTGTTTGTTTATTTTACTGTTATATCTATGGCTTGGTTACTGGTATTATTAAGTCAGTTGCTTATAATATTTAATAAAAGCAGGCATTGTCTGGTCTGCAGCCCATCAGAGGCAGTCTTTCATTTCCTGGGGTGTGGTTTCCATCTGGGGAAACCTCAAGTGGGAATGAGGATGGTTGGTGGTTCGTGGGCATCCTCCATTTCACCAAAGTCGTCTGCAGTCTGCAGGAGCTTGAGAGCTCTACTTCCCATAAGTGCATTGACTCTTGAGTTGAAAGCATTCACACAATTTCTGTTGCCTCATAATGGGCTGAATTCTGTCTTCATCACACAGACACAAATAGTGCTTGAGGTGAGCAAGAAAGAGCAGGAGGTAGCCTCTGCCAGAACCAACTAGCTGTAAGTATAGACACAAATAATATTTCCCTGAAGAAAGAGACATTAGCAATGAGGGGAGGAGGGAGAGGAAGAAGTTGCTATTATAAACCAAATAGAATATTCCTAAGATAAACCTAAACATATTTTTACAAGCTTTGCATGTTTGTTCAGTTCAACTCAAATCTATGAAATTCAGTTCTCTACAGTTCAATTCAATCAATATTTCTAGAGATTATAGGGCCAACAATCCAGGGATAGGCTCTAACTCAGAGATGAATGAAATATAAACTCTGCTATAAAAAAACTCCAGCTAGTGGTGAACATACACCCACGTAAGCAAAGTTAGGAGATAGTTGCTAGAGTTTGGAGTTAGGCAGGGCTTGATTAGAATCCTGGAGCAAGGTCCTGACCTTGTTGAAGTCTTACTTTCCTCATCCGTTAAAAGGGGACAATAATGGGGCTTCCCTGGTGGCGCAGTGGTTGGGAGTCCGCCTGCCGATGCAGGGGACGCGGGCTCATGTCCCGGTCCGGGAGGATCCCACATGCCGCGGAGCGGCTGGGCCTGTGGGCCATGGCTGCTGGGCCTGCGCATCCGGAGCCTGTGCTCCGCAACGGGAGAGGCCACAACAGTGAGAGGCCCGTGTACCG
This sequence comes from Hyperoodon ampullatus, assembly GCF_949752795.1. Classification (NCBI taxonomy): domain Eukaryota; kingdom Metazoa; phylum Chordata; class Mammalia; order Artiodactyla; family Ziphiidae; genus Hyperoodon; species Hyperoodon ampullatus. Next base: position 170,675,380 of record NC_136914.1, read on the forward strand.
CAAAAACAACAACAACAACAAAACAACAACAACAACAACAACAACAAAAAGGGGACAATAATGAATAAGTCTCTGTTTTGAGTCAGGGGATATGGCAGCCTTCAAGGAGCCAACAGCCTTACACGGAAGGCAGATAATTAACAATAATTTTAAAAAGTTCTGCCAAAATCAAATTCAAGATACGTGGGATCTGTGGTAATAGAAGAGTAGGGTATGGGGTATGGGGTGTTTAGGGGACTTAGGCTATACAGTCATGGACTGCTTCCCTTTTAAATAGAAGGAGAAAGGATGCTTGTGACTTAGCAAGGCACAAATATGTACGTTCACGCACACACACACATTTCATATGTTAGGGTTGGAGGAGCAGAATATTTCAGGGAGAAGGAACGACACATGAAAAGACTTTTTGGTGAAAGGCAGACCAACACCCCAGGAAGTCAGAGAAGTGGTGGGAGTGGAGTGAGAGGGTTGAAGAGATTGAAGAGACTGAGGCCATGTGCGTAGAAATCATAGTAAGGGTTTGGACTTTGTTCTAGGAGCAGTGTGAAGCTATTATAGGGATTTAAATGGTGGTAGTGGTGATGGCTAGAATTAGATGTGCTTCAGTGTGGGCAGTGGTTGGAAAGAAGGCAAAGACGGATGTGTGGAGGCCAGTTGTTAGTCTACTGCAGTCTTCTAGGAGAGAGGTAATATTAGCCTCCTAGCTAGTGGGAGTAGAGATGAAGAAAAAGACAGTGTAGAAACAGTCTTAGAAGGTCACCAGTGTCAAGGTCACGATTGATCTCCATGTTGCCAAATTCGATATTCAATTCTCTGCCCTAATCTTGCTGTACATTTGACACAATTGATCATGCCCTTATTGAATCCTCTTCTTCCCTTTGTTTCTGGGGTGCCACCCTCCCTTGGATCTCCCATAATGCACCAGTCACCCCTTAGTCTGCTTTCCTACATCTCTCTAATATTAAAGGCTTATAAATTATTTTCCCTTCTGCAATGGACTGAATGTTTGTGTCCCTCAACCCCCAAATTCATATATTGAAATCCTAACCTCAAATGTAGAGGTATTAGGAGATGGAGCCTTTGGGAGATGATTAGTTCATGAGGGTGGAGCCTCCCTTCATGAATGGGATTAATGCTCTTATAAAGGGGACATCAGAGAGCTCTCTAGCTCTCTTTCTGCTGTATGAGAACATAATAAGTCTGCAAACCAGGAAGAGGGCTCTCAACAGAACCCAACCAAGCTGGCACCTTGATCTCAGACTTCCAGCCTCCAGGACTGTTAAGAAATAGATTTCTGTTGTTTATAAGCCACCCAGTCTATGGTACTTTGTTATAGCAGCCTGAACTAGGATTTCTCCTTTTAGTCAATCCCTTACAAATTATTATTTCCAGCCGAACTCCACCATGACTTCTATATCCAGTTGATATCTCCACTTAGATATCTAATAGTCTTATAAGGTATCAAATCCAAAATGGAACTGTTAATTCTACCCCTTGTCTTCTATATTTTATGACTCTATTTTCCCAGTTACTTAGAACAAAAGCACTTGGAGTCATCAGTGCTTTTCTCATAATTCATATCTAGTCCCTTAGCACATCCTGGATACTTGTTGTAGGTTAACTGCCTTAATGAACTCAGTTAATGACATCCTTGTATCCATATCCTTTGCAATGTGGCTTTGCAACTTCTTCCATAAAAATATAGAGTCTATTTCCCCACCCTTGAATGTAAACTAATTTTGTGACTTGTTTTGTCAATAGAATGGGAGACTGTAGAACAGAGGCAGACAATGGCCAGACTATGTATAAAAGCAGAACTCTGACCCACAGCCTGCAGCAACCAGACCACAGGGCCAACCTACAGTAACCAAGAAGTCAAACCACTATCCGGAGCAACCAGACTAGGAAGTCAAACAATAGTCTCTGTAACAATTGGCCCCAAATGGCCAGGAGTTGATTAGTAACTGACAGCTTTCCTAATTTTTGACCCCACTTCCAAATGAGAACCAACCAAAGAAAGCTAAATAGGCACCCCTAACCAATCACATGGGATGACCCCTTCTAGTTAGCCTGGCTACAGCTTTTTCAAGCCAACAGCCTCCAATCAGGACATACCTGAAGCCTTCCCCTTTTCCACTATAATGCTTTTTTACTCCTCTGCCTGCCTTTGAGTCTCTGCCAAATGCAAGTGTTGGTTGCTAACTCCCTTGCTATACCAATCTCTGAATAAGTAGCCTTGGCTTGGTCTCATTTGGGTGGTCTTCATTTATTTCCACAAAAATATGGTAGAAGTAATAATATGGCCATTCTACGTCTACATCTCAAGAGGCCTTTCTCTTGCTTTTCTGCTTTCACCATGAGAACAAGCCTGGGCTGGACTCCTGGGAGTTCAAGGGCCTCTTACAGCTCAGGTGTTCTTTTGAAATAGAGTATGCTTGGCAATAAAGTAAGAAGCCAAAATAAGGAAGCAGAGAAACTTAGTTGTTTGGGGTTTATTTGGACGATGTGAGGGGAGGTGAAGGATTTAACTTTTCAGTCAAGTAACAAACAAGCTGTTTGGGAATAGTGCTCACTTGGGTTGCTCTTTGATGACTGAAGGAAGTTAATGAGGAGGCAGGCTCATCCAGAGGCTGAGCTATGATGCTGCTGCCAGTGACCATTGAGCCAATCAGCTTCTACTTCACCCTGACCTCTTGAGGGTGGAAACCTCTCAGAAAGTAGCATAAACAAAGCAACCGTATTTCCTGGGGCATTTTAAACGTAGCTTAAATAAGAAATACTGTTTTTTTTTTTAAAGGAAGGCTTTTTTTTTTTTTTTTGGCTGTGTTGGGTCTTCATTTCTGTGTGAGGGCTTTCTCTAGTTGCAGCGAGTGGGGGCCACTCTTCATTGCAGTGCGCGGGCCTCTCACTATCGCGGCCTCTCTTGTTGCGGAGCACAGGCTCCAGACGCTCAGGCTCAGTAGTTGTGGCTCACAGGCCTAGTTGCTCCGCGGCATGTGGGATCTTCCCAGACCAGGGCTCGAACCTGTGTCCCCTGCGTTGGCAGGCAGATTCTCAACCACTGTGCCACCAGGGAAGCCCCAGAAATACTGTTTTTTACAGAGCTGTGAGTGAAGACTTTGTGTGTTTATTAATGCTTAACAAGTATTATGAAAACGAAAAACAGAGACACATTTAACCTGGGAAATCTGCTGCTGTGATGAACTTAACACCCCTCCTAGGTTGGAGTTTCTGTTGTGGGGAAGTAATGCAAATCAGTCCTTCTGAGCACTCTCAAAAGGTTTGCAGAAAGGCCATGGTTTGCATTAACTAGACCACAGCTTATACATTGCCGAGAATACAACAACCAAAGAAGTATTAATGAAATGGAATTTGAACCACACAGGCTAGGTTTTCAGTTGCCCAGGTTTTTCTTTTTTTTTCTTTTTGAAAAGGATACTTTGATTTCTTTCATGACATTTCTTTTTCTTTGTGATTTGTATCAAACACAGGCCCCTTATACATGTATTGTGTTTGGGGTCCAAGAGTTTCTAGTCTACAAATCAGGCCCCAAGGACAATGTAGCGAGCCCCCCATGAAAGCAGGAGCTATTTTCCCCTAAGAAGTTCACTAAGAAATACCCCAAGGTCTGTCTGTGGTTCATTGTTTATTCAATAGGGTCTGAGTGGGACTCTGCCTCTGGCCTGTGGGTCCAACCCCAGCATTGTTTCTGGTGAGTTCACAAGTTGGGGATCATTGAAGCCTTGCTTTTAGTTTCCTCTCTAGAAACTGAACGTGCTAGAGACAATCTTGATGTCATGTGAAAGGCTTTATGTTGGCTTTTATTGTTTTATTATTAAACAACTATGTCTAAGAGTCTGTGGGCATATATACAAAATAACTAGGTGGAGCAAAGAACATATCAGGAATTCCAGGTTTAATTCCTAGCTGAGTGACTCAGGGCAAGTCATTGGCTATGGTTTCTTCAGCTACGAAGAGACATGGTCTCCAGTCTTTCCACTTAACATTGGATAACTTCAACTACACGCAAATTCTAAAATCTGAATAAATTCTAAATCTCATTTATTGTGTACTTATTACATCATCATGTGATTTTAAGACATCCATTGAACAAGCATTAATTGCCCCCTCCTGTGTACCAAGCATCCTTCCAGGTGCTGAGATGGAGCAGTGCAGAAGACAGAAATGGTTCCTGCAATCCTGGAACAAATGTCCTAGTGTTAAAACTGGCCTAAAGTTCCTCTGTGATAAACTCAGATTTGAACCTAGGTCTGTGTGACTCCAACGTACTTGTTTTTAATTCCCTAAGCTCTCTTGTCTCCTAACAATAGAAAGACTCAGACTTGGAGCTCCTGGCTTTGTCTTGTAGGGACACACAGTGGTGGTTAGGAGGTTTTTAATCATTCTAGAAGTTCAAACCAACGATCAACAATATGCTCATCAAAAGAATAATTCTGGGAGTATAGCAAATTGTGGCATGACACTTTGTATTTCTCTTCATACCTGCCTCATAAAGATGTACAGTTAATATTGAGCCTTATTCTCCCAAGTCTTAAGGTACTTCCTCTGTACTTCAACTCTGCAATAGGTTTGTTGTGAGGATAAGTGAGAACATGAAGAATTCCTCTAAAAGGATAGACTGTATAAAATTAAATATTTCTTGTACTTAGTATCAGATCAGCCTGGGCTTCAGCAAAGACTTTAAACTCAGAATAAAAACAAACAAAAATAACAAATAAATAGAACTCAGCACTATACTAGCTGTGTGACTTTGGCTCACTTAACTTCTCTGATCTCCTATCAGAGGATTTTTATGTGTTATCTACCTCAAGTGAGACCTAACCTGTTAAGTGCTTGGCATAGTGTCTGAACCCATTATAGGTATTCAGTAAATATTTGTTCCTTACTTTCTCTAGAAGTGAATACATGTCTACACATGTTAGTGTCACCAACTTGGCAATAGCACCTGGAGGCGTAGCACTAGAAGGGCTTAGCTGAGTGAAGCCTGCAGCCTAAGGGAATAGCTAGGTAAAGTTAATAGTTGTTTAACTTCAGGGTGATGATCTTCTATCCATTTATTCATATCTTTATGTTACACCTATGTTACATATGGGGAAAACTAAGAAACAGTGGAAATTAATTCCTCTTGATAGGGCTAAGATTAAACCCTAGAGTTTAATTGGATGAAAGGTTTTATAGCCATCATTGCTGCTTTCTTCATTGTCGGCAGACATGAAGGGAAAATGTGTTTATCCTGAACTTACCTTCCTTCCACTGGAGAGGATAGCCAGAAGGCTATTGACAGTTCCTCAGAAAGCAAGTACTAACAGAGTAAGACTACCTCTTTCCTTCATCAAAGGTCAAAGGGCAGGTGTGATAGCTATGATTCAGACTTTTTTTTTTTTTTTTTGCGGTACGCGGGCCTCTCACTGTTGTGGCCTCTCCCGTTGCGGAGCACAGGCTCCGGACGCGCAGGCTCAGCGGCCATGGCTCACGGGCCCGGCCGCTCTGTGGCCTGTGGGATCCTCCCGGACCGGGGCACGAACCCGTGTCCCCCGCATCGGCAGGCGGACTCTCAACCACTGTGCCACCAGGGAAGCCCCTGATTCAGACTTTTGATTTCTCTCCACACTATTGGCAAACGTGGTTTATTTGTTATTATTTTTAATAAACAGCTTTATGAGGTGTAAATGATATACAAAAAGCTGCCCATGTTTAATGTCTGCAATTTGGTGGGTTTGAACTTATGCAGACACTTGTGGAACTAACACCACAAATCAAGTCAATGCAACAGGTAGCCAGAATGGTTTAGACTGTGAAAAAAGGACATTTGCTGAAATAGACACCAGCCCTCAGAATATGTCATCTATGTTCATCCATTCCTTCACTCATTCAAACACTTAAACTTTGATCACTAGCTTTTGGCCAGCACTATGCTAGACACAAGTGGGACCCATAGATGAACTGGACACATGCCTCATTCTCATGGAGCTGAGAGCTAAGCAGAGAAGTGAAGCTGTTTGCTTATATAGGTCTGAGATAAAGTATGATGTGACAAGTGGAGAGGCATAAACACACTTTCCCAGCATTGCCAAGGGAAGAGAGTTGAGAGCTGTGGGAATTGTGGGCTAAAAGGCTGAGGCAGGCTTGAGAAATGTTAAACTTCTCAACTTGGCTGGGGTTTAAGGTGCTTTACTAACTACAAATTATGGGACATTTAATATGTCTCAGACAACAGGTTATACTTTATTCCGTTCAATTAGAACAGCTATGTAGTAGATGTTAATACTCTCTTTTGCAAATGATCAAATTCTAATGAAGAGAGACCAATAAATAGTTCAGGGTCAATCAGGAAGTGAGTGGTAGAGTAAGGATTCCTTAATTCATTAATTCAATGCATAGTATTGATGGCCAACCAGCTGGGTGCCAGGCTCTCTGCTAGGTTCTGGGAAGACATGGCTTCTTCTGGTCTGGAACCCTGTGCTGTCCATTGCTCCTTCATGCTGATTCTCCCGTGATGGGGGTGGGGAAGGAAGCCAGGTTGAGAATGATCTCTTAGTTCCATCCATTAGGCAATAGGGAACCACAGAAGATGGAGAGGGAGTGTAGCCTTTCTGGTCAGCATTAGGTTTTGGGAAAGGATGGAATTTATGAGGGGTTTGAAGAGGACAAAATGATAAGAAGGAAGTTTGTATCTTACCAAATACAAAGTGAGTAAAGAGGGAGGTAGATACTTAAACAAGAGATCAGTTGAAACTCCTTGTAAACAAAGCATTTCTATAGCTGACAGACTGTGGTTGAGAAGGGATGGTGCACTGGCCACAGTGGCTTTTGGTCTGCTCAGGCTGCTATAGCAAAGTACCATAGACTAGGTGGCTTAAATAACACACGTTATTTCTCCCAGTTCTGGAGGCTGGGAATTCCAGGGTTAGAGGGACAGTGATTTGGTTCTTGGTGAAGGCCCTCTTCCTGGCTTGCAGATAGCCACCTTCTCACTGTGTCCTCGCTGGCAGAGATTGGAAACTCTGGTCTCTTCTGCTTCTTATAAGGGCACTAATCCCATCATGAGGCCCTACCCTGATGACCTCAGCTAATCCTAATTACCTCCCAAAGACCTCACCTTTTAATACCATTATATTGGGGGTTAGGACTTCAATATAGGAATTTGGGGAGACATAAACATTCAGCCCATAACAGTGGCTTATTCAGTGTTTTAGATTTCTTGGAACACCAGGCAGGTGTGTCCAGCTTACACTTTGTCATTAGTTGGTTTATTATTGATTTGGATTTAAAGAGCATCAAGAAGGTTGTTAGGTTTTGGTGATTAATTTGGATTGCAATTCAGCCTAGATGGCAATAAGTAGTTTATATTTATTTAGTTCTTTATGCCTAGTAAAGCACTTTTATGTGTGGTATTTAAGATCCATTTTATGGAAGAGGAAGCTGAGGCTCTGAGAAGTTATGTAAATTTCCAAAGTTCACATGTTTACTAAAAAGCTGGAAAGGAAATAGAATTCATAGTTTACGACTAAATCCTGCATTCTTTCGAGGCTACCAAAAACTTCTCTAGTGACCTCAAACTCCAAGGGTCTAAACAGTATCCCTAAAACATAAAATGTTTGAGCTAAAAGGGAATGCAGGGATCATCTAGTCCCAGCTCTTTGTTTTGAGGTCTGGAGAAATTACATGATTTGATATATTCCAAATTTAGGACATAATGGAGTTGAGATGAGAACTTTTGTCTTTCAATAGGTGATCCAAGATCCTCTTGACCCTAGAACATGTCTACCAATTTTCACTCTACCAAGCACCTTCCCTTATATTATTACCTTTACTTATCAGAACAGTCTTGTAAAACAAGGCAAATGTCAGCCCATTTTACTGATGAGAAAACAGAGGCTTTGAAAGATTAGGAAACTTGTCTCATATTATCCAGCTGGTAAGAGGTGAACTAGGTATTATGAACCTCCTTTTGAGGATGGGTTTACTAATTTCCGATAAGTTAAGTAATGTGTCCATTAAGTCAGGCATGAAGCCAGACCTTATGATTGCAAATCAAGTACAATTGCACTCCTTTTGCTCTGTGCCCCTCTTTCTCCCTAAGGCAGAGAGAGGATGTCCCCTCCAGTTTTTGTCTGTCATTGTCTGAGTCTGATTGCTTCCCTGGAGTTGTAGTAGCAGCGTGGCTGCAAGCTTGCTCTCCCCACCCTCAGATACCTGTTAACACTCTGACCTTCCCCACAGATTTGCTCCATGGATCACTTTCCACCCAGACAATCCGTTTATAGAAGGAGGACATCTCCTTATTGCCTGCGTCATAAACTGCTGACTATGTCCCATCCTCTTTCACTCCTCATCTGTCATGTGGGCTTGTGTCAGAAGCAGGGTCAATTAACTTCCTATAGAGAGGTTAACTTGGCAGATACAACTTGATTGATTTGTTTTAATCTGACCAATTTTTGCAGTCAGCATCCCAGGTAGGAGGGATAACCAAGCCTGGGAGCTGGGTGAATATCAAGATTGACTGCTCTGTTATTTTAGAAGAAACACAAAGTAAATAGTAGATTGGGGCAGATGGCAGATTTGTCTGATAGATTGGTGTCATCCAAAGCTTGAATGGATTGCTTCCTTTTTACAGTATTCCTGCTTCACAGCATCAACTTCCACTTCTCCATGCCATCATCTTTCTCTTTAAGAGCACCTGCTCTATCTTGGGTACTGTCTTCGCTATTCATCTAATGGCTCAATCTAGAAACCAGTAATCATCCTTACCAACCTCCTTACCCTCCCTCACCTAATCTAGATGGTCATTATATCCTAACCCACTTAATCTAATTTAGGCTGCCATCTTTTCTCAAGTGATAGTTGCCATCTCCTCCTAACTGTTCCACCAGTCTTAACTTCTCCAATCCATTTTCCAATCTACTCTTGACTGGCGAGCATATTTGATTATATTACTTCCCTGCTTAAAAGCCTCAGTGACTTGTACTGTTGTGAGTGAATTCACAGCATTTATGCATTTCATATAAAGCTCTCCATTGTATGACCCCTGCACATCTCTTCAGTCTTATGTCCATCCATTTCCATCTTTGAAGCAATGCCAAACTCCTGCATTTCCAGAAATTTGCTATGATGTTTCACATAGTTCTATCTTCGTACATACTCCTTTTGTCTGAAAGAATCTTTCCCTTTTTTTGCCATTGGACAACTCATTCATCTTTAAGAACAAGTTCATATATCACAGCTTTAGATCAGTCTTCCTTTATGCTTAGGTTGAATTGAATGGCACCACTGTACCTTATACTAGACCTCTGTTATAGCAAATATCCCACTGACTATTATTTTTTCATATGTTTGTTTCTCCTACTTGTTTTGAGCTCTTCAGGAAGAGGAACCATGTCTTATAGATCATTGTATCCCTATCACTTTGCAAGATGCTGGCATAATAAATTCTCACTAAATGTTTTGGAATTCTATGCAATGATTGCTCCCAAATCCTACTGCCAGCAAAGACATAATGAGAGCTCTTTAGATGTAGAGCACAGTTACTCCTTCCCACTATGATATTTTGTATTTCTGATGTTTTGCCTGTGCTTCCTCTGCTTTAAGTGACCTTATCACAGTGTCACCTAAAACACGTTATGTACTCCTTAAATCTCAGCTCTACCCTCAGTCACATCTTCCACACTTGACCTGTACTCTCAATCCATGGTATACTCCTTGAGACTCTTCATCCGATAACTCTGTGTTGAGTGTCAAATAATGAGTCAAGGCATACCACTGGGTGCTTAGCCACATGTCAAGTCAAACATATGGGATTCTAACTTAAAATCTCTTGTGCAGAGATGTTCTGCAGGCAATAGATTCAAACACAAGATGGAAATTGAAAAATGCTGCATGAGAGGTTAAAATCAAATAGTTTGCATGTAGGTGTATACTTAACTCTCCCCTACCCACAAAGTCTGGCAGGCAATGGGAACTCAGTAATACTGTAGGTAAATCCAGTAAGGTTACTTTTGATTTAAAAAGGTAGTTTTGTTCAATAGTCTCATGTGTACTTTGTCCAAGGCAGTGAAGAGATAAAATAACCATGAATCTCAAAGGATTGCAAAAGGTCCCAATAACCTAATGTGGAGAGTAGAGCCATTGTCTGAAAGTGGTGAAGAGACTCAGTTGAGATTGAGAATGTGTGTTGTGTCCTTACACTGATTCGATCTCTACAGAGTGGATGATATTCCATTTAGTTTTATATTTACAGTTTACAGTCACTTTGTGTCCATGGATTCAATCAACTATGGATTGAAAATATTTTTTTAAAAATCCAGAAAATCCCAAAAAGCAAAACTTAAACTTCCTGTGCACTGGCAGCTATTCACATACCATTTACATTGTATTTACAGCCATTTATATATCATTTACATTGTATCAGGTATTATAAGTAATCTAGAGATGATTTAAAGTGTACAGGAGGATGTGCATAGGTTATATGCAAATATTATGCCATTTTTTACAATGAACTTGAGCATCCATGGATTTTAGTAACTGTGGTGTGTCCTGGAACCAATCCCCCATGGGCACCAAGGGACATCTTCAACCTGCACTGTCCATTAAAGTAGCCACTAATGACAGTGGCTAGTGAGAACTTGAAATGTGGCCATTTTGAATTGAGATGTATTGTTAAGTGTAAAGGATACACTGGATTTCAAAGATTAGCCTGAAAAAGGAAGGCAGAACATCTCACTAACATTTTTATGTTGATTGCATGTTAAAATGATAATATTGTGGATTCAGTGGGTTAAATAAAGCATTGTTAAAACTAATTTCACCTGTTTCTTTTTTTTCTTTTAGGTAGCTACTAGAAAGTTTAAAATTGCCCATGTGGCTCACATTATATTTTTGTTGGACAATGCTCCCTTAGAGTATGGTTTTCAAAGGCCACACACAGTTATGGAGCACATATAATGTGCTGAGCCTTTGACAAGTTACCGGTGATTAAAAGATAAATGAGATTAAACTCATGGACTTGAGAGAGAATAAGCACTTACCTGATACAGAGTAATGAGTGTTGGACTTGGGCAGCAATATTGTGTGGAAAAAAGTTAATAGATTTGAGTCATACTGGGTTGGATTTGAATTATACTTCTTCTATCTGCTGGTTGAATAAGTTCATTTGCACCTCTAATTCTTAGTCTCCTTACCTGTATAATGCTAATCCTTATATTTACCTTATTTTTTGTGTAGTATATGCATAGCTTGTAGTAGGTGTTTAATAAATGAGAGTTAATATCATTCAGTTTTATGATCGAAGTTCTGTGATGCTACAGTAGAAAATGAAGTGTCTTTTATGCCTAATGGTGATAAAGTGCAGGAGGTGAGGTTTGTAGAAAAGTGCCCTTTGACAAGAGTCACTAAGATCCCTAAGAGTATGCCAAGTGGACAAGAGATGGCAAGAATCAGTGATAACAGTAAAAGCTAATACTTACATACTGCTCATTGTGTACTGGGCACTGTTCTAAGCATTGCACCTGTAATAGCTCATTAAGAAATGTTATATGTGGGCAATTTCATTATATTCCCATTTTGCAGATGTGAAGAATGGGCACAAAGAAGTTAAGTAACTTCTCCAAGTTCACACAGCTAAGAAGAGACGTAGATGAGATTGGACCCAGGTGCTTAGGCTCCAGAATCCATGTTTTTAAGCACTCTGCTGCCCAAACAGAAACTATCAAGAGCAGGGTCATAGGAGGACCTAGCAGACCTTCTACCATGGCTGGAAGGTAGCATATGGGAGGGTAGGAGCTGGAAGTATGAGGGTTACAACTGCCTAGCAGTGAGGCTGAAGAAGTTAGTGAGGGTTTACTAGTGAGGAACTTTGATTGCCTCACTAAGGAATCTAGATTTTATTCTATAAACAGGGGGAAGCCATGGAGGATTTCTAAGTTGGAAGTGTTATGACCAGAGTTTTAGTTTAGAAAGAGAATTCTAGTGACATGGTAGAGAGTGAGTAGGAGAAGATAGAGGCCAGAAGCAAGGAGACTGCTTATGAGGATACAAGAGGACTGCACCAGTCCAAGCAAGGAATGTTGATGGCTTGAGCTTGGGTAGAGGCAGCAGGGTTACACCCAAGAGGTAGAGTTCATGGACTTGGTGGTAGGAATCACATTGTGTAAATCATTATGTCATTTTATTATTTCCCATCTCCCCAGTTGTCCTTGCTTGTTTTTACCTGGCACATGCTTCCGAGTTGGTCCAGATAAAGGTTTTTTCTTTTTCTGTTTTTTTCCTGTTTTTTTCTTTCTCTCTTTCAAATGACCTTTACACTGTTATTTATATTGTGGAGATTATAGCACATGATAATTATTATGCTTCAGGTTATATCTCTATGTAAAATACAGTGTGATTATTGTTCATCTGTATTTTTTCCTTAATGCTTAATGGTATACTGGGCTCCAATAATCATCTAATTGCTATGTAGTTATTGAAATCAGATATAATGCTCTGTTAAAGATTACCCTGATTATGAGGCAAATTTATAAGATAGATCCTTTCATTGCCTAGTTTTAGGCCTGCAAAATTGTTAAGAAGCAAAAGGTTGAATAGGGCATTGAAATCTCAATACTCTCCCATTCAGTGGCTATCTCATTTGGCTGTTAGGGCAACCTTTATATACAAACGGGCCAACTCTGGTCACACTCACTGCTTTGATGAGACCTGGCACCATGAGAACCTGTAATAATGCCCTGAAGTATTCTGTGAAAACCATTGTTGCCTAAAATGAGGGCTGTCTGAGAGGACGTAAGACACTTGTGCTTTTGTTTCTAGCTAGATTTTCAACCATTATTAAAATATTTTCTCTCCTCTATTCACTATTTGTATGTTCTTGTTCTGATGTACACCCCATGGGTTTCTTTTTTTAAAAATAATTCTACTTAATTAGTTTTTTGTTAATATTTCTAACATGATAACAGCAGTTTAACTTTCCAATTATTAAGCAAAAATTTAAATGTAACTTCATCAGTGGAAAAAATGTGTAAGTGTAAGAAGGAAATGCACCCCAGCTTGAGCCAAACAAATGCTCCATCCCCACTCACTCCACGTCACAGCTCAGCACCAGATCTGGGGTGGCCACAACTAGGCAGAAGACTTGGTCATGGGATGCAGAGGTGACCAAGTCCTGGAGCCTGGGTTTGGATGTGGCAGCCTTTGTTGGCACTTAAACTGTGCATCAGAAGCAGCCCAGATCTCTGACAGTGACTGCTCCACCACAGTTCACACCCTGATAGGTGCCAAGAATCCACATGGGCCCATACTGCCCTGCAGTGTGACTCCATAATAGGGGAGGGGGCAGAGGTAGCTGGGGGCAGTGATAGACTGTGAGGGACAAAGGAGACTTGCACCTGAGGCTGCGTCCGAGCAGAGCAAGGAAAACAATTGCAGGTTTCTTCACAGGAAGTACATCAGAGACAGCTCAGACCTCTGTCTGTGGCTGACAGGAGCCAAGAGCCCACCTGTGCCCCCTTTATTTCAGCACTCCCCACCTCTGAGGCAAGGGTCCTGGTACTGGGAAAGTGGAAAAAACACACTTAAAGGGAACAAAGCCAGCTCAGGCCTGATCCTCATGGCTTTTGCTCCAGCAACTTGGGATCAGACCCTACGTCTGATAGGGCAGTGATTGCCACTGGGCAGAGGGGAAACCCTGTCTCATACCCCATGCCAGCTCTATCCAGTCCATCTTCAGCCCCGCTCCATAAGAAGGTGATAGCTGCCAGCATACCCTAAGGAAAGACATGAATTTTGTCCATGTCAAATCCAGCTCTCCCACCAAAGGCACTGGGCACACACAGTCTGTACACAGACACTCCCACATAAGAACACCCTTTCAGCACCACAATAGGTAACTGTTTCACCTAAATTTATAGAGTCAGAGGAAGTTAAACAAAATGAAAAGGCAGAGGAACTGCTCTCAGTTTAAAGAGAAAGAGAAAAATCCCTGAAAAAATAAATAATAAAACAAATAAACCATCCGTAAAGGTACAGAATTCAAAGCATTGGTAATAAGAATGTTAACTGAATTAGGGTAAATAATAGATGAACACAGTGAAATTTTTAACAAGGAACTAGAAAATATAAAAAAGCCCCAATCATAAATGAAGAATTCAGTAACTGAAATAAAAAGCAGACTAGAAAGAATGAAGAGTGGACTAAGTGATACAGAAGAATGCATAATTGATCTGGAAGACAGAATAATGTAAATCACTCAATCAGAACAGCAAAAAGAAAAATTAAAAAATGAAAACAGTTTAAGAGATCCCTAGAATAACATTAAGTGTACTAACATTCATATTATAGGGGTCCCAGAGGAGAAGGGAGAGAGAAGGGGATTGAAAATGTATTTGAGGAAATTATGGCTGAAAAATTCCCAAACCTGAAGAAGGAAACAGATATCCAGATACAGGAAGCACAGAGAATCCCAAAGAAGATGAACTCAAATAAACCCACACCAAGACATATCATAATTAAAATGGCAAAAGTTAAAGAGAGAATTCTAAAGGTGGAAAGAGAAAAATAGGCATATACAAGGGAATCCCCATAAGGCTATTAGCTGATTTCTCTGCAGAAACTTTGCAGGTCAGAAGAGAGTGGCATGGTATATTCAAAAAGCTGAAAGGGAAAAACTTACAACCTAAGATACTCTACTCAGCAAGGTTATCATTTAGAATAGAAGGAGAAATAAAGGACTTCTCAGGTAAGCAAGTGCTAAAAGAGTTCATCAATATTAAACCTACCCTAAAAGAAATGTTAAAGGCTCTTCTCTAAGTGGAAAAGAAGTAAGAATCTGTAGGAAAGGGAAAATCCCACTAGGAAAGGCAAATATATAGTAAGGAATGAAGATCAACCACTTAAATAAGCCAGTACAAAGATTAAAAGACAAAAAATTGTAAAGGCAACAATAATTACAATAAACAGTTAAGGGGTAAGCATGAAGATTTAAAATGTGACATCAAAACCCCAAGATTGGTGGGGGGAAGAGGATAAAAATGTAGATCTTTTAGAATATGTTTGAACTTAAATGACTACCAGTTTAAAACAAGTAGTTATAGTTATAGGCCAACATATATGAACCCCATAGTAACCACAAATCAAACCTACAATAGATACACAAAAACTAAAAAGAAAGGAACACAAGCATACTACTAAAGGAAATCATCAAACCACAGGTGAAGAAACAAAAAGAAGAAGAAGTGGACAGAGAAGAACTACAAAAACAACCAGAAAACAAGTAATAAAATGGCAACAATCACACACCTATCAATCATTACTTTAAATGTCAATAGATTAAATGCTGATTGGAAAAAAACACAAGAGCCTTCTATAAGCTGCCTACAAGAGACTCACTTCAGAGCTAAAGACACACACAGACTGAAAGTGAGGTAATAGAAAAAGATATTTGATGTATATGGAAATGACAAGAAAATGGGGGTAGCAGTACTCATATCAGATAAAACAGACTTTAAAAAAAGATGTAACAAAAGACAAAGATGAGCATTATATAATGATAAAAAGATAAATACAAGAAGTAGATATTACACATTTTTAACATGTATGCACCCAATATAGGAGCACCTAAATATATAAAGCAAATACTAATGGATATAAAGGGAGAAACTGACAATAATACAACAACAGTAGACTGACATCAATGGACAGACAATCCAGACAGAAAATCAACAAAGCAACAGTGGTCTTAAATGACAAAACATACAGTAAGACTTAATAAATATCTACAGGACATTACATCCCAAAACAGTAGAATACACATTCTTTTCAAGTGCACATGGAACGTTCTCCAGGATAGATCACATGCTTGGCCACAAAATAAGCCTCAACAAATTTAAGAAGATAGAAATATCAAGTATTTTTTCTGACCACAATAGTATGAAACTAGAAATCAATTACAGAGAAGAAATGGGAGAAGAACCAACATGTGGAGACTAAACAACATGCTACTAAAAAACCAATGGGTCAATGAGGAAATTAAAGGGGAAATCATAAAATACATTGAGACAAATGAAAATGGAAACACAACTTTCCAGAATCTATGGGATGCAGCAAAAGCAGTTCTAAGAGAGAAGTTCATAGTGATACAAGCCTTCCTCTGGAAATAAGAGAAATCTCAAATAAACAACCTAACTGACCACCTAAAAGAATTGGAAATAGAAGAACAAATAAAGCTCAAGTCAGCAGAAATAAGAAAATAAAGATAAGAGAAGAAATAAATAAATAGAGATAAAAAGTAGAAAAGATCAATGAAACCAAGAGCTGGTTTTCTAAAAAGATAAATAAAACTGATAAACCTTTAACCAGGCTTGCCAAGAACAAAAGAGAGTGGATCCAAATAAAGAAAATGAGAAATGAAGGAGGAGAAATAACAACCAATATCATGGACATACAAAAAAATCATAAGAAAATACTACAAACAGCTATAAGCCAAAAAATTGGACATCCTAGACAAAATTGGACAAATTTCTAGAAACATGCAACCTGTCAAGACTGAATCAAGAAGAAACAGAAAATTTTAAAAGACTGAACACTACTAGTGAAATTGAATTTGTAATTTAAAAACTCCCAGCAAGCAAAAGTCCAGGACTGGATGGTTTCACAGGGGAATTCTACCAAGCATATAAAGAAAAGCTACTACCTATTCTTCTCAAACTATTCCAAAATAATGAAGAGGATAGAACACTCCCAAATTCATTCAAAACCAAACAAAGACACTAAAAAAGAGAAAATTATAGGCCAGTATCTTTGATGAGTACAAATGTAAAAACCCTCAACAAAATGTTAGCAAACCATACCCAAAAATATATAAAAAAGATCATGTACATTGATTAAGTTTGATTTATTCCAGGGATGCAAGGATGGCTCAATATTCATAAATCAATCAATGTGCTATACCAGATTAACAAAAAGAAGGATAAAAACCACATGATCATCTCAATAGACTCAGAAAAAACATTTAACAAAATTCAGCATCCATTTATGATGAAAACTATCATCAAAGTGGGCATAGAGGTAACATAACTCAATGTGATAAAGGCCGTTTATGACAAACCAACAGCTATCATCATATTCAACATTGAAAAGCTGAAAGCCTTTCCTCTAAATTCAGGAGAAAGACAAGGATGACCACTCTGACCACCTCTATTTAATACAGTGTTGGAAGTCCTAGCCACAGCAATCAAACAAGACAAAGAAATAAAAGGCATCCAAACTGGAAGCAAAGAAGGAAAACTGTCACTACTTGCAAATGGCATGATACTTTATACAGAAAACCATAAACACTCCCACCCCAAAACTATTAGAACTAATAAACAAATTCAGCAAAGCTGCAGGTTACAAGATTAGTATATAGAAATCTATTGCTTTTGTATGTACTAATAATGAACTATCAGAAAGAGAAAGTAAAAAAAAATCCCTTTTAAAATCACATCAAAGAAAATAAAATACTTAGGAAGAAACTTAACCAAGGAGGTGAAAGACATATCCTTTGAAAACTATAAAACATTGCTGAAGGAAATTGAAGATGATACAAAGAAATGGAAAGAAATGCCATGCTCTTGGATTGGAAGAATTCATAGTGTTGAAATTGCCGTACTACCCAAGGCAATCTACAGATTTAATGTAATCCCTATCAAAATATCCATGATTTTCTTCAAAGAACTAGAATTAGAAATAATTCTAAAATTCATATGGAACCAAAAAAGACCCTGAACTACCAAAGCAATCTTGAGAAAAAAGAACAAGTCTGGAGGTATCATCCTCCCAGACTTCAGACTGTATTACAAAGTTACAGTAAAAAAAACAGCATGATACTGGCACAGAAAAAGACACACAGATCAATGGAACAGAATAGATAGCCCAGAAGTAAACCCACACACTTATGGTCAATTAATCTATGACAAAGGAGGCAAGAATATACAGTGGAGAAAAGACAGTCTCTTCAATAAGTGGTGCTGTGAAAACTGGACAGCTATATGTAAAAGAATGAAATTAGAACATTCTCTAACACAATATACAAAAATAAACTCAAAAAAGATTAAAAGCCTAAATGTAAGTCCTGAAACCAGAAGACTCTTAGAGGAAAACATAGGCAGAACCCTCTTTAACATAAATCAGAGCAATATTTTTTTGTATCTGTCTCCTAAAGCAAAAGAAATAAATGCCTAAGTGAACAAATAGGACTTAGACTTAATAGACTTTGCACAGCAAACGAAACCATTGACAAAATGAAAAGACAGCATATGAATGGGAGAAAATATTTGCAAATGATACGACTGAAAATGGATTAATATAAAAATATAAACAGCTCATACAACTCGGTATCAAAAACAACCCAGTCAAAAAATGTGCAAAAGACCTGAATAGACATTTTTCCAAAGACATACAGATGGCTAACAGGCACATGAAAATGTGCTCAATATCACTAATTATTAGAGAAATGCAAATTAAACCTCTTACCTGTCATAATGGCTATAATCAAAATGTCTACAAATAAAATATGTTGCTGAGGGTGTGGAGAAAAGGGAACCTCTGTGCACTGTTGGTGGGAATGGACATTGGTGCAACCACTGAGGAAAACATATGGAAGTTCCTCACAAAACTAAAAATAGAACTGCCATATGACCCAGTAATTCCACTCCTGGTAATATACCTGGAAAAAAAAAGAAAACAACTGATTTGGAAAGATACATGCACCCCAATGTTCATAACAGCACTATGTACAATAACCAAGTTATGGAAACAACCTAACAGTTCATGAGCAGATGAGTAGATAAAGATGTAGTATATATACACAATGGGATATTACTCAGTAATAAGAAAATTAAAATCTGCTATTTGCAGCATCATGTATGGACCTAGAAAATATTATGCTTAGTGATAAGTAAGACAGAGAAAGACAAATACTGTATGATTCACTTATATGTGGAATCTGAAAAATAAAACAAATGAAACTATATAGCAAAACAGAAACAGACTCACAGATATAGAAAACCAACTAGCTTACCAGTTGGGAGAGGGAAGTGGGGAGGAGCAAGTTAGGAGTATGGGATTAAGAGATACAAGCTACTATGTATAAAATAGGTAAGCAACAAGGATACAGCCCAGGGAATTATAAACATTATCTTGTAATAACTTTTAATAGAGTATAATCTGTAAAGATACTGAATTACTATGCAGTACACCTGAAACTTATATAATATTGTAACTCAACTATACTTCAATTAAAAAAAAGACTATAGTTGGAAAGGTTAGCCTGCGAAGAGATGAAGGATACATCTTCTTCTGGGACAAGAGGGGAGGAGGTAAGCATGAGTAAACCCGAAACCATCTTAAAGTTACAAAGATCATGTGGTGATAAGGGCAGAGGCGATGAAGATATATTGAAGTGGGGAAGCTTCAGCTTTCTTAGAAATAGTAGATGAAGTCATCTGCTAAATGTAAAAAGGTGCCATTTGGAGCTGGAGAATTGTGAAAAAAGAAACTGCAGATCTGGTAAATGTCAATGCATGATGAGGAGTAACTTGAAGTGTAAAGATGTGAGGTCTTGGTGTGACCTTGTTAAGTAAAAATTGGATCCTGTCACTCTCTTGATTTAAATGCTACAGTGAGCTCCCATTGCTCTTTGGGATGAAGATCAAAATTCTTAACATGATGCACAGTCCCTTCATGATCTTGCCTGCTTTCCTCAATAGCCTCACCTGTTTCTGACTCCACTGTGCTAAATGCCCTATGTTTAGTCCCACTAACCCACCATGTGCTTCATGCTTCAAGGCTCTGCCTGGAATATGCTTCTCCCAGCTCTTGGCCTCCTTAGTATCCACTCATCCTTCAGAACCCAGAAGAAATCTGACCCTCTTAAGGAGGCTTCCCTAACTCCTCAGACTACACATTCCCATAGCACTCTTCTTTTTCTTTATAATATTTCCCTCCAAATATAATTAAATAACTCATTGCACAAATCAGTCAAGAGAAGGTTGCTTTGAAATTAGAATGAGTTTATGTGAGCTCAGCACTGGCAGTATAATTTGTGGGGCACAGTGCAAAATGAAAATGCAAGCACCTTGTTAAAAAATTATTAAGAATTTCAAGACAGTGACAGCAGAGCATTAAACCAAGCAGGGAGCCCTTCTGAATATGGTGCCTGGTACAACTGTATAAGTCATCCACTCTTGAAGCTGCCCTGTGAGAGGTTCTCCTGCAGGGAAAAGGGTCTGTGAACTCTGGATTTATTATTCCAGTGGAAGTTTGAGGGGTGACACTCTACAGTGCTAGTGAGGGCAGTGCTGAAATGATGAACCACTGTGTTTAGAACAGAATGGGCTACAAAAAGAAGTCTGAATGAGGCTGATGGGCTGGTTGAGTAGGGAGGAGCAGAATGCCATTGCAGTGAAATTTGGCGGTGACAGATGATATAATTGAATGTTCATGCATTATTTATTAATGCTTCAAGTCAACATTTAATATCTTAGCTCTTATTTTATTTATTTATTTATTTATTTTTTTTTTTTTTTGTGGTATGCGGGCCTCTCACTGTTGTGGCCTCTCCCGTTGCGGAGCACAGGCTCCGGATGCGCAGGCTCAGCAGCCATGGCTCACGGGCCCAGCCGCTCCGCGGCATATGGGATCCTCCCAGACCGGGGCACGAACCCGTATCCCCTGCATCGGCAGGCGGACTCTCAACCACTGCGCCACCAGGGAGGCCCTTAGCTCTTATTTTATGTTGATGGAAGGAGTGATTGAATTTTTCATTCTCCCCAGAAAGAAGACCTTGAGAAATTTTAGAAGGGGGAGGTATGGAGTCTGAGTGATTTAAAGAACAGGTTCTAGAGCCAGAGAGCCTGTGTTTCAAGCTCAGGTTTACCAGTTATAAGCTCTGTGACCTTGACAGTTACAAGCTTCTCTGTGCTTTAGTTTTGGGAGGGAGGATATAAACTGGAATAATGTTAATATCTCCTGTGAGTGTTTAAGGAACAAATGAGTGAATTAATAGTGCCTGGTTCATAGTAAGTTCTTATAATTTTGCACTAGTGAACTCTTAATTTCCTCTTCAATGCTGTTTTCTTTCAGTGAGGTAGTTGAACTCAGTCACAGTACTGCCATGTAATATAAACAGCTCAACTTCATTAATGGACTTAGGTGAATGCAAAGAATTTATTAGCATGCTTTGTGAAACTTGTAATGGGATCCATTTAAGCAAAAGGAACATAAAATACAAGATAACTCATCTTCATTATAGTGCAGTATGTGCCAAACACATATCTAGAATGCATTAACATACTAATGCATAATATATTTCAATGAACTCCAGCATTTTATATTTGTATCTTTAAAGTCAGAGAGCCTTCTTTTGGGGACCTTAAGATGATGACCAACTGTGAGAAATTGTGGACAACAAACTGGATTTAATGTCGTCTGTTTTGGTAATTCCTTTGAAATTGTCAGTATCTAGTATTATTGAGCAGATAGTATAATATTTTTTTTAGTTGTTAGGATGTCATTTTATTTTAGGTTGCTCTGCCCTGGAGAATGTTCTGATCAATTCCTGCATCATTATCCCAGGTATTTTCATTGTATGTAGGGCCATCAACAAGGTCATCTGTGGACGAACCTATAACCAGCAATGGCTTCCTGATCTACATCTCCAGCCTACCTCTCTCTTGTGAGTTCCGGGTCAGAATCTACAATTATACACTGAACATTTTCACCTGGATATCCCCCAACACCTCGAACTTTATTTTCGCCAAGCCAAATTTACCATCTTTTCTGAAAACCCAACTTCTTTACTTAACTGATTTGTAGAATCCAATTTCTATATAATTCCTGAATTCATGCTCATCTTTTTATTCCTTTTGCCATTGGCCTAGTTCAGATCCTCATCATGTTTGTCTTTGGCCACTGTGGTAGCCTGTTAACCACCTCTTACTTTTCAGTCTTCCTTTCCTTGAATCTACTCTACTCACAGATTAATCAGGACAATTTTTCTAAACTACATTTTTCTGATCATTCTTTCAGTTATTTCCCCGTTGTTCACTAGGTAAATTCCAAATGTTTTAGTATGAAATATAGAGACTTGCACAATCTATACCTAACACTTCTTTCTGCCCACATCTTCTGCCACTTCACTGATCTTAGACAGATACAACAGGGATCACCAGAGCACATCAAAATGCACCTTACACCAGTGGAGAGTCTCCTTAGAGGGCATGACATCTGTGTTGAGTTAGCCAGGTAAACACGAGAGAATCCCTGTAATGAGATATATACTACAAATTATAATTACTTATTTACATGGGCAAATACTATCCATGCTAGGAAGCCTCAATATTTTCCACCTTTGTTGAGGTGTAATTGGTATACAAAAAACTGCATGTAATTAATGAATACAATTTGGTGAGTTGGAACATAAGTATACACTTGTGTTACCATCCTCATAATCAAAGTAATAATCATATCCATTACCTCTAGAAGTTTGCTTGTGTCCATTTTTTTTTTGTGGTAAGAACACTTAACATGAAATCTACCCTCTTAACAGATTTTGAAGTGCACGATTATACACCTTATTGTTAACTATAGGCAGACACAATGTTAAACAGCAGATCTCTGAAATTTATTTATCTTGTATAACTGTAACTTTATGCCCACTGACAACAACTCTTCATATCCTGCTCTCCCATCCCTGGTAACTACCTTTCTATTGTCTACTTGTATATGTTTGACTATTTTAGATATTCATATATGAGGAATCATGTAGTATTTGTCCTTCTGTGACTGACTTGTGGAGAAATTAGAACTCTTGTACACTGTTGGTAGGAATGTAAAATGGTGCAGCCATTATGGAAAATATATGGGGGGGTTCTCAGAAAATTAAAAGTAAAACTACCGTGTAATCTAGCAATCCTGTTTCTGAGTATGTATCCAAAAAATTGAAATCAGGATCTTGAAGAGATACCTGCACTCCCATGTTCAGTGCAGCATTATTCACAATAGTCAATTTATGGAAACAACCCAAATATCCATTGACAGATGAATGGATAAAGAAAATATAGCATATACATATAAAAAGAAAGAAAGCCTACCATTTGTGATAACATGGATGGACCTGGAAGGAAGCTTTACTTTTCTGATATTTCCTAAGTTTCATAAATATTCATTTTAGTTGTATTTTCTCTCTGGCTGTCAGACTGTCCCAATTTTATCTGCCTTGGAGATTCTCTCTAGTCTAGTGGGACTCTCTTTGTGGGACATAGGTCTTTAGTCTTAGAACCCAAGTTGTGTTATCTATTAATTCAACACATAGTTGCTGTGTACTTAAAAGTTCCATGCACTGTATTAATTGCTAAGGATATAATGGAAAATAAAACTGCCATCATCCCTGCCTTAATGGAACTTATATTCTATGTGGAGAGGATCTTAGGAGCCCAAGATAAAGAATGCTAGGTGATAACAAATTTTACCTAATGTAGTGGACACAAGAGGCTTCTCTGAAGAGCTGATGTTGAACCTGAGATCTGAAGAATGAGAACGGTGTGTGGAGAGAAACATTCCAACTGGAGGGATTAACGTATATTAAGGTTTAGGGGAGGAGAATATGGTGTGTTTGATGAGGAATGGAAGCCAGTATGACTGAAGTATAGTGAGTAGGGGAGAGAAATAGAGGCAGAAAATAAGGTTTTGGAAAAAAATCCATGTCTGTAGTCTGTGGCATGGTAAGGAGTTTGGTCTTTGTTCTCAGAGCAATGGAAAGCCAACAAGAGGTTTTAAGCAAGCATGATGGGGAGAGGGAGATGCAGTGGGGAAGTGTTGGTGGAATGATCTCCACTTTTAGAAGCTCTTTCTGGCTACTGCATTCAGAATAGATAAATGGAAGACAAGCATGGTAACAGGAAGGTTGTTGTAATTGTCTAGGTTAGAACTGATAGTGGACTAGCTAATTCGATCTTTAATGAAACACTTAACATCTACTTTGTCCCAGGCCTTTTGCTAGGGGTTGACATAGGACAAGATACCATCACTACACATAAAGAACAAATCCTTTAGTAGAGGATAAAGATTCAAAAACATTTCTTATAGGATTCACACATGCTGTATTAGCAGTATGAAAAATGAGCTGAGGCAACTAAGAGAAGGGAATAATCATCCCTACTGTAGCTACAATCAGTAGGCTTCACAGAGGAGACAGCAGTAGCTGGGTCATGGTCACCAAGGTTGATACAAGTTTGCAGGTGGCAAACAGGTATGAAGAACATTCCCTGCTGTTGTCCTCTGTGGTAGGTGATGTGAATTGAAGGCAAGTTCTTAGATCTTGGTTCTGAAGAACTAGAAGCAGGGAGTAAAAGTATACAAAATACAGCCAGGTGTATGTCTTTCACAGCCTAATTCTTATCAGCTTCAAGAGTAACAATTTTTGCCTGCCTTCTGATCTTTTCCAGTTTCCTTGCTTGACATAGTCATTGGCAAAGAGACTACTGCTAATGAAGTGGAGCTGACTTCATAACCCCTGATGATTCAGGTGTGCTATTTAATGGCTGAAGTTTCCACTTTGATTGGATGAGACCCAAAACAAAGAGTTGACTACTTCTGGTGATTAAAAGCTCCCTTGACAATTTTTTAAAGGGATTGTTCAAAGCTTTTAGTGCCACTGAGTAGGGAATTACACTTTGCTTCCCTAAAACTCCTCCGGCAATTGCACATGGACGTGGCAGACTTTCTTTCCTGCTGTCCAACACTGCAGAGAATTTCCTTTTAAGAGTAGTGGCCTTTTAGTAGGAGGTTAAGTGATCCCTGTATATATAATTTATAAGGCACTCTGAGCTTTTTGTATGAAAACACATTGGAAATGTAAAATTATTATTACTTATATTGTTATTAGCTTATTTTCTCCTGTCCTCATATGAGACATTTGTTTCTGAGCTAAGGATTCAGAGCAGAACTGTTGATCATAAAGATAAGAAGGAATAGACTGGACAACCATGAAAATTAGGGATGAGCAGCCAAAACAGATAAAGATGAGTAGTGTATAACGTTTGTTTTTCCTTGAATGATACTTTTTGATAAGTGTTGTGTAAACATTTTTTCTCAGGTTTTTTTTTTAAACATCTTTATTGGAGTATAATTGCTTTACAATGGTGTGTTAGTTTCTGCTGTATAACAAAGTGAATCAGCTATACATATACATACATCCCCATATCTCCTCCCTCTTGCATCTCCCTCCTACCCTCCCTATCCCACCCCTCTAGGTGGTCACGAAGCACAGAGCTGATCTCCCTGTGCTATGCGGCTGCTTCCCACTGGCTATCTATTTTACATTTGGTAGTGTATATATGTCCCTGCCACTCTCTCACTTCATCCCAGCTTACCGTTCCCCCTCCCTGTGTCCTCAAATCCATTCTCTACATCTGCGTCTTTATTCCTGTCCTGCCCCTAGGTTCATCAAAGGTCCTGCAAGTGGTGAATTTCTCACACACACACACACACACACACACACACACACATACACACAATACCTAAACCTCAAATTATTTGAAACCTCTATTTCACTTCTGCCTCCATGGACAAATGAACAGCTGAATTACATAATTGGAATTATAATGCTTTTAATTAAGATACAGAAAAGGAAATATGAATTTTGCCGCTCTGCCTCCCTTCAAAGTGCTTGTCCTAGATATTGGTACCTTGTCCAGCTTTAGAAATTTAATATGCCCAGGGGGTAGGAATGAGAATGGGAGCATAATATAAAGTTTGATTAATGTTTCAATCTCTTTAGGATAAAAAAAATCATGGGTTAAATCAGTCTTCTTTTTTTTCCAATTATTGTCACGTTAATTAAAACATTCTAAGGTCTTTTAGATATATATTTTGTATATTTATGTTAGTTAAGATTAGATGTGACTGTATACAACAGAAAAACACCAAATAACAGTGACTCAAGTAAGAAAGAAGTTTATTTTTAAATTAAAGTAGTATTTGGATATAGGTAGGACTACAACCCTACCTAGTTATTGGGGCTTCCTGATTATTAGGGATCCAGGCTCCTTCTATCTTGTTGCTCTGCCATCCATAGCATCCATTGCCTCCAGGTCCAAAATGGACATCAAAGTTTCAGCCGATATATTAACATTCCTGTTTATATTTCACTGGCCAGAAATTAGTCACATAATGGGGAGCCAGCTGAAAGGGATACTGGGCAATACAGTTTTTGTGACAATGTACCCAACTAAAAACTTATTTTCTTATATCTAAGGAACATAGGGAGAATGTATATCAGAAGCCAGTTTGCAATTTCTGCCATAGTACTTACTTCAGCTTGATTTGAATCATATTTTTTTCCTGAAGATGGAGAATTTGACTTGGTTTAAATTTGGTTGATTTTATTGGGTGTAAAGGATGCGGTGTGGTGCAGTGGAATGAGTACTGGAGTACTAGATTCTGATTCCAGCCTAATATGACATTTGGCTTCAGTATCTCACACTAAATAAGGGGGTTTGTATTATAGGTCCTCTAAGAATTCTTTCAATTCTTATTCCCTTATCTGGTTCCCAAAGTTTTACAACAGAGGTAGGTGTGTATGTTTATGTACACACATATGTAACTATATGATGCAGAATTTTAAAACCTATTTCTATAGAAATAAAAGATGTACACATATGACCACATTAGCAGAGTGACTTGATTAATACTTTTTCAGTTTTCACATCCCTTGCTCTTAATGAAAGCAACTGAAACTTGCATGGAAGTTGAAAAGCTGAGAGATTGAAGTTGGAACTTAACTGTCCTCTTCCAAACTAGAAGTCAACTTTTCATCACAAAGAACAGGCCCTTCTTACCTTTTTCATGTTTCCATTACTATTGTGTTTCACCCATCACTATCTGTAGAAACCTATGAGCTAGGAGAATTGGAATTAGTGTCCTTAAATATGTGATGTGACAGAGTCCCTGGTACTTTGGAACGCCTGGGTATATGAATGCTGGTCTTCTTAGGAAATAATAATATGGATAATAGCATTCTCTCTGTCTCTTATTTCCTACTTGGTTTCAGTTGATCGTGATTCTTTGTCCTGGGGCAGTTGCTATGCAGCACTAGGTAAATTCTTTCACGGGGAATTGCTTTGTGCTGCTTGGTGGCTACACAAGTCACACAGGTGTCCCTGTTAGGACACCGGATAGCTATGCCCTTTCTAAAGTGTCCCAATATGTTTCTATCAGAGGGAATAATTCTGATGACACTAATGATTCTAAAGAGAGCTAATAGAAAAAGCAAAACAAAACAAGAATAACAAAAAAATATTACTTGCATTTTCTTCCTAACTGTTGTAATGTTAGGAAGGGGTGGTGGGGAGTGGGGAACCATAGAATGCCATTATCCCTTTCAAATCCTATATGGAATAAGGTGAAGGTATAAACAAACAAAATGAATAAAACTACCTTTCTATGTAGTTGAAGTGAAAAGATTATTGATCAGTTAGGTAGTTTAGACTGAATCATATGAAACTGCTATTTTTGTATATCCAAAGTGTTCGGATACAGGCAGTTTCTAATGGTTCAACCTAGTAGTGGTTTCTATTCTGTCTACACAATAGAAATTACCTTAAGACTAACACCATTTGAAGTTACTCCTTAGCAACATGTCTCCATTATAAAAGCATCTGGTTATTTGGAGATATTTTTAAATTCAAGGAAATATATATTTATTATTGGTATTAAATTAATGTAATTTAAAAAATCCATCATAACCCCGCTGTTCTTAAATAACTATTTTGTTTTCTATGTTTCTTTCCCAACTTTATCCACATATTATAACTGATATCTTCCAAGGTGAAGAATTTAAAAATTTAAATCATACTTTCAAAAAGACTGCATAGATTTTTTAAAAATCCAAAGAAAGCTTGCCTGATCCTTAAATTTCTAAATCTATAAGCGTGCAAACAATACAGTGGAGCTGAAATAAAGCCTTTGCATAATGAAATCTGTGACGAACTGTATTGTGGAAAACGACACCCTCTGATAGCCTCCGGTACTCTCCAAAGTTAAAAATATTTTTACAAATTATGTTAACGAGCTGAGGGACATACATTTCCATCAGGAATGACTGAACATCCACACAGTCAAGCCTGAGCTATTTGGGAAGAAACAAGATTCCTTCCCCTTCTCTGCTTGGAGATGACCCCCTCCAGTGCCGTTGTTCATGGTCTTGAAGGCCTCAAGCAATTCTTCAGCCTGGGTCACCTCTCTCTAGGGTCAAGGAAGATAAGGGGTACAGTACAAAAAGTGACAGGTAGGGCCAGAATGGAGTAATTGAAGGGCTCATTGTGACTTGTTATTTCTCGACACTCCAGGGAACACTGGCTATTTCTCGACACTCTAGGGAACACTGGCTGTGTCTACCTTGCATGGCCCTGATTTCTTTCAGCTGTAGAGGTACTGAAACCACCAGCTAGCTACCTGCTGGCTCCAGGGGGCTGAAACCTTGTAAGGTAAATGCTAAGTGCCCCAGTTAGCCAACGGCTGACCTGCGTGGTTACTAAGAAACCATCTGCCCAGCTGGTTACTAAGAGAGGGAGGAGGAAAGAGAGGAAGAAAATCAGCCTAGGATGCAGAGCCCCTCCCCCCTCACTCTCACTTCATTATGCTTTAAAATTTTAGACTCAGACCTGAGAAGAGAAGCAATTCCTTAAAAACTAGGAAGCCTCTGGATGTAAAAAAATGTCCTTAATGGCATTTTAGGTTTTTTTCCTGAATTGATATGCAAATTTCTTATTTACTTAAAGCACACTGTCATGCATTATAATAAAGTCTAATACATGCTTCCATGTAATTAGGCGTAATAACCAATGATCAGTGGGAGGAGGGAAGGAGAGAAGGGAATTGTGTTTCCAGCTGGCCCTCCACACCTGCAAATAACAGGCAACTCCTTTCAGTGTAGAGGAAACAAGATAATGACAGTATGATATTAAATACAAACATTAATTCTTAGGAACAAAGCATAAGGAAAAGGTCTGTCAATTAAGATGTGTGATAGTGAGGAACTTAAATTATATTCTGCACCATCTTAAAGAAAAATAAGGACCAAGCAGAATGAAAACCTTGATTTGTTATTTACTGAAATACTCCCACTGCCATTATTTTTGTTTTCTTTTTAGAAGAAATGTATGTGGGCCACTCGAATCCTATGTTGAGTCCCACTGTTCATGCTCATTTGGTTTGATTTAAGAATCAAGTTGCAATAATGTTCTGTCTCTCTCTGTCTCTGAAAGGACAAGTTGGATCTTAGAAAAATCTTAGGAGCCCAATGGGGCCTCAAGTTCTGGGGAAACAAAGCAATATAAGGAAATGCTTTGTGAATAAGAAAGTTCAAACCTAATGTGAGAGACTAGTATTGTCCTGGCTGCTGTTAATGCAAGTTTTGTTATATGAGAGGTGTGTAAAGCCTTTTGCAGAAAGAATTTCTTGACATCTAAACATACATTTTCATGTGTCAGGCAGTTTAACATAGTGATTAGGATCTTCGTAGTCTTTCTGACTTGGTTTTCTTCCTATTAGCGGTGTGATGTTGGTCATGTTATTTAAGCTTCTCTAAGCCTCAGTTTCCACATCTATAAAATGGGAGTAAAAATAATTCAACCACTCGATGGCATTTTAATCAAATGAAATAACATACCTATTGTATACTAGGCTTAATTCCTGGGGCCCGTAGATGGTGCTTATAAGTAAATAATTTATTTGTAAGTAAAGAATCTATTTTACAAGAGTAATCATTTATATCAGCATGCAGGTTCGCCACATTGGTTTATACGCATTAAAAGAAATGGTGGATCAATAGAATCTATGGGCTGCAAAAGTTTCTGGTAACTGTTTTGTATGTATTGTGGTGTAGAGTAGTCAAGAATGAGTGTTCACATAGAGCAGGAGAGGAGCCAGGAGTAAAAGGTTTAACTCCAGCCTTTCCACTTACTAACTCTATGGTCTTGGGCAAGTCGGTTAACTTCTCTGGGTTACTCAGAGAAGACTGTCCCTTTGGAATATGTATCTGATATATACAAAATGTATCAGATCCACAAGCTACCTTTTACTTCTGTTCACTTATGTGGGAATGAAAGCACAGTCACCTTCCAGTTCCTGGGACAATAGATAGATAGGCATTTCCCCTGATTCCATCCCTCCTTAGCCCCACACAGAGCAGCAGGATCTTTTGTGTCTCTCTCCGGGAGGCCATTAAGTTCCACTGGGGGAGAAATATATACCTTTTGGTATTGTAGTGTTGATAAGAGACAGAGAAGAGGCATGAAAGGGCAAGATGTGGGAAGGTAAAGGGAAGAATGGAGATTTAGAAACTTGAACTCCATAGAGCCAAGTCTCCTAAAGTGCTAAGTCCAGTGGACCATGGATAGTGCTACCAGGAGTGTGTTGTGGGAAGTTCTAGAAATCGATGAATTTCTGAATGCATCCCATCACAATACCCTGGGGAACAGGTCACTCCAGGAGTAGAATCCTTGCTTGGTTTTAAGTACTTCACTATTAATGCCTTGCCTCTGTGTAAATTTAATCTGTGCTGTGCTTGTGCTTCAAGTCTTACCCTACAAGCCTTTGATGACTGAATGAGGAAACATCTCAGTACCCAGGACACTGGACAACTTCTTAACATTAAGATACCAAAAGGGATGGGAAAGATTAACTGTGGTAAAATTAGCCCTAGATTAAAGGCTTCTCTAATGTTGCTAAATAAGATTGAAAGCAAGGTTTGAAGAGATCAAATAATTTAAGGGTAACTTGACTGTGTCCCAGAACAAACTTCAAGAATGAAAAAAAATGGCATAACAGAATGTTCATCCTGTTGGAAAATTCACAAAATCTGGCATCCAAAATTATAATCAAATTGCTTAGAACTAGTGATAAAGAGAAGATCTTAAAGCAGCCATAGAAAAAGACATTGTGTATAGAAGAACAACTAAGAATAGTAACAGACCCTGCAATGGTAATAATATGGGCACAAAGGCAGTGGAACAACCTCTTTCAGTACTGAAAGAAAAACCCTACTAACCTAGAATTCTTACCCAGTGAAAGTATCTTTCAAAGGAGAGGGGGGGAAAAAGACTTTTTCAGACATATGAAAAATAAAAGAATTTATCACCAGCAGTCTTGTACTATGAGAAATAGTAAAGAAAATCTTTCACTTCACATCAAAAAGAATAAAATACCTAGGAATAAACCTACCAAAGGAGGTAAAAGATCTGTGCTTGGAAAACTATAAGACACTGATGAAAGAAATTGAAGATAACACAGAGGGAAAGATATACCATGTTCTTGGGTTGGAAGATTAATATTGTTAAAATAACTATACTACCCAAGGCAACCTACAGGTTTAATGCAATCCCTATCAAAATACCAATGGTATTTTTCATAGAACTAAAATAAATAATTTTAAAATGTGTAAGGAAACAGAAAAGACCCAAGTAGCCAGAACAATCTTGAGGAAGAAGAACAGAGCTGGAGGAATCATGCTTTCTGACTTCAGACTATACTACAAAGCTACAGTAATCAAAACAGTATGGTACAGGTGCAAAACCAAACATAATAGATCAATGAAAAGAATAGAGAACCCAGAAATAAACCCATGCACTTATGGTCAATTAATCTATGACAAAGGAGGCAAGAATATACAATGGAGAAAAGACAGTCTTTTCAATAAGTGGTGCTGGGAAAACTGGACAGCTACATGTAAAAGAATGAAATTAGAACATTCTATAGCACCATATACAAAAACAAACTCAAAACAGATTAAAGATCTAAATGTAAGACCAGAAGCCATAAAACCCCTAGAGGAAAACATAGGAAGAACTCTTTGATGTAAATCATATCAATATTTTTATTTTTGGATCTGTCTCCCAAAGCAAAGGAAATAAAATCAAAAATAAACAAATGGGACCTAATTAAACTTAAAAGCTTTTGAACAGCAAAGGACACCATTGACAAAATGAAAAGACAACCTACAGAATGGGAGAAAATATTTGCAAATATGACTGATAAGGGGTTAATATCCAAAATATACAAACAGCTCATACAACTCAACATCAAAGGATAAGCAGCCCAATTAAAAAATGGGCAGAAGAACGGAACAGACATTTTTCCAAAGAGGACATGCAGATGGCCAACAGGCACATGAAAATATGCTCAACAGTGCTAATTGTCAGGGAAATGCAAATCAAAACAACAGTGAGATATCACCTTACACCAGTCAGAATGGATATTATCAAAAAGAACACAAATAACAAATGATGGTGAGGATGTGGAGAAAAGGGAACTCTTGCACACTGTTGGTGGGAATGTAAATTGGTTCAGCCACTGTGGAAAACAGTATGGGAGTTTCTCAAAAAACTAAAAACAAAACTGCCATAAAACCCAGAAATTCCACTCCTGGGTATATAGACAAAAGAAACAAAAACACTAATTTGAAAAGATAAATGCACCCCAGTGTTCATAGCTGCATTATTTACAATTGCTTAGACATGGAAACAACCTAAGTGTCCCTCAACAGATGAATGAATAAAGAAGATGTGGTATGCATAAGTGTGTTTGTGTATATGTGTGTGTGTGTGTATATACACACACACACAATGGAATACTACTCAGCCATAAAAAGAAGGAAATTTTGCCATTTGCAACAACATGGATGGACTTGGAGGGTATTATGATAAGTGAAATAAGTCAGACAGAGAAAGACAAATACTGTATGATACCAATTATGTGGAATCTAAAAAATACAACAAACTAGTGAATATAACAAAAAAAGAAACAGACTCTCAGATATAGAAATCAAATTAGTGATTACTAGTGGGGAGAGGGAAAAGAGGAAGGGCAACATAGAGGTAGGGGATTAAAAGGTACAAACGATTATGTATAAAATAAGCTACAAGGATATATTGTACAACACAGGGAATATATACAATATTCTATAATAACTATAATTGGAGTATAACCTTTAAAAATTGTGAATCAATGTATTGCACAACTGTAACTTATATAATATTGTACATTAATTATACTTCAATTAAAAAATGAAAGCTTTTCAGGTAGAAGAAAAATAATATCAACAGAATTCTGTATCTACAAAATGTAATAAAAAGCACCAGAAATGGTAAATATGTCAGTAAGTATATAGCATTTTCTTATATTTTAAATCACTCCAAAAGATAATTGAGCATTTGAAGGAAAAATCATTACAATGTATTGCAGTGTTTATAACATATGTAAAAGTAAAATGTACGACACATTTACAAAATGAGAAAAACTGAAGGAGAAATGGAAATACAGTATTGTAAGGTTATAGTCCTATGTATGAAGTTACATAATATTATTTAGGTCACATTTAAGTTAAATTTGTATAATAAGACACTAAAATACTACTAAAAAATGTGTAGATTATAAGCCAAGGGGGAGAAAAATGGAATCATAAAAAATACATAGTCAATAAGATACAAAGAAAAAAAAAGAGGACAAAGAATAGATGGGACAAATAAAAAATAGATATCAAGATTTTAGATTTAAATACAATTATATCAATAATCACATTAAATGAACTAAACCTTAAAAGGGAAAATTTCAGATTGAATAAAACGCAAGACCCAACTATACACTGCCTGCAATATACTGCAATATACTGTATATATAAAGACACAAATAAGTTAAAAGAATGATGATGGAAGCAAATATATCAGGCTAAAGTAATCAAAAGAAAGCTGTTTAGTGTTTGACTAAGTAGATTTCAAAGCAAATAGAATGAGCAGAGATAAAGACCTTAGTTTAATAAACATAAAGAGATCAATTTTTCAAAAGGACATACATACGCTAAACATATTGAGGACATAAATATGCTAAGCATATTGTGCTTCAAAAACATGAAACAAAAACTGATAAACTATAATAAGAAATAATCAAACTCACAAATATAGTGGAGATTTCAATACCCCTTTCTCAATAATTGACAGATTGCTGCAAACCAGTAAGCATATAGAAGACTTTATCATCACTATCAACAACTTGATCATATTGATGTTTATAAAATATCACACTCATAAAAGCAGAATATACATTCTTTTCAAGTATACATGGAACATTTACCAAGATAGAATGTATTATGGACTGTAAACCCAATATGAAAAATGTAAAGTTATTCAAGTCACATAAAGCATGTTCTCTGACCACATGGACTTTAGAAATCAGTAACACAAAACTCTGGAAAATCTTCAAGTATTTTTATTTTATTATTTTTTGAGGGGGTAGCTTTTTTTAAACATCTTTATTAGAGTAAAATTGCTTTACAATGGTGTGTTAGTTTCTGCTTTATAACTAAGTGAATCAGCTATACATATACATATATCCCCATATCCCCTCCCTCTTGTGTCTCCCTCCCACCCTTCCTATCCCACCCCTCTAAGTGGTCACAAAGTACCGAGCTGATCTCCCTGTGCTATGCAGCTGCTTTAAAACCAACAAACTTTAAAATAACTCACAAGCAAAATTAAAAGTATTTTAGACTGAATGAAAATAAGCCCCAACATTTCAAAATTTAGGGAATGAAGATAAAGCAATGATTACAGGGACATTTATAGCAGTAAACATCTATATTAGAGCAGAAATAAATTAAATAGAAATGAGAAAAATTGAGAAAAAAATCACTAAAACCAAAGGATGGTTCTTTGGGAAGACCAATAAAATTGATGAACTCTAGATAAACTGATCAAGACAAAAGAGAGAAGACATAAGTCACCAATATCAGGAATGAGAGGGGGGATATTAGTATAGACACTATGAACAACAAAGGGATAATTAGGCATTATTAACATTAACTTTGTCCCAATAAATTTGATAAGATAACCAAATTCCTTGAAAGACACAAACTATTCAAGCTTACTCAAAGAGAATTTGATAAACTTGAATATCCCTATATCTAGGAAATTTTATATTTGTTGTTAAATCTTTCTCTGGAGGAAAACTCAAGCCCAGATGGCTTCATGAGTGAATTTAACTAATAATTTAACTAATTTAACTTAACTTCAATTAAGAAATAATAGAAAATCTATATAAAGTATTCCAGAAAAATTAAGGGGAGGGAACACTTCCTAACACATTCTATGAGGCCATCATTACCCTGATACCAAAACCAGGTAAAGATATTATGAGAAAGGAAAATCAATATCTCTCATGAACACAGCACATGCAAAAATTCTTAACAAAACTTCAACAAAATGAATTCAGCAATAAATAGAAGGGATAATATATCATGACCAAGTTTTGTTTAACACAAGAATACAATGCTGGTTCAGTATTCTAAAATCAGTCAATAAAATTCACATCAACAGATTCAAAAAAACCGTTATGATCATTTAAAAATGCAGAAAAATCATTTAACATAATTCAACATAACATTCATGAAAGAAACTTTAAGCAAACTAGGAATAGAAGGGAATTTCCTTAACCTGATTTAGGACCTCTATCTAAAATCTGCAGATAATATATTCAATGTGGAAAGACTGAATGCTTTTCTTCTACGAATAAACAAGGGTAAGCACTCTCTCTGCTGCTATTCCACATGGTACTGGAAGTCTTAGCATAACAAGGCAAGAGAAAAATATAATGCTTAGCGATTGGATAGGAAGTTACAACAGTCTCTATTTGCAGATGACATGATCATTTACATAGAAAAATCTGAAAGAATCTATATAAAAGCTTTCTATAAATAATAAGTGAGTTTAGCAAGGACACAGGATATAAAGTCAATATATAAGATCAACTGTATTTCTGTATACTTGTAATGGACAATTGGAAAAAGAAATTTTTTTAAAAGTTCCACTTACAATAGTACCCCAAAACTGTGAAATACTTGTGTATGCATCTAACAAGTTACACAAAAGATCTGATGTTTAAAACCAGAAAAACACCAGAATTTGATAAGCCTATTCAAAAATTTATATAGAAAACTAAAGAAACTAGAATAGCCAAAACAATATTGAAAAGGAACAAAGTTGGAGGAGTCACACTATCTGATTTAATGACTTAGTATAAGGCTACAATAATCAAGAAGGTGTGGATATTAGCAAGAAGATAGATATATTGATTAGTGGAACAAAGTAAATATTACAGGAAAACACCCAGGCATATGTGGTCAGTTGATTTTCATCACAGGTGAAGACAATTCAATAATAAAGAATAATCTTTTGAATGAATAATGCTGGACTCATTGAATATACACATGTAAAAACAATGACTCAACTTCTTGCCGCTTACAAAACTTAACTCAAAATGTATCTCAGACCAAAATGTAAAAAATATAAAATATAAAATATTTAACTTGTATAAGAAAACTTAGGGGAAATTCTTTGGGCCTTGAGTTAAGCAGATTGCTTAGATAAGACAACGAAAGTATGACTTATAAAACAATTTTTTTTTTTTTTTTTTTTTTGCAGTATGTGGGCCTCTCACTGTTGTGGCCTCTCCCGTTGCAGAGCACAGGCTCCGGACGTGCAGGCTCAGCGGCCATGGCTCACGGGCCCAGCCACTCTGCGGCATGTGGGATCTTCCCAGACTGGGGCACGAACCCGTGTCCCCTGCATCAGCAGGCAGACTCAACCACTGCGCCACCAGGGAAGCCCCTAAAACAAAATATTTTTATATTAGATTTCATTCTGTGCTCTCATAAAAACAGTTAAAATAATGACTTAACAAGCCATAGACTGGGAAAAATATTTGCAAATACCATATTTGATAAAGTTACATTTTTTTCAGAATATATAAAGAACTCTAAAATTTCAGTAATAAGAAATCAGACACTTCACCACAAAATATATATGGATTGGGCTTCCCTGGTGTCACAGTGGTTAAGAATCCTCCTGCCAATGCAGGGGACACGGGTTCGTGCCCCGGTCCGGGAAGATCCCACATGCCATGGAGCAACTAAGCCTGTGCGCCACAGCTACTGAGCCTGTGCTCTAGAGCCCGCAAGCCACAACCACTGAGCCCACATGCCACAACTACTGAAGCCCATGCGCCTAGAGCCCATGCTCTGCAACAAGAGAAGCCACCGCAATGAGAAGCCCTCACACCGCAACGAAGAGTAGCCCCTGCTCGCTGCAACTAGAGAAAGCCCGCACACAGCAATGAAGACCCAATGCAGCCAAAAATAAATAAATAAATAAAATAATTTAAATATATATATATATATATACGGATATAAAACAAACATATGAAAATCTTCTTAACACCATTAGTCATTAGGGAGATGCAAATTAAAGCCACAATGAGATAATACTATACACCTAGTAGAATGGATAAAATTTTAAGAAGAAACTGAAAATGCCAAGTACTGGTGAGGAGTCATTGTTAACTCTGAAATAGGGGTTGTATAAATGATAAGACAATTCCCTCTTTACTAAGAGAGGGAATTAAAGACCATAATTAAAATTGTTCTATTTGACAAGTAGGGACATGACAGGGCACTGAAAAGAGGTTGCAGCCCTCTGAGCAAAGTAAGAGTGGGTATCCTGAAAGGCTTTCTTTCTGGAGAAAAAGAGGGTAACTAGCACCACTTGCATTTATTAGAAATCTTTCCATCTCCTTCAGTTCTTTAAAATGCCTTGGCTTATTCCTCACTATTAGCCTGAAAGGAAATAAACCTTACACTACCTTTTTCACAGATAGGGAATATGGACTTCCTTTTTGTCCTTTCATGAAGGCTTCTGTTTCTATTCCATCCAGTATTCATGAGGGAAGCTGCCAGAAACAGCGGAATGATCCTGAAACAGTATGTTGACATTGGTAAAGACTGATTTTGACATATTCTTCTGACAACCTTTTGATTAATTTTCTGCTTCATTAAAACCCTTAATTAAATTAACATGGAGTGTGGCAATATCTTTGACAGATTTTGTGTATGAGCAAACAAGTCCTCCAATTTCAAAGACAGTGGCAGTGCAGGGCCCCTGAAGCCAGGTTAGTAGTTTCTGGGAGCCTGTGGTCATGAAGGGACTGAACTTGTTGTTTGTCCAAAAGCCCAGTTGGATTTGGGCAGTGAAGCTGATGAGAACATAGAGGAAGTCCTGTGTGGATTGGTTGCACCATGCTGAGACCCCAGCCTTCCACCGTTGCCTCTCCTCCATCCACCCCTCCCTTGCCTGCGTCTGTTCTACTTCACACAAGGCATTACAGCTGAGTACAGTTAAACTCCTGAGCAGATAATTCACCCTACCAAGTTTAATCCTTGATGTGTCCCCTTAAGACTTACAGATATAGCTTTGTAGTCATGCTTTTTAATGTGAGTGTTGAAAATGAAGTGCCAGGACTCATATCTTGAAAAATTCTAAAAATGATAAGTTGATCATTTTTAAAGTTCCTCTTTCACCTCTCCCCATATGTTGGATTTAGCAGCCCATATGCTACCGTTGGCATGATAATGATCCCTGCATTGTGTAGAACTTCAAACATGAGGGTGGGGGAAGGTAATAAAAATCAAAAGTATATAAAAGTACCTAAAATTATTAATACTTATAAATTCATAAATTTATTCCTTAAGTCAAATTATTTTTTTAAATGAAATATATTGACATTCAAATTTCATAGAGAAAAAATTTTAATTTTCTAACAGAGTTTTTTCTAATATAACTACTTAACAGAGAGGTTGTGGGTTCTTCACAGTCTCCTATATTCGTGTATGAGTGGAATTAACACCCTTTTTATCATTGTAATCACTGACATAAGCCAGATGCAGGCTTACATATGTTTTGATGAGCAAGAAAAGTTTACCACTTTTCTTCACTCGGTAGCATAAAAACACAATGATATGCTTCCTACCTTTTGGAGGAGCATCACGTGGGTTAGTTTATGAATTTCCATGTGAATGTACCTGTTTTGAATGAGTTTAGTTGAGTTTCATCTACTTGTTCATTCATTCGGCATAGGAGAATTTAATGTCTACTATGTGTCAAGCATGACCTGGAAATACAGAGTCGAAAAACACAGTTTCTGTCCTCAAAAATGTCGCAGGTCAATTCACCAAGTGTAGTGATTGAGGTTAGCACATGGGGATATGGGCATGTTTAGGAAACTAGATTCAGTGGGGTTGGGGATGTGGTCAGCAAAGTCATCCTAGGGTCCCCAGTGCCGGTGCTGGGTCTTGATGGATGAGAAGAAGGTACTCAAGTTTAAGAGCCTTGGTGAAGAATTGGAGGAGTGTCAGGAAGAAGAGCATCATGCAAAGATGTAGCTATACATCCAGAGCAGAGAGATGCGAAGCAGCAAGTAAGAACCAGAGATGAAGGACATATCATGCAGTGTGGTCAAGGGCCTGCAGATTAGAAGAATGGTTCAAGGTGAAACTAGAGAGGAAAGCAAAAGACAATTCAAGAAGGCTTGTGTGTGTCAAACTAAGAAACGTGAACTTACCTTGGGAACTTTGAGGAGCTACTGGAATATTTTATGGAAAGATCTGATCTGGTTGGATTGTGCTTATCATAAAGGTAGCACTGGTAGCAGTGTAAAAGAAAGGGATAAATTTGGGATGGAGGGTTAGGGACAGGAGGCAGTGAACAAGATAGGAGGAGGCTGAAAAAAAAAAACAAAACCCAAGTTAGAAACAATGAGAGCTTGAACTAGTAAGAAAGAGAAGAGGAGGGTGTTCAATAAAAGCTGTTGAATTTAATTGAGTGAACAAAAGGAGAGCTGCCGTCAGCACTAGTCAAGGATGTACACACCTCATTGAAAGGCTTTTAAAGAACGATATCTCCTAAAGATAAAATATAAAACCATCACCATGGTTACAACACACAGTCTTGTACTGGGTGATCCATATCACTGAACATATTGTTTTACCTTGAACACTTTATTTTTACACACGCTAGAGTTGTTTGGCTCGAGAGAGAGCTGTAAAAGGGATCTCAGAATGTTTGGTTCCTGTGTGGTAGATGTTAGGTGTTGTGCTAAGTGTGGAGCACTGGGCATTAACTCTTCTAATTTTGACAAAAGTCTTTTGAAGTAGTGCTCTTGTCAAAGCCATGTAAAATTTAAGGAGACTTGGACACAGAAAGATTTAGTAACTTGACTGAGATCACACAGCTAGCAAGGGGAAGAACCAGAATTCCGTCTTAAATCCTCATCTCTTTTTTTAAATTTTTTCACCTTCTCTCATGATGCTTTGCTGTCTTTCTCTCATGTTTTTCCACTGGCCTCCTGATTTCATGATTCTATAGCGATTATACAACCTGGATAATAAAACAGATATAAAATCTTTAAGAAGATCTTTCAAGAATCAGCATGACAGAGTAATTATGAATGAGGGCCCTGGAGCCTGAATACCTGAGTTCGTATTCTGCCTCTAGCATTTACTAGCTGTGTAATTTGGGGTTCTATGCCTCAGCTAACTCATTTATAAAATGGAAATAACAGTGTCTTCATTTTAGGGTTTTGGGGAAGATTAAATAAGTTTATGGATGTAAAACATCTATAAACACAGCAGTGCCTGATGCATAGTAGGTACTTAATAAATATTATCCTTTATTATTCAGCCACTGTTTATTGAACCTAATGAAATAAAGGGTCTTTGGGTTGATACCAAAGAGGACAACTAATTTCCTCTAAGAAAGATGCCTTGAGTGCCAATGGGGTAAACTTGTGTGATCTTACTCTGCATCAGAAGCTCAGCTTCATGCAATAGGAAGATCAGGAACATGGATGGTATCAGCAACCACGCCTGTTCCCCAAAGGCACTGGGAAAGGTGCTAAGACTCTCTAAGCCTAGGTTTCTTTACCTTTCAAATGATTTGTGAATATATCTTCAATAGCAATTATAAAGATTCAGACATAGAAAATAAACCTTTGTTATAGAAATTCCAGAGCCACAAGGGATTCCAGATATCCTCAGGTGCAATGATTTTTCACTAGGGGTTGAGGGGAGGAAATTTAAAAATGACTTGCAGAGTTTTTCAAAGTTCAGAGACTTTTCCTCCTTCTCTTTGTGTCGCCTCTACCCGCTATAGACCGCTCTCAAAATGAGCCATTGTTTCAGGTAAGAATGTTGTGGATCTCAGGTATGTCAGATTGAAACAAAGGTTGCAAAGCATTGTTTTAGCCCAACACCTTCAGCTTACAGATAAGACAGGAGACCCAGAGAGCTTTAGGAAACTGCACAAGATCGCAGAGCAAGTAAATAATAGATTCAGGGCTGGTAACCAGGTTTTCTTCAAACTTGTTTAATGTTCCACAACATTGTGTTGCCTCTCTCCTTACCATCAATCTCCCTAAAGTTTCTGAATTCAATTGTCTAAGTTTAAAGAGTAAGTTAATGTAGATAAATCATTTTTTGAACGTTTGACTGAGAATAAAAGATTAGGGCCAAATTAAAACCCTTAGAAGATTCAAGCTCTGAACTGATTATACTGTCATGTCCTCCCTAAAGATGATTCAAAAAGAAAATCAATATCAAACTGTAATCTAAATGTACGAAAATCCAAAAAATAAAAATTGTAATTTCCGATGATGAATGGCTCCCGTACCTTTTTTTCAAGCATCAATACAAAATTCTTTTAAAAAACAAATCAGGGTGCTTGGATGTGTTGTTGCTCTAGGTATGTTCATACCTGCAGACGAGATCTACCTCTACCAAAGGAAAGAGACGCAGTGTCACTTGAACCCAAGACATAGCCTGGATATCATACATGAATTCATCCTGCCTATATTTGCTTATTTCAATGTCTTTCTCTAAAAGTATAGCGCACCAAAAGCATCCGGCCACAGAGCTTCTGATCAATAAATTAAACACACTACCTATTACCTTAAAATACTTCTTTAGCCAAATTTCTGTGTAACTAATAAAGGGCCACACTCATATAGTTCATTCTCAGAGTGGCAATGTGATCAAAGAAGCATGATTCAGCAGCAAAGAAAGACACTTCAAAGAAACTCTGATTCCTAACTGCATTTCTCAATCCCCATAAAGAGGCCAGAAGGTACTCTCAGAATCCTTTTATCCTTCTTTCACCTACTTCTCTCATATACCCAGCTGCTCCAGCCCCTCTTTTTCATCTAAGCTTCCTTGAAGAATTCCTATCCAGCCTTAGCTTACATACTTGTATCCTTACCCTACACATCACATCCCTACATGATCATTGCAACACAAAATCCAGGAGAAACCCCTCTGGCAAAAAAAGATTATCCTCAGAAGGTGAAGAGGGAAAGAACATTAGCAGAGAAAGAGACTCCTTTTTAGTTGACTTGGAAAGAAAACCTTGGGAGCGCTCAATCATTAATGATGTTTTGTTCCATCCTACTGTTGCCTTCTTTCCTCTTAGATTCACAGCAAGATGTACGATGAGAGGGGTTGCTTTTAATTTAATATTAATCTTATTTGTGTTACCTCCTCAGTACCTAACACCAGATTGCTTTTAGGGAGTTCCCAATAGTTGTTCTTAACCACTTGAGGAGAAGAGGTTCTTGAAGAAATCCAGAGATTTTACACACATTTGTCCCTGATTTTGACATTGTCTTCTACAGTCAGACTACATTTTCTAATTTGTCTTTGGCAGACTTTTTCCCCATATCCTGAGGTGAAAGCCAGCGGTGACAAAGTGTAGACCATGAGAAACTACACCCTTGACTTTGCAAAGAGTGTGAATGCATAGCTTTATTAAGGTATATGTTCTGGCTGCTTTGGAAGAGATTTTGGCTCCAGTCTTTGGAGCCAAAGACTTTAGCTTTCCATACTAAGGAACACCTTATTATTGGCAATCTGTTTCTTTGACTAATAATAAGCTGGTAAAAGTTATTCTCATTGACAGGTTGTATTGCTTAGGTCAGGGATACAGATAGCTGAACAGAGGAGCAGTAGATTCAGGGAGACTTCTACTTAATTTCCACATTTGGGAAGTTTATTTATTATTATGAAAAAAAGACCTATATTCTCATGTTTTCAACTTTGGGAAGCATTTAAAAATAGTTTTTGTACTGAGTTTATGGCCTGAACTCTCTATAAATTGACATGTCTTTGTAGATTTTTTTCTGGAGGTTGCATATAATTCAAACTTTAATAAAACAGAATCTTATTAATTGAATCATTATTACATTCTTTAAAATGGAAACATGCAAATTGTTACAAAATAGAGATAATGTGTAGGGGTTGAAAGACTTTTTATTAAAAGCAATATTGTGGTCAAGTCATTAATAATGTGACAAAAACCCTAATATTTATCCTCTCCTTAGGCAAAGAGAACTGGATGCTGAGTCAGAAGACCTCAGCCCCCAAGTAGCCAGGTCATCTTGAGCAAGTCATGGTCTTTTATTTAGTCTAATAAAATTTACAGGACTAGATTTTATAATAAGCTGCCCTTAGCATTCCTCCAAAACTCTGATCAGAATAAAAGTTCAAGGAATATTGTCCAGTGAAATCACTAGAAGAAACTCATTGAGGGGTGGAGATGATAGAAAATGGAAAGAATCAGGCAGGAGTACTTTCAAAGTCTATGCCATGTAGTAGCTATGTAGACTCAGACTTGGTTAATTTATTTAATCTCCAAACCTCAGCACAGAGTTCTCTCCCTTAAAACAATAATAACAAACAAACAAACCCAACGGCCATTCTTTGAGCATCTACTATGTTAGATACGTCCCACAAATATTCTTTCAGAAAAATTCTGGGGAATCTGTATTATTTATATACAAATTAAAAAACTTGAATCTCAGAGATGTTAAATAATTTGTCCCAGGCAACATAACTAGTAAGCAGCAGGTTGGGGGTTCAAATACAGGTCTGCTTGATTCCAAAGATTATGGTCCTGTTTGGCCACCCCATTCTCCCTCTTGTAAGGAATGAAAGCAGCTCACAATTGTAAACATTTTCAGGAAGAGAAAGACTAACACATATATAGAATAACTTCACAAGGGAGAGTGGTAATGCAAGCCACTGGATCACCTCATTGGAGCTCAGGGAAGTCACAAACTGCACAGAACACTAAGTGACCTCACACCTGTGGGAACCAACCACTTAAGACTTTGTAAATGCAGAGATTCCATATCCTGAGGAGGGATCATCTGTTCATTGTTTTGAAGGAGGTGATGATCATTTAAGAATAGGTCAGAGGTGAGCCACCAAACAGACACTCACAGATTCCAATATCCTTAGTAGAAATTCTTTTCATTTTCTCAGTGAACAAGCTCTTTTGGTCCTCTTGTACCTAAATACGATTCTGAAACTTTCAATTACAATATTATTAAGAACAGCGAATAGTATCCTAGAACCTTGGACTGAGTAGGGCATTTAGACATCACCTGATTCAATATTCTCATTTTGTTGATTAGGACATTGAGGTTCAGAAAGATTAAGGGACTCATCCTGACTT
Organism: Hyperoodon ampullatus; assembly: GCF_949752795.1. Lineage (NCBI taxonomy): Eukaryota > Metazoa > Chordata > Mammalia > Artiodactyla > Ziphiidae > Hyperoodon > Hyperoodon ampullatus. The sequence goes on from NC_136914.1 coordinate 170,719,812, forward strand.
AAACACACAGTTAAATATATGTATTTTGGCTCAAGTGGCCTAGTTACTGATATCATCCAATGCCTCCTCCCTGTGATGAGCTGACAAAATACTTGAGGACAGAGACTACACTATAGGCTTTGTTTTAATCTCACAGTCTTGGGCACAGGACTGGATCTACGGTAGATATATAAAGTAGTAGACTCAGATGGAAGACATATATCAGTGAGCGCTTCAGGTCCTCTTTTTTGAGGATAAGCAGGACAAGAAAAAACTATTGCTAAACAAGGAGGGTTACTGTCTCTGCCAAAGCATGTCAGATATGGTTATGTTCTGGTTTAGAGATTAAATGGAGCATGCCTGAGTGTCACCCTAAGAAAACACAACCTGTATAAAGAGATTTTAACCAGATTATGTTCTTATTTTACCTAAATGTCCTGTATATTTCCTTTCATTCCTTCTTTCCTTTCATTCCTTCTTTCTTTTGACACCAGAATGATTCTGTCACCCGTACTATTTATCCAATCAGAATATTTTTATCTCTGATCTGATATCCAAAAATGCTTTTTGTTCCTAGCCCATGTTGTCATAAACCACAGATGCTTCACTCTGCCCTGCGGCATCTGGCTGTTGCTTTGTTTCTGATTTGACTTCCACAACTTACTCCAGCCCTGCTTTGCAGACTAGCCAAGGTGGGGTGGAGGGCAGCCTTTGTCCCAGGCTGAGCAGTTGAGAAGACTGTAATTAGAAGGGAGTTATCTCTTCTATTAAAACAAACAAACAAATAGCAAGGAACAGCCCAGTAAACTCACCAGAAGGACAGGAATACAAGTAGGGGTGGTATTTTTCATTAGTTTATTTACTAAATATTTACTGACCCACAAAATTATTGTTGGTGATATGTTGGTGGGATTGATAAGAAAGTCCTGTCTCCTCAAGGAGCTCAAAGTAGAGTAACTAAACAACCACTGTGGCAGGGATTGGCTAGATGTTCAGCAATCTTATTTCTGTTCCACGAAACTCAGGAAAACTACACATCTCTGCTTCCTTTATACTGTTGAGTTGGGACCATGTGGCTAGTTCTGGCTAATGAAATGTTGCCAGACATGATTTTTAGGCCTGGTCTTAAAATATAGCATTCCCTTTACAGTTTATGTATCTGATCATGTGATGATGTGATCACATGATCATATGACGATGAACTCTCATGATAGGAGGTACTTGGATCCCTGAGTCATTTCTTGGAAGTGAGCTACCCAAGAGGGCCACCCAATTTTATTGGATTGTCACCTGAGTGAGAAGGAAAACTTTGCTGTGTTAAACCACTGGAATTTGGTTTATTTGTTACTGCAGCATAATCTATACTACATATGATTATAAAACAATGGAATTGCTTACCATTGAATTTTTTCCCCAGTATTATGCTGTCATCAAGAGATCACCTCTGTTATCCTGGGGAATTACTGGATGCTTTTTATAAGAAGAGATGTGCTCGATGATTTGTGATGACCTAGAGGGGTGGGATAGGGAGGGTGGGAGGGAGGCTCAAGAGGGAGGGGATATGGGGATATGTGTATACACATAGCTGATTCACTTTGTTATACAGCAGAAACTAACACAACATTGTAAAGCAATTATACTCCAATAAAGATGTAAAAGAAAAAAATTGAAAAATAAAGAAAAAAGAAGAGATATGTAAGATAAGTTTTTTTTTTTTTAGGCCGCACAGCATGGTATGTGGGATCTTAGTTACCTGACCAGGGGTTGAACCCATGTCCCCTGCAATGGAAGCACAGAGTGGAAGCACTTAACCGCTGGACCAGAAGGGAAGTCCCTAAGGTAAGTTTTAAAAGATTTGATTCCCTTCCATTTTCACCTTTCTTTTTTGAATTTTCCCTTTATATATCCAAGTTCCTCTAATTGAAAAAGAAAGAGGAATTTTCAAACTAGGAAAAGATTGCATGTGAATTAATGTTTTGGCGTTGTTTCAGGAATGAATTCAGGAAGTCTAAGAGTCCACTTTCATGTGGAAGGAAATTAGGTGATAATTATTACATGGAAACAAAGATCTGAAAAGGAATGGCATCAGCTAGAACACCTCTGGAAATTATATCTGCTCTTTGGAGCTGGAGTAAAGTTAGGGTAAAAAAAACCTGTGCTTCAGAAATTTTAAAAATTTGCTCTGAGTCTTAGGTGTTTTCCTTAAGAATGTTTATACACAAGGAACAGTTTTAAGTGCACTGGCAACTGGACTCACTTGATTGGAGCAGACCTCCTGTTATAGCAGTTGGATGGTGCAAGATGGGTCTAGTTTGAATTACTTATTTATTTTTTGAATATAATAAGCCCTGATATTCCAGTTCTAAACACTTTTCAAATATTAACTTACTTAATACTCATAAATACCCTATGAAGTATTTGTTAGTATAATTCTCATATTGAAGATGAGCAAACTGAGGTATAGAGAGTTTAAGATTACACATTTCCCAAGATTACACATCTAGTAAGTGGTGGAACCAGGATGTGAACCCAGGTTTTCTGGCTCTAGATCCCAAACATGTCACTGCTTTGCTATGATGAATTGCTTTTGCTAATTAATAATAACACCAACCAACATCCACCATTCATTGAGCTTACTAAATGCCAGGCATTGTTCTAAATTAACTACATGTATTGTCTTTTTAATGCTCAAAACCATACTCTGAGTAGGCAGTACTATTACTGTCACTATACAGATACGGAAACAGGAAGCAAAAGAGAAGAAACCAGAACGTGTTTAGTGACGAGGAGAGGCAGAAACTGTGCTGGAATTCAGGCATACTTGAGTCCAGAACCTGAGTACTTTGCTGCTACAACAACATATCCTTTCCCTTTCAATAGTTGGGGTGCAGGATTTTTCTGGCTTTGGATGCCAGAAAACTCCCTTGAAACCAAGAACCAGAAGTCTTCTGTCCTTTCCTCTTTCTCCTTCTAGGCTGGTTAGGAAAGGGTTAAGTCTTCGATATTTTCTTGGTTTAGAGTAATTTTCTCTTTCCTCACTCATTGCACCTCTTGACAATTACTGGATTATCAATATAAATCCAACTGAAAAGCCAGCTTTTTCAGTGAAAGCATTTTCATTCCCTAAAGTTACAACAATGGATTTCCTTTTTCTCTGATGTCTCATTGGAAATATAACATTGAGAAATTATCAACAATATATTCTTATGGATGCTTTACTAGAACGAATTTTTAATGGCAACATGATATCTCCTTTATTTTTTGCTTTGTTGTCTTGTTTTCTGAGTTTTAGCTCTAGCCACAGGAGACAGTTTTAAACAGCTGTCACTGCATAGTAAACATCTGATAATATGTGCAAAACAGAAGACTCTGGTACTCTGGTGATAACTTTTAACCTAGAGATAAGAAGAAAATATTAGAAGTATTATGCATGTAAAATTGGTTAAAATTAAGTTATTGCAGATGGGACATTCATTATGCTGCAGTATAGAAAATACTTTTTTCCTTAGAAATTAGTAATTGTGTATATCAATTTTTTTGGTAATTTTACCACATTTTGTTCCTGGAATTTAATAAGAATCTTTGAAACATGCATAGCCTCCTCACATATGATAATTGCCTAAAATAAACTAAACTCAACAACAGAACAACACACACAATGAAAACAATTCAAAACACAGCTTACTTTTAAAGAGAACTTGTAGAAACATCTATGGAACCATTACTCTCATTATAACTATGAATAATTCATTCAACCTCTTCCAGCCTGTTTTTTATTCTGTAAAAAGGAGGAAATCATACCCATTTAACAAAGATTAGATGGAACTATTTATATGAATATATTAAGCACAGTGCATGACACATTAGAAGCTGTATTCAACTTCCCTCATTCCCTCCTTCTTCATTTCCTCCCATTCTCCCATCTTCCCCCTTTTTCTTCTTTTATTCTTCTCTACACTTTCAAGAAGTCTTCTGCGCACACTGAACAACAAGGAGAAGAAAAAGAGAGGAGGAGAAAGTGAAATGAGGCTTGTTTAGATAAGACTGGAATTATATTGCAAAATAGACTTCTTAAATGGTGATGCTCCTTAGCTGTTTCAGCACCAGGAGGAAGAGTGACAGATCTTACAGAGGCAGCAACACAGTGCTCAGGATTCTGTGCAATGGTGGATTTATTCTCAGTGTAGACTCCCAACACAAAGTAACTTTACTTGACAAAGAAGATTAAGGCATCCTTCTTCTAACCATAGCAGATATACTAATACTGATAATGCCAGAAGGAAAAAAGATTGAAATAATGTAGCTGGCTAAGATTAATGAGGTAGAGTACTGGATCCAAAAGCCATTTTTGTTAATAAGTAAAGCAGATAATCAGCAATAAGTACTACATACTGGAAGGTGGCAAATCCTTCCACAGAAATAGTTTAATGAAGACTCAGACCTCAAAAACTACTTTGAACAAGCACATAATCAAAATCATGGACTTTCTGTCATCAATAATAACTAAAGGAAAGTGTGGACACCCTGGCAAATGACAGTGTGGACAATAAGATCAATCCTGGACCAGAAGTGCTGCCTTAACCCCTATATTAGTTTTCTATTGCTGTGTAACAAGTAACCACAGATTAGTTGCTTAAAACAACACACCTTTATTATCTTGAAGTTTCCATGGGGTCAAGAGTCTGGGCACAGCTTAGCTTGGTCTTTTGCTCAGTCTCACAAGGCTCCAATCAAGGTATCAGTCAGGCTATGTTCTCATACAGAGGCCTGACGGGGGAAGAATCTTCTTATCTCATTTATGTTGTTGGCAGAATTCACTTCTTTGTGGCTTATGACTAAGACCCCATTTTTTGCTGTGTGTAGGATGGAGACTGCCCATGTGGACTTCCTCAGCATGGTTGCTTACTTCCTCAAGCTAGCAAGAAGAATCTCTCCCCTGAGGAAGGACCCAGTCTCTCTTATTAGGACTCTCACCTGATTAAGTCAGACCCACCCAGATAATTTCCCTTTTGATTAACTCCAAATAACTTATCTGGGACTTTAATTACATCTGCAAATCCTTTCACCTTTGCCGTATAATATCACCTAATCAAGGGAGTGACATAGTCCCTTTGACTATAGTCCTTTGGTTAGAGGCACGTGGCAGGTCCCACCCATACCCAAAGAGAAGGGATATGATTTCCAGGGGGCAGGAAACAGAATCTGTCATAGGATCTGTCCACTACAACCAAATTAGTTGAGGTTTATTGCTGGTTAAGAGCAATGAGAGATAGGCATAAGAATTCTTATATTCTCTTCACATTTGTATAACTTCATTCAATAAACTATATAACTTATGTAATTTCACTCAACAAACTGTGTCTGGTACAAAATGTAGTATAGGCTTGATCATTACCAATTAACCCTTTCTCATCTTTACATAGACTTAGGTTAATGGAACCCCTCAAGTATCTGTGTGTATTTATTTATTGATTCATTCAACAAATATTTGATGATCATCAACTATGATCTAGACATTATTTAGGTGCTGCGGGTATTACAGCAAACAAAAAGATTTAAAATAATCCATACCTTCATGAACCGTATATGTCAGCAAAGCAGATATACAATAAGCAAGGTGAGTTAGTAAAATATACATTATGTTTAGTAGTGGAAAGTGCTAAAAAAAAGAGAGTGGGTGGGTTGATATTTTCAAAAGTTTGGGCAGGGAAGGTATCTCTAAGAAGGTAATATGTGAGTAAAGACATGAAGAAATAAGGTAGAAGTCCTGTGAGCATTTGAGGGATGAGCATTCCAAGCAGAGAGAAGAAGTGCAAGGCTATGATATTGAAAATGTGCCCCGTGGGTCTGAGGCACAACAAAGAGGTTGGAATGGCTGCAGCTGAGAGAGCCAGGGAAACATTCAGGTGTTGGAGTGAGAGAGGAAAAGGGAGACCGAATCAAGCAAGGTTCTGTAGGTCTTTGTAAGAAATCTGTTGTTTACTCTGGGATGGGAGCCTTTGGAGCATTTTGAACAGAGGAGGGACTTGATCTGACCTATGTTTTAACAGGGTCACTCTAGCAGCTGTGTTGAGAGTAGACTGAGGGTGTCAAGAGTGAAACAGGGAAACCATTAAGTAGACTACGGTAGTACAATGATTCAGGTGAGAGATGATGGTGGTTTGAACCAGCGATGGAGGTCGTGAAAATGGATTCATCTGAAGGTAAAACTGAAAAAATTTGCCTACACTTCACATGTAGGTTGAAAGAGAAGGGCAGAAGTCAAGGATGACTGTCTATATCCACATCTGTATGTGTATTTATAGCTTACCACTTATCTAACTACTATACATCCTATGTGAAGGAATGTATATGCATTTGTGTATACTATGGGGATTCATTGAGCTTACGCTAATTCAGTTGTGTTTGGTAAAATAAAGAAACCCTGTAGAATGAAATTTTGTGTACATATTCCTTATATACATTACATACATTATTAAATACATTACACATTCACATACACATGTTACTTCGTTGAGTTAAATACACAAAACAGTGTAAACTGTGCTTTATGGGCAATTTAAGAGATTTATCAAGCATAATTTTTATTACCTGCAATTTTCACCTTTCAAATCAATCTTAGAATCTTATTCCTGAGAGAGAAGTTCCTTTGTTTAGAACTGAGTGTCCCTTCCTTGATTTTAGCATCCACAGTTCTGGTGCCCAGGACTTAACATGTAGTTGAGCAGCATTTCTTTGAGTATTCTGTCTTCCTGGGGCTTGCTTAGCCCCTCTGTGTGTGCTGCCAAGCTGAGTTGGGATGGAAGGATAATATTCATCAAGAGGAAGGGCCTGCTTTAGAGAACAGGAATCTGGACAGGTGTTCTGAGGTTTTTGCTAGGACCCTAGCACAGAGTTCTGTGTCATTTTTACCAATTAGCTTTTTATAATAAAATTTGAGAGTTTCACTGTTTCAGCAGTTGTCTTTTTAAAATCTCTGTCTCTCTCTAGTGTTGGTTTTCTATTGCTGCTGCAACAATTTGCCATATATGTACTTAGTGGCTTAAAACAACACAAATTTATTATCCTAAAGTTTTATTGGTCAGAATTCCATCACCCATCATACTGAGCTACAATCAAGGTGCTGGCTGGGCTGCACTTCTTTCTGGAGGCTCTAGGGGACAACCTGTTTCTTTACTCATTCAGGTTGTGGGCATAGTCCCATTCCTTACAGTCTGTGCAACTGAGATCCTGTGTTTTTACTGGCTGTTAGCTGAGGGTGGTTCCCAGTTTTTAGAAGCTATCATGTTCCTTGGCTTGTGGCCCTTTCGTCCATCTTCAAAGCCAGCAACAGCAGGTTTAGTCCTTCTCACACCACATCTCTAACCCAGTGTGGAAAGGGTCTCCAAGCTTAAGGACTTGTATGATTAGATAGTACCTACCCCAATAGTCCAGGAAAATCTTACCATTTTAGTGATCAGCTGATAAGCAACAGTAATTCATCTGCAACTGAACAGATAAAATCATGTAACATGATTTTGCCATGTAACATAACATATTCACAAATTTGGGGACTAGGACGTGGACATCTTGGGGGGCTGTTATTCTTTCTATCCCCCCCACACACAACTGGCTCACATCGATTTTTTATCTCTTTCTCCCTTAACTATTAAAATTATTAATTTCATAAACCAATTCTTAATTTAAAATATGGATGAAACTCTTAGCCAGGAGTTGTTAAAGTGAATTCCTGCTTTGGTACAGTCTCAATTTCCTTTGATTATTATTCTGGATTGTTATCATTGTAATTTACATAAGCTTTTCTTGAACTAGCCACTAATTATATCAGGAATTACATCCTATTGTAAAAAATGTGAACTGTCTTCATTCTGTATTGTCGTAGTTTAGAGAGTGTAAAAATAAATTCTAGGTTAAGTGCTATCTCAAATCATTAAAAACATAAACATTCCAAAGGTGCTTCCTGGCTCACACTGGCAACTGTTCTTCCAAGTTTATCGTGGTTGAGATTTTGCTTTTCAAACTATTTCATGCCTATTTTCATGTTCACTTTGACCACATCACTTCCCCTGTTTAGAGCTCTAAATCAACTTTGAATTGCAAATTGCATTCTATCTATTGACTGAGTTAAAGTGCTTACTCAATTGCTTAGAAAAAAATGTTTCTTTGAACTGCTCAAACCCTAATAATCTTTGGCCAATACCCACCATAATTAGAAAGTCTATATATTATGCTTGATATTCATGTTCACTCAAGATAGTGATCAGTAATGTTTTGGGGGTGGTACCATGTGCCATGTATTTTGCATGCACTCTCTGCTTAAATTCCCATAACATCACTACCGGGGTATGTGCTATTGTTAATTCTGTTTTGCAGACAAAGAAATAAAAACAAGGGGGGTGAAGTCACTTGTCTAAGGCCATGTAGTTGTGAAGTGTCAGCACTGAAAGTTTAGCTGACTGACAAGAATGTCTCTGCCCTTAATCATTAAGCTGTAAATGCCCCATGAAATGTACTCCCTTTTAAAGTGGCTATTTTACTGTTAGTATGAGGGCATGTGTAGATCAAATATCACTGTTGCTTTACTGACAGGAAATTGAGTATTATAGTTGCCCTAGTCAGATGTCTAATAGTCATAATTGCATCCTTCTATTTCCTCCTTCTATAAAAGCAGTATCATGGCAGGTAACCAATTTTTATAGATTATCATAGCCTATACCTTTTGTTTCAGCTAATAGGGTTTATTTTTTTCACCTGTTAGACCACACTTTAGAGTGTCTCCTATGGTTGATTAGGGAAAAATGTTTCTCTATTGCCTCCTCAAAATTAGGGATGGCTCTGGGAAATATTTAAGAAGATACATAAATTTAATATGTAAGATAGGCTTCTTTATACTCAAATAAAAATAATCATCTGTGCCACATTCTGGTGTTAACATCATAGAATACATTTATTTGGAGACAATTTTATAGCTGAAGGTATCAAAGAAAGTGATAAGAATAAAAAAATGAGTTCATTTGATTTCCTAAGATTCTTTAGGTAGGCTCTTCCAGTTTTCCTTTATTTTGCAGGTCTTTTCAACCAAAAATAGGCTACAGTAACATCCTATGATCCTTCTAAACAATTCCCAGCTCCTGGAAATAGATGCCAAGGCTTTATTATATGTGCAGAAGAAGGGTAGCTGGGAAACTATTACATAATTAATCTGCTAGAGGGTCCCCACCCTGGATTTCACAGTCTGGCATTCAGAATCTCACCCCCACTCGCAGGGAGACACTACAGGCCCTTGCATACCTCAGTCTAGGAGAATAAGAACTAAAAATGTATCATGGAGAAATCATAAGACATGTAAGGAGAACAAGCCTTAGGAAGGAAAGGCACAAATAGAACATACATAAAAGAGGATGTAGAATTAATGGAAAACATACAGCAGAGGTTTAAAGTAAACATAGTCTATGCTATCAGAGAGATAACAGAGCATGGGAAACATGAAGTAGACCAGATAGTTATGAAGCAACAGCTGGAGCAATATTGTTCAAATATTTTCAATATTGTTCAAAATATTGTTCAAATCCAATTAGATATTCTTAGAATTAGATATTGTTAAACTAAATTACTGCATGGATGTGTTGAATAATAAACTTAATATAGCTGAAGAACTAACAAAGGAACTGTACTATCAAGGTGAAGAACTCTCCTGGAAGATGTCAATAAATGATAAATAATGGAAAGAGTGAAAGAAAGATTAAGAGAGAGGATAGAAATAGAAGTATCAATGGCTAGCTAAAAGGACTTTCAGAAGAAGAGCAAAGAATAAATGGAGGAGAGAAAGTAACAGAAGAAATAATGAATAAGAACTAATGAATAAGAACTAATGAATAAGAAGAAATAATGAATAAGAATTGGACAAAGATATAAATCCTTAGGGGCTGATAGAATTAATAAGAAAAAGCTACATTTAGACCCATTATATTGACTTTTGAGGACATAAAAGACAGCAATAGCTTCCAAATGCTTCAGCCAGGAAGAACCAGATATCTAGAGTAAGTGATGATATCAGTCTTTACAACAGTAACACTGGATGCAAGAAGACAGTAATAAAATATCTCGAAATAGTTGATGGAAAATAACTTTGAACCTACGTGCATTGAATGTACTGTTTCAAGTTATCAAGCATATCAAAGTCACACAAAGTTCACTAAACAAGAGGGCCTTAATAAATTCCAAAAACTCAATATCATTCAGAACATGAAATATGTTCTAAATTTAAGAAAATTGGAAGTCAACAACAAAGCCTAAAGTTTAGACAGCATACTAAGCACAATATTCATACTATTAAATAAAAAAGAGAAAACAATGAGGGAAACTATAAAATATTTATGTTAAATGGCAACATCTGTGGGAGTCAGATGAGAAGGAAATTAATAAATCTGAACCATTTATCAGAAAAAAACAAAATAAATTAGCTCAGCATTCAAATTAAGAAGTGAGGTAAAGAGCAGCAGAGTAAATCCTAAGAAACAAGAAGAAAAGAAATAATAAAGGTAAAGGTAGAATTGAATAAAATATGATTACATAAAAAATTAGAGAGGTTACACAACTCCTGAAACTTGTTCTTTCAAACGATAAATAGGTAAAACAATGGCAGGACCTATAAGAACAAATGATAGGATATTTAAATAAACAAAATGCAGAGTGAAAAGTTGGAGTAAATATACATATAGTACATATTTAATATAAATACTTTATGATGTCACTTATATGTGAAATCTTAAGAAGTCACACTTGTAGAAACAGAGAGTAGAATGGTGATTACTAGGGGCTGAGGGGTGGGGGAACTGGGGAAATATTTGTCAGAGTGCAAACTCTTGGGTAGAAGATGAACAAGTTTTGAGGATTTAATGCACAGCAATGTGATTATAATTAGCAATACTCTATTATATAGTTAAAAGCTGCTAAGTGAGTAGATCTTATATGTTCTCACTGCAGGAAAAAATGGTAATTTTGTGACATGATAGAGGTATTAGCTCACACTACAGTGGTGATTATATAGCAATATGAAAGTATGTTAAATCAACACATTGTATACCTTAAACTTACATGCAATGTTATATGTCAATTATATCTCAGTGAAGCTGAACAATAAAAGAATATTTTGCAAATAATACTTGAATAAATTTTAAAATAAGTCATGTAAGAGATAAGTTTCTCCTCAAGTGGCAAAAAAGACAAAAATAAGGGAAAACTAGAATAACCACTAATGTAATTGAAATGGATTTTCAAAATTTCCCTTGTCCCCCAGTCCCTGATAGTTTTACATATGAAATCAAGCTGTCAAGGGTGAGATAATTTATTTCTTACACACATTATTGCAGAAAAAAAAGTTAAAAGGGAAAGTTTGTGCAACTTTAAGTTAATCAACTTAATAAACTATTAAGTTTATAGGCCAGTTCCACTAATGAACATAGATGTGAATATCCAAAAGAACATATCAACTAAGCAAATACAGCAGGTCATAAAAATTGTATTATAATGTAATTGTATCTGTCCCCAAAATGCCAGGATCATTCAACTCAGAACAAAATCTATCATCTTGACAGGTGTAGACAGAGAAGTGGATAAATGTCAACAATTATTCATGCTTAAATGGTTAGAAAACAAGCAATAGAAATTAACTTATTTAACTTAAAAAAAGACTATTAAAAAATAACCTGATCTATATATAAAATAGGTAACTAATAAGGACCTACTGTATAGCACAAGAAACTCTACTCAATGCTCTGTAATGGCTTATATGGGAAAACAATCTAAAAAAGGGTGGATATATGTATATGTATAACTGATTTACTTTGCTATACCTGAAACTAACACAACATTGTAAATTATACTCCAATAAAAATTACAAAAAAACCCTATAGGGAATAGGATTTCCTATTTAATGGAAACACATTACCTTTAATGCAGGGAACAAGATAGTGATTCCCATTCTTTCTGCTACTATTCAACCAGTTCCTACAGGCAGGTAATCAAGTCATCCTGGTTTGCCCAGGATTCTCCCAGATTTAGCACTACAACCTAGGAAACTCCTCAGTCCCGAGAAACCTGAGTGGTTTGGCTGGACAGGTATAGTATTAAAAGTGAAGTAGCTCACTCCTAGAAGCCTTCTCAGACATAGGCAAACTTGGACAATTGGTCAACCTACTACTAGCCTTGACCAAGCAATAACACAAGAAAAAGATACATGAAATATAAAGATTGGAAAGAAAGATATAGACTTTTTATTATTTAAAAAGATATTATTTACATACAAAACTCCAGAGAGTATCAAAGTGCTAAAACCAAGAAAATAATGCAGAAAAATGCTGGATATAAAATCAGCAATAAAAATCAGTGGGACTCATCAATAAATAACTAGAAATGTAGACTAATACCACTTATAAAAGCAACAAAAATTGTGAAGTATCTAGGGATTGTCAAACAAAGTGTACAAAAAAGATTATGGAGAAAATGTTGAAGTTACTTTAAAGTACCTATGAAAAGAATCAAATGGTGAAACATGCCATGTTCATGAAGAAGGTGATTTTTCATTTTCAACATATAAATTCCCTTCAAATTAATTGGTAAATTCAAGGCAATTCTAATCAAAATTCTTGCGTATTTTGGGGAGGAGGGATGACTTGGAAAATTAAAATTTTACACAGAAGAATAAATTCCTCAAATGGTAAGATGATTTTAAAAATAAAGAAAAAATAGGTAGACAGGGGAGACCAGTCCCACATTATAAGATAACATACAAAATTTACACTAATGGAGCTTTTGGGTTCAAGATGATGGAGTAGAAGGACGTGCACTCACTCCCTTTTGTGAGAGCACCAGAATGACAACTAACTGCTGAACAATCATCGGCAGGAAGACACTGGAATTCACCAAAAAAGATAACCCACATCCAAAACTAAGGAGAAGCTGCAATAAGATGGTAGGAGGGGTGCAATCACAATAAAATCAAATCCCATAACTGCTGGATGGGTGACTCACAAACTGGAGAACACTTATACCACAGAAGTCCACCCACTGGAGTGAAGGTTCTGAGCCCCATGTCCACCCAAACTGTGGGTCTGACAACGGGAGGAGGAATTCTTAGAGAATCAGACTTTGAAGTCTAGTGGGATTTGGTTGCAGGACTTCGACAGCACTGGGGGAAACAGAGACTCCACTCTTGGAGGGCACACACAAAGTAGTGTGCACATTGGGACACAAGGAAGGGAGTAGTGACCCCCTAGGAGACTGAACCAGACCTATGTGCTAGTGTCAGAGGGTCTCCTGCAGAGGTGGGGGGTGGCTATGGCTCACCATGGGGACAAGGATACAGGCAGTAGAAGTTCTGGGAAATATTCTTGGCATGAGCCCTCCCAGAGTTCACCATTAGCCCCAGCAAAGAGCCGGGTAGGCTCCAGTGCTCTGTTGCCTCAGGCCAAACAACCAACAGGGAGGGAACCTAGCCCCACCCATCAGCAGACAAGCCGCTTAAAGTTTTACTGAGCTCTGCCCATCAGAGCAACACCCAGCTCTACACATCACCAGTCCCTCCCATCAGGAAACTTGCACAAGCCACTTAGATAGCCTCATCTATGAGAGGGCAGACAGCAGAAGCAAGAAGAACTACAATTCTGCAGCCTGTGGGAGGAAAACCACATTCACAGAAAGTTAGACAAAATGAAAAGGCAGAGGACTATGCACCAGATGAAGGAACAATATAAAACCCCAGAAAAACAACTAAATGAAGTGGAGATAGGCAACATTCCAGAAAAAGAATTCAGAATAATTATAGTGAAGATGATCCAGGACCTCAGAAAAAGAATGGAGGCAAAGATCAAGAAGATGCAATAGATGTTTAACAAAGACCTAGAAAAATTAAAGAACAAACACCTAGAAGAATTAAAGAACAACAACAAAAAAACCAGAGATGAACAGAATAATAACTGAAATGGATAATACACTAGAAGGAATCAATAGCAGAATAACTGAGGCAGAAGAATAGATAAGTGACCTGGAACTCAGAATGGTGGAATTCACTGCCGCAGAACAGAATAAAGAAAAAAGAATGAAAAGAAATGAAGACACCTCTGAGACAACATTAAATGCAACAACATTAGCATTATAGGGGTCCCAGAAGGAGAAGAGAGAGAGAAAGGACCTGAGAAAATATTTGAAGAGATTATAGAAGAAAATTCCCCTAACATGGGAAAGGAAATAGTCACCCAAGTCCAGGAAGCACAGAGAGTCCCAGGCAGAATAAACCCAAGGAGAAACACACTGAGACACATAGGAATCAAATTGACAAAAATTAAAGACAAAGAAAAATTATTGAAAGCAACAAGGGAAGAACGACAAATAACATACAAGGGAACTCCCATACAGTTAACAGCTGCTTTCTCAGCAGAAACTCTACAAGCCAGAAGGGAGTGACATGATATATTTAAAATGATGAAAGGGAAGAACCTACAAGCAAGATGACTCTACCCCACAAGGATCTCATTCAGATTCAAAGGAGAAATCAAAACCTTTACAGACAAGCAAAAGCTAAGAGAATGCAGCACCACCAAACTAGCACTACAACAAATGCTAAAGGAACTTCTCTAAGTGGGAAACACAAGAGAAGAAAAGGACCTACAAAACAAACCCATAACAATTAAGAAAATGGTAATAGGAGTATACATATCGATAATTACCTTAAATGTGAATGGATCCCAACCAAAAGACACAGGCTCTCTGAATATATACAAAAACAAGATTCATATATATGTTGTCTACAGGAGACCCATTTCAGACCTAGGGACACATAAAGACTGAAAGTGAAGGGATGGAAAAAGATATTCCATGCAAATGGAAATCAAAAGAAAGCTGGAGTAGCAATACTCATATCAGATAAAATAGATTTTAAAATAAAGACTGTTACAAGAGATAATGAGGGACAATAGGTAATGATCAAAGGATCAATCCAAGAGGAAGATTTAACAATTACAAATGTTTATGCACCCAACATAGGAGCACCTCAATACATAAGGCAACTGCTAACAGTTATAAAAGAGGAAATCGACACTAACACAATAATAGTGGGGGAGTTTAACACCTCACTTACACCAATGGACAGATCATCCAGACAGAAAGTTAATAAGGAAACACAAGCTTTAAATAACACAATAGACCAGATAGATTTAATTGATACTTATAGGACATTCTATCCAAAAAGAGCCGATTACACTTTCTTCTCAAGTGCACACGGCACATTCTCCAGGATAGATCACATCTTGGCTCACAAATCAAGCCTCAGTAAATTTAAGAAAATTGAAATCATATCAAACATCTTTTCCAACCACAACACTATGAGATTAGAATCAATCACAGAGAAAAAAACATAAAAACACCAACACATGGATGTTAAACAATACGTTACTAAAATAACCAAGAGATCATTAAAGAAATCAAAGAGGAAATAAAAAAATACCTAGGGCTTCCCTGGTGGTGCAGTGGTTGGGAGTCCTCCTGCTGATGCAGGGGACGAGGGTTCATGCCCCAGTCTGGGAAGATCCCACATGCCACGGAGCGGCTGGGCCCGTGAGCCATGGCTGCTGAGCCTGCACGTCCGAAGCCTCTGATCCACAAAAGGAGAGGCCACAATAGTGAGAGGCCCGTGTACCACACACACCAAAAAAATCCTAGAGACAAATGACAATGAAAACATGATGATCCAAAACCTATGGAATGCAGCAAAAGCTGTTCCAAGAGGGAATTTTACAGCAATACAATCCTACCTCAAGAAACAAGAAAAATCTCAAATAAACAGTCTAACCTTACACCTAAAGGAACCAGAGAAAGAAGAACAAATAAAACCCAAAGTTAGTAGAAGGAAAGAAATCATAAACATCAGAGCAGAAATAAACAAATAGAAACAGAGAAAACAATAGCAAAGATCAAAAAAACTAAAAGCTGGTTCTTTGAGAAGATAAACAAAATTGATAAACCTTTAGCCAGACTCATCAATAAAAAGAGGGAGAGGACTCAAATCAATAAAATTACAAATGAAAAAGGAGAAGTTGCAATGGACAGAGCAGAAATACAAAGCATCATAAGAGACTACTACAAGCAAGTCTATGCCAATAAAATGGACAAACTGGAAGAAATGGACAAATTCTTAGAAAGGTATAACCTTCCAAGACTGAACCAGGAAGAAATAGAAAACATGAGCAGACCAATCACAAGTAATGAAATTGAAACTGTGATTAAAAATCTTCCAGCAAACAGAAGTCCAGGACCAGATGGCTTCACAGGTGAGTTCTATCAAATATTTAGAGAAGAGCTAACACCCATTCTTCTCAAACTCTTCCAAAAAGTTGCAGAGGAAGGAACACTCCCAAACTCATTCTATAAGGCCACCATCACCCTGATACCAAAACCAAAGATACTATAGGAAAAAAAATTACAGAACAATATCACTGATGAACATAGATGCAAAAATCCTCAACAAAATACTAGTAAACAGAATCCAACAACACATTAAAAGGATCATACACCATGATCAAGTGGGATTTATCCCAGGGATACAAAGGTTTTTCAATATACACAAATCAATCAATGTGATACACCATATTAACAAATTGAAGAATAAAAACCATATGATCATCTCAATAGATGCAGAAAAAGCTTTTGACAAAATTCAACACCGATTTATGATAAAAACTCTCCAGAAAGTGGGCATAGAGGGAACCTACCTCAACATAATAAAGACCATATATGACAAACGCACAGCAAACATCATTCTCAATAGTGAAACACTAAAACCATTTCCTCTAAGATCAGGAACAAGACAAGGATGTCCACTCTCACCACTATTATTCAACATAGTTTTGGAAGTCCTAGCCACAACAATCAGAGAAGAAAAGAAATAAAAGAAATACAAATTGGAAAAGAAGAAGTAAAACTGTCATTGTTTGCAGATGACATGATACTATACATAGAGAATCCTAAAGATGCCAGCAGAAAACTACTAGAGCTAATCAATGAATCTGGTAAAGTTGCAGGTTACAAAATTAATTCACAGAAATCTCTTGCATTCCTATACACTAACAACAAAAGATCAGAAAGATAAATTAAGGAAACAATCCCATTCACCATTGCAACAAAAAGAATAAAATATCTAGGAATAAACCTACCTGAGGAGGTAAAAGACCTGTACTCAGAAAACTATAAGACACTGATGAAAGAAATCAAAGATAACACAAACAGATGGAGCGATATACCATGTTCTTGGATTGGAAAAATCAATATTGTTAAAATGACTATACTACCCAAGGCAATCTACAGATTCAATGCAATCCCTATCAAATTACCAGTGGCATTTTTTACAGAACTAGAACAAAACATCTTAAAATTCGTATGGAGACACAAAAGACCCCGAATAGCTAAAGCAATCTTGAGGGAAAAAGACGGAGCTGGAGGAATCAGATTCCCTGACTTCAGAGTATACTACAAAGCTACAATAATCAAGACAATATGATACCGGCACAAAAACAGAAATATAGATCAATGGAACAGGATAGAAAGCCAGAGGTAAACCCTAGCACCTATGGTCAGCTAATCTATGACAAAGAGGCAAAGATATACAATGGAGAAAAGGCAGTCTTTTCAATAAGTGGTGCTGGGAAAACTGGACAGCTACATGTAAAAGAATGAAATTAGGACACTCCCTAACACAATACACAAAAATAAACTCAAAATGTATTAGACACCTAAATGTAAGACCGGACACTATAAAACCCTTAGAGGAAAACATCGGAAGAATACCCTTTGACATAAATCACAGAAGATCTTTTTTGATCCACCTCCTAGAGTAATGGAAATAAAAACAAAAATAAACAAATGGTACCTAATGAAACTTAAAAGCTTTTGCAAAGCAATGGAAACTACAAACAAGAAGAAAATACAGCCCTCAGAATGGGAGAAAATATTTGCCAATGAATCAACAGACAAAGGATTAATCTCCCAAATATATAAACAGGTCATGCAGCTCTATATTAAGAAAACAATCCAAAAATGGGCAGAAGACCTAAATAGACATTTCTCCAAAGAAGACATACAGATGGCCAAGAAGCACATGAAAAGCTGCTCAACATCACTAATTATTAGAGAAATGCAAATCAAAACTACAATGTAGTATCACCTCACACTACTTAAAATGGGAATCATCAGAAAATCTACAAACAACAAATGCTGGAGAGGGTCTGGAGAAAAGGGAACCCTCTTGCACTGTTTCTGGGAATGTAAGTTGATACAACCACTATGGAGAACAGTATGGAGCTTCCTTTAAAAACTAAAAATAGAATTACCATATGAGCCAGCAATCCCACTACTGGGCATATACCCACAGAAAACCATAATTCAAAGACACATGCACCCCAATGTTCACAGCAGCACTATTTACAATAGCCAGGTCATGGAAGCAACGTAAATGCCCATCGACAGACGAATGGATAAGGAAGATGTGGTTCATATATACAATGGAATATTATTACTCAGCCATAAAAAGGAATGAAATTGGGTCATTAGTAGAGACATGGATGGATCTAGAGACTGTCATACAGAGTGATATAAGTCAGAAAGAGAAAAACAAATATCGTATGCTAACACATATATATGGAACCTAGAAAAATGATACAGATGAACCAGTTTGCAGGGCAGAAATAGAGACACAGATGTAGAGAACAAATGTATGGACATTAAGAGGGGAAAGTGGTGGGGAGGGTCATGGTGGGATGAACTGGGAGATTGAGATTGACATATATACACTAATATGTATAAAATAGATAACTAATAAAAACCTGCTGTATAAAAAATAAAATAAAATTCCAAAAAAATTTACACTAACAAAATAATGTAATAGTACAGTGATAGACAAATAGTCAAAGAAACAAAACAGACAGCCCAGAGACAAGCTCACGTTTAAATAAATTGGTAACTAATAGTAATGGAAATACAAATATATAGAGAATTGATGAGATAATTGACAATGCTATAGGAAAAAAATTAGATTGATTTGCTGTCCTCTACCAAATAATTTTTTTTTTTCCCGAATGCAACACTGAGGATTGTTATTGCTCCAGAGACTCAACTGTCCAGGTACACTAACCCTCCTCATATGGACAGTTCTCCTCACATGTTCAAGGTGGAATCAAAAGTAAGTGGTTTTTGACTTTCCAATTTATGCCAGTTACCTAAGTAACCATATATTTGAACAGCAGCAAAAGTATTGAATTAAAAATTAGATAGAGGACACACATATTAAATTGGTGAAAATCCATAAAACTGGCAATACCAATTGCTAATGAGGACACAGAGCTACAAGAACTCTGTTAATTGCTAGTGGGAATGCAAAATCGTACAGTCACTTTAGAAGACAGTACAGCAGTTTCCTACATAGCAACACGTAGTCTAATGATCGAGGTTAAGCAACCATATGTCTAGATATTTGCCCAAGTGATTTGAAAACTTATGTCCACACAGAAACCTGCATGTGAATGTTTACAGCTGCTTTAGCCATAGTCATCAGAAACTGGAAACAACTAAGATACCCTTCATAGGTAAACAGATAAAATGATTGTGATACATTCATACAAAAGAATAGTATTCCATGATAAGAAATGAACTAGTAACAATTAGATACAAATGAATCTTAAACACATATTGCTAAGTGAAAGAAACCAGTCTGAAAAGGCTACATGCTGTGTGATTTCAGTTACATGATAATCTGGAAAGGGCAAAATTATAAAGGTGGTACAAAAGATCAATGACTACTTTGAGTTTGGGGGGAGGATAGAGAGTTGAATGGGTGAAGCAAAGGGTATTTTTTAAGGTGGTGAAACTATTATATATGATACTATAATGGATACATGACACTATGCATGTGTCAAAACCGATAGAAGTGTACTGCACGTTAGTGAACTTTAACATATACACATTTAAGAATCATTTCAGAGGTTAGGAGATTCTATGATAGAATGCAGAGTATGGCAAAATAGAAAATAGTCTAACTGTATTTCAGATTATAAAACAACCTACTGAAGGTGTAAGGAGGAAAGGTACTGACCTAGGTAACTTTAGAATTGAGTCCAGTCCATAAGATGAAAGGAAAAAGAAGTTGTACATATCACCATATTCTAGTTGATAAAGTAGTTTATGACAAGGATACAGGTTAAGAATTCTGGTACAGCTATACATTTATATTTGGAGTAAGACAATTAAGTAAATGGTGGGTGGTGGTGGCCAGATTGTTCACTATTAGAGTGGGAGTTCACATATAATCATGAGTGGGAGGCTAGTAGAATGATATATGTGGTAATGGATTAGATTTGGGACATTAGTGTAAACTTATGTTTAGCTCAATATTGATACAAATGGCTACAAATAGAAATACTTATATTGTATATACACTAGTTAGTATACACACATATTTCTTGGCTTTGTACACTAAGAAAGTCTGGAGGCAGCAACACCCCAGGAACAATGAGCACCCCTGGAACCCAGAATTTTATTTCTAATACCATTCTTCAACAAAAGGAACCAGGACTCATTGGAGAAGTGGCTAATTCTAGTACTGAAGCAGGATATACACAAGATGAACCTGGGGCAACTCATAGTGTCAGAAAGTTAGGAAGTGCTCAAAAAACCCCACAAAAATCCACAGTCATTGGAGTATTATGTCAAAGGGATCAAGAGGCAACTGAAGGAGTTCCTAATGCCCAAAGCTGAAAACAATTTAAGCAGCAAATAAAAATTTTAAGCAGCGAAAAGAAAAAAGGAATAAAAATAATTGAATTACAATATGGGTATAAAATACATAGTTATGAGTCCATACCAATATAAATAAATGATTGAATAAATAAATAAATGAGGAAGAAGAGAAAAATTCCCCATGTAGAGGAGTTCCAAATGATTTATGTAGATACTTTACCCTTATAGAGGTGGAGCATAACTTTCCAGTTCTTAAGTGTGGGTGGTGGATGGTAGCATCCTTCTAAATAGTATAATGGAAAGGGAGAAAACAAGAGTAATTTTGAGTGGAGAAAGCTAACAAATATTATTAACTCAGGCAGCTGATGAAGTTTAATATCACCTGGGTGATGAAGTAGTAAGTCATGCTGATAGTGTGTACTCTTGATGTGATGAAAATGGCACTTAACTTCTGTGGTCTTAATCCCCCAAACACATAACCTCATTCTAATCAGAAAAATCATCAGACAAATTCCAACTAAAGGACATTCTACAAAGCAGCAGATCAATATTCCTCAAACCTGTCAAACTTATCAAAAACAAGGAAAGGCTAAGAAACTGTCACAGCCAAGAGGATCTTAAGGAGACATGATATCTAAATTTAATGTGGTACACTGGATGGAATCCTGAAACAGAAAAGTAACATTAAGTAAAAAAAAAAAAAATAGTAAAAAACCAAAAAAAACAATTAAGGAAATCTGAAAAAAATGTATAAACTTTAGTTAGGGAGAATATATTAATATTGGTTCATTAATTGTAACAAATGTACCATAGTAATGTAAGACATTAATAATAGGGGAAACTGGTTGTGGTGGTATATGAGAAGTCTCTGTACTGTTTTCACAATTTTCTTGAAAAGCTAAAACTATTCTAAAATAAAACATTCATTAAAACGTAAAGTTAATGGTTTTCTCACCACTATCCTGAGAACTTTTACTTGTCAGTTTATGTTCACTGAATGTGAATCCTGATGTCTTTATCCAGAAGCTTCTTTTAAAGGCTTTTCCTTTTTCTGTGGGCTATTGAGAGTTTATATTAATTTCAGAATTTCAGGGGCATGACAGCTCCCTTAAAGCTTTTGGTAGGCTATTTCTGGGAGAAAGATAAGAACCAGGGCCTATGGATGGAAGTTAAAGGGAGGTAAACTTTAATTTTTTGGAAGAAAATACATACTAGTGATTAGAATGGGATATAGATGAAATGGCCTGCCTCAAGTTGGCTTCTCATGTCTGGAAAATTTTTAAACAGAGACCTCTTTTCATATCTATTATGCATGGAGGTATAGATGAAATGCTGAATAAGAAGGTTAGAAGTCCTTTTTACTATGATATTCTGGGTCTCTACCGAGTTGATAATCTACTCCTGCAACCCAGCCTCACTTTTCATTCACTCATTTATTCATCCAACAAATATTTGTGAATCACCTACCAAATGGCTGATACTTCTCCAAGCCCTAGGTATATGGCATTGAACAAATAGAATTATGTCCTTCTCTAGTCCACTGAGAGCAAAGTTTTATTCTGTGGAACAGATCAGGGATGGTTCATAAAAGCCCTTTGTCAGTTAGTTTCAAAGACCACTATTATTTTCTTTAGAGAACCATCTAAAAGGAATAAAATCCTAAGAGTTATTGACTATAAACACTATGAAAATACTTCAAGGACATACTTTACTCTTATTGAATTTTTTTGGGTGGAGGCAGGAGGAATCTGGTTTTGTTTGTCAGTATCTTCCTTTGCCTAACCTAGGTCATCATTCTTCCCAAGATATAAGAAACTTGGAACAGCCGTGCTTAAGATAAAAATGTGTATAATTTAAAGAGAAGCAGATCATTTAAAATTCTCATCTTCCTTGTGCCTATAAAGTATCATATAATTTAGAGAAAATCATTCCTTTTAACTCTGTTTTGGGGCTAATAATTCTCCTTTACAGATAAACCACAGATGTTCCCAAATGAAACTGTTACATAAAGTTCAAATGAATGTAGGTATTGCAAGAGTTTTGCTTAGATATTCATTAATTTAGGGATCAAAAAAGGTCAACCCATATAAAAAAGGGAGGCAATATTTTATCCATTGCCGACTATGTAAACTTTTCTTTTTTATGATTTACTTCGCTACCTACAATAACACTTGGGGGCTCAAAGAGTTTAAATAATTTACTCATTTAGTCTAGCTAACTGAACTACTAAGTGGGGGAGCTAGGCATCAAGCCTACTTGGAAACCTGAGCTCTTTCCCCAAAACCAGACTTCTGGAAGTGATGAAAAACAGCAGGAACTCTATTTCACAAGGTTGCCTTGGCCTTCTAAGACAGATTTATTTATTTTCTCTACAGATATTTCTTGGAACATCTACCGTGTTTCTGATGTTATACTAGATGATTGGGACACATTCCTGAATAAAATAGACATGGTTCTTACAGCGTGGAACTTAGAGCCTGGTAGTATAGTCAGACAGTAAAGAAGTAAATAAATTTAATAAAACTATGTAACAATCAAGAGATAAGGGCTTAAGTAAGATGAACAGGTTGTTATGACAGAAATCAGTGAGGATGGGGAGAAGGTTTCACTTAAATGAATTGGTGAAAGTCCCTCTGGGCAATGGTATTTAAGCTGGTATTTAAAGATGAGCAATTGTCGGCAGTGAAAGGTCAGGGAACAGAGTATTATAGGAATATCTGAAGGTCCAAATATGTTTGACATTTTATTCTGCAATACGTTTTGAGTTAAATTTTGTTTAAGGTGTGAGGCTTAGGTTCATTTTTTCCCTATAGATAACCAGTTACTCCAGACCCATTTGAGGAAAAGATTATCTTTCCTCCACTGAATTGCTTTTGCACCAAGTCAGTTGGACTGATTTCTGGGTGTTGCATTGTGTTGAATTGATCTATGTGTCTATGCCCTCACCAATTCCACATAGTCTTGATTACTATTATAACTACATAATAAACCTTGATATTGAGTAGACTGATTCCTTCCACTTTGTTCTTTTTCAAAATTATTTTAGCGATTCTACTTCCTTTGCCTTTCCATATACATTTTTGAATAATCTTGTCTGTATCTACAAAAATACTGCTGGAATTTTAGTGGGGATTGTGTGAAATTTGCATATCAATTTGAAGGAGAATTGATATGTTTGTTATATTGAGTCTTCCAATCTATAAACACAGTGTATCTCCCCATTTATTTAGATCTTCTTTGATTTCTTTCATCAACATTTTGTAATTTTCAGTAAACAAATCCTGTACATTTTTTGTTAGATTTATATCTAAGTATTTCCTTTTTTTTTTTTTTTTTTTTTTTTTGCGGTATGTGGGCTTCTCACTGTTGTGGCCTCTCCCGTTGCGGAGCACAGGCTCCGGACACACAGGCCCAGCGGCCATGGCTCACGGGCCCAGCCGCTCCGCGGCATGTGGGATCCTCCCAGACCGGGGCACGAACCCATCTCCCCTGCATCGGCAGGCGGACTCTCAACCACTGCGCCACCAGGGAAGCCCAAAGTATTTCCTTTTTGAGTGATGGTAAATGGTATTGTATTTTAAATTTTGGTTTCCATATGTTCATTGCTAGTATACAGAAATACAATTGAATTCAATTTTGTAGATTACTTTTATCTTGCAACCTTGCTGAACTCATTTGTTAGTTCTAGGAGTATCTTTGCAGACTCCTTGGGTTTTCTACATAGGCTATCATGTCATTTGCAAATAGGGATTATTTTATTCTTCCTTTCTGATAGGCATAAATTTTATTTTCTTGCTTTAATGCATTGGCTAGAACTTCCTGCACAATGTTGAATAAGAGTAGTGAGAGCAGACTTCCTTGCCTTGTCACCCCTCTTAATGGAAAAACATTCAGTCATTTACCATTAAGTATAATGTTAGCTGTAGGTTTTCTGTAGATGTTCTTTATCAAGTTGGAGAAGTTTCCTTCTGTTTCTATTTCTCCGATAGTTTTTTTAAATGAATGGGTATTGAATTTTGTCAAATGTTTTTTCTGCATCAATTGGTGGGATCATGACTTTTTTTCTTTAACCTGTTAATGGTGGATTAAATTGATTGATTTTGTGATATTAAATCAACCTTGCACCCCTTGAATAAATCCCATGTGATCATTGTTTATAATTATTTTTATTTATTGCCAGGTACTATTAGCTAATATTTTAAGAATTTTTGTATCTATATTCTTGAAGAATGTTGATATATAATTTTCATTTTTTATACTCTCTGCCTGGTTTTGGTATCAAGGAATACCTGATACTAGTTTCATAAAATGAGAGTATTCTTTTCTATTTTCTGTTAAAGATTGTATAGAATTGGAGTTAATTCTTCTTTAGGTGCTTGCTAAATTTTTCTGGTGAAATCATCTGGGCCTAGAGATTTCTTTTATGAGAGTTTTAAAGTTATGAATTCAAAGTCCTTAATAGTTACAGGCCTAATTAATATTGGGTGAGTTGTGTGATTTTGTTTGGAGGAATTAGTATATTTCATTTGAGCTATGAATATCATGTAGGTAGAATTGTTCATTGTATTCTCTTATTATCCTATTGTTGCCTGAAGCATCTTCAGTGATATCTCCTCTTTCATTCTTGATATTAGTAATTTGTGTCATCTTCCTTTTTTCTTTGACAGGTTTGATTTTCTTTATTTTTCCTGTTTTTAATGTCCTTGATTTCTACTGTTATCTTTATTGTTCCCTTCCTTCTACTTTCTCTAGGTTTATTTTGCTTTTCTTCTAGGTTCTTGAGGCAAAAGCTTAAACTATTCACTTAAGACTTTCAAATGTATGAATTTAATGCCACAAATTTCTCTCTCAGCACTAGTTTTGTTCCACAAATTTTGGTACATTATATTTTAATTTTCATTCTATTCAGCATATTTTGATTTCCTTTGAGACTTCCTCTTTGGCCCACGGATTATTTAGAATTATTTTATTTAGTATTTGAGTATTTGGAGAGTTTCATTTCTTTCCACTTTTATTGATTTCTAATTTGATTCCATTGTGGTCAGCAAACAAACAGTGTATGATTTCAATTCTTTTACATTTGTTGAGGTTTAATTTATTGCCCAAGATATGGTATCTTGTTATATGTTCTATGGTCATTTGAAAATAATGTATGTTTTTTTCTTGTTGGGTGAAATATTTTATAAATGCTGATTAGACCTTGTTAGTTGGTGTTGTTGAGTTCTATATGCTTGCTGATTTCCTGTAGAGTTGTTCTATCAATTGCTAAGAGGAGTGTTGAAGACTCCAACTATAATTATAGATTTGTCTATTTGTACTTTCAATTTTATCAGTGTTTCTTCACATAATTTGCAGCTGTTTTGTTTGGTGCATACACATTTAGGATTGCTATATCTTCTTGGTGTACTGACTCTTATCATTATCTAATGTCCCACTTTGTCTGTTAATTTTCCTTGCTGAAGTCTATCTTACATGATATTACTATAGTAAATCCTGCTTTCCTTTGATGAATGCTTGCATATCTTTTTTATTTTACTTTCAACCTCCCTATATCTTTATGTTTGAATTGAGTTTTTTGTACATACTATATAGCTTGATCATGTTTTAAAATATAACCTGTTAATCTCTGTCATTTAATTTTTGTATTTAAACTATTTTCACTTATTGTAATTATTGATGTCTTAGAGATTAAGCCTGCCATTTGTCTTCATTTTTTAATTTTTTCTTTCTGCTTTTTGTTTCTCTGTTTCTTTTTCCTGGTTTCTTATTGTTTACTTGGAACAATTTTTAGAATTTATCTTGATTTATCTATAGCGTTTTTGAATGTATCCCTTTGTATAACTTTTTTAGTGGTTACTCTAGGTATCATATACGCAAAATTTATGGGGTGATCATTTAACTAGTTTGGGTGGGGTATAGAATCTTACCTCCCTTTATGTCTTTTTAGTGTCTCCTTTTAACTGTCTTAAATAATTCCTCTACATATATTTGGGACTATATTAGTGTTATAGTTTTGCTTCAAAGAACAAACATAATTTAGAAAAGTCAAAAAATGAGGAAAGTCTATTATATTTACCCATGTTTTTGTTTATTATTTTCCCCTTTCCCTCCTTCCTACCAGTCTTCCTTCTGTCATTCCCTTCTTCCTTTTTGGTGTTCCAAGGTTTATTCTTTAATCATTTCCTTTCTGTTTAGAGAATTTCTTTAACCATTCTATTAGGGTAGGTCTGCTGCCAACAAATTCTCTTAATTTTTTATAATTTGAGAATGTCTTCATTTCCTCTTCTTTTTCAAAGTGTGCTTTTGCTGGATATAGGATTATGGTTTGACAGTTTTATATTTCATCACTGGAAAAATGCTATGCCACTTTCTTCTGGCCTCCAAGGTTTCTCATGAAAAATCTGCCATCATTTAAATTTCTTTCTCTTTATAGGTAAAGTTTCATTTTTCTTTATCTTTTCAAGTCTTTTTCTGTGTCTTTATCTTTTGGAATTTTGACTTTGATGTGTCTTGGTGTGATTTACTTGAGTTTATACCCTTTGGAATTTTCTTAACTTCTTAAATCTATAGGTTAATGACTTTTTTCAAATTTGGGATGTTTCAGCCATTACTTTTTCAAGTATTTTTTCAGTTCTGTGCTCTTTCTTCTCTCCTTCTGTAAATCTGATGACAAAAATGTTAACTATTTTGTCATAGTCCCAAAAGGTCCTGAGGCTTTGTTTATTTTTTTTCTCTCTATTGTTTAGATTGGATCATTTTTATTGTTCTATCTTCAAGTTCACTGATTCTTTCCTCTGTCACTCCATTCTGTTACTGATCTCACCCACTGAGGGTTTTTTGTTTTTACTATACTGATCAACGTATTTTTCAGTTTTAAAATTTTGATTTGGTTCTTCTATACATTCTATTTTTTTTACTGAGATTTTTTTTATTTGTTTGAAGAATATTCATAATTGCTCATTGAAGCATTTTTTTCTGTGACTGCATTAAAATATTTGTTAGTTAATTCTAACATTTCTGTCTTCTCAGGGTTGGCATGTATTGATTGTCTTTTTTCATTCAGTGAGTGGTCTACTCAGTTCTTGGTGTAATTAGTGATTTTGGTCTGAAATGTGGCCACTTTGGATATTATGTTATAAGACTCTGGATCTTATTTAAAGATCTATTTTAACTAGTTTTGTTGTATACTGCTTTGGGAAGCAAAGGGTGGGGGGATCTGCTTCATTACCATCAAGTGATGGTAGAATTCCAGGTTCCTATTGATACATCTGAAGGTGAGGACTCCTCATTACTGCTCGGTGGGGTGGGAGTTCTGGCTCCCCAATAAGCCTCCATTGATGTCTTTCTGGCTTGGAGGGTCTGGGGTGCCTTGTTACTAATTCCCATGTGGCCTCTATTGACACCATGTTGGGGGTAACTTCATGGCTGGGTTGTGATAAAAATCCTGAGTGTTCACTAGGTCTCTTTAGACACACCCTCCCCCAGTGGGGAGAGTGAGGAATGCCTTATTACTGTGGGGTGGTTATGGAAGTCCAAACTTCCCACTGATACTATAGTGAGGCTTTTGTAAACACCCAACAGGTCCATATACAAAAATGAACTTTGATCTCTACATACCTCACATCATATACTAAAAGTAACTCAAAATGGATCAAAGAGTTAAATGTAAGTACTAAAATTATAAAATTTCTAGAAGAAAAGTGATATAGTTTGTTTATAGCATTTATCACTATCTAAAGTTACTTTATTATCTATTTCCATGCTTCCTTATCTATTAATTTTCTACTGATTATTGAATGTCTCTTTCCTAGTCAAATGTACATTCCATATATATAGATCCAATAAAACATCTCAAGCAGGAAGCATTCAATAAATATTTCTTGAGTGAATGAACGGAACTCAGACCAAAATGAGCTGTCTCCTAAGAAGCAATGCTGTATGCACATGTAGCAAACTGGAAGGGAGCTGATGCAGGCTAAAGGAAAAAGGCACTCTTAGTCAACATTTTCATTTAAAATTAAATGATCAAAACTAAATGGCTTTTATAAAAAACTCACTTTAATCACATGTGTAGAAAATGCACAAGTAGCGAACTCACATACCCCAGTGCGGGTGTCTCTCAAATCACCCAATATTCAACTTTTAGCTTTAAAAATACTTTGCTATGTCAAAAGGTTTAGTACCAAATAAATTTGTCAGATTCTTGGTTTTCTATGGCTTTGCTATCAAATTGTCTCTATTCTCATTCAACTGTGTTTACTTTTACTGCAGAGGTGTTATCAGGTTGACTAACCATTTACACATATTTGTGTTTGTATACATGGCATGTGTATATCTGTGTGTCCTCTCTCATCAGAAAAATTTCTTCTAGGTGGCTGAGGCAGAATTTCTAACTATATAAGACAACAACATTAATTGGAATGCCTATAGGGTAAATGATTTTTGCATGTAGATGCTAACTGTATAGTGATATTTTTCTACTCTAGTGGGATCATGAATTATATTACCTCCCTCTAAACTACTGTATTTAATTAAAAGTAATTTCTTCTCTCTTTTTGGTCTCTTACTCCCCTCTTCACACCTTACATTTAGTCTAAGATAGAAGAAATCACAACCCTTTTCTCTCATATATCCATTGTTCTGAGTCCAGAAAATGACTGAGTGTACAGGGACACAGAAAGGAGCTATTTTGTGATATTTTCCTTCTGTTCTTAATGATTAATGGAACATCCCTTTGAAGAAAACATATAAACTTATAGTATGTTAGAGCCAGAAAAAAAAACTTTTAAATTATACTATTATTACTACAACTATGCTTTATGCTATATACATTGTACATATGATGTACATAAATTACTGCATTTAATACTCACAACAATTTGCACAAGAATTATCCTTATTTTACAGATGAAGATATCGAAGCTCAGAGGGGTTAAGTAGTTGCCCAAGGTCATACTGTGGATGTAGCATTTGACCCTTATCTCCCTGGTCCCAAATTCCATAGTCTTAATCTTTATACTATACCACTTCACCAATTCCTTTACCTTTACTTAAAAATATGGGGAAGGAACTTCCCTGGTGGTGCAGTGGTTAAGAATGTGCCTGCCAATGCAGGGGCAGGGGTTCGATCCCTGATCTGGGAAGATCTCACATACTGTAGAGCAGCTAAGCCCATGCACCACAACTACTGAGCCTGCAAGCCACAACTACTGAGCCCAAGTGCTGCAACTACTGAAGCCCGTGTGTCTAGAGCCTGTGCTCCACAAAAGAGAAGCCACCACAATGAGAAGCCTGTGCACCACAACGAAGAGTAGCCCTCGCTCTCACAACTAGAAAAATGCCTGTGCGAATCAATGAAGACCAAACGCAGCCAAAATAAATAAATAAATAAGGGGAAACTGATACATGGAGATAGAGACTGAGTTATCCAAGGCCACAGGAACATTTCATTCATTTATTTATTTAATAAATGTTTAATGCAAACAGTGTTTGCAACAGATGGTGTTAATCACTGAAATGTATGTAGGCAAAGAGGAATAAATTATAGTCTTGTTCTCCCTGTCTAAACTCTAACTTATAATTTTATTGGGGGAGGTGAATACATACAAAATTAGGGAAAGGAAATGAATAAAGTGGGAAGAGTGGAGAAATTCCGGGTGTGGGGTGAATACAGCAATAACCCAAATTTTAAAATGCGAAAAGTGGGCCATTGCATGTTCCATGATTTAATTCTCATCACAATGGTGTCACTGTGGCAGTCTTAAAAGTCACTCAGGTTGAAGTCAGCTAAGCCTACAGACTAAGGGCCTTGCTCTTATATCTGTTCTTAGTAGCCCAGTTGGCTGTAGACATTAGTTAGCAGGCAACTGTAACCTCAATAAGAGCTTGAGAAAGCCTTAGACATATCTTCCAAACCATGCTAAAGAAAATCTACAAAATTGTTGATCATTTAAAGGCATGGGAAAATACCTTTGTGGGTAGCAAGATAATAAAGAGATATTTCCTTTGGAGGGATATTGGTGACCACACTCATCTCTACTAACAGTTGCTGAGCAAAATTGTTTTATCTCAGATTACAAACTCTTTTGTTCTAGTTGAAAGAATAAAAAATTTAGGTATCATAGCAAAAAAGAGGACATAGTTTTGAAGGGAGATTATTTTTTCATTAGGAGTTTAATTCTATCCATCAAACCCATTTTCCAGCCTTCAGATGCTTTGCTGTATGCGTGTTCTTTGAGTAGCTATACTTGATTCTGTACAAGTATTAAAACAGCTCAATTTTTAATTATTTTAAGAGCCAATTCTTCTGACTCCAGATCTCATGCTCTGCCCACTTTGCCACATTGTCTCATCTCATAACTGAGTAGGAGTTCTACCCACTTTTCGCATTCCATCTTTTTGGGTCTACTGAAGGCACAAAAAGATTTTTGTTGGAGCACAGTTCTCTCCTAATCCAGCTTATTTGTGGTACTATTTGCTATGGCCAAAAGGCTGTTTTCCAACAAAAATCGATAAGAAAGTGTTTGAAAAGTCAACCTTATGAATAATTCCATTTTTTTTTTGTGCTGATGGGACTCGTGGCATTTCTGTGCAAAGTGTCAGTGGCTGACCTTACTTCCATTTCCTGCAAATTTATCTTGTCTACAGTATTTTGATCTTTTTAGCCTGAATAGAAAAAAATCTTCATAACAAAACACTATAACACTAGAGGCTGATTTGATTTCAGGTTCTTGTGAAGGTTTTTTACCTCTTTATTGATGGAGGCCTTTGTTGGCATTTACAGGCAATTTTACAATCCTTGCTTAGCATGGAAAGTAGGTGATCTAGAAAAAATATTAAAAAAGTCTTTTTGAAGTTAATGCTTCCATAACTTTATGTTTCTTAACAGAAAAAAAAAATATTTACAGAGACTTAATCAAGAGGTAACACTGGAAGATTTAAGGTAACTGGCAATCAAACAGGCATTCAGGTTTCCAGGCAGAGTCCTTTGAAAGTTGGCCTGCATAACATCCATGAAATTTGAGTCCCAGCTCTGCCATATACCAACTGTATGACCTCGAGCAAATCACTTCATTTCTCTGAGCCTAGGGAAAATTTGAGATAGAAGTATTGCCTGACCAATCTCAGGGGGTAGCTGAGAGCTTCAGATGAGATAATAAATGTGAAAATGCCTAGCTGACTATAAATTGCCTTGAAAACAGGTCAAGATTAATAATAAAATTTAAATATAAATATATCAGATGTATCAATATGAGACCTGAATAGAAGAGGTTAGTTTTTCTAACAATGATTATAACTTCATCAGAATAATAATATTGGGTTGGACGTTATGGAGGCAATAATAAAATGTCTCCCTTTGTTTTACTATTGTTCCTTGTCAAATGAATCCTTTAAAAAGTGATATTTTCTTTTGTATGTGATTGACTTTGTACCTCTCCTGACTCAAACCTTGATTGTTCCTAAAGATGTGGCGGGGTGAACAAAGCATGATCTTGAGACTGAAGCAGAGGCAAGAAGAGGAGAAGAGTCAGGAGCAGGTGTCTGAGGAAGAGAGTGGACCCAGGCTCCAGTGTTTTCATTATAACTAAACAAACATAAATGACATCTCTCAAATGAATTTAAACATTAACAGAAAAGACAGGTGTTTCAATTTGATAAGCAACAGAACAGATAAGTTAACTATTAGCCTGAGAAAACCTTTTAATATTTTGAGCCATACCAACCTCCAACAGCTGATTTATAGGCAACTTAACTGCTCCCCTCCAAATTACAATAATAATTTAAAAATATATATAACCTCTGCAATTTTCAAAACACTTTCACATGCTTATCTTGCTTGTTTTTCACAATGCTGTAAGGTGGGCAAGGGGAGCAGGAACGGGGCAGAAGCTTGTCTGAAGTCACATAGAAGACAGATATCCTATGGTATTTCCAAAGAAAAAAACATGTATTGGATTCTTGATCCAAGAAAGGTATAAGGATAGCATATATCTAAATATTTTTACTTGACCTGACTTAGTCTTCAAAAAAATGGAAGTTCTAAGTTATAAAAATCACCACAGTAAGGAAATTTCACAAACACCATAAATTGAAAACTCAAAAAGTTTTATTAACAAATCCATTGACATGAAATCTCAATTATACATAGATTTACTAAAATTTCAGTGCAGATATTTGCTTCCTACAGATGAATCTCCCACTTCTTTCCTACTTATTCTGAATCCAGCTTAATTCAACAGTTCAAGCATACTTATTGAACATTTGCTGTATGTGAGAGAACACACTAGGTTTTATGGATTACAATTGACTAGATTTTGAAAGAAGACTCTACATCAGTGCTGTCCAATACAACTTTGTATGATAATGACAATCTGTTTATCTTTAGGTCTGTGCTCTCCAGTATGGTAGCCACTAGATGCATGTAGCTATTAGGTGCTTGACAACTATAGTCAGGAGTAAGGAACCGAATTTTAATTTTTTTTAAATTTTAGTTAATTTAAATTTAGATTAAATAGTTGCATGTGGCTAGTGGTATCATATTGGGCTCTGTAGCTCTAGATCTTTATCTAGATCTAGATAAAGACTGTGCTGGTGATGTTTTCTATGGAAAGCCTTAAAGAAATTTCATTTTTAGATACATTTTATATGGAAGTGAGGGCACTGAAAAACATTTTACCCACCTTTTTCTTTAACATACATATCCTTGTTTTTACTTTGTTATTGTGGTTCTTCCTCCCCTCCTCTTTCTCCTTTCCCTCTTCCTCCTCCTTTTTCATATCAGCTTTGAATGTCTGCTGATCTAGTTTGACATTACCATCACAGTTGTCCTGCTCTCTCCTCATTAATTACCTGGGTTCAGAGCTTCTTGTAGGTGGATTATTTGTACTTCATGGGAACTCAGTGAAGAAACATCCTATGTAAGATTCTACTGAAATCCATCTTTTAACACAACTTCATTCTTTACATGATACTTCCTCTTCTTCTTTTGGTGATGTATTAACAACATGACTTGATCGATCTTTTTCTGATTCCTCTGTGAGAATCATCCTTTTCCAACATGAGAGCACAATGGCTGTTATAATAATAAAATCCATATTCATATCTTGGCCCCCATGGTTTTGCATAGTTTGGTATGTGACTGGGGAAAGCTGACATTTAGCTCCTGTTCTTCTACTTCTTATCTAGGTGACCTTGGCCCAATTGCATAGTCCTTGTGGAACTCAATTTCCTTACCTGTGAAATGGGACAGGCAAACAAGGCAGTCATCATAGGATTGTTATGGGGATTAGGGGCCACCCCTGGCCTGAAGGGCCCTCAGTGAATGTTTCCTCCTATCTTCCCTTCCTCTGTTTAACATACCCCTTCAACTAGGAAGAAGGTACGTTTTGCAATAATTGAGTGAGACTCCAAATACTCATAACTCTACTGAAATGCATTTTTGTCAGAGTAAATTGAGGGCTTACCCTGTTTCACATAGAGGCATTTATGTTTGAAATGGAAGACTGTATTTTGGCTGGCACATTTCAACTCTTAGAAAATGGAAGTATTTACCAGGGATATGGGGTTTCTTGGAGCTTAGTGATGCTTTAATATTAGGAGATGTAAATGTAAATGTAAAAGGTCAAAGCAGCAAAAGGTGGGTATCTCTGTCTTATCCCTTAGGTTTCAGGGAATTGAACTAAATACTGATACTACCTCTTGAATTCTTGGACAGATATTTCATGCTAAAACAAGATGTTATTTTGTTGAATAAACTCTTTCTCCCCTTAGAGATGTGGGCTTATAATGCTTAAATCTCCATCAAAGAGGAAGAATCAGTTTTACATAATAAATGTAGAGAGAACATAATACAGCAGTCCCCCCTTATTCATGGGAATACATTTCTAAGACCCCCAGTAGATGCCTAAAGCCATAGATAGTACTGGACCCTATATATAGTATGTTTTTTCATATAAATATACACCTATAATAATGTTTAATTTATACATTTGGCATAGTAAGAGATTAACAGCAATTACTAATAATAAAATAGAACAATAAACTGTAATAAAATTTATGTGAATGTGGTCTTTCCCTCTCTCAAAATATCTTACTGTACTCATCCTTTTTCTTCTTGTGATGACATGAAGTGATCAAATTACTAAATGATGAGATGAAGTGAAGTGAATGACATAGGCATTGTGACATAGCATTAGGCTACTACTGACCTTCTGACCATACATCAGAAGAAGGATCAACTGCTTTGGGTGATCCTGGATCATCGAGACATGATGAGGTCGATGACTGGATGTAAGGAGCAGATGATGTTGACGGTTGGGGATCCCAGGCTAGATGGAGCTGGACGGCTCAAGATTTTCATCATGCTACTCAGAACAACACATAATTTAAAACTTATGGATTGTTTATTTCTGGGATATTTCCATGTAATATTTTTGGACCGTTCCATTTCTGGTTCTGCTCTCAATCTATTGTAGAGATTTACCAGAAATTATTGAAATCAGTTCCCCATTTTAGAGTTATTTCAATTGCTTACAAATTTCAAGGTTACTTTAATTCTTAAAGGTGTATTTTAATTTTGTGAAATCTTGAGGACAGTGGTCTTGTCCTGTTTATTCATTTTATCCAGTGCAGTAGCTATTAAAATACCTTTTTGACAGATGAGAAAACTGAAACTCTGAGGAATTAAGGAATTTGCCAATAGTCATATGGTTGGAAAATAGTTGAACTGAACACTAAACCCAAGTATGACTGAAAATTCTTTTACTGCAGTTACATCTGCATTTGATGGGTGAACAGAAAATGATTTTCCCCTTAACTCCCTCTGTCTTTTCAATATGATTTTTAATACTATTTCAACACCAAGTCTACCTGGCCTGGGCCCACCTTCAGAGGCCAGGCTTAATTTCCAGGCTTATTCAGCCTCACCCTCAGCAGAGGTGTGAAAGAGTGCTGGTTCAGGGGGCAATGAGCTACTCCTTGTGTATGGGCTATCTGGGGAGAGATAGGAGCTCAACCTGTAGCTGTTGTTTGGACATGCAGAGGTATCTGGAAGAGTATGCTTACGGTGTTTGTAAATTGACCTCCTGGTTGAGGGGCATGCATGGTGCATTAGTTTACACGTGGAGTTCTAATGGGGAATCCAATTAGGCCGGGCGCCTAATTGCTGTGCTTTGAGACACTCAAATCACCAGAGTATAGAAAGTGTTATTTCACTCACACACACTTACACAAACTCTGAGGCCTTTGTTACATACTGATTAAATAAAAAGCCCTCCTTATGTTTCAAGGCTACCCTTTATATATGTTGGGTTTGATTGTCTTTTAATTAATTTTTATTTTACTGACCATAAATAGAATAAAAAAATTGGACTATTCTTATAAATAGTGCCTTAATGGAAGACTTAACTTTTTAGCCAAGTAGACCCGGTCAAGTTACTTAGAGCCTTTGAGTCCTAGATTGCTCCTGTAGAAAATGGAGATAATATACTTAACATTTGCTGTGATGAGAAAATAAATGCACATAAATGCTGACTTATAAGAGGCACTCAATAGTATCATTATTGTTGTTATTTCAGTAGAAGCCCTCTTGTGCTGTGATATCAGGACTAGAAGGAGATAGCTTATTGGTTTATTGGCATTTTCATTCATTATTCTTCTATTCAACATATATTTATTTAACATTTTCTGTGTGCCAAATTCATTGAGCTTGTGCTCTGTGAGGAGACACGTATTGGTTTTCAATGGTTGCTGTAACAAATTACCACAGCCTCAGTAGCTTAAAATAACTCAAGTTTATTAGCCTAAGATCTGTAAGTCATAAGTGTAAAATGGGGATCACTGGGCTAAAATCAGGATGCCAGCAGGGCTACATTACTTACTAGCAGCTCTATGGAAGAGTCCACTTCCATGTCTTTTCCATCATCTAGAGGCTGCTCCCATTCCTTGGCTCATGGCCTACTTCCATCTTCCAAGCCAGCAGTGTTTCATCTTTCTGACTATTCTTCCATTGCACCTCTCTGATGCAGACCTCAGTCAGAAAAGTTTCTTTTAAGGGCTCATGTGATTAAGTTAAGCCCACATGGGTACTCTCCCCATCTCAAAGTCTTTAACCCTAATCACATCTGCAAAGTACCTTTTTCCATGTAAGGAAACACATAGCCACAGTTTCCAGGGATTAGAATGTGGACCTCTTTGGGGGAGTATTATTCTGACTACCACAGGACACATACTGGAAACAAAACAACATGAGTGAATAAATGTGAATATGGAGTGTGATTTAGATTAGATATCTATATATAATTATATCTTTTTGTCTGGTCTCTATGTTCACCATAGTTTTCGTAGTTCCAGACACCCAAATGTTTTGTAATGTCAGTTTAATTAAGATATATATCTAATTAGATATTAATCTAGATTAATATCCTGGCTCTCACACTGAATCACTGAGCTCAGTGCAAGTTACTCTCTGTTG
This sequence comes from Hyperoodon ampullatus, assembly GCF_949752795.1. Taxonomy (NCBI): domain Eukaryota; kingdom Metazoa; phylum Chordata; class Mammalia; order Artiodactyla; family Ziphiidae; genus Hyperoodon; species Hyperoodon ampullatus. Next base: position 170,757,043 of record NC_136914.1, read on the forward strand.
CTTAGTTTTCTTATCTGGTAATTGGGAATAACAACAGAACTTATCTCATAAGGTTGTTGTGACTCTCAAGTAGGTTCATTCCTATAAAAAGCTTAGAAAAGTACATGGCACATAGTAACCCAGCACCGAGTGTTAGCTATTATTATTAATTAAACTGATATTACAAAATATTTGGGTGTCTGGAACTATGAAAACTATGGTGAACATAGAGACCAGACAAAACGATCTGTCTACTTAGTTTAGTTACAGTCAAGTGCTGTGTTTGTAATTAAGGTCTTGTGGATATTACAGAGCATGGGAATCATCTGAGAAGTTCTAGGAAAATACAGACATTATCCACTTGAGAGTACTGGTTTGATAGGAGTGGAGGAGGGTGTAAGAAACTTTATTTCTACCAAGCATTCCAGGTGGTCAGAGGGTTACTCTTGAGAAACACCAATCCATAGATTAAAGTTGAACATTTTAACATCATGTTCATTTTAAAAAATTTTTTATTTTATATTGGAGTATAGTTGATTAACAATGTTGTATTAGTTTTAGGTGTACAGCAAAGTGATTCAGTTATACAGATACATATATCCATTCTTTTTCAAATTCTTTTCCCATTTAGGTTATTACAGAGTATTGAGTAGAGTTCCCTGTGCTATACAGTAAGTTTTTGTTTGTCATCATGCTCATTTTGAATGAATATATATTTATACTTCTCTGTGGGATGTAGTTACTAGTGGCAGCCTGAAGTCCCCAGTATAACTGGAAATTTAAAAAAAAAACAATTTTAATTTAAAAGAAAAACTTTAAAGATATCAGAGATTAGAGGAACAACTGAGGAATAAATGAACCAAAATTCCAGAGGGGGATAATTATTCCAAGGTAAGATGACCTGCTTTTTCCTTGGAGTGTTTGCCAGTTCTGGATGTGTGAGGAGGATCAGGCTGGCCAGACAGCCTTTGTTGGGGAAAGAGAAGCTAGTCTAGATTTTAGGGTCATGAAGGACAGAAGTGATGAATCGGGGCCTGGGACATCTACTGAACTGTAAGGTCCTGTGGATGGCTAGAGGAATGGGCCATGAAAGTAAGGCCAAAAGTTTGTAAAGGCGGAATGGAATTTTCCATAGTATTGCAGTCCTTAGGAGAGATCCTGTCCCCAATACATAAATCATCTCCCTCTTAGGAACTGCTTGGTAGGGGGAATAAAATCTCTAGAGAGCAGAATTATTTCTTATCCAGTTTTTTTTGAGAGTGAGAGAGAGAGGAAGAGAGATGGAATTATCAGAAAGATTTAAAAATACACTTTAACACAGAAAGATTAAAAGTAAGATGATCAAAAAGATAGAACATGCAAACACTAACCAAATGAAAGATGATAGAACTCTGAAAATATTAAAATAAACTGTAGGGAAGAAGCACTATTAGAGATAAGAATATTTCAAAATGAAAGGGGAGTCAGTCCAACAGTATGGTATCTGAGTCATAAATCTATATACACCAATAATAGAGCTTTAAAATACATGAGACAAAAGTTAATAGAATAGAGAAATCCACAGTCATAACTGAGATTTTAACAGACCTCTCTCAATAGTTGATTTAAAACAACAAACAAAAATCCATACCCTACTTTGTTTTCAGTTTTCAGTGTAGAAGTATCTGTTATATGGTCATTCAGATTCTTGTTAAATACTTTTTTATGACACTCATTACTTTTTGAGGTAGTCCAATCCATTTCCAGGGAGCTCTGATCTAACTAGTGACTCAGATATTATTAGTAGTAGTTTCTGGAAACTAATGCACAACAATAATATGTGTTCTGCTTGAGAACATCCAGTTACTTAGTGGCAGGTCTGGGTCATGAATCCTGGTCTCAAGACTCAAATTTTTTTCAAAATAAATGATAAATCTTATCTGACTGTGTTGAAAACTTGAAGGTGGGGACTTTCTCTTGCCCTTTTTACAATATACATCTTTAGAAAACTCACACGTCACTGAAGGCATGGGTGTTGGTGGTGAGGGAGTATCAGGTCAAAAATCACTGCCTTTTTACCCAGGGGGCATTCAAAGTGCTGCTTACTCACTGTGTAGTCTGGAGAAACCTACCCAAATTTTCTGAGCCTTGCTTTTCTCAACTTAAATGTGGATAATTCATGGTGAATTGTATTCTGAGGCTGAAAAGCTATGCTGTATTTAAAGAGCTGGTATGGTATAGGAATGCAATGTGTGTTAAATACACAGTGCTCGATTAGTACTTAATGTTTAAGTAAGAGACCTATGAAGGGTTACTGATTTAGTTATCAACAAAAAAGGCTTTGAAACCTTTCAATGAGGAAGATTGTACAAGCCTATGTAGCAGGCCAAACTATACTAATTCACACCATTATTATTTATTAGAAAACAGCATCTAGTTTCATAAGAGTAGCCCATTATGAACACAATGCATTTTTTACCTAATGATTTTTAGGCTGACCTTTATTCATTTATTCTTTAATGCTGTAAAATTTTCCTCTTACTTATTCAAAGTTTGAATATCTCACAATGAAACCATTAATAAACTCCCTCTGTTAGAGTGATTTTTCAGCTCTTCCTATCCAGAAAGCAGAGACAGATATGATAATAAGTGGGAACACAAACATATTCTTTCTTTGTGATATATCTCTGGTCATAGGACAGGCTCATTAATGTTGTCATGGCAACCATGCCCTCACAGGTTACATGCTTGTAAGTTTCTACTAAGATGCAAATCTAGCTTAAACAAAGCAAGCTTCTGAAGTGGCATGTCAACTTTCAAGGGGGAGGGCGGTGCTCCCAAGGATTTTATTTTTTCCATCTTCAGTGTACTACTTAAAGAGCTTACTTCCTTGCTTTGTCTTACACAGTAATTTTTATTTTGTCCAAAAGAGAAAAGATAAGTTAAAATGGAATCTAAATAAAAGCTCTCCTTTCACATTTATTTGCTTCCTGATATCACCTGTCTTATCTCTTGATGAGTCAAGGCAGATTGCAATGTCCAGAAGTCAGTCAAAAAATACTCAACCTGGGCTTCCCTGGTGTCTCAGTGGTTGAGAGTCTGCCTGCCAATGCAGGGGACACGGGCTCAAGCCCTGGTCTGTGAGGATCCCACATGCCACGGAGCAACTAGGCCTGTGAGCCACAACTACTGAGCCTGAGCGTCTGGACCTGTGCTCGGCAACAAGAGAGGCCGCGATAGTGAGAGGCCTGTGCACCGTGATGAGGAATGGCCCCCGCTTGCCGCAACTAGAGAAAGCCCTCGCACAGAAACGAAGACCCAACACAGCCAAAAATAAATAATAAATTAATTAATTACTTAAAAAAATATTCAACCTAAATTCGCTCTGGAAGCCTTCTTCTCGTCTTGGATCTTCCCCCCCCCCCCCGCACACAGTGTCTTTGCTGACTACAGTTCCATTACTAGCATTATACTCCCCAAAGTGAAGAAGTTAGGATGAGAAAACCTACTTTGAGTCAGTTCCTTGGTGTTGGAGGTGGACCCTCTCTCTCTCTCTTTTTTTTTTTTTTGCAGTACGCGGGCCTCTCACTGTTGCGGCCTCTCCCGTTGCAGAGCACAGGCTCCGGACGACGCATAGGCTCAGCAGCCATGGCTCACGGGCCCAGCCGCTCCGTGGCATGTGGGATCCTCCCACACCGGGGCACGAACCCGTGTCCCCTGCATCGGCAGGCGGACTCTCAACCACTGCGCCACCAGGGAAACCCCTCTTTTAATCTATACAGCTTGGCCCTGGCCCACAGATGTTGATGCATCTCTTCCCTCTCCTCGTAGAGGAGTATTGGAGGGAACACTTTACTTATTTTTTTTTTCCAAGAAAAGAGAAACAGCTAATTCATTTAGTCACACCTGATCTTCATTGGGATTATCTCCCTAGTGGGTGCCTTTGATGTGACTCTAAAGCAAAGCCATGCCTCGCCTCACACTTCCCCTTTCATTTCCCCCTCGAGATGAGGTGTGGAAGGCATTCGTCCTTCTTTCCTGCTCCTTCACTTCCTCTCTCCAAGTGTAGCAGATTCCTCTCCATCTGATTCTTGTCTTTATTCAGTCCACTCAGTGTTCCCAGGTAGATGCCTGTACCTGGCTTTCTAACTAGCTTTTTCTGTCCTAAATGTGGCAGAGTATATAAGGCGGACCTGTGCTCTTCATCTGTGAAGCTGATTCAGCATGAGAACTGCTCTGAAAGCTTGAGATTTGGCATGAAGATAAAGCCATATGCTTGAACACAACTTAATAAACTGGAGAGTCAGCAAATATTTGATTGCCTATTAAGAGAGATAGTGTTCTAGGCACAGGGCATACCCTAGTGAACAGACAGTCATTGCCTTCAAAGAACTTATATTCTAGTCAGGAGAGAAATGAACATGAAAATTAAAAAAATAGTTAAATTTCAGAAGTAGTAAGTGTTATATCAGTCAGTATAGGCAAGGTTATGTTTTGGTAATAAAGACTTCCCTAAATCACAGAGGGTTTAAACCACAAAAGCTTATCTCTGGAGAAGAAGATGGAGTTATATCATGTTGGACCTTGTAGGATATAGTAAAGAATTTGGAATGTAATGAAAAGCCATTTGTGAAATTTAAGCATGTGAGTAGTATGATCTGAGTTACACTTTTGAAAGGTCTCTAGGTCTAGTGTCTAAGTGGAAGATGTATTACAGGTAAGCAAATTGATAGAAATTGAAGAGAAAGCTCTATAAGTCAGCTTTCTTGTATATTTATAAATGTGATAAATACATGAGAACATCTGTTATTGAATTAGTTTACTGTATTATTTATTATGATCTTAGTGGATGGCCTAAATAAACACTTTTTTTTTTCTTTAAAAAAAATGAAGAGGTTAATGCAGTGGTCTAGGCAATGTAAGATATTGGCTTGGATTATCAGTAAAGATGAAGAGAAGTAGGCAGATTTTGGATATATTTTGGAAGGTGAGTCAATGGTGTTGCTCTTGGACAATAAGTGGGTGGTGAGTGAAAAAGGACTCAAAGATATTCCTTGGACTTTGTACTAAGTGACTTGGTGGATGATCATAATACATTCTAAAATAGGGAAGACTTAGAAGAGGAGCAGATTTGGGGGAATAAGTAATTGTTCTGTTTTGATCATATTATGTTTAAGATTTCTGTTATATATTCAAATAGAGAAGTTGAAAGCAGTTATATATGAGATCCTGGAGCTCACAGAAAAGCCTGAGCCTATAGATATTAATTTGAAAATCATCCATTTACAGAGGATCTTTTTAAAAATTGTTTTTTTGGCTATAGAGAACTTCCATTTCAAATATACACAAAAGTAGATACACTAGTATATTTGTTTGCTAGGGCTGTCATGACAAAATACCACAGATTGGGTGGCTTAAACAACAGAAATCATTTTCTCACAGTACTTGAACGTGGAAGTCTAAGATCAAGGTGTTGGCAGGTTTGGTTTCTTCTGCGGCCTTTCTCCTTGGCTTGTGAAGACTGCCTTTTTGCTGAATCCTTGCATGAGTTTTTCTCTGTGACCACATGTTCTTGGAGTCTCTCTCTTCTTATAAGGGCACCAGTTCTATAGACTTTTAGCCCCCATCTTTATGATCTCATTTAACTTTAATCACTTTCTTAAAGGCCCCATTTGCAAATACAGTCACATTGGGGATAGGGCTTCAACCTATGGATTTGGGGAGCACAATTTAGTTCATAACTTCTGGTCTAGAGAAGAAAGTGTTCCATAGAGAAAGTGAGGTCAACAGTGTCAAATGCCCCTGAGAATTTGGGTAAGATGAGGTCAGAGAATTGGCTGCTGGTTATGGTAATACATGGGTCATAATAACCTTTGATGAGAGTCATTTCAGTGCAGTCATAGAGATGAAAGTCTGATTTGAATAAGACTTTACTGAGGAGAGAATGATAGGTGAGGAAGTGAAGACAGTGAGTATAGATATCTCTTTTTAAGAGTTGTGCTGGACATAGAAAACAAACTTATGGTTACCAAAGGGGAAGGGGTGGGGAGGGATAAATTAGGAATTTGAGATTAACAGATATACACTACTATATATAAAATAGATTAAACAGCAAGGACTTACCATATAGCACTGGGAACTATATTCAATATCTTGTAATAACCTATAATGGAAAAGAACCTGAAAAAGAAAATGTGAGTGTGTGTGCGTGTGCCTGTGTGTGTGTGTGTATAACTGAATCACTTTGTTGCACACCTGAAACATTGTAAATCAACTATACTTCAATTTAAAATAAAGAGAGTTGGGCTGCAAGAAGAAGCAAGATAATGGGATAGTAGTTGGAGGAAATGTGGGGTACAAAGAATTTTTTGATGAGAGACTTTAAGGCACACTTGTGTTCTGCTGGGAATGAGCCAGTGTAAAAGAAGAAATCAATAATGCTGGAGAGATGGGAAATAATTGCAGAAGTACGGACTTTGAGATGGTGAGAGGGGATGGGATCCATGCACATTGACAAGGGGATTTAATAGGAGTAGGGATGTTTTCTTCATTTCAATATGAAGGGAGGCAGATTCAGGTAGGAAAAATGGAGAAAAAATAAGGTACTTGTTAGTGTTTATTTGCTCTATAAAAATTTGCAAGTCATTTCAAGACAATAATAATGTGGGAGAGTTATTGGGGATTTGAGAAGAAAGAAGGTGGAAAAAGTGATGCTGCAAAGTGAGGAATTGAAATCATGAGAGGAGCACAGCAGATACTGGCAATACTGAGGGTTCATTTGAGACTCATGTCCATAAATTTGAAGTGAGCTTGGTCAGTAATGGTGAGTTTTCTCCAACAAATTTTTGCCAGTCAAGTGAAGACACAGCTAGAAGATCCAAGTAGGGTTGTAGTTTTGGCAGTTTAGTGTGATTCAAGGTTCCAGTGGGGTAAAAGAAAAGTTTGAGTTAATTACTACAAGGAATGAGTTGAAAAGATAAGAAGTGCTGTTTGAAGAGTGGATGTTGAGATTGAGTTTATGGAGGGGGTGCAGTTTTTGGTAAGCACACGGTCAAGAATGTACAGATGGGAGTAGACGGCTGAAGTGGAATGTGGTAATAGAGCAAATCAGGTCAAAGAACTTGTCCAGGGCCTTTTATAGATACTTTACACCATTGTTGAAGTTTCCAAATATAAAAATAGAAGTTAGTGACAGGAAGGGAGATAGTAAGCCAGATGCTGAAGTCAACAATAAATTAAGGGAAGTGGTTGGGTATCAGGAGAGCACAAAGAAGGGTATCAAGTGGGAAAATGGAAAGATATGCTTCAAAGTAGATCAGTTTTATGAAGGAAGGTAGGAGAGACAGTTATAATGAGGCAAAGGGAAGCAAGATGAACATTCCTCTGACCTCTAGTCCAGCTCTCAGAAGGGAATCATTTAGAACATCATGAGGATAGATGATGATAGATGATCTGGGGTACTTGGTCCTCTGATGGAGACTGAGATGACAGCTACATGTGGTGGGCTGCATGGAGATCTCAGGTGGGACTCACCTGAGGCTGGGTGTGTTGTGGTAGTCTAGAACATACAGTCATTGAACTTCTGAGGATGCCTGCTCTTGCCTGAGAATGAGATACATATGATATTGTAAGGTTTGCATTGTGGAGGTTTATACAGTTTTTGCCAGTTGTGTGTTTTTCATTGCCAGAATCCTAAAAGGGAATGAGTGCTGAATGGTAAATCTTGGCATCCTGTATCCAAACTCTTTTTTACTGATGTGACCTTGTGTCATTTAATTGTTATAATCTTCAGGGAATATAATATCCCTCATTTCACAAGTGAAGAAACCAAAGATAAAAAAATTAAATAACCCAAGTCCAGGTAATTTAAAAGATTTAGGAATTTCTATTATGCCACAGTATTTTACAGTCATTAGTAATTACCTTTAATATTATTAAGCCAGATAACTCTTACCCTTCCTTTCCTAAATCCATCTTTCACTCCCCTAAATTAATGTTATTGGAACTCTGCTTTATTTACAGCATTCCAAAGCAAATGAACATTAAATATACCTCATTTTGTTTCAATGCTGTTCCGTTCAGTTCATCTCATTAACCAGGCGTGTAGTGCCTCTATGTACAAGGCACTCACTAGGTACTGGGGTTAAACAGAGCTGAATGAGATTTGTATCCTGCTCTTAAAAGCTTATAATCTGGTGGAAGAAATGGAACTTCAGGTAACTAAGTAATCAACAAATATTGCCCCCATTTGATGAAAAAACTAAAGCTTAGAGAATTAAATGCTCCAGGTCACCCACTCCTGTTTGAATTGCCCTACCTCCTTTTAGTAGAGAGTTTTAGCCAACAGAGCGTTAGACTGAAAATCAGGACATCTAGGTCTTACTTAGATCCTTGTCTATTGTAATTAATTAAATGAGTGACCTTTGGCAAAAAAGTCTTCTCTTTGCCTTAGTTTCTTTACCTATACTATGGAATAATAATTTATGCTGTGCCTCTCATATAAATTCAGAGAATCAAATATTGATGCATGTGAGAGTGCTTTGGAAATAAATTCCTAATGAGGTGGTATAATCATTTTGTTTCTCTCTATTCATCGGATAAGCATTATGAATAATATCTGCTTTTGTTTGTATGCTTCATGAATAACTGCCATCCACATCATGTTTGGAATATTGTATTGACCAAATGACACATTGTTAGCTATTGTTTTGGGGACATTAGTTTGGTGGTAAAGGTTTTAAAGACACAATATCATGTAAATTCTCCAAGAAAGAAGACCAGATTTGAGGGCAGAAGACCTGAGTTTGTAGTCCACCTCTGCTATTTCCTAGTTTGGGCAAGTCATTTAATTTCTTTGCACCTCAGTTTATTTGCCTGTGAAGTAGATGTTAATACCTTCTCTGCCTTTCTTGTAGGAATATTGTGAAAACCAAATATAATGGATATGAAAGCTTTTCGTGAACAATGAAAAAACCCATTTCTACTGGAATCTAATGAGGTCCAGAGCTAGAAGCCATGACTGATTCATTTTATAACCTTAGTGACTAATAGGCAGCTTGTTACACAGCAGGAGTTCAATAGATTCCTGTAGAAATGAATCCTGACTCTGACTTGGTATTTGAGTTCCTCTTCTTTCTCTGTTTCCAGAGAAAGACAGGCTTAGCTCCAGGTCCAATCACAAAATCTACAATGTGAACTTCATTCTGCTTCAAGACCTTTGTGCTCTCCAAAGCTATTCTTCACTTGCCTCCCTTCTTTCTCCACCCTTACCCTGCCATTCTCACACTTCAAGGCCCAAATGAAGTTGGGACTCTTGATCCAATATCACTCTCAAAATATCCTAATTATGATCACATCACTGAAAACATCTGCTGAGACCTTCTTATCCCATTGTAAATGTGTGATGAATTGATACTAAAAGGGCTGGCAGGAGATGGGCCTAATTCCCAAGGTGGATTTCATTTCTTTAAATCAACTTTTAAACATCCTTTCTGTTAAATATTATCCCCAAAGTTATTTGGTTTGGATAAGATACTTATATGGAGAGAAATTTTTGCAGTTTTAATCTCTGTATTAGAGATATATTTTTGATCAAAAAGGGGATTTTCCCCCTATAAAATCAATAGAAAATACAGTAGCTACAAGCAGATTTTGTCCTGTCTAGACCTCTTTGAAGGAAAGTGCTGTTTTGAGTTCACTCTAGGAAAGGAAATACAGAGGCACATATCAGGAGGTGAACTGGGGAAGGGAAGTGAAACTTTTTCACATAACAAAAGTTATGTCTGTATACGAGCAAGTGTCACTTACCTAGAGGGTGGAGGAGGGAAGCCAAGGTTACAAATGGG